>NC_091259.1:5020000-6270000 GCF_042477335.2 Ovis canadensis
GTGGATGCCGGGGCGTAAGACCTTGTGTGGAGTCGGGGCCGGAACCTGAGGATTCCTCTCCAGTGCTGACATGGATCTTGGGGTACTTCTGGAGTCTCCCCAGGGGAGTCAGTCCTCGTCTCGAATGCGGGCATGCACTTGCGCTTTCCTACAGACCGGTAGCATCAGTGTCACGCAATCCGCCGCGTGGATCAAAGGATCTATGGTTTTCCCTCGAGTCTTTCCCACGAGGCTTTCCCACGAGGCTTTCCCACAGGGCTGTCCCACGTGCACACGTGGTGGGAGTCGATCCTCAGCTTAAACGTCAAGGCAGTGCAGGGAAAACAGGTTCCTCTGGAATGGACTGACACATCTGGGGGACTCTTGGAATGGTGGCACGACCCTGGAGTTCCTCTCGCCTTTCCTGTGGAGAGCGACTCCTCTTGAGATGCGACGGGAACGCCGGGAATTCTTTCCCTACGAAACAGGGAAAGGATCCCTCATTTCGAGCTAGGAGGCGGAAACGGGGCTCCCCTGGATGTGTGCGGGACCCCACGTGTTTCCTCTCGAGTGGAGACGGGTATGTCGGGGAACTTCTTGAGTTGCAGCATGGGTGTGAAGGACCCTTTGGAAGTTCCAGTGGTTAGACGTGATTAGCCTCGAGAAGCCTCAGCGGAAATGGGCCTCATCTCGCCTGGAGGGCAAAACCTCCTGGATTTGCTCGAGTTGCGGCAGGTGCTCTCGACTTACGACGGGGACCTCAGGGACCCGCTCTGGTGGCCTCAGGAAAGGCCAGTCCCCATGCGAGTTCCTCGGGGGCCTCTCGGGATTCCTCTCCCGTCGATGCCGGGGCCTAAGACCTTGTGTGGAGTCGGGGCCGGAACCTGAGGATTCCTCTCCAGTGCTGACATGGATCTTGGGGTTCTCCTGGACTCTCCCCAGGGGAGTCAGTCCTCGTCTCGAATGCGAGCATGCACTTGCGCTTTCCTCCAGAGCGGTAGCAGCAGTGTCACGCAATCCGCCGCGTGGATCAAAGGATCTATGGTTTTCCCTCGAGTCTTTCCCACGAGGCTTTCCCACGAGGCTTTCCCACAGGGCTGTCCCACGTGCACACGTGGTGGGAGTCGATCCTCAGCTTGAACGTCAAGGCAGTGCAGGGAAAACAGGTTCCTCTGGAATGGACTGACACATCTGGGGGACTCTTGGAATTGTGGCACGACCCTGGAGTTCCTCTCGCCTTTCCTGTGGAGAGCGCCTCCTCTTGAGATGCGACGGGAACGCCGGGAATTCTTTCCCTAAGAAACAGGGAAAGGATCCCTCATCTCGAGCTAGGAGGCGGAAACCGGGCTCCCCTGGATGTGTGCGGGACCCTCGTGCTTCCTCTCGAGTGGAGACGGGTATGTCGGGGAACTTCTTGAGTTGCAGCAAGGGTGAGAAGGACCCTTTGGATGTTCCAGTGGTTAGATGTGATTAGCCTCGAGAAGCCTCAGCAGAAATGGGCCTCATCTCGCCTGGAGGGCAAAACCTCCTGGATTTTCTCGAGTTGCGGCAGGTGCTCTCGACTTACGACGGGGACCTCATTGACCCGCTCTGGTGGCCTCAGGAAAGGCCAGTCCCCATGCGAGTTCCTCGGGGGCCTCTCGGGATTCCTCTCCCGTCGATGCCGGGGGGTAAGACCTTGTGTGGAGTCGGGGCCGGAACCTGAGGATTCCTCTCCAGTGCTGACATGGATCTTGGGGTACTTCTGGAGTCTCCCCAGGGGAGTCAGTCCTCCTCTCGAATGCGCGCATGCACTTGCGCTTTCCTCCAGGGCGGTAGCAGCAGTGTCACGCAGTCCGCCGCGTCGATCAAAGGATCTATGGTTTTCCCTCGAGTCTTTCCCACGAGGCTTTCCCACGAGGCTTTACCACAGGGCTGTCCCACGTGCACACGTGGTGCTAGTCGATCCTCGGCTTGAACGTCAAGGCAGTGCAGGGAAAACAGGTTCCTCTGGAATGGACTGACACATCTGGGGGTCTCTTGGAATGGTGCCACGACCCTGGAGTTCCTCTCGCCTTTCCTGTGGAGAGCGCCTCCTCTTGAGATGCGACGGGAACGCCGGGAATTCTTTCCCTACGAAACAGGGAAAGGATCCCTCATCTCGAGCTAGGAGGCGGAAACGGGGCTCCCCTGGATGTGTGCGGGACCCCACGTGCTTCCTCTCGAGTGGAGACGGGTATGTCGGGGAAGTTCTTGAGTTGCAGCAAGGGTGTGAAGGACCCTTTGGAAGTTCCAGTGGTTAGATGTGATTAGCCTCGAGAAGCCTCAGCGGAAATGGGCCTCATCTCGCCTGGAGGGCAAAACCTCCTGGATTTTCTCGAGTTGCGGCAGGTGCTCTCGACTTACCACGGGGACCTCAGGGACCCGCTCTGGTGGCCTCAGGAAAGGCCAGTCCCCATGCGAGTTCCTCGGGGGCCTCTCGGGATTCCTCTCCCGTCGATGCCGGGGCCTAAGACCTTGTGTGGAGTCGGGGCCGGAACCTGAGGATTCCTCTCCAGTGCTGACATGGATCTTGGGGTTCTTCTGAAGTCTCCCCAGGGGAGTCAGTCCTCGTCTCGAATGCGGGCATGCACTTGCGCTTTCCTCCAGAGCGGTAGCAGCAGTGTCACGCCATCCGCCGCGTGGATCAAAGGATCTATGGTTTTCCCTCCAGTCTTTCCCACGAGGCTTTCCCACGAGGCTTTCCCACAGGGCTGTCCCACGTGCACACGTGGTGGGAGTCGATCCTCGGCTTGAACGTCAAGGCAGTGCAGGGAAAACAGGTTCCTCTGGAATGGACTGACACATCTGGGGGACTCTTGGAATGGTGGCACGACCCTGGAGTTCCTCTCGCCTTTCCTGTGGAGAGCGCCTCCTCTTGAGATGCGACGGGAACGCCGGGAATTCTTTCCCTACGAAACAGGGAAAGGATCCCTAATCTCGAGCTAGGAGGCGGAAACCGGGCTCCCCTGGATGTGTGCTGGACCCTCGTGCTTCCTCTAGAGTGGAGACGGGTATGTCGGGGAACTTCTTGAGTTGCAGCAAGGGTGAGAAGGACCCTTTGGATGTTCCAGTGGTTAGATGTGATTAGCCTCGAGAAGCCTCATCAGAAATGGGCCTCATCTCGCCTGGAGGGCAAAACCTCCTGGATTTTCTCGAGTTGCGGCAGGTGCTCTCCACTTACGACGGGGACCTCAGGGACCCGCTCTCGTAGCCTCAGGAAAGGCAAGTCCCCATGCGAGTTCCTCGGGGGCCTCTCGGGATTCCTCTCCCGTCGATGCCGGGGCCTAAGACCTTGTGTGGAGTCGGGGCCGGAACCTGAGGATTCCTCTCCAGTGCTGACATGGATCTTGGGGTACTTCTGGAGTCTCCCCAGGGGAGTCAGTCCTCGTCTCGAATGCGGGCATGCACTTGAGCTTTCCTCCAGGGCGGTAGCAGCAGTGTCACGCAGTTCGCCGCGTGGATCAAAGGATCTATGGTTTTCCCTCGAGTCTTTCCCACGAGGCTTTCCCACGAGGCTTTCCCACAGGGCTGTCCCACGTGCACACGTGGTGGGAGTCGATCCTCGGCTTGAACGTCAAGGCAGTGCAGGGGAAACAGGTTCCTCTGGAATGGACTGACACATCTGGGGGACTCTTGGAATGGTGGCACGACCCTGGAGTTCCTCTCGCCTTTCCTGTGGAGAGTGCCTCCTCTTGAGATGCGACGGGAACGCCGGGAATTCTTTCCCTACGAAACAGGGAAAGGATCCCTCAACTCGAGCTAGGAGGCGGAAACGGGGCTCCCCTGGATGTGTGCGGGACCCCACGTGCTTCCTCTCGGGTGGAGACGGGTATGTCGGGGAACTTCTTGAGTTGCAGCAAGGTTGTGAAGGACCCTTTGGAAGTTCCAGTGGTTAGACGTGATTAGCCTCGAGAAGCCTCAGCGGAAATGTGCCTCATCTCGCCTGGAGGGCAAAACCTCCTGGATTTTCTCGAGTTGCGGCAGGTGCTCTCGACTTACGACGGGGACCTTTTGACCCGCTCTGGTGGCCTCAGGAAAGGCCAGTCCCCATGCGAGTTCCTCGGGGGCCTCTCGGGATTCCTCTCCCGTCGATTCCGGGGCGTAAGACCTTGTGTGGAGTCGGGGCCGGAACCTGAGGATTCCTCTCCAGTGCTGACATGGATCTTGGGGTACTTCTGGAGTCTCCCCAGGGGAGTCAGTCCTCGTCTCGAATGCGCGCATGCACTTGCGCTTTCCTCCAGGGCGGTAGCAGCAGTGTCACGCAGTCCGCCGCGTCGATCAAAGGATCTATGGTTTTCCCTCGAGTCTTTCCCACGAGGCTTTCCCACGAGGCTTTACCACAGGGCTGTCCCACGTGCACACGTGGTGCTAGTCGATCCTCGGCTTGATCGTCAAGGCAGTGCAGGGAAAACAGGTTCCTCTGGAATGGACTGACACATCTGGGGGTCTCTTGGAATGGTGCCACGACCCTGGAGTTCCTCTCGCCTTTCCTGTGGAGAGCGCCTCCTCTTGAGATGCGACGGGAACGCCGGGAATTCTTTCCCTACGAAACAGGGAAAGGATACCTCATCTCGAGCTAGGAGGCGGAAACGGGGCTCCCCTGGATGTGTGCGGGACCCCACGTGCTTCCTCTCGAGTGGAGACGGGTATGTCGGGGAACTTCTTGAGTTGCAGCAAGGGTGTGAAGGACCCTTTGGAAGTTCCAGTGGTTAGATGTGATTAGCCTCGAGAAGCCTCAGCGGAAATGGGCCTCATCTCGCCTGGAGGGCAAAACCTCCTGGATTTTCTCGAGTTGCGGCAGGTGCTCTCGACTTACCACGGGGACCTCATGGACCCGCTCTGGTGACCTCAGGAAAGGCCAGTCCCCATGCGAGTTCCTCGGGGGCCTCTCGGGATTCCTCTCCCGTCGATGCCGGGGCGTAAGACCTTGTGTGGAGTCGGGGCCGGAACCTGAGGATTCCTCTCCAGTGCTGACATGGATCTTGGGGTACTTCTGGAGTCTCCCCAGGGGAGTCAGTCCTCGTCTCGAATGCGGGCATGCACTTGCGCTTTCCTACAGACCGGTAGCATCAGTGTCACGCAATCCGCCGCGTGGATCAAAGGATCTATGGTTTTCCCTCGAGTCTTTCCCACGAGGCTTTCCCACGAGGCTTTCCCACAGAGCTGTCCCACGTGCACACGTGGTGGGAGTCGATCCTCAGCTTAAACGTCAAGGCAGTGCAGGGAAAACAGGTTCCTCTGGAATGGACTGACACATCTGGGGGACTCTTGGAATGGTGGCACGACCCTGGAGTTCCTCTCGCCTTTCCTGTGGAGAGCGACTCCTCTTGAGATGCGACGGGAACGCCGGGAATTCTTTCCCTACGAAACAGGGAAAGGATCCCTCATTTCGAGCTAGGAGGCGGAAACGGGGCTCCCCTGGATGTGTGCGGGACCCCACGTGTTTCCTCTCGAGTGGAGACGGGTATGTCGGGGAACTTCTTGAGTTGCAGCATGGGTGTGAAGGACCCTTTGGAAGTTCCAGTGGTTAGACGTGATTAGCCTCGAGAAGCCTCAGCGGAAATGGGCCTCATCTCGCCTGGAGGGCAAAACCTCCTGGATTTGCTCGAGTTGCGGCAGGTGCTCTCGACTTACGACGGGGACCTCAGGGACCCGCTCTGGTGGCCTCAGGAAAGGCCAGTCCCCATGCGAGTTCCTCGGGGGCCTCTCGGGATTCCTCTCCCGTCGATGCCGGGGCCTAAGACCTTGTGTGGAGTCGGGGCCGGAACCTGAGGATTCCTCTCCAGTGCTGACATGGATCTTGGGGTACTTCTGGAGTCTCCCCAGGGGAGTCAGTCCTCGTCTAGAATGCGGGCATGCACTTGCGCTTTCCTCCAGAGCGGTAGCAGCAGTGTCACGCAGTCCGCCGCGTGGATCAAAGGATCTATGGTTTTCCCTCGAGTCTTTCCCACGAGGCTCTCCCACGAGGCTTTCCCACAGGGCTGTCCCACGTGCACACGTGGTGGGAGTCGATCCTCGGCTTGAACGTCAAGGCAGTGCAGGGAAAACAGGTTCCTCTGGAATGGACTGACACATCTGGGGGACTCCTGGAATGGTGGCACGACCCTGGAGTTCCTCTCGCCTTTCCTGTGGAGAGCGCCTCCTCTTGAGATGCGACGGGAACGCCGGGAATTCTTTCCCTACGAAACAGGGAAAGGATCCCTCATCTCGAGCTAGGAGGCGGAAACGGGGCTCCCCTGGATGTGTGCGGGACCCCACGTGCTTCCTCTCGAGTGGAGACGGGTATGTCGGGGAACTTCTTGTGTTGCAGCAAGGGTGTGAAGGACCCTTTGGAAGTTCCAGTGGTTAGATGTGATTAGCTTCGAGAAGCCTCAGCGGAAATGGGCCTCATCTCGCCTGGAGGGCAAAACCTCCTGGATTTTCTCGAGTTGCGGCAGGTGCTCTCGACTTACCACGGGGACCACAGGGACCCGCTCTGTTGACCTCAGGAAAGGCCAGTCCCCATGCGAGTTCCTAGGGGGCCTCTCGGATTCCTCTCCCGTCGATGCCGGGGCCTAAGACCTTGTGTGGAGTCGGGGCCGGAACCTGAGGATTCCTCTCCAGTGCTGACATGGATCTTGGGGTAGTTCTGGAGTCTCCCCAGGGGAGTCAGTCCTCGTCTCAAATGCGGGCATGCACTTGCGCTTTCCTACAGAGCGGTAGCAGCAGTGTCACGCAATCTGCCGCGTGGATCAAAGGATCGATGGTTTTCCCTCGAGTCTTTCCCACGAGGCTTTCCCACGAGGCTTTCCCACAGGGCTGTCCCACGTGCACACGTGGTGGGAGTCGATCCTCAGCTTGAACGTCAAGGCAGTGCAGGGAAAACAGGTTCCTCTGGAATGGACTGACACATCTGGGGGACTCTTGGAATGGTGGCACGACCCTGGAGTTCCTCTCGCCTTTCCTGTGGAGAGTGCCTCCTCTTGAGATGCGACGGGAACGCCGGGAATTCTTTCCCTACGAAACAGGGAAAGGATCCCTCAACTCGAGCTAGGAGGCGGAAACGGGGCTCCCCTGGATGTGTGCGGGACCCCACGTGCTTCCTCTCGGGTGGAGACGGGTATGTCGGGGAACTTCTTGAGTTGCAGCAAGGTTGTGAAGGACCTTTGGAAGTTCCAGTGGTTAGACGTGATTAGCCTCGAGAAGCCTCAGCGGAAATGTGCCTCATCTCGCCTGGAGGGCAAAACCTCCTGGATTTTCTCGAGTTGCGGCAGGTGCTCTCGACTTACGACGGGGACCTTTTGACCCGCTCTGGTGGCCTCAGGAAAGGCCAGTCCCCATGTGAGTTCCTCGGGGGCCTCTCGGGATTCCTCTCCCGTCGATTCCGGGGCGTAAGACCTTGTGTGGAGTCGGGGCCGGAACCTGAGGATTCCTCTCCAGTGCTGACATGGATCTTGGGGTACTTCTGGAGTCTCCCCAGGGGAGTCAGTCCTCGTCTCGAATGCGCGCATGCACTTGCGCTTTCCTCCAGGGCGGTAGCAGCAGTGTCACGCAGTCCGCCGCGTGGATCAAAGGATCTATGGTTTTCCCTCGAGTCTTTCCCACGAGGCTTTCCCACGAGGCTTTACCACAGGGCTGTCCCACGTGCACACGTGGTGCTAGTCGATCCTCGGCTTGATCGTCAAGGCAGTGCAGGGAAAACAGGTTCCTCTGGAATGGACTGACACATCTGGGGGTCTCTTGGAATGGTGCCACGACCCTGGAGTTCCTCTCGCCTTTCCTGTGGAGAGCGCCTCCTCTTGAGATGCGACGGGAACGCCGGGAATTCTTTCCCTACGAAACAGGGAAAGGATACCTCATCTCGAGCTAGGAGGCGGAAACGGGGCTCCCCTGGATGTGTGCGGGACCCCACGTGCTTCCTCTCGAGTGGAGACGGGTATGTCGGGGAACTTCTTGAGTTGCAGCAAGGGTGTGAAGGACCCTTTGGAAGTTCCAGTGGTTAGATGTGATTAGCCTCGAGAAGCCTCAGCGGAAATGGGCCTCATCTCGCCTGGAGGGCAAAACCTCCTGGATTTTCTCGAGTTGCGGCAGGTGCTCTCGACTTACCACGGGGACCTCATGGACCCGCTCTGGTGACCTCAGGAAAGGCCAGTCCCCATGCGAGTTCCTCGGGGGCCTCTCGGGATTCCTCTCCCGTCGATGCCGGGGCGTAAGACCTTGTGTGGAGTCGGGGCCGGAACCTGAGGATTCCTCTCCAGTGCTGACATGGATCTTGGGGTACTTCTGGAGTCTCCCCAGGGGAGTCAGTCCTCGTCTCGAATGCGGGCATGCACTTGCGCTTTCCTACAGACCGGTAGCATCAGTGTCACGCAATCCGCCGCGTGGATCAAAGGATCTATGGTTTTCCCTCGAGTCTTTCCCACGAGGCTTTCCCACGAAGCTTTCCCACAGGGCTGTCCCACGTGCACACGTGGTGGGAGTCGATCCTCAGCTTAAACGTCAAGGCAGTGCAGGGAAAACAGGTTCCTCTGGAATGGACTGACACATCTGGGGGACTCTTGGAATGGTGGCACGACCCTGGAGTTCCTCTCGCCTTTCCTGTGGAGAGCGACTCCTCTTGAGATGCGACGGGAACGCCGGGAATTCTTTCCCTACGAAACAGGGAAAGGATCCCTCATTTCGAGCTAGGAGGCGGAAACGGGGCTCCCCTGGATGTGTGCGGGACCCCACGTGTTTCCTCTCGAGTGGAGACGGGTATGTCGGGGAACTTCTTGAGTTGCAGCATGGGTGTGAAGGACCCTTTGGAAGTTCCAGTGGTTAGACGTGATTAGCCTCGAGAAGCCTCAGCGGAAATGGGCCTCATCTCGCCTGGAGGGCAAAACCTCCTGGATTTGCTCGAGTTGCGGCAGGTGCTCTCGACTTACGACGGGGACCTCAGGGACCCGCTCTGGTGGCCTCAGGAAAGGCCAGTCCCCATGCGAGTTCCTCGGGGGCCTCTCGGGATTCCTCTCCCGTCGATGCCGGGGCCTAAGACCTTGTGTGGAGTCGGGGCCGGAACCTGAGGATTCCTCTCCAGTGCTGACATGGATCTTGGGGTACTTCTGGAGTCTCCCCAGGGGAGTCAGTCCTCGTCTAGAATGCGGGCATGCACTTGCGCTTTCCTCCAGAGCGGTAGCAGCAGTGTCACGCAGTCCGCCGCGTGGATCAAAGGATCTATGGTTTTCCCTCGAGTCTTTCCCACGAGGCTCTCCCACGAGGCTTTCCCACAGGGCTGTCCCACGTGCACACGTGGTGGGAGTCGATCCTCGGCTTGAACGTCAAGGCAGTGCAGGGAAAACAGGTTCCTCTGGAATGGACTGACACATCTGGGGGACTCCTGGAATGGTGGCACGACCCTGGAGTTCCTCTCGCCTTTCCTGTGGAGAGCGCCTCCTCTTGAGATGCGACGGGAACGCCGGGAATTCTTTCCCTACGAAACAGGGAAAGGATCCCTCATCTCGAGCTAGGAGGCGGAAACGGGGCTCCCCTGGATGTGTGCGGGACCCCACGTGCTTCCTCTCGAGTGGAGACGGGTATGTCGGGGAACTTCTTGTGTTGCAGCAAGGGTGTGAAGGACCCTTTGGAAGTTCCAGTGGTTAGATGTGATTAGCTTCGAGAAGCCTCAGCGGAAATGGGCCTCATCTCGCCTGGAGGGCAAAACCTCCTGGATTTTCTCGAGTTGCGGCAGGTGCTCTCGACTTACCACGGGGACCACAGGGACCCGCTCTGTTGACCTCAGGAAAGGCCAGTCCCCATGCGAGTTCCTAGGGGGCCTCTCGGATTCCTCTCCCGTCGATGCCGGGGCCTAAGACCTTGTGTGGAGTCGGGGCCGGAACCTGAGGATTCCTCTCCAGTGCTGACATGGATCTTGGGGTAGTTCTGGAGTCTCCCCAGGGGAGTCAGTCCTCGTCTCAAATGCGGGCATGCACTTGCGCTTTCCTCCAGAGCGGTAGCAGCAGTGTCACGCAATCTGCCGCGTGGATCAAAGGATCGATGGTTTTCCCTCGAGTCTTTCCCACGAGGCTTTCCCACGAGGCTTTCCCACAGGGCTGTCCCACGTGCACACGTGGTGGGAGTCGATCCTCAGCTTGAACGTCAAGGCAGTGCAGGGAAAACAGGTTCCTCTGGAATGGACTGACACATCTGGGGGACTCTTGGAATGGTGGCACGACCCTGGAGTTCCTCTCGCCTTTCCTGTGGAGAGCGCCTCCTCTTGAGATGCGACGGGAACGCCGGGAATTATTTCCCTAGGAAACAGGGAAAGGATCCCTCATCTCGAGCTAGGAGGCGGAAACGGGGCTCCCCTGGATGTGTGCGGGACCCTCGTGCTTCCTCTCGAGTGGAGACGGGTATGTCGGGGAACTTCTTGAGTTGCAGCAAGGGTGAGAAGGACCCTTTGGATGTTCCAGTGGTTAGATGTGATTAGCCTCGAGAAGCCTCAGCAGAAATGGGCCTCATCTCGCCTGGAGGGCAAAACCTCCTGGATTTTCTCGAGTTGCGGCAGGTGCTCTCGACTTACGACGGGGACCTCAGGGACCCGCTCTGGTGGCCTCAGGAAAGGCCAGTCCCCATGCGAGTTCCTCGGGGGCCTCTCGGGATTCCTCTCCCGTCGATGCCGGGGCCTAAGACCTTGTGTGGAATCGGGGCCGGACCTGAGGACTCCTCTACAGTGCTGACATGGATCTTGGGGTACTTCTGGAGTCTCCCCAGGGGAGTCAGTCCTCGTCTCGAATGCGGGCATGCACTTGCGCTTTCCTCCAGGGCGGTAGCAGCAGTGTCACGCAATCCGCCGCGTGGATCAAAGGATCTATGGTTTTCCCTCGAGTCTTTCCCACGAGGCTTTCCCACGAGGCTTTCCCACAGGCCTGTTCCACGTGCACACGTGGTGGGAGTCGATCCTCGGCTTGAACGTCAAGGCAGTGCCGGGAAAACAGGTTCCTCTGGAATGGACTGACACATCTGGGGGTCTCTTGGAATGGTGCCACGACCCTGGAGTTCCTAGCGCCTTTCCTGTGGAGAGCGCCTCCTCTTGAGATGCGACGGGAACGCCAGGAATTCTTTCCCTACGAAACAGGGAAAGGATCCCTCATCTCGAGCTAGGAGGCGGAAACGGGGCTCCCCTGGATGTGTGCGGAACCCCACGTGCTTCCTCTCGAGTCGAGACGGGTATGTCGGGGAACTTCTTGAGTTGCAGCAAGGGTGTGAAGGACACTTTGGAAGTTCCAGTGGTTAGACGTGATTAGCCTCGAGAAGCCTCAGCGGAAATGGGCCTCATCTCGCCTGGAGGGCAAAACCTCATGGATTTTCTCGAGTTGCGGCAGGTGCTCTCGACTTACGACGGGGACCTCATGGACCCGCTCTGGTGGCCTCAGGAAAGGCCAGTCCCCATGCGAGTTCCTCAGGGGCCTCGCGCGATTCCTCTCCCGTCGATGCCGGGGCTTAAGACCTTGTGTGGAGTCGGGGCCGGAACCTGAGGATTCCTCTCCAGTGCTGACATGGATCTTGGGGTACTTCTGGAGTCTCCTCAGGGGAGTCAGTCCCCGTCTCGAATGCGGGCATGCACTTGCGTTTTCCTCCAGAGCGGTAGCAGCAGTGTCACGCAGTCCGCCGCGTGGATCAAAGGATCTATGGTTTTCCCTCGAGTATTTCCCACGAGGCTTTCCCACGAGGCTTTCCCACAGGGCTGTCCCACGTGCACACGTGGTGGGAGTCGATCCTCGGCTTGAACGTCAAGGCAGTGCAGGGAAAACAGCTTCCTCTGAAATGGACTGACATATCTGGGGCCTCTTGGAATGGTGGCACGACCCTGGAGTTCCTCTCGCCTTTCCTGTGGAGAGCGCCTCCTCTTGAGATGCGACGGAAACGCTGGGAATTCTTTCCCTAAGAAACAGGGAAATGATCCCTCATCTCGAGCTAGGAGGCGGAAACGGGGCTCCCCTGGATGTGTGCGGGACACCACGTGCTTCCTCTCGGGTGGAGATGGGTATGTCGGGGAACTTCTTGAGTTGCAGCAAGGGTGTGAAGGACCCTTTGGAAGTTCCAGTGGTTAGATGTGATTAGCCTCGAGAAGCCTCAGCGGAAATGGGCCTCATCTCGCCTGTAGGGTAAAACCTCCTGGATTTTCTCGAGTTGCGGCAGGTGCTCTCGACTTACGACGGGGACCTCAGGGACCCGCTCTGGTGGCCTCAGGAAAGGCCAGTCCACATGCGAGTTCCTCGGGGGCCTCTCGGGATTCCTCTCCCGTCGATGCCGGGGCCTAAGACCTTGTGTGGAGTCGGGGCCGGAACTTGAGGATACCTCTCCAGTGCTGACATGGATCTTGGGGTACTTCTGGAGTTTCCCCAAGGGAGTGAGTCCTCGTCTCGAATGCGGGCATGCACTTGGGCTTTCCTCCAGAGCGGTAGCAGCAGTGTCACGCAGTCCGCCGCGTGGATCAAAGGATCTATGGTTTTCCCTCGAGTCTTTCCCACGAGGCTTTCCCACGACTCTTTCCCACAGGGCTGTCCCACGTGCACACGTGGTGGGAGTCGATCCTCGGCTTGAACGTCAAGGCAGTGCAGGGAAAACAGGTTCCTCTGGAATGGACTGACACATCTGGGGGACTCTTGGAATGGTGGCACGACCCTGGAGTTCCTTTCGTCTTTCCTGTGGAGAGCGCCACCTCTTGAGATGCGACGGGAACGCCGGGAATTCTTTCCCTACGAAACAGGGAAAGGATCCCTCATCTCGAGCTTGGAGGCGGAAACGGGGCTCCCCTGGATGTGTGCGGGACCCCACGTGCTTCCTCTCGAGTGGAGACGGGTATGTCGGGGAACAACTGGAGTTGCAGCAAGGGTGTGAAGGACCCTTTGGAAGTTCCAGTGGTTAGACGTGATTAGCCTCGAGAAGCCTCAGCAGAAATGGGCCTCATCTCGCCTGGAGGGCAAAACCTCCTGGATTTTCTCGAGTTGCGGCAGGTGCTCTCGACTTACGACGGGGACCTCAGGGACCCGCTCTGGTGGCCTCAGGAAAGGCCAGTCCCCATGCGAGTTCCTCGGGGGCCTCTCGGGATTCCTCTCCCGTCGATGTCGGGGCCTAAGACCTTGTGTGGAGTCGGGGCCGGAACCTGAGGATTCCTCTCCAGTGCTGACATGGATCTTGGGGTACTTCTGGAGTCTCCCCAGGGGAGTCAGTCCTCGTCTCGAATGCGGACATGCACTTGCGCTTTCCTAAAGAGCGGTAGCAGCAGTGTCACGCAGTCCGCCGCGTGGATCAAATGATCTATGATTTTCCCTCGAGTCTTTTCCACGAGGCTTTCCCACGAGGCTTTCTCACAGGGCTGTCCCACGTGCACACGTGGTGGGAGTCGATCCTCGGCTTGAACGTTAAGGCAGTGCAGGGAAAACAGCTTCCTCTGTAATGGACTGACATATCTGGGGCCTCTTGGAATGGTGGCACGACCCTGGAGTTCCTCTCGCCTTTCCTGTGGAGAGCGCCTCCTCTTGAGATGCGACGGAAACGCCGGGAATTCTTTCCCTAGGAAACAGGGAAAGGATCCCTCATCTCGAGCTAGGAGGCGGAAACGGGGCTCCCCTGGATGTGTGCGGGACCCCACGTGCTTCCTCTCGAGTGGAGACGGGTATGTCGGGGAACAACTGGAGTTGCAGCAAGGGTGTGAAGGACCCTTTGGAAGTTCCAGTGGTTAGACGTGATTAGCCTCGAGAAGCCTCAGCAGAAATGGGCCTCATCTCGCCTGGAGGGCAAAACCTCCTGGATTTTCTCGAGTTGCGGCAGGTGCTCTCGACTTACGACGGGGACCTCAGGGACCCGCTCTGGTGGCCTCAGGAAAGGCCAGTCCCCATGCGAGTTCCTCGGGGGCCTCTCGGGATTCCTCTCCCGTCGATGCCGGGGCCTAAGACCTTGTGTGGAGTCGGGGCCGGAACCTGAGGATTCCTCTCCAGTGCTGACATGGATCTTGGGGTACTTCTGGAGTCTCCCCAGGGGAGTCAGTCCTCGTCTCGAATGCGGACATGCACTTGCGCTTTCCTAAAGAGCGGTAGCAGCAGTGTCACGCAGTCCGCCGCGTGGATCAAATGATCTATGATTTTCCCTCGAGTCTTTTCCACGAGGCTTTCCCACGAGGCTTTCTCACAGGGCTGTCCCACGTGCACACGTGGTGGGAGTCGATCCTCGGCTTGAACGTTAAGGCAGTGCAGGGAAAACAGCTTCCTCTGTAATGGACTGACATATCTGGGGCCTCTTGGAATGGTGGCACGACCCTGGAGTTCCTCTCGCCTTTCCTGTGGAGAGCGCCTCCTCTTGAGATGCGACGGAAACGCCGGGAATTCTTTCCCTAGGAAACAGGGAAAGGATCCCTCATCTCGAGCTAGGAGGCGGAAACGGGGCTCCCCTGGATGTGTGCGGGACCCCACGTGCTTCCTCTCGAGTGGAGACGGGTATGTCGGGGAACAACTGGAGTTGCAGCAAGGGTGTGAAGGACCCTTTGGAAGTTCCAGTGGTTAGACGTGATTAGCCTCGAGAAGCCTCAGCAGAAATGGGCCTCATCTCGCCTGGAGGGCAAAACCTGGATTTTCTCGAGTTGCGGCAGGTGCTCTCGACTTACGACGGGGACCTCAGGGACCCGCTCTGGTGGCCTCAGGAAAGGCCAGTCCCCATGCGAGTTCCTCGGGGGCCTCTCGGGATTCCTCTCCCGTCGATGCCGGGGCCTAAGACCTTGTGTGGAGTCGGGGCCGGAACCTGAGGATTCCTCTCCGGTGCTGACATGGATCTTGGGGTACTTCTGGAGTCTCCCCAGGGGAGTCAGTCCTCGTCTCGAATGCGGACATGCACTTGCGCTTTCCTAAAGAGCGGTAGCAGCAGTGTCACGCAGTCCGCCGCGTGGATCAAATGATCTATGACTTTCCCTCGAGTCTTTTCCACGAGGCTTTCCCACGAGGCTTTCTCACAGGGCTGTCCCACGTGCACACGTGGTGGGAGTCGATCCTCGGCTTGAACGTTAAGGCAGTGCAGGGAAAACAGCTTCCTCTGTAATGGACTGACATATCTGGGGCCTCTTGGAATGGTGGCACGACCCTGGAGTTCCTCTCGCCTTTCCTGTGGAGAGCGCCTCCTCTTGAGATGCGACGGAAACGCCGGGAATTCTTTCCCTAGGAAACAGGGAAAGGATCCCTCATCTCGAGCTAGGAGGCGGAAACGGGGCTCCCCTGGATGTGTGCGGGACCCCACGTGCTTCCTCTCGAGTGGAGACGGGTATGTCGGGGAACAACTGGAGTTGCAGCAAGGGTGTGAAGGACCCTTTGGAAGTTCCAGTGGTTAGACGTGATTAGCCTCGAGAAGCCTCAGCAGAAATGGGCCTCATCTCGCCTGGAGGGCAAAACCTGGATTTTCTCGAGTTGCGGCAGGTGCTCTCGACTTACGACGGGGACCTCAGGGACCCGCTCTGGTGGCCTCAGGAAAGGCCAGTCCCCATGCGAGTTCCTCGGGGGCCTCTCGGGATTCCTCTCCCGTCGATGCCGGGGCCTAAGACCTTGTGTGGAGTCGGGGCCGGAACCTGAGGATTCCTCTCCAGTGCTGACATGGATCTTGGGGTACTTCTGGAGTCTCCCCAGGGGAGTCAGTCCTCGTCTCGAATGCGGACATGCACTTGCGCTTTCCTAAAGAGCGGTAGCAGCAGTGTCACGCAGTCCGCCGCGTGGATCAAATGATCTATGATTTTCCCTCGAGTCTTTTCCACGAGGCTTTCCCACGAGGCTTTCTCACAGGGCTGTCCCACGTGCACACGTGGTGGGAGTCGATCCTTGGCTTGAACGTTAAGGCAGTGCAGGGAAAACAGCTTCCTCTGTAATGGACTGACATATCTGGGGCCTCTTGGAATGGTGGCACGACCCTGGAGTTCCTCTCGCCTTTCCTGTGGAGAGCGCCTCCTCTTGAGATGCGACGGAAACGCCGGGAATTCTTTCCCTAGGAAACAGGGGAAGGATCCCTCATCTCGAGCTAGGAGGCGGAAACGGGGCTCCCCTGGATGTGTGCGGAACCCTCGTGCTTCCTCTCGAGTGGAGACGGGTATGTCGGGGAACTTCTTGAGTTGCAGCAAGGGTGAGAAGGACCCTTTGGATGTTCCAGTGGTTAGATGTGATTAGCCTCGAGAAGCCTCAGCAGAAATGGGCCTCATCTCGCCTGGAGGGCAAAACCTCCTGGATTTTCTCGAGTTGCGGCAGGTGCTCTCGACTTACGACGGGGACCTCAGGGACCCGCTCTGGTGGCCTCAGGAAAGGCCAGTCCCCATGCGAGTTCCTCGGGGGCCTCTCGGGATTCCTTTCCCGTCGATGCCGGGGCCTAAGACCTTGTGTGAAGTCGGGGCCGTAACCTGAGGATTCCTCTCCAGTGCTGACATGGATCTTGGGGTACTTCTGGAGTCTCCCCAGGGGAGTCAGTCCTCGTCTCGAATGCGGGCATGCACCTCCGCTTTCCTCCAGGGCGGTAGCAGCAGTGTCACGCAGTCCGCCGCGTGGATCAAAGGATCTATGGTTTTCCCTCGAGTCTTTTCCACGAGGCTTTCCCACGAGGCTTTCCACAGGGCTGTCCCACGTGCACACGTGTTGGGAGTCGATCCTCGGCTTGAACGTCAAGGCAGTGCAGGGAAAACAGGGTCCTCTGTAATGGACTGACACATCTGGGGGACTCTTGGAATGGTGGCACGACCGTGGAGTTCCTCTCGCCTTTCCTGTGGAGAGCGCCTCCTCTTGAGATGCGACGGGAACGCCGGGAATTCTTTCCCTACGAAACAGGGAAAGGATCCCTCATCTCGAGCTAGGAGGCGGAAACGGGGCTCCCCTGGATGTGTGCTGGACCCTCGTGCTTCCTCTAGAGTGGAGACGGGTATGTCGGGGAACTTCTTGAGTTGCAGCAAGGGTGAGAAGGACCCTTTTGATGTTCCAGTGGTTAGATGTGTTTAGCCTCGAGAAGCCTCAGCGGAAATGGGCCTCATCTCGCCTGGAGGGCAAAACCTCCTGGATTTTCTCGAGTTGCGGCAGGTGCTCTCGACTTACGACGGGGACCTCAGGGACCCGCGCTCGTGGCCTCAGGAAAGGCAAGTCCCCATGCGAGTTCCTCGGGGGCCTCTCGGGATTCCTCTCCCGTCGATGCCGGGGCCTAAGACCTTGTGTGGAGTCGGGGCCGGAACCTGAGGATTCCTCTCCAGTGCTGACATGGATCTTGGGGTACTTCTGGAGTCTCCCCAGGGGAGTCAGTCTTCGTCTCGAATGCGGGCATGCACTTGAGCTTTCCTCCAGGGCGGTAGCAGCAGTGTCACGCAGTTCGCCGCGTGGATCAAAGGATCTATGGTTTTCCCTCGAGTCTTTCCCACGAGGCTTTCCCACGAGGCTTTCCCACAGGGCTGTCCCACGTGCACACGTGGTGGGAGTCGATCCTCGGCTTGAACGTCAAGGCAGTGCAGGGGAAACAGGTTCCTCTGGAATGGACTGACACATCTGGGGGACTCTTGGAATGGTGGCACGACCCTGGAGTTCCTCTCGCCTTTCCTGTGGAGAGCGCCTCCTCTTGAGATGCGACGGGAACGCCGGGAATTCTTTCCCTACGAAACAGGGAAAGGATCCCTCAACTCGAGCTAGGAGGCGGAAACGGGGCTCCCCTGGATGTGTGCGGGACCCCACGTGCTTCCTCTCGAGTGGAGACGGGTATGTCGGGGAACTTCTTGAGTTGCAGCAAGGGTGTGAAGGACCCTTTGGAAGTTCCAGTGGTTAGACGTGATTAGCCTCGAGAAGCCTCAGCGGAAATGTGCCTCATCTCGCCTGGAGGGCAAAACCTCCTGGATTTTCTCGAGTTGCGGCAGGTGCTCTCGACTTACGACGGGGACCTCAGGGACCCGCTCTGGTGGCCTCAGGAAAGGCCAGTCCCCATGCGAGTTCCTCGGGGGCCTCTCGGGATTCCTCTCCCGTCGATGCCGGGGCGTAAGACCTTGTGTGGAGTCGGGGCCGGAACCTGAGGATTCCTCTCCAGTGCTGACATGGATCTTGGGGTACTTCTGGAGTCTCCCCAGGGGAGTCAGTCCTCGTCTCGAATGCGCGCATGCACTTGCGCTTTCCTCCAGAGCGGTAGCAGCAGTGTCACGCAGTCCGCCGCGTCGATCAAAGGATCTATGGTTTTCCCTCGAGTCTTTCCCACGAGGCTTTCCCACGAGGCTTTACCACAGGGCTGTCCCACGTGCACACGTGGTGCTAGTCGATCCTCGTTTTGAACGTCAAGGCAGTGCAGGGAAAACAGGTTCCTCTGGAATGGACTGACACATCTGGGGGTCTCTTGGAATGGTGCCACGACCCTGGAGTTCCTCTCGCCTTTCCTGTGGAGAGCGCCTCCTCTTGAGATGCGACGGGAACGCCGGGAATTCTTTCCCTACGAAACAGGGAAAGGATCCCTCATCTCGAGCTAAGAGGCGGAAACCGGGCTCCCCTGGATGTGTGCGGGACCCCACGTGCTTCCTCTCGAGTGGAGACGGGTATGTCGGGGAACTTCTTGAGTTGCAGCAAGGGTGTGAAGGACCCTTTGGAAGTTCCAGTGGTTAGATGTGATTAGCCTCGAAAAGCCTCAGCGGAAATGGGCCTCATCTCGCCTGGAGGGCAAAACCTCCTGGATTTTCTCGAGTTGCGGCAGGTGCTCTCGACTTACCACGGGGACCTCAGGGACCCGCTCTGGTGACCTCAAGAAAGGCCAGTCCCCATGCGAGTTCCTCGGGGGCCGCTCGGGATTCCTCTCCCGTCGATGCCGGGGCCTAAGACCTTGTGTGGAGTCGGGGCCGGAACCTGAGGATTCCTCTCCAGTGCTGACATGGATCTTGGGGTATTTCTGGAGTCTCCCCAGGGGAGTCAGTCCTCGTCTCGAATGCGGGCATGCACTTCCGCTTTCCTACAGACCGGTAGCATCAGTGTCACGCAATCCACCGCGTGGATCAAAGGATCTATGGTTTTCCCTCGAGTCTTTCCCACGAGGCTTTCCCACGAGGCTTTCCCACAGGGCTGTCCCACGTGCACACGTGGTGGGAGTCGATCCTCAGCTTGAACGTCAAGGCAGTGCAGGGAAAACAGGTTCCTCTGGAATGGACTGACACATCTGGGGGACTCTTGGAATGGTGGCACGACCCTGGAGTTCCTCTCGCCTTTCCTGTGGAGAGCGCCTCCTCTTGAGATGCGACGGGAACGCCGGGAATTCTTTCCCTACGAAACAGGGAAAGGATCCCTCATCTCGAGCTAGGAGGCGGAAACGGGGCTCCCCTGGATGTGTGCGGGACCCCACGTGCTTCCTCTCGAGTGGAGACGGGTATGTCGGGGAACTTCTTGAGTTGCAGCATGGGTGTGAAGGACCCTTTGGAAGTTCCAGTGGTTAGACGTGATTAGCCTCGAGAAGCCTCAGCGGAAATGGGCCTCATCTCGCCTGGAGGGCAAAACCTCCTGGATTTTCTCGAGTTGTGGCAGGTGCTCTCGACTTACGACGGGGACCTCAGGGACCCGCTCTGGTGGCCTCAGGAAAGGCCAGTCCCCATGCGAGTTCCTCGGGGGCCTCTCGGGATTCCTCTCCCGTCGATGCCGGGACCTAAGACCTTGTGTGGAGTCGGGGCCGGAACCTGAGGATTCCTCTCCAGTGCTGACATGGATCTTGGGGTACTTCTGGAGTCTCCCCAGGGGAGTCAGTCCTCGTCTCGAATGCGGGCATGCACTTGCGCTTTCCTCCAGAGCGGTAGCAGCAGTGTCACGCAATCCGCCGCGTGGATCAAAGGATCTATGGTTTTCCCTCGAGTCTTTCCCACGAGGCTCTCCCACGAGGCTTTCCCACAGGGCTGTCCCACGTGCACACGTGGTGGGAGTCGATCCTCGGCTTGAACGTCAAGGCAGTGCAGGGAAAACAGGTTCCTCTGGAATGGACTGACACATCTGGGGGACTCTTGGAATGGTGGCACGACCCTGGAGTTCCTCTCGCCTTTCCTGTGGAGAGAGCCTCCTCTTGAGATGCGACGGGAACGCCGGGAATTATTTCCCTAGGAAACAGGGAAAGGATCCCTCATCTCGAGCTAGGAGGCGGAAACCGGGCTCCCCTGGATGTGTGCGGGAACCTCGTGCTTCCTCTCGAGTGGAGACGGGTAAGTCGGGGAACTTCTTGAGTTGCAGCAAGGGTGAGAAGGACCCTTTGGATGTTCCAGTGGTTAGATGTGATTAGCCTCGAGAAGCCTCAGCAGAAATGGGCCTCATCTCGCCTGGAGGGCAAAACCTCCTGGATTTTCTCGAGTTGCGGCAGGTGCTCTCGACTTACGACGGGGACCACAGGGACCCGCTCTGGTGACCTCAGGAAAGGCCAGTCCCCATGCGAGTTCCTAGGGGGCCTCTCGGATTCCTCTCCCGTCGATGCCGGGGCCTAAGACCTTGTGTGGAGTCGGGGCCGGAACCTGAGGATTGCTCTCCAGTGCTGACATGGATCTTGGGGTACTTCTGGAGTCTCCCCAGGGGAGTCAGTCCTCGTCTCGAATGCGGGCATGCACTTGCGCTTTCCCCCAGGGCGGTAGCAGCAGTGTCACGCAGTCCGCCGCGTGGATCAAAGGATCTATGGTTTTCCCTCGAGTCTTTCCCACGAGGCTTTACCACGAGGCTTTCCCACAGGGCTGTCCCACGTGCACACGTGGTGGGAGTCGATCCTCGGCTTGAACGTCAAGGCAGTGCAGGGAAAACAGGTTCCTCTGGAATGGACTGACACATCTGGGGGACTCTTGGAATGGTGGCACGACCCTGGAGTTCCTCTCGCCTTTCCTGTGGAGAGCGCCTCCTCTTGAGATGCGACGGGAACGCCGGGAATTCTTTCCCTACGAAACAGGGAAAGGATCCCTCATCTCGAGCTAGGAGGCGGAAACGGGGCTCCCCTGGATGTGTGCGGGACCCTCGTGCATCCTCTCGTGTGGAGACGGGTATGTCGGGGAACTTCTTGAGTTGCAGCAAGGGTGAGAAGGACCCTTTGGATGTTCCAGTGGTTAGATGTGATTAGCCTCGAGAAGCCTCAGCGGAAATGGGCCTCATCTCGCCTGGAGGGCAAAACCTCCTGGATTTTCTCGAGTTGCGGCAGGTGCTCTCGACTTACGACAGGGACCTCAGGGACCCGCTCTGGTGGCCTCAGGAAAGGCCAGTCCCCATGCGAGTTCCTCGGGGGCCTCTCGGGATTCCTCTCCCGTCGATGCCGGGGCCTAAGACCTTGTGTGGAGTCGGGGCCGGAACCTGAGGATTCCTCTCCAGTGCTAACATGGATCTTGGGGTACTTCTGGAGTCTCCCCAGGGGAGTCAGTCCTCGTCTCGAATGCGGACATGCACTTGCGCTTTCCTAAAGAGCGGTAGCAGCAGTGTCACGCAGTCCGCCGCGTGGATCAAATGATCTATGATTTTCCCTCGAGTCTTTTCCACGAGGCTTTCCCACGAGGCTTTCTCACAGGGCTGTCCCACGTGCACACGTGGTTGGAGTCGATCCTCGGCTTGAACGTTAAGGCAGTGCAGGGAAAACAGCTTCCTCTGTAATGGACTGACATATCTGGGGCCTCTTGGAATGGTGGCACGACCCTGGAGTTCCTCTCGCCTTTCCAGTGGAGAGCGCCTCCTCTTGAGATGCGACGGAAACGCCGGGAATTCTTTCCCTAAGAAACAGGGAAAGGATCCCTCATCTCGAGCTAGGAGGCGGAAACGGGGCTCCCCTGGATGTGTGCGGCACCCTCTTGCTTCCTCTCGAGTGGAGACGGGTATGTCGGGGAACTTCTTGAGTTGCAGCAAGGGTGTGAAGGACCCTTTGGAAGTTCCAGTGGTTAGACGTGATTAGCCTCGAGAAGCCTCAGCGGAAATGGGCCTCATCTCGCCTGGAGGGCAAAACCTCCTGGATTTTCTCGAGTTGCGGCAGGTGCTCTCGACTTACGACGGGGACCTCAGGGACCCGCTCTGGTGGCCTCAGCAAAGGCCAGGCCCCATGCGAGTTCCTGGGGGCCTCTCGGGATTCCTCTCCCGTCGATGCCGGGGCCTAAGACCTTGTGTGGAGTCGGGGCCGGAACCTGAGGATTCCTCTCCAGTGCTGACATGGATCTTGGGGTTCTTCTGGAGTCTCCCCAGGGGAGTCAGTCCTCGTCTCGAATGCGGGCATGCACTTGAGCTTTCCTCCAGGGCGGTAGCAGCAGTGTCACGCAGTCCGCCGCGTGGATCAAAGGATCTATGGTTTTCCCTCGAGTGTTTCCCACGAGGCTTTCCCACGAGGATTTACCACAGGGCTGTCCCACGTGCACACGTGGTGGGAGTCGATCCTCGGCTTGAACGTCACGGCAGTGCAGGGAAAACAGGTTCCTCTGGAATGGACTGACTCATCTGGGGGACTCTTGGAATGGTGGCACGACCCTGGAGTTCCTCTCGCCTTTCCAGTGGAGAGCGCCTCCTCTTGAGATGCGACGGGAACGCCGGGAATTCTTTCCCTACGAAACAGGGAAAGGATCCCTCATCTCGAGCTAGGAGGCGGAAACGGGGCTCCCCTGGATGTGTGCGGGACCCTCGTGCTTCCTCTCGAGTGGAGACGGGTATGTCGGGGAACTTCTTGAGTTGCAGCAAGGGTGAGAAGGACCCTTTGGATGTTCCAGTGGTTAGATGTGATTAGCCTCGAGAAGCCTCAGTGGAAATGGGCCTCATCTCGCCTGGAGGGCAAAACCTCCTGGATTTTCTCGAGTTGCGGCAGGTGCTCTCGACTTACGACGGGGACCTCAGGGACCCGTTCTGGTGGCCTCAGGAAAGGCAAGTCCCCATGCGAGTTCCTCGGGGGCCTCTCGGGATTCCTCTCCCGTCGATGCCGGGGCCTAAGACCTTGTGTGGAGTCGGGGCCGGAACCTGAGGATTCCTCTCCAGTGCTGACATGGATCTTGGGGTACTTCTGGAGACTCCCCAGGGGAGTCAGTCCTCGTCTTGAATGCGGGCATGCACTGGCGCTTTCCTCCAGGGCGGTAGCAGCAGTGTCACGCAGTCCGCCCCGTGGATCAAAGGATCTATGGTTTTCCCTCGAGTCTTTCCCACGAGGCTTTCCCACGAGGCTTTCCCACAGGGCTGTCCCACGTGCACACGTGGTGGGAGTCGATCCTCGGCTTGAAAGTCAAGGCAGTGCAGGGAAAAAAGGTTCCTCTGGCATGGACTGACACATCTGGCGGACTCTTGGAATGGTGGCAAGACCCTGGAGTTCCTCTCGCCTTTCCTGTGGAGAGCGCCTCCTCTTGAGATGCGACGGGAACGCCGGGAATTTTTTCCCTACGAAACAGGGAAAGGATCCCTCATCTCGAGCTAGGTGGCGGAAACGGGGCTCCCCTGGATGTGTGCGGGACCCCACGTGCTTCCTCTCGGGTGGAGATGGGTATGTCGGGGAACTTCTTGAGTTGCAGCAAGGGTGTGAAGGACCCTTTGGAAGTTCCAGTGGTTAGATGTGATTAGCCTCGAGAAGCCTCAGCGGAAATGGGCCTCATCTCGCCTGGAGGGCAAAACCTCCTGAATTTTCTCGAGTTGCGGCAGGTGCCCTCGACTTACGACGGGGACTTCAGGGACCCGCTCTGGTGGCCTCAGGAAAGGCCAGTCCCCATGCGAGTTCCTCGGGGGCCTCTCGGGATTCCTCTCCCGTCGATGCCGGGGCCTAAGACCTTGTGTGGAGTCGGGGTCGGAACTTGAGGATACCTCTCCAGTGCTGACATGGATCTTGGGGTACTTCTGGAGTCTCCCGAGGGGACTCAGTCCTCGTCTCAAATGCGGGCATGCACTTGCGCTTTCCTCCAGAGTGGTAGCAGCAGTGTCACGGAGTCCGCCGCGTGGATCAAAGGATCTATGGTTTTCCCTCGAGTCTTTCCCACGAGGCTTTCCCACAGGGCTGTCCCACGTGCACACGTGGTGGGAGTCGATCCTCGGCTTGAACGTCAAGGCAGTGCAGGGAAAACAGGTTCCTCTGGAATGGACTGACACATCTGGGGGACTCTTGGAATGGTGGCACGACCCTGGAGTTCCTCTCGCCTTTCCTGTGGAGAGCGCCTCCTCTTGAGATGCGACGGGAACGCCGGGAATTCTTTCCCTAGGAAACAGGGAAAGGATCCCTCATCTCGAGCTAGGAGGCGGAAACGGGGCTCCCCTGGATGTGGGCGGGACCCCACGTACTTCCTCTCCAGTGGAGACGGGTATGTCGGGGAAATTTTTGAGTTGCAGCAAGGGTGTGAAGGACCCTTTGGAAGTTCCAGTGGTTAGACGTGATTAGCCTCGAGAAGCCTCAGCGGAAATGGGCCTCATCTCGCCTGGAGGGCAAAACCTCCTGGATTTTCTCGAGTTGCGGCAGGTGCTCTCGACTTACGACGGGGACCTCAGGGACTCGCTCTGGTGGCCTCAGGAAAGGCCAGTCCCCATGCGAGTTCCTCGGGGGCCTCTCGGGATTCCTCTCCCGTCGATGCCGGGGCCTAAGGCCTTGTGTGGAGTCGGGGCCGGAACCTGAGGATTCCTCTCCAGTGCTGACATGGATCTTGGGGTACTTCTGGAGTCTCCCCAGGGGAGTCAGTCCTCGTCTCGAATGCGGGCATGCACTTGCGCTTTCCTCCAGAGCGGTAGCAGCAGTGTCACGCAGTCCACCGCGTGGATCAAAGGATCTATGGTTTTCCCTCGAGTCTTTCCCACGAGGCTTTACCACGAGGCTTTCCCACAGGGCTGTCCCACGTGCACACGTGGTGGGAGTCGATCCTCGGCTTGAACGTCAAGGCAGTGCAGGGAAAACAGGTTCCTCTGGAATGAACTGACACATCTGGGGGCCTCTTGGAATGGTGGCACGACCCTGGAGTTCCTCTCGCCTTTCCTGTGGAGAGCGCCTCCTCTTGAGATGCGACGGGAACGCCGGGAATTCTTTCCCTAAGAAACAGGGAAAGGATCCCTCATCTCGAGCTAGGAGGCGGAAACGGGGCTCCCCTGGATGTGTGCGGGACCCCACGTGCTTCCTCTTGAGTGGAGACGGGTATGCCAGGGAACTTCTTGAGTTGCAGCAAGGGTGTGAAGGACCCTTTGGAAGTTCCAGTGGTTAGACGTGATTAGCCTCGAGAAGCCTCAGCGGAAATGGGCCTCATCTCGCCTGGAGGGCAAAACCTCCTGGATTTTCTCGAGTTGCGGCAGGTGCTCTCGACTTACGACGGGGACCTCAGGGACCCGCTCTGGTGGCCTCAGGAAAGGCCAGTCCCCATGCGAGTTCCTCGGGGGCCTCTCGGGATTCCTCTCCCGTCGATGCCGGGGCCTAAGACCTTGTGTGGAGTCGGGGCCGGAACCTGAGGATTCCTCTCCAGTGCTGACATGGATCTTGGGGTACTTCTGGAGTCTCCCCAGGGGAGTCAGTCCTCGTCTCCACCGCGGGCAAGCACTTGCGCTTTCCTCCACAGCGGTAGCAGCAGTGTCACGCAGTCCGCCGCGTGGATCAAAGGATCTATGGTTTTCCCTCGAGTCTATTCCACGAGGCTTTCCCACAGGGCTGTCCCACGTGCACACGTGGTGGGAGTCGATCCTCGGCTTGAACGTCAAGGCAGTGCAGGGAAAACAGGTTCCTCTGGAATGGACTGACACATCTGGGGGACTCTTGGAATGGTGGCACGACCCTGGAGTTCCTCTCGACTTTCCTGTGGAGAGCGCCTCCTCTTGAGATGCGACGGGAACGCCGGGAATTCTTTCCCTACGAAACAGGGAAAGGATCCCTCATCTCGAGCTAGGAGGCGGAAACGGGGCTCCCCTGGATGTGTGCGGGACCCCACGTGCTTCCTCTCGAGTGGAGACGGGTATGTCGGGGAACTTCTTGAGTTGCAGCAAGGGTGTGAAGGACCCTTTGGAAGTTCCAGTGGTTACACGTGATTAGCCTCGAGAAGCCTCAGCGGAAATGGGCCTCATCTCGCCTGGAGGGCAAAACCTCCTGGATTTTCTCGAGTTGCGGCAGGTGCTCTCGACTTACGACGGGGACCTCAGGGACCCGCTCTGGTGGCCTCAGGAAAGGCCAGTCCCCATGCGAGTTCCTCGGGGGCCTCTCGGGATTCCTCTCCCGTCGATGCCGGGGCCTAAGACCTTGTGTGGAGTCGGGGCCGGAACCTGAGGATTCCTCTCCAGTGCTGACATGGATCTTGGGGTACTTCTGGAGTCTCCCCAGGGGAGTCAGTCCTCGTCTCGAATGCGGGCATGCACTTGCGCTTTCCTCCAGGGCGGTAGCAGCAGTGTCACGCAGTCCGCCGCGTGGATCAAAGGATCTATGGCTTTCCCTCGAGTCTGTCCAACGAGGCTTTCCCACGAGGCTTTCCCACAGGGCTGTCCCACGTGCACACGTGGTGGGAGTCGATCCTCGGCTTGAACGTCAAGGCAGTGCAGGAAAAACAGGTTCCTCTAGAATGGACTGACACATCCGGGGGAGTCTTGGAATGGTGGCACGACCGTGGAGTTCCTCTCGCCTTTCCTGTGGAGAGCGCCTCCTCTTGAGATGCGACGGGAACGCCGGGAATTCTTTCCCTACGAAACAGGGAAAGGATCCCTCATCTCGAGCTAGGAGGCGGAAACGGGGCTCCCCTGGATGTGTGCGGGACCCCACGTGCTTCCTCTCGAGTGGAGACGGGTATGTCGGGGAACTTCTTGAGTTGCAGCAAGGGTGTGAAGGACCCTTTGGAAGTTCCAGTGGTTAGACGTGATTAGCCTCGAGAAGCCTCAGCGGAAATGTGCCTCAACTCGCCTGGAGGGCAAAACCTCGTGGAATTTCTCGAGTTGCGGCAGGTGCTCTCGACTTACAACTGGGACCTCAGGGACCCGCTCTGGTGGCCTCAGGAAAGGCCAGTCCCCATGGGAGTTCCTCGGGGGCCTCTCGGGATTCCTCTCCCGTCGATGCCGGGGCCTTAGACCTTGTGTGGAGTCGGGGCCGGAACCTGAGGATTCCTCTCCAGTGCTGACATGGATCTTGGGGTAGTTCTGGAGTCTCCCCAGGGGAGTCAGTCCTCGTCTCGAATGCGGGCATGCACTTGCGCTTTCCTCCAGAGCGGTAGCAGCAGTGTCACGCAGTCCGCCGCGTGGATCAAAGGATCTATGGTTTTCCCTCGAGTCTTTCCCACGAGGCTTTCCCACGAGGCTTTCCCACAGGGCTGTCCCACGTGCACACGTGGTGGGAGTCGATCCTTGGCTTGAACTCAAGGCAGTGCAGGGAAAACAGGTTCCTCTGGAATGGACAGACACATCTGGGGGACTCTTGGAATGGTGGCACGACCCTGGAGTTCCTCTCGCCTTTCCTGTGGAGAGCGCCTCCTCTTGAGATGCGACGGGAACGCCGGGAATTCTTTCCCTACGAAACAGGGAAAGGATCCCTCATCTCGAGCTAGGAGGCGGAAAGGGGGCTCCCCTGGAAGTGTGCGGGACCCCACGTGCTTCCTCTCGAGTGGAGACGGGTATGTCGGGGAACATCTTGAGTTGCAGCAAGGGTGTGAAGGACCCTTTGGAAGTTCCAGTGGTTAGACGTGATTAGCCTCGAGAAGCCTCAGCGGAAATGGGCCTCATCTCGCCTGGAGGGCAAAACCTCCTGGATTTTCTCGAGTTGCGGCATGTGCTCTCGACTTACGACGGGGACCTCAGGGACCCGCTCTGGTGGCCTCAGGAAAGGCCAGTCCCCATGCGAGTTCCTCGGGGTCCTCTCGGGATTCCTCTCCCGTCGATGCCGGGGCCTAAGACCTTGTGTGGAGTCGGGGCCGGAACCTGAGGATTCCTCTCCAGTGCTGACATGGATCTTGGGGTACTTCTGGAGTCTCCCCAGGGGAGTCAGTCCTCGTCTCGAATGCGGGCATGCACTTGCGCTTTCCTACAGAGCGGTAGCAGCAGTGTCACGCAGTCCACCGCGTGGATCAAAGGATCTATGGTTTTCCCTCGAGTCTTTCCCACGAGGCTTTCCCACGAGGCTTTCCCACACGGCTGTCCCACGTGCACACGTGGTGGGAGTCGATCCTCGGCTTGAACGTCAAGGCAGTGCAGGAAAAACAGGTTCCTCTGGAATGGACTGACACATCCGGGGGAGTCTTGGAATGGTGGCACGACCGTGGAGTTCCTCTCGCCTTTCCTGTGGAGAGCGCCTCCTCTTGAGATGCGACGGGAACGCCGGGAATTTTTTCCCTACGAAACAGGGAAAGGATCCCTCATCTCGAGCTAGGAGGAGGAAACGGGTCTCCCCTGGATGTGTGCGGGACCCTCGTGCTTCCTCTCGAGTGGACACGGGTATGTCGGGGAACTTCTTGAGTTGCAGCAAGGGTGAGAAGGACCCTTTGGATGTTCCAGTGGTTAGATGTGATTAGCCTCGAGAAGCCTCAGCGGAAATGGCATCATCTCGCCTGGAGGGCAAAACCTCCTGGATTTTCTCGAGTTGCGGCAGGTGCTCTCGACTTACGACGGGGACCTCAGGGACCCGCTCTGGTGGCCTCAGGAAAGGCCAGTCCCCATGCGAGTTCCTCGGGGGCCTCTCGGGATTCCTCTCCCGTCGATGCCGGGGCCTAAGACCTTGTGTGGAGTCGGGGCCGGAACCTGAGGATTCCTCTCCAGTGCTGACATGGATCTTGGGGTACTTCTGGAGTCTCCCCAGGGGAGTCAGTCCTCGTCTCGAATGCGGGCATGCACTGGCGCTTTCCTCCAGGGGGTAGCAGCAGTGTCACGCAGTCCGCCGCGTGGATCAAAGGATCTATGGTTTTCCCTCGAGTCTTTCCCACGAGGCTTTCCCACGAGGCTTTCCCACAGGGCTGTCCCACGTGCACACGTGGTGGGAGTCGATCCTCGGCTTGAACGTCAAGGCAGTGCAGGGAAAAAAGGTTCCTCTGGCATGGACTGACACATCTGGGGGACTCCTGGAATGGTAGCACGACCCTGGAGTTCCTCTCGCCTTTCCTGTGGAGAGCGCCTCCTCTTGAGATGCGACGGGAACGCCGGGAATTTTTTCCCTACGAAACAGGGAAAGGATCCCTCATCTCGAGCTTAGAGGCGGAAACGGGGCTCCCCTGGATGTGTGCGGGACCCCACGTGCTTCCTCTCGGGTGGAGATGGGTATGTCGGGGAACTTCTTGAGTTGCAGCAAGGGTGTGAAGGACCCTTTGGAAGTTCCAGTGGTTAGATGTGATTCGCCTCGAGAAGCCTCAGCGGAAATGGGCCTCATCTCGCCTGGAGGGCAAAACCTCCTGGATTTTCTCGAGTTGCGGCAGGTGCCCTCGACTTACGACGGGGACCTCAGGGACCCGCTCTGGTGGCCTCAGGAAAGGCCAGTCCCCATGCGAGTTCCTCGGGGGCCTCTCGGGATTCCTCTCCCGTCGATGCCGGGGCCTAAGACCTTGTGTGGATTCGGGGTCGGACTTGAGGATACCTCTCCAGTGCTGACATGGATCTTGGGGTACTTCTGGAGTCTCCCGAGGGGACTCAGTCCTCGTCTCGAATGCGGGCATGCACTTGCGCTTTCCTCCAGAGTGGTAGCAGCAGTGTCACGCAGTCCGCCGCGTGGATCAAAGGATCTATGGTTTTCCCTCGAGTCTTTCCCACGAAGCTTTCCTACAGGGCTGTCCCACGTGCACACGTGGTGGGAGTCGATCCTCGGCTTGAACGTCAAGGCAGTGCAGGGAAAACAGGTTCCTCTGGAATGGACTGACACATCTGGGGGACTCTTGGAATGGTGGCACGACTCTGGAGTTCCTCTCGCCTTTCCTGTGGAGAGCGCCTCCTCTTGAGATGCGACGGGAACGCCGGGAATTCTTTCCCTAGGAAACATGGAAAGGATCCCTCATCTCGAGCTAGGAGGCGGAAACGGGGCTCCCCTGGATGTGTGCGGGACCCTCGTGCTTCCTCTAGCGTGGAGACGGGTATGTCGGGGAACTTCTTGAGTTGCAGCAAGGGTGAGAAGGACCCTTTGGATGTTCCAGTGGTTAGATGTGTTTAGCCTCGAGAAGCCTCAGCGGAAATGGGCCTCATCTCGCCTGGAGGGCAAAACCTCCTGGATTTTCTCGAGTTGCGGCAGGTGCTCTCGACTTACGACGGGGACTTCAGGGACCCGCTCTGGTGGCCTCAGGAAAGGCCAGTCCCCATGCGAGTTCCTCGGGGGCCTCTCGGGATTCCTCTCCCGTCGATGCCGGGGCCTAAGACCTTGTGTGGAGTCGGGGCCGGAACCTGAGGATTCCTCTCCAGTGCTGACATGGATCTTGGGGTACTTCTGGTGTCTCCCCAGGGGAGTCAGTCCTCGTCTCGAATGCGGGCATGCACTTGCGCTTTCCTCCACAGCGGTAGCAGCAGTGTCACGCAGTCCGCCGCGTGGATCAAAGGATCTATGGTTTTCCCTCGAGTCTTTCCCACGAGGCTTTCCCACGAGGCTTTCCCACAGGGCTGTCCCACGTGCACACGTGGTGGGAGTCGATCCTCGGCTTGAACGTCAAGGCAGTGCAGGGAAAACAGCTTCCTCTGTAATGGACTGACACATCTGGGGGCCTCCTGGAATGGTGGCAGGACCCTGGAGTTCCTCTCGCCTTTCCTGTGGAGAGCGCCTCCTCTTGAGATGCGACGGGAACGCCGGGAATTCTTTCCCTACGAAACAGGGAAAGGATCCCTCATCTCGAGCTAGGAGGCGGAAACGGGGCTCCCCTGGATGTGTGCCGGACCCTCGTGCTTCCTCTCGAGTGGAGACGGGTATGTCGGGGAACTTCTTGAGTTGCAGCAAGGGTGAGAGGGACCCTTTGGATGTTCCAGTGGTTAGACGTGATTAGCCTCGAGAAGCCTCAGCGGAAATGGGCCTCATCTCGCCTGGATGGCAAAACCTCCTGGATTTTCTCGAGTTGCGGCAGGTGCTCTCGACTTACGACGGGGACCTCAGGGACCCGCTCTGGTGGCCTCAGGAAAGGCCAGTCCCCATGCGTGTTCCTCGGGGGCCTCTCGGGATTCCTCTCCCGTCGATGCCGGGGCCTAAGACCTTGTGTGGAGTCGGGGCCGGAACCTGAGGATTCCTCTCCAGTGCTGACATGGATCTTGGGGTACTTCTGGAGTCTCCACAGGGGAGTCAGTCCTCGTCTCGAATGCGGGCATGCACTTGCGCTTTCCTCCACAGCGGTAGCAGCAGTGTCACGCAGTCCGCCGCGTGGATCAAAGGATCTATGGTTTTCCCTCGAGTCTTTCCCACGAGGCTTTCCCACAGGAAGTCCCACGTGCACACGTGGGGGGAGTCGATCCTCGGCTTGAACGTCAAGGCAGTGCAGGGAAAACAGGTTCCTCTGGAATGGACTGACACATCTGGGGGACTCTTGGAATGGTGGCACGACCCTTCAGTTCCTCTCGCCTTTCCTGTGGAGCGCGCCTCCTCTTGAGATGCGACGGGAACGCCGGGAATTCTTTCCCTACGAAACAGGGAAAGGATCCCTCATCTCGAGCTAGGAGGCGGAAACGGGGCTCCCCTGGATGTGTGCGAGACCCCACGTGCTTCCTCTCGAGTGGAGACGGGTATGTCGGGGAACTTCTTGAGTTGCAGCAAGGGTGTGAAGGACCCTTTGGAAGTTCCAGTGGTTAGTTGTGATTAGCCTCGAGAAGCCTCAGCGGAAATGGGCCTCATCTCGCCTGGAGGGCAAAACCTCCTGGATTTTCTCGAGTTGCGGCAGGTGCTCTCGACTTACGACGGGGACCTCAGGGACCCGCTCTGGTGGCCTCAGGAAAGGCCAGTCCACATGCGAGTTCCTCGGGGGCCTCTCGGGATTCCTCTCCCGTAGATGCCGGGGCCTAAGACCTTGTGTGGAGTCGGGGCCGGAACCTGAGGATTCCTCTCCAGTGCTGACATGGATCTTGGGGTACTTCTGGAGTCTCCCTAGGGGAGTCAGTCCTCGTCTCGAATGCGGGCATGCTCTTGCGCTTTCCCCCAGGGCGCTAGCAGCAGTGTCACGCAGTCCGCCGCGTGGATCAAAGGATCTATGGTTTTCCCTCGAGTCTTTCCCACGAGGCTTTCCCACGAGGCTTTCCCACAGGGCTGTCCCACGTGCACACGTGGTGGGAGTCGATCCTCGGCTTGAACGTCAAGGCAGTGCAGGGAAAACAGGTTCCTCTAGAATGGACTGACACATCTGGGGGACTCTTGGAATGGTGGCACGACCCTGGAGTTCCTCTCGCCTTTCCTGTGGAGAGCGCCTCCTCTTGAGATGCGACGGGAACGCCGGGAATTCTTTCCCTATGAAACAGGGAAAGGATCCCTCATCTCGAGCTAGGAGGCAGAAACGGGGCTCCCCTGGATGTGTGCGGGACCCCACGTGCTTCCTCTCGAGTGGAGACGGGTATGTCGGGAAACTTCTTGAGTTGCAGCAAGGGTGTGAAGGACCCTTTGGAAGTTCCAGTGGTTAGACGTGATTAGCCTCGAGAAGCCTCAGCGGAAATGGGCCTCATCTCGCCTGGAGGGCAAAACCTCCTGGATTTTCTCGAGTTGCGGCAGGTGCTCTCGACTTACGACGGGGACCTCAGGGTCCCGCTCTGGTGGCCTCAGTAAAGGCCAGTCCCCATGCGAGTTCCTGGGGGCCTCTCGGGATCCTCTCCCGTCGATGTCGGGGCCTAAGACCTTGTGTGGGGTCGGGGCCGGAACCTGAGGATTCCTCTCCAGTGCTGACATGGTTCTTGGGGTAATTCTGGAGTCTCCCCAGGGGAGTCAGTCCTCGTCTCGACTGCGGGCATGCACTTGCGCTTTCCTCCAGAGCGGTAGCAGCAGAGTCACGCAGTCCGCCGCGTGGATCAAAGGATCTATGGTTTTCCCTCGAGTCTTTCCCACGAGGCTTTCCCACGAGGCTTTCCCACAGGGCTGTCCCACGTGCACACGTGGTGGGAGTCGATCCTCGGCTTGAAAGTCAAGGCAGTGCAGGGAAAACAGGTTCTTCTGGAATGGACTGACACATCTGGGGGACTCTTGGTATGGTGGCACGACCCTGGAGTTCCTCTCGCCTTTCCTGTGGAGAGCGCCTCCTCTTGAGATGCGACGGGAACGCCGGGAATTCTTTCCCTACGAAACAGGGAAAGGATCCCTCATCTCGAGCTAGGAGGCGGAAACGGGGCTCCCCTGGATGTGTGCGGGACCCCACGTGCTTCCTCTCGAGTGGAGACGGGTATGTCGGGGAACATCTTGAGTTGCAGCAAGGGTGTGAAGGACCATTTGGAAGTTCCAGTGGTTAGACGTGATTAGCCTCGAGAAGCCTCAGCGGAAATGGGCCTCATCTTGCCTGGAGGGCAAAACCTCCTGGATTTTCTCGAGTTGCGGCAGGTGCTCTCGACTTACGACGGGGACCTCAGGGACCCGCTCTCGTGGCCTCAGGAAAGGCCAGTCCCCATGCGAGTTCCTCGGGGGCCTCTCGGGATTCCTCTCCCGTCGATGCCGGGGCCTAAGGCCTTGTGTGGAGTCGGGGCCGGAACCTGAGGATTCCTCTCCAGTGCTGACATGGACCTTGGGGTACTTCTGGAGTCTCCCCAGGGGAGTCAGTCCTCGTCTCGAATGCGGGCATGCACTTGCGCTTTCCTCCACAGCGGTAGCAGCAGTGTCACGCAGTCCGCCGCGTGGATCAAAGGATCTATGGCTTTCCCTCGAGTCTTTCCCACGAGGCTTTCCCACGAGGCTTTCCCACAGGGCTGTCCCACGTGCACACGTGGTGGGAGTCGATCCTCGGCTTGAACGTCAAGGCAGTGCAGGAAAACCAGGTTCCTCTGGAATGGACTGACACATCCGGGGGAGTCTTGGAATGGTGGCACGACGTGGAGTTCCTCTCGCCTTTCCTGTGGAGAGCGCCTCCTCTTGAGATGCGACGGGAACGCCGGGAATTCTTTCCCTAGGAAACAGGGAAAGGATCCCTCATCTCGAGCTCGGAGGCGGAAACGGGGCTCCCCTGGATGTGTGCGGGACCCCACGTGCTTCCTCTCGAGTGGAGACGGGTATGTCGGGGTACTTCTTGAGTTGCAGCAAGGGTGTGAAGGACCCTTTGGATGTTCCAGTGGTTAGATGTGACTGGCCTCGAGAAGCCTCAGCGGAAATGTTCCTCAACTCGCCTGGAGGGCAAAACCTCGTGGAATTTCTCGAGTTGCGGCAGGTGCTCTCGACTTACGACGGGGACCTCAGGGACCCGCTCTGGTGGCCTCAGGAAAGGCCAGTCCCCATGCGAGTTCCTCGGGGGCCTCTCGGGATTCCTCTCCCGTCGATGCCGGGGCCTAAGACCTTGTGTGGAGTCGGGGCCGGAACCTGAGGATTCCTCTCCAGTGCTGACATGGATCTTGGGGTACTTCTGGAGTCTCCCCAGGGGAGTCAGTCCTCGTCTCGAATGCGGGCATGCACTTGGGCTTTCCTCCAGAGCGGTAGCAGCAGTGTCACGCAGTCCGCCGCGTGGATCAAAGGATCTATGGTTTTCCCTCGAGTCTTTCCCACGAGGCTTTCCCACAGGGCTGTCCCACGTGCACACGTGGTGGGAGTCGATCCTCGGCTTGAACTCAAGGCAGTGCAGGGAAAACAGGTTCCTCTGCAATGGACTGACACATCTGGGGGACTCTTGGAATGGTGGCACGACCCTGGAGTTCCTCTCGCCTTTCCTGTGGAGAGCGCCTCCTCTTGAGATGCGACGGGAACGCCGGGAATTCTTTCCCTACGAAACAGGGAAAGGATCCCTCATCTCGAGCTAGGAGGCGGAAACGGGGCTCACCTGGATGTGTGCGGGACCCTCGTGCTTCCTCTCGAGTGGAGACGGGTATGTCGGGGAACTTCTTGAGTTGCAGCAAGGGTGAGAAGGACCCTTTGGATGTTCCAGTGGTTAGATGTGATTAGCCTCGAGAAGCCTCAGCGGAAATGGGCCTCATCTCGCCTGGAGTTCAAAACCTCCTGGATATTCTCGAGTTGCGGCAGGTGCTCTAGACTTACGACGGGGACCTCAGGGAACCGCTCTGGTGGCCTCAGGAAAGGCCAGTCCTCATGCGAGTTCCTCGGGGGCCTCTCGGGATTCCTCTCCCGTCGATGCCGGGGCCTAAGACCTTGTGTGGAGTCTGGGCCGGAACCTGAGGATTCCTCTCCAGTGCTGACATGGATCTTGGGGTACTTCTGGAGTCTCCCCAGGGGAGTCAGTCCTCGTCTCGAATGCGGGCATGCACTTGCGCTTTCCTCCAGGGCGGTAGCAGCAGTGTCACGCAGTCCGCCGCGTGGATCAAAGGATCTATGGTTTTCCCTCGAGTGTTTCCCACGAGGCTTTCCCACGAGGCTTTCCCACAGGGCTGTCCCACGTGCACTCGTGGTGGGAGTCGATCCTCGGCTTGAACGTCAAGGCAGTGCAGGGAAAACAGGTTCCTCTGGAATGGACTGACACATCCGGGGGAGTCTTGGAATGGTGGCACGACCGTGGAGTTCCTCTCGCCTTTCCTGTGGAGAGCGCCTCCTCTTCAGATGCGACGGGAACGCCGGGAATTCTTTCCCTACGAAACAGGGAAATGATCCCTCATCTCGAGCTAGGAGGCGGAAACGGGGCTCCCCTGGATGTGTGCGGGACCCCACGTGCTTCCTCTCGAGTGGAGACGGGTATGTCGGGGAACTTCTTGAGTTGCAGCAAGGGTGTGAAGGACCCTTTGGAAGTTCCAGTGGTTAGACGTGATTAGCCTCGAGAAGCCTCAGCGGAAATGGGCCTCATCTCGCCTGGAGGGCAAAATCTCCTGGATTTTCTCGAGTTGCGGCAGGTGCTCTCGACTTACGACGGGGACCTCAGGGACCCGCTCTGGTGGCGTCAGGAAAGGCCAGTCCCCATGCGAGTTCCTCGGGGGCCTCTCGGGATTCCTCTCCCGTCGATGCCGGGGCCTAAGACCTTGTGTGGAGTCGGGGCCGGAACCTGAGGATTCCTCTCCAGTGCTGACATGGATCTTGGGGTACTTCTGGAGTCTCCCCAGGGGAGTCAGTCCTCGTCTCGAATGCGGGCATGCACTTGCGCTTTCCTCCAGAGCGGTAGCAGCAGTGTCACGCAGTCCGCCGCGTGGATCAAAGGATCTATGGTTTTCCCTCGAGTCTTTCCCACGAGGCTTTCCCACGAGGCTTTCCAAACAGGGCTGTCCCACGTGCACACGTGGTGGGAGTTGATCCTCGGCTTGAACGTCAAGGCAGTGCAGGGAAAACAGGTTCCTCTGGAATGGACTGACACATCTGGGGGACTCTTGGAATGGTGCCACGACCCTGGAGTTCCTCTCGCCTTTCCTGTGGAGAGCGCCTCCTCTTGAGATGCGACGGGAACGCCGGGAATTCTTTCCCTACGAAACAGGGAAAGGATCCCTCATCTCGAGCTAGGAGGTGGAAACGGGGCTCCCCTGGATGTGGGCGGGACACCACGTGCTTCCTCTCGAGTGGAGACGGGTATGTCGGGGAACTTCTTGAGTTGCAGAAAGGGTGTGAAGGACCCTTTGGAAGTTCCAGTGGTTAGACGTGATTAGCCTCGAGAAACCTCAGCGGAAATGGGCCTCATCTCGCCTGGAGGGCAAAACCTCCTGGATTTTCTGGAGTTGCGGCAGGTGCTCTCGACTTACGACGGGGACCTCAGGGACCCGCTCTGGTGGCCTCAGGAAAGGCCAGTCCCCATGCGAGTTCCTTGGGGGCCTCTCGGGATTCCTCTCCGGTCGATGCCGGCCCTAAGACCTTGTGTGGAGTCGGGGCCGGAACCTGAGGATTCCTCTTCAGTGCTGACATGGATCTTGGGGTACTTCTGGAGTCTCCCCAGGGGACTCAGTCCTCGTCTCGAATGTGGGCATGCACTTGCGCTTTCCTCCAGGTCGGTAGCAGCAGTGTCACGCAGTCCGCCGCGTGGATCAAAGGATCTATGGTTTTCCCTCGAGTCTTTCCCACGAGGCTTTCCCACGAGGCTTTCCCACAGGGCTGTCCCACGTGCACACGTGGTGGGAGTCGATCATCGGCTTGAACGTCAAGGCAGTGCAGTGAAAACAGCTTCCTCTGTAATGGACTGACACATCTGTGGGTCTCTTGAAATGGTGGCACGACCCTGGAGTTTCTCTCGCCTTTCCTGTGGAGAGCGCCTCCTCTTGAGATGCGACGGTAACGCCGGGAATTCTTTCCCTACGAAACAGGGAAAGGATCCCTCATCTCGGGCTAGGAGGCGGAAATGGGGCTCCCCTGGATGTGTGCGGGACCCCACGTGCTTCCTCTCGAGTGGAGACGGGTATGTCGGGGAACTTCTTGAGTTGCAGCAAGGGTGTGAAGGACCCTTTGGAAGTTCCAGTGGTTAGACGTGATTAGCCTCGAGAAGCCTCAGCGGAAATGTTCCTCATCTCGACTGGAGGGCAAAACGTCCTGGATTTTCTCGAGTTGCGGCAGGTGCTCTCGACTTACGACGGGGACCTCAGGGACCCGCTCTGGTGGCCTCAGGAAAGGCCAGTCCCCATGCGAGTTCCTTGGGGGCCTCTCGGGATTCCTCTCCGGTCGATGCCGGGCCTAAGACCTTGTGTGGAGTCGGGGCCGGAACCTGAGGATTCCTCTTCAGTGCTGACATGGATCTTGGGGTACTTCTGGAGTCTCCCCAGGGGAGTCAGTCCTCGTCTCGAATGTGGGCATGCACTTGCGCTTTTCTCCAGAGCGGTAGCAGCAGTGTCACGCAGTCCGCCGCGTGGATCAAAGGATCTATGATTTTCCCTCGAGTCTTTCCCACGAGGCTTTCCCACGAGGCTTTCCCACAGGGCTGTCCCACGTGCACACGTGGTGGGAGTCGATCCTCGGCTTGAACGTCAAGGCAGTGCAGGGAAAACAGGTTCCTCTGGAATGGACTGACACATCTGGGGGACTCTTGGAATGGTGGCACGACCCTGGAGTTCCTCTCGCCTTTCCTGTGGAGAGCGCCTCCTCTTGAGATGCGACGGGAACGCCGGGAATTCTTTCCCTACGAAACAGGGAAAGGATCCCTCATCTCGAGCTAGGAGGCGGAAACGGGGCTCCCCTGGATGTGTGCGGGACACCACGTGCTTCCTCTCGAGTGCAGACGAGTATGTCGGGGAACTTCTTGAGTTGCAGCAAGGGTGTGAAGGACCCTTTGGAAGTTCCAGTGGTTAGATGTGATTGGCCTCGAGAAGCCTCAGCGGAAATGGGCCTCATCTCGCCTGGAGGTGAAAACCTCCTGGATTTTCTCGAGTTGCGGCAGGTGCTCTCGCCTTACGACGGGGACCTCAGGGACCCGCTCTGGTGGCCTCAGGAAAGGCCAGTCCCCATGCGAGTTCCTCGGGGGCCTCTCGGGATTCCTCTCCCGTCGATGCCGGGGCCTAAGACCTTGTGTGGAGTCGGGGCCGGAACCTGAGGATTCCTCTCCAGTGCTGACATGGATCTTGGGGTACTTCTGGAGTCTCCCCAGGGGAGTCAGTCCTCATCTCGAATGCGGGCATGCACTTGCGCTTTCCTCCAGAGCGGTAGCAGCAGTGTCACGCAGTCCGCCGCGTGGATCAAAGGATCTATGGTTTTCCCTCGAGTCTTTCCCACGAGGCTTTCCCAAGAGGCTTTCCCATAGGGCTGTCCCACGTGCACACGTGGTGGGAGTCGATCCTCGGCTTGAACGTCAAGGCAGTTCAGGGAAAACAGGTTCCTCTGGAATGGATTGACACATCAGGGGGACTCTTGGAATGGTGGCATGACCCTGGAGTTCCTCTCGCATTTCCTGTGGAGAGCGCCTCCTCTTGAGATGCGACGGGAACGCCGGGAATTCTTTCCCTACGAAACAGGGAAAGGATCCCTCATCTCGAGCTAGGAGGCGGAAACGGGGCTCCCCTGGATGTGTGCTGGACCAACGTGCTTCCTCTCGAGTGGAGACGGGTATGTCGGGGAACTTCTTGAGTTGCAGCAAGGGTGTGAAGGACCCTTTGGAAGTTCCAGTGGTTAGACGTGATTAGCCTCGAGAAGCCTCAGCGGAAATGGGCCTCATCTCACCTGGAGGGTAAAACCTCCTGGATTTCCTCGAGTTGCGGCAGGTGCTCTCGACTTACGACGGGGACCTCAGGGACCCGCTCTGGTGGCCTCAGGAAAGGCCAGTCCCCATGCGAGTTCCTCGGGGGCCTCTCGGGATTCCTCTCCCGTCGATGCCGGGGCCTAAGACCTTGTGTGGAGTCGGGGCCGGAAACTGAGGATTCCTCTCCAGTGCTGACATGGATCTTGGGGTACTTCTGGAGTCTCCCCAGGGGAGTCAGTCCTCGTCACGAATGCGGTCATGCACTTGCGCTTTCCTCCAGAGCGGTAGCAGCAGGGTCACGCAGTCCGCCGCGTGGATCAAAGGATCTATGGTTTTCCCTCGAGTCTTTCCCACGAGGCTTTCCCACGAGGCTTTCCCACAGGGCTGTCCCACGTGCACACGTGGTGGGAGTCGATCCTCGGCTTGAACGTCAAGGCAGTGCAGGGAAAACAGGATCCTCTGGAATGGACTGACACATCTGGGGGACTCTTGGTATGGTGGCACGACCCTGGAGTTCCTCTCGCCTTTCCTGTGGAGAGCTCCTCCTCTTGAGATGCGACGGGAACGCCGGGAATTCTTTCCCTACGAAACAGGGAAAGGATCCCTCATCTCGAGCTAGGAGGCGGAAACGGGGCTCCCCTGGATGTGTGCGGGACCCACGTGCTTCCTCTCGAGTGGAGACGGGTATGTCGGGGAACTTCTTGAGTTGCAGCAAGGTTGTGAAGGACCCTTTGGAAGTTCCAGTGGTTAGACGTGATTAGCCTCGAGAAGCCTCAGCGGAAATGGGCCTCATCTCGCCTGGAGGGCAAAACCTCCTTGATATCCTCGAGTTGCGGCAGGTGCTCTCGACTTACGACGGGGACCTCAGGGACCCGCTGTGGTGGCCTCAGGAAAGGCCAGTCCCCATGCGAGTTCCTCGGGGGCCTCTCGGGATTCCTCTCCCGTCGATGCCGGGGCCTAAGACCTTGTGTGGAGTCGGGGCCGGAACCTGAGGATTCCTCTCAAGTGCTGACATGGATCTTGGGGTACTTCTGGAGTCTCCCCAGGGGAGTCAGTCCTCGTCTCGACTGCGGGCATGCACTTGCGCTTTCCTCCAGAGCGGTAGCAGCAGTGTCACGCAGTCCGCCGCGTGGATCAAAGGATCTATGGTTTTCCCTCGAGTCTTTCCCACGAGGCTTTCCCACGAGGCTTTCCCACAGGGCTGTCCCACGTGCACACGTGGTGGGAGTCGATCCTCGGCTTGAACGTCAATGCAGTGCAGGGAAAACAGGTTCCTCTGGAATGGACTGACACATCTGGGGGACTCTTGGAATGGTGGCACGACCCTGGAGTTCCTCTCGCCTTTCCTGTGGAGAGCGCCTCCTCTTGAGATGCGACGGGAACGCCGGGAATTCTTTCCCTACGAAACAGGGAAGGATCCCTCATCTCGAGCTAGGAGGCGGAAACGGGGCTCCCCTGGATGTGTGCGGGACCCACGTGCTTCCTCTCAAGTGGAGACGGGTATGTCGGGGAACTTCTTGAGTTGCAGCAAGGGTGTGAAGGACCCTTTGGAAGTTCAAGTGTTTAGACGTGATTAGCCTCGAGAAGCCTCAGCGGAAATGGGCCTCATCTCGCCTGGAGGGCAAAACCTCCTGGATTTTCTCGAGTTGCGGCAGGTGCTCTCGACTTACGACGGGGACCTCAGGGACCCGCTCTGGTGGCCTCAGGAAAGGCCAGTCCCCATGCGATTTCCTCGGGGGCCTCTCGGGATTCCTCTCCCGTCGATGCCGGGGCCTTAGACCTTGTGTGGAGTCGGGGCCGGAACCTGAGGATTCCTCTCCAGTGCTGACATGGATCTTGGGGTACTTCTGGAGTCTCCCCAGGGGAGTCAGTCCTCGTCTCGAATGCGGGCATGCACTTGCGCTTTCCTCCAGAGCGGTAGCAGCAGTGTCACCCAATCCGCCGCGTGGATCAAAGGATCTATGGTTTTCCCTCGAGTCTTTCCCACGAGGCTTTCCCAAGAGGCTTTCCCATAGGGCTGTCCCACGTGCACACGTGGTGGGAGTCGATCCTCGGCTTGAACGTCAAGGCAGTGCAGGGAAAACAGGTTCCTCTGGAATGGATTGACACATCAGGGGGACTCTTGGAATGGTGGCATGACCCTGGAGTTCCTCTCGCATTTCCTGTGGAGAGCGCCTCCTCTTGAGATGCGACGGGAACGCCGGGAATTCTTTCCCTACGAAACAGGGAAAGGATCCCTCATCTCGAGCTAGGAGGCGGAAACGGGGCTCCCCTAGATGTGTGCTGGACCCACGTGCTTCCTCTCGAGTGGACACGGGTATGTCGGGGAACTTCTTGAGTTGCAGCAAGGGTGTGAAGGACCCTTTGGAAGTTCCAGTGGTTAGACGTGATTAGCCTCGAGAAGCCTCAGCGGAAATGGGCCTCATCTCACCTGGAGGGTAAAACCTCCTGGATTTCCTCGAGTTGCGGCAGGTGCTCTCGACTTACGTCGGGGACCTCAGGGACCCGCTCTGGTGGCCTCAGGAAAGGCCAGTCCCCATGCGAGTTCCTAGGGGGCCTCTCGGGATTCCTCTCCCGTCGATGCCGGGGCCTAAGACCTTGTGTGGAGTCGGGGCCGGAAACTGAGGATTCCTCTCCAGTGCTGACATGGATCTTGGGGTACTTCTGGAGTCTCCCCAGGGGAGTCAGTCCTCGTCTCGAATGCGGGCATGCACTTGCGCTTTCCTCCAGAGCAGTAGCAGCAGGGTCACGCAGTCCGCCGCGTGGATCAAAGGATCTATGGTTTTCCCTCGAGTCTTTCCCACGAGGCTTTCCCACGAGGCTTTCCCACAGGGCTGTCCCACGTGCACACGCGGTGGGAGTCGATCCTCGGCTTGAACGTCAAGGCAGTGCAGGGAAAACAGGTTCCTCTGGAATGGACTGACACATCTGGGGGACTCTTGGAATGGTGGCACGACCCTGGAGTTCCTCTCGCCTTTCCTGTGGAGAGCGCCTCCTCTTGAGATGCGACGGGAACGCCGGGAATTCTTTCCCTACGAAACAGGGAAAGGATCCCTCATCTCGAGCTAGGAGGCGGAAACGGGGCTCCCCTGGATGTGTGCGGGACCCACGTGCTTCCTCTCAAGTGGAGACGGGTATGTTGGGGAACTTCTTGAGTTGCAGCAAGGGTGTGAAGGACCCTTTGGAAGTTCCAGTGGTTAGATGTGATTGGCCTCGAGAAGCCTCAGCGGAAATTGGCCTCATCTCGCCTGGAGGGCAAAACCTCCTGGATTTTCTCGAGTTGCGGCAGGTGCTCTCGACTTACGACGGGGACCTCAGGGACCCGCTCTGGTGGCCTCAGGAAAGGCCAGTCCCCATGCGAGTTCCTCGGGGGCCTCTCGGGATTCCTCTCCCGTCAATGCCGGGGCCTAAGACCTTGTGTGGAGTCGGGGCCGGAACCTGAGGATTCCTCTCCAGTGCTGACATGGATCTTGGGGTACTTCTGGAGTCTCCCCAGGGGAGTCAGTCCTCGTCTAGAATGCGGGCATGCACTTGCGCTTTCCTCCAGAGCGGTAGCAGCAGTGTCACGCAGTCCGCCGCGTGGATCAAAGGATCTATGGTTTTCCCTCGAGTCTTTCCCAGGAGGCTTTCCCAAGAGGCTTTCCCACAGGGCTGTCCCACGTGCACACGTGGTGGGAATCGATCCTCGGCTTGAACGTCAAGGCAGTGCAGGGTAAACAGGTTCCTCTGGAATGGACTGACACATCTGGGGGACTCTTGGAATGGTGGCACGACCCTGGAGTTCCTCTCGCCTTTCCTGTGGAGAGCGCCTCCTCTTGAGATGCGACGGGAACGCCGGGAATTCTTTCCCTACGAAACAGGGAAAGGATCCCTCATCTCGAGCTAGGAGGCGGAATCGGGGCTCCCCTGGATGTGTGCGGGACCCACGTGCTTCCTCTCGAGTGGAGACGGGTATGTCGGGGAACTTCTTGAGTTGCAGCAAGGGTGTGAAGGACCCTTTGGAAGTTCCAGTGGTTAGATGTGATTAGCCTTGAGAAGCCTCAGCGGAAATGGGCATCATCTCGCCTGGAGGGCAAAACCTCCTGGATTTTCTCGAGTTGTGGCAGGTGCTCTCGACTTACGACGGGGACCTCAGGGACCCGCTCTGGTGGCCTCAGGAAAGGCCAGTCCCCATGCGAGTTCCTCGGGGGCCTCTCGGGATTCCTCTCCCGTCGATGCCGGGGCCTAAGACCTTGTGGGGAGTCGGGGCCGGAACCTGAGGATTCCTCTCCAGTGCTGACATGGATCTTGGGGTACTTCTGTAGTCTCCCCAGGGGAGTCAGTCCTCGTCTCGAATGCGGGCGTGCACTTGCGCTTTCCTCCAGAGCGGTAGCAGCAGTGTCACGCAGTCCGCCGCGTGGATCAAAGGATCTATGGTTTTCCCTCGAGTCTTTCCCCCGAGGCTTTCCCACGAGGCTTTCCCACAGGGCTGTCCCACGTGCACACGTGGTGGGACTCGATCCTCGGCTTGAACGTCAAGGCAGTGCAGGGAAAACAGGTTCCTCTGGAATGGACTGACACATCTGGGGGACTCTTGGAATGGTGGCACGACCCTGGAGTTCCTCTCGCCTTTCCTGTGGAGAGCGCCTCCTCTTGAGATGCGACGGGAACGCCGGGAATTCTTTCCCTATGAAACAGGGAAAGGATCCCTCATCTCGAGCTAGGAGGCGGAAACGGGGCTGCCCTGGATGTGTGCGGGACCCCACGTGCTTCCTCTCGAGTGGAGACGGGTATGTCGGGGAACTTCTTGAGTTGCAGCAATGGTGTGAAGGACCCTTTGGAAGTTCCAGTGGTTAGATGTGATTGGCCTCGAGAAGCCTCAGCGGAAATGGGCCTCATCTCGCCTGGAGGGCAAAACCTACTGGATTTTCTCGAGTTGCGGCAGGTGCTCTCGACTTACGACGGGGACCTCAGGGAACCGCTCTGGTGGCCTCAGGAAAGGCCAGACCCCATGCGAGTTCCTCGGGGGCGTCTCGGGATTCCTCTCCCATCGATGCCGGGGCCTAAGACCTTGTGTGGAGTCAGGGCCGTAACCTGAGGATTCCTCTCCAGTGCTGACATGCATCTCGGGGTACTTCTGGAGTCTCCCCAGGGGAGTCAGTCCTCGTCTCGAATGCGGGCATGCACTTGCGCTTTCCTCCAGAGCGGTAAAAGCAGTGTCACGCAGTCCGCCGCGTGGATCAAAGGATCTATGGTTTTCCCTCGAGTCTTTCCCACGAGGCTTTCCCACGAGGCTTTCCCACAGGGTTGTCCCACGTGCACACGTGGTGGGAGTCGATCCTCGGCTTGAACGTCAAGGCAGTTCAGGGAAAACAGGTTCCTCTGGAATGGACTGACACATCTGGGGGACTCTTGGAATGGTGGCACGACCCTGGAGTTCCTCTCGCCTTTCCTGTGGAGAGCGCCTCCTCTTGAGATGCGACGGGAACGCCGGGAATTCTTTCCCTACGAAACAGGGAAAGGATCCCTCATCTCGAGCTAGGAGGCGGAAACGGGGCTCCCCTGGATGTGTGCTGGACCCACGTGCTTCCTCTCGAGTGGAGACGGGTATGTCGGGGAACTTCTTGAGTTGCAGCAAGGGTGTGAAGGACCCTTTGGAAGTTCCAGTGGTTAGACGTGATTAGCCTCGAGAAACCTCAGCGGAAATGGGCCTCATCTCACCTGGAGGGTAAAACCTCCTGGATTTCCTCGAGTTGCTGCAGGTGCTCTCGACTTACGTCGGGGACCTCAGGGACCCGCTCTGGTGGCCTCAGGAAAGGCCAGTCCCCATGCGAGTTCCTCGGGGGCCTCTCGGGATTCCTCTCCCGTCGATGCCGGGGCCTAAGACCTTGTGTGGAGTCGGGGCCGGAAACTGAGGATTCCTCTCCAGTGCTGACATGGATCTTGGGGTACTTCTGGAGTCTCCCCAGGGGAGTCAGTCCTCGTCACGAATGCGGTCATGCACTTGCGCTTTCCTCCAGAGCGGTAGCAGCAGGGTCACGCAGTCCGCCGTGTGGATCAAAGGATCTATGGTTTTCCCTCGAGTCTTTCCCACGAGGCTTTCCCACAGGGCTGTCCCACGTGCACACGTGGTGGGAGTCGATCCTCGGCTTGAACGTCAAGGCAGTGCAGGGAAAACAGGATCCTCTGGAATGGACTGACACATCTGGGGGACTCTTGGTATGGTGGCACGACCCTGGAGTTCCTTTCGCCTTTCCTGTGGAGAGCGCCTCCTCTTGAGATGCGACGGGAACGCCGGGAATTCTTTCCCTACGAAACAGGGAAAGGATCCCTCATCTCGAGCTAGGAGGCGGAAACGGGGCTCCCCTGGATGTGTGCGGGACCCACGTGCTTCCTCTCGAGTGGAGACGGGTATGTCGGGGAACTTCTTGAGTTGCAGCAAGGTTGTGAAGGACCCTTTGGAAGTTCCAGTGGTTAGACGTGATTAGCCTCGAGAAGCCTCAGCGGAAATGGGCCTCATCTCGCCTGGAGGGCAAAACCTCCTTGATATCCTCGAGTTGAGGCAGGTGCTCTCGACTTACGACGGGGACCTCAGGGACCCGCTGTGGTGGCCTCAGGAAAGGCCAGTCCCCATGCGAGTTCCTCGGGGGCCTCTCGGGATTCCTCTCCCGTCGATGCCGGGGCCTAAGACCTTGTGTGGAGTCGGGGCCGGAACCTGAGGATTCCTCTCCAGTGCTGACATGGATCTTGGGGTACTTCTGGAGTCTCCCCAGGGGATTCAGTCCTCGTCTCGACTGCGGGCATGCACTTGCGCTTTCCTCCAGAGCGGTAGCAGCAGTGTCACCCAGTCCGCCGCGTGGATCAAAGGATCTATGGTTTTCCCTCGAGTCTTTCCCACGAGGCTTTCCCACGAGGCTTTCCCACAGGGCTGTCCCACGTGCACACGCGGTGGGAGTCGATCCTCGGCTTGAACGTCAAGGCAGTGCAGGGAAAACAGGTTCCTCTGGAATGGACTGACACATCTGGGGGACTCTTGGAATGGTGGCACGACCCTGGAGTTCCTCTCGCCTTTCCTGTGGAGAGCGCCTCCTCTTGAGATGCGACGGGAACGCCGGGAATTCTTTCCCTACGAAACAGGGAAAGGATCCCTCATCTCGAGCTAGGAGGCGGAAACGGGGCTCGCCTGGATGTGTGCGGGACCCACGTGCTTCCTCTCAAGTGGAGACGGGTATGTCGGGGAACTTCTTGAGTTGCAGCAAGGGTGTAAGGACCCTTTGGAAGTTCCAGTGTTTAGACGTGATTAGCCTTGAGAAGCCTCAGCGGAAATGGGCATCATCTCGCCTGGAGGGCAAAACCTCCTGGATTTTCTCGAGTTGTGGCAGGTGCTCTCGACTTACGACGGGGACCTCAGGGACCCGCTCTGGTGGCCTCAGGAAAGGCCAGTCCCCATGTGAGTTCCTCGGGGCCTCTCGGGATTCCTCTCCCGTCGATGCCGGGGCCTAAGACCTTGTGTGGAGTCGGGGCCGGAACCTGAGGATTCCTCTCCAGTTCTGACATGGATCTTGGGGTACTTCTGGAGTCTCCCCAGGGGAGTCAGTCCTCGTCTCGAATGCGGGCATACACTTGCGCTTTCCTCCAGAGCGGTAGCAGCAGTGTCACGCAGTCCACCGCGTGGATCAAAGGATCTATGTTTTTCCCTCGAGTCTTTCCCACGAGGCTTTCCCACGAGGCTTTCCCACAGGGCTGTTCCACGTGCACACGTGGTGGGAGTCGATCCTCGGTTTGAACGTCAAGGCAGTGCAGGGAAAACAGGTTCCTCTGGAATGGACTAACACATCTGGTGGACTCTTGGAATGGTGGCATGACCCTGGAGTTCCTCTCTCCTTTCCTGTGGAGAGCGCCTCCTCTTGAGATGCGACGGGAACGCCGGGAATTCTTTCCCTACGAAACAGGGAAAGGATCCCTCATCTCGAGCTAGGAGGCGGAAACGGGGCTCCCCTGGATGTGTGCGGGACACCACGTGCTTCCTCTCGAGTGCAGACGGGTATGTCGGGGAACTTCTTGAGTTGCAGCAATGGTGTGAAGGACCCTTTGGAAGTTCCAGTGGTTAGATGTGATTGGCCTCGAGAAGCCTCAGCGGAAATGGGCCTCATCTCGCCTGGAGGGCAAAACCTCCTGGATTTTCTCGAGTTGCGGCTGGTGCTCTCGACTTACGACGGGGACCTCAGGGACCCGCTCTGGTGGCCTCAGGAAAGGCCAGTCCCCATGCGAGTTCCTCGGGGGCCTCTCGGGATTCCTCTCCCGTCGATGCCGGGGCCTAAGACCTTGTGGGGAGTCGGGGCCGGAACCTGAGGATTCCTCTCCAGTGCTGACATGGATCTTGGGGTACTTCTGTAGTCTCCCCAGGGGAGTCAGTCCTCGTCTCGAATGCGGGCGTGCACTTGCGCTTTCCTCCAGAGCGGTAGCAGCAGTGTCACGCAGTCCGCCGCGTGGATCAAAGGATCTATGGTTTTCCCTCGAGTCTTTCCCCCGAGGCTTTCCCACGAGGCTTTCCCACAGGGCTGTCCCACGTGCACACGTGGTGGGACTCGATCCTCGGCTTGAACGTCAAGGCAGTGCAGGGAAAACAGGTTCCTCTGGAATGGACTGACACATCTGGGGGACTCTTGGAATGGTGGCACGACCCTGGAGTTCCTCTCGCCTTTCCTGTGGAGAGCGCCTCCTATTGAGATGCGACGGGAACGCCGGGAATTCTTTCCCTACGAAACAGGGAAAGGATCCCTCATCTCGAGCTAGGAGGCGGAAACGGGGCTGCCCTGGATATGTGCGGGACCCCACGTGCTTCCTCTCGAGTGGAGACGGGTATGTTGGGGAACTTCTTGAGTTGCAGCAATGGTGTGAAGGACCCTTTGGAAGTTCCAGTGGTTAGATGTGATTGGCCTCGAGAAGCCTCAGCGGAAATGGGCCTCATCTCGCCTGGAGGGCAAAACCTCCTGGATTTTCTCGAGTTGCGGCAGGTGCTCTCGACTTACGACGGGGACCTCAGGGAACCGCTCTGGTGGCCTCAGGAAAGGCCAGACCCCATGCGAGTTCCTCGGGGGCGTCTCGGGATTCCTCTCCCGTCGATGCCGGGGCCTAAGACCTTGTGTGGAGTCAGGGCCGGAACCTGAGGATTCCTCTCCAGTGCTGACATGCATCTTGGGGTACTTCTGGAGTCTCCCCAGGGGAGTCAGTCCTCGTCTCGAATGCGGGCATGCACTTGCGCTTTCCTCCAGAGCGGTAAAAGCAGTGTCACGCAGTCCGCCGCGTGGATCAAAGGATCTATGGTTTTCCCTCGAGTCTTTCCCACGAGGCTTTCCCACGAGGCTTTCCCACAGGGTTGTCCCACGTGCACACGTGGTGGGAGTCGATCCTCGGCTTGAACGTCAAGGCAGTGCAGGGAAAACAGGTTCCTCTGGAATGGACTGACACATCTGGGGGACTCTTGGAATGGTGGCACGACCCTGGAGTTCCTCTCGCCTTTCCTGTGGAGAGCGCCTCCTCTTGAGATGCGACGGGAACGCCGGGAATTCTTTCCCTACGAAACAGGGAAAGGATCCCTCATCTCGAGCTAGGAGGCGGAATCGGGGCTCCCCTGGATGTGTGCGGGACCCACGTGTTTCCTCTCGAGTGGAGACGGGTATGTCGGGGAACTTCTTGAGTTGCAGCAAGGGTGTGAAGGACCCTTTGGAAGTTCCAGTGGTTAGATGTGATTAGCCTTGAGAAGCCTCAGCGGAAATGGGCATCATCTCGCCTGGATTGCAAAACCTCCTGGATTTTCTCGAGTTGTGGCAGGTGCTCTCGACTTACGACGGGGACCTCAGGGACCCGCTCTGGTCGCCTCAGGAAAGGCCAGTCCCCATGTGAGTTCCTCGGGGGCCTCTCGGGATTCCTCTCCCGTCGATGCCGGGGCCTAAGACCTTGTGTGGAGTCGGGGCCGGAACCTGAGGATTCCTCTCCAGTTCTGACATGGATCTTGGGGTACTTCTGGAGTCTCCCCAGGGGAGTCAGTCCTCGTCTCGAATGCGGGCATACACTTGCGCTTTCCTCCAGAGCGGTAGCAGCAGTGTCACGCAGTCCACCGCGTGGATCAAAGGATCTATGTTTTTCCCTCGAGTCTTTCCCACGAGGCTTTCCCACGAGGCTTTCCCACAGGGCTGTCCCACGTGCACACGTGGTGGGAGTCGATCCTCGGTTTGAACGTCAAGGCAGTGCAGGGAAAACAGGTTCCTCTGGAATGGACTGACACATCTGTGGGACTCTTGGAATGGTGGCACGACCCTGGAGTTCCTCTCTCCTTTCCTGTGGAGAGCGCCTCCTCTTGAGATGCGACGGGAACGCCGGGAATTCTTTCCCTACGAAACAGGGAAAGGATCCCTCATCTCGAGCTAGGAGGCAGAAACGGGGCTCCCCTGGATGTGTGCGGGACCCACGTGCTTCCTCTCGAGTGGAGACGGGTATGTCGGGGAACTTCTTGAGTTGCAGCAAGGGTGTGAAGGACCCTTTGGAAGTTCCAGTGGTTAGACGTGATTAGCCACGAGAAGCCTCAGTGGTAATGGGCCTCATCTCGCCTGGAGGGCAAAACCTCCTGGATTTTCTCGAGTTGCGGCAGGTGCTCTCGACTTACGACGGGGACCTCAGGGACCCGCTCTGGTGGCCTCAGGAAAGGCCAGTCCCCATGCGAGTTCCTCGGGGGCCTCTCGGGATTCCTCTCCCGTCGATGCCGGGGCCTAAGACCTTGTGTGGAGTCGGGGCCGGAACCTGAGGATTCCTCTCCAGTGCTGACATTGATCTTGGGGTACTTCTGGAGTCTCCCCAGGGGAGTCAGTCCTCGTCTCGAATGCGGGCATGCACTTGCGCTTTCCTCCAGAGCGGTAGCAGCAGTGTCACGCAGTCCGCCGCGTGGATCAATAGATCTATGGTTTTCCCTCGAGTCTTTCCCACGAGGCTTTCCCACGAGACTTTCCCACAGGGCTGTCCCACGTGCACACGTGGTGGGAGTCGATCCTCGTCTTGAACGTCAAGGCAGTGCAGGAAAAACAGGTTCCTCTGGAATGGACTGACACATCTGGGGGACTCTTGGAATGGTGGCACGACCCTGGAGTTCCTCTCGCCTTTCCTGTGGAGAGCGCCTCCTCTTGAGATGCGACGGGAACGCCGGGAATTCTTTCCCTACGAAACAGGGAAAGGATCCCTAATCTCGAGCTAGGAGGCGGAAACGGGGCTCCCCTGGATGTGTGCGGGACCCACGTGCTTCCTCTCAAGTGGAGACGTGTATGTCGGGGAACTTCTTGAGTTGCAGCAATGGTGTGAAGGACCCTTTGGAAGTTCCAGTGGTTAGATGTGATTGGCCTCGAGAAGCCTCAGCGGAAATGGGCCTCATCTCGCCTGGAGGGCAAAACCTCCTGGATTTTCTCGAGTTGCGGCAGGTGCTCTCGACTTACGACGGGGACCTCAGGGAACCGCTCTGGTGGCCTCAGGAAAGGCCAGACCCCATGCGAGTTCCTCGGGGGCGTCTCGGGATTCCTCTCCCGTCGATGCCGGGGCCTAAGACCTTGTGTGGAGTCAGGGCCGGAACCTGAGGATTCCTCTCCAGTGCTGACATGCATCTTGGGGTACTTCTGGAGTCTCCCCAGGGGAGTCAGTCCTCGTCTCGAATGCGGGCATGCACTTGCGCTTTCCTCCAGAGCGGTAAAAGCAGTGTCACGCAGTCCGCCGCGTGGATCAAAGGATCTATGGTTTTCCCTCGAGTCTTTCCCACGAGGCTTTCCCACGAGGCTTTCCCACAGGGCTGTCCCACGTGCACACGTGGTGGGAGTCGATCCTCGGCCTGAACGTCAAGGCAGTGCAGGGAAAACAGGTTCCTCTGGAATGGACTGACACATCTGGGGGACTCTTGGAATGGTGGCACGACCCTGGAGTTCCTCTCGCCTTTCCTGTGGAGAGCGCCTCCTCTTGAGATGCGACGGGAACGCCGGGAATTCTTTCCCTACGAAACAGGGAAAGGATCCCTCATCTCGAGCTAGGAGGCCGAAACGGGGCTCCCCTGGATGTGTGCGGGACACCACGTGCTTCCTCTCGAGTGGAGACGGGTATGTCGGGGAACTTCTTGAGTTGCAGCAAGGGTGTGAAGGACCCTTTGGAAGTTCCAGTGGTTAGATGTGATTGGCCTCGAGAAGCCTCAGCGGAAATGGGCCTCATCACGCCTGGAGGGCAAAACCTCCTGGATTTTCTCGAGTTGCGGCAGGTGCTCTGGACTTACGACGGGGAACTCAGGGACCCGCTCTGGTGGCCTCAGGAAAGGCCAGTCCCCATGCGAGTTCCTCGGGGGCCTCTCGGGATTCCTCTCCCGTCGATGCCGGGGCCTAAGACCTTGTGTGGAGTCGGGGCCGGAACCTGAGGATTCCTCTCCAGTGCTGACATGGATCTTGGGGTACTTCTGGAGTCTCCCCAGGGGAGTCAGTCCTCGTCTCGAATGCGGGCATGCACTTGCGCTTTCCTCCAGAGCGGTAGCAGCAGTGTCACGCAGTCCGCCGCGTGGATCAAAGAATCTATGTTTTCCCCTCGAGTCTTTCCCACGAGGCTTTCCCACGAGGCTTTCCCACAGGGCTGTCCCACGTGCACACGTGGTGGGAGTCGATCCTCGGCTTGAACGTCAAGGCAGTGCAGGGTAAACAGGTTCCTCTGGAATGGACTGACACATCTGGGGGACTCTTGGAATGGTGGCACGACCCTGGAGTTCCTCTCGCCTTTCCTGTGGAGAGCGCCTCCTCTTGAGATGCGACGGGAACGCCGGGAATTCTTTCCCTACGAAACAGGGAAAGGATCCCTCATCTCGAGCTAGGAGGCGGAATTGGGGCTCCCCTGGATGTGTTTGGGACCCACGTGCTTCCTCTCGAGTGGAGACGGGTATGTCGGGGAACTTCTTGAGTTGCAGCAAGGGTGTGAAGGACCCTTTGGTAGTTCCAGTGGTTAGATGTGATTAGCCTTGAGAAGCCTCAGCGGAAATGGGCATCATCTCGCCTGGAGGGCAAAACCTCCTGGATTTTCTCGAGTTGTGGCAGGTGCTCTCGACTTACGACGGGGACCTCAGGGACCCGCTCTGGTGGCCTCAGGAAAGGCCAGTCCCCATGCGAGTTCCTCGGGGGCCTCTCGGGATTACTCTCCCGTCGATGCCGGGGCCTAAGACCTTGTGTGGAGTCGGGGCCGGAACCTGAGGATTCCTCTCCAGTGCTGACATGGATCTTGGGGTACTTCTGGAGTCTCCCCAGGGGAGTCAGTCCTCGTCTCGAATGCGGGCATGCACTTGCGCTTTCCTCCAGAGCGGTAGCAGCAGTGTCACGCAGTCCGCCGCCTGGATCAAAGGATCTATGGTTTTCCCTCGAGTCTTTCCCACGAGGCTTTCCCACGAGGCTTTCCCACAGGGCTGTCCCACGTGCACACGTGGTGGGAGTCGATCCTCGGCTTGAACGTCAAGGCAGTGCAGGGAAAACAGGTTCCTCTGGAATGGACTGACACATCTGTGGGACTCTTGGAATGGTGGCACGACCCTGGAGTTCCTCTCTCCTTTCCTGTGGAGAGCGCCTCCTCTTGAGATGCGACGGGAACGCCGGGAATTCTTTCCCTACGAAACAGGGAAAGGATCCCTCATCTCGAGCTAGGAGGCGGAAACGGGGCTCCCCTGGATGTGTGCGGGACCCACGTGCTTCCTCTCGAGTGGAGACGGGTATGTCGGGGAACTTCTTGAGTTGCAGCAAGGGTGTGAAGGACCCTTTGGAAGTTCCAGTGGTTAGACGTGATTAGCCACGAGAAGCCTCAGTGGTAATGGGCCTCATCTCGCCTGGAGGGCAAAACCTCCTGGATTTTCTCGAGTTGCGGCAGGTGCTCTCGACTTACGACGGGGACCTCAGGGACCCGCTCTGGTGGCCTCAGGAAAGGCCAGTCCCCATGCGAGTTCCTCGGGGGCCTCTCGGGATTCCTCTCCCGTCGATGCCGGGGCCTAAGACCTTGTGTGGAGTCGGGGCCGGAACCTGAGGATTCCTCTCCAGTGCTGACATGGATCTTGGGGTACTTCTGGAGTCTCCCCAGGGGAGTCAGTCCTCGTCTCGAATGCGGGCATGCACTTGCGCTTTCCTCCAGAGCGGAAGCAGCAGTGTCACGCAGTCCGCCGCGTGGATCAATAGATCTATGGTTTTCCCTCGAGTCTTTCCCACGAGGCTTTCCCACGAGGCTTTCCCACAGGGCTGTCCCACGTGCACACGTGGTGGGAGTCGATCCTCGTCTTGAACGTCAAGGCAGTGCAGGAAAAACAGGTTCCTCTGGAATGGACTGACACATCTGGGGGACTCTTGGAATGGTGGCACGACCCTGGAGTTCCTCTCGCCTTTCCTGTGGAGAGCGCCTCCTCTTGAGATGCGACGGGAACGCCGGGAATTTTTTCCCTACGAAACAGGGAAAGGATCCCTAATCTCGAGCTAGGAGGCGGAAACGGGGCTCCCCTGGATGTGTGCGGGACCCACGTGCTTCCTCTCAAGTGGAGACGGGTATGTCGGGGAACTTCTTGAGTTGCAGCAAGGGTGTGAATGACCCTTTGGAAGTTCCAGTGTTTAGACGTGATTAGCCTCGAGAAGCCTCAGCGGAAATGGGCCTCATCTCGCCTGGAGGGCAAAACCTCCTGGATTTTCTCGAGTTGCAGCAGGTGCTCTCGACTTACGACGGGGACCTCAGGGACCCGCTCTGGTGGCCTCAGGAAAGGCCAGTCCCCATGCGAGTTCCTCGGGGGCCTCTCGGGATTCCTCTCCCGTCGATGCCGGGGCCTAAGACCTTGTGTGGAGTCGGGGCCGGAACCTGAGGATTCCTCTCCAGTGCTGACATAGATATTGGGGTACTTCTGGAGTCTCCCCAGGGGAGTCAGTCCTCGTGTCGAATGTGGGCATGCACTTGCGCTTTCCTCCAGAGCGGTAGCAGCAGTGTCACGCAGTCCTCCGCGTGGATCAAAGGATCTATGGTTTTCCCTCGAGTCTTTCCCACGAGGCTTTCCCACGAGGCTTTCCCACAGGGCTGTCCCACGTGCACACGTGGTGGGAGTCGATCCTCGGCTTGAACGTCAAGGCAGTGCAGGGAAAACAGGTTCCTCTGGAATGGACTGACACATCTGGGGGACTCTTGGAATGGTGGCACGACCCTGGAGTTCCTCTCGCCTTTCCTGTGGAGAGCGCCTCCTCTTGAGATGCGACGGGAACGCCGGGAATTCTTTCCCTACGAAACAGGGAAAGGATCCCTCATCTCGAGCTAGGAGGCGGAAACGGGGCTCCCCTGGATGTGTGCGGGACCCACGTGCTTCCTCTCGAGTGGAGACGTGCATGTCGGGGAACTTCTTGAGTTGCAGCAAGGGTGTGAATGACCCTTTGGAAGTTCCAGTGTTTAGACGTGATTAGCCTCGAGAAGCCTCAGCGGAAATGGGCCTCATCTCGCCTGGAGGGCAAAACCTCCTGGATTTTCTCGTGTTGCGGCAGGTGCTCTAGACTTACGACGGGGACCTCAGGGACCCGCTCTGGTGGCCTCAGGAAAGGCCAGTCCCCATGCGAGTTCCTCGGGGGCCTCTAGGGATTCCTCTCCCGTCAATGCCGGGGCCTAAGACCTTGTGTGGAGTCGGGACCGGAACCTGAGGATTCCTCTCCAGTGTTGACATGGATCTTGGGGTACTTCAGGAGTCTCCCCAGGGGAGTCAGTCCTCGTCTCGAATGCGGGCATGCACTTGCGCTTTCCTCCAGAGCGGTAGCAGCAGTGTCACGCAGTCCGCCGCGTGGATCAAAGGATCTATGGTTTTCCCTCGAGTCTTTCCCACGAGGCTTTCCCACGAGGCTTTCCCACAGCGCTTTCCCACGTGCACACGTGGTGGGAGTCGATCCTCGGCTTGAACGTCAAGGCAGTGCAGGGAAAACAGGTTCCTCTGGAATGGACTGACACATCTGGGGGACTCTTGGAATGGTGGCACGACCCTGGAGTTCCTCTCGCCTTTCCTGTGGAGAGCGCCTCCTCTTGAGATGCGACGGGAACGCCGGGAATTCTTTCCCTACGAAACAGGGAAAGGATCCCTCATCTCGAGCTAGGAGGCGGAAACGGGGCTCCCCTGGATGTGTGCGGGACACCACGTGCTTCCTCTCGAGTGGAGACGGGTATGTGGGGGAACTTCTTGAGTTGCAGTAATGGTGTGAAGGACCCTTTGGCAGTTCCAGTGGTTAGATGTGATTGGCCTCGAGAAGCCTCAGCGGAAATGGGCCTCATCTCGCCTGGAGGGCAAAACCTCCTGGATTTTCTCGAGTTGCGGCAGGTGCTCTCAACTTACGACGGGGACCTCAGGAAACCGCTCTGGTGGCCTAAGGAAAGGCCAGTCCCCATGCGAGTTCCTCGGGGGCCTCTCGGGATTCCTCTCCCGTTGATGCCGGGGCCTAAGACCTTGTGTGGAGTCGGGGCCGGAACCTGAGGATTCCTCTCCAGTGCTGACATGGATCTTGGGGTACTTCTGGAGTCTCCCCAGGGGAGTCAGTCCTCCTCTCGAATGCGGGCATGCATTGCGCTTTCCTCCAGAGCGGTAGCAGCAGTGTCACGCAGTCCGCCGCGTGGATCAAAGGATCTATGGTTTTCCCTCGAGTCTTTCCCACAGGGCTGTCCCACGTGCACACGTGGTGGGAGTCGATCCTCGGCTTGAACGTCAAGGCAGTGCAGGGAAAACAGGTTCCTCTGGAATGGACTGACATATCTGGGGGACTCTTGGAATGGTGGCACGACCCTGGAGTTCCTCTCGCCTTTCCTGTGGAGAGCGCCTCCTCTTGAGATGCGACGGGAACGCCGGGAATTCTTTCCCTACGAAACAGGGAAAGGATCCCTCATCTTGAGCTAGGAGGCGGAAACGGGGCTCCCCTGGATGTGTGCGGGACCCACGTGCTTACTCTCGAGTGGAGACGGGTATGTCGGGGAACTTCTTGAGTTGCAGCAAAGGTGTGAAGGACCCTTTGGAAGTTCCAGTGGTTAGACGTGATTAGCCTCGAGAAGCCTCAGCGGAAATGGGCCTCATCTCGCCTGGAGGGCAAAACCTCCTGGATTTTCTCGAGTTGCGGCAGGTGCTCTCGACTTACGACGGGGACCTCAGGGACCCGCTCTGGTGGCCTCAGGAAAGGCCAGTCCCCATGCGAGTTCCTCGGGGGCCTCTCGGGATTCTTCTCCCGTCGATGCCGGGGCCTAAGACCTTGTGTGGAGTCGGGGCCGGAACCTGAGGATTCCTCTCCAGTGCTGACATGGATCTTGGGGTACTTCTGGAGTCTCCCCAGGGGAGTCAGTCCTCGTCTCGAATGCGGGCATGCACTTGCGCTTTTCTCCAGTGCGGTAGCAGCAGTGTCACGCAGTCCGCCGCGTGGATCAAAGGATCTATGGTTTTCCCTCGAGTCTTTCCCACGAGGCTTTCCCACAGGGCTGTCCCACGTGCACACGTGGTGGGAGTCGATCCTCGGCTTTAATGTCAAGGCAGTGCAGGGAAAATAGGTTCCTCTGGAATGGACTGACACATCTGGGGGACTCTTGGAATGGTGTCACGACCCTGGAGTTCCTCTCGCCTTTCCTGTGGAGAGCGCCTCCTCTTGAGATGCGACGGGAACGCCGGGAATTCTTTCCCTACGAAACAGGTAAAGGATCCCTCATCTCGAGCTAGGAGGCGGAAACGGGGCTCCCCTGGATGTGTGCGGGACCCCACGTGCTTCCTCTCGAGTGGAGACGGGTATGTCGGGGAACTACTTGAGTTGCAGCAATGGTGTGAAGGACCCTTTCGAAGTTCCAGTGGTTAGATGTGATTGGCCTCGAGAATCCTCAGCGGAAATGGGCCTCATGTCACCTGGAGGGCAAAACCTCCTGGATTTTCTAGAGTTGCGGCAGGTGCTCTCGACTTACGACGGGGACCTCAGGGACCCGCTCTGGTGGCCTCAGGAAAGGCCAGTCCCCATGCGAGTTCCTCAGAGGCGTCTCGGGATTCCTCTCCCGTCGATGCCGGGGCCTAAGACCTTGTGTGGAGTCGTTGCCGGAACCTGAGGATTCCTCTCCAGTGCTGACATGGATCTTGGGGTACTTCTGGAGTCTCCCCAGGGGAATCAGTCCTCGTCTCGAATGCGGGCATGCACTTGCGCTTTCCTCCAGAGCGGTAGCAGCAGTGTCACGCAGTCCGCCGCGTGGATCAAAGGATCTATGGTTTTCCCTCGAGTCTTTCCCACGAGGCTTTCACGCGAGGCTTTCCCACAGGGCTGTCCCACGTGCACACGTGGTGGGAGTCGATCCTCGGCTTGAACGTCAAGGCAGTGCAGGGAAAACAGGTTCCTCTGGAATGGACTGACACATCTGGGGGACTCTTGGAATGGTGTCACGACCCTGGAGTTCTTGTCGCCTTTCCTGTGGAGAGCGCCTCCTCATGAGATGCGACGGGAACGCCGGGAATTCTTTCCCTACGAAACAGGGAAAGGATCCCTCATCTCGAGCTAGGAGGCGGAAACGGGGCTCCCCTGGATGTGTGCGGGACCCCACGTGCTTCCTCTCGAGTGGAGACGGGTATGTCGGGGAACTTCTTGAGTTGCAGCAATGGTGTGAAGGACCCTTTGGAAGTTCCAGTGGTTAGACGTGATTAGCCTCGAGAAGCCTCAGCGGAAATGGGCCTCATCTCGCCTGGAGGGCAAAACCTCCTGGATTTTCTCGAGTTGCGGCAGGTGCTCTCGACTTACGACGGGGACCTCAGGGACCCGCTCTGGTGGCCTCAGGAAAGGCCAGTCCCCATGCGAGTTCCTCGGGGGCCTCTGGGGATTCCTCTCCCGTCGATGCCGGGGCCTAAGTCCTTGTGTGGAGTCGGGGTCGGAACCTGAGGATTCCTCTCCAGTGCTGACATGGATCTTGGGGTACTTCTGGAGTCTCCCCAGGGGAGTCAGTCCTCGTCTCGAATGCGGGCATGCACTGGCGCTTTCCTCCAGAGCGGTAGCAGCAGTGTCACGCAGTCCGCCGCGTGGATCAAAGGACCTATGGTTTTCCCTCGAGTCTTTCCCACGAGGCTTTCCCACGAGGCTTTCCCACAGGGCTGTCCCACGTGCACACGTGGTGGGAGTCGATCCTTGGCTTGAATGTCAATGCAGTGCAGGGAAAACAGGTTCCTCTGGAATGGAGTGACACATCTGGGGGACTCTTGGAATGGTGGCACGACCCTGGAGTTCCTCTCGCCTTTCCTGTGGAGAGCGCCTCCTCTTGAGATGCGACGGGAACGCCGGGAATTCTTTCCCTACGAAACAGGGAAAGGATCCCTCATCTCGAGCTAGGAGTCGGAAACGGAGCTCCCCTGGATGTGGGCGGGACACCACGTGCTTCCTCTCGAGTGGAGACGGGTATGTCGGGGAACTTCTTGAGTTGCAGCAAGGGTGTGAAGGACCGTTTGGAAGTTCCAGTGGTTAGACGTGATTAGCCTTGAGAAGCCTCAGCGGAAATGGGCCTCATCTCGCCTGGAGGGCAAAACCTCCTGGATTTTCTCGAGTTGCGGCAGGTGCTCTCGACTTACGACGGGGACCTCAGGGACCCGCTCTGGTGGCCTCAGGAAAGGCCAGTCCCCATGCGAGTTCCTCGGGGGCCTCTCGGGATTCCTTTGCCGTCGATGCCGGGACCTAAGACCTTGTGTGGAGTCGGGGCCGGAACCTGAGGATTCCTCTCCAGTGCTGACATGGATCTTGGGGTACGTCTGGAGTCTCCCCAGGGGAGTCAGTCCTCATCTTGAATGCGGGCAAGCACTTGCGCTTTCCTCCAGAGCGGTAGCAGCAGTGTCACGCAGTCCGCCGCGTGGATCAAAGGATCTATGGTTTTCCCTCGAGTCTTTCCCACGAGGCTTTCCCACGAGGCTTTCCCACAGGGCTGTCCCACGTGCACACGTGGTGGGAGTCGATCCTCGGCTTGAACGTCAAGGCAGTGCAGGGAAAACAGGTTCCTCTGGAATGGACTGACACATCTGGGGGACTCTTGGAATGGTGGCACGACCCTGGAGTTCCTCTCGCCTTTCCTGTGGAGAGCGCCTCCTCTTGAGATGCGACGGGAACGCCGGGAATTCTTTCCCTACGAAACAGGGAAAGGATCCCTCATCTCGAGCTAGGAGGCGGAAACGGGGCTCCCAAGGATGTGTGCGGGACCCACGTGCTTCCTCTCGAGTGGAGACGGGTGTGTCGGGGAACTTCTTGAGTTGTAGCAACGGTGTGAAGGACCCTTTGGAAGTTCCAGTGGTTAGACGTGATTAGGTTCGAGAAGCCTCAGAGGAAATGGGCCTCATCTCGCCTGGAGGGCAAAACCGCCTGGATTTTCTCGAGTTGCGGCAGGTGCTCTCGACTTACGACGGGGACCTCAGGGACCCGCTCTGGTGGCCTCAGGAAAGGCCAGTCCCCTTGCGAGTTCCTCGGGGGCCTCTCGGGATTCCTCTCCCGTCGATGCCGGGGCCTAAGACCTTGTGTGGAGTCGGGGCCGGAACCTGAGGATTCCTCTGCAGTGCTGACATGGATCTTGGGGTACTTCTGGAGTCTCCCCAGGGGAGTCAGTCCTCGTCTCGAATGCGGGCATGCACTTGCACTTTCCTCCAGAGCGGTAGCAGCAGTGTCACGCAGTCCGCCGCGTGGATCAAAGGATCTATGGTTTTCCCTCGAGTCTTTCCCACGAGGCTTTCCCACGAGGCTTTCCCACAGGGCTGTCCCACGTGCACACGTGGTGGGAGTCGATCCTCGGCTTGAACGTCAAGGCAGTGCAGGGAAAACAGGTTTCTCTGGAATGGACTGACACATCTGGGGGACTCTTGGAATGGTGGCATGACCCTGGAGTTCCTCTCGCCTTTCCTGTGGAGAGCGCCTCCTCCTGAGATGCGACGGGAACGCCGGGAATTCTTTCAGTACGAAACAGGGAAAGGATCCCTCATCTCGAGCTAGGAGGCGGAAACAGGGCTCCCCTGGAAGTGTGCGGGACACCACGTGCTTCCTCTCGAGTGCAGACCGGTATGTCGGGGAAGTTCTTAAGTTGCAGCAAGGGTGTGAAGGACCCTTTGGAAGTTCCAGTGGTTAGATGTGATTGGCCTCGAGAAGCCTCAGCAGAAATGGGCCTCATCTCGCCTGGAGGGCAAAACCTCCTGGATTCTCTCGAGTTGCGGCAGGTGCTCTCGACTTACGACGGGGACCTCAGGGACCCGCTCTGGTGGCCTCAGGAAAGGCCAGTCCCCATGCGAGTTCCTCGGGGGCCTCTCGGGATTCCTCTCCCGTCGATGCCGGGGCCTAAGACCTTGTGTGGTGTCGGGGCCGAAACCTGAGGATTCCTCTCCAGTGCTGACATGGATCTTGGGGTACTTCTGGAGTCTCCCCAGGGGAGTCAGTCCTCGTCTCGAATGCGGGCATGCACTTGCGCTTTCCTCCAGAGCGGTAGCAGCAGTGTCACGCAGTCCGCCGCGTGGATCAAAGGATCTATGGTTTTCCCTCGAGTTTTCCCACGAGGCTTTCCCACGAGGCTTTCCCACAGGGCTGTCCCACGTGCACACGTGGTGGGAGTCGATCCTCGGCTTGAACGTCAAGGCAGTGCAGGGAAAACAGCTTCCTCTGTAATGGACTGACACATCTCGGGGCCTCCTGGAATGGTGGCAGGACCCTGGAGTTCCTCTCGCCTTTCCTGTGGAGAGCGCCTCCTCTTGAGATGCGACGGGAACGCCGGGAATTCTTTCCCTACGAAACAGGGAAAGGATCCCTCATCTCGAGCTAGGAGGCGGAAACGGGGCTCCCCTGGATGTGTGCGGGACCCCACGGGCTTCCTATCGAGTGGAGACGGGTATGTCGGGGAACTTCTTGAGTTGCAGCAATGGTGTGAAGGACCCTTTGGAAGTTCCAGTGGTTAGATGTGATTGGCCTCGAGAAGCCTCAGCGGAAATGGGCCTCATCTCGCCTGGAGGGCAAAACCTCCTGGATTTTCTCGAGTTGCGGCAGGTGCTCTCGACTTACGACGGGGACCTCAGGGACCCGCTCTGGTGGCCTCAGGAAAGGCCAGTCCCCATGCGAGTTACTCGGGGGCCTCTCGGGATTCCTCTCCCGTCGATGCCGGGGCCTAAGACCTTGTGTGGAGTCGTGGCCGGAACCTGAGGATTCCTCTCCAGTGCTGACATGGATCTTGGGGTACTTCTGGAGTCTCCCCAGGGGAGTCAGTCCTCGTCTCGAATGCGGGCATGCACTTGCGCTTTCCTCCAGAGCGGTAGCAGCAGTGTCACGCAGTCCGCCGCGTGGATCAAAAGATCTATGGTTTTCCCTCGAGTCTTTCCCACGAGGCTTTCCCACGTGGCTTTCCCACAGGGCTGTACCACGTGCACACGTGGTGGGAGTCGATCTTCGGCTTGAACGTCAAGGCAGTGCAGGGAAAACAGGTTCCTCTGGAATGGACTGACACATCTGGGGGACTCTTGGAATGGTGGCACGACCCTGGAGTTCCTCTCGCCTTTCCTGTGGAGAACGCCTCCTCTTGAGATGCGACGGGAACGCCGGGAATTCTTTCCCTACGAAACAGGGAAAGGATCCCTCATCTCGAGCTAGGAGGCGGAAACGGGGCTCCCTTGGATGTGTGCGGGACCCCACGTGCTTCCTCTCGAGTGGAGACGGGCATGCCGGGGAACTTCTTGAGTTGCAGCAATGGTGTGAAGGACCCTTTGGAAGTTCCAGTGGTTAGATGTGATTGGCCTCGAGAAGCCTCAGCGGAAATGGGCCTCATCTCCCCTGGAGGGCAAAACCTCCTGGATTTTCTCGAGTTGCGGCAGGTGCTATCGACTTACGACGGGGACCTCAGGGAACCGCTCTGGTGGCCTCAGGAAAGGCCAGTCCCCATGCGAGTTCCTCGGGGGCCTCTCGGGATTCCTCTCCCGTCGATGCCGGGGCCTAAGACCTTGTGTGGAGTCGGGGCCGGAACCTGAGGATTCCTCTCCAGTGCTGACATGGATCTTGGGGTACTTCTGGAGTCTCCCCAGGGGAGTCAGTCCTCGTCTCGAATGCGGGCATGCACTTGCGCTTTCCTCCAGAGCGGTAGCAGCAGTGTCACGCAGTCCGCCGCGTGGATCAAAGGATCTATGGTTTTCCTTCGAGTCTTTCCCACGAGGCTTTCCCACGAGGCTTTCCCACAGGGCTGTCCCACGTGCACACGTGGTGGGAGTCGATCCTCGGCTTGAACGTCAAGGCAGTGCAGGGAAAACAGGTTCCTCTGGAATGGACTGACACATCTGGGGGACTCTTGGAATGGTGGCACGACCCTGGAGTTCCTCTCGCCTTTCCTGTGGAGAGCGCCTCCTCTTGAGATGCGACGGGATCGCCGGGAATTCTTTCCCTACGAAACAGGGAAAGGATCCCTCATCTCGAGCTAGGAGGCGGAAACGGGGCTCCCCTGGATGTGTGCGGGACCCACGTGCTTCCTCTCGAGTGGAGACGGGTATGTCGGGGAACTTCTTGAGTTGCAGCAAGGGTGTGAAGGACCCTTTGGAAGTTCCAGTGGCTAGACATGATTAGCCTCGAGAAGCCTCAGCGGAAATGAGCCTCATCTCCCCTGGAGGGCAAAACCTCCTGGTTTTTCTCGAGTTGGGGCAATGCTCTCGACTTACGACGGGGACCTCAGGGACCCGCTCTGGTGGCCTCAGGAAAGGCCAGTCCCCATGCGAGTTCCTCGGGGGCCTCTCGGGATTCCTCTCCCGTCGATGCCGGGGCCTAAGTCCTTGTGTGGAGTCGGGGCCGGAACCTGAGGATTCCTCTCCAGTGCTGACATGGTGTTGGGGTACTTCTGGAGTCTCCCCAGGGGAGTCAGTCCTCGTCTCGAATGCGGGCATGCACTTGCGCTTTCCTCCAGAGCGGTAGCAGCAGTGTCATGCAGTCCGCCGCGTGGATCAAAGGATCTATGGTTTTCCCTCGAGTCTTTCCCACGAGGCTTTCCCACGAGGCTTTCCCACAGGGCTGTCCCACGTGCACACGTGGTGGGAGTCGATCCTCGGCTTGAACGTTAAGGCAGTTTAGGGAAAACAGTTTCCTCTGGAATGGACTGACACATCTGGGTGACCCTTGGAATGGTGGCATGACCCTGGAGTTCCTCTCGCCTTTCCTGTGGAGAGCGCCTCCTCTTGAGATGCGACGGGAACGCCGGGAATTCTTTCCCTACGAAACAGGGAAAGGATCCCTCATCTCGAGCTAGGAGGCGGAAACGGGGCTCCCCTGGATGTGTGCGGGACACCACGTGCTTCCTCTCGAGTGCAGACGGGTATGTCGGGGAACTTCTTGAGTTGCAGCAAGGGTGTGAAGGACCCTTTGGAAGGTCCAGTGGTTAGATGTGATTGGCCTCGAGAAGCCTCAGCGGAAATGGGCCTCATCTCGCCTGGAGGGCAAAACCTCCTGGATTTTCTCGAGTTGCGGCAGGTGCTCTCGACTTACGACGGGGACCTCAGGGACCCGCTCTGGTGGCCTCAGGAAAGGCCAGTCCCCATGCGAGTTCCTCGGGGGCCTCTCGGGATTCCTCTCCCGTCGATGCCGGGGCCTAAGACCTTGTGTGGAGTCGGGGCCGGAACCTGAGGATTCCTCTCCAGTGCTGACATGGATCTTGGGGTACTTCTGGAGTCTCCCCAGGGGAGTCAGTCCTCGTCTCGAATGCGGGCATGCACTTGCGCTTTCCTCCAGAGCGGTAGCAGCAGTGTCACTCAGTCCGCCGCGTGGATCAAAGATCTATGGTTTTCCCTCGAGTCTTACCCACGAGGCTTTCCCACGAGGCTTTCCCACGGGGCTGTCCCACGTGCACACGTGGTGGGAGTCGATCCTCGGCTTGAACATCAAGGCAGTTCAGGGAAAACAGGTTCCTCTGGAATTGACTGACACATCTGGGGGACTCTTGGAATGGTGGCACGACCCTGGAGTTCCTCTCGCCTTTCCTGTGGAGAGCGCCTCCTCTTGAGATGCGACGGGAACGCCGGGAATTCTTTCCCTACGAAACAGGGAAAGGATCCCTCATCTCGAGCTAGGAGGCGGAAACGGGGCTGCCCTGGATGTGTGCGGGAACCCACGTGCTTCATCTCGAGTGGAGACGGGTATGTCGGGGAACTTCTTGAGTTGCAGTAATGGTGTGAAGGACCCTTTGGAAGTTCCAGTGGTTAGATGTGATTGGCCTCGAGAAGCCTCAGCGGAAATGGGCCTCATCTCGCCTGGAGGGCAAAACCTCCTGGATTTTCTCGAGTTGCGGCAGGTGCTCTCGACTTACGACGGGGACCTCAGGGAACCGCTCTGGTGGCCTCAGGAAAGGCCAGACCCCATGCGATTTCCTCGGGGGCGTCTAGGGATTCCTCTCCTGTCGATGCCGGGGCCTAAGACCTTGTGTGGAGTCAGGGCCGGAACCTGAGGATTCCTTTCCAGTGCTGACATGGATCTTGGGGTACTTCTGGAGTCTCCCCAGGGGAGTCAGTCCTCGTCTCGAATGCGGGCATGCACTTGCGCTTTCCTCCAGAGCGGTAGCACCAGTGTCACTCAGTCCGCCCAATGGATCAAAGGATCTATGGTTTTCCCTCGAGTCTTTTCCACGAGGCTTTCCCACGAGGCTTTCCCAAAGGGCTGTCCCACGTGCACACGTGGTGGGAGTCGATCTTCGGCTTGAACGTCAAGGCAGTGCAGGGAAAACAGGTTCCTCTGGAATGGACTGAAACATCTGGGGGACTCTTGGAATGGTGGCACGAACCTGGAGTTCCTCTCGCCTTTCCTGTGGAGAGCGCCTCCTCTTGAGATGCGACGGGAATGCCGGGAATTCTTTTCCTACGAAACAGGGAAAGGATCCCGCATCTCGAGCTAGGAGGCGGAAACGGGGCTCCCCTGGATGTGTGCGAGACCCACGTGCTTCCTCTCGAGTGGAGACGGGTATGTCGGGGAACATCTTGAGTTGCAGCAAGGGTGTGAAGGACCCTTTGGAAGTTCCAGTGGTTAGACGTGATTAGCCTCGAGAAGCCTCAGCGGAAATGGGCCTCATCGCGCCTGGAGGGCAAAAACTCCTGGATTTTCTCGAGTTGCGGCAGGTGCTCTCGACTTACGACGGGGACTTCAGGGACCCGCTCTGGTGGCCTCAGGAAAGGCCAGTCCCCATGCGAGTTTCTCGGGGGCCTCTCGGGATTCCTCTCCCGTCGATCCCGGGGCCTAAGACCTTGTGTGGAGTCGGGGCCGGAACCTGAGGATTCCTCTCCAGTGCTGACATGGATCTTGGGGTACTTCTGGAGTCTCCCCAGGGGAGTCAGTCCTCGTCTCGAATGCGGGCATGCACTTGCGCTTTCCTCCAGAGCGGTAGCAGCAGTGTCACGCAGTCCGCCGCGTGGATCAAAGGATCTATGGTTTTCCCTCGAGTCTTTCCCACGAGTCTTTCCCACGAGGCTTTCCCACAGGGCTGTCCCACGTGCACACGTGGTGGGAGTCGATCCTCGGCTTGAACGTCAAGGCAGTGCAGGGAAAACAGGTTCCTCTGGAATGGACTGACACATCTGGGGGACTCTTGGAATGGTGGCACGACCCTGGAGTTCCTCTCGCCTTTCCTGTGGAGAGCGCCTCCTCTTGAGATGCGACGGGAACGCCGGGAATTCTTTCCCTACGAAACAGGGAAAGGATCCCTCATCTCGAGCTAGGAGGCGGAAACGGGGCTCCCCTGGATGTGTGCGGGACACCACGTGCTTCCTCTCGAGTGCAGACGGGTATGTCGGGGAAGTTCTTAAGTTGCAGCAAGGGTGTGAAGGACCCTTTGGAAGTTCCAGTGGTTAGATGTGATTGGCCTCGAGAAGCCTCAGCGGAAATGGGCCTCATCTCGCCTGGAGGGCAAAACCTCCTGGATTTTCTCGAATTGCGGCAGGTGCTCTCGACTTACGACGGGGACCTCAGGGACCCGCTCTGGTGGCCTCAGGAAAGGCCAGTCCCCATGCGATTTCCTCGGGGGCCTCTGGGGATTCCTCTCCCGTCGATGCCGGGGCCTAAGTCCTTGTGTGGAGTCGGGGTCGGAACCTGAGGATTCCTCTCCAGTGCTGACATGGATCTTGGGGTACTTCTGGAGTCTCCCCAGGGGAGTCAGTCTTCGTCTCGAATGCGGGCATGCACTTGCGCTTTCCTCCAGAGCGGTAGCAGCATTGTCACGCAGTCCGCCGCATGGATCAAAGGATCTATGGTTTTCCCTCGAGTCTTTTCCCCGAGGATTTCCCACGAGGCTTTCCCACAGGACTGTCCCACGTGCACACGTGGTGGGAGTCGATCCTTGGCTTGAACGTCAACGCAGTGCAGGGAAAACAGGTTCCTCTGGAATGGACTGACACATCTGGGGGACTCTTGGAATGGTGGCACGACCCTTCAGTTCCTCTCGCATTTCCTGTGGAGAGCGCCTCCTCTTGAGATGCGACGGGAACGCCGGGAATTCTTTCCCTACGAAACAGGGAAAGGATCCCTCATCTCGAGCTAGGAGTCGGAAACGGAGCTCCCCTGGATGTGGGCGGGACACCACGTGCTTCCTCTCGAGTGGAGACGGGTATGTCGGGGAACTTCTTGAGTTGCAGCAATGGTGTGAAGGACCCTTTGGAAGTTCCAGTGGTTAGACGTGATTAGCCTCGAGAAGCCTCAGCGGAAATGGGCCTCATCTCGCCTGGAGGAAAAAACCTCCTGGATTTTCTCGAGTTGCGGCAGGTGCTCTCGACTTACGACGGGGACCTCAGGGACCCGCTCTGGTGGCCTCAGGAAAGGCCAGTCCCCATGCGAGTTCCTCGGGGGCCTATCGGGATTCCTCTCCCTTCGATGCCGGGCCCTAAGACCTTGTGTGGAGTCGGGGCCGGAACCTGAGGATTCCTCTCCAGTGCTGACATGGATCTTGGGGTACTTCTGGAGTCTCCCCAGGGGAGTCAGTCCTCGTCTTGAATGCGGGCATGCACTTGCGCTTTCCTCCAGAGCGGTAGCAGCAGTGTCACGCAGTCCGCCGCGTGGATCAAAGGATCTTTGGTTTTCCCTCGAGTCTTTCCCACTAGACTTTCCCACGAGGCTTTCCCACAGGGCTGTCCCACGTGCACACGTGGTGGGAGTCGATCCTCGGCTTGAACGTCAAGGCAGTGCAGGGAAAACAGGTTCCTCTGGAATGGACTGACACATCTGGGGGACTCTTGGAATGGTGGCATGACCCTGGAGTTCCTCTCGCCTTTCCTGTGGAGAGCGCCTCCTCTTGAGATGCAACGGGAACGCCGGGAATTCTTTCCCTACGAAACAGGGAAAGGATCCCTCATCTCGAGCTAGGAGGCGGAAACGGGGCTCCCCTGGATGTGTGAGGGACACCACGTGCTTCCTCTCGAGTGCAGACGGGTATGTCGGGGAAGTTCTTAAGTTGCAGCAAGGGTGTGAAGGACCCTTTGGAAGTTCCAGTGGTTAGATGTCATTGGCCTCGAGAAGCCTCAGCGGAAATTGGCCTCATCTCGCCTGGAGGGCAAAACCTCCTGGATTTTCTCGAGTTGCGGCAGGTGCTCTCGACTTACGACGGGGACCTCAGGGACCCGCTCTGGTGGCCTCAGGAAAGGACAGTCCCCATGCGAGTTCCTCGGGGGCCACTCGGGATTCCTCTCCCGTCGATGCCGGGGCCTAAGACCTTGTGTGGAGTCGGGGCCGGAACCTGAGGATTCCTCTCCAGTGCTGACATGGATCTTGGGGTACTTCTGGAGTCTCCCCAGGGGAGTCAGTCTTCGTCTCGAATGCGGGCATGCACTTCCGCTTTCCTCCAGAGCGGTAGCAGCAGTGTCACGGAGTCCCCCGCGTGGATCAAAGGATCTATGGTTTTCCCTCGAGTCTTTCCCACGAGGCTTTCCCACGAGGCTTTCCCACAGGGCTGTCCCACGTGCACACGTGGTGGGAGTCGATCCTCGGCTTGAACGTCAAGGCAGTGCAGGGAAAACAGTTTCCTCTGGAATGGACTGACACATCTGGGGGACTTTTGGAATGGTGTCACGACCCTGGAGTTCCTCTCGCCTTTCCTGTGGAGAGCGCCTCCTCTTGAGATGCGACGGGAACGCCGGGAATTCTTTCCCTACGAAACAGGGAAAGGATCCCTCATCTCGAGCTAGGAGGCGGAAACGGGGCTCCCCTGGATGTGTGCGGGACACCACGTGCTTCCTCTGGAGTGGAGACGGGTATGTCGGGGAACTTCTTGAGTTGCAGCAAGGGTGTGAAGGACCCTTTGGAAGTTCCAGTGGTTAGATGTGATTGGCCTCGAGAAGCCTCAGCGGAAATGGGCCTCATCTCGCCTGGAGGGCAAAACCTCCTGGATTTTCTGGAGTTGCGGCAGGTGCTCTCGACTTACGACGGGGACCTCAGGGAACCGCTCTGGTGGCCTCAGGAAAGGCCAGTCCCCATGCGAGTTCCTCGGGGGCATCTCGGGATTCCTCTCCCGTCGATGCCAGGGCCTAAGACCTTGTGTGGAGTCGGGGCCGGAACCTGAGGATTCCTCTCCACTGCTGACATGGATCTTGGGGTACTTCTGGATCTCCCCAGGGGAGTCAGTCCTCGTCTCGAATGCGGGCATGCACTTGCGCTTTCCTCCAGAGCGGTAGCAGCAGTGTCACGCAGTCCGCCGCGTGGATCAACGGATCTATGGTTTTCCCTCGAGTCTTTCCCACGAGGCTTTCCCACGAGGCTTTCCCACAGGGCTGTCCCACGTTCACACGTGGTGGGAGTCGATCCTCGGCTTGAACGTCAAGGCAATGCAGGGAAAATAGGTTCCTCTGGAATGGACTGACACATCTGGGGGACTCTTTGAATGGTGGCACGACCCTGGAGTTCCTCTCGCCTTTCCTGTGGAGAGCGCCTCCTCTTGAGATGCGACGGAAATGCCGGGAATTCTTTCCCTACGAAACAGGGAAAGGATCCCTCATCTCGAGCTAGGAGGCGGAAACGGGGCTCCCCTGGATGTGTGCGGGACACCACGTGCTTCCTCTCGAGTGCAGACGGGTATGTCGGGGAACTTCTTGAGTTGCAGCAATGGTGTGAAGGACCCTTTGGAAGTTCCAGTGGTTAGATGTGACTGGCCTCGAGAAGCCTCAGCGGAAATGGGCCTCATCTCGCCTGGAGGGCAAAACCTCCTGGATTTTCTCGAGTTGCGGCAGGTGCTCTCGACTTGCGACGGGGACCTCAGGGACCCGCTCTGGTGGCCTCAGGAAAGGCCAGTCCCCATGCGAGTTCCTCGGGGGCGTCTCGGGATTCCTCTCCCGTCGATGCCGGGGCCTAAGACCTTGTGTGGAGTCGGGGCCGGAACGTGAGGATTCCTCTCCAGTGCTGACATGGATCTTGGGGTACTTCTGGAGTCTCCCCAGGGGAGTCAGTCCTCGTCTCGAATGCGGGCATGCACTTGCGCTTTCCTCCAGAGCGGTAGCAGCGGTGTCACGCAGTCCGCCGCGTGGATCAAAGGATCTATGGTTTTCCCTCGAGTCTTTCCCACGAGGCTTTCCCACGAGGCTTTCCCACAGGGCTGTCCCACGTGCACACGTGGTGGGAGTCGATCCTCGGCTTGAACGTCAAGGCAGTGCAGGGAAAACAGGTTCCTCTGGAATGGACTGACACATCTGGGGGACTCTTGGAATGGTGGCACGACCCTGGAGTTCCTCTCGCCTTTCCTGTGGAGAGCGCCTCCTCTTGAGATGCGACGGGAACGCCGGGAATTCTTTCCCTACGAAACAGGGAAAGGATCCCTCATCTCGAGCTAGGAGGCGGAAACGGGTCTCCCCTGGATGTGTGCGGGACCCCACGTGCTTCCTCTCGAGTGGAGACGGGTATGTCGGGGATCTTCTTGAGTTGCAGCAATGGTGTGAAGGACCCTTTGGAAGTTCCAGTGGTTAGATGTGATTGGCCTCGAGAAGCCTCAGCGGAAATGGGCCTCATCTCGCCTGGAGGGCAAAACCTCCTGGATTTTCTCGAGTTGCGGCAGGTGCTCTCGACTTACGACGGGGACCTCAGGGACCCGCTCTGGTGGCCTCAGGAAAGGCCAGTCCCCATGCGAGTTCCTCGGGGGCCTCTCGGGATTCCTCTCCTGTCGATGCCGGGGCCTAAGACCTTGTGTGGAGTCGGGGCCGGAACCTGAGGATTCCTCTCCAGTGCTGACATGGATCTTGGGGTACTTCTGGAGTCTCCCCAGGGGAGTCAGTCCTCGTCTCGAATGCGGGCATGCACTTGCGCTTTCCTCCAGAGCGGTAGCAGCAGTGTCACGCAGTCCGCCGCGTGGATCAAAGGATCTATGGTTTTCCCTCGAGTCTTTCCCACGTGGCTTTCCCACGAGGCTTTCCCACAGGGCTGTCCCACGAGCACACGTGGTGGGAGTCGATCCTCGGCTTGAACGTCAAGGCAGTGCAGGGAAAACAGTTTCCTCTGGAATGGACTGACACATCTGGGGGACTCTTGGAATGGTGGCACGACCCTGGAGTTCCTCTCGCCTTTCCTGTGGAGAGCGCCTCCTCTTGAGATGCGACGGGAACGCTGGGAATTCTTTCCCTACGAAACAGCGAAAGGATCCCTCATCTCGAGCTAGGAGGCGGAAACGGGGCTCCCCTGGATGTGTGCGGGACCCTCGTGCTTCCTCTCGAGTGGAGACGGGTATGTCGGGGAACTTCTTGAGTTGCAGCAAGGGTGTGAAGGACCCTTTGGAAGTTCCAGTGGTTAGATGTGACTGGCCTCGAGAAGCCTCAGCGGAAATGGGCCTCATCTCGCCTGGAGGGCAAAACCTCCTGGATTTTCTCGAGTTGCGGCAGGTGCTCTCGACTTACGACGGGGACCTCAGGGACCCGCTCTGGTGGCCTCAGGAAAGGCCAGTCCCCATGCGAGTTCCTTGGGGGCCTCTCGGGATTCCTCTCCCGTCGATGCCGGGTCCTAAGACCTTGTGTGGAGTCGGGGCCGGAACCTGAGGATTCCTCTCCAGTGCTGACATGGATCTTGGGGTACTTCTGGAGTCTCCCCAGGGGAGTCAGTCCTCGTCTCGAATGCGGGCATGCACTTGCGCTTTCCTCCAGAGCGGTAGCAGCAGTGTCACGCAGTCCGCCGCCTGGATCAAAGGATCTATGGTTTTCCCTCGAGTCTTTCCCACGAGGCTTTCCCACGAGGCTTTCCCACAGGGCTGTCCCACGTGCACACGTGGTGGGAGTCGATCCTCGGCTTGAACGTCAAGGCAGTGCAGGGAAAACAGGTTCCTCTGGAATGGACTGACACATCTGGGGGACTCATGGAATGGTGGCAGGACCCTGGAGTTCCTCTCGCCTTTCCTGTGGAGAGCGCCTCCTCTTGAGATGCGACGGGAACGCCGGGAATTCTTTCCCTACGAAACAGGGAAAGGATCCATCATCTCGAGCTAGGAGGCGGAAACGGGGCTCCCCTGGATGTGTGCGGGACACCACGTGCTTCCTCTCGAGTGGAGACGGGTATGTCGGGGAACTTCTTGAGTTGCAGCAAGGGTGTGAAGGACCCTTTGGAAGTTCCAGTGGTTAGATGTGATTGGCCTCGAGAAGCCTCAGGGGAAATGGGCCTCATCTCGCCTGGAGGGCAAAACCTCCTGGATTTTCTCGAGTTGCGGCAGGTGCTCTCGACTTACGACGGGGACCTCAGGGACCCGCTCTGGTGGCCTCAGGAAAGGCCAGTCCCCATGCGAGTTCCTCGGGGGCCTCTCGGGATTACTCTCCCGTCGATGCCGGGGCCTAAGACCTTGTGTGGAGTCGGGGCCGGAACCTGAGGATTCCTCTCCAGTGCTGACATGGATCTTGGGGTACTTCTGGATCTCCCCAGGGGAGTCAGTCCTCGTCTCGAATGCGGGCATGCCTTTGCGCTTTCCTCCAGAGCGGTAGCAGCAGTGTCACGCAGTCCGCCGCGTGGATCAAAGGATCTATGGTTTTCCCTCGAGTCTTTCCCACGAGGCTTTCCCACGAGGCTTTCCCACAGGGCTGTCCCACGTTCACACGTGGTGGGAGTCGATCCTCGGCTTGAACGTCAAGGCAGTGCAGGGAAAACAGGTTCCTCTGGAATGGACTGACACATCTGGGGGACTCTTGGAATGGTGGCACGACCCTGGAGTTCCTCTCGCCTTTCCTGTGCAGAGGGCCTCCTCTTGAGATGCGACGGGAACGCCGGGAATTCTTTCCCTACGAAACAGGGAAAGGATCCCTCATCTCGAGCTAGGAGGCGGAAACGGGGCTCCCCTGGATGTGTGCGGGACACCACGTGCTTCCTCTCGAGTGCAGACGGGTATGTCGGGGAACTTCTTGAGTTGCAGCAAGGGTGTGAAGGACCCTTTGGAAGTTCCAGTGGTTAGATGTGACTGGCCTCGAGAAGCCTCAGCGGAAATGGGCCTCATCTCGCCTGGAGGGCAAAACCTCCTGGATTTTCTCGAGTTGCGGCAGGTGCTCTCGACTTACGACGGGGACCTCAGGGACCCGCTCTGGTGGCCTCAGGAAAGGCCAGTCCCCATGCGAGTTCCTCGGGGGCGTCTCGGGATTCCTCTCCCGTCGATGCCGGGGCCTAAGACCTTGTGTGGAGTCGGGGCCGGAACCTGAGGATTCCTCTCCAGTGCTGACATGGATCTTGGGGTACTTCTGGAGTCTCCCCAGGGGAGTCAGTCCTCGTCTCGAATGCGGGCATGCACTTGCGCTTTCCTCCAGAGCGGTAGCAGCAGTGTCACGCAGTCCGCCGCGTGGATCAAAGGATCTATGGTTTTCCCTCGAGTCTTTCCCACGAGGCTTTCCCACGAGGCTTTCCCACAGGGCTGTCCCACGTGCACACGTGGTGGGAGTCGATCCTCGGCTTGAACGTCAAGGCAGTGCAGGGAAAACAGGTTCCTCTGGAATGGACTGACACATCTGGGGGACTCTTGGAATGGTGTCACGACTCTGGAGTTCCTCTCGCCTTTCCTGTGGAGAGCGCCTCCTCTTGAGATGCGACTGGAACGCCGGGAATTCTTTCCCTACGAAACAGGGAAAGGATCCCTCATCTCGAGCTAGGAGGCGGAAACGGGGCTCCCCTGGATGTGTGCGGGACCCCACGTGCTTCCTCTCGAGTGGAGACGGGTATGTCGGGGAACTTCTTGAGTTGCAGCAAGGGTGTGAAGGACCCTTTGGAAGTTCCAGTGGTTAGACGTGATTAGCCTCGAGAAGCCTCAGCGGAAATGGGCCTCATCTCGCCTGGAGGGCAAAACCTCCTGGATTTTCTCGAGTTGCGGCAGGTGCTCTCGACTTACGACGGGGACCTCAGGGAACCGCTCTGGTGGCCTCAGGAAAGGCCAGTCCCCATGCGAGTTCCACGGGGGCCTCTCGGGATTCCTCTCCTGTCGATGCCGGGGCCTAAGACCTTGTGTGGAGTCGGGGCCGGAACCTGAGGACTCCTCTCCAGTGCTGACATGGATCTTGGGGTACCTCTGGAGTCTCTCCAGGGGAGTCAGTCCTCGTCTCGAATGCGGGCATGCACTTGCGCTTTCCTCCAGAGCGGTAGCAGCAGTGTCACGCAGTACGCCGCGTGGATCAAAGGATCTATGGTTTTCCCTCGAGTCTTTCCCACGAGGCTTTCCCACGAGGCTTTCCCACGAGCCTTTCCCACAGGGCTGTCCCACGTGCACACGTGGTGGGAGTCGATCCTCGGCTTGAACGTCAAGGCAGTGCAGGCAAAACAGTTTCCTCTTGAATGGACTGACACATCTGGGGGACTCTTGGAATGGTGGCACGACCCTGGAGTTCCTCTCGCCTTTCCTGTGGAGAGCGCCTCCTCTTGAGATGCGACGGGAACGCCTGGAATTCTTTCCCTACGAAACAGGGAAAGGATCCCTCATCTCGAGCTAGGAGGCGGAAACGGGGCTCCACTGGATGTGTGCGGGACCCCACGTGCTTCCTCTCGAGTGGAGACGGGTATGTCGGGGAACTTCTTGAGTTGCAGCAAGGGTGTGAAGGACCCTTTGGAAGTTTCAGTGGTTAGACGTGATTGGCCTCGAGAAGCCTCAGCGGAAATGGGCCTCATCTCGCCTGGAGGGCAAAACCTCCTGTATTTTCTCGAGTTGCAGCAGGTGCTCTCGACTTACGACGGGGACCTCAGGGACCCGCTCTGGTGGCCTCAGGAAAGGCCAGTCCCCATGCGAGTTCCTCGGGGGCCTCTCGGGATTCCTCTCCCGTCGATGCCGGGGCCTAAGACCTTGTGTGGAGTCGGGGCCGGAACCTGAGGATTCCTCTCCAGTGCTGACATGGACCTTGGGGTACTTCTGGAGTCTCCCAGGGGAGTCAGTCCTCGTCTCGAATGCGGGCATGCACTTGCGCTTTCCTCCAGAGCGGTAGCAGCAGTGTCACGCAGTCCGCCACGTGGATCAAAGATCTATGGTTTTCCCTCGAGTCTTTCCCACGAGGCTTTCCCACGAGGCTTTCCCACAGGGCTGTCCCACGTGCACACGTCGTGGAAGTCGATCCTCGGCTTGAACGTCAAGGCAGTGCAGGGAAAACAGGTTCCTCTGGAATGGACTGACACATCTGGGGGACTCTTGGAATGGTGGCACGACCCTGGTGTTCCTCTCCTCTTTCCTGTGGAGAGCGCCTCCTCTTGAGATGCGACGGGAACGCCGGGAATTCTTTCCCTACGAAACAGGGAAAGGATCCCTCATCTCGAGCTAGGAGTCGGAAACGGGGCTCCCCTGGATGTGTGCGGGACCCCACGTGCTTCCTCTCGAGTGGAGACGGGTATGTCGGGGAAGTTCTTGAGTTGCAGCAAGGGTGTGAATGACCCTTTGGAAGTTCCAGTGGTTAGACGTGATTAGCCTCCAGAAGCCTCAGCGGAAATGGGCCTCATCTCGCCTGGAGGGCAAAACCTCCTGGATTTTCTCGAGTTGCGGCAGGTGCTCTCGACTTACGACGGGGACCTCAGGGACCCGCTCTGATGGCCTCAGGAAAGGCCAGTCCCCATTCGAGTTCCTCGGGGGCCTCTCGGGATTCCTCTCCCGTCAATGCCGGGGCCTAAGGCCTTGTGTGGAGTCGGGGCCGGAACCTGAGGATTCCTCTCCAGTGCTGACATGGATCTTGGGGTACTTCTGGAGTCTCCCCAGGGGAGTCAGTCCTAGTCTCGAATGCGGGCATGCACTTGCGCTTTCCTCCAGAGCGGTAGCAGCAGTGTCACGTAGTCCGCCGCGTGGATCAAAGGATCTATGTTTTTCACTCGAGTCTTTTCCACGAGGCTTTCCCACGAGGCTTTCCCACAGGGCTGTCCCACGTGCACACGTGGTGGGAGTCGATCCTTGGCTTGAACGTCAAGGCAGTGCAGGGAAAACAGATTCCTCTGGAAAGGAGTGACACATCTGGGGGACTCTTGGAATGGTGGCACGACCCTGGAGTTCCTCTCGCCTTTCCTGTGGAGAGCGCCTCCTCTTGAGATGCGACGGGAACGCCGGGAATTCTTTCCCTACGAAACAGGGAAACGATCCCTCATCTCGAGCTAGTAGGCGGAAACGGGGCTCCACTGGATGTGTGCGGGACCCACGTGCTTCCTCTCGAGTGGAGACCGGTATGTCGGGGAACTTCTTGAGTTGCAGCAAGGGTGTGAAGGACCCTTTGGAAGTTCCAGTGGTTAGACGTGATTAGCCTCCAGAACCCTCAGGGGAAATGGGCCTCATCTCGCCTGGAGGGCAAAACCTCCTGGATTTTCTCGAGTTGCGGCAGGTGCTCTCGACTTACGACAGGGACCTCAGGGACCCGCTCTGGTGGCCTCATGAAAGGCCAGTCCCCATGCGAGTTCCACGGGGGCCTCTCGGGATTCCTCTACCGTCGATGCCGGGGCCTAAGACCTTGTGTGGAGTCGGGGCCGGAACCTGAGGATTCCTTTCCAGTGCTGACATGGATCTTGGGGTACTTCTGGAGTCTCCCCAGGGGAGTCAGTCCTCGTCTCGAATGCGGGCATGCACTTGCGCTTTCCTCCAGAGTGGTAGCAGCAGTGTCACGCAGTCCGCCGCGTGGATCAAAGGATCTATGGTTTTCCCTCGAGTCTTTCCCACGAGGCTTTCCCCGAGGCTTTCCCACAGGGCTGTCCCACGTGCACACGTGGTGGGAGTCGATCCTCGGCTTGAACGTCAAGGCAGTGCAGGGAAAACAGGTTCCTCTGGAATGGACTGACACATCTTGGGGACTCTTGGAATGGTGTCACGACCCTGGAGTTCCTCTCGCCTTTCATGTGGAGAGCGCCTCCTCTTGAGATGCGATGGGACGCCGGGAATTCTTTCCCTAAGAAACAGGGAAAGGATCCCTCATCTCGATCTAGGAGGCGGAAACGGGGCTCCCCTGGATGTGTGCGGGACACCACGTGTTTCCTCTCGAGTGGAGACGGGTATGTCGGGGAACTTCTTGAGTTGCAGCTGTGGTGTGAAGGACCGTTTGGAAGTTCCAGTGGTTAGATGTGATTGGCCTCGAGAAGCCTCAGCGGAAATGGGCCTCATCTCGCCTGGAGGGCGAAACCTCCTGGATTTTCTCGAGTTGCGGCAGGTGCTCTCGACTTACGACGGGGACCTCAGGGACCCGCTCTGGTGGCCTAAGGAAAGGCCAGTCCCCATGCGAGTTCCTCGGGGGCCTCTCGGGATTCCTCTCCCGTCGATGCCGGGGCCTAAGACCTTGTGTGAAGTCGGAGCCAGAACCTGAGGATTCCTCTCCAGTGCTGACATGGATCTTGGGGTACTTCTGAAGTCTCCCAAGGGGAGTCGTCCTCGTCTCGAATGCGGGCATGCACTTGCGCTTTCCTCCAGAGCGGTAACAGCAGTGTCTCGCAGTCCGCCGCGTTAATCAAAGGATCTATGGTTTTCCCTCGAGTCTTTCCCACGAGGCTTTCCCACGAGGCTTTCCCACAGGGCTGTCCCACGAGCACACGTGGTGGGAGTCGATCCTGGGCTTGAACGTCAGGGCAGTGCAGGGAAAACAGGTTCCTCTGGAATGGACTGACACATCTGGGGGACTCTTGGAATGGTGGCATGACCCTGGAGTTCCTCTCGCCTTTCCTGTGGAGAGCGCCTCCTCTTGAGATGCGAAGGGAACGCCGGGAATTCTTTCCCTACGAAACAGGGAAAGGATCCCTCATCTCGAGCTAGGAGTCGGAAACGGGGCTCCCCTGGATGTGTGCGGGACCCCACGTGCTTCCTCTCGAGTGGAGACGGGTATGTCGGGGAACTTCTTGAGTTGCAGCTGTGGTGTGAAGGACCGTTTGGAAGTTCCCGTGGTTAGATGTGATTGGCCTCGAGAAGCCTCAGCGGAAATGGGCCTCATCTCGCCTGGAGGGCAAAAACCTCCTGGATTTTCTCGAGTTGCGGCAGGTGCTCTCGACTTACGACGGGGACCTCAGGGACCCGCTCTCGTGGCCTCAGGAAAGGCCAGTCCCCATGCGAGTTCCTCGGGGTCCTCTCGGGATTCCTCTCCCGTCGATGCCGGGACCTAAGACCTTGTGTGGAGTCGGGGCCGGAACCTGAGGATTCCTCTCCAGTGCTGACATGGATCTTGGGGTACTTCTGGAGTCTCCCCAGGGGAGTCAGTCCTCGTCTCGAATGCGGGCATGCACTTTCGCTTTCCTCCAGAGCGGTAGCAGCAGTGTCACGCAGTCCGCCGCGTGGATCAAAGGATCTGTGGTTTTCCCTCGAGTCTTTCCCTCGAGTCTTTCCCACGAGGCTTTCCCACGAGGCTTTCCCACAGGGCTGTCCCACGTGCACACGTGGTGGGAGTCGATCCTCGGCTTGAACGTCAAGGCAGTGCAGGGAAAACAGGTTCCTCTGGAATGGACTGACACATCTGGGGGACTCTTGGAATGGTGGCACGACCCTGGAGTTCCTCTCGCCTTTCCTGTGGAGAGCGCCTCCTCTTGAGATGCGACGGGAACGCCGGGAATTCTTTCCCTACGAAACAGGGAAAGGATCCCTCATCTCGAGCTAGGAGGCGGAAACGGGTCTCCCCTGGATGTGTGCGGGACCCCACGTGCTTCCTCTCGAGTGGAGACGGGTATGTCGGGGAACTTCTTGAGTTGCAGCAATGGTGTGAAGGACCCTTTGGAAGTTCCAGTGGTTAGATGTGATTGGCCTCGAGAAGCCTCAGCGGAAATGGGCCTCATCTCGCCTGGAGGGCAAAACCTCCTGGATTTTCTCGAGTTGCGGCAGGTGCTCTCGACTTACGACGGGGACCTCAGGGACCCGCTCTGGTGGCCTCAGGAAAGGCCAGTCCCCATGCGAGTTCCTCGGGGGCCTCTCGGGATTCCTCTCCCGTCGATGCCGGGGCCTAAGACCTTGTGTGGAGTCGGGGCCGGAACCTGAGGATTCCTCTCCAGTGCTGACATGGACCTTGGGGTACTTCTGGAGTCTCCCAGGGGAGTCAGTCCTCGTCTCGAATGCGGGCATGCACTTGCGCTTTCCTCCAGAGCGGTAGCAGCAGTGTCACGCAGTCCGCCACGTGGATCAAAGATCTATGGTTTTCCCTCGAGTCTTTCCCACGAGGCTTTCCCACGAGGCTTTCCCACAGGGCTGTCCCACGTGCACACGTCGTGGAAGTCGATCCTCGGCTTGAACGTCAAGGCAGTGCAGGGAAAACAGGTTCCTCTGGAATGGACTGACACATCTGGGGGACTCTTGGAATGGTGGCACGACCCTGGTGTTCCTCTCCTCTTTCCTGTGGAGATCGCCTCCTCTTGAGATGCGACGGGAACGCCGGGAATTCTTTCCCTACGAAACAGGGAAAGGATCCCTCATCTCGAGCTAGGAGTCGGAAACGGGGCTCCCCTGGATGTGTGCGGGACCCCACGTGCTTCCTCTCGAGTGGAGACGGGTATGTCGGGGAAGTTCTTGAGTTGCAGCAAGGGTGTGAATGACCCTTTGGAAGTTCCAGTGGTTAGACGTGATTAGCCTCCAGAAGCCTCAGCGGAAATGGGCCTCATCTCGCCTGGAGGGCAAAACCTCCTGGATTTTCTCGAGTTGCGGCAGGTGCTCTCGACTTACGACGGGGACCTCAGGGACCCGCTCTGATGGCCTCAGGAAAGGCCAGTCCCCATTCGAGTTCCTCGGGGGCCTCTCGGGATTCCTCTCCCGTCAATGCCGGGGCCTAAGGCCTTGTGTGGAGTCGGGGCCGGAACCTGAGGATTCCTCTCCAGTGCTGACATGGATCTTGGGGTACTTCTGGAGTCTCCCCAGGGGAGTCAGTCCTAGTCTCGAATGCGGGCATGCACTTGCGCTTTCCTCCAGAGCGGTAGCAGCAGTGTCACGTAGTCCGCCGCGTGGATCAAAGGATCTATGTTTTTCACTCGAGTCTTTTCCACGAGGCTTTCCCACGAGGCTTTCCCACAGGGCTGTCCCACGTGCACACGTGGTGGGAGTCGATCCTTGGCTTGAACGTCAAGGCAGTGCAGGGAAAACAGATTCCTCTGGAAAGGAGTGACACATCTGGGGGACTCTTGGAATGGTGGCACGACCCTGGAGTTCCTCTCGCCTTTCCTGTGGAGAGCGCCGCCTCTTGAGATGCGACGGGAACGCCGGGAATTCTTTCCCTACGAAACAGGGAAACGATCCCTCATCTCGAGCTAGTAGGCGGAAACGGGGCTCCACTGGATGTGTGCGGGACCCACGTGCTTCCTCTCGAGTGGAGACCGGTATGTCGGGGAACTTCTTGAGTTGCAGCAAGGGTGTGAAGGACCCTTTGGAAGTTCCAGTGGTTAGACGTGATTAGCCTCCAGAACCCTCAGGGGAAATGGGCCTCATCTCGCCTGGAGGGCAAAACCTCCTGGATTTTCTCGAGTTGCGGCAGGTGCTCTCGACTTACGACAGGGACCTCAGGGACCCGCTCTGGTGGCCTCATGAAAGGCCAGTCCCCATGCGAGTTCCACGGGGGCCTCTCGGGATTCCTCTACCGTCGATGCCGGGGCCTAAGACCTTGTGTGGAGTCGGGGCCGGAACCTGAGGATTCCTTTCCAGTGCTGACATGGATCTTGGGGTACTTCTGGAGTCTCCCCAGGGGAGTCAGTCCTCGTCTCGAATGCGGGCATGCACTTGCGCTTTCCTCCAGAGTGGTAGCAGCAGTGTCACGCAGTCCGCCGCGTGGATCAAAGGATCTATGGTTTTCCCTCGAGTCTTTCCCACGAGGCTTTCCCCGAGGCTTTCCCACAGGGCTGTCCCACGTGCACACGTGGTGGGAGTCGATCCTCGGCTTGAACGTCAAGGCAGTGCAGGGAAAACAGGTTCCTCTGGAATGGACTGACACATCTTGGGGACTCTTGGAATGGTGTCACGACCCTGGAGTTCCTCTCGCCTTTCATGTGGAGAGCGCCTCCTCTTGAGATGCGATGGGACGCCGGGAATTCTTTCCCTAAGAAACAGGGAAAGGATCCCTCATCTCGATCTAGGAGGCGGAAACGGGGCTCCCCTGGATGTGTGCGGGACACCACGTGTTTCCTCTCGAGTGGAGACGGGTATGTCGGGGAACTTCTTGAGTTGCAGCTGTGGTGTGAAGGACCGTTTGGAAGTTCCAGTGGTTAGATGTGATTGGCCTCGAGAAGCCTCAGCGGAAATGGGCCTCATCTCGCCTGGAGGGCGAAACCTCCTGGATTTTCTCGAGTTGCGGCAGGTGCTCTCGACTTACGACGGGGACCTCAGGGACCCGCTCTGGTGGCCTAAGGAAAGGCCAGTCCCCATGCGAGTTCCTCGGGGGCCTCTCGGGATTCCTCTCCCGTCGATGCCGGGGCCTAAGACCTTGTGTGAAGTCGGAGCCAGAACCTGAGGATTCCTCTCCAGTGCTGACATGGATCTTGGGGTACTTCTGAAGTCTCCCAAGGGGAGTCGTCCTCGTCTCGAATGCGGGCATGCACTTGCGCTTTCCTCCAGAGCGGTAACAGCAGTGTCTCGCAGTCCGCCGCGTTAATCAAAGGATCTATGGTTTTCCCTCGAGTCTTTCCCACGAGGCTTTCCCACGAGGCTTTCCCACAGGGCTGTCCCACGAGCACACGTGGTGGGAGTCGATCCTGGGCTTGAACGTCAGGGCAGTGCAGGGAAAACAGGTTCCTCTGGAATGGACTGACACATCTGGGGGACTCTTGGAATGGTGGCATGACCCTGGAGTTCCTCTCGCCTTTCCTGTGGAGAGCGCCTCCTCTTGAGATGCGAAGGGAACGCCGGGAATTCTTTCCCTACGAAACAGGGAAAGGATCCCTCATCTCGAGCTAGGAGTCGGAAACGGGGCTCCCCTGGATGTGTGCGGGACCCCACGTGCTTCCTCTCGAGTGGAGACGGGTATGTCGGGGAACTTCTTGAGTTGCAGCTGTGGTGTGAAGGACCGTTTGGAAGTTCCCGTGGTTAGATGTGATTGGCCTCGAGAAGCCTCAGCGGAAATGGGCCTCATCTCGCCTGGAGGGCAAAAACCTCCTGGATTTTCTCGAGTTGCGGCAGGTGCTCTCGACTTACGACGGGGACCTCAGGGACCCGCTCTCGTGGCCTCAGGAAAGGCCAGTCCCCATGCGAGTTCCTCGGGGTCCTCTCGGGATTCCTCTCCCGTCGATGCCGGGACCTAAGACCTTGTGTGGAGTCGGGGCCGGAACCTGAGGATTCCTCTCCAGTGCTGACATGGATCTTGGGGTACTTCTGGAGTCTCCCCAGGGGAGTCAGTCCTCGTCTCGAATGCGGGCATGCACTTTCGCTTTCCTCCAGAGCGGTAGCAGCAGTGTCACGCAGTCCGCCGCGTGGATCAAAGGATCTGTGGTTTTCCCTCGAGTCTTTCCCTCGAGTCTTTCCCACGAGGCTTTCCCACGAGGCTTTCCCACAGGGCTGTCCCACGTGCACACGTGGTGGGAGTCGATCCTCGGCTTGAACGTCAAGGCAGTGCAGGGAAAACAGGTTCCTCTGGAATGGACTGACATATCTGGGGGACTCTTGGAATGGTGGCACGACCCTGGAGTTCCTCTCGCCTTTCCTGTGGAGAGCGCCTCCTCTTGAGATGCGACGGGAACGCCGGGAATTCTTTCCCTACGAAACAGGGAAAGGATCCCTCATCTCGAGCTAGGAGGCGGAAACGGGTCTCCCCTGGATGTGTGCGGGACCCCACGTGCTTCCTCTCGAGTGGAGACGGGTATGTCGGGGAACTTCTTGAGTTGCAGCAATGGTGTGAAGGACCCTTTGGAAGTTCCAGTGGTTAGATGTGATTGGCCTCGAGAAGCCTCAGCGGAAATGGGCCTCATCTCGCCTGGAGGGCAAAACCTCCTGGATTTTCTCGAGTTGCGGCAGGTGCTCTCGACTTACGACGGGGACCTCAGGGACCCGCTCTGGTGGCCTCAGGAAAGGCCAGTCCCCATGCGAGTTCCTCGGGGGCCTCTCGGGATTCCTCTCCTGTCGATGCCGGGGCCTAAGACCTTGTGTGGAGTCGGGGCCGGAACCTGAGGATTCCTCTCCAGTGCTGACATGGATCTTGGGGTACTTCTGGAGTCTCCCCAGGGGAGTCAGTCCTCGTCTCGAATGCGGGCATGCACTTGCGCTTTCCTCCAGAGCGGTAGCAGCAGTGTCACGCAGTCCGCCGCGTGGATCAAAGGATCTATGGTTTTCCCTCGAGTCTTTCCCACGTGGCTTTCCCACGAGGCTTTCCCACAGGGCTGTCCCACGAGCACACGTGGTGGGAGTCGATCCTCGGCTTGAACGTCAAGGCAGTGCAGGGAAAACAGTTTCCTCTGGAATGGACTGACACATCTGGGGGACTCTTGGAATGGTGGCACGACCCTGGAGTTCCTCTCGCCTTTCCTGTGGAGAGCGCCTCCTCTTGAGATGCGACGGGAACGCTGGGAATTCTTTCCCTACGAAACAGCGAAAGGATCCCTCATCTCGAGCTAGGAGGCGGAAACGGGGCTCCCCTGGATGTGTGCGGGACCCTCGTGCTTCCTCTCGAGTGGAGACGGGTATGTCGGGGAACTTCTTGAGTTGCAGCAAGGGTGTGAAGGACCCTTTGGAAGTTCCAGTGGTTAGATGTGACTGGCCTCGAGAAGCCTCAGCGGAAATGGGCCTCATCTCGCCTGGAGGGCAAAACCTCCTGGATTTTCTCGAGTTGCGGCAGGTGCTCTCGACTTACGACGGGGACCTCAGGGACCCGCTCTGGTGGCCTCAGGAAAGGCCAGTCCCCATGCGAGTTCCTTGGGGGCCTCTCGGGATTCCTCTCCCCTCGATGCCGGGTCCTAAGACCTTGTGTGGAGTCGGGGCCGGAACCTGAGGATTCCTCTCCAGTGCTGACATGGATCTTGGGGTACTTCTGGAGTCTCCCCAGGGGAGTCAGTCCTCGTCTCGAATGCGGGCATGCACTTGCGCTTTCCTCCAGAGCGGTAGCAGCAGTGTCACGCAGTCCGCCGCCTGGATCAAAGGATCTATGGTTTTCCCTCGAGTCTTTCCCACGAGGCTTTCCCACGAGGCTTTCCCACAGGGCTGTCCCACGTGCACACGTGGTGGGAGTCGATCCTCGGCTTGAACGTCAAGGCAGTGCAGGGAAAACAGGTTCCTCTGGAATGGACTGACACATCTGGGGGACTCATGGAATGGTGGCAGGACCCTGGAGTTCCTCTCGCCTTTCCTGTGGAGAGCGCCTCCTCTTGAGATGCGACGGGAACGCCGGGAATTCTTTCCCTACGAAACAGGGAAAGGATCCATCATCTCGAGCTAGGAGGCGGAAACGGGGCTCCCCTGGATGTGTGCGGGACACCACGTGCTTCCTCTCGAGTGGAGACGGGTATGTCGGGGAACTTCTTGAGTTGCAGCAAGGGTGTGAAGGACCCTTTGGAAGTTCCAGTGGTTAGATGTGATTGGCCTCGAGAAGCCTCAGCGGAAATGGGCCTCATCTCGCCTGGAGGGCAAAACCTCCTGGATTTTCTCGAGTTGCGGCAGGTGCTCTCGACTTACGACGGGGACCTCAGGGACCCGCTCTGGTGGCCTCAGGAAAGGCCAGTCCCCATGCGAGTTCCTCGGGGGCCTCTCGGGATTACTCTCCCGTCGATGCCGGGGCCTAAGACCTTGTGTGGAGTCGGGGCCGGAACCTGAGGATTCCTCTCCAGTGCTGACATGGATCTTGGGGTACTTCTGGATCTCCCCAGGGGAGTCAGTCCTCGTCTCGAATGCGGGCATGCCTTTGCGCTTTCCTCCAGAGCGGTAGCAGCAGTGTCACGCAGTCCGCCGCGTGGATCAAAGGATCTATGGTTTTCCCTCGAGTCTTTCCCACGAGGCTTTCCCACGAGGCTTTCCCACAGGGCTGTCCCACGTTCACACGTGGTGGGAGTCGATCCTCGGCTTGAACGTCAAGGCAGTGCAGGGAAAACAGGTTCCTCTGGAATGGACTGACACATCTGGGGGACTCTTGGAATGGTGGCACGACCCTGGAGTTCCTCTCGCCTTTCCTGTGCAGAGGGCCTCCTCTTGAGATGCGACGGGAACGCCGGGAATTCTTTCCCTACGAAACAGGGAAAGGATCCCTCATCTCGAGCTAGGAGGCGGAAACGGGGCTCCCCTGGATGTGTGCGGGACACCACGTGCTTCCTCTCGAGTGCAGACGGGTATGTCCGGGAACTTCTTGAGTTGCAGCAAGGGTGTGAAGGACCCTTTGGAAGTTCCAGTGGTTAGATGTGACTGGCCTCGAGAAGCCTCAGCGGAAATGGGCCTCATCTCGCCTGGAGGGCATAACCTCCTGGATTTTCTCGAGTTGCGGCAGGTGCTCTCGACTTACGACGGGGACCTCAGGGACCCGCTCTGATGGCCTCAGGAAAGGCCAGTCCCCATTCGAGTTCCTCGGGGGCCTCTCGGGATTCCTCTCCCGTCAATGCCGGGGCCTAAGGCCTTGTGTGGAGTCGGGGCCGGAACCTGAGGATTCCTCTCCAGTGCTGACATGGATCTTGGGGTACTTCTGGAGTCTCCCCAGGGGAGTCAGTCCTAGTCTCGAATGCGGGCATGCACTTGCGCTTTCCTCCAGAGCGGTAGCAGCAGTGTCACGTAGTCCGCCGCGTGGATCAAAGGATCTATGTTTTTCACTCGAGTCTTTTCCACGAGGCTTTCCCACGAGGCTTTCCCACAGGGCTGTCCCACGTGCACACGTGGTGGGAGTCGATCCTTGGCTTGAACGTCAAGGCAGTGCAGGGAAAACAGATTCCTCTGGAAAGGAGTGACACATCTGGGGGACTCTTGGAATGGTGGCACGACCCTGGAGTTCCTCTCGCCTTTCCTGTGGAGAGCGCCTCCTCTTGAGATGCGACGGGAACGCCGGGAATTCTTTCCCTACGAAACAGGGAAACGATCCCTCATCTCGAGCTAGTAGGCGGAAACGGGGCTCCACTGGATGTGTGCGGGACCCACGTGCTTCCTCTCGAGTGGAGACCGGTATGTCGGGGAACTTCTTGAGTTGCAGCAAGGGTGTGAAGGACCCTTTGGAAGTTCCAGTGGTTAGACGTGATTAGCCTCCAGAACCCTCAGGGGAAATGGGCCTCATCTCGCCTGGAGGGCAAAACCTCCTGGATTTTCTCGAGTTGCGGCAGGTGCTCTCGACTTACGACAGGGACCTCAGGGACCCGCTCTGGTGGCCTCATGAAAGGCCAGTCCCCATGCGAGTTCCACGGGGGCCTCTCGGGATTCCTCTACCGTCGATGCCGGGGCCTAAGACCTTGTGTGGAGTCGGGGCCGGAACCTGAGGATTCCTTTCCAGTGCTGACATGGATCTTGGGGTACTTCTGGAGTCTCCCCAGGGGAGTCAGTCCTCGTCTCGAATGCGGGCATGCACTTGCGCTTTCCTCCAGAGTGGTAGCAGCAGTGTCACGCCAGTCCGCCGCGTGGATCAAAGGATCTATGGTTTTCCCTCGAGTCTTTCCCACGAGGCTTTCCCCGAGGCTTTCCCACAGGGCTGTCCCACGTGCACACGTGGTGGGAGTCGATCCTCGGCTTGAACGTCAAGGCAGTGCAGGGAAAACAGGTTCCTCTGGAATGGACTGACACATCTTGGGGACTCTTGGAATGGTGTCACGACCCTGGAGTTCCTCTCGCCTTTCATGTGGAGAGCGCCTCCTCTTGAGATGCGATGGGACGCCGGGAATTCTTTCCCTAAGAAACAGGGAAAGGATCCCTCATCTCGATCTAGGAGGCGGAAACGGGGCTCCCCTGGATGTGTGCGGGACACCACGTGTTTCCTCTCGAGTGGAGACGGGTATGTCGGGGAACTTCTTGAGTTGCAGCTGTGGTGTGAAGGACCGTTTGGAAGTTCCAGTGGTTAGATGTGATTGGCCTCGAGAAGCCTCAGCGGAAATGGGCCTCATCTCGCCTGGAGGGCGAAACCTCCTGGATTTTCTCGAGTTGCGGCAGGTGCTCTCGACTTACGACGGGGACCTCAGGGACCCGCTCTGGTGGCCTAAGGAAAGGCCAGTCCCCATGCGAGTTCCTCGGGGGCCTCTCGGGATTCCTCTCCCGTCGATGCCGGGGCCTAAGACCTTGTGTGAAGTCGGAGCCAGAACCTGAGGATTCCTCTCCAGTGCTGACATGGATCTTGGGGTACTTCTGAAGTCTCCCAAGGGGAGTCGTCCTCGTCTCGAATGCGGGCATGCACTTGCGCTTTCCTCCAGAGCGGTAACAGCAGTGTCTCGCAGTCCGCCGCGTTAATCAAAGGATCTATGGTTTTCCCTCGAGTCTTTCCCACGAGGCTTTCCCACGAGGCTTTCCCACAGGGCTGTCCCACGAGCACACGTGGTGGGAGTCGATCCTGGGCTTGAACGTCAGGGCAGTGCAGGGAAAACAGGTTCCTCTGGAATGGACTGACACATCTGGGGGACTCTTGGAATGGTGGCATGACCCTGGAGTTCCTCTCGCCTTTCCTGTGGAGAGCGCCTCCTCTTGAGATGCGAAGGGAACGCCGGGAATTCTTTCCCTACGAAACAGGGAAAGGATCCCTCATCTCGAGCTAGGAGTCGGAAACGGGGCTCCCCTGGATGTGTGCGGGACCCCACGTGCTTCCTCTCGAGTGGAGACGGGTATGTCGGGGAACTTCTTGAGTTGCAGCTGTGGTGTGAAGGACCGTTTGGAAGTTCCCGTGGTTAGATGTGATTGGCCTCGAGAAGCCTCAGCGGAAATGGGCCTCATCTCGCCTGGAGGGCAAAAACCTCCTGGATTTTCTCGAGTTGCGGCAGGTGCTCTCGACTTACGACGGGGACCTCAGGGACCCGCTCTCGTGGCCTCAGGAAAGGCCAGTCCCCATGCGAGTTCCTCGGGGTCCTCTCGGGATTCCTCTCCCGTCGATGCCGGGACCTAAGACCTTGTGTGGAGTCGGGGCCGGAACCTGAGGATTCCTCTCCAGTGCTGACATGGATCTTGGGGTACTTCTGGAGTCTCCCCAGGGGAGTCAGTCCTCGTCTCGAATGCGGGCATGCACTTTCGCTTTCCTCCAGAGCGGTAGCAGCAGTGTCACGCAGTCCGCCGCGTGGATCAAAGGATCTGTGGTTTTCCCTCGAGTCTTTCCCTCGAGTCTTTCCCACGAGGCTTTCCCACGAGGCTTTCCCACAGGGCTGTCCCACGTGCACACGTGGTGGGAGTCGATCCTCGGCTTGAACGTCAAGGCAGTGCAGGGAAAACAGGTTCCTCTGGAATGGACTGACACATCTGGGGGACTCTTGGAATGGTGGCACGACCCTGGAGTTCCTCTCGCCTTTCCTGTGGAGAGCGCCTCCTCTTGAGATGCGACGGGAACGCCGGGAATTCTTTCCCTACGAAACAGGGAAAGGATCCCTCATCTCGAGCTAGGAGGCGGAAACGGGTCTCCCCTGGATGTGTGCGGGACCCCACGTGCTTCCTCTCGAGTGGAGACGGGTATGTCGGGGAACTTCTTGAGTTGCAGCAATGGTGTGAAGGACCCTTTGGAAGTTCCAGTGGTTAGATGTGATTGGCCTCGAGAAGCCTCAGCGGAAATGGGCCTCATCTCGCCTGGAGGGCAAAACCTCCTGGATTTTCTCGAGTTGCGGCAGGTGCTCTCGACTTACGACGGGGACCTCAGGGACCCGCTCTGGTGGCCTCAGGAAAGGCCAGTCCCCATGCGAGTTCCTCGGGGGCCTCTCGGGATTCCTCTCCTGTCGATGCCGGGGCCTAAGACCTTGTGTGGAGTCGGGGCCGGAACCTGAGGATTCCTCTCCAGTGCTGACATGGATCTTGGGGTACTTCTGGAGTCTCCCCAGGGGAGTCAGTCCTCGTCTCGAATGCGGGCATGCACTTGCGCTTTCCTCCAGAGCGGTAGCAGCAGTGTCACGCAGTCCGCCGCGTGGATCAAAGGATCTATGGTTTTCCCTCGAGTCTTTCCCACGTGGCTTTCCCACGAGGCTTTCCCACAGGGCTGTCCCACGAGCACACGTGGTGGGAGTCGATCCTCGGCTTGAACGTCAAGGCAGTGCAGGGAAAACAGTTTCCTCTGGAATGGACTGACACATCTGGGGGACTCTTGGAATGGTGGCACGACCCTGGAGTTCCTCTCGCCTTTCCTGTGGAGAGCGCCTCCTCTTGAGATGCGACGGGAACGCTGGGAATTCTTTCCCTACGAAACAGCGAAAGGATCCCTCATCTCGAGCTAGGAGGCGGAAACGGGGCTCCCCTGGATGTGTGCGGGACCCTCGTGCTTCCTCTCGAGTGGAGACGGGTATGTCGGGGAACTTCTTGAGTTGCAGCAAGGGTGTGAAGGACCCTTTGGAAGTTCCAGTGGTTAGATGTGACTGGCCTCGAGAAGCCTCAGCGGAAATGGGCCTCATCTCGCCTGGAGGGCAAAACCTCCTGGATTTTCTCGAGTTGCGGCAGGTGCTCTCGACTTACGACGGGGACCTCAGGGACCCGCTCTGGTGGCCTCAGGAAAGGCCAGTCCCCATGCGAGTTCCTTGGGGGCCTCTCGGGATTCCTCTCCCCTCGATGCCGGGTCCTAAGACCTTGTGTGGAGTCGGGGCCGGAACCTGAGGATTCCTCTCCAGTGCTGACATGGATCTTGGGGTACTTCTGGAGTCTCCCCAGGGGAGTCAGTCCTCGTCTCGAATGCGGGCATGCACTTGCGCTTTCCTCCAGAGCGGTAGCAGCAGTGTCACGCAGTCCGCCGCCTGGATCAAAGGATCTATGGTTTTCCCTCGAGTCTTTCCCACGAGGCTTTCCCACGAGGCTTTCCCACAGGGCTGTCCCACGTGCACACGTGGTGGGAGTCGATCCTCGGCTTGAACGTCAAGGCAGTGCAGGGAAAACAGGTTCCTCTGGAATGGACTGACACATCTGGGGGACTCATGGAATGGTGGCAGGACCCTGGAGTTCCTCTCGCCTTTCCTGTGGAGAGCGCCTCCTCTTGAGATGCGACGGGAACGCCGGGAATTCTTTCCCTACGAAACAGGGAAAGGATCCATCATCTCGAGCTAGGAGGCGGAAACGGGGCTCCCCTGGATGTGTGCGGGACACCACGTGCTTCCTCTCGAGTGGAGACGGGTATGTCGGGGAACTTCTTGAGTTGCAGCAAGGGTGTGAAGGACCCTTTGGAAGTTCCAGTGGTTAGATGTGATTGGCCTCGAGAAGCCTCAGCGGAAATGGGCCTCATCTCGCCTGGAGGGCAAAACCTCCTGGATTTTCTCGAGTTGCGGCAGGTGCTCTCGACTTACGACGGGGACCTCAGGGACCCGCTCTGGTGGCCTCAGGAAAGGCCAGTCCCCATGCGAGTTCCTCGGGGGCCTCTCGGGATTACTCTCCCGTCGATGCCGGGGCCTAAGACCTTGTGTGGAGTCGGGGCCGGAACCTGAGGATTCCTCTCCAGTGCTGACATGGATCTTGGGGTACTTCTGGATCTCCCCAGGGGAGTCAGTCCTCGTCTCGAATGCGGGCATGCCTTTGCGCTTTCCTCCAGAGCGGTAGCAGCAGTGTCACGCAGTCCGCCGCGTGGATCAAAGGATCTATGGTTTTCCCTCGAGTCTTTCCCACGAGGCTTTCCCACGAGGCTTTCCCACAGGGCTGTCCCACGTTCACACGTGGTGGGAGTCGATCCTCGGCTTGAACGTCAAGGCAGTGCAGGGAAAACAGGTTCCTCTGGAATGGACTGACACATCTGGGGGACTCTTGGAATGGTGGCACGACCCTGGAGTTCCTCTCGCCTTTCCTGTGCAGAGGGCCTCCTCTTGAGATGCGACGGGAACGCCGGGAATTCTTTCCCTACGAAACAGGGAAAGGATCCCTCATCTCGAGCTAGGAGGCGGAAACGGGGCTCCCCTGGATGTGTGCGGGACACCACGTGCTTCCTCTCGAGTGCAGACGGGTATGTCGGGGAACTTCTTGAGTTGCAGCAAGGGTGTGAAGGACCCTTTGGAAGTTCCAGTGGTTAGATGTGACTGGCCTCGAGAAGCCTCAGCGGAAATGGGCCTCATCTCGCCTGGAGGGCAAAACCTCCTGGATTTTCTCGAGTTGCGGCAGGTGCTCTCGACTTACGACGGGGACCTCAGGGACCCGCTCTGGTGGCCTCAGGAAAGGCCAGTCCCCATGCGAGTTCCTCGGGGGCGTCTCGGGATTCCTCTCCCGTCGATGCCGGGGCCTAAGACCTTGTGTGGAGTCGGGGCCGGAACCTGAGGATTCCTCTCCAGTGCTGACATGGATCTTGGGGTACTTCTGGAGTCTCCCCAGGGGAGTCAGTCCTCGTCTCGAATGCGGGCATGCACTTGCGCTTTCCTCCAGAGCGGTAGCAGCAGTGTCACGCAGTCCGCCGCGTGGATCAAAGGATCTATGGTTTTCCCTCGAGTCTTTCCCACGAGGCTTTCCCACGAGGCTTTCCCACAGGGCTGTCCCACGTGCACACGTGGTGGGAGTCGATCCTCGGCTTGAACGTCAAGGCAGTGCAGGGAAAACAGGTTCCTCTGGAATGGACTGACACATCTGGGGGACTCTTGGAATGGTGTCACGACCCTGGAGTTCCTCTCGCCTTTCCTGTGGAGAGCGCCTCCTCTTGAGATGCGACTGGAACGCCGGGAATTCTTTCCCTACGAAACAGGGAAAGGATCCCTCATCTCGAGCTAGGAGGCGGAAACGGGGCTCCCCTGGATGTGTGCGGGACCCCACGTGCTTCCTCTCGAGTGGAGACGGGTATGTCGGGGAACTTCTTGAGTTGCAGCAAGGGTGTGAAGGACCCTTTGGAAGTTCCAGTGGTTAGACGTGATTAGCCTCGAGAAGCCTCAGCGGAAATGGGCCTCATCTCGCCTGGAGGGCAAAACCTCCTGGATTTTCTCGAGTTGCGGCAGGTGCTCTCGACTTACGACGGGGACCTCAGGGAACCGCTCTGGTGGCCTCAGGAAAGGCCAGTCCCCATGCGAGTTCCTCGGGGGCCTCTCGGGATTCCTCTCCTGTCGATGCCGGGGCCTAAGACCTTGTGTGGAGTCGGGGCCGGAACCTGAGGACTCCTCTCCAGTGCTGACATGGATCTTGGGGTACCTCTGGAGTCTCTCCAGGGGAGTCAGTCCTCGTCTCGAATGCGGGCATGCACTTGCGCTTTCCTCCAGAGCGGTAGCAGCAGTGTCACGCAGTACGCCGCGTGGATCAAAGGATCTATGGTTTTCCCTCGAGTCTTTCCCACGAGGCTTTCCCACGAGGCTTTCACACGAGCCTTTCCCACAGGGCTGTCCAACGTGCACACGTGGTGGGAGTCGATCCTCGGCTTGAACGTCAAGGCAGTGCAGGCAAAAGAGTTTCCTCTTGAATGGACTGACACATCTGGGGGACTCTTGGAATGGTGGCACGACCCTGGAGTTCCTCTCGCCTTTCCTGTGGAGAGCGCCTCCTCTTGAGATGCGACGGGAACGCCTGGAATTCTTTCCCTACGAAACAGGGAAAGGATCCCTCATCTCGAGCTAGGAGGCGGAAACGGGGCTCCACTGGATGTGTGCGGGACCACACGTGCTTCCTCTCGAGTGGAGACGGGTATGTCGGGGAACTTCTTGAGTTGCAGCAAGGGTGTGAAGGACCCTTTGGAAGTTTCAGTGGTTAGACGTGATTGGCCTCGAGAAGCCTCAGCGGAAATGGGCCTCATCTCGCCTGGAGGGCAAAACCTCCTGTATTTTCTCGAGTTGCAGCAGGTGGTCTCGACTTACGACGGGGACCTCAGGGACCCGCTCTGGTGGCCTCAGGAAAGGCCAGTCCCCATGCGAGTTCCTCGGGGGCCTCTCGGGATTCCTCTCCCGTCGATGCCGGGGCCTAAGACCTTGTGTGGAGTCGGGGCCGGAACCTGAGGATTCCTCTCCAGTGCTGACATGGACCTTGGGGTACTTCTGGAGTCTCCCAGGGGAGTCAGTCCTCGTCTCGAATGCGGGCATGCACTTGCGCTTTCCTCCAGAGCGGTAGCAGCAGTGTCACGCAGTCCGCCACGTGGATCAAAGATCTATGGTTTTCCCTCGAGTCTTTCCCACGAGGCTTTCCCACGAGGCTTTCCCACAGGGCTGTCCCACGTGCACACGTCGTGGAAGTCGATCCTCGGCTTGAACGTCAAGGCAGTGCAGGGAAAACAGGTTCCTCTGGAATGGACTGACACATCTGGGGGACTCTTGGAATGGTGGCACGACCCTGGTGTTCCTCTCCTCTTTCCTGTGGAGAGCGCCTCCTCTTGAGATGCGACGGGAACGCCGGGAATTCTTTCCCTACGAAACAGGGAAAGGATCCCTCATCTCGAGCTAGGAGTCGGAAACGGGGCTCCCCTGGATGTGTGCGGGACCCCACGTGCTTCCTCTCGAGTGGAGACGGGTATGTCGGGGAAGTTCTTGAGTTGCAGCAAGGGTGTGAATGACCCTTTGGAAGTTCCAGTGGTTAGACGTGATTAGCCTCCAGAAGCCTCAGCGGAAATGGGCCTCATCTCGCCTGGAGGGCAAAACCTCCTGGATTTTCTCGAGTTGCGGCAGGTGCTCTCGACTTACGACAGGGACCTCAGGGACCCGCTCTGGTGGCCTCATGAAAGGCCAGTCCCCATGCGAGTTCCACGGGGGCCTCTCGGGATTCCTCTACCGTCGATGCCGGGGCCTAAGACCTTGTGTGGAGTCGGGGCCGGAACCTGAGGATTCCTTTCCAGTGCTGACATGGATCTTGGGGTACTTCTGGAGTCTCCCCAGGGGAGTCAGTCCTCGTCTCGAATGCGGGCATGCACTTGCGCTTTCCTCCAGAGCGGTAGCAGCAGTGTCACGCAGTCCGCCGCGTGGATCAAAGGATCTATGGTTTTCCCTCGAGTCTTTCCCACGAGGCTTTCCCCGAGGCTTTCCCACAGGGCTGTCCCACGTGCACACGTGGTGGGAGTCGATCCTCGGCTTGAACGTCAAGGCAGTGCAGGGAAAACAGGTTCCTCTGGAATGGACTGACACATCTTGGGGACTCTTGGAATGGTGTCACGACCCTGGAGTTCCTCTCGCCTTTCATGTGGAGAGCGCCTCCTCTTGAGATGCGATGGGACGCCGGGAATTCTTTCCCTAAGAAACAGGGAAAGGATCCCTCATCTCGATCTAGGAGGCGGAAACGGGGCTCCCCTGGATGTGTGCGGGACACCACGTGTTTCCTCTCGAGTGGAGACGGGTATGTCGGGGAACTTCTTGAGTTGCAGCTGTGGTGTGAAGGACCGTTTGGAAGTTCCAGTGGTTAGATGTGATTGGCCTCGAGAAGCCTCAGCGGAAATGGGCCTCATCTCGCCTGGAGGGCGAAACCTCCTGGATTTTCTCGAGTTGCGGCAGGTGCTCTCGACTTACGACGGGGACCTCAGGGACCCGCTCTGGTGGCCTAAGGAAAGGCCAGTCCCCATGCGAGTTCCTCGGGGGCCTCTCGGGATTCCTCTCCCGTCGATGCCGGGGCCTAAGACCTTGTGTGAAGTCGGAGCCAGAACCTGAGGATTCCTCTCCAGTGCTGACATGGATCTTGGGGTACTTCTGAAGTCTCCCAAGGGGAGTCGTCCTCGTCTCGAATGCGGGCATGCACTTGCGCTTTCCTCCAGAGCGGTAACAGCAGTGTCACGCAGTCCGCCGCGTTAATCAAAGGATCTATGGTTTTCCCTCGAGTCTTTCCCACGAGGCTTTCCCACGAGGCTTTCCCACAGGGCTGTCCCACGAGCACACGTGGTGGGAGTCGATCCTGGGCTTGAACGTCAGGGCAGTGCAGGGAAAACAGGTTCCTCTGGAATGGACTGACACATCTGGGGGACTCTTGGAATGGTGGCATGACCCTGGAGTTCCTCTCGCCTTTCCTGTGGAGAGCGCCTCCTCTTGAGATGCGAAGGGAACGCCGGGAATTCTTTCCCTACGAAACAGGGAAAGGATCCCTCATCTCGAGCTAGGAGTCGGAAACGGGGCTCCCCTGGATGTGTGCGGGACCCCACGTGCTTCCTCTCGAGTGGAGACGGGTATGTCGGGGAACTTCTTGAGTTGCAGCTGTGGTGTGAAGGACCGTTTGGAAGTTCCCGTGGTTAGATGTGATTGGCCTCGAGAAGCCTCAGCGGAAATGGGCCTCATCTCGCCTGGAGGGCAAAAACCTCCTGGATTTTCTCGAGTTGCGGCAGGTGCTCTCGACTTACGACGGGGACCTCAGGGACCCGCTCTCGTGGCCTCAGGAAAGGCCAGTCCCCATGCGAGTTCCTCGGGGTCCTCTCGGGATTCCTCTCCCGTCGATGCCGGGACCTAAGACCTTGTGTGGAGTCGGGGCCGGAACCTGAGGATTCCTCTCCAGTGCTGACATGGATCTTGGGGTATTTCTGGAGTCTCCCCAGGGGAGTCAGTCCTCGTCTCGAATGCGGGCATGCACTTTCGCTTTCCTCCAGAGCGGTAGCAGCAGTGTCACGCAGTCCGCCGCGTGGATCAAAGGATCTGTGGTTTTCCCTCGAGTCTTTCCCTCGAGTCTTTCCCACGAGGCTTTCCCACGAGGCTTTCCCACAGGGCTGCCCCACGTGCACCCGTGGTGGGAGTCGATCCTCGGCTTGAACGTCAAGGCAGTGCAGGGAAAACAGTTTCCTCTGGAATGGACTGACACATCTGGGGGACTCTTGGAATGGTGGCACGACCCTGGAGTTCCTCTCGCCTTTCCTGTGGAGAGCGCCTCCTCTTGAGATGCGACGGGAACGCTGGGAATTCTTTCCCTACGAAACAGCGAAAGGATCCCTCATCTCGAGCTAGGAGGCGGAAACGGGGCTCCCCTGGATGTGTGCGGGACCCTCGTGCTTCCTCTCGAGTGGAGACGGGTATGTCGGGGAACTTCTTGAGTTGCAGCAATGGTGTGAAGGACCCTTTGGAAGTTCCAGTGGTTAGATGTGATTGGCCTCGAGAAGCCTCAGCGGAAATGGGCCTCATCTCGCCTGGAGGGCAAAACCTCCTGAATTTTCTCGAGTTGCGGCAGGTGCTCTCGACATACGACGGGGACCTCAGGGAACCGCTCTGTTGGCCTCAGGAAAAGCCAGTCCCCATGCGAGTTCCTCTGGGGCGTCTCGGGATTCCTCTCCCGTCGAAGCCGGGGCCTAAGACCTTGTGGGGAGTCGGGGCCGGAACCTGAGGATTCCTCTCCAGTGCTGACATGGATCTTGGGGTACTTCTGGAGTCTCCCCAGGGGAGTCAGTCCTCGTCTCGAATGCGGGCATGCATTGCGCTTTCCTCCATACTGGTAGCAGCAGTGTCACGCAGTCCGCCGCGTGGATCAAAGGATCTATGGTTTTCCCTCGAGTCTTTCCCACGAGGCTTTCCCACAGGGCTGTCCCACGTGCACACGTGGTGGGAGTCGATCCTCGGCTTGAACGTCAAGGCAGTGCAGGGAAAACAGGTTCCTCTGGAATGGACTGACACATCTGGGGGACTCTTGGAATGGTGGCACGACCCTGGAGTTCCTCTCGCCTTTCCTGTGGAGAGCGCCTCCTCTTGAGATGCGACGGGAACGCCGGGAATTCTTTCCCTGCGAAACAGGGAAAGGATCCCTCATCTCGAGCTAGGAGGCGGAAACGGGGCTCCCCTGGATGTGTGCGGGACACCACGTGCTTCCTCTCGAGTGCAGACGGGTATGTGGGGGAACTTCTTAAGTTGCAGCAAGGGTGTGAAGGACCCTTTGGAAGTTCCAGTGGTTAGATGTGATTGGCCTAGAGAAGCCTCAGCGGAAATGGGCCTCATCTCGCCTGGAGGGCAAAACCTCCTGGATTTTCTGGAGTTGCGGCAGGTGCTCTCGACTTACGACGGGGACCTCAGGGACCCGCTCTGGTGGCCTCAGGAAAGGCCAGTCCCCATGCGAGTTCCTCGGGGGCCACTCGGGATTCCTCTCCCGTCGATGCCGGGGCCTAAGACCTTGTGTGGAGTCGGGGCCGGAACCTGAGGATTCCTCTCCAGTGCTGACATGGATCTTGGGGTACTTCTGGAGTCTCCCAAGGGGAGTCGTCCTCGTCTCGAATGCGGGCATGCACTTGCCCTTTCCTCCAGAGCGGTAGCAGCAGTGTCACGCAGTCCGCCGCGTGGAGCAAAGGATCTATGTTTTTCCCTCGAGTCTTTCCCACGAGGCTTTCCCACGAAGCTTTCCCACAGGGCTGTCCCACGAGCACACGTGGTGGGAGTCGATCCTGGGCTTGAACGTCAAGGCAGTGCAGGGAAAACATGTTCCTCTGGAATGGAATGACACATCTGGGGGACTCTTGGAATGGTGGCATGACCCTGGAGTTCCTCTCGCCTTTCCTGTGCAGAGCGCCTCCTCTTGAGATGCGACGGGAACGCCGGGAATTCTTTCCCTACGAAACAGGGAAAGGATCCCTCATCTCGAGCTAGGAGTCGGAAACGGGGCTCCCCTGGATGTGTGTGGGACCGCACGTGCTTCCTCTCGAGTGGAGACGGGTATGTCGGGGAACTTCTTGAGTTGCAGCAAGGGTGTGAAGGACCGTTTGGAAGTTCCAGTGGTTAGATGTGATTGGCCTCGAGAAGCCTCAGCGGAAATGGGCCTCATCTCGCCTGGAGGGCGAAACCTCCTGGATTTTCTCGAGTTGTGGCAGGTGCTCTCGACTTACGACGGGGACCTCAGGGACCCGCTCTGGTGGCCTCAGAAAAGGCCAGTCCCCATGCGAGTTCCTCGGGTCCTCTCGGGATTCCTCTCCCGTCAATGACAGGGCCTAAGACCTTGTGTGGAGTCGGGGCCGGAACCTGAGGATTCCTCTCCAGTGCTGACATGGATCTTGGGGTACTTCTGGAGTCTCCCCAGGGGAGTCAGTCCTCGTCTCGAATGCGGGCATGCACTTGCGCTTTCCTCCAGAGCGGTAGCCGCAGTGTCACGCAGTCCACCACGTGGATCAAAGGATCTATGGTTTTCCCTCGAGTCTTTCCCACGAGGCTTTCCCACAAGGCTTTCCCACAGGTTTGTCCCACGTGCACACGTGGTGGGAGTCGATCCTCGGCTTGAACGTCAAGGCAGTGAAGGGAAAACAGGTTCCTCTTGAATGGACTGACACATCTGGGGGACTCTTGGAATGGTGGCAAGACCCTGGAGTTCCTCTCGTCTTTCCTGTGGAGAGCGCCTCCTCTTGAGATGCGACGGGAACGCCGGGAATTCTTTCCCTACGAAACAGGGAAAGGATCCCTCATCTCGAGCTAGGAGGCGGAAACGGGGCTCCCCTGGATGTGTGCGGGACCCACGTGCTTCCTCTCGAGTGGAGACGGGTATGTCGGGGAACTTCTTGAGTTGCAGCAAGGGTGTGAAGGACCCTTTGGAAGTTCCAGTGGTTAGATGTGATTGGCCTCGAGAAGCCTCAGCGGAAATGGGCCTCATCTCGCCTGGAGGGCAAAACCTCCTGGATTTTCTCGAGTTGCGGCAGGTGCTCTCGACTTACGACGGGGACCTCAGGGACCCGCTCTGGTGGCCTCAGGAAAGGCCAGTCCCCATGCGAGTTCCTCGGGGGCCTCTCGGGATTCCTCTCCCGTCGATGCCGGGGCCTAAGACCTTGTGTGGAGTCGGAGCCAGAACCTGAGGATTCCTCTCCAGTGCTGACATGGATCTTGGGGTACTTCTGAAGTCTCCCAAGGGGAGTCGTCCTCGTCTCGAATGCGGGCATGCACTTGCGCTTTCCTCCAGAGCGGTAGCAGCAGTGTCACGCAGTCCGCCGCGTGGATCAAAGGATCTATGGTTTTCCCTCGAGTCTTTCCCACGAGGCTTTCCCACGAGGCTTTCCCACAGGGCTGTCCCACGTGCACACGTGGTGGGACTCGATCCTCGGCTTGAACGTCAAGGCAGTGCAGGGAAAACAGGTTCCTCTGGAATGGACTGACACATCTGGGGTACTCTTGGAATGGTGTCACGACCCTGGAGTTCCTCTCGCCTTTCCTGTGGAGAGCGCCTCCTCTTGAGATGCGACGGGAACGCCGGGAATTCTTTCCCTTCGAAACAGGGAAAGGATCCCTCATCTCGAGTTAGGAGGCGGAAACGGGGCTCCCCTGGATGTGTGCGGGACACCACGTGCTTCCTCTCGAGTGGAGACGGGTATGTCGGGGAACTTCTTGAGTTGCAGCAAGGGTGTGAAGGACCCTTTGGAAGTTCCAGTGGTTAGATGTGATTAGCCTCGAGAAGCCTCAGCGGAAATGGGCCTCATCTCGCCTGGAGGGCAAAACCTCCTGGATTTTTTCGAGTTGCGGCAGGTGCTCTCGACTTACGACGGGGACCTCAGGGACCCGCTCTGGTGGCCTCAGGAAAGGCCAGTCCCCATGCGAGTTCCTCCGGGGCCTGTCGGGATTCCTCTCCCGTCGATGCCGGGGCCTAAGACCTTGTGTGGAGTCGGGGCCGGAACCTGAGGATTCCTCTCCACTGCTGACATGGATCTTGGGGTACTTCTGGAGTCTCCCCAGGGGAGTCAGTCCTCGTCTCGAATGCGGGCATGCACTTGCACTTTCCTCCAGAGCAGTAGCAGCAGTGTCACGCAGTCCGCCGCGTGGATCAAAGGATCTATGGTTTTCCCTCGAGTCTTTCCCACGAGGCTTTCCCACGAGGCTTTCCCACAGGGCTGTCCCACGTGCACACGTGGTGGGAGTCGATCCTCGGCTTGAACGTCAAGGCAGTGCAGGGAAAACAGGTTCCTCTGGAATGGACTGACACATCTGGGGGACTCTTGGAATGGTGGCACGACCCTGGAGTTCCTCTCGCCTTTCCTGTGGAGAGCGCCTCCTCTTGAGATGCGACGGGAACGCCGGGAATTCTTTCCCTACGAAACAGGGAAAGGATCCCTCATCTCGAGCTAGGAGGCGGGAACGGGGCTCCCCTGGATGTGTGCGGGACCCCTCGTGCTTCCTCTCGAGTGGAGACGTGTATGTTGGGGAACTTCTTGAGTTGCAGCAAGGGTGTGAATGACCCTTTGGAAGTTCCAGTGGTTAGACGTGATTAGCCTCGAGAAGCCTCAGCGGAAATGGGCCTCATCTCGTCTGGAGGGCAAAACCTCCTGGATTTTCTCGAGTTGCGGCAGGTGCCCTCGACATACGACGGGGACCTCAGGGACCCGCTCTGGTGGCCTCAGGAAAGGCCAGTCCCCATGCGAGTTCCTCGGGGGCGTCTCGGGATTCCTCTCCCGTCGATGCCGGGGCCTAAGACCTTGTGTGGAGTCGGGGCCGGAACCTGAGGATTCCTCTCCAGTGCTGACATGGATCTTGGGGTACTTCTGGAGTCTCCCCAGGGGAGTCAGTCCTCGTCTCGAATGCGGGCATGCACTTGCGCTTTCCTCCAGAGCGGTAGCAGCAGTGTCACGCAGTCCGCCGCGTGGATCAAAGGATCTATGGTTTTCCCTCGAGTCTTTCCCAAGAGGCTTTCCCACGAGGCTTTCCCACAGGGCTGTCCCACGTGCACACGTGGTGGGAGTCGATCCTCGGCTTGAACGTCAAGGCAGTGCAGGGAAAACAGGTTCCTCTGGAATGGACTGACACATCTGGGGGACTCTTGGAATGGTGGCACGACCCTGGAGTTCCTCTCGCCTTTCCTGTGGAGAGCGCCTCCTCTTGAGATGCGACGGGAACGCCGGGAATTCTTTCCCTACGAAACAGGGAAAGGATCCCTCATCTCGAGCTAGGAGGTGGAAACGGGGCTCCCCTGGATTTGTGCGGGACACCTCGTGCTTCCTCTCGAGTGGAGACGGGTATGTCGAGGAACTTCTTGAGTTACAGCAAGGGTGTGAAGGACCCTTTGGAAGTTCCAGTGGTTAGACGTGATTGGCCTCGAGAAGCCTCAGCGGAAATGGGCCTCATCTCGCCTGGAGGGCAAAACCTCCTGGATTTTCTCGAGTTGCGGTAGGTGCTCTCGACTTACGAAGGGGACCTCAGGGACCCGCTCTGGTGGCCTCAGGAAAGGCCAGTCCCCATGCGAGTTCCTCGGGGCCCTCTCGGGATTCCTCTCCCGTCGATGCCGGGGCCTAAGACCTTGTGTGAAGTCGGGGCCGGAACCTGAGGATTCCTCTCCAGTGCTGACATGGATCTTGGGGTACTTCTGGAGTCTCCCCAGGGGAGTCAGTCCTCGTCTCGAATGCGGGCATGCACTTGCGCTTTCCTCCAGAGCGGTAGCAGCAGTGTCACGCAGTCCGCCGCGTGGATCAAAGTATCTATGGTTTTCCCTCGAGTCTTTCCCACGAGGCTTTCCCACGAGGCTTTCCCACAGGGCTGTCCCACGTGCACACGTGGTGGGAGTCGATCCTCGGCTTGAACGTCAAGGCAGCGCAGGGAAAACAGGTTCCTCTGGAATGGACTGACACATCTGGGGGACTCTTGGAATGGTGTCTCGACCCTGGAGTTCCTCTCGCCTTTCCTGTGGAGAGCGCCTCCTCTTGAGATCCGACGGGAACGCCGGGAATTCTTTCCCTACGAAACAGGGAAGGGATCCCTCATCTCGAGCTAGGAGGCGGAAACGGGGCTCCCCTGGATGTGTGCGGGACCCCACGTGCTTCCTCTCGAGTGGAGACGGGTATGTCGGGGAACTTCTTGAGTTGCAGCAATGGTGTGAAGGACCCTTTGGAAGTTCCAGTGGTTAGATGTGATTGGCCTCGAGAAGCCTCAGCGGAAATGGGCCTCATCTCGCCTGGAGGGCAAAACCTCCTGGATTTTCTCGAGTTGCGGCACGTGCTCTCGACTTACGACGGGGACCTCAGGGACCCGCTCTGGTGGCCTCAGGAAAGGCCAGTCCCCATGCGAGTTCCTCGGGGGCCTCTCGAGATTCCTCTCCCGTCGATGCCGGGGCCTAAGACCTTGTGTGGAGTCGGGGCCGGAACCTGAGGATTCCTCTCCAGTGCTGACATGGATCTTGGGGTACTTCTGGAGTCTCCCCAGGGGAGTCAGTCCTCGTCTCGAATGTGGGCATGCACTTGCGCTTTCCTCCAGAGCGGTAGCAGCAGTGTCACGCAGTCTGCCACGTGGATCAAAGGATCTATGGTTTTCCCTCGAGTCTTTCCCACGAGGCTTTCCCACGAGGCTTTCCCACAGGGCTGTCCCACGTGCACACGTGGTGGGAGTCGATCCTCGGCTTGAACGTCAAGGCAGTGCAGGGAAAACAGGTTCCTCTGGAATGGACTGATACATCTGGGGGACTCTTGGAATGGTGTCTCGACCCTGGAGTTCCTCTCGCCTTTCCTGTGGAGAGCGCCTCCTCTTGAGATGCGACGGGAACGCCCGGAATTCTTTCCCTACGAAACAGGGAAGGGATCCCTCATCTCGAGCTAGGAGGCGGAAACGGGGCTCCCCTGGATGTGTGCGGGACGCCACGTGCTTCCTCTCGAGTGGAGACGGGTATGCCGGGGAACTTCTTGAGTTGCAGCAAGGGTGTGAAGGACCCTTTGGAAGTTCCAGTGGTTAGATGTGATTGGCCTCGAGAAGCCTCAGCGGAAATGGGCCTCATCTCGCCTGGAGTGCAAAACCTCCTGGATTTTCACGAGTTGCGGCAGGTGCTCTAGACTTACGACGGGGACCTCAGGGACCCGCTCTGGTGGCCTCAGGAAAGGCCAGTCCCCATGCGCGTTCCTCGGGGGCCTCTCGGGATTCCTCTCCCGTCGATGCCGGGGCCTAAGACCTTGTGTGGAGTCGGGGCCGGAACCTGAGGATTCCTCTCCAGTGCTGACATGGATCTTGGGGTACTTCTGGAGTCTCCCCAGGGGAGTCAGTCCTCGTCTCGAATGCGGGCATGCACTTGCGCTTTCCTCCATAGCGGTAGCAGCAGTGTCACGCAGTCCGCCGCGTGGATCAAAGGATCTATGGTTTTCCCTCGAGTCTTTCCCACGAGGCTTTCCCACGAGGCTTTCCCACAGGGCTGTCCCACGTGCACACGTGGTGGGAGTTGATCCTCGGCTTGAACGTCAAGGCAGTGCAGGGAAAACAGGTTCCTCTGGAATGGACTGACACATCTGGGGGACTCTTGGAATGGTGTCTCGACCCTGGAGTTCCTCTCGCCTTTCCTGTGGAGAGCGCCTCCTCTTGAGATGCGACGGGAACGCCGGGAATTCTTTCCCTACGAAACAGGGAAGGGATCCCTCATCTCGAGCTAGGAGGCGGAAACGGGGCTCACCTGGATGTGTGCGGGACCCCACGTGCTTCCTCTCGAGTGGAGACGGGTATGTCGGGGAACTTCTTGAGTTGCAGCAATGGTGTGAAGGACCCTTTGGAAGTTCCAGTGGTTAGATGTGATTGGCCTCGAGAAGCCTCAGCGGAAATGGGCCTCATCTCGCCTGGAGGGCAAAACCTCCTGGATTTTCTCGAGTTGCGGCAGGTGCTCTCGACTTACGACGGGGATCTCAGGGAGCCGCTCTGGTGGCCTCAGGAAAGGCCAGTCCCCATGCGAGTTCCTCGGGGGCGTCTCGGGATTCCTCTCCCGTCGATGCCGGGGCCTAAGACCTTGTGTGGAGTCGGGGCCGGAACCTGAGGATTCCTCTCCAGTACTGACATGGATCTTGGGGTACTTCTGGAGTCTCCCCAGGGGAGTCAGTCCTCGTCTCGAATGCGGGCATGCACTTGCGCTTTCCTCCAGTGCGGTAGCAGCAGTGTCACGCAGTCCGCCGCGTGGATAATATGATCTATGGTTTTCCCTCGAGTCTTTCACACGAGGCTTTCCCACGAGGCTTTCCCACAGGGCTGTCCCACGTGCACACGTGGTGGGACTCGATCCTCGGCTTAAACGTCAAGGCAGTGCAGGGAAAACAGGTTCCTCTGGAATGGACTGACACATCTGGGGGACTCTTGGAATGGTGGCATGACCGTGGAGTTCCTCTCGCCTTTCCTGTGGAGAGCGCCTCCTCTTGAGATGCGACGGGAACGCCGGGAATTCTTTCCCTACGAAACAGGGAAAGGATCCCTCATCTCGAGCTAGGAGTCGGAAACGGGGCTCCCCTGGATGTGTGCGGGACACCACGTGCTTCCTCTCGAGTGCAGACGGGTATGTCGGGGAACTTCTTGAGTTGCAGCAAAGGTGTGAAGGACCCTTTGGAAGTTCTAGTGGTTACATATGATTGGCCTCGAGAAGCCTCAGCGGAAATGGGCCTCATCTCGCCTGGAGGGCAAAACCTCCTGGATTTTCTCGAGTTGCGGCAGGTGCTCTCGACTTACGACGGGGACCTCAGGGACCCGCTCTGGTGGCCTCAGGAAAGGCCAGTCCCCATGCGAGTTCCTCGTGGGCGTCTCGGGATTCCTCTCCCGTCGATGCCGGGGCCTAAGACCTTGTGTGGAGTCGGGGCCGGAACCTGAGGATTCCTCTCCAGTGCTGACATGGATCTTGGGGTACTTCTGGAGTCTCCCCAGGGGAGTCAGTCCTCGTCTCGAATGCGAGCATGCACTTGCGCTTTCCTCCAGAGCGGTAGCAGCAGTGTCACGCAGTCCGCCGCGTGGATCAAAGGATCTATGGTTTTCCCTCGAGTCTTTCCCACGAGGCTTTCCCACGAGGCTTTCTCACAGGGCTGTCCCACGTGCACACGTGGTGGGAGTCGATCCTCGGCTTGAACGTCAAGGCAGTGCAGGGAAAACAGGTTCCTCTGGAATGGACTGACACATCTGGGGGACTCTTGGAATGGTGGCACGACCCTGGAGTTCCTCTCGCCTTTCCTGTGGAGAGCGCCTCCTCTTGAGATGCGACGGGAACGCCGGGAATTCTTTCCCTACGAAACAGGGAAAGGATCCCTCATCTCGAGCTAGGAGGCGGAAACGGGGCTCCCCTGGATGTGTGCGGGACACCACGTGCTTCCTCTCGAGTGCAGACCGGTATGTCGGGGAACTGCTTGAGTTGCAGCAAGGGTGTGAAGGACCCTTTGGAAGTTCCAGTGGTTAGACGTGATTGGCCTCGAGAAGCATCAGCGGAAATGGGCCTCATCTCGCCTGGAGGGCAAAACCTCCTGGATTTTCTCAAGTTGCGGCAGGTGCTCTCGACTTACGACGGGGACCTCAGGGACCCGCTCTGGTGGCCTCAGGAAAGGCCAGTCCCCATGCGAGTTCCTCGGGGGCCTCTCGGGATTCTCTCCCGTCGATGCCGGGGCCTAAGACCTTGTGTGGAGTCGGGGCCGGAACCTGAGGATTCCTCGCCAGGGCTGACATGGATCTTGGGGTACTTCTGGAGTCTCCCCAGGGGAGTCAGTCCTCGTCTCGAATGCGGGCATGCACTTGCGCTTTCCTCCAGAGCGGTAGCAGCAGTGTCACGCTGTCCGCCGCGTGGATCAAAGGATCTATGGTTTTCCCTCGAGTCTTTCCCACGAGGCTTTCCCACGAGGCTTTCCCACAGGGCTGTCCCACGTGCACACGTGGTGGGAGTCGATCCTCGGCTTGAACGTCAAGGCAGTGCAGGGAAAACAGGTTCCTCTGGAATGGACTGACACATCTGGGGGACTCTTGGAATGGTGTCTCGACCCTGGAGTTCCTCTCGCCTTTCCTGTGGAGAGCGCCTCCTCTTGAGATGCGACGGGAACGCCGGGAATTCTTTCCCTACGAAACAGCGAATGGATCCCTCATATCGAGCTAGGAGGCGGAAACGGGGCTCCCCTGGATGTGTGCGGGACCCCACGTGCTTCCTCTCGAGTGGAGACGGGTATGTCGGGGAACTTCTTGAGTTGCAGCAATGGTGTGAAGGACCCTTTGGAAGTTCCAGTGGTTAGATGTGATTGGCCTCGAGAAGCCTCAGCGGAAATGGGCCTCATCTCGCCTGGAGGGCAAAACCTCCTGGATTTTCTCGAGTTGCGGCAGGTGCTCTCGACTTACGACGGGGACCTCAGGGACCCGCTCTGGTGGCCTCAGGAAAGGCCAGTCCCCATGCGAGTTCCTCGGACCGTCTCGGGATTCCTCTCCCGTCGATGCCGCGGCCCAAGACCTTGTGTGGTATCGGGGCCGGAACCTGAGGATTCCTCTCCAGTGCTGACATGGATCTTGGGGTACTTCTGGAGTCTCCCCAGGGGAGTCAGTCCTCGTCTCCAATGCGGGCATGCACTTGCGCTTTCCTCCAGAGCGGTAGCAGCAGTGTCACGCAGTCCGCCGCGTGGATCAAAGGATCTATGGTTTTCCCTCGAGTCTTTCCCACGAGGCTTTCCCACGAGGCTTTCCCACAGGGCTGTCCCACGTGCACACGTGGTGGGAGTCGATCCTCGGCTTGAACGTCAAGGCAGTGCAGGGAAAACAGGTTCCTCTGGAATGGACTGACACATCTGGGGGACTCTTGGAATGGTGTCACGACCCTGGAGTTCCTCTCGCCTTTCCTGTGGAGAGCGCCCCCTCTTGAGATGCGACGGGAACGCCGGGAATTCTTTCCCTATGAAACAGGGAAAGGATCCCTCATCTCGAGCTAGGAGGCGGAAACGGGGCTCCCCTGGATGTGTGCCGGACCCCACGAGATTCCTCTCGAGTGGAGACGGGTATGTCGGGGAACTTCTTGAGTTGCAGCAATGGTGTGAAGGACCCTTTGGAAGTTCCAGTGGTTAGATGTGATTGGCCTCGAGAAGCCTCAGCGGAAATGGGCCTCATCTCGCCTGGAGGGCAAAACCTCCTGGATTTTCTCGAGTTGCGGCAGGTGCTCTCGACTTACGACGGGGACCTCAGGGACCCGCTCTGGTGGCCTCAGGAAAGGCCAGTCCCCATGCGAGTTCCTCGGGGGCCTCTCGGGATTCCTCTCCCGTCGATGCCGGGGCATAAGACCTTGTGTGGAGTCGGGGCCGGAACCTGAGGATTCCTCTCCAGTGCTGACATGGATCTTGGGGTACTTCTTGAGTCTCCCCAGGGGAGTCAGTCCTCGTCTCGAATGCGGGCATGCAATTGCGCTTTCCTCCAGAGCGGTAGCAGCAGTGTCACTCAGTCCGCCGCGTGGATCAAAGGATCTATGGTTTTCCCTCGAGTCTTTCCCACGAGGCTTTCCCACGAGGCTTTCCCACAGGGCTTTCCCACGTGCACACGTGGTGGGAGTCGATCCTCGGCTTGAACGTCAAGGCGGTGCAGGAAAAACAGGTTCCTCTGGAATGGACTGACACATCTGGGGGACTCTTAGAATGGTGGCACGACCCTGGAGTTCCTCTAGCCTTTCCTGTGGAGAGCGTCTCCTCTTGAGATGCGACGAGAACGCCGGGAATTCTTTCCCTACGAAACAGGGAAAGGATCCCTCATCTCGAGCTAGGAGGCGGAAACGGGGCTCCCCTGGATATGTGCGGGACCCACGTGCTTCCTCTCGAGTGGAGACGGGTATGTCGGGGAACTTCTTGAGTTGCAGCAAGGGTGTGAAGGACCCTTTGGAAGTTCCAGTGGTTAGACGTGATTAGCCTCGAGAAGCCTCAGTGGAAATGGGCCTCATTTCGCCTGGAGGGCAAAACCTCCTGGATTTTTTCGAGTTGCGGCAGGTGCTCTCGACTTACGACGGGGACCTCAGGGACCCGCTCTGGTGGCCTCAGGAAAGGCCAGTCCCCATGCGAGTTCCTCGGGGGCCTCTCGGGATTCCTCTCCCGTCGATGGCGGGGCCTAAGACCTTGTGTGGAGTCGGGGCCGGAACCTGAGGATTCCTCTCCAGGGCTGACATGGATCTTGGGGTACTTCTTGAGTCTCCCCAGGGGAGTCAGTCCTCGTCTCGAATGCGGGCATGCACTTGTGCTTTCCTCCAGAGCGGTAGCAGCAGTGTCACGCAGTCCGCCGCGTGGATCAAAGGATCTATGGTTTTCCCTCGAGTCTTTCCCACGAGGCTTTCCCACGAGGCTTTCCCACAGGGCTGTCCCACGTGCACACGTGGTGGGAGTCGATCCTCGGCTTGAACGTCAAGGCAGTGCAGGGAAAACAGGTTCCTCTGGAATGGACTGACACATCTGGGGGACTCTTGGAATGGTGGCACGACCCTGGAGTTCCTCTCGCCTTTCCTGTGGAGAGCGCCTCCTCTTGAGATGCGACTGGAACGCCGGGAATTCTTTCCCTACGAAACAGGGAAGGATCCCTCATCTCGAGCTAGGAGGCGGAAACGGGGCTCCCCTGGATGTGTGAGGGACCCCATGTGCTTCCTCTCGAGTGGAGACGGGTATGTCGGGGAACTTCTTGAGTTGCAGCAATGGTGTGAAGGACCCTTTGGAAGTTCCAGTGGTTAGATGTGATTGGCCTCGAGAAGCCTCAGCGGAAATGGGCCTCATCTCGCCTGGAGGGCAAAACCTCCTGGATTTTCTCGAGTTGCGGCTGGTGCTCTCGACTTACGACGGGGACCTCAGGGACCCGCTCTGGTGGCCTCAGGAAAGGCCAGTCCCCATGCGAGTTCCTCGGGGGCCTCTCGGGATTCCTCTCCCGTCGATGCCGGGGCCTAAGACCTTGTGTGGAGTCGGGGCCGGAACCTGAGGATTCCTCTCCAGTGCTGACATGGATCTTGGGGTACTTCTGGAGTCTCCCCAGGGGAGTCAGTCCTCGTCTCGAATGCGGGCATGCACTTCGCTTTCCTCCAGAGCGGTAGCAGCAGTGTCACGCAGTCCGCCGCGTGGATCTAAGGATCTATGGTTTTCCCTCGAGTCTTTCCCACGAGGCTTTCCCACAGGGCTGTCCCACGTGCACACGTGGTGGGAGTCGATCCTCGGCTTGAACATCAAGGCAGTGCAGGGAAAACAGGTTCCTCTGGAATGGACTGACACATCTGGGGGACTCTTGGAATGGTGTCACGACCCTGGAGTTCCTCTCGCCTTTCCTGTTGAGAGCGCCTCCTCTTGAGATGCGACGGGAACGCCGGGAATTCTTTCCCTACGAAACAGGGAAAGGATCCCTCATCTCGAGCTAGGAGGCGGAAACGGGGCTCCCCTGGATGTGTGCGGGACCCCACGTGCTTCCTCTCGAGTGCAGACGGGTATGTCGGGGAACTTCTTGAGTTGCAGCAAGGGTGTGAAGGACCCTTTGGAAGTTCCAGTGGTTAGATGTGATTGGCCTCGAGAAGCCTCAGCGGAAATGGGCCTCATCTCGCCTGGAGGGCAAAACCTCCTGGATTTTCTCGAGTTGCGGCAGGTGCTCTCGACTTACGACGGGGACCTCAGGGACCCGCTCTGGTGGCCTCAGGAAAGGCCAGTCCCCATGCGAGTTCCTCGGGGTCCTCTCGGGATTCCTCTCCCGTCGATGCCGGGGCCTAAGACCTTGTGTGGAGTCGGGGCCGGAACCTGAGGATTCCTCTCCAGTGCTGACATGGATCTTGGGGTACTTCTGGAGTCTCCCCAGGGGAGTCAGTCCTCGTCTCGAATGCGGGCATGCACTTGCGCTTTCCTCCAGAACGGTAGCAGCAGTGTCACGCAGTCCGCCGCGTGGATCAAAGGATCTATGGTTTTCCCTCGCGTCTTTCCCACGAGGCTTTCCCACGAGGCTTTCCCACAGGGCTGTCCCACGTGCACACGTGGTGGGAGTTGATCCTCGGCTTGAACGTCAAGGCAGTGCAGGGAAAACAGGTTCCTCTGGAATGGACTGACACATCTGGGGGACTCTTGGAATGGTGTCTCGACCCTGGAGTTCCTCTCGCCTTTCCTGTGGAGAGCGCCCCCTCTTGAGATGCGACGGGAACGCCGGGAATTCTTTCCCTACGAAACAGGGAAGGGATCCCTCATCTCGAGCTAGGAGGCGGAAACGGGGCTCCCCTGGATGTGTGCGGGACCCCACGTGCTTCCTCTCGAGTCAGACGGGTATGTCGGGGAACTTCTTGAGTTGCAGCAATGGTGTGAAGGACCTTTTGGAAGTTCCAGTGGTTAGATGTGATTGGCCTCGAGAAACCTCAGCGGAAATGGGCCTCATCTCGCCTGGAGGGCAAAACCTCCTGGATTTTCTCGAGTTGCGGCACGTGCTCTCGACTTACGACGGGGACCTCAGGGACCCGCTCTGGTGGCCTCAGGAAAGGCCAGTCCCCATGCGAGTTCCTCGGACCGTCTCGGGATTCCTCTCCCGTCGATGCCGCGGCCCAAGACCTTGTGTGGTATCGGGGCCGGAACCTGAGGATTCCTCTCCAGTGCTGACATGGATCTTGGGGTACTTCTGGAGTCTCCCCAGGGGAGTCAGTCCTCGTCTCCAATGCGGGCATGCACTTGCGCTTTCCTCCAGAGCGGTAGCAGCAGTGTCACGCAGTCCGCCGCGTGGATCAAAGGATCTATGGTTTTCCCTCGAGTCTTTCCCACGAGGCTTTCCCACGAGGCTTTCCCACAGGGCTGTCCCACGTGCACACGTGGTGGGAGTCGATCCCCGGCTTGAACGTCAAGGCAGTGCAGGGAAAACAGGTTCCTCTGGAATGGACTGACACATCTGGGGGACTCTTAGAATGGTGGCACGACCCTGGAGTTCCTCTAGCCTTTCCTGTGGAGAGCGCCTCCTCTTGAGATGCGACGAGAACGCCGGGAATTCTTTCCCTACGAAACAGGGAAAGGATCCCTCATCTCGAGCTAGGAGGCGGAAACGGGGCTCCCCTGGATATGTGCGGGACCCACGTGCTTCCTCTCGAGTGAAGACGGGTATGTCGGGGAACTTCTTGAGTTGCAGCAAGGGTGTGAAGGACCCTTTGGAAGTTCCAGTGGTTAGACGTGATTAGCCTCGAGAAGCCTCAGTGGAAATGGGCCTCATCTCGCCTGGAGGGCAAAACCTCCTGGATTTTTTCGAGTTGCGGCAGGTGCTCTCGACTTACGACGGGGACCTCAGGGACCCGCTCTGGTGGCCTCAGGAAAGGCCAGTCCCCATGCGAGTTCCTCGGGGGCCTCTCGGGATTCCTCTCCCGTCGATGCCGGGGCCTAAGACCTTGTGTGGAGTCGGGGCCGGAACCTGAGGATTCCTCTCCAGGGCTGACATGGATCTTGGGGTACTTCTTGAGTCTCCCCAGGGGAGTCAGTCCTCGTCTCGAATGCGGGCATGCACTTGCACTTTCCTCCAGAGCGGTAGCAGCAGTGTCACGCAGTCCGCCGCGTGGATCAAAGGATCTATGGTTTTCCCAAGAGTCTTTCCCACGAGGCTTTCCCACGAGGCTTTCCCACAGGGCTGTCCCACGTGCACACGTGGTGGGAGTCGATCCTCGGCTTGAACGTCAAGGCAGTGCAGGGAAAACAGGTTCCTCTGGAATGGACTGACACATCTGGGGGACTCTTGGAATGGTGGCACGACCCTGGAGTTCCTCTCGCCTTTCCTGTGGAGAGCGCCTCCTCTTGAGATGCGACGGGAACACCGGGAATTCTTTCCCTACGAAACAGGGAAAGGATCCCTCATCTCGAGCTAGGAGGCGGAAACGGGCCTCCCCTGGATGTGTGCGGGACACCATGTGCTTCCTCTCGAGTGCAGACGGGTATGTCGGGGAACTTCTTGAGTTGCAGCAAGGGTGTGAAGGACCCTTTGAAAGTTCCAGTGGTTAGATGTGATTGGCCTCGAGAAGCCTCAGCGGAAATGGGCCTCATCTCGCCTGGAGGGCAAAACCTCCTGGATTTTCTCGAGTTGCGGCAGGTGCTCTCGACTTACGACGGGGACCTCAGGGACCCGCTCTGGTGGCCTCAGGAAAGGCCAGTCCCCATGCGAGTTCCTCGAGGGCCTCTCGGGATTCCTCTCCCGTCGATGCCGGGGCCTAAGACCTTGTGTGGAGTCGGGGCCGGAACCTGAGGATTCCTCTCCAGTGCTGACATGGATCTTGGGGTACTTCTGGAGTCTCCCCAGGGGAGTCAGTCCTCGTCTCGAATGCAGGCATGCACTTGCGCTTTCCTCCAGAGCGGTAGCAGCAGTGTCACGCAGTCCGCCGCGTGGATCAAAGGATCTATGGTTTTCCCTCGAGTCTTTCCCACGAGGCTTTCCCACGAGGCTTTCCCACAGGGCTGTCCCACGTGCACACATGGTGGGAGTCGATCCTCGGCTTGAACGTCAAGGCAGTGCAGGGAAAACAGGTTCCTCTGGAATGGACTGACACATCTGGGGGACTCTTGGAATGGTGTCACGACCCTGGAGTTCCTCTCGCCTTTCCTGTTGAGAGCGCCTCCTCTTGAGATGCGACGGGAACGCCGGGAATTCTTTCCCTACGAAACAGGGAAAGGATCCCTCATCTCGAGCTAGGAGGCGGAAACGGGGCTCCCCTGGATGTGTGCGGGAACCCACGTGCTTCCTCTCGAGTGCAGACGGGTATGTCGGGGAACTTCTTGAGTTGCAGCAATGGTGTGAAGGACCCTTTGGAAGTTCCAGTGGTTAGATGTGATTGGCCTCGAGAAGCCTCAGCGGAAATGGGCCTCATCTCGCCTGGAGGGCAAAACCTCCTGGATTTTCTCGAGTTGCGGCAGGTGCTCTCGACTTACGGCGGGGACCTCAGGGACCCGCTCTGGTGGCCTCAGGAAAGGCCAGTCCCCATGCGAGTTCCTCGGGGTCTCTCGGGATTCCTCTCCCGTCGATGCCGGGGCATAAGACCTTGTGTGGAGTCGGGGCCGGAACCTGAGGATTCCTCTCCAGTGCTGACATGGATCTTGGGGTACTTCTGGAGTCTCCCCAGGGGAGTCAGTCCTCATCTCGAATGCGGGCATGCACTTGCGCTTTCCTCCAGAGCGGTAGCAGCAGTGTCACGCAGTCCGCCGCGTGGATCAAAGGATCTATGGTTTTCCCTCGAGTCTTTCCCACGAGGCTTTCCCACGAGGCTTTCCCACAGGGCTGTCCCACGTGCACACGTGGTGGGAGTCCATCCTCGGCTTGAACGTCAAGGCAGTGCAGGGAAAACAGGTTCCTCTGGAATGGACTGACACATCTGGGGGACTCTTGGAATGGTGGCACGACCCTGGAGTTCCTCTCGCCTTTCCTGTGGAGAGCGCCTCCTCTTGAGATGCGACTGGAACGCCGGGAATTCTTTCCCTACGAAACAGGGAAGTATCCCTCATCTCAAGCTAGGAGGCGGAAACGGGGCTCCCCTGGATGTGTGTGGGACACCACGTGCTTCCTCTCGAGTGGAGACGGGTATGTCGGGTAACTTCTTGAGTTGCAGCAAGGGTGTGAAGGACCCTTTGAAAGTTCCAGTGGTTAGATGTGATTGGCCTCGAGAAGCCTCAGCGGAAATGGGCCTCATCTCGCCTGGAGGGCAAAACCTCCTGGATTTTCTCGAGTTGCGGCAGGTGCTCTCGACTTACGACGGGGACCTCAGGGACCCGCTCTGGTGGCCTCAGGAAAGGCCAGTCCCCATGCGAGTTCCTCGTGGGCGTCTCGGGATTCCTCTCCCGTCGATGCCAGGGCCTAAGACCTTGTGTGGAGTCGGGGCCGGAACCTGAGGATTCCTCTCCAGTGCTGACATGGATCTTGGGGTACTTCTCGAGTCTCCCCAGGGGAGTCAGTCCTCGTCTCGAATGCGGGCATGCACTTGCGCTTTCCTCCAGAGCGGTGGCAGCAGTGTCATGCAGTCCGCCGCGTGGATCAAAGGATCTATGGTTTTCCCTCGAGTCTTTCCCACGAGGCTTTCCCACGAGGCTTTCCCACAGGGCTGTCCCACGTGCACACGTGGTGGGAGTCGATCCTCGGCTTGAACGTAACGGCAGTGCAGGGAAAACAGTTTCCTCTGGAATGGACTGACACATCTGGGGGACTCTTGGAATGGTGGCACGACCCTGGAGTTCCTTTCGCCTTTCCTGTGGAGAGCGCCTCCTCTTGAGATGCGACGGGAACGCCGGGAATTCTTTCCCTACGAAACAGGGAAAAGATCCCTCATCTCGAGCTAGGAGGCGGAAACGGGACTCCCCTGGATGTGTGCGGGACACCATGTGCTTCCTCTCGAGTGCAGACGGGTATGTCGGGGAACTTCTTGAGTTGCAGGAAGGGTGTGAAGGACCCTTTGAAAGTTCCAGTGGTTAGATGTGATTGCCCTCGAGAAGCCTCAGCGGAAATGGGCCTCATCTCGCCTGGAGGGCAAAACCTCCTGGATTTTCTCGAGTTGCGGCAGGTGCTCTCGACTTACGACGGGGACCTCAGGGACCCGCTCTGGTGGCCTCAGGAAAGGCCAGTCCCCATGCGAGTTCCTCGAGGGCCTCTCGGGATTCCTCTCCCGTCGATGCCGGGGCCTAAGACCTTGTGTGGAGTCGGGGCCGGAACCTGAGGATTCCTCTCCAGTGCTGACATGGATCTTGGGGTACTTCTGCAGTCTCCCCAGGGGAGTCAGTCCTCGTTTCGAATGCGGGCATGCACTTGCACTTTCCTCCAGAGCGGTAGCAGCATTGTCACGCAGTCCGCCGCGTGGATCAAAGGATATATGGTTTTCCCTCGACTCTTTCCCACGAGGCTTTCCCACGAGGCTTTCCCACAGGGCTGTCCCACGTGCACACGTGGTGGGAGTCGATCCTCGGCTTGAACGTCAAGGCAGTGCAGGGAAAACAGGTTCCTCTGGAATGGACTGACACATCTGGGGGACTCTTGGAATGGTGTCACGACCCTGGAGTTCCTCTCGCCTTTCCTGTTGAGAGCGCCTCCTCTTGAGATGCGACGGGAACGCCGGGAATTCTTTCCCTACGAAACAGGGAAAGGATCCCTCATCTCGAGCTAGGAGGCGGAAACGGGGCTCCCCTGGATGTGTGCGGGAACCCACGTGCTTCCTCTCGAGTGCAGATGGGTATGTCGGGGAACTTCTTGAGTTGCAGCAATGGTGTGAAGGACCCTTTGGAATTTCCAGTGGTTAGATGTGATTGGCCTCGAGAAGCCTCAGCGGAAATGGGCCTCATCTCGCCTGGAGGGCAAAACCTCCTGGATTTTCTCGAGTTGCGGCAGGTGCTCTCGACTTACGACGGGGACCTCAGGGACCCGCTCTGGTGGCCTCAGGAAAGGCCAGTCCCCATGCGAGTTCCTCGGGGTCCTCTTGGGATTCCTCTCCCGTCGATGACGGGGCCTAAGACCTTGTGTGGAGTCGGGGCCGGAACCTGAGGATTCCTCTCCAGTGCTGACATCGATCTTGGGGTACTTCTCGTGTCTCCCCAGGGGAGTCAGTCCTCGTTTCGAATGCGGGCATGCACTTCGCTTTCCTCCAGAGCGGTAGCAGCAGTGTCACGCAGTCCGCCGCGTGGATCAAAGGATCTATGGTTTTCCCTCGAGTCTTTCCCACGAGGCTTTCCCACGAGGCTTTCCCACAGGGCTGTCCCACGTGCACACGTGGTGGGAGTCGATCCTCGGCTTGAACGTCAAGGCAGTGCAGGGAAAACAGGTTCCTCTGGAATGGACTGACACATCTGGGGGACTCTTGGAATGGTGTCACGACCCTGGAGTTCCTCTCGCCTTTCCTGTGGAGAGCGCCTCCTCTTGAGATGCGACTGGAACGCCGGGAATTCTTTCCCTACGAAACAGGGAAGGATCCCTCATCTCGAGCTAGGAGGCGGAAACGGGGCTCCCCTGGATGTGTGAGGGACCCCACGTGCTTCCTCTCGAGTGGAGACGGGTATGTCGGGGAACTTCTTGAGTGGCAGCAATTGTGTGAAGGACCCTTTGGAAGTTCCAGTGGTTAGAAGTGATTGGCCTCGAGAAGCCTCAGTGGAAATGGGCCTCATCTCGCCTGGAGGGCAAAACCTCCTGGATTTTCTCGAGTTGCGGCAGGTGCTCTCGACTTACGACGGGGACCTCAGGGAACCGCTCTGGTGGCCTCAGGAAAGGCCAGTCCCCATGCGAGTTCCTCGGGGGCGTCTCGGGATTCCTCTCCCGTCGATGCCGGGGCCTAAGACCTTGTGTGGAGTCGTGGCCGGAACCTGAGGATTCCTCTCCAGTGCTGACATGGATCTTGGGGTACTTCTGGAGTCTCCCCAGGGGAGTCAGTCCTCGTCTCGAATGCGGGCATGCACTTGCGCTTTCCTCCAGAGCGGTAGCAGCAGTGTCACGCAGTCCGCCGCGTGGATCAAAGGATCTATGGTTTTCCCTCGAGTCTTTCCCACGAGGCTTTCCCACGAGGCTTTCCCACAGGGCTGTCCCACGTGCACACGTGGTGGGAGTCGATCCTCGGCTTGAACGTCAAGGCAGTGCAGGGAAAACAGGTTCCTCTGGAATGGACTGACACATCTGGGGGACTCTTGGAATGGTGTCACGACCCTGGAGTTCCTCTCGCCTTTCCTGTGGAGAGCGCCTCCTCTTGAGATGCGACTGGAACGCCGGGAATTCTTTCCCTACGAAACAGGGAAGGATCTCTCATCTCGAGCTAGGAGGCGGAAACGGGGCTCCCCTGGATGTGTGAGGGACCCCACGTGCTTCCTCTCGAGTGGAGACGGGTATGTCGGGGAACTTCTTGAGTGGCAGCAATGGTGTGAAGGACCCTTTGGAAGTTCCAGTGGTTAGATGTGATTGGCCTCGAGAAGCCTCAGCGGAAATGGGCCTCATCTCGCCTGGAGGGCAAAACCTCCTGGATTTTCTCGAGTTGCGGCAGGTGCTCTCGACTTACGACGGGGACCTCAGGGAACCGCTCTGGTGGCCTCAGGAAAGGCCAGTCCCCATGCGAGTTCCTCGGGGGCCTCTCGGGATTCCTCTCCCGTCGATGCCGGGGCCTAAGACCTTGTGTGGAGTCGGGGCCGGAACCTGAGGATTCCTCTCCAGTGCTGACATGGATTTGGGGTACTTCTTGAGTCTCCCCAGGGGAGTCAGTCCTCGTCTCGAATGCGGGCATGCACTTGCGCTTTCCTCCAGAGCGGTAGCAGCAGTGTCACGCAGTCCGCCGCGTGGATCAAAGGATCTATGGTTTTCCCTCGAGTCTTTCCCACGAGGCTTTCCCACGAGGCTTTCCCACAGGGCTGTCCCACGTGCACACGTGGTGGGAGTCGATCCTCGGCTTGAACGTCAAGGCAGTGCAGGGAAAACAGGTTCCTCTGGAATGGACTGACACATCTGGGGGACTCTTAGAATGGTGGCACGACCCTGGAGTTCCTCTAGCCTTTCCTGTGGAGAGCGCCTCCTCTTGAGATGCGACGAGAACGCCGGGAATTCTTTCCCTACGAAACAGGGAAAGGATCCCTCATCTCGAGCTAGGAGGCGGAAACGGGGCTCCCCTGGATGTGTGCGGGACCCCACGTGCTTCCTCTCTAGTGGAGACGGGTATGTCGGGGAACTTCTTGAGTTGCAGCAATGGTGTGAAGGACCCTTTGGAAGTTCCAGTGATTAGATGTGATTGGCCTCGAGAAGCCTCAGCGGAAATGGGCCTCATCTCGCCTGGAGGGCAAAACCTCCTGGATTTTCTCGAGTTGCGGCAGGTGCTCTCGACTTACGACGGGGACCTCAGGGACCCGCTCTGGTGGCCTCAGGAAAGGCCAGTCCCCATGCGAGTTCCTCGGGGTCCTCTCGGGATTCCTCTCCCGTCGATCCCGGGGCCTAAGACCTTGTGTGGAGTCGGGGCCGGAACCTGAGGATTCCTCTCCAGTGCTGACATGGATCTTGGGGTACTTCTGGAGTCTCCCCAGGGGAGTCAGTCCTCGTCTCGAATGCGGGCATGCACTTGCGCTTTCCTCCAGAACGGTAGCAGCAGTGTCACGCAGTCCGCCGCGTGGATCAAAGGATCTATGGTTTTCCCTCGCGTCTTTCCCACGAGGCTTTCCCACGAGGCTTTCCCACAGGGCTGTCCCACGTGCACACGTGGTGGGACTCGATCCTCGGCTTGAACGTCAAGGCAGTGCAGGGAAAACAGGTTCCTCTGGAATGGACTGACACATCTGGGGGACTCTTGGAATGGTGGCATGACCCTGGAGTTCCTCTCGTCTTTCCTGTGGAGAGCGCCTCCTCTTGAGATGCGACGGGAACGCCGGGAAATCTTTCCCTACGAAACAGGGAAAGGATCCCTCATCTCGAGCTAGGAGGCGGAAACGGGGCTCCCCTGGATGTGTGCGGGACACCACGTGCTTCCTCTCGAGTGGAGACGGGTATGTCGGGGAACTTCTTGAGTTGCAGCAAGGGTGTGAAGGACCCTTTGGAAGTTCCAGTGGTTAGACGTGATTCGCCTCGAGAAGCCTCAGCGGAAATGGGCCTCATCTCGCCTGGAGGGCAAAACCTCCTGGATTTTCTCGAGTTGCGGCAGGTGTCCTCGACTTACGACGGGGACCTCAGGGACCCGCTCTGGTGGCCTCAGGAAAGGCCAGTCCCCATGCGAGTTCCTCGGGAGCGTCTCGGGATTCCTCTCCCGTCGATGCCGGGGCCTAAGACCTTGTGTGGAGTCGGGGCCGGAACCTGAGGATTCCTCTCCAGTGCTGACATGGATCTTGGGGTACTTCTGGAGTCTCCACAGGGGAGTCAGTCCTCGTCTCGAGTACGGGCATGCACTTGCTCTTTCCGCCTGAGCGGTAGCAGCAGTGTCACACATTCCGCCGCGTGGATTAAAGGATCTATGGTTTTCCCTCGAGTCTTTCCCGCGAGGCTTTCCAACGAGGCTTTCCCACAGGGCTGTCCCACGTGCACACGGGGTGGAAGTCGATCCTCGGCTTGAACGTCAAGGCAGTGCAGGGAAAACAGGTTCCTCTGGAATGGACTGACACATCTGGGGGACTCTTGGAATGGTGGCACGACCCTGGAGTTCCTCTCGCCTTTCCTGTGGAGAGCGCCTCCTCTTGAGATGCGACGGGAACGCCGGGAATTCTTTCCCTATGAAACAGGGAAAGGATCCCTCATCTCGAGCTAGGAGGCGGAAACGGGACTCCCCTGGATGTGTGTGGGACCCTCGTGCTTCCTCTCGAGTGGAGATGGGTATGTCGGGGAACTTATTGAGTTGCAGCAAGGGTGTGAAGGACCCTTTGGAAGTTCCAGTGGTTAGATGTGATTAGCCTCGAGAAGCCTCAGCGGAAATGGGCCTCATCTCGCCTGGAGGGCAAAACCTCGTGGATTTTCTCGAGTTGCGGCAGGTGCTCTCGACTTACGACGGGGACCTCAGGGACCCGCTCTGGTGGCCTCAGGAAAGGGCAGTCCCCATGCGAGTTCCTGGGGGTCTACTCGGAATTCCTCTCCCGTCGATGCCGGGGCCTAAGACCTTGTGTGGAGTCGGGGCCGGAACCTGAGGTTTCCTCTCCAGTGCTGACATGGATCTTGGGGTACTTCTGGTGTCTCCCCAGTGGAGTCAGTCCTCGTATCGAATGCGGGCATGCACTTGCGCTTTCCTCCTTAGCGGTAGCAGCAGTGTCACACATTCCGCCCCGTGGATCAAAGGATCTATGGTTTTCCCTCGAGTCTTTCCCACGAGGCTTTCCCACGAGGCTTTCCCACAGGGCTGTCCCACGTGCACACGTGGTGGGAGTCGATCCTCGGCTTGAACGTCAAGGCAGTGCAGGGAAAACAGGTTCCTCTGGAATGGACTTACACATCTGGGGGACTCTTGGAATGGTGGCACGACCCTGGAGTTCCTCTCGGCTTTCCTGTGGAGAGCGCCTCCTCTTGAGTTGCGACGGGAATGCCGGGAATTCTTTCCCTACGAAACAGGGAAAGGATCCCTCATCTCGAGCTAGGAGGCGGAAACGGGACTCCCCTGGATGTGTGCGGGACCCTCGTGCTTCCTCTCGAGTGGAGACGGGTATGTCGGGGAACTTCTTGAGTTGCAGCAAGGGTGTGAAGGACCCTTTGGAAGTTCCAGTGGTTAGATGTGATTAGCCTCGAGAAGCCTCAGCGGAAATGGGCCTCATCTCGCCTGGAGGGCAAAACCTCCTGGATTTTCTCGAGTTGAGGCAGGTGCTCTCGACTTACGATGGGGACCTCAGGGACCCGCTCTGGTGGCCTCAGGAAAGGCCAGTCCCCATGCGAGTTCCTCGCCAGCCTCTCGGGATTCCTCTCCCGTCGATGCCGGGGCCTAAGACCTTGTGTGGAGTCGGGGCCGGAACCTGAGGATTCCTCTCCAGTGCTGACATGGATCTTGGGGTACTTCTCGAGTCTCCCCAGGGGAGTCAGTCCTCGTCTCGAATGCGGGCATGCACTTCGCTTTCCTCCAGAGCGGTAGCAGCAGTGTCACGCAGTCCGCCGCGTGGATCAAAGGATCTATGGTTTTCCCTCGAGTCTTTCCCACGAGGCTTTCCCACGAGGCTTTCCCACAGGGCTGTCCCACGTGCACACGTGGTGGGAGTGGATCCTCGGCTTGAACGTCAAGGCAGTGCAGGGAAAACAGGTTCCTCTGGAATGGACTGACACATCTGGGGGACTCTTGGAATGGTTTCTCGACCCTGGAGTTCCTCTCGCCTTTCCTGTGGAGAGCGCCTCCTCTTGAGATGCGACTGGAACGCCGGGAATTCTTTCCCTACGAAACAGGGAAAGGATCCCTCATCTCCAGCTAGGAGGCGGAAACGGGGCTCCCCTGGATGTGTGCGGGACCCCACGTCCTTCCTCTCGAGTGGAGACGGGTATGTCGGGGAACTTCTTGAGTTGCAGCAAGGGTGTGAAGGACCCTTTGGAAGTTCCAGTGGTTAGACGTGATTGGCCTCGAGAAACCTCAGCGGAAATGGGCCTCATCTCGCCTGGAGGGCAAAACCTCCTGGATTTTCTCGAGTTGCGGCAGGTGCTCTCGACTTACGACGGGGACCTCAGGGAACCGCTCTGGTGGCCTCAGGAAAGGCCAGTCCCCATGCGAGTTCCTCGGGGGCGTCTCGGGATTCCTCTCCCGTCGATGCCGGGGCCTAAGACCTTGTGTGGAGTCGGGGCCGGAACCTGAGGATTCCTCTCCAGTGCTGACATGGATCTTGGGGTACTTCTGGAGTCTCCCCAGGGGAGTCAGTCCTCGTCTCGAATGCGGGCATGCACTTGCGCTTTCCTCCAGAGCGGTAGCAGCAGTGTCACGCAGTCCGCCGCGTGGATCAAAGGATCTATGGTTTTCCCTCGAGTCTTTCCCACGAGGCTTTCCCACGAGGCTTTCCCACAGGGCTGTCCCACGTGCACACGGGGTGGGAGTCGATCCTCGGCTTGAACGTCAAGGCAGTGCAGGGAAAACTGGTTCCTCTGGAATGGACTGACACATCTGGGGGACTCTTGGATTGGTGGCACGACCCTGGAGTTCCTCTCGCCTTTCCTGTGGAGAGCGCCTCCTCTTGAGATGCGACGGGAACGCCGGGAATTCTTTCCCTACGAAACAGGGAAAGGATCCCTCATCTCGAGCTAGGAGGCGGAAACGGGGCTCCCCTGGATGTGTGCGGGACCCAACGTGCTTCCTCTCGAGTGGAGACGGGTATGTCGGGGAACTTCTTGAGTTGCAGCAATGGTGTGAAGGACCCTTTGGAAGTTCCAGTGGTTAGATGTGATTCGCCTCGAGAAGCCTCAGCGGAAATGGGCCTCATCTGGCCTGGAGGGCAAAACCTCCTGGATTTTCTCGAGTTGGGGCAGGTGCTCTCGACTTAAGACGGGGACCTCAGGGACCCGCTCTGGTGGCCTCAGGAAAGGCCAGTCCCCATGCGAGTTCCTCGGGGGCCTCTCGGGATTCCTCTCCCGTCGATGCCGGGGCCTAAGACCTTGTGTGGAGTCGGGGTCGGAACCTGAGGATTCCTCTCCAGTGCTGACATGGATCTTGGGGTACTTCTGGAGTCTCCCCAGGGGAGTCAGTCCTCGTCTCGAATGCGGGATGCACTTGCGCTTTCCTCCAGAGCGGTAGCAGCAGTATCACTTAGTCCGCCGCGTGGATCAAAGGATCTATGGTTTTCCCTCGAGTCTTTCCCACGAGGCTTTCCCACGAGGCTTTCCCACAGTGCTTTTCCACCTGCACACGTGGTGGGAGTCGATCCTCGGCTTGAACGTCAAGGCAGTGCAGGGAAAACAGGTTCCTCTAGAATGGACTGACACATCTGGGGGACTCATGGAATGGTGGCACGACCCTGGAGTTCCTCTCGCCTTTCCTGTGGAGAGCGCCTCCTCTTGAGATGCGACGGGAACGCCGGGAATTCTTTCCCTACGAAACAGGGAAAGGATCCCTCATCTCGAGCAAGGAGGCGGAAACGGGGCTCCCCTGGGTGTGTGCGGGACCCTCTTGCTTCCTCTCGAGTGGAGACGGGTATGTCGGGGAACTTCTTGAGTTGCAGCAAGGGTGTGAAGGACCCTTTGGAAGTTCCAGTGGTTAGATGTGATTAGCCTCGAGAAGCCTCAGCGGAAATGGGCCTCATCTCGCCTGGAGGGCAAAACCTCCTGGATTTTCTCGAGTTGCGGCAAGTGCTCTCGACTTACGACGGGGACCACAGGGACCCGCTCTGGTGGCCTCAGGAAAGGCCAGTCCCCATGCGAGTTCCTCAGGGGCCTCTCGGGATTCCTCTCCCTTCAATGCCGGCTCCTAAGACCTTGTGTGGAGTCGGGTCGGAACCTGAGGATTCCTCTCCAGTGCTGACATGCATCTTGGGGTACTTCTGGAGTCTCTCCAGGGGAGTCAGTCCTCGTCTCGAATGCGGGCATGCACTTGCGCTTTCCTCCAGTGCGGTAGCAGCAGTGTCACGCAGTCCGCCGCGTAGATTAAGGGATCTATGGCTTTCCCTCGAGGCTTTCTCACGAGGCTTTCCCACAGGGCTGTGCCACGTGCCACCGTGGTGGGAGTCGATCCTCGGCATGAACGTAGTGGCAGTGCTGGGAAAATACGTTCCTCTGGAATGGACTGACCCATCTGGGGGACTCTTTGAATGGTGGCACGACCCTGGAGTTCCTCTCGCCTTTCCTGTGGAGAGCGTCTCCTCTTGAGATGCGACGGGAACGCCGGGAATTCTTTCCCTACGAAACAGGGAAAGGATCCCTCATCTCGAGCTAGGAGGCGGAAACGGGGCTCCCCTGGATGTGTGCGGGACCCTCGTGCTTACTCTCGAGTGGAGACGGGTATGTCGGGGAACTTCTTGAGTTGCAGCAAGGGTGTGAAGGACCCTTTTGAAGTTCCAGCGGTTAGATGTGATTAGCCTCGAGAAGCCTCAGCGGAAATGGGCCTCATCTCGCCTGGAGGGCAAAACCTCCTGGATTTTCTCGAGTTGCGGCAGGTGCTCTCGACTTACGACGGGGACCTCAGGGACCCGCTCTGGTAGCCTCAGGAAAGGCCAGTCCCCATGCGAGTTCCTCAGGGGCCTCTCGGGATTCCTCTCCCGTCGATGCCGGGGCCTAAGACCTTGTGTGGAGTCGGGGCCGGAACCTGAGGATTCCTCTCCAGTGCTGACATGGATCTTGGGGTACTTCTGGAGTCTCCCCAGGTGAGTCAGTCCTCGTCTCGAATGCGGGATGCACTTGCGCTTTCCTCCAGAGCGGTAGCAGCAGTGTCACGCAGTCCGCCGCGTGGATCAAAGGATCTATGGTTTTCCCTCGAGTCTTTCCCACGAGGCTTTCCCACGAGGCTTTCCCACAGTGCTTTTCCACCTGCACACGTGGTGGGAGTCGATCCTCGGCTTGAACGTCAAGGCAGTGCAGGGAAAACAGGTTCCTCTGGAATGGACTGACACATCTGGGGGACTCATGGAATGGTGGCACGACCCTGGAGTTCCTCTCGCCTTTCCTGTGGAGAGCGCCTCCTCTTGAGATGCGACGGGAACGCCGGGAATTCTTTCCCTACGAAACAGGGAAAGGATCCCTCATCTCGAGCAAGGAGGCGGAAACGGGGCTCCCCTGGGTGTGTGCGGGACCCTCTTGCTTCCTCTCGAGTGGAGACGGGTATGTCGGGGAACTTCTTGAGTTGCAGCAAGGGTGTGAAGGACCCTTTGGAAGTTCCAGTGGTTAGATGTGATTAGCCTCGAGAAGCCTCAGCGGAAATGGGCCTCATCTCGCCTGGAGGGCAAAACCTCCTGGATTTTCTCGAGTTGCGGCAAGTGCTCTCGACTTACGACGGGGACCACAGGGACCCGCTCTGGTGGCCTCAGGAAAGGCCAGTCCCCATGCGAGTTCCTCAGGGGCCTCTCGGGATTCCTCTCCCTTCAATGCCGGCTCCTAAGACCTTGTGTGGAGTCGGGTCGGAACCTGAGGATTCCTCTCCAGTGCTGACATGCATCTTGGGGTACTTCTGGAGTCTCTCCAGGGGAGTCAGTCCTCGTCTCGAATGCGGGCATGCACTTGCGCTTTCCTCCAGTGCGGTAGCAGCAGTGTCACGCAGTCCGCCGCGTAGATTAAGGGATCTATGGCTTTCCCTCGAGGCTTTCTCACGAGGCTTTCCCACAGGGCTGTGCCACGTGCCACCGTGGTGGGAGTCGATCCTCGGCATGAACGTAGTGGCAGTGCTGGGAAAATACGTTCCTCTGGAATGGACTGACCCATCTGGGGGACTCTTTGAATGGTGGCACGACCCTGGAGTTCCTCTCGCCTTTCCTGTGGAGAGCGTCTCCTCTTGAGATGCGACGGGAACGCCGGGAATTCTTTCCCTACGAAACAGGGAAAGGATCCCTCATCTCGAGCTAGGAGGCGGAAACGGGGCTCCCCTGGATGTGTGCGGGACCCTCGTGCTTCCTATCGAGTGGAGACGGGTATGTCGGGGAACTTCTTGAGTTGCAGCAAGGGTGTGAAGGACCCTTTTGAAGTTCCAGCGGTTAGATGTGATTAGCCTCGAGAAGCCTCAGCGGAAATGGGCCTCATCTCGCCTGGAGGGCAAAACCTCCTGGATTTTCTCGAGTTGCGGCAGGTGCTCTCGACTTACGACGGGGACCTCAGGGACCCGCTCTGGTGGCCTCAGGATAGGCCAGTCCCCATGCGAGTTCCTCGGGGGCCTCTCGGGATTCCTCTCCCGTCGATGCCGGTGCCTAAGACCTTGTGTGGATTCGGGGCCGGAACCTGAGGATTCCTCTCCAGTGCTGACATGGATCTTGGGGTACTTCTGGAGTCTCCCCAGGGGAGTCAGTCCTCGTCTCGAATGCGGGCATGCACTTGCGCTTTCTTCCAGGGCGGTAGCAGCAGTGTCACGCAGTCCGCCGCGTGGATCAAAGGATCTATGTTTTTCCCTCGAGTCTTTCCCACGAGGTTTTCCCACGAGGCTTTCCCACAGGGCTGTCCCACGTGCACACGTGGTGGGAGTCGATCCTCGGCTTGAACGTCAAGGCAGTGCAGGGAAAACAGGTTCCTCTGGAATGGACTGACACATCTGGGGGACTCTTGGAATGGTGGCACGACCCTAGAGTTCCTCTCGCCTTTCCTGTGGAGAGCGCCTCCTCTTGAGATGCGACGGGAACGCCGGGAATTCTTTCTCTATGAAACAGGGAAAGGATCCCTCATCTCGAGCTAGGAGGCGGAAACGGGGCTCCCTTGGATGTGTGCGGGACCCTCGTGCTTCCTCTCGAGTGGAGACGGGTATGTCGGGGAACTTCTTGAGTTGCACTAAGGGTGTGAAAGACCCTTTGGAAGTTCCAGTGGTTAGATGTGATTAGCCTCGAGAAGCCTCAGCGGAAATGGGCCTCATCTCGCCTGGAGGGCAAAACCTCCTGGATTTTCTCGAGTTGCGGTAGGTGCCTTCGAATTACGACGGGGACCTCAGGGACCCGCTCTAGTGGCCTCAGGAAAGGCCAGTCCCCATGCGAGTTCCTCGGGGGCCTCTCGGGATTCCTCTGCCGTTGATGCCGGGGCCTAAGACCTTGTGTGGAGTCGGGGCCGGAACCTGAGGATTCCTCTCCAGTGCTGACATGGATCTTGGGGTACTTCTGGAGTCTCCCCAGGGGAGTCAGTCCTCGTCTCGAATGCGGGCATGCACTTGCGCTTTCCTCCAGGGCGGTAGCAGCAGTGTCACGCAGTTCGCCGCGTGGATCAAAGGATCTATGTTTTTCCCTCGAGTCTTTCCCACGAGGCTTTCCCACGAGGCTTTCCCACAGGGCTGTCCCACGTGCACACGTGGTGGGAGTCGATCCTCGGCTTGAACGTCAAGGCAGTGCAGGGAAAACAGGTTCCTCTGGAATGGACTGACACATCTGGGGGACTCTTGGAATGGTGGCACGACCCTGGAGTTCCTCTCGCCTTTCCTGTGGAGAGCGCCTCCTCTTGAGATGCGAAGGGAACGCCGGGAATTCTTTCCCTACGAAACAGGGAAAGGATCCCTCATCTCGAGCTAGGAGGCGGAAACGGGGCTCCCCTGGATGTGTGCGGGAGACTCGTGTTTCCTCTCGAGTGGAGACGGGTATGTCGGGGAACTTCTTGAGTTGCAGCAAGGGGGTGAAGGACCCTTTGGAAGTTCCAGTGGTTAGATGTGATTAGCCTCGAGAAGCCTCAGCGGAAATGGGCCTCCTCTCGCCTGGAGGGCAAAACCTCCTGGATTTTCTCGAGTTGCGGTAGGTGCTCTCGCCTTAAGACGGGTCCTCAGGGACCCGCTCTGGTGGCCTCAGGAAAGGCCAGTCCCCATGCGAGTTCCTCGGGGGCCTCTCGGGATTCCTCTCCCATCGATGCCGGTGCCTAAGACCTTGTGTGGAGTCGGGGCCGGAACCTGAGGATTCCTCTAGAGTGCTGACATGGATCTTGGGGTACTTCTGGAGTCTCCCCAGGGGAGTCAGTCCTCGTCTCGAATGCGGGCATGCACTTGCGCTTTCCTCCAGGGCGGTAGCAGCAGTGTCACGCAGTCCTCCGCGTGGATCAAAGGATCTATGGTTTTCCCTCGAGTCTTTCCCACGCGGCTTTCCCACGAGGCTTTCCCACAGGGCTGTCCCACGTGCACACGTGGTGGGAGTCGATCCTCGGCTTGAACGTCAAGGCAGTGCAGGGAAAACAGGTTCCTCTGGAATGGACTGACACATCTGGGGGACTCTTGGAATGGTGGCACGACCCTGGAGTTCCTCTCGCCTTTCCTGTGGAGAGCGCCTCCTCTTGAGATGCGACGGGAACGCCGGGAATTCTTTCCCTACGAAACAGGGAAAGGATCCCTCATCTCGAGCTAGGAGGCGGAAACGGGGCTCCCCTGGATGTGTGCGGGACCCTCGTGCTTCCTCTCGAGTGGAGACGGGTATGTCGGGGAACTTCTTGAGTTGCAGCAAGGGTGTGAAGGACCCTTTGGAAGTTCCAGTGGTTAGATGTGATTAGCCTCGAGAAGCCTCAGCGGAAATGGGCCTCATCTCACCTGGAGGGCAAAACCTCCTGGATTTTCTCGAGTTGCGGTAGGTGCTCTCGACTTACGACGGGGACCTCAGGGACCCGCTCTGGTGGCCTCAGGAAAGGCCAGTCCCCATGCGAGTTCCTCAGGGGCCTCTCGGGATTCCTCTCCCGTCGATGCCGGTGCCTAAGACCTTGTGTGGAGTCGGGGCCGGAACCTGAGGATTCCTCTCCAGTGCTGACATGGATCTTGAGGTACTTCTGGAGTCTCTCCAGGGGAGTCAGTCCTCGTCTCGAATGCGGGCATGCACTTGCGCTTTCCTCCAGAGCGGGAGCAGCAGTGTCACACATTCCGCCGCATGGATCAAATGATCTATATTTTCCCTCGAGTCTTTCCCACGAGGCTTTCCCGGAGGCTTTCCCACAGGGCTGTCCCACGTGCACACATGGTGGGAGTCGATCCTCGGCTTGAACGTCAAGGCAGTGCAGGGAAAACAGGTTCCTCTGGAATGGACTGACACATCTGGCTGACTCTTGGAATGGTGGCACGACCCTGGAGTTCCTCTCGCCTTTCCTGTGGAGAGCGCCTCCTCTTGAGATGCGACGGGAACGCCGGGAATTCTTTCCCTACGAAACAGGGAAAGGATCCCTAATCTCGAGCTAGGAGGCGGAAACGGGGCTCCCCTGGGTGTGTGCGGCACCCTCGTGCTTCCTCTCGAGTGGAGACGGGTATGTCGGGGAACTTCTTGAGTTGCAGAAAGGGTGTGAAGGACCCTTTGGAAGTTCCAGTGGTTAGATGTGATTAGCCTCGAGAAGCCTCAGCTGAAATGGGCCTCATCTCGCCTGGAGGGCAAAACCTCCTGGATTTTCTCGAGTTGCGGCAGGTGCTCTCGACTTACGACGGGGACCTCAGGGACCCGCTCTGGTGGCCTCAGGAAAGGCCAGTCCCCATGCGAGTTCCTCGGGGGCCTCTCGGGATTTCTCTCCCGTCGATGCCGGGGCCTAAGACCTTGTGTGGAGTCGGGGCCGGAACCTGAGGATTCCTCTCCAGTGCTGACATGGATCTTGGGCTACTTCTGGAGTCTCCCCAGGGGAGTCAGTCCTCGTCGCGAATGCGGGCATGCACTTGCGCTTTCCTCCAGAGCGGTAGCAGCAGTGTCACGCAGTCCGCCGCGTGGATGAAAGGATCTATGGTTTTCCCTCGAGTCTTTCCCACGAAGCTTTCCCACAGGGCTGTCCCACGTGCACACGTGGTGGGAGTCGATCCTCGGCTTGAACGTCAAGGCAGTGCAGGGAAAACAGGTTCCTCTGGAATGGACTGACACATCTGGGGGACTCTTGGAATGGTGGCACGATCCTGGAGTTCCTCTCGCCTTTCCTGTGGAGAGCGCCTCCTCTTGAGATGCGACGGGAACGCCGGGAATTCTTTCCCTACGAAACAGGGAAAGGATCCCTCATCTCGAGCTAGGAGGCGGAAACGGGGATCCCCTGGATGTGTGCGGGACCCTCGTGCTACCTCACGAGTGGACACGGGTATGTCGTGGAACTTCTTGAGTTGCAGCAAGGGTGTGAAGGACCCTTTGGAAGTTCCAGTGGTTAGATGTGATTAGCCTCGAGAAGCCTCAGCGGAAATGGGCATCATCTCGCCTGGAGGGCAAAACCTCCTGGATTTTCTCGAGTTGCGGCAGGTGCTCTCGACTTACGTCGGGGACCTCAGGGACCCGCTCTGGTGGCCTCAGGAAAGGCCAGTCCCCATGCGAGTTCCTCGGGGGCCACTCGGGATTCCTCTCCCGTCGATGCCGGGGCCTAAGACCTTGTGTGGAGTCGGGGCCGGAACCTGAGGATTCCTCTCCAGTGCTGACATGGATCTTGGGGTACTTCTGGAGTCTCCCCAGGGGAGTCAGTCCTCGTCTCGAATGCGGGCATGCACTTGCGCTTTCCTCCAGAGCGGTAGCAGCAGTGTCACGCAGTCCGCCGCGTGGATCAAAAGATCTATGGTTTTCCCTCGAGTCTTTCCCACGAGGCTTTCCCACGAGGCTTTCCCACAGGGCTGTCCCACGTGCACACGTGGTGGGAGTCGATCCTCGGCTTGAACGTCAAGGCAGTGCAGGGAAAACAGGTTCCTCTGGAATGGACTGACACATCTGGGGGACTCTTGGAATGGTGGCACGACCCTGGAGTTCCTCTCGCCTTTCCTGTGGAGAGCGCCTCCTCTTGAGATGCGACGGGAACGCCGGGAATTCTTTCCCTACGAAACAGGGAAAGGATCCCTCATCTCGAGCTAGGAGGCGAAAACGGGTCTCCCCTGGATGTGTGCGGGACCCTCGTGCTTCCTCTCGAGTGGAGACGGGTATGTCGGGGAACTTCTGGACTTGCAGCAAGGGTGTGAAGGACCCTTTGGAAGTTCCAGTGGTTAGATGTGATTAGCCTCGAGAAGCCTCAGCGGAAATGGGCCTCATCTCGCCTGGAGGGCAAAACCTCCTGGATTTTCTCGAGTTGCGGCAGGTGCTCTCGACTTACGACGGGGACCTCAGGGACCCGCTCTGGTGGCCTCAGGAAAGGCCAGTCCCCATGCGAGTTCCTCGGGGGCCTCTCGGGATTCCTCTCCCGTCGATGCCGGGGCCTAAGACCTTGTGTGGAGTCGGGGCCGGAACCTGAGGATTCCTCTCCAGTGCTGACATGGATCTTGGGGTACTTCTGGAGTCTCCCCAGGGGAGTCAGTCCTCGTCTCGAATGCGGGCAGGCACTTGCGCTTTCCTCCAGAACGGTAGCAGCAGTGTGACGCAGTCCGCGGGGTGGATCAAAGGATCTATGGTTTTCCCTCGAGTCTTTCCCACGAGTCTTTCCCACGAGGCTTTCCCACAGGGTTGTCTCACGTGCACACGTGGTGGGAGTCGATCCTCGGCTTGAACGTCAAGGCAGTGCAGGGAAAACAGGTTCCTCTGGAATGGACTGACATATCTGGGGGACTCTTGGAATGGTGGCACGACCCTGGAGTTCCTCTCGCCTTTCCTGTGGAGAGCGCCTCCTCTTGAGATGCGACGGGAACGCCGGGAATTCTTTCCCTATGAAACAGGGAAAGGATCCCTCATCTCGAGCTAGGAGGCGGAAACGGGGCTCCCCTGGCTGTGTGCGGGACCCTCGTGCTACCTCTCGAGTGGACACGGGTATGTCGGGGAACTTCTTGAGTTGCAGCAAGGTTGTGAAGGACCCTTTGTAAGTTCCAGTGGTTAGATGTGATTAGCCTCGAGAAGCCTCAGCGGAAATGGGCCTCATCTCGCCTGCAGGGCAAAACCTCCTGGATTTTCTCGAGTTGCGGCAGGTGCTCTTGACTTACGACGGGGACCTCAGGGACCCGCTCTGGTGGCCTCAGGAAAGGCCAGTCCCCATGCGAGTTCCTCGGGGGCCTCTCGGGATTCCTCTCCCGTCGATGCCGGTGCCTAAGACCTTGTGTGGAGTCGGGGCCGGAACCTGAGGATTCCTCTCCAGTGCTGACATGGATCTTGGGTTACTTCTGGAGTCTCCCCAGGGGAGTCAGTCCTCGTCTCGAATGCGGGCATGCACTTGCGCTTTCCTCCAGAGCGGTAGCAGCAGTGTCACGCAGTCCGCCGCGTGGATCAAAGGATCTATGGTTTTCCCTCGAGTCTTTCCCACGAGGCTTTCCCACGAGGCTTTCCCACAGGGCTGTCCCACGTGCACACGTGGTGGGAGTCGATCCTCGGCTTGAACGTCAAGGCAGTGCAGGGAAAACAGGTTCCTCTGGAATGGACTGACACATCTGGGGGACTCTTGGAATGGTGGCACGACCCTGGAGTTCCTCTCGCCTTTCCTGTGGAGAGCGCCTCCTCTTGAGATGCGACTGGAACGCCGGGAATTCTTTCCCTACGAAACAGGGAAAGGATCCCTCATCTCGAGCTAGGAGGCGAAAACGGGTCTCCCCTGGATGTGTGCGGGACCCTCGTGCTTCCTCTCGAGTGGAGACGGGTATGTCGGGGAACTTCTGGACTTGCAGCAAGGGCGTGAAGTACCCTTTGGAAGTTCCAGTGGTTAGATGTGATTAGCCTCGAGAAGCCTCAGCGGAAATGGGCCTCATTTCGCCTGGAGGGCAAAACCTCCTGGATTTTCTCGAGTAGGGGCAGGTGCTCTCGAATTACGACGGGGCCCTTAGCGACCCGCTCTGGTGGCCTCAGGAAAGGCCAGTCCCCATGCGAGTTCCTCGGGGGCCTCTCGGGATTCCTCTCCCTTCGATGCCGGGGCCTAAGACCTTGTGTGGAGTCGGGTCGGAACCTGAGGATTCCTCTCCAGTGCTGACATTGATCTTGGGGTACTTCTGGGGTCTCCCCAGGGGAGTCAGTCCTCGTCTTGAATGCGGGCATGCACTTGCGCTTTCCTCCAGAGCGGTAGCCGCAGTGTCACGCAGTCCGCCGCGTGGATCAAAGGATCTATGGTTTTCCCTAGAGTCTTTCCCACGAGGCTTTCCCACGAGGCTTTCCCACAGGGCTGTCCCACGTGCACACGTGGTGGGAGTCGATCCTCGGCTTGAACGTCAAGGCAGTGCAGGGAAAACAGGTTCCTCTGGAATGGACTGACACATCTGGGGGACTCTTGGAATGGTGGCACGACCCTGGAGTTCCTCTCGCCTTTCCTGTGGAGAGCGCCTCCTCTTGAGATGCCACGGGAACGCCGGGAATTCTTTCCCTACGAAACAGGGAAAGGATCCCTCATCTCGAGCTAGGAGGCGGAAACGGGGCTCCCCTGGATGTGTGCGGGACCCTCGTGCTTCCTCTCGAGTGGAGACGGGTATGTAGGGGAACTTCTTGAGTTGCAGCAAGGGTGTGAAGGACCCTTTGGAAGTTCCAGTGGTTAGATGTGATTAGCCTCGAGAAGCCTCAGCGGAAATGGGCCTCAACTCGCCAGGAGGGCAAAACCTCCTGGATTTCCTCGAGTTGCGGCAGGTGCTCTCGACTTACGACGGGGACCTCAGGGACCCGCTCTGGTGGCCTCAGGAAAGAACAGTCCCCATGCGAGTTCCTCGGGAGCCTCTCGGGATTCCTCTGCCGTCGATGCCGGGGCCTAAGACCTTGTGTGGAGTCGGGGCCAGAACCTGAGGATTCCTCTCCAGTGCTGACATGGATCTTGCGGTACTTCTGGAGTCTCCCCAGGGGAGTCAGTCCTCGTCTCGAATGCGGGCATGCACTTGCGCTTTCCTCCAGAGCGGTAGCAGCAGTGTCACGCAGTCCGCCGCGTGGATCAAAGGATCTATGGTTTTCCCTCGAGTCTTTCCCACGAGGCTTTCCCACGAGGCTTACCCACAGGGCTGTCCCACGTGCACACGTGGTGGGAGTCGATCCTCGGCTTGAACGTCAAGGCAGTGCAGGGAAAACAGGTTCCTCTGGAATGGACTGACACATCTGGGGGACTCTTGGAATGGTGGCACGACCCTGGAGTTCCTCTCGCCTTTCCTGTGGAGAGCGCCTCCTCTTGAGATGCGACTGGAACGCCGGGAATTCTTTCCCTACGAAACAGGGAAAGGATCCCTCATCTCGAGCTAGGAGGCGAAAACGGGTCTCCCCTGGATGTGTGCGGGACCCTCGTGATTCCTCTCGAGTGGAGACGGGTATGTCGGGGAACTTCTGGACTTGCTGCAAGGGTGTGAAGGACCCTTTGGAAGTTCCAGTGGTTACATGTGATTAGCCTCGAGAAGCCTCAGCGGAAATGGGCCTCATCTCGCCTGGAGGGCAAAACCTCCTGGATTTTCTCGAGTTGCGGCAGGTGCTCTCGACTTACGACGGGGACCTCAGGGACCCGCTCTGGTGGCCTCAGGAAAGGCCAGTCCCCATGCGAGTTCCTCGGGGGCCTCTCGGGATTTCTCTCCCGTCGATGCCGGGGCCTAAGACCTTGTGTGGAGTCGGGGCCGGAACCTGAGGATTCCTCTCCAGTGCTGACATGGATCTTGGGCTACTTCTGGAGTCTCCCCAGGGGAGTCAGTCCTCGTCGCGAATGCGGGCATGCACTTGCGCTTTCCTCCAGAGCGGTAGCAGCAGTGTCACGCAGTCCGCCGCGTGGATGAAAGGATCTATGGTTTTCCCTCGAGTCTTTCCCACGAAGCTTTCCCACAGGGCTGTCCCACGTGCACACGTGGTGGGAGTCGATCCTCGGCTTGAACGTCAAGGCAGTGCAGGGAAAACAGGTTCCTCTGGAATGGACTGACACATCTGGGGGACTCTTGGAATGGTGGCACGATCCTGGAGTTCCTCTCGCCTTTCCTGTGGAGAGCGCCTCCTCTTGAGATGCGACGGGAACGCCGGGAATTCTTTCCCTACGAAACAGGGAAAGGATCCCTCATCTCGAGCTAGGAGGCGGAAACGGGGATCCCCTGGATGTGTGCGGGACCCTCGTGCTACCTCACGAGTGGACACGGGTATGTCGTGGAACTTCTTGAGTTGCAGCAAGGGTGTGAAGGACCCTTTGGAAGTTCCAGTGGTTAGATGTGATTAGCCTCGAGAAGCCTCAGCGGAAATGGGCATCATCTCGCCTGGAGGGCAAAACCTCCTGGATTTTCTCGAGTTGCGGCAGGTGCTCTCGACTTACGTCGGGGACCTCAGGGACCCGCTCTGGTGGCCTCAGGAAAGGCCAGTCCCCATGCGAGTTCCTCGGGGGCCACTCGGGATTCCTCTCCCGTCGATGCCGGGGCCTAAGACCTTGTGTGGAGTCGGGGCCGGAACCTGAGGATTCCTCTCCAGTGCTGACATGGATCTTGGGCTATTTCTGGAGTCTCCCCAGGGGAGTCAGTCCTCTTCTCGAATGCGGGCATGCACTTGCGCTTTCCTCCAGACCTGTAGCAGCAGTGTCACGCAGTCGGCCGCGTGGATCAAAGGATCTATGGTTTTCCCTCGAGTCTTTCCCACGAGGCTTTCCCACAGGGCTGTCCCACGTGCACACGTGGTGGGAGTCGATCCTCGGCTTGAACGTCAAGGCAGTGCAGGGAAAACAGGTTCCTCTGGAATGGACTGACACATCTGGGGGACTCTTGGAATGGTGGCACGACCCTGGAGTTCCTCTCGCCTTTCCTGTGGAGAGCGCCTCCTCTTGAGATGCGACGGGAACGCCGGGAATTCTTTCCCTACGAAACAGGGAAAGGATCCCTCATCTCGAGCTAGGAGGCGGAAACGGGGCTCCCCTGGATGTGTGCGGGACCCTCGTGCTACCTCACGAGTGGACACGGGTATGTCGGGGAACTTCCTGAGTGGCAGCAAGGGTGTGAAGGAACCTTTGGAAGTTCCAGTGGTTAGATGTGATTAGCCTCGAGAAGCCTCAGCAGAAATGGACCTCATCTCGCCTGGAGGCCAAAACCTCCTGGATTTTGTCGAGTTGCGGCAGGTGCTCTCGACTTACTATGGGGACCTCAGGGACCCGCTCTGGTGGCCTCAGGAAAGCCAGTCCCCATGCGAGTTCCTCGGGGGCCTCTTGGGAATCCTCTCCCGTCAATGCCGGGGCCTAAGAACTTGTGTGGAGTGGGGCCGGAACCTGAGGATTCCTCTCCAGTGCTGACATGGATCTTGGGGTACTTCTGGAGTCTCCCCAGGGGAGTCAGTCCTCGTCTCGAATGCGGGCATGCACTTGCGCTTTCCTCCAGAGCGGTAGCAGCAGTGTCACGCAGTCCGCCGCGTGGATCAAAGGATCTATGGTTTTCCCTCGAGTCTTTCCCACGAGGCTTTCCCACGAGGCTTTCCCACAGGGCTGTCCCACGTGCACACGTGGTGGGAGTCGATCCTCGGCTTGAACGTCAAGGCAGTGCAGGGAAAACAGGTTCCTCTGGAATGGACTGACACATCTGGGGGACTCTTGGAATGGTGGCACGACCCTGGAGTTCCTCTCGCCTTTCCTGTGGAGAGCGCCTCCTCTTGAGATGCGACGGGAACGCCGGGAATTCTTTCCCTACGAAACAGGGAAAGGATCCCTCATCTCGAGCTAGGAGGCGAAAACGGGTCTCCCCTGGATGTGTGCGGGACCCTCGTGCTTCCTCTCGAGTGGAGACGGGTATGTCGGGGAACTTCTGGACTTGCAGCAAGGGTGTGAAGGACCCTTTGGAAGTTCCAGTGGTTAGATGTGATTAGCCTCGAGAAGCCTCAGCGGAAATGGGCCTCATCTCGCCTGGAGGGCAAAACCTCCTGGATTTTCTCGAGTTGCGGCAGGTGCTCTCGACTTACGACGGGGACCTCAGGGACCCGCTCTGGTGGCCTCAGGAAAGGCCAGTCCCCATGCGAGTTCCTCGGGGGCCTCTCGGGATTCCTCTCCCGTCGATGCCGGGGCCTAAGACCTTGTGTGGAGTCGGGGCCGGAACCTGAGGATTCCTCTCCAGTGCTGACATGGATCTTGGGGTACTTCTGGAGTCTCCCCAGGGGAGTCAGTCCTCGTCTCGAATGCGGGCAGGCACTTGCGCTTTCCTCCAGAACGGTAGCAGCAGTGTGACGCAGTCCGCGGGGTGGATCAAAGGATCTATGGTTTTCCCTCGAGTCTTTCCCACGAGTCTTTCCCACGAGGCTTTCCCACAGGGTTGTCTCACGTGCACACGTGGTGGGAGTCGATCCTCGGCTTGAACGTCAAGGCAGTGCAGGGAAAACAGGTTCCTCTGGAATGGACTGACATATCTGGGGGACTCTTGGAATGGTGGCACGACCCTGGAGTTCCTCTCGCCTTTCCTGTGGAGAGCGCCTCCTCTTGAGATGCGACGGGAACGCCGGGAATTCTTTCCCTATGAAACAGGGAAAGGATCCCTCATCTCGAGCTAGGAGGCGGAAACGGGGCTCCCCTGGCTGTGTGCGGGACCCTCGTGCTACCTCTCGAGTGGACACGGGTATGTCGGGGAACTTCTTGAGTTGCAGCAAGGTTGTGAAGGACCCTTTGTAAGTTCCAGTGGTTAGATGTGATTAGCCTCGAGAAGCCTCAGCGGAAATGGGCCTCATCTCGCCTGCAGGGCAAAACCTCCTGGATTTTCTCGAGTTGCGGCAGGTGCTCTTGACTTACGACGGGGACCTCAGGGACCCGCTCTGGTGGCCTCAGGAAAGGCCAGTCCCCATGCGAGTTCCTCGGGGGCCTCTCGGGATTCCTCTCCCGTCGATGCCGGTGCCTAAGACCTTGTGTGGAGTCGGGGCCGGAACCTGAGGATTCCTCTCCAGTGCTGACATGGATCTTGGGTTACTTCTGGAGTCTCCCCAGGGGAGTCAGTCCTCGTCTCGAATGCGGGCATGCACTTGCGCTTTCCTCCAGAGCGGTAGCAGCAGTGTCACGCAGTCCGCCGCGTGGATCAAAGGATCTATGGTTTTCCCTCGAGTCTTTCCCACGAGGCTTTCCCACGAGGCTTTCCCACAGGGCTGTCCCACGTGCACACGTGGTGGGAGTCGATCCTCGGCTTGAACGTCAAGGCAGTGCAGGGAAAACAGGTTCCTCTGGAATGGACTGACACATCTGGGGGACTCTTGGAATGGTGGCACGACCCTGGAGTTCCTCTCGCCTTTCCTGTGGAGAGCGCCTCCTCTTGAGATGCGACTGGAACCCCGGGAATTCTTTCCCTACGAAACAGGGAAAGGATCCCTCATCTCGAGCTAGGAGGCGAAAACGGGTCTCCCCTGGATGTGTGCGGGACCCTCGTGCTTCCTCTCGAGTGGAGACGGGTATGTCGGGGAACTTCTGGACTTGCAGCAAGGGCGTGAAGGACCCTTTGGAAGTTCCAGTGGTTATATGTGATTAGCCTCGAGAAGCCTCAGCGGAAATGGGCCTCATCTCGCCTGGAGGGCAAAACCTCCTGGATTTTCTCGAGTTGCGGCAGGTGCTCTCGAATTACGACGGGGCCCTTAGCGACCCGCTCTGGTGGCCTCAGGAAAGGCCAGTCCCCATGCGAGTTCCTCGGGGGCCTCTCGGGATTCCTCTCCCTTCGATGCCGGGGCCTAAGACCTTGTGTGGAGTCGGGTCGGAACCTGAGGATTCCTCTCCAGTGCTGACATTGATCTTGGGGTACTTCTGGGGTCTCCCCAGGGGAGTCAGTCCTCGTCTTGAATGCGGGCATGCACTTGCGCTTTCCTCCAGAGCGGTAGCCGCAGTGTCACGCAGTCCGCCGCGTGGATCAAAGGATCTATGGTTTTCCCTCGAGTCTTTCCCACGAGGCTTTCCCACGAGGCTTTCCCACAGGGCTGTCCCACGTGCACACGTGGTGGGAGTCGATCCTCGGCTTGAACGTCAAGGCAGTGCAGGGAAAACAGGTTCCGCTGGAATGGACTGACACATCTGGGGGACTCTTGGAATGGTGGCACGACCCTGGAGTTCCTCTCGCCTTTCCTGTGGAGAGCGCCTCCTCTTGAGATGCGACGGGAACGCCGGGAATTCTTTCCCTACGAAACAGGGAAAGGATCCCTCATCTCGAGCTAGGAGGCAGAAACGGGGCTCCCCTGGATGTGTGCGGGACCCTCGTGCTTCCTCTCGAGTGGAGACGGGTATGTAGGGGAACTTCTTGAGTTGCAGCAAGGGTGTGAAGGACCCTTTGGAAGTTCCAGTGGTTAGATGTGATTAGCCTCGCGAAGCCTCAGCGGAAATGGGCCTCAACCCGCCAGGAGGGCAAAACCTCCTGGATTTCCTCGAGTTGCGGCAGGTGCTCTCGACTTACGACGGGGACCTCAGGGACCCGCTCTGGTGGCCTCAGGAAAGAACAGTCCCCATGCGAGTTCCTCGGGAGCCTCTCGGGATTCCTCTACCGTCGATGCCGGGGCCTAAGACCTTGTGTGGAGTCGGGGCCAGAACCTGAGGATTCCTCTCCAGTGCTGACATGGATCTTGCGGTACTTCTGGAGTCTCCCCAGGGGAGTCAGTGCTCGTCTCGAATGCGGGCATGCACTTGCGCTTTCCTCCAGAGCGGTAGCAGCAGTGTCACGCAGTCCGCCGCGTGGATCAAAGGATCTATGGTTTTCCCTGGAGTCTTTCCCACGAGGCTTTCCCACGAGGCTTTCCCACAGGGCTGTCCCACGTGCACACGTGGTGGGAGTCGATCCTCGGCTTGAACGTCAAGGCAGTGCAGGGAAAACAGGTTCCTCTGTCAATGGACTGACACATCTGGGGGACTCTTGGAATGGTGGCACGACCCTGGAGTTCCTCTCGCCTTTCCGGTGGAGAGCGCCTCCTCTTGAGGTGCGACGGGAACGCCGGGAATTCTTTCCCTACGAAACAGGGAAAGGATCCCTCATCTCGAGCTAGGAGGCGGAAACGGGGCTCCCCTGGATGTGTGCGGGACCCTCGTGCTTCCTCTCGAGTGGAGACGTGTATGTCGGGGAACTTCTTGAGTTGCAGCAAGGGTGTGAAGGACCCTTTGGAAGTTCCAGTGGTTAGATGTGATTGGCCTCGAGAAGCCTCAGCGGAAATGGGCCTCATCTCGCCTGGAAGGCAAACCTCCTGGATTTTCTCGAGTTGCGGCAGGTGCTCTCGACGTACCACGGGGACCTCAGGGACCCGCTCTGCTGGCCTCAGGAATGGCCAGTCCCCATGGGAGTTCCTCGGGGGCCTCTCGGGATTCCTCTCCCGTCGATGCCGGGGCCTAAGACCTTGTGTGGAGTCGGGGCCTAACCTGAGGATTCCTCTCCAGTGCTGATATGGACCTTGGGGTACTTCTGGAGTCTCCCCAGGGGAGTCACTGCTCGTCTCGAATGCGGGCATGCCCTTGCGCTTTCCTCCGGAGCGGTAGCAGCAGTGTCACACATTCCGCCGCGTGGATCAAAGGATCTATGGTTTTCCCTGGAGTCTTTCCCACGAGGCTTTCCCACGAGGCTGTCCCACAGGGCTGTCCCACGTGCACACGTGGTGGGAGTCGATCCTCGGCTTGAACGTCAAGGCAGTGCAGGGAAAACAGGTTCCTCTGGAATGGACTGACACATCTGGGGGACTCTTGGAATGGTGGCACGACCCTGGAGTTCCTCTCGCCTTTCCTGTGGAGAGCGCCTCCTCTTGAGATGCGACGGGAACGCAGGGAATTCTTTCCCTACGAAACAGGGAAAGGATCCCTCATCTCGAGCTAGGAGGCAGAAACGGGGCTCCCCTGGATGTGTGCGGGACCCTCGTGCTTCCTCTCGAGTGGAGACGGGTATGTCGGGGAACTTCTTGAGTTGCAGCAAGGGTGTGAAGGACCCTTTGGAAGTTCCAGTGGTTAGATGTGATTAGCCTCCAGAAACCTCAGCGGAAATGGGCCTCAACTCGCCAGGAGGGCAAAACCTCCTGGATTTCCTCGAGTTGCGGCAGGTGCTCTCGACTTACGACGGGGACCTCAGGGACCCGCTCTGGTGGCCTCAGGAATGGCCAGTCCCCAAGCGAGTTCCTCGGGAGCCTCTCGGGATTCCTCTCCCGTCGATGCCGGGGCCTAAGACCTTGTGTGGAGTCGGGGCCGGAACCTGAGGATTCCTCTCCAGTGCTGACATGGATCTTGGGGTACTTCTGGAGTCTCCCCAGGGGAGTCAGTCCTCGTCTCGAATGCGGGCATGCACTTGCGCTTTCCTCCAGAGCGGTAGCAGCAGTGTCACGCAGTCCGCCGCGTGGATCAAAGGATCTATGGTTTTCCCTCGAGTCTTTCCCACGAGGCTTTCCCACGAGGCTTTCCCACAGGGCTGTCCCACGTGCACACGTGGTGGGAGTCGATCCTCGGCTTGAACGTCAAGGCAGTGCAGGGAAAACAGGTTCCTCTGGAATGGACTGACACAACTGGGGGACTCTTGGAATGGTGGCACGACCCTGGAGTTCCTCTCGCCTTTCCTGTGGAGAGCGCCTCCTCTTGAGATGCGACGGGAACGCCGGGAATTCTTTCCCTACGAAACAGGGAAAGGATCCCTCATCTCGAGCTAGGAGGGGAAAACCGGGCTCCCCTGGATGTGTGCGGGACCCTCGTGCTTCCTCTCGAGTGGAGACGGGTATGTCAGGGAACTTCTGGACTTGCAGCAAGGGTGTGAAGGACCCTTTGGAAGTTCCAGTGGTTAGATGTGATTAGCCTCGAGAAGCCTCAGCGGAAATGGGCCTCATCTCGCCTGGATGGCAAAACCTCCTGGATTTTCTCGAGTTGCGGCAGGTGCTCTCGACTTACGACGGGGACCTCAGGGACCCGCTCTGGTGGCCTCAGGAAAGGCCAGTCCCCATGCGAGTTCCTCGGGGGCCTCTCGGGATTCCTCTCCCGTCGATGCCGGGGCCTAAGACCTTGTGTGGAGTCGGGACCGGAACCTGAGGATTCCTCTCCAGTGCTGACATGGATCTTGGGCTACTTCTGGAGTCTCCCCAGGGGAGTCAGTCCTCGTCGCGAATGCGGGCATGCACTTTCGCTTTCCTCCAGAGCGGTAGCAGCAGTGTCACGCAGTCCACCGCGTGGATGAAAGGATCTATGGTTTTCCCTCGAGTCTTTCCCACGAAGCTTTCCCACAGGGCTGTCCCACGTGCACACGTGGTGGGAGTCGATCCTCGGCTTGAACGTCAAGGCAGTGCAGGGAAAACAGGTTCCTCTGGAATGGACTGACACATCTGGGGGACTCTTGGAATGGTGGCACGATCCTGGAGTTCCTCTCGCCTTTCCTGTGGAGAGCGCCTCCTCTTGAGATGCGACGGGAACGCCGGGAATTCTTTCCCTACGAAACAGGGAAAGGATCCCTCATCTCGAACTAGGAGGCGGAAACGGGGATCCCCTGGATGTGTGCGGGACCCTCGTGCTACCTCACGAGTGGACACGGGTATGTCGTGGAACTTCTTGAGTTGCAGCAAGGGTGTGAAGGACCCTTTGGAAGTTCCAGTGGTTAGATGTGATTAGCCTCGAGAAGCCTCAGCGGAAATGGGCATCATCTCGCCTGGAGGGCAAAACCTCCTGGATTTTCTCGAGTTGCGGCAGGTGCTCTCGACTTACGTCGGGGACCTCAGGGACCCGCTCTGGTGGCCTCAGGAAAGGCCAGTCCCCATGCGAGTTCCTCGGGGGCCACTCGGGATTCCTCTCCCGTCGATGCCGGGGCCTAAGACCTTGTGTGGAGTCGGGGCCGGAACCTGAGGATTCCTCTCCAGTGCTGACATGGATCTTGGGCTATTTCTGGAGTCTCCCCAGGGGAGTCAGTCCTCTTCTCGAATGCGGGCATGCACTTGCGCTTTCCTCCAGACCTGTAGCAGCAGTGTCACGCAGTCGGCCGCGTGGATCAAAGGATCTATGGTTTTCCCTCGAGTCTTTCCCACGAGGCTTTCCCACGAGGCTTTCCCACAGGCCTGTCCCACGTGCACACGTGGTGGGACTCGATCCTCGGCTTGAACGTCAAGGCAGTGCAGGGAAAACAGGTTCCTCTGGAATGGACTGACACATCTGGGGGACTCTTGGAATGGTGTCACGACCCTGGAGTTCCTCTCGCCTTTCCTGTGGAGAGCGCATCCTCTTGAGATGCGACGGGAACGCCGGGAATTCTTTCCCTACGAAACAGGGAAAGGATCCCTCATCTCGAGCTAGGAGGCGGAAACGGGGCTCCCCTGGATGTTTGCGAGACCCACGTGCTTCCTCTCGAGTAGAGACGGGTATGTCGGGGAACTTCTTGAGTTGCAGCAAGGGTGTGAAGGATCCTTTGGAAGTTCCAGTGGTTAGACGTGATTAGCCTCGAGGAGCCTCAGCGGAAATGGGCCTCATCTCGCCTGGAGGGCAAAACCTCCTGGATTTTCTCGAGTTGCGGCAGGTGCTCTCGACTTCCGACGGGGACCTCAGGGACCCGCTCTGGTGGCCTCAGGAAAGGCCAGTCTCCATGCGAGTTCCTCGGGGGCCTCTCGGGATTCCTCTCCCGTCGATGCCGGCGCCTAAGACCTTGTGTGGAGTCAGGGCCTGAACCTGAGGATTCCTCTCCAGTGCTGACATGGATCTTGGGGTACTTCTGGAGTCTCCCCAGGGGAGTCAGTCCTCGTCTCGAATGCGGGCATGCACTTGCGCTTTCCTCCAGAGCGGTAGCAGCAGTGTCACGCAGTCCGACGCGTGGATCAAAGGATCTATGGTTTTCCCTCGAGTCTTTCACACGAGGCTTTCCCACGAGGCTTTCCCACAGGGCTGTCCCACGTGTATACGTGGTGGGAGTCGATCCTCGGTTGAACGTCAAGGCAGTGCAGGGAAAACAGTTTCCTCTGGAATAGACTGACACATCTGGGGGACTCTTGGAATGGTGGCACGACCCTGGAGTTCCTCTCGCCTTTCCTGTAGAGAGCGCCTCCTCTTGAGATGCGACGGGAACGCCGGGAATTCTTTCCCTACGAAACAGGGAAAGGATCCCTCATCTCGAGCTAGGAGGCGGAATCGGGGCTCCCCTGGATGTGTGCGGGACCCCACGTGCTTCCTCTCGAGTGGAGACGGGTATGTCGGGGAACTTCTTGAGTTGCAGCAATGGTGTGAAGCACCCTTTGGAAGATCCAATGGTTAGATGTGATTGGCCTCGAGAAGCCTCAGCGGAAATGGGCCTCATCTCGCCTGGAGGGCAAAACCTCCTGGATTTTCTCGAGTTGCGGCAGGTGCTCTCGACTTACGACGGGGACCTCAGGGAACCGCTCTGGTGGCCTCAGGAAGGCCAGTCCCCATGCGAGTTCCTCGAGGACGTCTCGGGATTCCTCTCCCGTCGATGCCGGGGCCTAAGACCTTGTGTGGAGTCGGGGCCTGAACCTGAGGATTCCTCTCCAGTGCTGACAGGAATCTTGGGGTACTTCTGGAGTCTCCCCAGGGGAGTCAGTCCTCGTCTCGAATGCGGGCATGCATTGCGCTTTCCTCCAGAGCGGTAGCAGCAGTGTCACGCATTCCGCCGCGTGGATCAAAGGATCTATGGTTTTCCCTCGAGTCTTTCCCACGAGGCTTTCCCACGAGGCTTTCCCACAGGGCTGTCCCACGTGCACACGTGGTCGGAGTCGATCCTCGGCTTGAACGTCAAGGCAGTGTAGGGAAAACAGGTTCCTCTGGAATGGACTGACACATCTGGGGGACTCTTGGAATGGTGGCACGACCCTGGAGTTCCTCTCGCCTATCCTGTGGAGAGCGCCTCCTCTTGAGATGCGACGGGAACGCCGGGAATTCTTTCCCTACGAAACAGGGAAAGGATCCCTCATCTCGAGCTAGGAGGCGGAAACGGGGCTCCCCTGGATGTGTGCGGGACCCCACGTGCTTCCTCTCGAGTGGAGACGGGTATGTCGTGGAACTTCTTGAGTTGCAGCAAGGGTGTGAAGGACCCTTTGGAAGTTCCAGTGGTTAGACGTGATTGGCCTTGAGAAGCCTCAGCGGAAATGGGCCTCATCTCGCCTGGAGGGCAAAACCTCATGGATTTTCTCGAGTTGCGGCAGGTGCTCTCGACTTACGACGGGGACCTCAGGGACCCGCTCTGGTGGCCTCAGGAAAGGCCAGTCCCCATGCGAGTTCCTCGGGGGCCTCTCGGGATTCCTCTCCCGTCGATGCCGGGGCCTAAGACCTTGTGTGGAGTCGGGGCCGGAACTTGAGGATTCCTCTCCAGTGCTGACATGGATCTTGGGGTACTTCTGGAGTCTCCCCAGGGGAGTCAGTCCTCGTCTCGAATGCGGGCATGCACTTGCGCTTTCCTCCAGAGCGGTAGCAGCAGTGTCACGCAGTCCGCCGCGTGGATCAAAGGATCTATGGTTTTCCCTCGAGTCTTTCCCACGAGGCTTTCCCACGAGGCTTTCCCACAGGGCTGTCCCACGTGCACACGTGGTGGGACTCGATCCTCGGCTTGAACGTCAAGGCAGTGCAGGGAAAACAGGTTCCTCTGGAATGACCTGACACATCTGGGGGACTCTTGGAATGGTGTCACGACCCTGGAGTTCCTCTCGCCTTTCCTGTGTAGAGCGCATCCTCTTGAGATGCGACGGGAACGCCGGGAATTCTTTCCCTACGAAACAGGGAAAGAATCACTCATCTCGAGCTAGGAGGCGGAAACGGGGCTCCCCTGGATGTTTGCGAGATCCACGTGCTTCCTCTCGAGTAGAGACGGGTATGTCGGGGAACTTCTTGAGTTGCAGCAAGGGTGTGAAGGATCCTTTGGAAGTTCCAGTGGTTAGACGTGATTAGCCTCGAGAAGCCTCAGCGGAAATGGGCCTCAACTCGCCTGGAGGGCAAAACCTCCTGGATTTTCTCGAGTTGCGGCAGGTGCTCTCGACTTCCGACGGGGACCTCAGGGACCCGCTCTGGTGGCCTCAGGAAAGGCCAGTCTCCATGCGAGTTCCTCGGGGGCCTCTCGGGATTCCTCTCCCGTCGATGCCGGCGCCTAAGACCTTGTGTGGAGTCGGGGCCTGAACCTGAGGATTCCTCTCCAGTGCTGACATGGATCTTGGGGTACTTCTGGAGTCTCCCCAGGGGAGTCAGTCCTCGTCTCGAATGCGGGCATGCACTTGCGCTTTCCTCCAGAGCGGTAGCAGCAGTGTCACGCAGTCCGACGCGTGGATCAAAGGATCTATGGTTTTCCCTCGAGTCTTTCACACGAGGCTTTCCCACGAGGCTTTCCCACAGGGCTGTCCCACGTGTATACCTGGTGGGAGTCGATCCTCGGTTGAACGTCAAGGCAGTGCAGGGAAAACAGTTTCCTCTGGAATGGACTGACACATCTGGGGGACTCTTGGAATGGTGGCACGACCCTGGAGTTCCTCTCGCCTTTCCTGTAGAGAGCGCCTCCTCTTGAGATGCGACGGGAACGCCGGGAATTCTTTCCCTACGAAACAGGGAAAGGATCCCTCATCTCGAGCTAGGAGGCGGAATCGGGGCTCCCCTGGATGTGTGCGGGACCCCACGTGCTTCCTCTCGAGTGGAGACGGGTATGTCGGGGAACTTCTTGAGTTGCAGCAATGGTGTGAAGCACCCTTTGGAAGATCCAATGGTTAGATGTGATTGGCCTCGAGAAGCCTCAGCGGAAATGGGCCTCATCTCGCCTGGAGGGCAAAACCTCCTGGATTTTCTCGAGTTGCGGCAGGTGCTCTCGACTTCCGACGGGGACCTCAGGGACCCGCTCTGGTGGCCTCAGGAAAGGCCAGTCTCCATGCGAGTTCCTCGGGGGCCTCTCGGGATTCCTCTCCCGTCGATGCCGGCGCCTAAGACCTTGTGTGGAGTCGGGGCCTGAACCTGAGGATTCCTCTCCAGTGCTGACATGGATCTTGGGGTACTTCTGGAGTCTCCCCAGGGGAGTCAGTCCTCGTCTCGAATGCGGGCATGCACTTGCGCTTTCCTCCAGAGCGGTAGCAGCAGTGTCACGCAGTCCGACGCGTGGATCAAAGGATCTATGGTTTTCCCTCGAGTCTTTCACACGAGGCTTTCCCACGAGGCTTTCCCACAGGGCTGTCCCACGTGTATACGTGGTGGGAGTCGATCCTCGGTTGAACGTCAAGGCAGTGCAGGGAAAACAGTTTCCTCTGGAATGGACTGACACATCTGGGGGACTCTTGGAATGGTGGCACGACCCTGGAGTTCCTCTCGCCTTTCCTGTAGAGAGCGCCTCCTCTTGAGATGCGACGGGAACGCCGGGAATTCTTTCCCTACGAAACAGGGAAAGGATCCCTCATCTCGAGCTAGGAGGCGGAATCGGGGCTCCCCTGGATGTGTGCGGGACCCCACGTGCTTCCTCTCGAGTGGAGACGGGTATGTCGGGGAACTTCTTGAGTTGCAGCAATGGTGTGAAGCACCCTTTGGAAGATCCAATGGTTAGATGTGATTGGCCTCGAGAAGCCTCAGCGGAAATGGGCCTCATCTCGCCTGGAGGGCAAAACCTCCTGGATTTTCTCGAGTTGCGGCAGGTGCTCTCGACTTACGACGGGGACCTCAGGGAACCGCTCTGGTGGCCTCAGGAAGGCCAGTCCCCATGCGAGTTCCTCGAGGACGTCTCGGGATTCCTCTCCCGTCGATGCCGGGGCCTAAGACCTTGTGTGGAGTCGGGGCCTGAACCTGAGGATTCCTCTCCAGTGCTGACAGGAATCTTGGGGTACTTCTGGAGTCTCCCCAGGGGAGTCAGTCCTCGTCTCGAATGCGGGCATGCATTGCGCTTTCCTCCAGAGCGGTAGCAGCAGTGTCACGCATTCCGCCGCGTGGATCAAAGGATCTATGGTTTTCCCTCGAGTCTTTCCCACGAGGCTTTCCCACGAGGCTTTCCCACAGGGCTGTCCCACGTGCACACGTGGTCGGAGTCGATCCTCGGCTTGAACGTCAAGGCAGTGCAGGGAAAACAGGTTCCTCTGGAATGGACTGACACATCTGGGGGACTCTTGGAATGGTGGCACGACCCTGGAGTTCCTCTCGCCTTTCCTGTGGAGAGCGCCTCCTCTTGAGATGCGACGGGAACGCCGGGAATTCTTTCCCTAAGAAACAGGGAAAGGATCCCTCATCTCGAGCTAGGAGGCGGAAACGGGGCTCCCCTGGATGTGTGCGGGACACCACGTGCTTCCTCTCGAGTGGACACGGGTATGTCGGGGAACTTCTTGAGTTGCAGCAACGGTGTGAAGGACCCTTTGGAAGTTCCAGTGGTTAGACGTGATTAGCCTCGAGAAGCCTCAGCGGAAATGGGCCTCATCTCGCCTGGAGGGCAAAACCTCCTGGATTTTCTCGAGTTGCGGCAGGTGCTCTCGACTTCCGACGGGGACCTCAGGGACCCGCTCTGGTGGCCTCAGGAAAGGCCAGTCCCCATGCGAGTTCCTCGGGGGCCTCTGGGGATTCCTCTCCCGTCGATGCCGGGGCCTAAGACCTTGTGTGGAGTCGGGGACGGAACCTGAGGATTCCTCTCCAGTGCTGACATGGATCTTGGGGTACTTCTGGAGTCTCCCCAGGGGAGTCAGTCCTCGTCTCGAATGCGGGCATGCACTTGCGCTTTCCTCCAGAGCGGTAGCAGCAGTGTCACGCAGTCCGCCGCGTGGATCAAAGGATCTATGGTTTTCCCTCGAATCTTTCCCACGAGGCTTTCCCACGAGGCTTTCCCACAGGGCTGTCCCACGTGCACACGTGGTGGGAGTCGATCCTCGGCTTGAACGTCAAGGCAGTGCAGGGAAAACAGGTTCCTCTGAAATGGACTGACACATCTGGGGGACTCTTGGAATGGTGGCACGACCCTGGAGTTCCTCTCGCCTTTCCTGTGGAGAGCGCCTCCTCTTGAGATGCGACGGGAACGCCGGGAATTCTTTCCCTACCAAACAGGGAAAGGATCCCTCATCTCGAGCTAGGAGGCGGAAACGGGGCTCCCCTGGATGTGTGCGGGACACCACGTGCTTCCTCTCGAGTGGAGACGGGTATGTCGGGGACCTTCTAGAGTTGCAGCAAGGGTGTGAAGGACCCTTTGGAAGTTCCAGTGGTTAGATGTGATTAGCCTCGAGAAGCCTCAGCGGAAATGGGCCTCATCTCGCCTGGAGGGCAAAACCTCCTGGATTTTCTCGAGTTGCGGCAGGTGCTGTCGACTTACGACGGGGACCTCAGGGACCCGCTCTGGTGGCCTCAGGAAAGGCCAGTCCCCATGCGAGTTCCTATGGGGATTCCTCACCCGTCGATGCCGGGGCCTAAGACCTTCTGTGGAGTCGGGGCCGGAACCTGAGGATTCCTCTCCAGTGCTGACATGGATCTTGGGCTACTTCTGGAGTCTCCCCAGGGGAGTCAGTCCTCGTCTCCAATGCGGGCATGCACTTGCGCTTTCCTCCAGAGCGGTAGCAGCAGTGTCACGCAGTCCGCCGGGTGGATCAAAGGATCTATGGTTTTCCCTCGAGTCTTTCCCACGAGGCTTTCCCACGAGGCTTTCCCACAGGGCTGTCCCACGTGCACACGTGGTGGGAGTCGATCCTCGGCTTGAACGTCAAGGCAGTGCAGGGAAAACAGGTTCCTCTGGAATGGACTGACACATCTGGGGGACTCTTGGAATGGTGGCACGACCCTGGAGTTCCTCTCGCCTTTCCTGTGGAGAGCGCCTCCTCTTGAGATGCGACGGGAACGCCGGGAATTCTTTCCCTATGAAACAGGGAAAGGATCCCTCATCTCGAGCTAGGAGGCGGAAACGGGGCTCCCCTGGATGTGTGTGGGACACCACGTGCTTCCTCTCGAGTGGAGACGGGTATGTCGGGGAAGTTCTTGAGTTGCAGCAAGGGTGTGAATGACGCTTTGGAAGTTCCAGTGGTTAGTCGTGATTAGCCTCGAGAAGCCTCAGCGGAAAAGGGCCTCATCTCGCCTGGAGGGCAAAACCTCCTGGATTTTCTCGAGTTGCGGCAGGTGCTCTCGACTTACGACGGGGACCTCAGGGAACCGCTCTGGTGGCCTCAGGAAAGGCCAGTCCCCATGCGAGTTCCTCGGGGGCCTCTCGGGATTCCTCTCCCGTCGATACCGGGGCCTAAGACCTTGTGTGTAGTCGGGGCCGGAACCTGAGGATTCCTCTCCAGTGCTGACATGGATCTTGGGGTACTTCTGGAGTCTCCCCAGGGGAGTCAGTCCTCGTCTCGAATGCGGGCATGCACTTGCGCTTTCCTCCAGATCGGTAGCAGCAGTGTCAGGCAGTCCGCCGCGTGGATCAAAGGATCTATGGTTTACCCTCGAATCTTTCCCACGAGTCTTTCCCACGAGGCTTTCCCACAGGGCTGTCCCACGTGCACACGTGGTGGGAGTCGATCCTCGGCTTGAACGTCAAGGCAGTGCAGGGAAAACAGGTTCCTCTGGAATGGACTGACACATCTGGGGGACTCTTGGAATGGTGTCACGACCCTGGAGTTACTCTCGCCTTTCCTGTGGAGAGCGCCTCCTCTTGAGATGCGACGGGAACGCCGGGAATTCTTTCCCTACGAAACAGGGAAAGGATCCCTCATCTCGAGCTAGGAGGCGGAAACGTGGCTCCCCTGGATGTGTGCGGGACACCACGTGCTTCATCTCGAGTGGAGACGGGTATGTCGGGGAACTTCTTGAGTTGCAGCAAGGGTGTGAAGGACCCTTTGGAAGTTCCAGTGGTTAGATGTGATTGGCCTCGAGAAGCCTCAGCGGAAATGGGCCTCATCTCGCCTCGAGGGCAAAACCTCCTGGATTTTCTCGAGTTGCGGCAGGTGCTCTCGACTTATGACGGGGACCTCAGGGACCCGCTCTGGTGGCCTCAGGAAAGGCCAGTCCCCATGCGAGTTCCTCGGGGGCCTCTCGGGATTCCTCTCCCGTCGATGCCGGGGCCTAAGACCTTGTGTGGAGTCGGGGCCGGAACCTGAGGATTCCTCTCCAGTGCTGACATGGATCTTGGGGTACTTCTGGAGTCTCCCCAGGGGAGTCAGTCCTCGTCTCGAATGCGGGCATGCACTTGCGCTTTCCTCCAGAGCGGTAGCAGCAGTGTCACGCAGTCCGCCGCGTGGATCAAAGGATCTATGGTTTTCCCTCGAGTCTTTCCCACCAGGCTTTCCCACGAGGCTTTCCCCCTGGGCTGTCCCACGTGCACACGTGGTGGGAGTCGATCCTCGGCTTGAACGTAAAGGCAGTGCAGGGAAAACAGGTTCCTCTGGAATGGACTGACACATCTGGGGGACTCTTGGAATGGTGGCACGACCCTGGAGTTCCTCTCGCCTTTCCTGTGGAGAGCGCCTCCTCTTGAGATGCGACGGGAACGCCGGGAATTCTTTCCCTACGAAACAGGGAAAGGATCCCTCATCTCGAGCTAGGAGGCGGAAACGGGGCTCCCCTGGATGTGTGCGGGACACCACGTGCTTCCTCTCGAGTGGAGACGGGTATGTCGGGGACCTTCTAGAGTTGCAGCAAGGGTGTGAAGGACCCTTTGGAAGTTCCAGTGGTTAGATGTGATTAGCCTCGAGAAGCCTCAGCGGAAATGGGCCTCATCTCGCCTGGAGGGCAAAACCTCCTGGATTTTCTCGAGTTGCGGCAGGTGCTCTCGACTTACGACGGGGACCTCAGGGACCCGCTCTGGTGGCCTCAGGAAAGGCCAGTCCCCATGCGAGTTCCTCGGGGGCCTCTCGGGATTCCTCTCCCGTCGATGCCGGGGCCTAAGACCTTGTGTGGAGTCGGGGCCGGAACCTGAGGATTCCTCTCCAGTGCTGACATTGATCTTGGGGTACTTCTGGAGTCTCCCCAGGGGAGTCAGTCCTCGTCTCGAATGCGGGCATGCACTTGCGCTTTCCTCCAGAGCGGTAGCAGCAGTGTCACGCAGTCCGCCGCGTGGATCAAAGGATGTATGGTTTTCCCTCGAGTCTTTCCCACGAGGCTTTCCCACGAGGCTTTCCCACAGGGCTGTCCCACGTGCACACGTGGTGGGAGTCGATCCTCGGCTTGAACGTCAAGGCAGTGCAGGGAAAACAGGTTCCTCTGGAATGGACTGACACATCTGGGGGACTCTTGGAATGGTGGCACGACCCTGGAGTTCCTCTCGCCTTTCCTGTGGAGAGCGCCTCCTCTTGAGATGCGACGGGAACGCCGGGAATTCTTTCCCTACGAAACAGGGAAAGGATCCCTCATCTCGAGCTAGGAGGCGGAAACGGGGCTCCCCTGGATGTGTGCGGGACACCACGTGCTTCATCTCGAGTGGAGACGGGTATGTCGGGGAACTTCTTGAGTTGCAGCAAGGGTGTGAAGGACCCTTTGGAAGTTCCAGTGGTTAGATGTGATTGGCCTCGAGAAGCCTCAGCGGAAATGGGCCTCATCTCGCCTCGAGGGCAAAACCTCCTGGATTTTCTCGAGTTGCGGCAGGTGCTCTCGACTTATGACGGGGACCTCAGGGACCCGCTCTGGTGGCCTCAGGAAAGGCCAGTCCCCATGCGAGTTCCTCGGGGGCCTCTCGGGATTCCTCTCCCGTCGATGCCGGGGCCTAAGACCTTGTGTGGAGTCGGGGCCGGAACCTGAGGATTCCTCTCCAGTGCTGACATGGATCTTGGGGTACTTCTGGAGTCTCCCCAGGGGAGTCAGTCCTCGTCTCGAATGCGGGCATGCACTTGCGCTTTCCTCCAGAGCGGTAGCAGCAGTGTCACGCAGTCCGCCGCGTGGATCAAAGGATCTATGGTTTTCCCTCGAGTCTTTCCCACCAGGCTTTCCCACGAGGCTTTCCCCCTGGGCTGTCCCACGTGCACACGTGGTGGGAGTCGATCCTCGGCTTGAACGTAAAGGCAGTGCAGGGAAAACAGGTTCCTCTGGAATGGACTGACACATCTGGGGGACTCTTGGAATGGTGGCACGACCCTGGAGTTCCTCTCGCCTTTCCTGTGGAGAGCGCCTCCTCTTGAGATGCGACGGGAACGCCGGGAATTCTTTCCCTACGAAACAGGGAAAGGATCCCTCATCTCGAGCTAGGAGGCGGAAACGGGGCTCCCCTGGATGTGTGCGGGACACCACGTGCTTCCTCTCGAGTGGAGACGGGTATGTCGGGGACCTTCTAGAGTTGCAGCAAGGGTGTGAAGGACCCTTTGGAAGTTCCAGTGGTTAGATGTGATTAGCCTCGAGAAGCCTCAGCGGAAATGGGCCTCATCTCGCCTGGAGGGCAAAACCTCCTGGATTTTCTCGAGTTGCGGCAGGTGCTCTCGACTTACGACGGGGACCTCAGGGACCCGCTCTGGTGGCCTCAGGAAAGGCCAGTCCCCATGCGAGTTCCTCGGGGGCCTCTCGGGATTCCTCTCCCGTCGATGCCGGGGCCTAAGACCTTGTGTGGAGTCGGGGCCGGAACCTGAGGATTCCTCTCCAGTGCTGACATTGATCTTGGGGTACTTCTGGAGTCTCCCCAGGGGAGTCAGTCCTCGTCTCGAATGCGGGCATGCACTTGCGCTTTCCTCCAGAGCGGTAGCAGCAGTGTCACGCAGTCCGCCGCGTGGATCAAAGGATGTATGGTTTTCCCTCGAGTCTTTCCCACGAGGCTTTCCCACGAGGCTTTCCCACAGGGCTGTCCCACGTGCACACGTGGTGGGAGTCGATCCTCGGCTTGAACGTCAAGGCAGTGCAGGGAAAACAGGTTCCTCTGGAATGGACTGACACATCTGGGGGACTCTTGGAATGGGGGCACGACCCTGGAGTTCCTCTCGCCTTTCCTGTGGAGAGCGCCTCCTCTTGAGATGCGACGGGAACGCCGGGAATTCTTTCCCTACGAAACAGGGAAAGGATCCCTCATCTCGAGCTAGGAGGCGGAAACGGGGCTCCCCTGGATGTGTGCGGGACCCCACGTGATTCCTTTCGAGTGCAGACGGGTATGTCGGGGAACTTCTTGAGTTGCAGCAAGGGTGTGAAGGACCCTTTGGAAGTTCCAGTGGTTAGATGTGATTGGCCTCGAGAAGCCTCAGCAGAAATGGGCCTCATCTCGCCTGGAGGGCAAAACCTCCTGGATTTTCTCGAGTTGCGGCAGGTGCTCTCGACTTACGACGGGGACCTCAGGGACACGCTCTGGTGGCCTCAGGAAAGGCCAGTCCCCATGCGAGTTCCTCGGGGGCGTCTCGGGATTCCTCTCCCGTCGATGCCGGGGCCTAAGACCTTGTGTGGATTCGGGGCCGAAACCTGAGGATTCCTCTCCAGTGCTGACATGGACCTTGGGTTACTTCTGGAGTCTCCCCAGGGGAGTCAGTCCTCGTCTCGAATGCGGGCATGCACTTGCGCTTTCCTCCAGAGCGGTAGCAGCAGTGACACGCAGTCCGCCGCGTGGATCAGAGGATCTATGGTTTTCCCTCGAGTCTTTCCCACGAGGCTTTCCCACGAGGCTTTCCCACAGGGCTGTCCCACGTGCACACGTGGTGGGAGTCGATCCTCGTCTTGAACGTCAAGGCAGTGCAGGGAAAACAGGTTCCTCTGGAATGGACTGACACATCTGGGGGACTCTTGGAATGGTGGCACGACCCTGGAGTTCCTCTCGCCTTTCCTGTGGAGAGCGCCTCCTCTTGAGATGCGACGGGAACGCCGGGAATTCTTTCCCTACGAAACAGGGAAAGGATCCCTCATCTCGAGCTAGGAGGCGGAAACGGGGCTCCCCTGGATGTGTGCGGACCCCACGTGCTTCCTCTCGAGTGCAGACGGGTATGTCGGGGAACTTCTTGAGTTGCAGCAAGGGTGTGAAGGACCCTTTGGAAGTTCCAGTGGTTAGATGTGATTGGCCTCGAGAAGCCTCAGCGGAAATGGGCCTCATCTCGCCTGGAGGGCAAAACCTCCTGGATTTTCTCGAGTTGCGGCAGGTGCTCTCGAATTACGACGGGGACCTCAGGGACCCGCTCTGGTGGCCTCAGGAAAGGCCAGTCCCCATGCGAGTTCCTCGGGGGCCTCTCGGGATTCCTCTCCCGTCGATGCCGGGGCCTAAGACCTTGTGTGGAGTCGGGGCCGGATCCTGAGGATTCCTCTCCAGTGCTGACATTGATCTTGGGGTACTTCTGGAGTCTCCCCAGGGGAGTCAGTCCTCGTCTCGAATGCGGGCATGCACTTGCGCTTTCCTCCAGAGCGGTAGCAGCAGTGTCACGCAGTCCGCCGCGTGGATCAAAGGATGTATGGTTTTCCCTCGAGTCTTTCCCACGAGGCTTTCCCACGAGGCTTTCCCACAGGGCTGTCCCACGTGCACACGTGGTGGGAGTCGATCCTCGGCTTGAACGTCAAGGCAGTGCAGGGAAAACAGGTTCCTCTGGAATGGACTGACACATCTGGGGGACTCTTGGAATGGGGGCACGACCCTGGAGTTCCTCTCGCCTTTCCTGTGGAGAGCGCCTCCTCTTGAGATGCGACGGGAACGCCGGGAATTCTTTCCCTACGAAACAGGGAAAGGATCCCTCATCTCGAGCTAGGAGGCGGAAACGGGGCTCCCCTGGATGTGTGCGGGACCCCACGTGATTCCTTTCGAGTGCAGACGGGTATGTCGGGGAACTTCTTGAGTTGCAGCAAGGGTGTGAAGGACCCTTTGGAAGTTCCAGTGGTTAGATGTGATTGGCCTCGAGAAGCCTCAGCAGAAATGGGCCTCATCTCGCCTGGAGGGCAAAACCTCCTGGATTTTCTCGAGTTGCGGCAGGTGCTCTCGACTTACGACGGGGACCTCAGGGACACGCTCTGGTGGCCTCAGGAAAGGCCAGTCCCCATGCGAGTTCCTCGGGGGCGTCTCGGGATTCCTCTCCCGTCGATGCCGGGGCCTAAGACCTTGTGTGGATTCGGGGCCGAAACCTGAGGATTCCTCTCCAGTGCTGACATGGACCTTGGGTTACTTCTGGAGTCTCCCCAGGGGAGTCAGTCCTCGTCTCGAATGCGGGCATGCACTTGCGCTTTCCTCCAGAGCGGTAGCAGCAGTGACACGCAGTCCGCCGCGTGGATCAGAGGATCTATGGTTTTCCCTCGAGTCTTTCCCACGAGGCTTTCCCACGAGGCTTTCCCACAGGGCTGTCCCACGTGCACACGTGGTGGGAGTCGATCCTCGTCTTGAACGTCAAGGCAGTGCAGGGAAAACAGGTTCCTCTGGAATGGACTGACACATCTGGGGGACTCTTGGAATGGTGGCACGACCCTGGAGTTCCTCTCGCCTTTCCTGTGGAGAGCGCCTCCTCTTGAGATGCGACGGGAACGCCGGGAATTCTTTCCCTACGAAACAGGGAAAGGATCCCTCATCTCGAGCTAGGAGGCGGAAACGGGGCTCCCCTGGATGTGTGCGGACCCCACGTGCTTCCTCTCGAGTGCAGACGGGTATGTCGGGGAACTTCTTGAGTTGCAGCAAGGGTGTGAAGGACCCTTTGGAAGTTCCAGTGGTTAGATGTGATTGGCCTCGAGAAGCCTCAGCGGAAATGGGCCTCATCTCGCCTGGAGGGCAAAACCTCCTGGATTTTCTCGAGTTGCGGCAGGTGCTCTCGAATTACGACGGGGACCTCAGGGACCCGCTCTGGTGGCCTCAGGAAAGGCCAGTCCCCATGCGAGTTCCTCGGGGGCGTCTCGGGATTCCTCTCCCGTCGATGCCGGGGCCTAAGACCTTGTGTGGATTCGGGGCCGGAACCTGAGGATTCCTCTCCAGTGCTGACATGGATCTTGGGGTACTTCTGGAGTCTCCCCAGGGGAATCAGTCCTCGTCTCGAATGCGGGCATGCACTTGCGCTTTCCTCCAGAGCGGTAGCAGCAGTGTCACGCAGTCCGCCGCGTGGATCAAAGGATCTATGGTTTTCCCTCGAGTCTTTCCCACGAGGCTTTCCCACGAGGCTTTCCCACAGGGCTGTCCCACGTGCACACGTGGTGGGAGTCGATCCTCGGCTTGAACGTCAAGGCAGTGCAGGGAAAACAGGTTCCTCTGGAATGGACTGACACATCTGGGGGACTCTTGGAATGGTGGCACGACCCTGGAGTTCCTCTCGCCTTTCCTGTGGAGAGCGCCTCCTCTTGAGATGCGACGGGAACGCCGGGAATTCTTTCCCTACGAAACAGGGAAAGGATCCCTCATCTCGAGCTAGGAGGCGGAAACTGGGCTCCCCTGGATGTGTGCGGAACCCACGTGCTTCCTCTCGAGTGCAGACGGGTATGTCGGGGAACTTCTTGAGTTGCAGCAAGGGTGTGAAGGACCCTTTGGAAGTTCCAGTGGTTAGATGTGATTGGCCTCGAGAAGCCTCAGCGGAAATGGGCCTCATCTCGCCTGGAGGGCAAAACCTCCTGGATTTTCTCGAGTTGCGGCAGGTGCTCTCGACTTACGACGGGGACCTCAGGGACCCGCTCTGGTGGCCTCAGGAAAGGCCAGTCCCCATGCGAGTTCCTCGGGGGCCTCTCGGGATTCCTATCCCGTCGATGCCGGGGCCTAAGACCTTGTGTGGAGTCGGGGCCGGAACCTGAGGATTCCTCTCCAGTGCTGACATGGATCTTGGGGTACTTCTGGAGTCTCCCCAGGGGAGTCAGTCCTCGTCTCGAATGCGGGCATGCACTTGCGCTTTCCTCCAGAGCGGTAGCAGCAGTGTCACGCAGTCCGCCGCGTGGATCAAAGGATCTATGGTTTTCCCTCGAGTCTTTCCCACGAGGCTTTCCCACGAGGCTTTCCCACAGGGCTGTCCCACGTGCACACGTGGTGGGACTCGATCCTCGGCTTGAACGTCAAGGCAGTGCAGGGAAAACAGGTTCCTCTGGAATGGACTGACACATCTGGGGGACTCTTGGAATGGTGTCACGACCCTGGAGTTCCTCTCGCCTTTACTGTGGAGAGCGCCTCCTCTTGAGATGCGACGGGAACGCCGGGAATTCTTTCCCTAAGAAACAGGGAAAGGATCCCTCATCTCGAGCTAGGAGGCGGAAACGGGGCTCCCCTGGATGTGTGCGGGACCCCACGTGCTTCCTCTCGAGTGGAGACGGGTATGTCGGGGAACTTCTTGAGTTGCAGCAAGGGTGTGAAGGACCCTTTGGAAGTTCCAGTGGTTACATGTGATTGGCCTCGAGAAGCCTCAGCGGAAATGGGCTTCATCTCGCCTGGAGGGCAAAACCTCCTGGATTTTCTCGAGTTGCGGCAGGTGCTCTCGACTTACGACGGGGACCTCAGGGACGCGCTCTGGTGGCCTCAGGAAAGGCCAGTCCCCATGCGAGTTCCTCGGGGGCGTCTCGGGATTCCTCTCCCGTCGATGCCGGGGCCTAAGACCTTGTGTGGATTCGGGGGCGGAACCTGAGGATTCCTCTCCAGTGCTGACATGGATCTTGGGGTACTTCTGGAGTCTCCCCAGGGGAGTCAGTCCTCGTCTCGAATGCGGGCATGCACTTGCGCTTTCCTCCAGAGCGGTAGCAGCACTGTCACGCAGTCTGCCGCGTGGATCAAAGGATCTATGGTTTTCCCTCGAGTCTTTCCCACGAGGCTTTCCCACGAGGCTTTCCCACAGGGCTGTCCCACGTGCACACGTGGCGGGAGTCGATCCTCGGCTTGAACGTCAAGGCAGTGCAGGGAAAACAGGTTCCTCTGGAATGGACTGACACATCTGGGGGACTCTTGGAATGGTGGCACGACCCTGGAGTTCCTCTCGCCTTTCCTGTGGAGAGCGCCTCCTCTTGAGATGCGACGGGAACGCCGGGAATTCTTTCCCTACGAAACAGGGAAAGGATCCCTCATCTCGAGCTAGGAGGCGGAAACGGTGCTCCCCTGGATGTGTGCGGGACCCCACGTGATTCCTTTCGAGTGCAGACGGGTATGTCGGGGAACTTCTTGAGTTGCAGCAAGGGTGTGAAGGACCCTTTGGAAGTTCCAGTGGTTAGATGTGATTGGCCTCGAGAAGCCTCAGCGGAAATGGGCCTCATCTCGCCTGGAGGGCAAAACCTCCTGGATTTTCTCGAGTTGCGGCAGGTGCTCTCGACTTACGACGGGGACCACAGAGACCCGCTCTGGTGGACTCAGGAAAGGCCAGTCCCCATGCGAGTTCCTCGGGGGCCTCTCGGGATTCCTCTCCCGTCGATGCCGGGGCCTAAGACCTTGTGTGGAGTCGGGGCCGGAACCTGAGGATTCCTCTCCAGTGCTGACATGGATCTTGGGGTACTTCTGGAGTCTCCCCATGGGAGTCAGTCCTCGTCTCGAATGCGGGCATGCACTTGCGCTTTCCTCCAGAGCGGTAGCAGCAGTGTCACGCAGTCCGCCGCGTGGATCAAAGGATCTATGGTTTTCCCTCGAGTCTTTCCCACGAGGCTTTCCCACGAGGCTTTCCCACAGGGCTGTCCCACGTGCACACGTGGTGGGAGTCGATCCTCGGCTTGAACGTCAAGGCAGTGCAGGGAAAACAGGTTCCTCTGGAATGGACTGACACATCTGGGGGACTCTTGGAATGGTGGCACGACCCTGGAGTTCCTCTCGCCTTTACTGTGGAGAGCGCCTCCTCTTGAGATGCGACGGGAACGCCGGGAATTCTTTCCCTAAGAAACAGGGAAAGGATCCCTCATCTCGAGCTAGGAGGCGGAAACGGGGCTCCCCTGGATGTGTGCGGGACCCCACGTGCTTCCTCTCGAGTGGAGACGGGTATGTCGTGGAACTTCTTGAGTTGCAGCAAGGGTGTGAAGGACCCTTTGGAAGTTCCAGAGGTTACATGTGATTGGCCTCGAGAAGCCTCAGCGGAAATGGGCCTCATCTGGCCTGGAGGGCAAAACCTCCTGGATTTTCTCGAGTTGCGGCAGGTGCTCTCGACTTAGGACGGGGACCTCAGGGAACCGCTCTGGTGGCCTCAGGAAAGGCCAGTCCCCATGCGAGTTCCTCGGGGGCCTCTCGGGATTCCTCTCCCGTCGATGCCGGGGCCTAAGACCTTGTGTGGAGTCGGGGCCGGAACCTGAGGATTCCTCTCCAGTGCTGACAACGATCTTGGGGTACTTCTGGAGTCTCCCCAGGGGAGTCAGTCCTCGTCTCGAATGCGGGCATGCACTTGCGCTTTCCTCCAGAGCGGTAGCAGCAGTGTCACGCAGTCCGCCGCGTGGATCAAAGGATCTATGGTTTTCCCTCGAGTCTTTCCCACGAGGCTTTCCCACGAGGCTTTCCCACAGGGCTGTCCCACGTGCACACGTGGTGGGAGTCGATCCTCGGCTTGAACGTCAAGGCAGTGCAGGGAAAACAGGTTCCTCTGGAATGGACTGACACATCTGGGGGACTCTTGGAATGGTGGCACGACCCTGGAGTTCCTCTCGCCTTTCCTGTGGAGAGCGCCTCCTCTTGAGATGCGACGGAAACGCCGGGAATTCTTTCCCTACGAAACAGGGAAAGGATCCCTCATTTCGAGCTAGGAGGCGAAACGGGGCTCCCCTGGATGTGTGCGGGACCCCACGTGCTTCCTCTCGAGTGCAGACGGGTATGTCGGGGAACTTCTTGAGTTGCAGCAAGGGTGTGAAGGACCCTTTGGAAGTTCCAGTGGTTAGATGTGATTGGCCTCGAGAAGCCTCAGCGGAAATGGGCCTCATCTCGCCTGGAGGGCAAAACCTCCTGGATTTTCTCGAGTTGCGGCAGGTGCTCTCGACTTACGACGGGGACCTCAGGGACACGCTCTGGTGGCCTCAGGAAAGGCCAGTCCCCATGCGAATTCCTCGGGGACCTCTCGGGATTCCTCTCCCGTCGATGCCGGGGCCTAAGACCTTGAGTGGAGTCGGGGCCGGAACCTGAGGATTCCTCTCCAGTGCTGACATGGATCTTGGGGTACTTCTGGAGTCTCCCCATGGGAGTCAGTCCTCGTCTCGAATGCGGGCATGCACTTGCGCTTTCCTCCAGAGCGGTAGCAGCAGTGTCACGCAGTCCGCCGCGTGGATCAAAGGATCTATGGTTTTCCCTCGAGTCTTTCCCACGAGGCTTTCCCACGAGGCTTTCCCACAGGGCTGTCCCACGTGCACATGTGGTGGGAGTCGATCCTCGGCTTGAACGTCAAGGCAGTGCAGGGAAAACAGGTTCCTCTGGAATGGACTGACACATCTGGGGGACTCTTGGAATGGTGTCACGACCCTGGAGTTCCTCTCGCCTTTCCTGTGGAGAGCGCCTCCTCTTGAGATGCGATGGGAACGCCGGGAATTCTTTCCCTACGAAACAGGGAAAGGATCCCTCATCTCGAGCTAGGAGGCGGAAACGGGGCTCCCCTGGATGTGTGCGAGACACCACGTGCTTCCTCTCGAGTGCAGACGGGTATGTCGGGGAACTTCTTGAGTTGCAGCAAGGGTGTGAAGGACCCTTTGGAAGTTCCAGTGGTTAGATGTGATTGGCCTCGAGAAGCCACAGCGGAAATTTGCCTCATCTCGCCTGGAGGGCAAAACCTCCTGGATTTTCTCGAGTTGCGGCAGGTGCTCTCGACTTACGACGGGGACCTCATGGACCCGCTCTGGTGGCCTCAGGAAAGGCCAGTCCCCATGCGAGTTCCTCGGGGGCCTCTCGGGATTCCTCTCCCGTCGATGCCGGGGCCTAAGACCTTGTGTGGAGTCGGGGCCGGAACCTGAGGATTCCTCTCCAGTGCTGACATGGATCTTGGGGTACTTCTGGAGTCTCCCCAGGGGAGTCAGTCCTCGTCTCGAATGCGGGCATGCACTTGCGCTTTCCTCCAGAGCGGTAGCAGCAGTGTCACGCAGTCCGCCGCGTGGATCAAAGGATCTATGGTTTTCCCTCGAGTCTTTCCCACGAGGCTTTCCCACGAGGCTTTCCCACAGGGCTGTCCCACGTGCACACGTGGTGGGAGTCGATCCTCGGCTTGAACGTCAAGGCAGTGCAGGGAAAACAGGTTCCTCTGGAATGGACTGACACATCTGGGGGACTCTTGGAATGGTGGCACGACCCTGGAGTTCCTCTCGCCTTTCCTGTGGAGAGCGCCTCCTCTTGAGATGCGACGGGAACGCCGGGAATTCTTTCCCTACGAAACAGGGAAAGGATCCCTCATCTCGAGCTAGGAGGCGGAAACGGGGCTCCCCTGGATGTATGCGGGACACCACATGCTTCCTCTCGAGTGGAGACGGGTATGTCGGGGAACTTCTTGATTTGCAGCAAGGGTGTGAAGGACCCTTTGGAAGTTCCAGTGGTTAGACGTGATTGGCCTCGAGAAGCCTCAGCGGAAATGGGCCTCATCTCGCCTGGAGGGCAAAACCTCCTGGATTTTCTCGAGTTGCGGCAGGTGCTCACGACTTACGACGGGGACCTCAGGGACCCGCTCTGATGGCCTCAGGAAAGGCCAGTCCCCATGCGAGTTCCTCGGGGGCGTCTCGGGATTCCTCTCCCGTCGATGCCGGGGCCTAAGACCTAGTGTGGAGTCGGGGCCGGAACCTGAGGATTCCTCTCCAGTGCTGACATGGATCTTGGGGTACTTCTGGAGTCTCCCCAGGGGAGTCAGTCCTCGTCTCGAATGCGGGCATGCACTTGCGCTTTCCTCCAGAGCGGTAGCAGCAGTGTCACGCAGTCCGCCGCGTGGATCAAAGGATCTATGGTTTTCCCTCGAATCTTTCCCACGAGGCTTTCCCACGAGGCTTTCCCACAGGGCTGTCCCACGTGCACTCGTGGTGGGAGTCGATCCTCGGCTTGAACGTCAAGGCAGTGCAGGGAAAACAGGTTCCTCTGGAATGGACTGACACATCTGGGGGACTCTTGGAATGGTGGCACGACCCTGGAGTTCCTCTCGCCTTTCCTGTGGAGAGCGCCTCCTCTTGAGATGCGACGGGAACGCCGGGACTTCTTTCCCTACGAAACAGGGAAAGGATCCCTCATCTCGAGCTAGGAGGCGGAAACGGGGCTCCCCTGGATGTGTGCGGGACCCCACGTGCTTCCTCTCGAGTGGAGACGGGTATGTCGGGGAACTTCTTGAGTTGCAGCAATGGTGTGAAGGACCCTTTGGAAGTTCCAGTGGTTAGATGTGATTGGCCTCGAGAAGCCTCAGCGGAAATGGGCCTCATCTGGCCTGGAGGGCAAAACCTCCTGGATTTTCTCGAGTTGCGGCAGGTGCTCTCGACTTAGGACGGGGACCTCAGGGAACCGCTCTGGTGGCCTCAGGAAAGGCCATTCCCCATGCGAGTTCCTCGGGGGCGTCTCGGGATTCCTCTCCCGTCCATGCCGGGGCCTAAGACCTTGTGTGGAGTCGGGGCCGGAACCTGAGGATTCCTCTCCAGTGCTGACAACGATCTTGGGGTACTTCTGGAGTCTCCCCAGGGGAGTCAGTCCTCGTCTCGAATGCGGGCATGCACTTGCGGTTTCCTCCAGAGCGGTAGCAGCAGTGTCACGCAGTCCGCCGCGTGGATCAAAGGATCTATGGTTTTCCCTCGAGTCTTTCCCACGAGGCTTTCCCACGAGGCTTTCCCACAGGGCTGTCCCACGTGCACACGTGGTGGGAGTCGATCCTCGGCTTGAACGTCAAGGCAGTGCAGGGAAAACAGGTTCCTCTGGAATGGACTGACACATCTGGGGGACTCTTGGAATGGTGGCACGACCCTGGAGTTCCTCTCGCCTTTCCTGTGGAGAGCGCCTCCTCTTGAGATGCGACGGGAACGCCGGGAATTCTTTCCCTACGAAACAGGGAAAGGATCCCTCATCTCGAGCTAGGAGGCGGAAACGGGGCTCCCCTGAATATATGCGGGACACCACATGCTTCCTCTCGAGTGGAGACGGGTATGTCGGGGAACTTCTTGATTTGCAGCAAGGGTGTGAAGGACCCTTTGGAAGTTCCAGTGGTTAGACGTGATTGGCCTCGAGAAGCCTCAGCGGAAATGGGCCTCATCTCGCCTGGAGGGCAAAACCTCCTGGATTTTCTCGAGTTGCGGCAGGTGCTCACGACTTACGACGGGGACCTCAGGGACCCACTCTGATGGCCTCAGGAAAGGCCAGTCCCCATGCGAGTTCCTCGGGGGCCTCTCGGGATTCCTCTCCCGTCGATGCCGGGGCCTAAGACCTTGTGTGGAGTCGGGGCCGGAACCTGAGGATTCCTCTCCAGTGCTGACATGGATCTTGGGGTACTTCTGGAGTCTCCCCATGGGAGTCAGTCCTCGTCTCGAATGCGGGCATGCACTTGCGCTTTCCTCCAGAGCGGTAGCAGCAGTGTCACGCAGTCCGCCGCGTGGATCAAAGGATCTATGGTTTTCCCTCGAGTCTTTCCCACGAGGCTTTCCCACGAGGCTTTCCCACAGGGCTGTCCCACGTGCACACGTGGTGGGAGTCGATCCTCGGCTTGAACGTCAAGGCAGTGCAGGGAAAACAGGTTCCTCTGGAATGGACTGACACATCTGGGGGACTCTTGGAATGGTGGCACGACCCTGGAGTTCCTCTCGCCTTTCCTGTGGAGAGCGCCTCCTCTTGAGATGCGACGGGAACGCCGGGACTTCTTTCCCTACGAAACAGGGAAAGGATCCCTCATCTCGAGCTAGGAGGCGGAAACGGGGCTCCCCTGGATGTGTGCGGGACCCCACGTGCTTCCTCTCGAGTGGAGACGGGTATGTCGGGGAACTTCTTGAGTTGCAGCAAGGGTGAGAAGGACCCTTTGGAAGTTCCAGTGGTTAGATGTGATTGGCCTCGAGAAGCCTCAGCGGAAATGGGCCTCATCTGGCCTGGAGGGCAAAACCTCCTGGATTTTCTCGAGTTGCGGCAGGTGCTCTCGACTTAGGACGGGGACCTCAGGGAACAGCTCTGGTGGCCTCAGGAAAGGCCAGTCCCCATGCGAGTTCCTCGGGGGCGTCTCGGGATTCCTCTCCCGTCCATGCCGGGGCCTAAGACCTTGTGTGGAGTCGGGGCCGGAACCTGAGGATTCCTCTCCAGTGCTGACAACGATCTTGGGGTACTTCTGGAGTCTCCCCAGGGGAGTCAGTCCTCGTCTCGAATGCGGGCATGCACTTGCGCTTTCCTCCAGAGCGGTAGCAGCAGTGTCACGCAGTCCGCCGCGTGGATCAAAGGATCTATGGTTTTCCCTCGAGTCTTTCCCACGAGGCTTTCCCACGAGGCTTTCCCACAGGGCTGTCCCACGTGCACACGTGGTGGGAGTCGATCCTCGGCTTGAACGTCAAGGCAGTGCAGGGAAAACAGGTTCCTCTGGAATGGACTGACACATCTGGGGGACTCTTGGAATGGTGGCACGACCCTGGAGTTCCTCTCGCCTTTCCTGTGGAGAGCGCCTCCTCTTGAGATGCGACGGGAACGCCGGGAATTCTTTCCCTACGAAACAGGGAAAGGATCCCTCATCTCGAGCTAGGAGGCGGAAACGGGGCTCCCCTGGATGTGTGCGGGACACCACATTCTTCCTCTCGAGTGGAGACGGGTACGTCGGGGAACTTCTTGAGTTGCAGCAAGGGTGTGAAGGACCCTTTGGAAGTTCCAGTGGTTAGACGTGATTGGCCTCGAGAAGCCTCAGCGGAAATGGGCCTCATCTCGCCTGGAGGGCAAAACCTCCTGGATTTTCTCGAGTTGCGGCAGGTGCTCTCGACTTACGACGGGGACCTCAGGGACCCGCTCTGGTGGCCTCAGGAAAGGCCAGTCCCCATGCGAGTTCCTCGGGGGTGTCTCGGGATTCCTCTCCCGTCGATGCCGGGGCCTAAGCCCTTGTGTGGATTCGGGGCCGGAACCTGAGGATTCCTCTCCAGTGCTGACATGGATCTTGGGGTACTTCTGGAGTCTCCCCAGGGGAGTCAGTCCTCGTCTCGAATGCGGGCATGCACTTGCGCTTTCCTCCAGAGCGGTAGCAGCAGTGTCACGCAGTCCGCCGCGTGGATCAAAGGATCTATGGTTTTCCCTCGAGTCTTTCCCACGAGGCTTTCCCACGAGGCTTTCCCACAGGGCTGTCCCACGTGCACACGTGGTGGGAGTCGATCCTCGGCTTGAACGTCATGGCAGTGAAGGGAAAACAGGTTCCTCTGGAATGGACTGACACATCTGGGGGACTCTTGGAATGGTGTCACGACCCTGGAGTTCCTCTCGCCTTTCCTGTGGAGAGCGCCTCCTCTTGAGATGCGACGGGAACGCCGGGAATTCTTTCCCTACCAAACAGGGAAAGGATCCCTCATCTCGAGCTAGGAGGCGGAAACGGGCCTCCCCTGGATGTGTGCGGGACCCACGTGCTTCCTCTCGAGTGGAGACGGGTATGTCGTGGACCTTCTTGAGTTGCAGCAAGGGTGTGAAGGACCCTTTGGAAGTTCCAGTGGTTAGATGTGATTGGCCTCGAGAAGCCTCAGCGGAAATGGGCCTCATCTAGCCTGGTGGGCAAAACCTCTTGGATTTTCTCGAGTTGCGGCAGGAGCTCTCGACTTACGACGAGGACCTCAGGGACCCGCTCTGGTGGCCTCAGGAAAGGCCAGTCCCCATGCGAGTTCCTCTGGGGATTCCTCTCCCGTCGATGCCGGGGCGTAAGACCTTGTGTGGAGTCGGGGCCGGACCCTGAGGATTCCTCTCCAGTGCTGACATGGATCTTGGGGTACTTCTGGAGTCTCCCCAGGGGAGTCAGTCCTCGTCTCAAATGCGGGCATGCACTTGCGCTTTCCTCCAGAGCGGTAGCAGCAGTGTCACGCAGTCCGCCGCGTGGATCAAAGGATCTATGGTTTTCCCTCGAGTCTTTCCCACGAGGCTTTCCCATGAGGCTTTCCCACAGGGCTGTCCCACGTGCACACGTGGTGGGAGTCGATCCTCCGCTTGAACGTCAAGGCAGTGCAGGGAAAACAGGTTCCTCTGGAATGGACTGACACATCTGGGGGACTCTTGGAATGGTGGCACGACCCTGGAGTTCCTCTCGCCTTTCCTGTGGAGAGTGCCTCCTCTTGAGATGCGACGGGAACGCCGGGAATTCTTTCCCTAAGAAACAGGGAAAGGATCCCTCATCTCGAGCTAGGAGGCGGAAAAGGGTCTCCCCTGGATGTGTGCGGGACACCACGTGCTTCCTCTCGAGTGGAGACGGGTATGTCGGGGAACTTCTTGAGTTGCAGCAATGGTGTGAAGGACCCTTTGGAAGTTCCAGTGGTTAGACGTGATTAGCCTCGAGAAGCCTCAGCGGAAATGGGCCTCATCTCGCCTGGAGGGCAAAACCTCCTGGATTTTCTCGAGTTGCGGCAGGTGCTCTCGACTTACGACGGGGACCTCAGGGACCCGCTCTGGTGGCCTCAGGAAAGGCCAGTCCCCATGCGAGTTCCTCGGGGGCCTCTCGGGATTCCTCTCCCGTCGATGCCGGGGCCTAAGACCTTGTGTGGAGTCGGGGCTGGAACCTGAGGATTCCTCTCCAGTGCTGACATGGATCTTGGGGTACTTCTGGAGTCTCCCCAGGTGAGTCAGTCCTCGTCTCGAATGCGGGCATGCACTTGCGCTTTCCTCCAGAGCGGTAGCAGCAGTGTCACGCAGTCCTCCGCGTGGATCAAAGGATCTATGGTTTTCCCTGGAGTCTTTCCCACGAGGCTTTCCCACGAGGCTTTCCCACAGGGCTGTCCCACGTGCACACGTGGTGGGAGTCGATCCTCGGCATGAACGTCAAGGCAGTGCTGGGAAAACAGGTTCCTCTGGAATGGACTGACACATCTGGGGGACTCTTGGAATGGTGACACGACCCTGGAGTTCCTCTCGCCTTTCCTGTGGAGAGCGCCTCCTCTTGAGATGCGACGGGAACGCCGGGAATTCTTTCCCTACGAAACAGGGAAAGGATCCCTCATCTCGAGCTAGGAGGCGGAAACGGGGCTCCCCTGGATGTGTGCGGGACACCACGTGCTTCCTCTCGAGTGGAGACGGGTATGTCGGGGAACTTCTTGAGTTGCAGCAAGGGTGTGAAGGACCCTTTGGAAGTTCCAGTGGTTAGATGTGATTGGCCTCGAGAAGCCTCAACGGAAATGGGCCTCATCTCGCCTGGAGGGCAAAACCTCCTGGATTTTCTCGAGTTGCGGCAGGTGCTCTCGACTTACGACGGGGACCTCAGGGAACCGCTCTGGTGGCCTCAGGAAAGGCCAGTCCCCATGCTAGTTCCTCGGGGTCTTCTCGGGATTCCTCTCCCGTCGATGCCGGGGCCTAAGACCTTGTGTGGAGTTGGGGCCGGAACCTGAGGATTCCTCTCCAGTGCTGACATGGATCTTGGGGTACTTCTGGAGTCTCCCCATGGGAGTCAGTGCTCGTCTCGAATGCGGGATGCACTTGTGCTTTCCTCCAGAGCGGTAGCAGCAGTGTCACGCAGTCCGCCGCGTGGATCAAAGGATCTATGGTTTTCCCTCGAGTCTTTCCCACGAGGCTTTCCCACGAGGCTTTCCCACAGGGCTGTCCCACGTGCACACGTGGTGGGAGTCGATCCTCGGCTTGAACGTCAAGGCCGTGCAGGGAAAACAGTTTCCTCTGGAATGGACTGACACATCTGGGGGACTCTTGGAATGGTGGCACGACCCTGGAGTTCCTCTCGCCTTTCCTGTGGAGAGTGCCTCCTCTTGAGATGCGACGGGAACGCCGGGAATTCTTTCCCTAAGAAACAGGGAAAGGATCCCTCATCTCGAGCTAGGAGGCGGAAAAGGGTCTCCCCTGGATGTGTGCGGGACACCACGTGCTTCCTCTCGAGTGGAGACGGGTATGTCGGGGAACTTCTTGAGTTGCAGCAATGGTGTGAAGGACCCTTTGGAAGTTCCAGTGGTTAGACGTGATTAGCCTCGAGAAGCCTCAGCGGAAATGGGCCTCATCTCGCCTGGAGGGCAAAACCTCCTGGATTTTCTCGAGTTGCGGCAGGTGCTCTCGACTTACGACGGGGACCTCAGGGACCCGCTCTGGTGGCCTCAGGAAAGGCCAGTCCCCATGCGAGTTCCTCGGGGGCCTCTCGGGATTCCTCTCCCGTCGATGCCGGGGCCTAAGACCTTGTGTGGAGTCGGGGCTGGAACCTGAGGATTCCTCTCCAGTGCTGACATGGATCTTGGGGTACTTCTGGAGTCTCCCCAGGTGAGTCAGTCCTCGTCTCGAATGCGGGCATGCACTTGCGCTTTCCTCCAGAGCGGTAGCAGCAGTGTCACGCAGTCCTCCGCGTGGATCAAAGGATCTATGGTTTTCCCTGGAGTCTTTCCCACGAGGCTTTCCCACGAGGCTTTCCCACAGGGCTGTCCCACGTGCACACGTGGTGGGAGTCGATCCTCGGCTTGAACGTCAAGGCAGTGCTGGGAAAACAGGTTCCTCTGGAATGGACTGACACATCTGGGGGACTCTTGGAATGGTGGCACGACCCTGGAGTTCCTCTCGCCTTTCCTGTGGAGAGCGCCTCCTCTTGAGATGCGACGGGAACGCCGGGAATTCTTTCCCTACGAAACAGGGAAAGGATCCCTCATCTCGAGCTAGGAGGCGGAAACGGGGCTCCCCTGGATGTGTGCGGGACACCACGTGCTTCCTCTCGAGTGGAGACGGGTATGTCGGGGAACTTCTTGAGTTGCAGCAAGGGTGTGAAGGACCCTTTGGAAGTTCCAGTGGTTAGATGTGATTGGCCTCGAGAAGCCTCAACGGAAATGGGCCTCATCTCGCCTGGAGGGCAAAACCTCCTGGATTTTCTCGAGTTGCGGCAGGTGCTCTCGACTTACGACGGGGACCTCAGGGAACCGCTCTGGTGGCCTCAGGAAAGGCCAGTCCCCATGCTAGTTCCTCGGGGTCTTCTCGGGATTCCTCTCCCGTCGATGCCGGGGCCTAAGACCTTGTGTGGAGTTGGGGCCGGAACCTGAGGATTCCTCTCCAGTGCTGACATGGATCTTGGGGTACTTCTGGAGTCTCCCCATGGGAGTCAGTGCTCGTCTCGAATGCGGGATGCACTTGTGCTTTCCTCCAGAGCGGTAGCAGCAGTGTCACGCAGTCCGCCGCGTGGATCAAAGGATCTATGGTTTTCCCTCGAGTCTTTCCCACGAGGCTTTCCCACGAGGCTTTCCCACAGGGCTGTCCCACGTGCACACGTGGTGGGAGTCGATCCTCGGCTTGAACGTCAAGGCCGTGCAGGGAAAACAGTTTCCTCTGGAATGGACTGACACATCAGGGGGACTCTTGGAATGGTGTCACGACCCTGGAGTTCTTCTCGCCTTTCCTGTGGAGAGCGCCTCCTCTTGAGATGCGACGGGAACGCCGGGAATTCTTTCCCTACGAAACAGGGAAAGGATCCCTCATCTCGAGCTAGGAGGCGGAAACGGGGATCCCCTGGATGTGTGCGGGACCCCACTCGCTTCCTCTCGAGTGGAGACGGGTATGTCGGGGAACTTCCTGAGTTGCAGCAATGGTGTGAAGGACCCTTTGGAAGTTCCAGTGGTTAGATGTGATTGGCCTCGAGAAGCCTCAGCGGAAATGGGCGTCATCTCGCCTGGAGGGCAAAACCTCCTGGATTTTCTCGAGTTGGGGCAGGTGCTCTCGACTTACGACGGGGACCTCAGGGAACCGCTCTGGTGGCCTCAGGAAAGGCCAGTCCCCATGCGAGTTCCTCGGGGGCGTCTCGGGATTCCTCTGCCGTCGATGCCGGGGCCTAAGACCTTGTGTGGAGTCGGGGCCGGAACCTGAGGATTCCTCTCCAGTGCTGACATGGATCTTGGGGTTCTTCTGGAGTCTCCCCATGGGAGTCAGTGCTCGTCTCGAATGCGGGCATGCACTTGTGCTTTCCTCCAGAGCGGTAGCAGCAGTGTCACGCAGTCCGCCGCGTGGATCAAAGGATCTATGGTTTTCCCTCGAGTCTTTCCCACGAGGCTTTCCCACGAGGCTTTCCCACAGGGCTGTCCCACGTGCACACGTGGTGGGAGTCGATCCTCGGCTTGAACGTCAAGGCAGTGAAGGGAAAACAGGTTCCTCTGGAATGGACTGACACATCTGGGGGACTCTTGGAATGGTGGCACGACCCTGGAGTTCCTCTCGCCTTTCCTGTGGAGAGCGCCTACTCTTGAGATGCGACGGGAACGCCGGGAATTCTTTCCCTACGAATCAGGGAAAGGATCCCTCATCTCGAGCTAGGAGGCGGAAACGGGGCTCCCCTGGATGTGTGCGGGACCCACGTGCTTCCTCTCGAGTGGAGACGGGTATGTCGGGGAACTTCTTGAGTTGCAGCAAGGGTGTGAAGGACACTTTGGAAGTTCCAGTGGTTAGACGTGATTGGCCTCGAGAAGCCTCAGCGGAAATGGGCCTCATCTCGCCTGGAGGGCAAAACCTCCTGGATTTTCTCGAGTTGCGGCAGGTGCTCTCGACTTACGAAGGGGACCTCAGGGACCCGCTCTGGTGGCCTCAGGAAAGGCCAGTCCCCATGCGAGTTCCTCGGGGGCCTCTCGGGATTCCTCTCCCGTCGATGCCGGGGCCTAAGACCTTGTGTGGAGTCGGGGCCGGAACCTGAGGATTCCTCTCCAGTGCTGACATGGATCTTGGGGTACTTCTGGAGTCTCCCCAGGGGAGTCAGTCCTCGTCTCGAATGCGGCCATGCACTTGCGCTTTCCTCCAGAGCTGTAGCAGCAGTGTCACGCAGTCCGCCGCGTGGATCAAAGGATCTATGGTTTTCCATCGAGTCTTTCCCACGAGGCTTTCCCACGAGGCTTTCCCACAGGGCTGTCCCACGTGCACACGTGGTGGGAGTCGATCCTCGGCTTGAACGTCAAGGCAGTGCAGGGAAAACAGGTTCCTCTGGAATGGACTGACACATCTGGGGGACTCTTGGAATGGTGGCATGACCCTGGAGTTCCTCTCGCCTTTCCTGTGGAGAGCGCCTCCTCTTGAGATGCGACGGGAACACCGGGAATTCTTTCCCTACGAAAGAGGGAAAGGATCCCTCATCTCGAGCTAGGAGGCGGAAACGGGGCTCCCCTGGATGTGTGCGGGACCCCAAAGGCTTCCTCTCGAGTGGAGACGGGTATGTCGGGGAACTTCTTGAGTTGCAGCAATGGTGTGAAGGACCCTTTGGAAGTTCCAGTGGTTAGATGTGATTGGCCTTGAGAAGCCTCAGCGGAAATGGGCCTCATCTCGCTTGGAGGGCAAAACCTCCTGGATTTTCTCGAGTTCCGGCAGGTGCTCTCGACTTACGACGGGGACCTCAGGGACCCGCTCTGGTGGCCTCAGGAAAGGCCAGTCCCCATGCGAGTTCCTCAGGGGCGTCTCGGGATTCCACTCCCGTCGATGCCGGGGCCTAAGACCTTGTGTGGAGTCGGGGCCGGAACCTGAGGATTCCTCTCCAGTGCTGACATGGATCTTGGGGTACTTCTGGAGTCTCCCCAGGGGGGTCAGTCCTCGACTCGAATGCGGTCATGCATTGCGCTTTCCTCCAGAGCGGTAGCAGCAGTGTCACGCAGTCCGCCGCGTGGATCAAAGGATCTATGGTTTTCCCTCGAGTCTTTCCCACGAGGCTTTCCCACGAGGCTTTCCCACAGGGCTGTCCCACGTGCACACGTGGTGGGAGTCGATCCTCGGCTTGAACGTCAAGGCAGTGCAGGGAAAACAGGTTCCTCTGGAATGGACTGACACATCTGGGGGACTCTTGGAATGGTGGCACGACCCTGGAGTTCCTCTCGCCTTTCCTGTGGAGAGCGCCTCCTCTTGAGATGCGACGGGAACGCCGGGAATTCTTTCCCTACGGAACAGGGAAAGGATCCCTCATCTCGAGCTAGGAGGCGGAAACGGGGCTCCCCTGGATGTGTGCGGGACCCACGTGCTTCCTCTCGAGTGGAGACGGGTATGTCGGGGAACTTCTTGAGTTGCAGCAAGGGTGTGAAGGACCCTTTGGAAGTTCCAGTGGTTAGACGTGATTAGCCTCGAGAAGCCTCAGCAGAAATGGGCGTCATCTCGCCTGGAGGGCAAAACCTCCTGGATTTTCTCGAGTTGGGGCAGGTGCTCTCGACTTACGACGGGGACCTCAGGGAACCGCTCTGGTGGCCTCAGGAAAGGCCAGTCCCCATGCGAGTTCCTCGGGGGCGTCTCGGGATTCCTCTGCCGTCGATGCCGGGGCCTAAGACCTTGTGTGGAGTTGGGGCCGGAACCTGAGGATTCCTCTCCAGTGCTGACATGGATCTTGGGGTACTTCTGGAGTCTCCCCATGGGAGTCAGTGCTCGTCTCGAATGCGGGATGCACTTGTGCTTTCCTCCAGAGTGGTAGCAGCAGTGTCACGCAGTCCGCCGCGTGGATCAAAGGATCTATGGTTTTCCCTCGAGTCTTTCCCACGAGGCTTTCCCACGAGGCTTTCCCACAGGGCTGTCCCACGTGCACACGTGGTGGGAGTCGATCCTCGGCTTGAACGACAAGGCCGTGCAGGGAAAACAGTTTCCTCTGGAATGGACTGACACATCAGGGGGACTCTTGGAATGGTGTCACGACCCTGGAGTTCTTCTCGCCTTTCCTGTGGAGAGCGCCTCCTCTTGAGATGCGACGGGAACGCCGGGAATTCTTTCCCTACGAAACAGGGAAAGGATCCCTCATCTCGAGCTAGGAGGCGGAAACGGGGATCCCCTGGATGTGTGCGGGACCCCACTCGCTTCCTCTCGAGTGGAGACGCGTATGTCGGGGAACTTCCTGAGTTGCAGCAATGGTGTGAAGGACCCTTTGGAAGTTCCAGTGGTTAGATGTGATTGGCCTCGAGAAGCCTCAGCGGAAATGGGCCTCATCTCGCCTGGAGGGCAAAACCTCCTGGATTTTCTCGAGTTGGGGCAGGTGCTCTCGACTTACGACGGGGACCTCAGGGAACCGCTCTGGTGGCCTCAGGAAAGGCCAGTCCCCATGCGAGTTCCTCGGGGGCGTCTCGGGATTCCTCTGCCGTCGATGCCGGGGCCTAAGACCTTGTGTGGAGTCGGGGCCGGAACCTGAGGATTCCTCTCCAGTGCTGACATGGATCTTGGGGTACTTCTGGAGTCTCCCCATGGGAGTCAGTGCTCGTCTCGAATGCGGGCATGCACTTGTGCTTTCCTCCAGAGCGGTAGCAGCAGTGTCACGCAGTCCGCCGCGTGGATCAAAGGATCTATGGTTTTCCCTCGAGTCTTTCCCACGAGGCTTTCCCACGAGGCTTTCCCACAGGGCTGTCCCACGTGCACACGTGGTGGGAGTCGATCCTCGGCTTGAACGTCAAGGCAGTGAAGGGAAAACAGGTTCCTCTGGAATGGACTGACACATCTGGGGGACTCTTGGAATGGTGGCACGACCCTGGAGTTCCTCTCGCCTTTCCTGTGGAGAGCGCCTACTCTTGAGATGCGACGGGAACGCCGGGAATTCTTTCCCTACGAATCAGGGAAAGGATCCCTCATCTCGAGCTAGGAGGCGGAAACGGGGCTCCCCTGGATGTGTGCGGGACCCACGTGCTTCCTCTCGAGTGGAGACGGGTATGTCGGGGAACTTCTTGAGTTGCAGCAAGGGTGTGAAGGACACTTTGGAAGTTCCAGTGGTTAGATGTGATTAGCCTCGAGAACCCTCTTTGGAAATGGGCCTCATCTCGCCTGGAGGGCAAAACCTCCTGGATTTTCTCGAGTTGCGGCAGGTGCTCTCGACTTACGACGGGGACCTCAGGGACCCGCTCTGGTGGCCTCAGGAAAGGCCAGTCCCCATGCGAGTTCCTCGGGGGCCTCTCGGGATTCCTCTCCCGTCGATGCCGGGGCCTAAGACCTTGTGTGGAGTCGGGGCCGGAACCTGAGGATTCCTCTCCAGTGCTGACATGGATCTTGGGGTACTTCTGGAGTCTCCCCAGGGGAGGCAGTCCTCGTCTCGAATGCGGCCATGCACTTGCGCTTTCCTCCAGAGCTGTAGCAGCAGTGTCACGCAGTCCGCCGCGTGGATCAAAGGATCTATGGTTTTCCCTCGAGTCTTTCCCACGAGGCTTTCCCACGAGGCTTTCCCACAGGGCTGTCCCACGTGCACACGTGGTGGGAGTCGATCCTCGGCTTGAACGTCAAGGCAGTGAAGGGAAAACAGGTTCCTCTGGAATGGACTGACACATCTGGGGGACTCTTGGAATGGTGGCACGACCCTGGAGTTCCTCTCGCCTTTCCCGTGGAGACCGCCTCCTCTTGAGATGCGACGGGAACGCCGGGAATTCTTTCCCTACGAAACAGGGAAAGGATCCCTCATCTCGAGCTAGGAGGCGGAAACGGGGCTCCCCAGGATGTGTGCGGGACACCACGTGCTTCCTCTCGAGTGGAGACTGGTATGTCGGGGAACTTCTTGAGTTGCAGCAAGGGTGTGAAGGACCCTTTGGAAGTTCCAGTGGTTAGATGTGATTGGCCTCGAGAAGCCTCAGCGGAAATGGGCCTCATCTCACCTGGAGGGCAAAACCTCCTGGATTTTCTCGAGTTGCGGCAGGTGCTCTCGACTTACGACGGGGACCTCAGGGACCCGCTCTGGTGGCCTCAGGAAAGGCCAGTCCCCATGCGAGTTCCTCGGGGTCCTCTCGGGATTCCTCTACCGTTGTTGCCGGGGCCTAAGACCTTGTGTGGAGTCGGGGCCGGAACCTGAGGATTCCTCTCCAGTGCTGACATGGATCTTGGGGTACTTCTGGAGTCTCCCCAGGGGAGTCAGTCCTCGTCTCGAATGCGGGCATGCACTTGCGCTTTCCTCCAGAGCGGTAGCAGCAGTGTCACGCAGTCCTCCGCGTGGATCAAAGGATCTATGGTTTTCCCTCGAGTCTTTCCCACGAGGCTTTCCCACGAGGCTTTCCCACAGGGCTGTCCCACGTGCACACGTGGTGGGAGTCGATCCTCGGCTTGAACGTCAAGGCAGTGCAGGGAAAACAGGTTCCTCTGGAATGGACTGACACATCTGGGGGACTCTTGGAATGGTGGCACGACCCTGGAGTTCCTCTCGCCTTTCCTGTGGAGAGCGCCTCCTCTTGAGATGCGACGGGAACGCCGGGAATTCTTTCCCTACGAAACAGGGAAAGGATCCCTCATCTCGAGCTAGGAGGCGGAAACGGGGCTCCCCTGGATGTGTGCGGGACACCACGTGCTTCCTCTCGAGTGGAGACGGGTATGTCGGGGAACTTCTTGAGTTGCAGCAAGGGTGTGAAGGACCATTTGGAAGTTCCAGTGGTTAGATGTGATTGGCCTCGAGAAGCCTCAACGGAAATGGGCCTCATCTCGCCTGGAGGGCAAAACCTCCTGGATTTTCTCGAGTTGCGGCAGGTGCTCTCGACTTACGACGGGGACCTCAGGGAACCGCTCTGGTGGCCTCAGGAAAGGCCAGTCCCCATGCTAGTTCCTCGGGGTCTTCTCGGGATTCCTCTCCCGTCGATGCCGGGGCCTAAGACCTTGTGTGGAGTTGGGGCCGGAACCTGAGGATTCCTCTCCAGTGCTGACATGGATCTTGGGGTACTTCTGGAGTCTCCCCATGGGAGTCAGTGCTCGTCTCGAATGCGGGATGCACTTGTGCTTTCCTCCAGAGCGGTAGCAGCAGTGTCACGCAGTCCGCCGCGTGGATCAAATGATCTATGGTTTTCCCTCGAGGCTTTCCCACGAGGCTTTCCCACGAGGCTTTCCCACAGGGCTGTCCCACGTGCACACGTGGTGGGAGTCGATCCTCGGCTTGAACGTCAAGGCCGTGCAGGGAAAACAGTTTCCTCTGGAATGGACTGACACATCAGGGGGACTCTTGGAATGGTGTCACGACCCTGGAGTTCTTCTCGCCTTTCCTGTGGGGAGCGCCTCCTCTTGAGATGCGACGGGAACGCCGGGAATTCTTTCCCTACGAAACAGGGAAAGGATCCCTCATCTCGAGCTAGGAGGCGGAAACGGGGATCCCCTGGATGTGTGCGGGACCCCACTCGCTTCCTCTCGAGTGGAGACGGGTATGTCGGGGAACTTCCTGAGTTGCAGCAATGGTGTGAAGGACCCTTTGGAAGTTCCAGTGGTTAGATGTGATTGGCCTCGAGAAGCCTCAGCGGAAATGGGCCTCATCTCGCCTGGAGGGCAAAACCTCCTGGATTTTCTCGAGTTGGGGCAGGTGCTCTCGACTTACGACGGGGACCTCAGGGAACCGCTCTGGTGGCCTCAGGAAAGGCCAGTCCCCATGCGAGTTCCTCGGGGGCGTCTCGGGATTCCTCTGCCGTCGATGCCGGGGCCTAAGACCTTGTGTGGAGTCGGGGCCGGAACCTGAGGATTCCTCTCCAGTGCTGACATGGATCTTGGGGTACTTCTGGAGTCTCCCCAGGGGAGTCAGTGCTCGTCTCGAATGCGGGCATGCACTTGTGCTTTCCTCCAGAGCGGTAGCAGCAGTGTCACGCAGTCCGCCGCGTGGATCAAAGGATCTATGGTTTTCCCTCGAGTCTTTCCCACGAGGCTTTCCCACGAGGCTTTCCCACAGGGCTGTCCCACGTGCACACGTGGTGGGAGTCGATCCTCGGCTTGAACGTCAAGGCAGTGCAGGGAAAACAGGTTCCTCTGGAATGGACTGACACATCTGGGGGACTCTTGGAATGGTGGCACGACCCTGGAGTTCCTCTCGCCTTTCCTGTGGAGAGCGCCTACTCTTGAGATGCGACGGGAACGCCGGGAATTCTTTCCCTACGAATCAGGGAAAGGATCCCTCATCTCGAGCTAGGAGGCGGAAACGGGGCTCCCCTGGATGTGTGCGGGACCCACGTGCTTCCTCTCGAGTGGAGACGGGTATGTCGGGGAACTTCTTGAGTTGCAGCAAGGGTGTGAAGGACACTTTGGAAGTTCCAGTGGTTAGATGTGATTAGCCTCGAGAACCCTCTTTGGAAATGGGCCTCATCTCGCCTGGAGGGCAAAACCTCCTGGATTTTCTCGAGTTGCGGCAGGTGCTCTCGACTTACGACGGGGACCTCAGGGACCCGCTCTGGTGGCCTCAGGAAAGGCCAGTCCCCATGCGAGTTCCTCGGGGGCCTCTCGGGATTCCTCTCCCGTCGATGCCGGGGCCTAAGACCTTGTGTGGAGTCGGGGCCGGAACCTGAGGATTCCTCTCCAGTGCTGACATGGATCTTGGGGTACTTCTGGAGTCTCCCCAGGGGAGTCAGTCCTCGTCTCGAATGCGGCCATGCACTTGCGCTTTCCTCCAGAGCTGTAGCAGCAGTGTCACGCAGTCCGCCGCGTGGATCAAAGGATCTATGGTTTTCCCTCGAGTCTTTCCCACGAGGCTTTCCCACGAGGCTTTCCCACAGGGCTGTCCCACGTGCACACGTGGTGGGAGTCGATCCTCGGCTTGAACGTCAAGGCAGTGCAGGGAAAACAGGTTCCTCTGGAATGGACTGACACATCTGGGGGACTCTTGGAATGGTGGCATGACCCTGGAGTTCCTCTCGCCTTTCCTGTGGAGAGCGCCTCCTCTTGAGATGCGACGGGAACACCGGGAATTCTTTCCCTACGAAAGAGGGAAAGGATCCCTCATCTCGAGCTAGGAGGCGGAAACGGGGCTCCCCTGGATGTGTGCGGGACCCCAAAGGCTTCCTCTCGAGTGGAGACGGGTATGTCGGGGAACTTCTTGAGTTGCAGCAATGGTGTGAAGGACCCTTTGGAAGTTCCAGTGGTTAGATGTGATTGGCCTCGAGAAGCCTCAGCGGAAATGGGCCTCATCTCGCTTGGAGGGCAAAACCTCCTGGATTTTCTCGAGTTCCGGCAGGTGCTCTCGACTTACGACGGGGACCTCAGGGAACCGCTCTGGTGGCCTCAGGAAAGGCCAGTCCCCATGCGAGTTCCTCAGGGGCGTCTCGGGATTCCACTCCCGTCGATGCCGGGGCCTAAGACCTTGTGTGGAGTCGGGGCCGGAACCTGAGGATTCCTCTCCAGTGCTGACATGGATCTTGGGGTACTTCTGGAGTCTCCCCAGGGGGGTCAGTCCTCGTCTCGAATGCGGTCATGCATTGCGCTTTCCTCCAGAGCGGTAGCAGCAGTGTCACGCAGTCCGCCGCGTGGATCAAAGGATCTATGGTTTTCCCTCGAGTCTTTCCCACGAGGCTTTCCCACGAGGCTTTCCCACAGGGCTGTCCCACGTGCACACGTGGTGGGAGTCGATCCTCGGCTTGAACGTCAAGGCAGTGCAGGGAAAACAGGTTCCTCTGGAATGGACTGACACATCTGGGGGACTCTTGGAATGGTGGCACGACCCTGGAGTTCCTCTCGCCTTTCCTGTGGAGAGCGCCTCCTCTTGAGATGCGACGGGAACGCCGGGAATTCTTTCCCTACGGAACAGGGAAAGGATCCCTCATCTCGAGCTAGGAGGCGGAAACGGGGCTCCCCTGGATGTGTGCGGGACCCACGTGCTTCCTCTCGAGTGGAGACGGGTATGTCGGGGAACTTCTTGAGTTGCAGCAAGGGTGTGAAGGACCCTTTGGAAGTTCCAGTGGTTAGACGTGATTAGCCTCGAGAAGCCTCAGCGGAAATGGGCCTCATCTCGCCTGGAGGGCAAAACCTCCTGGATTTTCTCGAGTTGCGGCAGGTGCTCTCGACTTACGATGGGGACCTCAGGGACCCGCTCTGGTGGCCTCAGGAAAGGCCAGTCCCCATGCGAGTTCCTCGGGGGCCTCTCGGGATTCCTCTCCCGTCGATGCCGGGGCCTAAGACCTTGTGTGGAGTCGGGGCCGGAACCTGAGGATTCCTCTCCAGTGCTGACATGGATCTTGGGGTACTTCTGGAGTCTCCCCATGGGAGTCAGTGCTCGTCTCGAATGCGGGCATGCACTTGTGCTTTCCTCCAGAGCGGTAGCAGCAGTGTCACGCAGCCCGCCGCGTGGATCAAAGGATCTATGGTTTTCCCTCGAGTCTTTCCCACGAGGCTTTCCCACGAGGCTTTCCCACAGGGCTGTCCCACGTGCACACGTGGTGGGAGTCGATCCTCGGCTTGAACGTCAAGGCAGTGCAGGGAAAACAGGTTCCTCTGGAATGGACTGACACATCTGGGGGACTCTTGGAATGGTGGCACGACCCTGGAGTTCCTCTCGCCTTTCCTGTGGAGAGCGCCTCCTCTTGAGATGCGACGGGAACGCCGGGAATTCTTTCCCTAGGAAACAGGGAAAGGATCCCTCATCTCGAGCTAGGTGGCGGAAACGGGGCTCCCCTGAATGTGTGCGGGACCCACGTGCTTCGTCTTGAGTGGAGACGGGTATGTCGGGGAACTTCTTGAGTTGCAGCAAGGGTGTGAATGACCCTTTGGAAGTTCCAGTGGTTAGACGTGATTAGCCTCGAGAAGCCTCAGCGGAAATGGGCCTCATCTCGCCTGGAGGGCAAAACCTCCTGGATTTTCTCGAGTTGCGGCAGGTGCTCTCGACTTACGACGGGGACCTCAGGGACCCGCTCTGGTGGCCTCGGGAAAGGCCAGTCCCCATGCGAGTTCCTCGGGGGCCTCTCGGGATTCCTCTCCCGTCGATGCCGGGGCCTAAGACCTTGTGTGGGTCGGGGCTGGAACCTGAGGATTCCTCTCCAGTGCTGACATGGATCTTGGGGTACTTCTGGAGTCTCCCCAGGTGAGTCAGTCCTCGTCTCGAATGCGGGCATGCACTTGCGCTTTCCTCCAGAGCGGTAGCAGCAGTGTCACGCAGTCCTCCGCGTGGATCAAAGGATCTATGGTTTTCCCTCGAATCTTTCCTACGAGGCTTTCCCACGAGGCTTTCCCACAGGGGTGTCCCACGTGCACTCGTGGTGGGAGTCGATCCTCGGCTTGAACGTCAAGGCAGTGCAGGGAAAACAGGTTCCTCTGGAATGGACTGACACATCTGGGGGACTCTTGGAATGGTGGCACGACCCTGGAGTTCCTCTCGCCTTTCCTGTGGAGAGCGCCTCCTCTTGAGATGCGACGGGAACGCCGGGAATTCTTTCCCTACGAAACAGGGAAAGGATCCCTCATCTCGAGCTAGGAGGCGGAAACGGGGCTCCCCTGGATGTGTTCGGGACCCATGTGCTTCCTCTCGAGTGGAGACGGGTATGTCGGGGAACTTCTTGAGTTGCAGCAAGGGTGTGAAGGACCCTTTGGAAGTTCCAGTGGTTAGATGTGATTGGCCTCGAGAAGCCTCAACGGAAATGGGCCTCATCTCGCCTGGAGGGCAAAACCTCCTTGATTTTCTCGAGTTGCGGCAGGTGCTCTCGACTTACGACGGGGACCTCAGGGAACCGCTCTGGTGGCCTCAGGAAAGGCCAGTCCCCATGCGAGTTCCTCGAGGTCTTCTCGGGATTCCTCTCCCGGCGATGCCGGGGCCTAAGACCTTGTGTGGAGTTAGGGCCGGAACCTGAGGATTCCTCTCCAGTGCTGACATGGATCTTGGGGTACTTCTGGAGTCTCCCCATGGGAGTCAGTGCTCGTCTCGAATGCGGGATGCACTTGTGCTTTCCTCCAGAGCGGTAGCAGCAGTGTCACGCAGTCCGCCGCGTGGATCAAAGGATCTATGGTTTTCCCTCGAGTCTTTCCCACGAGGCTTTCCCACGAGGCTTTCCCACAGGGCTGTCCCACGTGCACACGTGGTGGGAGTCGATCCTCGGCTTGAACGTCAAGGCCGTGCAGGGAAAACAGTTTCCTCTGGAATGGACTGACACATCAGGGGGACTCTTGGAATGGTGTCACGACCCTGGAGTTCTTCTCGCCTTTCCTGTGGAGAGCGCCTCCTCTTGAGATGCGACGGGAACGCCGGGAATTCTTTCCCTACGAAACAGGGAAAGGATCCCTCATCTCTAGCTAGGAGGCGGAAACGGGGATCCCCTGGATGTGTGCGGGACCCCACTCGCTTCCTCTCGAGTGGAGTCGGGTATGTCGGGGAACTTCCTGAGTTGCAGCAATGGTGTGAAGGACCCTTTGGAAGTTCCAGTGGTTAGATGTGATTGGCCTCGAGAAGCCTCAGCGGAAATGGGCCTCATCTCGCCTGGAGGGCAAAACCTCCTGGATTTTCTCGAGTTGGGGCAGGTGCTCTCGACTTACGACGGGGACCTCAGGGACCCGCTCTGGTGGCCTCAGGAAAGGCCAGTCCCCATGCGAGTTCCTCGGGGTCTTCTCGGGATTCCTCTCCCGGCGATGCCGGGGCCTAAGACCTTGTGTGGAGTTGGGGCCGGAACCTGAGGATTCCTCTCCAGTGCTGACATGGATCTTGGGGTACTTCTGGAGTCTCCCCATGGGAGTCAGTGCTCGTCTCGAATGCGGGATGCACTTGTGCTTTCCTCCAGAGCGGTAGCAGCAGTGTCACGCAGTCCGCCGCGTGGATCAAAGGATCTATGGTTTTCCCTCGAGTCTTTCCCACGAGGCTTTCCCACGAGGCTTTCCCACAGGGCTGTCCCACGTGCACACGTGGTGGGAGTCGATCCTCGGCTTGAACGTCAAGGCCGTGCAGGGAAAACAGTTTCCTCTGGAATGGACTGACACATCAGGGGGACTCTTGGAATGGTGTCACGACCCTGGAGTTCTTCTCGCCTTTCCTGTGGAGAGCGCCTCCTCTTGAGATGCGACGGGAACGCCGGGAATTCTTTCCCTACGAAACAGGGAAAGGATCCCTCATCTCGAGCTAGGAGGCGGAAACGGGGATCCCCTGGATGTGTGCGGGACCCCACTCGCTTCCTCTCGAGTGGAGACGGGTATGTCGGGGAACTTCCTGAGTTGCAGCAATGGTGTGAAGGACCTTTTGGAAGTTCCAGTGGTTAGATGTGATTGGCCTCGAGAAGCCTCAGCGGAAATGGGCCTCATCTCGCCTGGAGGGAAAAACCTCCTGGATTTTCTCGAGTTGCGGCAGGTGCTCTCGACTTACGACGGGGACCTCAGGGACCCGCTCTGGTGGCCTCAGGAAAGGCCAGTCCCCATGCGAGTTCCTCGGGGGCGTCTCGGGATTCCTTTGCCGTCGATTCCGGGGCCTAAGACCTTGTGTGGAGTCGGGGCCGGAACCTGAGGATTCCTCTCCAGTGCTGACATGGATCTTGGGGTACTTCTGGAGTCTCCCCAGGGGAGTCAGTCCTCGTCTCGAATGTGGGCATGCACTTGCGCTTTCCTCCAGAGCGGTAGCAGCAGTGTCACGCAGTCCGCCGCGTGGATCAAAGGATCTATGGTTTTCCCTCGAGTCTTTCCCACGAGGCTTTCCCACGAGGCTTTCCCACAGGGCTGTCCCACGTGCACACGTGGTGGGAGTCGATCCTCTGCTTGAAAGTCAAGGCAGTGCAGGGAAAACTGGTTCCTCTGGAATGGACTGACACATCTGGGGGACTCTTGGAATGGTGTCACGACCCTGGAGTTCCTCTCGCCTTTCCTGTGGAGAGCGCCTCCTCTTGAGATGGGACGGGAACGCCGGGAATACTTTCCCTACGAAACAGGGAAAGGATCCCTCATCTCGAGCTAGGAGGCGGAAACGGGGCTCCCCTGGATGTGTGCGGGACACCACGTGCTTCCTCTCGAGTGCAGACGGGTATGTCGGGGAACTTCTTGAGTTGCAGCAAGGGTGTGAAGGACCATTTGCAAGTTCCAGTGGTTAGATGTGATTGGCCTCGAGAAGCCTCAGCGGAAATGGGCCTCATCTCGCCTGGAGGGCAAAACCTCCTGGATTTTCTCGAGTTGCGGCAGGTGCTCTCGACTTACGACGGGGACCTCAGGGACCCGCTCTGGTGGCCTCAGGAAAGGCCAGTCCCCATGCGAGTTCCTCGGGGGCCTCTCGGGATTCCTCTCCCGTCGATGCCTGGGCCTAAGACCTTGTGTGGAGTCGGGGCCGGAACCTGAGGATTCCTCTCCAGTGCTGACATGGATCTTGGGGTACTTCTGGAGTCTCCCCAGGGGAGTCAGTCCTCGTCTCGAATGCGGGCATTCACTTGTGCTTTCCTAAAGAGCGGTAGCAGCAGTGTCACGCAGTCCGCCGCCTGGATCAAAGGATCTATGGTTTTCCCTCGAGTCTTTCCCACGAGGCTTTACCACGAGGCTTTCCCACAGGGCTGTCCCACGTGAACACGTGGTGGGAGTCGATCCTCTGCTTGAACGTCAAGGCAGTGCAGGGAAAACAGGTTCCTCTGGAATGGACTGACCCATCTGGGGGACTCTTGGAATGGTGGCACGACCCTGGAGTTCCTCTCGCCTTTCCTGTGGAGAGCGCCTCCTCTTGAGATGCGACGGGAACGCCGGGAATTCTTTCCCTACGAAACGTGGAAAGGATCCCTCATCTCGAGCTAGGAGGCGGAAACGGGGCTCCCCTGGATGTGTGCGGGACCCCACGTGCTTCCTCTCGAGTGGAGACGGGTACGTCGCGAAACTGGTTGAGTTGCAGCAAGGGTGTGAAGGACCCTTTGTAAGTTCCAGTGGTTAGATGTGATTGGCCTCGAGAAGCATCAGCGGAAATGGGCCTCATCTCGCCTGGAGGGCAAAACCTCCTGGATTTTCTCGAGTTGCGGCAGGTGCTCTCGACTTAGGACGGGGACCTCAGGGACCCGCTCTGGTGGCCTCAGGAAAGGCCAGTCCCCATGCGAGTTCCTCGGGGGCCTCTCGGGATTCCTCTCCCGTCGATGCCGGGGCCTAAGACCTTGTGTGGAGTCGGGGCCGGAACCTGAGGATTCCTCTCCAGTGCTGACATGGATCTTGGGGTACTTCTGGAGTCTCCCCAGGGGAGTCAGTCCTCGTCTCGAATGCGGGCATGCACTTGCGCTTTCCTCCAGAGCGGTAGCAGCAGTGTCACGCAGTCCGCCGCCTGGATCAAAGGATCTAGGGTTTTCCCTTGAGTCTTTCCCACGAGGCTTTCCCACGAGGCTTTCCGACAGGGCTGTCCCACGTGCACACGTGGAGGGAGTCGATCCTCGGCTTGAACGTCAAGGCAGTGCTGGGAAAACAGGTTCCTCTGGAATGGACTGACGCATCTGGGGGACTCTTGGAATGGTGGCACGACCCTGGAGTTCCTCTAGCCTTTCCTGTGGAGAGCGCCTCCTCTTGAGATGCGACGGGAACGCCGGGAATTCTTTCCCTACGAAACAGGGAAAGGATCCCTCATCTCGAGCTAGGAGGCGGAAACGGGGCTCCCCTGGATGTGTGCGGGTCCCCACGTGCTTCCTCTCGAGTGGAGACGGGTATGTCGCGAAACTGCTTGAGTTGCAGCAAGGGCGTGAAGGACCCTTTGGAAGTTCCAGTGGTTAGATGTGATTGGCCTCGAGAAGCCTCAGCGGAAATGGGCCTCATCTCGCCTGGAGGGCAAAACCGCCTGGATTTTCTCGAGTTGCGGCAGGTGCCCTCGACTTAGGACGGGGACCTCAGGGACCCGCTCTGGTGGCCTCAGGAAAGGCCAGTCCCCATGCGAGTTCCTCGGCGGCCTCTCGGGATTCCTCTCCCGTCGATGCCGGGGCCTAAGACCTTGTGTGGAGTCGGGGCCGGAACCTGAGGATTCCTCTCCAGTGCTGACATGGATCTTGGGGTACTTCTGGAGTCTCCCCATGGGAGTCAGTCCTCGTCTCGAATGCGGGCATGCACTTGCGCTTTCCTCCAGAGCGGTAGCAGCTGTGTCACGCAGTCCGCCGCGTGGATCAAAGGATCTATGGTTCTCCCTCGAGTCTTTCCCACGAGGCTTTCCAACGAGGCTTTCCCACAGGGCTGTCCCACGTGCACACGTGGTGGGAGTCGATCCTCGGCTTGAACGTCAAGGCAGTGCAGGGAAAACAGGTTCCTCTGGAATGGACTGACACATCTGGGGGACTCTTGGAATGGTGGCACGACCCTGGAGTTCCTCTCGCCTTTCCTGTGGAGAGCGCCTCCTCTTGAGATGCGACGGGAACGCCGGGAATTCTTTCCGTACGAAACAGGGAAAGGATCCCTCATCTCGAGCTAGGAGGCGGAAACGGGGCTCCCCTGGATGTGTGCGGGACCCCACGTGCTTCGTCTCGAGTGGAGACGGGTATGTCGGGGAACTTCTTGAGTTGCAGCAAGGGTGTGAAGGACCCTTAGGAAGTTCAAGTGGTTAGACGTGATTAGCCTCGAGAAGCCTCAGGGGAAATGGGCCTCATCTCGCCTTTAGGGCAAAACCTCCTGGATTTTCTCGAGTTGCGGCAGGGGCTCTCGACTTACGACGGGGACCTCAGGGACCCGCTCTGGCGGCCTCAGGAAAGGCCAGTCCCCATGCGACTTCCTCGGGGGCATCTCGGGATTCCTCTCCTGTCGATGCCGGGGACTAAGACCTTGAGTGGATTCGGGGCCGGAACCTGAGGATTCCTCTCCAGTGCTGACATGGATCTTGGGGTACTTCTGGAGTCTCCCCAGGGGAGTCAGTCCTCGTCTCGAATGCGGGCATGCACTTGCGCTTTCCTCCAGAGCGGTAGCAGCAGTGTCACGCAGTCCGCCGCTTGGATCAAAGGATCTATGGTTTTCCCTCGAGTCTTTCCCACGAGGCTTTCCCACGAGGCTTTCCCACAGGGCTGTCCCACGTGCACACGTGGGGGGAGTCGATCCTCGGCTTGAACGTCAAGGCAGTGCAGGGAAAACAGGTTCCTCTGTAATGGACTGACACATCTGGGGGTCTCTTGGAATGCTGGCAAGACCCTGGAGTTCCTCTCGCCTTTCCTGTGGAGAGCGCCTCCTCTTGAGATGCAACGGGAACGCCGGGAATTCTTTCCCTACGAAACAGGGAAAGGATCCCTCATCTCGAGCTAGGAGGCGGAAACGTGGCTCCCGTGGATGTGTGCGGGACCCTCCTGCTTCCTCTCGAGTGGAGACGGGTATGTCGGGGAACTTCTTGAGTTGCAGCAAGGGTGTGAAGGACCCTTTGGAAGTGCCAGTGGTTAGATGTGATTAGCCTCGAGAAGCCTCAGCGGAAATGGGCCTCATCTCGCCTGGAGGGCAAAACCTCCTGGATTTTCTCGAGTTGCGGCAGGTGCTCTCGACTTACGACGGGGACCTCAGGGACCCGCTCTGGTGGCCTCAGTAAAGGCCAGTCCCCATGCGCGTTCCTCGGTGGCCTCTCGGGATTCCTCTCCCGTCGATGCCGGGGCCTAAGACCTTTTGTGAAGTCTGGGCCGGACCTGAGGATTCCTCTCCAGTGCTGACATGGATCTTGGGGTCCTTCTGGAGTCTCCCCAGGGGAGTCAGTCCTCGTCTCGAATGCGGGCATGCACTTGCGCTTTCCTGCAGAGAGGTAGCAGCAGTGTCACGCAGTCCGCCGCGTGGATCAAAGGATCTACGGTTTTCCCTCGAGTCGTTTCCACGAGGCTTTCCCACGAGGCTTTAACACAGGGCTGTCCAACGTGCACACATGGTGGGAGTCGATCGTCGGCTTGAACGTCAAGGCAGTACAGGGAAAACAGGTTTCTCTGGAATGGACTGACAGATCTGGGGTCTCTTGGAATGGTGGCACGACCCTGAAGTTCCTCTCGCCTTTCCTGTGGAGAGCGACTCCTCTTGAGATGTGACGGGAACGCCGGGAATTCTTTCCCTACGAAACAGGGAAAGGATCCCTCATCTCGAGCTAGGAGGCGGAAACGGGGCTCCCCTGGATGTGTGCGGGACCCTCGTGCTTCCTCTCGAGTGGAGACGGGTATGTTGGGGAACTTCTTGAGTTGCAGCAAGGGTGTGAAGGACCCTTTGGAAGTTCCATTGGTTAGATGTGATTAGCCTCGAGAAGCCTCAGCGGAAATGGGCCTCATCTCGCCTGGAGGGCAAAACCTCCTGGATTTTCTCGAGTTGCGGCATGTGCTCTCGACTTACGACGGGGACCTCAGGGACCCGCTCTGGTGGCCTCAGGAAAGGCCAGTCCCCATGCGAGTTCCTCGGGGGCCTCTCGGGATTCCTCTCCTGTCGATGCCGGGGCCTAAGACCTTGTGTGGAGTCGGGGCCGGAACCTGAGGATTCCTCTCCAGTGCTGACATGGATCTTGGGGTACTTCTGGAGTCTCCCCAGGGGAGTCAGTCCTCGTCTCGAATGCGGGCATGCACTTGCGCTTTCCTCGAGAGCGGTAGCAGCAGTGTCACGCAGTCCGCCGCGTGGATCAAGGGATCTATGTTTTTCCCTCGAGTCTTTCCCACGAGGCTTTCCCACGAGTCTTTCCCACAGGGCTGTCCCACGTGCACACGTGGTTGGAGTCGATCCTCGGCTTGAACGTCAAGGTAGTGCAGGGAAAACAGCTTCCTCTGGAATGGACTGACACATCTGGGGGACTCTTGGAATGGTGGCACGACCCTGGAGTTCCTCTCGCCTTTCCTGTGGAGAGCGCCTCCTCTTGAGATGCGACGGGAACTCCGGGAATTCTTTCCCTACGAAACAGGGAAAGGATCCCTCATCTCGAGCTAGGAGGCGGAAACGGGGCTCCCCTGGATGTGTGCGGGACCCTCGTGCTTCCTCTCGAGTGGAGACGGGTATGTCGGGGAACTTCTTGAGTTGCAGCAAGGGTTTCAAGGACCCTTTGGAAATTCCAGTGGTAGATGTGATTAGCCTTGAGAAGCCTCAGTGGAAATGGGCCTCATCTCGCTGGAGGGCAAAACCTCCTGGATTTTCTCGAGTTGCGGCAGGTGCTCTCGACTTACGACGGGGACCTCGGGGACCCGCTCTGGTGGCCTCAGGAAAGGCCAGTCTCCATGCGAGTTCCTCGGGGGCCTCTCGGGATTCCTCTCCCGTCGATGCCGGGGCCTAAGACCTTGTGTGGAGTCGGGGCCGGAACCTGAGGATTCCTCTCCAGTGCTGACATGGATCTTGGGGTACTTCTGGAGTCTCCCCAGGGGAGTCAGTCCTTGCCTCCAATGCGGGCATGCACTTGCGCTTTCCTCCAGAGTGGTAGCAGCAGTGTCACGCAGTTCTCCGCGTGGATCAAAGGATCTATGGTTTTCCCTCGAGTCTTTCCCACGAGGCTTTCCCACGAGGCTTTCCCACAGGGCTGTCCCACGTGCACACGTGGTGGGAGTCGTTCCTCGGCTTGAACGTCAAGGTAGTGCAGGGAAAACAGGTTCCTCTGGAATGGACTGACACATCTGGGGGACTCTTGGAATGGTGGCATGACCCTGGAGTTCCTTTCGCCTTTCCTGTGGAGAGCGCCTCCTCTTGAGATGCGACGGGAACGCCGGGAATTCTTTCCCTACGAAACAGGGAAAGGATCCCTCATCTCGAGCTAGGAGGCGGAAACGGGGCTCCCCTGGATATGTGCGGGACCCCACGTGCTTCCTCTCGAGTGGAGACGGGTATGTCGGGGAACTTCTGGAGTTGCAGCAAGGGTGTGAAGGACCCTTTGGAAGTTCCAGTGGTTAGACGTGATTAGCCTCGAGAAGCCTCAGCGGAAATGGGCCTCATCTCGCCTGGAGGGCAAAACCTCCTGGATTTTCTCGAGTTGCGGCAGGTGCTCTCGACTTACGACGGGGACCTCAGGGACCCGCTCTGGTGGCCTCAGGAAAAGCCAGTCCCCATGTGAATTCCACGGGGGCCTCTCGGGATTCCTCTCCCGTCGATGCCGGGGCCTAAGACCTTGTGTGGATTCGGGGCCGGAACCTGAGGATTCCTCTCCAGTGCTGACATGGATCTTGGGGTACTTCTGGAGTCTCCCCAGGGGAGTCAGTGCTCGTCTCGAATGCGGGATGCACTTGTGCTTTCCTCCAGAGCGGTAGCAGCAGTGTCACGCAGTCCGCCGCGTGGATCAAAGGATCTATGGTTTTCCCTCGAGTCTTTCCCACGAGGCTTTCCCACGAGGCTTTCCCACAGGGCTGTCCCACGTGCACACGTGGTGGGAGTCGATCCTCGGCTTGAACGTCAAGGCCGTGCAGGGAAAACAGTTTCCTCTGGAATGGACTGACACATCAGGGGGACTCTTGGAATGGTGTCACGACCCTGGAGTTCTTCTCGCCTTTCCTGTGGAGAGCGCCTCCTCTTGAGATGCGACGGGAACGCCGGGAATTCTTTCCCTACGAAACAGGGAAAGGATCCCTCATCTCTATCTAGGAGGCGGAAACGGGGATCCCCTGGATGTGTGCGGGACCCCACTCGCTTCCTCTCGAGTGGAGTCGGGTATGTCGGGGAACTTCCTGAGTTGCAGCAATGGTGTGAAGGACCCTTTGGAAGTTCCAGTGGTTAGATGTGATTGGCCTCGAGAAGCCTCAGCGGAAATGGGCCTCATCTCGCCTGGAGGGCAAAACCTCCTGGATTTTCTCGAGTTGGGGCAGGTGCTCTCGACTTACGACGGGGACCTCAGGGACCCGCTCTGGTGGCCTCAGGAAAGGCCAGTCCCCATGCGAGTTCCTCGGGGTCTTCTCGGGATTCCTCTCCCGGCGATGCCGGGGCCTAAGACCTTGTGTGGAGTTGGGGCCGGAACCTGAGGATTCCTCTCCAGTGCTGACATGGATCTTGGGGTACTTCTGGAGTCTCCCCATGGGAGTCAGTGCTCGTCTCGAATGCGGGATGCACTTGTGCTTTCCTCCAGAGCGGTAGCAGCAGTGTCACGCAGTCCGCCGCGTGGATCAAAGGATCTATGGTTTTCCCTCGAGTCTTTCCCACGAGGCTTTCCCACGAGGCTTTCCCACAGGGCTGTCCCACGTGCACACGTGGTGGGAGTCGATCCTCGGCTTGAACGTCAAGGCCGTGCAGGGAAAACAGTTTCCTCTGGAATGGACTGACACATCAGGGGGACTCTTGGAATGGTGTCACGACCCTGGAGTTCTTCTCGCCTTTCCTGTGGAGAGCGCCTCCTCTTGAGATGCGACGGGAACGCCGGGAATTCTTTCCCTACGAAACAGGGAAAGGATCCCTCATCTCGAGCTAGGAGGCGGAAACGGGGATCCCCTGGATGTGTGCGGGACCCCACTCGCTTCCTCTCGAGTGGAGACGGGTATGTCGGGGAACTTCCTGAGTTGCAGCAATGGTGTGAAGGACCTTTTGGAAGTTCCAGTGGTTAGATGTGATTGGCCTCGAGAAGCCTCAGCGGAAATGGGCCTCATCTCGCCTGGAGGGAAAAACCTCCTGGATTTTCTCGAGTTGCGGCAGGTGCTCTCGACTTACGACGGGGACCTCAGGGACCCGCTCTGGTGGCCTCAGGAAAGGCCAGTCCCCATGCGAGTTCCTCGGGGGCGTCTCGGGATTCCTCTGCCGTCGATTCCGGGGCCTAAGACCTTGTGTGGAGTCGGGGCCGGAACCTGAGGATTCCTCTCCAGTGCTGACATGGATCTTGGGGTACTTCTGGAGTCTCCCCAGGGGAGTCAGTCCTCGTCTCGAATGTGGGCATGCACTTGCGCTTTCCTCCAGAGCGGTAGCAGCAGTGTCACGCAGTCCGCCGCGTGGATCAAAGGATCTATGGTTTTCCCTCGAGTCTTTCCCACGAGGCTTTCCCACGAGGCTTTCCCACAGGGCTGTCCCACGTGCACACGTGGTGGGAGTCGATCCTCTGCTTGAAAGTCAAGGCAGTGCAGGGAAAACTGGTTCCTCTGGAATGGACTGACACATCTGGGGGACTCTTGGAATGGTGTCACGACCCTGGAGTTCCTCTCGCCTTTCCTGTGGAGAGCGCCTCCTCTTGAGATGGGACGGGAACGCCGGGAATACTTTCCCTACGAAACAGGGAAAGGATCCCTCATCTCGAGCTAGGAGGCGGAAACGGGGCTCCCCTGGATGTGTGCGGGACACCACGTGCTTCCTCTCGAGTGCAGACGGGTATGTCGGGGAACTTCTTGAGTTGCAGCAAGGGTGTGAAGGACCATTTGCAAGTTCCAGTGGTTAGATGTGATTGGCCTCGAGAAGCCTCAGCGGAAATGGGCCTCATCTCGCCTGGAGGGCAAAACCTCCTGGATTTTCTCGAGTTGCGGCAGGTGCTCTCGACTTACGACGGGGACCTCAGGGACCCGCTCTGGTGGCCTCAGGAAAGGCCAGTCCCCATGCGAGTTCCTCGGGGGCCTCTCGGGATTCCTCTCCCGTCGATGCCTGGGCCTAAGACCTTGTGTGGAGTCGGGGCCGGAACCTGAGGATTCCTCTCCAGTGCTGACATGGATCTTGGGGTACTTCTGGAGTCTCCCCAGGGGAGTCAGTCCTCGTCTCGAATGCGGGCATTCACTTGTGCTTTCCTAAAGAGCGGTAGCAGCAGTGTCACGCAGTCCGCCGCCTGGATCAAAGGATCTATGGTTTTCCCTCGAGTCTTTCCCACGAGGCTTTACCACGAGGCTTTCCCACAGGGCTGTCCCACGTGAACACGTGGTGGGAGTCGATCCTCTGCTTGAACGTCAAGGCAGTGCAGGGAAAACAGGTTCCTCTGGAATGGACTGACCCATCTGGGGGACTCTTGGAATGGTGGCACGACCCTGGAGTTCCTCTCGCCTTTCCTGTGGAGAGCGCCTCCTCTTGAGATGCGACGGGAACGCCGGGAATTCTTTCCCTACGAAACGTGGAAAGGATCCCTCATCTCGAGCTAGGAGGCGGAAACGGGGCTCCCCTGGATGTGTGCGGGACCCCACGTGCTTCCTCTCGAGTGGAGACGGGTACGTCGCGAAACTGGTTGAGTTGCAGCAAGGGTGTGAAGGACCCTTTGTAAGTTCCAGTGGTTAGATGTGATTGGCCTCGAGAAGCATCAGCGGAAATGGGCCTCATCTCGCCTGGAGGGCAAAACCTCCTGGATTTTCTCGAGTTGCGGCAGGTGCTCTCGACTTAGGACGGGGACCTCAGGGACCCGCTCTGGTGGCCTCAGGAAAGGCCAGTCCCCATGCGAGTTCCTCGGGGGCCTCTCGGGATTCCTCTCCCGTCGATGCCGGGGCCTAAGACCTTGTGTGGAGTCGGGGCCGGAACCTGAGGATTCCTCTCCAGTGCTGACATGGATCTTGGGGTACTTCTGGAGTCTCCCCAGGGGAGTCAGTCCTCGTCTCGAATGCGGGCATGCACTTGCGCTTTCCTCCAGAGCGGTAGCAGCAGTGTCACGCAGTCCGCCGCGTGGATCAAAGGATCTATGGTTTTCCCTTGAGTCTTTCCCACGAGGCTTTCCCACGAGGCTTTCCGACAGGGCTGTCCCACGTGCACACGTGGAGGGAGTCGATCCTCGGCTTGAACGTCAAGGCAGTGCTGGGAAAACAGGTTCCTCTGGAATGGACTGACGCATCTGGGGGACTCTTGGAATGGTGGCACGACCCTGGAGTTCCTCTAGCCTTTCCTGTGGAGAGCGCCTCCTCTTGAGATGCGACGGGAACGCCGGGAATTCTTTCCCTACGAAACAGGGAAAGGATCCCTCATCTCGAGCTAGGAGGCGGAAACGGGGCTCCCCTGGATGTGTGCGGGTCCCCACGTGCTTCCTCTCGAGTGGAGACGGGTATGTCTCGAAACTGCTTGAGTTGCAGCAAGGGCGTGAAGGACCCTTTGGAAGTTCCAGTGGTTAGATGTGATTGGCCTCGAGAAGCCTCAGCGGAAATGGGCCTCATCTCGCCTGGAGGGCAAAACCGCCTGGATTTTCTCGAGTTGCGGCAGGTGCCCTCGACTTAGGACGGGGACCTCAGGGACCCGCTCTGGTGGCCTCAGGAAAGGCCAGTCCCCATGCGAGTTCCTCGGCGGCCTCTCGGGATTCCTCTCCCGTCGATGCCGGGGCCTAAGACCTTGTGTGGAGTCGGGGCCGGAACCTGAGGATTCCTCTCCAGTGCTGACATGGATCTTGGGGTACTTCTGGAGTCTCCCCATGGGAGTCAGTCCTCGTCTCGAATGCGGGCATGCACTTGCGCTTTCCTCCAGAGCGGTAGCAGCTGTGTCACGCAGTCCGCCGCGTGGATCAAAGGATCTATGGTTCTCCCTCGAGTCTTTCCCACGAGGCTTTCCAACGAGGCTTTCCCACAGGGCTGTCCCACGTGCACACGTGGTGGGAGTCGATCCTCGGCTTGAACGTCAAGGCAGTGCAGGGAAAACAGGTTCCTCTGGAATGGACTGACACATCTGGGGGACTCTTGGAATGGTGGCACGACCCTGGAGTTCCTCTCGCCTTTCCTGTGGAGAGCGCCTCCTCTTGAGATGCGACGGGAACGCCGGGAATTCTTTCCGTACGAAACAGGGAAAGGATCCCTCATCTCGAGCTAGGAGGCGGAAACGGGGCTCCCCTGGATGTGTGCGGGACCCCACGTGCTTCGTCTCGAGTGGAGACGGGTATGTCGGGGAACTTCTTGAGTTGCAGCAAGGGTGTGAAGGACCCTTAGGAAGTTCAAGTGGTTAGACGTGATTAGCCTCGAGAAGCCTCAGGGGAAATGGGCCTCATCTCGCCTTTAGGGCAAAACCTCCTGGATTTTCTCGAGTTGCGGCAGGGGCTCTCGACTTACGACGGGGACCTCAGGGACCCGCTCTGGCGGCCTCAGGAAAGGCCAGTCCCCATGCGACTTCCTCGGGGGCATCTCGGGATTCCTCTCCTGTCGATGCCGGGGACTAAGACCTTGAGTGGATTCGGGGCCGGAACCTGAGGATTCCTCTCCAGTGCTGACATGGATCTTGGGGTACTTCTGGAGTCTCCCCAGGGGAGTCAGTCCTCGTCTCGAATGCGGGCATGCACTTGCGCTTTCCTCCAGAGCGGTAGCAGCAGTGTCACGCAGTCCGCCGCTTGGATCAAAGGATCTATGGTTTTCCCTCGAGTCTTTCCCACGAGGCTTTCCCACGAGGCTTTCCCACAGGGCTGTCCCACGTGCACACGTGGGGGGAGTCGATCCTCGGCTTGAACGTCAAGGCAGTGCAGGGAAAACAGGTTCCTCTGTAATGGACTGACACATCTGGGGGTCTCTTGGAATGCTGGCAAGACCCTGGAGTTCCTCTCGCCTTTCCTGTGGAGAGCGCCTCCTCTTGAGATGCAACGGGAACGCCGGGAATTCTTTCCCTACGAAACAGGGAAAGGATCCCTCATCTCGAGCTAGGAGGCGGAAACGTGGCTCCCGTGGATGTGTGCGGGACCCTCCTGCTTCCTCTCGAGTGGAGACGGGTATGTCGGGGAACTTCTTGAGTTGCAGCAAGGGTGTGAAGGACCCTTTGGAAGTGCCAGTGGTTAGATGTGATTAGCCTCGAGAAGCCTCAGCGGAAATGGGCCTCATCTCGCCTGGAGGGCAAAACCTCCTGGATTTTCTCGAGTTGCGGCAGGTGCTCTCGACTTACGACGGGGACCTCAGGGACCCGCTCTGGTGGCCTCAGTAAAGGCCAGTCCCCATGCGCGTTCCTCGGTGGCCTCTCGGGATTCCTCTCCCGTCGATGCCGGGGCCTAAGACCTTTTGTGAAGTCTGGGCCGGACCTGAGGATTCCTCTCCAGTGCTGACATGGATCTTGGGGTCCTTCTGGAGTCTCCCCAGGGGAGTCAGTCCTCGTCTCGAATGCGGGCATGCACTTGCGCTTTCCTGCAGAGAGGTAGCAGCAGTGTCACGCAGTCCGCCGCGTGGATCAAAGGATCTACGGTTTTCCCTCGAGTCGTTTCCACGAGGCTTTCCCACGAGGCTTTAACACAGGGCTGTCCAACGTGCACACATGGTGGGAGTCGATCGTCGGCTTGAACGTCAAGGCAGTACAGGGAAAACAGGTTTCTCTGGAATGGACTGACAGATCTGGGGTCTCTTGGAATGGTGGCACGACCCTGAAGTTCCTCTCGCCTTTCCTGTGGAGAGCGACTCCTCTTGAGATGTGACGGGAACGCCGGGAATTCTTTCCCTACGAAACAGGGAAAGGATCCCTCATCTCGAGCTAGGAGGCGGAAACGGGGCTCCCCTGGATGTGTGCGGGACCCTCGTGCTTCCTCTCGAGTGGAGACGGGTATGTTGGGGAACTTCTTGAGTTGCAGCAAGGGTGTGAAGGACCCTTTGGAAGTTCCATTGGTTAGATGTGATTAGCCTCGAGAAGCCTCAGCGGAAATGGGCCTCATCTCGCCTGGAGGGCAAAACCTCCTGGATTTTCTCGAGTTGCGGCATGTGCTCTCGACTTACGACGGGGACCTCAGGGACCCGCTCTGGTGGCCTCAGGAAAGGCCAGTCCCCATGCGAGTTCCTCGGGGGCCTCTCGGGATTCCTCTCCTGTCGATGCCGGGGCCTAAGACCTTGTGTGGAGTCGGGGCCGGAACCTGAGGATTCCTCTCCAGTGCTGACATGGATCTTGGGGTACTTCTGGAGTCTCCCCAGGGGAGTCAGTCCTCGTCTCGAATGCGGGCATGCACTTGCGCTTTCCTCGAGAGCGGTAGCAGCAGTGTCACGCAGTCCGCCGCGTGGATCAAGGGATCTATGTTTTTCCCTCGAGTCTTTCCCACGAGGCTTTCCCACGAGTCTTTCCCACAGGGCTGTCCCACGTGCACACGTGGTTGGAGTCGATCCTCGGCTTGAACGTCAAGGTAGTGCAGGGAAAACAGCTTCCTCTGGAATGGACTGACACATCTGGGGGACTCTTGGAATGGTGGCACGACCCTGGAGTTCCTCTCGCCTTTCCTGTGGAGAGCGCCTCCTCTTGAGATGCGACGGGAACTCCGGGAATTCTTTCCCTACGAAACAGGGAAAGGATCCCTCATCTCGAGCTAGGAGGCGGAAACGGGGCTCCCCTGGATGTGTGCGGGACCCTCGTGCTTCCTCTCGAGTGGAGACGGGTATGTCGGGGAACTTCTTGAGTTGCAGCAAGGGTTTCAAGGACCCTTTGGAAATTCCAGTGGTAGATGTGATTAGCCTTGAGAAGCCTCAGTGGAAATGGGCCTCATCTCGCTGGAGGGCAAAACCTCCTGGATTTTCTCGAGTTGCGGCAGGTGCTCTCGACTTACGACGGGGACCTCGGGGACCCGCTCTGGTGGCCTCAGGAAAGGCCAGTCTCCATGCGAGTTCCTCGGGGGCCTCTCGGGATTCCTCTCCCGTCGATGCCGGGGCCTAAGACCTTGTGTGGAGTCGGGGCCGGAACCTGAGGATTCCTCTCCAGTGCTGACATGGATCTTGGGGTACTTCTGGAGTCTCCCCAGGGGAGTCAGTCCTTGCCTCCAATGCGGGCATGCACTTGCGCTTTCCTCCAGAGTGGTAGCAGCAGTGTCACGCAGTTCTCCGCGTGGATCAAAGGATCTATGGTTTTCCCTCGAGTCTTTCCCACGAGGCTTTCCCACGAGGCTTTCCCACAGGGCTGTCCCACGTGCACACGTGGTGGGAGTCGTTCCTCGGCTTGAACGTCAAGGTAGTGCAGGGAAAACAGGTTCCTCTGGAATGGACTGACACATCTGGGGGACTCTTGGAATGGTGGCATGACCCTGGAGTTCCTTTCGCCTTTCCTGTGGAGAGCGCCTCCTCTTGAGATGCGACGGGAACGCCGGGAATTCTTTCCCTACGAAACAGGGAAAGGATCCCTCATCTCGAGCTAGGAGGCGGAAACGGGGCTCCCCTGGATATGTGCGGGACCCTCGTGCTTCCTCTCGAGTGGAGACGGGTATGTCGGGGAACTTCTGGAGTTGCAGCAAGGGTGTGAAGGACCCTTTGGAAGTTCCAGTGGTTAGATGTGATTAGCCTCGAGAAGCCTCAGCGGAAATGGGCCTCATCTCGCCTGGAGGGCAAAACCTCCTGGATTTTCTCGAGTTGCGGCAGGTGCTCTCGACTTACGACGGGGACCTCAGGGACCCGCTCTGGTGGCCTCAGGAAAAGCCAGTCCCCATGTGAATTCCACGGGGGCCTCTCGGGATTCCTCTCCCGTCGATGCCGGGGCCTAAGACCTTGTGTGGATTCGGGGCCGGAACCTGAGGATTCCTCTCCAGTGCTGACATGGATCTTGGGGTACTTCTGGAGTCTCCCCAGGGGAGTCAGTCCTCGTCTCGAATGCGGGTATGTACTTGGGTTTTCCTCCAGAGCGGAAGCAGCAGTGTCACGCAGTCCGCCGCGTGGATCAAAGGATCTATGGTTTTCCCTCGAGTCTTTCCCATGAGGCTTTCCCACGAGGCTTTCCCACAGGGCTGTCCCACGTGCACACGTGGTGGGAGTCGATCCTCGGCTTGAATGTCAAGGCAGTGCAGGGAAAACAGGTTCCTCTGGAATGGACTGACACATCTGGGGGACTCTTTGAATGGTGGCACGACCCTGGAGTTCGTCTCGCCTTTCCTGTGGAGAGCGCCTCCTCTTGAGATGCGACGGAAACGCCGGGAATTCTTTCCCTACGAAACAGGGTAAGGATCCCTCATCTCGAGCTAGGAGGCGGAAACGGGGCTCCCCTGGATGTGTGCGGGACCCAACGTGCTTCCTCTCGAGTGGAGACGGGTATGTCGGGAACTTCTTGAGTTGCAGCAAGGGTGTGAAGGACCCTTTGGAAGTTCCAGTGGTTAGATGTGATTAGCCTCGAGAATCCTCAGCGGAAATGGGCCTCATCTCTCCTGGAGGGCAAAGCCTCCTGGATTTTCTCGAGTTGCGGCAGGTGCTCTCGACTTACGACGGGGACCTCGGGGACCCGCTCTGGTGGCCTCAGGAAAGGCCAGTCCCCATGCGAGTTCCTCGGGGGCCTCTCGGAATTCCTCTCCCGTCGATGCCGGGGCCTAAGCCCTTGTGTGGAGTCGGGGCCGGAACCTGAGGATTCCTCTCCAGTGCTGACATGGATCTTGGGGTACTTCTGGAGTCTCCCCAGGGGAGTAAGTCCTCGTCTCGAATGCGGGCATGCACTTGCGCTTTCCTCCAGAGCGGTAACAGCAGTGTCACGCAGTCCGCCGCGTGGATCAAAGGATCTATGGTTTTCCCTCGAGTCTTTCCCACGAGGCTTTCCCACGAGGCTTTCCCACAGGGCTGTCCCACATGCACACGTGGTGGGAGTCGATCCTCGGCTTGAACGTCAAGACAGTGCAGGGAAAACAGGTTCCTCTGGAATGGACTGACACATCTGGGGGTCTCTTGGAATGGTGCCACGACACTGGAGTTCCTCTCGCCTTTCCTGTGGAGAGCGCCTCCTCTTGAGATGCGACGGGAACGCCGGGAATTCTTTCCCTACTAAACAGGGAAAGGATCCCTCATCTCGAGCTAGGAGGCGGAAACGGGGCTGCCCTGGATGTGTGCGGGACCCCACGTGCTTCCTCTCGAGTGGAGACGGGTATGTCGCGGAACTGCTTGAGTTGCAGCAAGGGTGTGAAGGACCCTTTGGAAGTTCCAGTGGTTAGATGTGATTAGCCTCGAGAAGCCTCAGCGGAAATGGGCCTCATCTCGCCTGGAGGGCAAAACCTCCTGGATTTTCTCGAGTTGCGGCAGGTGCTGTCGACTTACGACAGGGAACTCAGGGACGCGCTATGGAGGCCTCAGGAAAGGCCAGTCCGCATGCGAGTTCCTCAGGGGCCTCTCAGGATTCCTCTCCCGTCGATGCCGGGGCCTAAGACCTTGTGTGGAGTCGGGGCCGGAACCTGAGGATTCATCTCCAGTGCTGACATGGATCTTGGGGTACTTCTGGAGTCTCCCCAGTGGAGTCAGTCCTCGTCTCGAATGCGGGCATGCACTTGCGCTTTCCTCCAGTATGGTAGCAGCAGTGTCACGCAGTCCGCCGTGTGGATCAAAGGATCTATGGTTTTCCCTCGAGTCTTTCCCCCGAGGCTTTCCCACGAGGCTTTCCCACAGGGCTGTCCCACGTGCACACGTGGTGGGAGTCGATCCTCGGCTTGAACGTCAAGGCAGTGCAGGGAAAACAGGTTCCTCTGGAATGGACTGACACATCTGGGGGACTCTTGGAATGGTTTCACGACCCTGGAGTTCCTCTCGGCTTTCCTGTGGAGAGCGCCTCCTCTTGAGATGCGACGGGAACACCGGGAATTCTTTCCCTACGAAACAAGGAAAGGATCCCTCATCTCGAGCTAGGAGGCGGAAACGGGGCTCCCCTGGATGTGTGCGGGACCCCACGTGCTTCCTGTCGAGTGGAGACGGGTATGTCGCGGAACTGCTTGAGTTGCAGCAAGGGTGTGAAGGACCCTTTGGAAGTTCCAGTGGTTAGATGTGATTAGCCTCCAGAAGCCTCAGCGGAAATGGGCCTCATCTCGCCTGGAGGGCAAAACCTCCTGGATTTTCTCGAGTTGCGGCAGGTGCTCTCGACTTACGACGGGGACCTCAGGGACCCGCTCTGGAGGCCTCAGGAAAGGCCAGTCCGCATGCCAGTTCCTCGGGGGCCTCTCGGGATTCCTCTCCCGTCGATGCCGGGGCCTAACTTTGTGTGGAGTCGGGGCCGGAACCTGAGGATTCCTCTCCAGTGCTGACATGGATCTTGGGGTACTTCTGGAGTCTCCCCAGGGGAGTCAGTCCTCGTCTCGAATGCGGGCATGCACTTGCGCTTTCCTCCAGAGCGGTAGCAGCAGTGTCACGCAGTCCGCCGCGTGGATCAAAGGATCTATGGTTTTCCCTCGAGTCTTTCCAACGAGGCTTTCCCACGAGGCTTTCCCACAGGGCTGTCCCACATGCACACGTGGTGGGAGTCGATCCTCGGCTTGAACGTCAAGGCAATGCAGGGAAATCAGGTTCCTCTGGAATGGACTGACACATCTGGGGGACTCTTGGAATGGTGGCACGACCCTGGAGTTCCTCTCGCCTTTCCTGTGGAGAGCGCCTCCTCTTGAGATGGGACGGGAACGCCGGGAATTCTTTCCCTATGAAACAGGGAAAGGATCCCTCATCTCGAGCTAGGAGGCGGAAACGTGTCTCCCCTGGATGAGTGCGGGACCATCGTGGTTCCTCGCGAGTGGAGACGGGTATGTCGGGGAACTTCTTGAGTTGCAGCAAGGGTGTGAAGGACCATTTGGAAGTTCCAGAGGTTAGATGTGATTAGCATCGAGAAGCCTCAGCGGAAATGGGCCTCATCTCGCCTGGATTGCAAAACCTTCTGGATATACTCGAGTTGCGGCAGGTGCTCTCGACTTTCGACGGGGACCTCGGGGACCCGCTCTGGTGGCCTCAGGAAAGGCCAGTCCCCATGCGAGTTCCTCGGGGGCCTCTCGGGATTCCTCTCCCGTCGATGCCAGGGCCTAAGACCTTGTGTGGAGTCGGGGCGGGAACCTGAGGATTCCTCTCCAGTGCGGACATGGATCTTGGGGTACTTCTGGAGTCTCGCCAGGGGAGTCAGTCCTTGTCTCGAATGCGGGCATGCACTTGCGCTTTCCTCCAGAGCGGTAGCAGCAGTGTCACGCAGTCCGCCGCGTGTATCAAAGGATCTATGGTTATCCCTCGAGTCTTTCCCACGAGGCTTTCCCACGAGGCTTTCCCACAGGGCTGTCCCACGTGCACACGTGGTGGGATTCGATCCTCGGCTTGAACGTCAAGGCAGTGCAGGGAAAATAGGTTCCTCTGGAATGGACTGACACATCTGGGGGACTCTTGGAATGGTGGCACGACCCTGGAGTTCCTCTCGCCTTTCCTGTGGAGAGCGCCTCCTCTTGAGATGCGACGTGAACGCCGGGAATTCTTTCCCTAGGAAACAGGGAAAGGATCCCTCATCTCGAGCTAGGCGGCGGAAATGGGGCTCCCCTGGATGTGTGCGGGACCCTCGTGCTTCCTCTCGAGTGGAGACGGGTATGTCGGGGAACTTCTTGAGTTGCAGCAAGGGTGTGAAGGACCCTTTGGAAGTTCCAGAGGTTAGATGTGATTAGCCTCGAGAAGCCTCAGCGGAAATGGGCCTCATCTCGCCTGGAGGGCAAAACCTGCTGGATTTTCTCGAGTTGCGGCAGGTGCTCTCGACTTACGACGGGGACCTCGGGGACCCGCTCTGGAGGCCTCAGGAAAGGCCAGTCCCCATGCGAGTTCCTCGGGTGCCTCTCGGGATTCCTCTCCCGTCGATGCCGGGGCCTAAGACCTTGTGTGGAGTCGTAGCGGGAACCTGAGGATTCCTCTCCAGTGCTGACATGGATCTTGGGGTACTTCTGGAGTCTCCCCAGGGGAGTCAGTCCTCGTCTCGAATGCGGGCATGCATTTGCGCTTTCCTGCAGAGCGGTAGTAGCAGTGTCACGCAGTCCGCCGCCTGGATCAAAGGATCTACTGTTTTCCCTCGAGTCTTTCCCACGAGGCTTTCCCACGAGTCTTTCCCACAGGGCTGTCACACGTGCACACGCGGTGGGAGTCGATCCTCGGCTTGAACGTCAAGCCAGTGCAGGAAAACAGGTTCCTCTAGAATGGTCTGACACATCTGGGGGACTCTTGGAATGGTGGCACGACCCTGGAGTTCCTATCGCCTTTCCTGTGGAGAGCGCCTCCTCTTGAGGTGCGACGGGAACGCCGGGAATTCTTTCCGTACGAAACAGGGAAAGGATCCCTCATCTCGAGCTAGGAGGCGGAAAAGGGGCTCCCCTGGATGTGTGCGGGACCCTCGTGCTTCCTCTCGAGTGGAGACGGGTATGTCCGGGAACTTCTTGAGTTGCAGCAAGGCGTGAAGGACCCTTTGGAAGTTCCAGTGGTTAGATGTGATTAGCCTCGAGAAGCCTCAGTTGAAATGGGCCTCATCTCGCCTAGAGGGCAAAACCTCCTGGATTTTCTCGAGTTGCGGCAAGTGCCTTCGACTTACGACGGGGACCTCGGGGACCCGCTCTGGTGGCCTCAGGAAAGGCCAGTCCCCATGCGAGTTCCTCGGGGGCCTCTCGGGATTCCTCTCCCGTCGATGCCGGGGCCTAAAACCTTGTGTGGAGTCGGGGCCGGAACCTGAGGATTCCTCTCCAGTGCTGACATGGATCTTGGGGTACTTCTGGAGTCTCCCCAGGGGAGTCAGTCCTTGTCTCGAATGCGGGCATGCACTGTGCTTTCCTCCATAGCGGTAGCAGCAGTGTCACGCAGTCCGCCACATGGATCAAAGGATCTATGGTTTTCCGTCGAGTCTTTCCCACGAGGCTTTCCCACGAGGCTTTCCCACAGGGCTGTCCCACGTGCACACGTGGTGGGAGTCGATCCTCGGCTTGAACGTCAAGGCAGTGCAGGGAAAACAGGTTCCTCTGGAATGGACTGACACATCTGGGGGACTCTTGGAATGGTGGCACGACCCTGGAGGTCCTCTCGCCTTTCCTGTGGAGAGCGCCTCCTCTTGAGATGAGACGGGAACGCCGGGAATTCTTTCCCTACGAAACAGGGAAAGGATCCCTCATCTCGAGCTAGGAGGCGGAAACGGGGCTCCCCTGGATGTGTGCGGGAACCTAGTGCTTCCTCTCGAGTGGAGACGGGTATGTCGGGGAACTTCTGGACTTGCAGCAAGGGTGTGAAGGACCCTTTGGAAGTTCCAGAGGTTAGATGTGATTAGCCTCCAGAAGCCTCAGCGGAAATGGGCCTCATCTCGCCTGGAGGGCAAAACCTCCTGGATTTTCTCGAGTTGCGGCAGGTACTCTCGACTTACGACGGGGACCTCGGGGACCCGCTCTGGTGGCCTCAGGAAAGGCCAGTCCCCATGCGAGTTCCTCGGGGGCCTCTCGTGATTCCTCTCCCGTCGATGCCGGGGCCTAAGACCTTGTGTGGAGTCGGGGCCGGAACCTGAGGATTCCTCTCCAGTGCTGGCATGGATCTTGAGTTACTTCTGGAGTTTCCCCAGGGGAGTCAGTCCTCGTCTCGAATGGGGGCATGCACTTGCACTTTCCTCCAGAGCGGTAGCAGCAGTGTCACGCAGTCCGCCGCGTGAATCAAAGGATCTATGGTTTTCCCTCGAGTCTTTCCCACGAGGCTTTCCCACGAGGCTTTCCCACAGGGCTGTCCCACGTGCACACGTGGTGGGAGTTGATCCTCGGCTTGAACGTTAAGGCAGTTCAGGGAAAACAGGTTCCTCTGGAATGGACTGACACATCTGGGGGACGCTTGGAATAGTGGCACGACCCTGGAGGTCCTCTCGCCTTTCCTGTGGAGAGCGCCTCCTCTTGAGATGCGACGGGAACGCCGGGAATTCTTTCCCTAGGAAACAGGGAAAGGATCCCACATCTCGAGCTAGGAGGCGGAAACGGGGCTCCCCTGGATGTGTGCGGGACCCTCGTGCTTCCTCTCGAGTGGAGACGGGTATGTCGGGGAACTTCTTGAGTAGCAGCAAGGGTGTGAAGGACCCTTTGGAATTTCCAGTGGTTAGATGTGATTAGCCTCGAGAAGCCTCAGCGGAAATGGGCCTCATCTCGCCTGGAGGGCAAAACCTCCTGGATTTTCTCGAGTTGCGGCAGGTGCTCTCGACTTACGACGGGGACCTCGGGCACCCGCTCTGGTGGCCTCAGGAAAGGCCAGTCCCCATGCGAGTTCCTCGGGGGCCTCTCCGGATTCCTCTCCCGTCCATGCCGGGGACTAAGACCTTGTGTGGAGTCGGGGCTGGAACCTGAGGATTCCTCTCCAGTGCTGACATGGATCTTGGGGTACTTCTGGAGTCTCCCCAGGGGAGTCAGTCCTCGTCTCGAATGCGGGCATGCACTTGCGCTTTCCCCCAGAGCGGTAGCAGCAGTGTCACGCAGTCCGCCGCGTGGATCAAAGGATCTATGGTTTTCCCTCGAGTCTTTCCCACGAGGCTTTCCCACGAGGATTTCACACAGGGCTGTCCCACGTGCACACGTGGTGGGAATCTATCCTCGGCTTGAACATCAAGGCAGTGCAGGGAAAACAGGTTCCTCTGGAATGGACTGACACATCTGGGGGACTCTTGGAATGGTGGCACGACTCTGAAGATCCTCTCGCCTTTCCTGTGGAGAGCGCGTTCTCTTGAGATGCGACGGGAACGCCGGGAATTCTTTCCCTACGAAACAGGGAAAGGATCCCTCATCTCGAGCTAGGAGGCGGAAACGGGGCTCCCCTGGATGTGTGCGGGACCCTCGTGCTTCCTCTCGAGTGGAGACGGGTATGTCGGGGAACTTCTGGACTTGCAGCAAGGGTGTGAAGGATCCTTTGGAAGTTCCAGTGGTTAGATGTGATTAGCCTCGAGAAGCCTCAGCGGAAATGGGCCTCATCTCGCCTGGAGGGCAAAGCCTCCTGGATTTTCTCGAGTTGCGGCAGGTGCTCTCGACTTAAGACGTGGACCTCGGGGACCCGCTCTGGTGGCCTCAGGAAAGGCCAGTCCCCATGCGAGTTCCCCGGGGTCCTCTCGGGATTCCTCTCCCGTCGATGCCGGTGCCTAAGACCTTGTGTGGAGTCGGGGCCGGAACCTGAGGATTCCTCTGCAGTGCTGACATGGTTCTTGGGGAACTTCTGGAGTCTCCCCTGTGGAGTCAGTCCTGGTCTCGAATGCGGGCATGCACTTGCGCTTTCCTCCAGAGCGGTAGCAGCAGTGTCACGCAGTCCGCGCGTGGATCAAAGGATCTATGGTTTTCCCTCGAGTCTTTCCCACGAGGCTTTCCCACGAGGCTTTCCCACAGGGCTGTCCCACGTGCACACGTGGTGGGAGTCGATCCTCGGCTTGAACGTCAAGGCAGTGCAGGGAAAACAGGTTCCTCTGGAATGGACTGACATATCTGGGGGACTCTTGGAATGTTGGCACGACCCTGGAGTTCCTCTCGGCTTTCCTGTGGAGAGCGCCTCCTCTTGAGATGCGACGGGAACGCCGGGAATTCTTTCCCTACGAAACAGGGAAAGGATCCCACATCTCGAGCTAGGAGGCGGAAAAGGGGCTCCCCTGGATGTGTGCGGGACCCTCGTGCTTCCTCTCGAGTGGAGACGGGTATGTCGGGGAACTTCTTGAGTTGCAGCAAGGGTGTGAAGGACACTTTGGAAGTTCCAGTGGTTAGATGTGATTAGCCTCGAGAAGCCTCAGCGGAAATGGGCCTCATCTCGCCTAGAGGGCAAAACCTCCTGGATTTTCTCGAGTTGCGGCAGGTGCTCTCGACTTACGACGGGGACCTCGGGGACCCGCTCTGCTGGCCTCAGGAAAGGCCAGTCCCCATGCGAGTTCCACGGGGGCCTCTCGGGATTCCTCTCCCGTAGATGCCGGGGCCTAAGACCTTGAGTGGAGTCGGGGCCGGAACCTGAGGATTCCTCTCCAGTGCTGGCATGGATCTTGAGTTACTTCTGGAGTTTCCCCAGGGGAGTCAGTCCTCGTCTCGAATGGGGGCATGCACTTGCACTTTCCTCCAGAGCGGTAGCAGCAGTGTCACGCAGTCCGCTGCGTGGATCAAAGGATCTATGGTTTTCCCTCGAGTCTCTCCCACGAGGCTTTCCCACGAGGCTTTCCCACAGGGCTGTCCCACGTGCACACGTGGTGGGAGTTGATCCTCGGCTTGAACGTCAAGGCAGTTCAGGGAAAACAGGTTCCTCTGGAATGGACTGACACATCTGGGGGACGCTTGGAATGGTGGCACGACCCTGGAGGTCCTCTCGCCTTTCCTGTGGAGAGCGCCTCCTCTTGAGATGCGACGGGAACGCCGGGAATTCTTTCCCTAGGAAACAGGGAAAGAATCCCACATCTCGAGCTAGGAGGCGGAAACGGGGCTCCCCTGGATGTGTGCGGGACCCTCGTGCTTCCTCTCGAGTGGAGACGGGTATGTCGGGGAACTTCTTGAGTAGCAGCAAGGGTGTGAAGGACCCTTTGGAAGTTCCAGTGGTTAGATGTGATTAGCCTCGAGAAGCCTCAGCGGAAATGGGCCTCATCTCGCCTGGAGGGCAAAACCTCCTGGATTTTCTCGAGTTGCGGCAGGTGCTCTCGACTTACGACTGGGACCTCAGGGACCCGCTCTGGTGGCCTCAGGAAAGGCCAGTCCCCATGCGAGTTCCTCGGGGGCCTCTCGGGATTCCTCTCCCGTCGATGCCGGGGCCTAAGACCTTGTGTGGAGTCGGGGCCGGAACCTGAGGATTCCTCTCCAGTGCTGACATGGATCTTGGGCTACTTCTGGAATCTCCCCAGGGGAGTCAGTCCTCGTCTCGAATGCGGGCATGCACTTGCGCTTTCCTCCAGAGCGGTAGCAGCAGTGTCACGCAGTCCGCCGCGTGGATCAAAGGATCTATGGTTTTCCCTCGAGTGTTTCCCACGAAGCTTTCCCACAGGTCTGTCCCACGTGCACACTTGGTGGGAGTCGATCCTCGGCTTGAACGTCAAGGCAGTGCAGGGAAAACAGGTTCCTCTGGAATGGACTGACACATCTGGGGGACTCTTGGAATGGTGACACGACCCTGGAGTTTCTCTCGCCTTTCCTGTTAAGAGCACCTCCTCTTGAGATGCGACGGGAACGCCGGGAATTCTTTCCGTACGAAACTGGAAAGGATCCCTCATCTCGAGCTAGGAGGCGGAAACGGGGCTCCCCTGGATGTGTGCGGGACCCTCGTGCTACCTCTCGAGTGGACACGGGTATGTCGGGGAACTTCTGGACTTGCACCAAGGGTGTGAAGGACCCTTTGGAAGTTCCAGTGGTTAGATGTGATTAGGCTCGAGAAGCCTCAGCGGAAATGGGCCTCATCTCGCCTGGAGGGCAAAACCTCCTGGATTTTCTCGAGTTGCGGCAGGTGCTCTCGACTTACGACGGGGACCTCAGGGACCCGCTCTGGTGGCCTCAGGAAAGGCCAGTCCCCATGCGAGTTCCTCGGGGGCCTCTCGGGATTCCTCTCCCGTCGATGCCGGGGCCTAAGACCTTGTCTGGAGTCGGGTCCGGAACCTGAGGATTCCTCTCCAGTGCTGGCATGGATCTTGAGTTACTTCTGGAGTTTCCCCAGGGGAGTCAGTCCTCGTCTCGAATGGGGGCATGCACTTGCACTTTCCTCCAGAGCGGTAGCAGCAGTGTCACGCAGTCCGCTGCGTGGATCAAATGATCTATGGTTTTCCCTCGAGTCTTTCCCACGAGGCTTTCCCACGAGGCTTTCCCACAGGGCTGTCCCACGTGCACACGTGGTGGGAGTCGATCCTCGGCTTGAACGTCAAGGCAGTGCAGGGAAAATACGTTCCTCTGGAATGGACTGACACATCTGGGGGACTCTTGGAATGGTGGTACGACCCTGGAGTTCCTCTCGCCTTTCCTGTGGAAAGCGCCTCCTCTTGAGATGCGACGGGAACGCCGGGAATTCTTTCCCTACGAAACAGGGAAAGGATCCCTCATCTCGAGCTAGGAGGCGGAAACGGGGCTCCCCTGGATGTGTGCGGGACCCTCGTGCTTCCTCTCGAGTGGAGACGGGTATGTCGGGGAACTTCTGGATTTGCAGCAAGGGTGTGAAAGACCCTTTGGAAGTTCCAGTGGTTACATGTGATTAGCCTCGAGTAGCCTCAGCGGAAATGGGCCTCATCTCGCCTGGAGGGCAAAACCTCCTGGATTTTCTCGAGTTGCGGCAGGTGCTCTCGACTTACGACGGGGACCTCAGGGACCCGCTCTGGTGGCCTCAGGAAAGGCCAGTCCCCATGCGAGTTCCTCGGGGGCCTCTCGGGATTCCTCTCCCGTCGATGCCGGGGCCTAAGACCTTGTGTGGAGTCGGGACCGGAACCTGAGGATTCCTCTCCAGTGCTTACATGGATCTTGGGGTACTTCTGGAGTCTCCCCAGGGGAGTCAGTCCTCGTCTCGAATGCGGGCATGCACTTGCGCTTTCCTCCAGAGCGGTAGCAGCAGTGTCACGCAGTCCGCCGCGTGGATCAAAGGATCTATGGTTTTCCCTCGAGTCTTTCCCACGAGGCTTTACCACGAGGCTTTCCCACAGGGCTGTCTCACGTGCACACGTGGAGGGAGTCGATCCTTGGCTTGAACGTCAAGGCAGTGCAGGGAAAACAGGTTCCTCTGGAATGGACTGACACATCTGGGGGACTCTTGGAATGGTGGCACGACCCTGGAGTTCCTCTCGCCTTTCCTGTGGAGAGCGCCTCCTCTTGAGATGCGACGGGAATGCCGGGAATTCTTTCCGTACGAAACAGGGAAAGGATCCCTCATCTCGAGCTAGGAGGCGGAAACGGGGCTCCCCTGGATGTGTGCGGGACCCTCGTGCATCCTCTCGAGTGGAGACGGGTATGTCGGGGAACTTCTTGAGTTGCAGCAAGGGTGTGAAGGACCCTTTGGAAGTTCCAGAGGTTAGATGTGATTAGCCTCGAGAAGCCTCAGCGGAAATGGGCCTCATCTCGCCTGGAGGGCAAAACCTCCTGGATTTTCTCGAGTTGCGGCAGGTGCTCTCGACTTACGATGGGGACCTCGGGACAAGCTCTGGTGGCCTCAGGAAAGGCCAGTTCCCATGCGAGTTCCTCGGGGGCCTCTCTGGATTCCTCTCCCGTCGATGCCGGGGCTTAAGACCTTGTGTGGAGTCGGGGCGGGAACCTGAGAATTCCTCTCCAGTGCTGACATGGATCTTGGGGTACTTCTGGAGTCTCCCCAGGGGAGTCAGTCCTGGTCTCGAATGCGGGCATGCACTTGCGCTTTCCTCCAGAGCGGTAGCAGCAGTGTCACGCAGTCCGCCGCCTGGATCAAAGGATCTATGGTTTTCCCTCGAGTCTTTCCCACGAGGCTTTCCCACGAGGCTTTCCCACAGGGCTGTCCCACGTGCACACGTGGTGGGAGTCGATCCTCGGCTTGAACGTCAAGGCAGTGCAGGGAAAACAGGTTCCTCTGGAATGGACTGACACATCTGGGGTACTCTTGGAATGGTGGCAGGACTCTGGAGTTCCTCTCGCCTTTCCTGTGCAGAGCGCCTCCTCTTGAGATGCGACGGGAACGCCGGGAATTCTTTCCCTACGAAACAGGGAAAGGATCCCTCATCTCGAGCTAGGAGGCGGAAACGGGGCTCCCCTGGATGTGTGCGGGCCCCTCGTGCTTCCTCTCGAGTGGAGACGGGTATGTCGGGGAACTTCTGGACTTGCAGCACGGGTGTGAAGGACCCTTTGGAAGTTCCAGTGGTTAGATGTGATTAGCCTCGAGAAGCCTCAGCGGAAATGGGCCTCATCTCGCCTGGAGGGCAAAACCTCCTGGATTTTCTCGAGTTGCGGCAGGTGCTCTCGACTTACGACTGGGACCTCGGGGACCCGCTCTGGTGGCCTCAGGAAAGGCCAGTCCCCATGCGAGTTCCTCGGGGGCCTCTCGGGATTCCTCTCCCGTCGATGCCGGGGCCTAAGACCTTGTGTGGAGTCGGGGCCGGAACCTGAGGATTCCTCTCCAGTGCTGACATGTATCTTGGGATACTTCTGGAATCTCCCCAGGGGAGTCAGTCCTCGTCTCGAATGCGGGCATGCACTTGCGCTTTCCTCCAGAGCGGTAGCAGCAGTGTCACGCAGTCCGCCGCGTGGATCAAAGGATCTATGGTTTTCCCTCGAGTGTTTCCCACGAAGCTTTCCCACAGGTCTGTCCCACGTGCACACTTGGTGGGAGTCGATCCTCGGCTTGAACGTCAAGGCAGTGCAGGGAAAACAGGTTCCTCTGGAATGGACTGACACATCTGGGGGACTCTTGGAATGGTGACACGACCCTGGCGTTCCTCTCGCCTTTCCTGTTAAGAGCACCTCCTCTTGAGATGCGACGGGAACGCCGGGAATTCTTTCCGTACGAAACTGGAAAGGATCCCTCATCTCGAGCTAGGATGCGGAAACGGGGCTCCCCTGGATGTGTGCGGGACCCTCGTGCTACCTCTCGAGTGGACACGGGTATGTCGGGGAACTTCTGGACTTGCACCAAGGGTGTGAAGGACCCTTTGGAAGTTCCAGTGGTTAGATGTGATAAGGCTCGAGAAGCCTCAGCGGAAATGGGCCTCATCTTGCCTGGAGGGCAAAACCTCCTGGATTTTCTCGAGTTGCGGCAGGTGCTCTCGACTTATGACGGGGACCTCAGGGACCCGCTCTGGTGGCCTCAGGAAAGGCCAGTCCCCATGCGAGTTCCTCGGGGGCCTCTCGGGATTCCTCTCCCGTCGATGCCGGGGCCTAAGACCTTGTGTGGAGTCGGGGCCGGAACCTGAGGATTCCTCTCCAGTGCTGACATGGATCTTGGGCTACTTCTGGAGTCTCCCCAGGGGAGTCAGTCCTCGTCTCGAATGCGGGCATGCACTTGCGCTTTCCTCCAGAGCGGTAGCAGCAGTGTCACGCAGTCCACCGCGTGGATCAAAGGATCTATGGTTTTCCCTCGAGTCTTTCCCACGAAGCTTTCCCACAGGGCTGTCCCACGTGCACACGTGGTGGGAGTCGATCCTCGGCTTGAACGTCAAGGCAGTGCAGGGAAAACAGGTTCCTCTGGAATGGACTGACACATCAGGGGGACTCTTGGAATGGTGTCACGATCCTGGAGTTCCTCTCGCCTTTCCTGTGGAGAGTGCCTCTTCTTGAGATGCGACGGGAACGCCGTGAATTCTTTCCCTACGAATCAGGGAAAGGATCCCTCATCTCGAGCTAGGAGGCGGAAACGGGGCTCCCCTGGATGTGTGCGGGACCCTCGTGCTTCCTCTCGAGTGGAGACGGGTATGTCGGGGAACTTCTTGAGTTGCAGCAAGGGTATGAAGGACCCTTTGGAAGTTCCAGTGGTTAGATGTGATTAGCCTCGAGAAGCCTCAGCGGAAATGGGCCTCATCTCGCCTGCAGGGCAAAACCTCCTGGATTTTCTCGAGTTGCAGCAGGTGCTCTCGACTTACGACGGGGACCTCAGGGACCCGCTCTGGTGGCCTCAGGAAAGGCCAGTCCCCATGCGAGTTCCTCGGGGGTCTCTCGGGATTCCTCTCCCGTCGATGCCGGGGCCTAAGACCTTGTGTGGAGTCGGGACCGGAACCTGAGGATTCCTCTCCAGTGCTGACATGGATCTTGGGGTACTTCTGGAGTCTCCCCAGGGGAGTCAGTCCTCGTCTCGAATGCGGGCATGCACTTGCGCTTTCCTCCAGAGCGGTAGCAGCAGTGTCACGCAGTCCGCCGCGTGGATCAAAGGATCTATGGTTTTCCCTCGAGTCTTTCCCACGAAGCTTTCCCACAGGGCTTTCCCACGTGCACACGTGGTGGGAGTCGATCCTCGGCTTGAACGTCAAGGCAGTGCAGGGAAAACAGTTTCCTCTGGAATGGACTGACACATCTGGGGGACTCTTGGAATGGTGGCACGACCCTGGAGTTCCTCTCGCCTTTCCTGTGGAGAGCGCCTCCTCTTGAGATGCGACGGGAACGCCGGGAATTCTTTCCCTACGAAACAGGGAAAGGATCCCTCATCTCGAGCTAGGAGGCGGAAACGGGGCTCCCCTGGATGTGTGCGGGACCCTCGTGCTACCTCACGAGTGGACACGGGTATGTTGTGGAACTTCTTGAGTTGCAGCAAGGGTGTGAAGGACCCTTTGGAAGTTCCAGTGGTTAGATGTGATTAGCCTCGAGAAGCCTCAGCGGAAATGGGCCTCATCTCGCCTGGAGGGCAAAACCTCCTGGATTTTCTCGAGTTGCGGCAGGTGCTCTCGACTTACGACGGGGATCTCAGGGACCCGCTCTGGTGGCCTCAGGAAAGGCCAGTCCCCATGCGAGTTCCTCGGGGGCCACTCGGGATTCCTCTCCCGTCGATGCCGGGGCCTAAGACCTTGTGTGGAGTCGGGGCCGGAACCTGAGGATTCCTCTCCAGTGCTGATATGGATCTTGGGCTATTTCTGGAGTCTCCCCAGGGGAGTCAGTCCTCGTCTCGAATGCGGGCATGCACTTGCGCTTTCCTCCAGAGCGGTAGCAGCAGTGTCACGCAGTCCGCCGCGTGGATCAAAGGATCTATGGTTTTCCCTCGAGTCTTTCCCACGAGGCTTTCCCACAGGGCTGTCCCACGTGCACACGTGGTGGGAGTGGATCCTCGGCTTGAACTTCAAGGCAGTGCAGGGAAAACAGGTTCCTCTGGAATGGACTGACACATCTGGGGGACTCTTGGAATGGTGGCACGACCCTGGAGATCCTCTCGCCTTTCCTGTGGAGAGCGCCTCCTCTTGAGATGCGACAGGAACGCCGGGAATTCTTTCCGTACGAAACAGGGAAAGGATCCCTCATCTCGAGCTAGGAGGCGGAAACGGGGCTCCCCTGGATGTGTGCGGGACCCTCGTGCTACCTCTCGAGTGGACACGGGTATGTCGGGGAACTTCTGGACTTGCACCAAGGGTGTGAAGGACCCTTTGGAAGTTCCAGTGGTTAGATGTGATTAGCCTCGAGAAGCCTCAGCGGAAATGGGCCTCATCTCGCCTGGAGGGCAAAAGCTCCTGGATTTTCTCGAGTTGCGGCAGGTGCTCTCGACTTACGACGGGGACCTCAGGGACCCGCTCTGTTGGCCTCAGGAAAGGCCAGTCCCCATGCGAGTTCCTCGGGGGCCTCTCGGGATTCCTCTCCCGTCGATCCCGGGCCTAAGACCTTGTGTGGAGTCGGGGCCGGAACCTGAGGATTCCCCTCCAGTGCTGACATGGATCTTGGGCTACTTCTGGAGTCTCCCCAGGGGAGTCAGTCCTCGTCTCGCATGCGGGCATGCACTTGCGCTTTCCTCCAGAGCGGTAGCAGCAGTGTCACGCAGTCCGCCGGGTGAATCAAAGGATCTATGGTTTTCCCTCGAGTCTTTCCCACGAGGCTTTCCCACAGGGCTGTCCCACGTGCACACGTGGTGGGAGTGGATCCTCGGCTTGAACTTCAAGGCAGTGCAGGGAAAACAGGTTCCTCTGGAATGGACTGACACATCTGGGGGACTCTTGGAATGGTGGCACGACCCTGGAGTTCCTCTCGACTTTCCTGTGGAGAGCGCCTCCTCTTGAGATGCGACGGGAACGCCGGGAATTCTTTCCCTACGAAACAGGGAAACGATCCCTCATCTCGAGCTAGGAGGCGGAAACGGGGCTCCCCTGGATGTGTGCGGGACCCTGGTGCTACCTCACGAGTGGACACGGGTATGTCGTGGAACTTCTTGAGTTGCAGCAAGGGTGTGAAGGACCCTTTGGAAGTTCCAGTGGTTAGATGTGATTAGCCTCTAGAAGCCTCAGCGGAAATGGGCCTCATCTCGCCTGCAGGGCAAAACCTCCTGGATTTTCTCGAGTTACGGCAGGTGCTCTCGACTTACGACGGGGACCTCAGGGACCCGCTCTGGTGGCCTCAGGAAAGGCCAGTCCCCATGCGAGTTCCTCGGGGGCCTCTCGAGATTCCTCTCCCGTCGATGCCGGGGCCTAAGACCTTGTGTGGAGTCGGGGCCGGAACCTGAGGATTCCTCTCCAGTGCTGATATGGATCTTGGGCTATTTCTGGAGTCTCCCCAGGGGAGTCAGTCCTCGTCTCGAATGCGGGCATGCACTTGCGCTTTCCTCCAGAGCGGTAGCAGCAGTGTCACGCAGTCCGCCGCGTGGATCAAAGGATCTATGGTTTTCCCTCGAGTCTTTCCCACGAGGCTTTCCCACAGGGCTGTCCCACGTGCACACGTGGTGGGAGTGGATCCTCGGCTTGAACTTCAAGGCAGTGCAGGGAAAACAGGTTCCTCTGGAATGGACTGACACATCTGGGGGACTCTTGGAATGGTGGCACGACCCTGGAGATCCTCTCGCCTTTCCTGTGGAGAGCGCCTCCTCTTGAGATGCGACAGGAACGCCGGGAATTCTTTCCGTACGAAACAGGGAAAGGATCCCTCATCTCGAGCTAGGAGGCGGAAACGGGGCTCCCCTGGATGTGTGCGGGACCCTCGTGCTACCTCTCGAGTGGACACGGGTATGTCGGGGAACTTCTGGACTTGCACCAAGGGTGTGAAGGACCCTTTGGAAGTTCCAGTGGTTAGATGTGATTAGCCTCGAGAAGCCTCAGCGGAAATGGGCCTCATCTCGCCTGGAGGGCAAAAGCTCCTGGATTTTCTCGAGTTGCGGCAGGTGCTCTCGACTTACGACGGGGACCTCAGGGACCCGCTCTGTTGGCCTCAGGAAAGGCCAGTCCCCATGCGAGTTCCTCGGGGGCCTCTCGGGATTCCTCTCCCGTCGATCCCGGGCCTAAGACCTTGTGTGGAGTCGGGGCCGGAACCTGAGGATTCCCCTCCAGTGCTGACATGGATCTTGGGCTACTTCTGGAGTCTCCCCAGGGGAGTCAGTCCTCGTCTCGCATGCGGGCATGCACTTGCGCTTTCCTCCAGAGCGGTAGCAGCAGTGTCACGCAGTCCGCCGGGTGAATCAAAGGATCTATGGTTTTCCCTCGAGTCTTTCCCACGAGGCTTTCCCACAGGGCTGTCCCACGTGCACACGTGGTGGGAGTGGATCCTCGGCTTGAACTTCAAGGCAGTGCAGGGAAAACAGGTTCCTCTGGAATGGACTGACACATCTGGGGGACTCTTGGAATGGTGGCACGACCCTGGAGTTCCTCTCGACTTTCCTGTGGAGAGCGCCTCCTCTTGAGATGCGACGGGAACGCCGGGAATTCTTTCCCTACGAAACAGGGAAACGATCCCTCATCTCGAGCTAGGAGGCGGAAACGGGGCTCCCCTGGATGTGTGCGGGACCCTGGTGCTACCTCACGAGTGGACACGGGTATGTCGTGGAACTTCTTGAGTTGCAGCAAGGGTGTGAAGGACCCTTTGGAAGTTCCAGTGGTTAGATGTGATTAGCCTCTAGAAGCCTCAGCGGAAATGGGCCTCATCTCGCCTGCAGGGCAAAACCTCCTGGATTTTCTCGAGTTACGGCAGGTGCTCTCGACTTACGACGGGGACCTCAGGGACCCGCTCTGGTGGCCTCAGGAAAGGCCAGTCCCCATGCGAGTTCCTCGGGGGCCTCTCGAGATTCCTCTCCCGTCGATGCCGGGGCCTAAGACCTTGTGTGGAGTCGGGGCCGGAACCTGAGGATTCCTCTCCAGTGCTGACATGGATCTTGGGCTACTTCTGGAGTCTCCCCAGGGGAGTCAGTCCTCGTCTCGAATGCGGGCATGCACTTGCGCTTTCCTCCAGAGCGGTAGCAGCAGTGTGACGCAGTCCCCCGGGTGGATCAAAGGATCTATGGTTTTCCCTCGAGTTTTTCCCACGAGGCTTTCCCACGAGGCTTTCCCACAGGGTTGTCTCACGTGCACACGTGGTGGGAGTCGATCCTCGGCTTGAACGTCAAGGCAGTGCAGGGAAAACAGGTTCCTCTGGAATGGACTGACACATCTGGGGGACTCTTGGAATGGTGGCACGACCCTGGAGTTCCTCTCGCCTTTCCTGTGGAGAGCGCCTCCTCTTGAGATGCGACGGGAACGCCGGGAATTCTTTCCCTACGAAACAGGGAAAGGATCCCTCATCTCGAGCTAGGAAGCGGAAACGGGGCTCCCCTGGATGTGTGCGGGACCCTCGTGCTACCTCTCGAGTGGACACGGGTATGTCGGGGAACTTCTTGAGTTGCAGCAAGGGTGTGAAGGACCCTTTGTAAGTTCCAGTGGTTAGATGTGATTAGCCTCGAGAAGCCTCAGCGGAAATGGGCCTCATCTCGCCTGCAGGGCAAAACCTGCTGGATTTTCTCGAGTTGCGGCAGGTGCTCTCGACTTACGACGGGGACCTCAGGGACCCGCTCTGGTGGCCTCAGGAAAGGCCAGTCCCCATGCGAGTTCCTCGGGGGCCTCTCGGGATTCCTCTCCCGTCGATGCCGGGGCCTAAGACCTTGTGTGGAGTCGGGGCCGGAACCTGAGGATTCCTCTCCAGTGCTGACATGGATCTTGGGGTACTTCTGGAGTCTCCCCAGGGGAGTCAGTCCTCGTCTCGAATGCGGGCATGCACTTGCGCTTTCCTCCAGAGCGGTAGCAGCAGTGTCACGCAGTCTGCCGCGTGGATCAAAGGATCTATGGTTTTCCCTCGAGTCTTTCCCACGAGGCTTTCCCACGAGGCTTACCCACAGGGCTGTCCCACGTGCACACGTGGTGGGAGTCGATCCTCGGCTTGAACGTCAAGGCAGTGCAGGGAAAACAGGTTCCTCTGGAATGGACTGACACATCTGGGGGACTCTTGGAATGGTGGCACGACCCTGGAGTTCCTCTCGCCTTTCCTGTGGAGAGCGCCTCCTCTTGAGATGCGACTGGAACGCCGGGAATTCTTTCCCTACGAAACAGGGAAAGGATCCCTCATCTCGAGCTAGGAGGCGGAAACGGGGCTCCCCTGGATGTGTGCGGGACCCTCGTGCTACCTCTCGAGTGGACACGGGTATGTCGGGGAACTTCTGGACTTGCACCAAGGGTGTGAAGGACCCTTTGGAAGTTCCAGTGGTTAGATGTGATTAGCCTCGAGAAGCCTCAGCGGAAATGGGCCTCATCTCGCCTGGAGGGCAAAACCTCCTGGATTTTCTCGAGTTGCGGCAGGTGCTCTCGACTTACGACGGGGACCTCAGGGACCCGCTCTGTTGGCCTCAGGAAAAGCCAGTCCCCATGCGAGTTCCTCGGGGGCCTCTCGGGATTCCTCTCCCGTCGATGCCGGGGCCTAAGACCTTGTGTGGAGTCGGGGCCGGAACCTGAGGATTCCTCTCCAGTGCTGACATGGATTTGGGCTACTTCTGGAGTCTCCCCAGGGGAGTCAGTGCTCGTCTCGAATGCGGGCATGCACTTGCGCTTTCCTCCAGAGCGGTAGCAGCAGTGTGACACAGTCCGCTGGGTGGATCAAAGGATCTATGGTTTTCCCTCGAGTCTTTCCCACGAGTCTTTCCCACGAGGCTTTCCCACAGGGTTGTCTCACGTGCACACGTGGTGGGAGTCGATCCTCGGCTTGAACGTCAAGGCAGTGCAGGGAAAACAGGTTCCTCTGGAATGGACTGACACATCTGGGGGACTCTTGGAATGGTGGCACGACCCTGGAGTTCCTCTCGCCTTTCCTGTGGAGAGCGCCTCCTCTTGAGATGCGACGGGAATGCCGGGAATTCTTTCCCTACGAAACAGGGAAAGGATCCCTCATCTCGAGCTAGGAGGCGGAAACGGGGCTCCCCTGGATGTGTGCGGGACCCTCGTGCTTCCTCTCGAGTGGAGACTGGTATGTTAGGGAACTTCTTGAGTTGCAGCAAGGGTGTGAAGGACCCTTTGGAAGTTCCAGTGGTTAGATGTGATTAGCCTGGAGAAGCCTCAGCGGAAATGGGCCTCATCTCGACTGGAGGGCAAAACCTCCTGGATTTTCTCGAGTTGCGGCAGGTGCTCTCCACTTACGACGGGGACCTCAGGGACACGCTCTGCTGGCCTCAGGAAAGGCCAGTCCCCATGCGAGTTCCTCGGGAGCCTCTCGGAATTCCTCTCCAATCGATGCCGGGGCCTAAGACCTTGTGTGGAGTCGGGGCCGGAACCTGAGGATTCCTCTCCAGTGCTGACATGGATCTTGGGGTACTTCTGGAGTCTCCCCAGGGGAGTCAGTGCTCGTCTCGAATGCGGGCATGCACTTGCGCTTTCCTCCAGAGCAGTAGCAGCAGTGTCACGCAGTCCGCCGCGTGGATCAAAGGATCTATGGTTTTCCCTGGAGTCTTTCCCACGAGTCTTTCCCACGAGGCTTTCCCACAGGGCTGTCCCACGTGCACACGTGGTGGGATTCGATCCTCGGCTTGAACGTCAAGGCAGTGCAGGGAAAACAGGTTCCTCTGGAATGGACTGACACATCTGGGGGACTCTTGGAATGGTGGCACGACCCTGGAGTTCCTCTCGCCTTTCCTGTGGAGAGCGCCTCCTCTTGAGCTGCGACGGGAACGCCGGGAATTCTTTCCCTACGAAACAGGGAAAGGATCCCTCATCTCGAGATAGGAGGCGGAAACGGGGCTCCCCTGGATGTGTGCGGGACCCTCGTGCTTCCTCTCGAGTGGAGACGGGTATGTCGGGGAACTTCTTGAGTTGCAGCAAGGGTGTGAAGGACCCTTTGGAAGTTCCTGTGGTTAGATGTGATTAGCCTCGAGAAGCCTCAGCGGAAATGGGCCTCATCTCGCCTGGAGGGCAAACCTCCTGGATTTTCTCGAGTTGCGGCAGGTGCTCTCGACGTACCACGGGGACCTCAGGGACCCGCTCTGCTGGCCTCAGGAATGGCCAGTCCCCATGGGAGTTCCTCGGGGGCCTCTCGGGATTCCTCTCCCGTCGATGCCGGGGGCTAAGACCTTGTGTGGATTCGGGGCCTAACCTGAGGATTCCTCTCCAGTGCTGACATGGACCTTGGGGTACTTCTGGAGTCTCCCCAGGGGAGTCAGTGCTCGTCTCGAATGCCTGCATGCCCTTGCGCTTTCCTCCGGAGCGGTAGCAGCAGTGTCACACATTCCGCCGCGTGGATCAAAGGATCTATGGTTTTCCCTCGAGTCTTTCCCACGAGGCTTTCCCACGAGGCTGTCCCACAGGTCTGTCCCACGTGCACACGTGGTGGGAGTCGATCCTCGGCTTGAACGTCAAGGCAGTGCAGGGAAAACAGGTTCCTCTGGAATGGACTGACACATCTGGGGGACTCTTGGAATGGTGGCACGACCCTGGAGTTCCTCTCGCCTTTCCTGTGGAGAGCGCCTCCTCTTGAGATGCGACGGGAACGCCGGGAATTCTTTCCCTACGAAACAGGGAAAGGATCCCTCATCTCGAGCTAGGAGGCAGAAACGGGGCTCCCCTGGATGTGTGCGGGACCCTCGTGCTTCCTCTCGAGTGGAGACGGGTATGTCGGGGAACTTCTTGAGTTGCAGCAAGGGTGTGAAGGACCCTTTGGAAGTTCCAGTGGTTAGATGTGATTAGCCTCCAGAAGCCTCAGCGGAAATGGGCCTCAACTTGCCAGGAGGGCAAAACCTCCTGGATTTCCTCGAGTTGCGGCAGGTGCTCTCGACTTACGACGGGGACCTCAGGGACCCGCTCTGGTGGCCTCAGGAAAGGACAGTCCCCATGCGAGTTCCTCGGGAGCCTCTCGGGATTCATCTCCCATCGATGCCGGGGCCTAAGACCTTGTGTGGAGTCGGGGCCAGAACCTGAGGATTCCTCTCCAGTGCTGACATGGATCTTGCGGTACTTCTGGAGTCTCCCCAGGGGAGTCAGTGCTCGTCTCGAATGCGGGCATGCACTTGCGCTTTCCTCCAGAGCGGTAGCAGCAGTGTCACCCAGTCCGCCGCGTGGATCAAAGGATCTATGGTTTTCCCTCGAGTCTTTCCCACGAGGCTTTCCCACCAGGCTTTCCCACAGTGCTGTCCCACGTGCACACGTGTTGGGAGTCGATCCTAGGCTTGAATGTCAAGGCAGTGCAGGGAAAACAGGTTCCTCTGGAATGGACTGACACATCTGGGGGACTCTTGGAATGGTGGCACGACCCTGGAGTTCCTCTCGCCTTTCCTGTGGAGAGCGCCTCCTCTTGAGATGCGACGGGAACGCCGGGAATTCTTTCCCTACGAAACAGGGAAAGGATCCCTCATCTCGAGCTAGGAGGCGTAAACGGCGCTCCCCTGGATGTATGCGGGACCCTCGTGCTTCCTCTCGAGTGGAGACGGGTATGTTAGGGAACTTCTTGAGTTGCAGCAAGGGTGTGAAGGACCCTTTGGAAGTTCCAGTGGTTAGATGTGATTAGCCTGGAGAAGCCTCAGCGGAAATGGGCCTCATCTCGACTGGAGGGCAAAACCTCCTGGATTTTCTCGAGTTGCGGCAGGTGCTCTCCACTTACGACGGGGACCTCAGGGACACGCTCTGCTGGCCTCAGGAAAGGCCAGTCCCCATGCGAGTTCCTCGGGAGCCTCTCGGAATTCCTCTCCAATCGATGCCGGGGCCTAAGACCTTGTGTGGAGTCGGGGACGGAACCTGAGGATTCCTCTCCAGTGCTGACATGGATCTTGGGGTACTTCTGGAGTCTCCCCAGGGGAGTCAGTGCTCGTCTCGAATGCGGGCATGCACTTGCGCTTTCCTCCAGAGCAGTAGCAGCAGTGTCACGCAGTCCGCCGCGTGGATCAAAGGATCTATGGTTTTCCCTGGAGTCTTTCCCACGAGTCTTTCCCACGAGGCTTTCCCACAGGGCTGTCCCACGTGCACACGTGGTGGGAGTCGATCCTCGGCTTGAACGTCAAGGCAGTGCAGGGAAAACAGGTTCCTCTGGAATGGACTGACACATCTGGGGGACTCTTGGGATGGTGGCACGACCCTGGAGTTCCTCTCGCCTTTCCTGTGGAGAGCGCCTCCTCTTGAGCTGCGACGGGAACGCCGGGAATTCTTTCCCTACGAAACAGGGAAAGGATCCCTCATCTCGAGCTAGGAGGCGGAAACGGGGCTCCCCTGGATGTGTGCGGGACCCTCGTGCTTCCTCTCGAGTGGAGACGGGTATGTCGGGGAACTTCTTGAGTTGCAGCAAGGGTGTGAAGGACCCTTTGGAAGTTCCTGTGGTTAGATGTGATTAGCCTCGAGAAGCCTCAGCGGAAATGGGCCTCATCTCGCCTGGAGGGCAAACCTCCTGGATTTTCTCGAGTTGCGGCAGGTGCTCTCGACGTACCACGGGGACCTCAGGGACCCGCTCTGCTGGCCTCAGGAATGGCCAGTCCCCATGGGAGTTTCTCGGGGGCCTCTCGGGATTCCTCTCCCGTCGATGCCGGGGGCTAAGACCTTGTGTGGATTCGGGGCCTAACCTGAGGATTCCTCTCCAGTGCTGACATGGACCTTGGGGTACTTCTGGAGTCTCCCCAGGGGAGTCAGTGCTCGTCTCGAATGCCTGCATGCCCTTGCGCTTTCCTCCGGAGCGGTAGCAGCAGTGTCACGCAGTCCGCCGCGTGGATCAAAGGATCTATGGTTTTCCCTGGAGTCTTTCCCACGAGGCTTTCCCACGAGGCTTTCCCACAGGGCTGTCCCACGTGCACACGTGGTGGGAGTCGATCCTCGGCTTGAACGTCAAGGCAGTGCAGGGAAAACAGGTTCCTCTGGAATGGACTGACACATCTGGGGCCTCTTGGAATGGTGGCACGACCCTGGAGTTCCTCTCGCCTTTCCTGTGGAGAGCTCCTCCTCTTGAGATGCGACGGGAACGCCGGGAATTCTTTCCCTACGAAACAGGGAAAGGATCCCTCATCTCGAGCTAGGAGGCAGAAACGGGGCTCCCCTGGATGTGTGCGGGACCCTCGTGCTTCCTCTCGAGTGGAGACGGGTATGTCGGGGAACTTCTTGAGTTGCAGCAAGGGTGTGAAGGACCCTTTGGAAGTTCCAGTGGTTAGATGTGATTAGCCTCCAGAAGCCTCAGCGGAAATGGGCCTCAACTCGCCAGGAGGGCAAAACCTCCTGGATTTCCTCGAGTTGCGGCAGGTGCTCTCGACTTACGACGGGGACCTCAGGGACCCGCTCTGGTGGCCTCAGGAAAGGACAGTCCCCATGCGAGTTCCTCGGGAGCCTCTCGGGATTCCTCTCCCATCGATGCCGGGGCCTAAGACCTTGTGTGGAGTCGGGGCCAGAACCTGAGGATTCCTCTCCAGTGCTGACATGGATCTTGCGGTACTTCTGGAGTCTCCCCCGGGGAGTCAGTGCTCGTCTCAAATGCGGGCATGCACTTGCGCTTTAATCCAGAGCGGTAGCAGCAGTGTCACCCAGTCCGCCGCGTGGATCAAAGGATCTATGGTTTTCCCTCGAGTCTTTCCCACGAGGCTTTCCCACGAGGCTTTCCCACAGTGCTGTCCCACGTGCACACGTGTTGGGAGTCGATCCTCGGCTTGAATGTCAAGGCAGTGCAGGGAAAACAGGTTCCTCTGGAATGGACTGACACATCTGGGGGACTCTTGGAATGGTGGCACGACCCTGGAGTTCCTCTCGCCTTTCCTGTGGAGAGCGCCTCCTCTTGAGATGCGACGGGAACGACGGGAATTCTTTCCCTACGAAACAGGGAAAGGATCCCTCATCTCGAGCTAGGAGGCGGAAACGGGGCTCCCCTGGATGTGTGCGGGACCCTCGTGCTTCCTCTCGAGTGGAGACGGGTATGTCGGGGAACTTCTTGAGTTGCAGCAAGGGTGTGAAGGCCCCTTGGGAAGTTCCAGTGGTTAGATGTGATTAGCCTCGAGAAGCATCAGCGGAAATGGGCCTCATCTCGCCTGGAGGGCAAAACCTCCTGGATTTTCTCGAGTTGCGGCAGGTGATCTCGACGTACGACGGGGACCTCAGGGACCCGCTCTGGTGGCCTCAGGAAAGGCCAGTCCCCATGCCAGTTCCTTGGGGGCCTCTCGGGATTCCTCTCCCATCGATGCCGGGGCCTAAGACCTTGTGTGGAGTCGGGGCCGGAACCTGAGGATTCCTCTCCAGTGCTGACATGGATCTTGGGGTACTTCTGGAGTCTCCCCAGAGGAGTCAGTGCTCGTCTCGAATGCGGGCATGCACTTGCGCTTTCCTCCAGAGCGGTAGCAGCAGTGTCACGCAGTCCGCCGCGTGGATCAAAGGATCTATGGTTTTCCCTCGAGTCTTTCCCACGAGGCTTTCCCACGAGGCTTTCCCACAGGGCTGTCCCACGTGCACACGTGGTGGGAGTCGATCCTCGGCTTGAACGTCAAGGCAGTGCAGGGAAAACAGGTTCCTCTGGAATGGACTGACACATCTGGGGGACTCTTGGAATGCTGGCACGACCCTGGATTTCCTCTCGCCTTTCCTGTGGAGAGCGCCTCCTCTTGAGATGCGACAGGAACGCCGGGAATTCTTTCCCTACGAAACAGGGAAAGGATCCCTCATTTCGGGCTAGCAGGCGGAAACGGGGCTCCCCTGGATGTGTGCGGGCCCCTCGTGCTTCCTCTCGAGTGGAGACGGGTATGTCGGGGAACTTCTTGAATTGCAGCAAGGGTGTGAAGGACCCTTTGGAAGTTCCAGTGGTTAGATGTGATTAGCCTCGAGAAGCCTCAGCAGAAATGGGCCTCATCTCGCCTGGAGGGCAAAACCTCCTGGATTTTCTCGAGTTGCGGCATGTGCTCTCGACTTACGATGGGGACCTCAGGGACCCGCTCTGGTGGCCTCAGGAAAGGCCAGTCCCCATGCGAGTTCCTCGGGGGCTTCTCGGGATTCCTCTCCCGTCGATGCCGGGGCCTAAGACCTTGTGTGGATTCGGGGCCGGAACCTGAGGATTCCTCTCCAGTGCTGACATTGATCTTGGGGTACTTCTGGGGTCTCCCCAGGGGAGTCAGTCCTCGTCTTGAATGCGGGCATGCACTTGTGCTTTCCTCCAGAGCGGTAGCCGCAGTGTCACGCAGTCCGCCGCGTGGATCAAAGGATCTATGGTTTTCCCTCGAGTTTTTCCCACGAGGCTTCCCACGAGGCTTTCCCACAGGGCTGTCCCACGTGCACACGTGGTGGGAGTCGATCCTCGGCTTGAATGTCAAGGCAGTGCAGGGAAAACAGGTTCCTCTGGAATGGACTGACACATCTGGGGGACTCTTGGAATGGTGGCACGACCCTGGAGTTCCTCTCGCCTTTCCTGTGGAGAGCGCCTCCTCTTGAGATGCGACGGGAACGCCGGGAAATCTTTCCCTACGAAACAGGGAAAGGATCCCTCATCTCGAGCTAGGAGGCGGAAACGGGTTCCCCTGGATGTGTGCGGGACCCTCGTGCTTCCTCTCGAGTGGAGACGGGTATGTCGGGGAACTTCTTGAGTTGCAGCAAGGGTGTGAAGGCCCCTTCGGAAGTTCCAGTGGTTAGATGTGATTAGCCTCGAGAAGCCTCAGCGGAAATGGGCCTCATCTCGCCTGGAGGGCAAAACCTCCTGGATTTTCTCGAGTTGCGGCAGGTGCTCTCGACTTACGACGGGGACCTCAGGGACCCGCTCTGGTGGCCTCAGGAAAGGCCAGTCCCCATGCCAGTTCCTTGGGGGCCTCTCGGGATTCCTCTCCCATCGATGCCGGGGCCTAAGACCTTGTGTGGAGTCGGGGCCGGAACCTGAGGATTCCTCTCCAGTGCTGACATGGATCTTGGGGTACTTCTGGAGTCTCCCCAGAGGAGTCAGTGCTCGTCTCGAATGCGGGCATGCACTTGCGCTTTCCTCCAGAGCGGTAGCAGCAGTGTCACGCAGTCCGCCGCGTGGATCAAAGGATCTATGGTTTTCCCTCGAGTCTTTCCCACTAGGCTTTCCCACGAGGCTTTCCCACAGGGCTGTCCCACGTGCACACGTGGTGGGAGTCGATCCTCGGCTTGAACGTCAAGGCAGTGCAGGGAAAACAGGTTCCTCTGGAATGGACTGACACATCTGGGGGACTCTTGGAATGGTGGCACGACCCTGGATTTCCTCTCGCCTTTCCTGTGGAGAGCGCCTCCTCTTGAGATGCGACAGGAACGCCGGGAATTCTTTCCCTACGAAACAGGGAAAGGATCCCTCATTTCGGGCTAGGAGGCGGAAACGGGGCTCCCCTGGATGTGTGCGGGCCCCTCGTGCTTCCTCTCGAGTGGAGACGGGAATGTCGGGGAACTTCTTGAATTGCAGCAAGGGTGTGAAGGACCCTTTGGAAGTTCCAGTGGTTAGATGTGATTAGCCTCGAGAAGCCTCAGCGGAAATGGGCCTCATCTCGCCTGGAGGGCAAAACCTCCTGGATTTTCTCGAGTTGCGGCATGTGCTCTCGACTTACGATGGGGACCTCAGGGACCCGCTCTGGTGGCCTCAGGAAAGGCCAGTCCCCATGCGAGTTCCTCGGGGGCTTCTCGGGATTCCTCTCCCGTCGATGCCGGGGCCTAAGACCTTGTGTGGATTCGGGGCCGGAACATGAGGATTCCTCTCCAGTGCTGACATGGATCTTGGGGTACTTCTGGAGTCTCCCGAGGGAAGTCAGTCCCCGTCTCGAATGTGGGCATGCACTTGCGCTTTCCTCCGGAGCGGTAGCAGCAGTGTCACGCAGTCCGCCGCGTGGATGAAAGGATCTATGGGTTTCCCTCGAGTCTTTCCCACGAGGCTTTCCCACGAGGCTTTCCCACATTGCTGTCCCACGTGCACACGTGGTGGGAGTCGATCCTCGGCTTGAATGTCAAGGCAGTGCAGGGAAAACAGGTTCCTCTGGAATGGACTGACACATCTGGGGGACTCTTAGAATGGTGACACGACCCTGGAGCACCTCTCGCCTTTCCTGTGGAGAGCGCCTCCTCTTGAGATGCGACGGGAACGCTGGGAATTCTTTCCCTTCGAAACAGGGAAAGGATCCCTCATATCGAGCTAGGAGGCGGAAACGGGGCTCCCCTGGATGTGTGCGGGACCCTCGTGCTTCCTCTCGAGTGGAGACGGGAATGTCGGGGAACTTCTTGAGTTGCAGCAAGGGTGTGAAGGACCCTTTGGAAGTTCCAGTGGTTAGATGTGATTAGTCTCGAGAAGCCGCAGCGGAAATGGGCCTCATCTCGCCTGGAGGGCAAAACCTCCTGGATTTCCTCGAGTTGCGGCAGGTGCTCTCGACTTACGACGGGGACCTCAGGGACCCGCTCTGGTGGCCTCAGGAAAGGCCAGTCCCCATGCGAGTTCCTCGGGGGCGTCTCGGGATTCCTCTCCCGTCGAGGCCGGGGCCTAAGACCTTGTGTGGAGTCGGGGCCGGAACCTGAGGATTCCTCTCCAGTGCTGACATGGATCTTGGGGTACTTCTGGAGTCTCCCCAGGGGAGTCAGTCCTCGTCTCTAATGCGGGCATGCACTTGTGCTTTCCTCCAGAGTGGTAGCAGCAGTGGCACGCAGTCTGCCGCGTGGATTAAGGGATCTATGGTTTCCCTCGAGGCTTTCCCACGAGGCTTTCCCACAGGGCTGTCCCACGAGCACACATGGTGGGAGTCGATCCTCGGCATGAACGCCGCGGCAGTGCTGGGAAAATACGTTCCTCTGGAATGGACTGACACATCTGGGGGACTCTTGGAATGGTGGCACGACCCTGGAGTTCCTCTCGCCTTTCCTGTGGAGAGCGCCTCCTCTTGAGATGCGACGGGAACGCCGGGAATTCTTTCCCTAAGAAACTGGGAAAGGATCCGTCATCTCGAACTAGGAGGCGGAAACGGGGCTCCCCTGGGTGTGTGCGGGACCCTCGTGCTTCCTCTCGAGTGGAGACGGGTATGTCGGGGAACTTCTTGAGTTGCAGCAAGGGTGTGAAGGACCCTTTGGAAGTTCCAGTGGTTAGATGTGATTAGCCTCGAGAAGCCGCAACGGAAATGGGCCTCATCTCGCCTGGAGGGCAAAATCTCCTGGATTTTCTCGAGTTGCGACAGGTGCTCTCGACTTACGACGGGGACCTCGGGGACCCGCTCTTGTGGCCTCAGGAAAGGCCAGTCCCCATCAGAGTTCCTCGGGGGCCTCTCGGGATTCCTCTCCCGTCGATGCCGGGGCCTAAGACCTTGTGTGGAGTCGGGGCCGGAACCTGAGGATTCCTCTCCAGTGCTGACATGGATCTTTGGGTAATTCTGGAGTCTCCCCAGGGGAGTCAGTCCTCGTCTCGAATGCGGGCATGCACTTGAGCTTTCCTCCATAGCGGTAGCAGCAGTGTCACGCAGTCCGCCGCGTGGATGAAAGGATCTATGGTTTTCCCTCGAGTCTTTCCCACGAGGCTTTCCCACGAGGCTTTCCCACAGTGCTGTCCCACGTGCACACGTGTTGGGAGTCGATCCTCGGCTTGAATGTCAAGGCAGTGCAGGGAAATCAGGTTCCTCTGGAATGGACTGACACATCTGGGGGACTCTTAGAATGGTGGCACGACCCTGGAGCACCTCTCGCCTTTCCTGTGGAGAGCGCCTCCTCTTGAGATGCGACGGGAACGCTGGGAATTCTTTCCCTTCGAAACAGGGAAAGGATCCCTCATCTCGAGCTAGGAGGCGGAAACGTGGCTCCCCTGGATGTGTGCGGGACCCTCGTGCTTCCTCTCGAGTGGAGACGGGTATGTCGGGGAACTTCTTGAGTTGCAGCAAGGGTGTAAAGGACCCTTTGGAATTTCCAGTGGTTAGATGTGATTAGCCTCGAGAAACCGCAGCGGAAATGGGCCTCATCTCGCCTGGAGGGCAAAACCTCCTGGATTTCCTCGAGTTGCGGCAGGTGCTCTGGACTTACGACGGGGACCTCAGGGACCCGCTCTGGTGGCATCAGGAAAGGCCAGTCCCCATGCGAGTTCCTCGGGGGCCGCTTGGGATTCCTCTCCCGTCGATGCCGTGGCCTAAGTCCTTGTGTGGAGTCGGGGCCGGAACCTGAGGATTCCTCTCCAGTGCTGACATGGATCTTGGGGTACTTCTGGAGTCTCCCCAGGGGAGTCAGTCCTCGTCTCGAATGCGGGCATGCACTTGCGCTTTCCTCCAGAGCGGTAGCAGCAGTGTCACGCAGTTCGCCGCGAGGATCAAAGGATCTATGGTTTTCCCTCGAGTCTTTCCCACAAGGCTTTCCCACGAGGTTTTCCCAGAGGGCTGTCCCACGTGCACACGTGGTGGGAGTCGATCCTCGGCTTGAACGTCAAGGCAGTGCAGGAAAAACAGGTTCCTCTGGAATGGACTGACACATCTGGGGGACTCTTGGAATGGTGGCACGACCCTGGAGTTCCTCTCGCCTTTCCTGTGGAGAGCGCCTCCTCTTCAGATGCGACGGGCACACCGGGAATTCTTTCCCTACGAAACAGGGAAAGGATCCCTCATCTCGAGCTAGGAGGCGGAAACGGGGCTCCCCTGGATGTGTGCGGGACCCTCGTGCTTCCTCTCGAGTGGAGACGGGTATGTCGGGGAACTTCTTGAGTTGCAGCAAGGGTGTGAAGGACCCTTTGGAAGTTCCAGTGGTTAGATGTGATTAGCCTCGAGGAGCCTCAGCGGAAATGGGCCTCATCTCGCCTGGAGGGCAAAACCTCCTGGATTTTCTCGAGTTGCGGAAGGTGCTCTCGACTTACGACGGGGAACTCGGGGACCCGCTCTGGTGGCCCCACGAAAGGCCAGTCCCCAGGCGAGTTCCTCGGGGGCCTCTGGGGATTCCTCTCCCGTCGATGCCGGGGCCTAAGACCTTGTGTGGATTCGGGGCCGGAACCTGAGGATTCCTCTCCAGTGCTGACGTGGATATTGGGGGTACGTCTGGAGTCTCCCCAGGGGAGTCAGTGCTCGTCTCGAATGCGGGCATGCACTTGCGCTTTCCTCCAGAGCGGTAGCAGAAGTGTCACGCAGTCCGCCGCGTGGATGAAAGGATCTATGGTTTCCCTCGAGTATTTCCCACGAAGCTTTCCCACGAGGCTTTCCCACAGGGCTGTCCCTCGTGCCACCGTGGTGGGAGTCGATCCTCGGCATGAACGTCGCGGCAGTGCTGGGAAAATACGTTCCTCTGGAATGGACTGACCCATCTGGGGGACTCTTGGAATGGTGGCACGACCCTGGAGTTCCTCTCGCCTTTCCTGTGGAGAGCGCCTCCTCTTGAGATGCGACGGGAACGCCGGGAATTCTTTCCCTACGAAACAGGGAAAGGATCCCTCATCTCGAGCTAGGAGGCGGAAACGGGGCTCCCCTGGATGTGTGCGGGACCCTCGTGCTTCCTCTCGAGTGGAGACGGGTATGTCGGGGAACTTCTTGAGTTGCAGCAAGGGTGTGAAGGACCCTTTGGAAGTTCCAGTGGTTAGATGTGATTAGCCTCGAGAAGCCTCAGCGGAAATGGGCCTCATCTCGCCTGGAGGGCAAAACCTCCTGGATTTTCTCGAGTTGCGGAAGGTGCTCTCGACTTACGACGGGGACCTCGGGGACCCGCTCTGGTGGCCTCACGAAAGGCCAGTCCCCAGGCGAGTTCCTCGGGGGCCTCTGGGGATTCCTCTCCCGTCGATGCCGGGGCCTAAGACCTTGTGTGGAGTCGGGGCCGGAACCTGAGGATTCCTCTCCAGTGCTGACGTGGATATTGGGGGTACGTCTGGAGTCTCCCCAGGGGAGTCAGTGCTCGTCTCGAATGCGGGCATGCACTTGCGCTTTCCTCCAGAGCGGTAGCAGAAGTGTCACGCAGTCCGCCGCGTGGATGAAAGGATATATGGTTTTCCCTCGAGTATTTCCCACGAAGCTTTCCCACGAGGCTTTCCCACAGGGCTGTCCCTCGTGCCACCGTGGTGGGAGTCGATCCTCGGCATGAACGTCGCGGCAGTGCTGGGAAAATACGTTCCTCTGGAATGGACTGACACATCTGGGGGACTGTTGGAATGGTGGCACGACCCTGGAGTTCCTCTCGCCTTTCCTGTGGAGAGCGCCTCCTCTTGAGGTGCGACGGGAACGCCGGGAATTCTTTCCCTACGAAACAGGGAAAGGATCCCTCATCTCGAGCTAGGAGGCGGAAACGGGGCTCCCCTGGATGTGTGCGGGACCCTCGTGCTTCCTCTCGAGTGGAGACGGGTATGTCGGGGAACTTCTTGAGTTGCAGCAAGGGTGTGAAGGACCCTTAGGAAGTTCCAGTGGTTAGATGTGATTAGGTTCGAGAAGCCTCAACAGAAATGGGCCTCATCTCGCCTGGAGTGCAAAACCTCCTGGATTTTCTCGAGTTGCGGCAGGTGCTCTCGACTTACGACGGGGACCTCGGGGACCCGCTCTGGTGGCCTCAGGAAAGGCCAGTCCCCATGCGAGTTCCTCAGGGGCCTCTCGGGATTACTCTCCCGTCGATGCCGGGGCCTAAGACCTTGTGTGGAGTCGGGGCCGGAACGTGAGGATTCCTCTCCAGTGCTGACATGGATCTTGGGGTACTTCTGAAGTCTCCCCAGGGGAGTCAGTCCTCGACTCGAATGCGGGCATGCACTTGCGCTTTCCTCCAGAGCGGTAGGAGCAGTTTCACGCAGTCCGCCGCGTGGATCAAAGGATCTATGGTTTTCCCTCGAGTCTTTCCCACGAGGCTTTCCCACGAGGCTTTCCCACAGGGCTGTCCCACGTGCACACGTGGTGGGAGTCGATCCTCGGCTTGAACGTCAAGGCAGTGCAGGGAAAACAGGTTCCTCTGGAATGGACTGACACATCTGGGGGACTCTTGGAATGGTGGCACGACCCTGGAGTTCCTCTCGCCTTTCCTGTGGAGAGCGCCTCCTCTTGAGATGCGACGGGCACACCGGGAATTCTTTCCCTACGAAACAGGGAAAGGATCCCTCATCTCGAGCTAGGAGGCGGAAACGGGGCTCCCCTGGATGTGTGCGGGACCCTCGTGCTTCCTCTCGAGTGGAGACTGGTATGTCGGGGAACTTCTTGAGTTGCAGCAAGGGTGTGAAGGACCCTTTAGAAGTTCCAGTGGTTAGATGTGATTAGCCTCGAGAAGCCTCAGCGGAAATGGGCCTCATCTCGCCTGGAGAGCAAAGTCTCCTGGATTTCTCGAGTTGCGGCAGGTGCTCTCGACGTACGACGGGGACCTCGGGGACCCTATCTGGTGGGCTCACGAAAGGCCAGTCCCCATGCGAGTTCCTCGGGGGCCGCTTGGGATACCTCTCCGGTCGATACCTGGGCCTAAGACCTTCTGTGGAGTCGGGCCCGGAACCTGAGGATTCCTCTCTAGTGCTGACATGGATCTTGGGGTACTTCTGGAGTCTCCCCAGGGGAGTCAGTCCTCGTCTCGAATGCGGGCATGCACTTGCGCTTTCCTCCAGAGCGGTAGCAGCAGTGTCACGCAGTCCGCCGCGAGGATCAAAGGATCTATGGTTTTCCCTCGAGTCTTTCCCACAAGGCTTTCCCACGAGGTTTTCCCACAGGGCGGTCCCACGAGCACACGTGGTGGGAGTCGATCCTCGGCATGAACGTCGCGGCAGTTCTGGGAAAATACGTTCCTCTGGAATGGACTGACACATCTGGGGGACTCTTGGAATGGTGGCACGACCCTGGAGTTCCTCTCGCCATTCCTGTGGAGAGCGCCTCCTCTTCAGATGCGACGGGAACGCCGGGAATTCTTTCCCTACGAAACAGGGAAAATATCCCTCATCTCGAGCTAGGAGGCGGAAACGGGGCTCCCCTGGATGTTTGCGGGACCCTCGTGCTTCCTCTCGAGTGGAGACGTGTATGTCGGGGAACTTCTTGAGTTGCAGCAAGGGTGTGAAGGACCCTTTGGAAGTTCGAGTGGTTAGATGTGATTAGCCTCGAGAAGCCTCAGCGGAAATGGGCCTCATCTCGCCTGGAGGGCAAAACCTCCTGGATTTTCTGGAGTTGCGGCAGGTGCTCTCGACGTACGACGGGAACCTCGGGGAACCGCTCTGGTGGCCTCAGGAAAGGCCAGACCCCATGCGAGTTCCTTCGGGGCCTCTCGGGATTCCTCTCCTTTCGATGCCAGGGCCTAAGACCTTGTGTGGATTTGGGGTCGGATCCTGAGGATTCCTCTCCAGTGCTGACATGGATCTTGGGGTACTTCTGAAGTCTCCCCAGGGGAGTCAGTCCTCGTCTCGAAAGCGGGCATGCACTTGCGCTTTCCTCCAGAGCGGTAGGAGCAGTTTCACGCAGTCCGCCGCGTGGATCAAAGGATCTATGGTTTTCCCTCGAGTCTTTCCCACGAGGCTTTCCCACGAGGCTTTCCCACAGGGCTGTCCCACGTGCACACGTGGTGGGAGTCGATCCTCGGCTTGAACGTCAAGGCAGTGCAGGGAAAACAGGTTCCTCTGGAATGGACTGACACATCTGGGGGACTCTTGGAATGGTGGCACGACCCTGGAGTTCCTCTCGCCTTTCCTGTGGAGAGCGCCTCCTCTTGAGATGCGACGGGCACACCGGGAATTCTTTCCCTAGGAAACAGGGAAAGGATCCCTCATCTCGAGCTAGGAGGCGGAAACGGGGCTCCCCTGGATGTGTGCGGGACCCTCGTGCTTCCTCTCGAGTGGAGACGGGTATGTCGGGGAACTTCTTGAGTTGCAGCAAGGGTGTGAAGGACCCTTTGGAAGTTCCAGTGGTTAGATGTGATTAGCCTCGAGAAGCCTCAGCCTAAATGGGCCTCATCTCGCCTGGAGGGCAAAACCTCCTGGATTTTCTCGAGTTGCGGAAGGTGCTCTCGACTTACGACGGGGAACTCGGGGACCCGCTCTGGTGGCCTCACGAAAGGCCAGTCCCCATGCGAGTTCCTCGGGGGCCTCTGGGGATTCCTCTCCCGTCGATGCCGGGGCCTAAGACCTTGTGTGGAGTCGCGGCCGGAACCTGAGGATTCCTCTCCAGTGCTGACGTGGATATTGGGGGTACGTCTGGAGTCTCCCCAGGGGAGTCAGTGCTCGTCTCGAATGCGGGCATGCACTTGCGCTTTCCTCCAGAGCGGTAGCAGAAGTGTCACGCAGTCCGCCGCATGGATGAAAGGATCTATGGTTTTCCCTCGAGTATTTCCCACGAAGCTTTCCCACGAGGCTTTCCCACAGGGCTGTCCCTCGTGCCACCGTGGTGGGAGTCGATCCTCGGCATGAACGTCGCGGCAGTGCTGGGAAAATACGTTCCTCTGGAATGGACTGACACATCTGGGGGACTCTTGGAATGGTGGCACGACCCTGGAGTTCCTCTCGCCTTTCCTGTGGAGAGCGCCTCCTCTTGAGATGCGACGGGAACGCCGGGAATTCTTTCCCTACGAAACAGGGAAAGGATCCCTCATCTCGAGCTAGGAGGCGGAAACGGGGCTCCCCTGGATGTGTGCGGGACCCTCGTGCTTCCTCTCGAGTGGAGACGGGTATGTCGGGGAACTTCTTGAGTTGCAGCAAGGGTGTGAAGGACCCTTAGGAAGTTCCAGTGGTTAGATGTGATTAGGTTCGAAAAGCCTCAACAGAAATGGGCCTCATCTCGCCTGGAGGGCAAAACCTCCTGGATTTTCTCGAGTTGCGGCAGGTGCTCTCGACTTACGACGGGGACCTCGGGGACCCGCTCTGGTGGCCTCAGGAAAGGCCAGTCCCCATGCGAGTTCCTCAGGGGCCTCTCGGGATTACTGTCCCGTCGATGCCGGGGCCTAAGACCTTGTGTGGAGTCGGGGCCGGAACCTGAGGATTCCTCTCCAGTGCTGACATGGATCCTGGGGTACTTCTGAAGTCTCCCCAGGGGAGTCAGTCCTCATCTCGAATGCGGGCATGCACTTGCGCTTTCCTCCAGAGCGGTAGGAGCAGTTTCACGCAGTCCGCCGCGTGGATCAAAGGATCTATGGTTTTCCCTCGAGTCTTTCCCACGAGGCTTTCCCACGAGGCTTTCCCACAGGGCTGTCCCATGTGCACACGTGGTGGGAGTCGATCCTCGGCTTGAACGTCAAGGCAGTGCAGGGAAAACAGGTTCCTCTGGAATGGACTGACACATCTGGGGGACTCTTGGAATGGTGGCACGACCCTGGAGTTCCTCTCGCCTTTCCTGTGGAGAGCGCCTCCTCTTGAGATGCGACGGGCACACCGGGAATTCGTTCCCTACGAAACAGGGAAAGGATCCCTCATCTCGAGCTAGGAGGCGGAAACGGGGCTCCCCTGGATGTGTGCAGGACCCTCGTGCTTCCTCTCGAGTGGAGACTGGTATGTCGGGGAACTTCTTGAGTTGCAGCAAGGGTGTGAAGGACCCTTTGGAAGTTCCAGTGGTTAGATGTGATTAGCCTCGAGAAGCCTCAGCGGAAATGGGCCTCATCTCGCCTGGAGGGCAAAACCTCCTGGATTTTCTCGAGTTGCGGCAGGTGCTCTCGACTTACGACGGGGAACTCGGGGACCCGCTCTGGTGGCCTCACGAAAGGCCAGTCCCCATGCGAGTTCCTCGGGGGCCTCTCGGGATTCCTCTCCCGTCGATGCCGGGGCCTAAGACCTTGTGTGGAGTCGGGGCCGGAACCTGAGGATTCCTCTCCAGTGCTGACGTGGATCTTGGGGGTACTTCTGGATTCTCCCCAGGGGAGTCAGTGCTCGTCTCGAATGCGGGCATGCACTTGCGCTTTCCTCCAGAGCGGTAGCAGCAGTGTCACGCAGTCCGCCGCGTGGATCAAAGGATCTATGGTTTTCCCTCGACTCTTTCCCACGAGGCTTTCCCACGAGGCTTTCCCACAGGGCTGTCCCACGTGCCACCGTGGTGCGAGTCGATCCTCGGCATGAACGTCGCGGCAGTGCTGGGAAAATACGTTCCTCTGGAATGGACTGACACATCTGGGGGACTCTTGGAATGGTGGCACGACCCTGGAGTTCCTCTCGCCATTCCTGTGGAGAGCGCCTCCTCTTCAGATGCGACGGGAACGCCGGGAATTCTTTCCCTACGAAACAGGGAAAAGATCCCTCATCTCGAGCTAGGAGGCGGAAACGGGGCTCCCCTGGATGTTTGCGGGACCCTCGTGCTTCCTCTCGAGTGGAGACGTGTATGTCGGGGAACTTCTTGAGTTGCAGCAAGGGTGTGAAGGACCCTTTGGAAGTTCGAGTGGTTAGATGTGATTAGCCTCGAGAAGCCTCAGCGGAAATGGGCCTCATCTCGCCTGGAGGGCAAAACCTCCTGGATTTTCTTGAGTTGCGGCAGGTGCTCTCGACTTACGACCAGGACCTCGGGGATCCGCTTTGATGGACTCAGGAAAGGCCAGTCCCCATGCGAGTTCCTCGGGGGCCTCTCGGGATTCCTCTCCCGTCGATGCCGGGGCGTAAGACCTTGTGTGGAGTCGGGGCCGGAATCTGAGGATTCCTCTCCAGTGCTGACATGGATCTTGGGGTACTTCTGGAGTCTCCTCAGGGGAGTCAGTCCTCGTCTCGAATGCGGGCATGCACTTGCGCTTTCCTCCAAAGTGGTAGCAGCAGTGTCACGCAGTCCGCCGCGTGGATCAAGGGATCCATGGCTTTCCCTCGAGGCTTTCCCACGAGGCTTTCCCACGAGGCTTTCCCACAGGGCTGTCCCACGTGCACACGTGGTGGGAGTCGATCCTCGGCTTGAACGTCAAGGCAGTGCATGGAAAACAGGTTCCTCTGGAATGGACTGACACATCTGGGGGACTCATGGAATGGTGGCACGATCCTGGAGTTCCTCTCGCCTTTCCTGTGGAGAGCGCCTCCTCTTGAGATGCGACGGGAACGCCGGGAATTCTTTCCCTACGAAACAGGGAAAGGATCCCTCATCTCGAGCTAGGAGGCGGATACAGGGCTCCCCTGGATGTGTGCGGGACCCTCGTGCTTCCTCTCGAGTGGAGACGGGTATGTCGGGGAACTTCTTGAGTTGCAGCAAGGGTGTGAAGGACCCTTTGGAAGTTCCAGTGGTTAGATGTGATTAGCCTGGAGAAGCCTCAGCGGAAATGGGCCTCATCTCGCCTGGAGGGCAAAACCTCCTGGATTCTCGAGGTGCGGCAGGTGTTCTCGACTTACGACGGGGACCTCAGGGACACGCTCTGGTGGCCTCAGGAAAGGCCAGTCCCCATGCGAGTTCCTCGGGGGCCTCTCGGGATTCCTCTCCCGTAGATGCCGGAGCCTAAGACCTTGTGTGGAGTCGGGGCCGGAACCTGAGGATTCCTCTCCAGGGCTGACATGGATCTTGGGGTACTTCTGGAGTCTCCCCAGGGGAGTCAGTCCTCGTCTCGAATGCGGGCATGCACTTGCGCTTTCCTCCAGAGCGGTAGCAGCAGTGTCACGCAGTCCGCCGCGTGGATCAAAGGATCTATGGTTTTCCCTCGAGTCTTTCCCACGAGGCTTTCCCACGAGGCTTTCCCACAGGGCTGTCCCACGTGCACACGTGGTGGGAGTCGATCCTCGGCTTGAACGTCAAGGCAGTGCAGGGAAAACAGGTTCCTCTGGAATGGACTGACACATCTGGGGGACTCTTGGAATGGTGGCACGACCCTGGAGTTCCTCTCGACTTTCCTGTGGAGAGCGCCTCCTCTTGAGATGCGACTGGAACGCCGGGAATTCTTTCCCTACGAAACAGGGAAAGGATCCCTCATCTCGAGCTAGGAGGCGGAAACGGGGCTCCCCTGGATGTGTGCGGGACCCCACGTGCTTCCTCTCGAGTGGAGACGGGTATGTCGGGGAACTTCTTGAGTTGCAGCAATGGTGTGAAGGATCCTTTGGAAGTTCCAGTGGTTAGATGTGATTGGCCTCGAGAAGCCTCAGCGGAAATGGGCCTCATCTCGCCTGGAGGGCAAAACCTCCTGGATTTTCTCGAGTTGCGGCAGGTGCTCTCGACTTACGACGGGGACCTCAGGGACCCGCTCTGGTGGCCTCAGGAAAGGCCAGTCCCCATGCGAGTTCCTCGGGGGCCTCTCGGGATTCCTCTCCCGTCGATGCCGGGGCCTAAGACCTTGTGTGGAGTCGGGGCCGGAACCTGAGGATTCCTTTCCAGTGCTGACATGGATCTTGGGGTACTTCTGGAGTCTCCCCAGGGGAGTCAGTCCTCGTCTCGAATGCGGGCATGCACTTGCGTTTTCCTCCAGAGCGGTAGCAGCAGTGTCACGCAGTCCGCCGCGTGGATCAAAGGATCTGTGGTTTACCCTCCAGTCTTTCCCACGAGGCTTTCCCACGAGGCTTTCCCACAGGGCTGTCCCACGTGCACACGTTGTGGGAGTCGATCCTCGGCTTGAACGTCAAGGCACTGCAGGGAAAACAGGTTCCTCTGGAATGGACTGACACATCTGGGGGACTCTTGGAATGGTGGCACGACCCTGGAGTTCCTCTCGCCTTTCCTGTGGAGAGCGCCTCCTCTTGAGATGCGACGGGAACGCCGGGAATTCTTTCCCTACTAAACAGGGAAAGGATCCCTCATCTCGAGCTAGGAGGCGGAAACGGGACACCACTGGATGTGTGCGGGACCCCACGTGCTTCCCCTCGAGTGGAGACGGGTATGTCGGGGAACTTCTTGAGTTGCAGCAATGGTGTGAAGGACCCTTTGGAAGTTCCAGTGGTTAGATGTGATTGGCCTCGAGAAGCCTCAGCGGAAATGGGCCTCATCTCGCCTGGAGGGCAAAACCTCCTGGATTTTCTCGAGTTGCGGCAGGTGCTCTCGACTTACGACGGGGACCTCAGGGAACCGCTCTGGTGGCCTCAGGAAAGGCCAGTCCCCATGCGAGTTCCTCGGGGGCGTCTCGGGATTCCTCTCCCGTCGATGCCGGGGCCTAAGACCTTGTGTGGGTCGGGGCCGGAAACTGAGGATTCCTCTCCAGTGCTGACATGGATCTTGGGGTACTTCTGGAGTCTCCCCAGGGGAGTCAGTCCTCGTCTCGAATGCGGGCATGCACATGCACTTTCCTCCTGAGCGGTAGCAGCAGTGTCACGCAGTCCGCCGCGTGGATCAAAGGATCTATGGTTTTCCCTCGAGTCTTTCCCACGAGGCTTTCCCACGAGGCTTTCCCACAGGGCTGTCCCACGTGCACACGTGGTGGGAGTCCATACTCGGCTTGAACGTCAAGGCAGTGCAGGGAAAACAGGTTCCACTGGAATGGACTGACACATCTGGGGGACTCTTGGAATGGTGGCACGACCCTGGAGTTCCTCTCGCCTTTCCTGTGGAGAGCGCCTCCTCTTGAGATGCGACGGGAACGCCGGGAATTCTTTCCCTACGAAACAGGGAAAGGATCCCTCATCTCGAGCTAGGAGGCGGAAACGGGGCTCCCCTGGATGTGTGCGGTACACCACGTGCTTCCTCTCGAGTTGAGACGGGTATGTCGGGGAACTTCTTGAGTTGCAGCAAGGGTGTGAAGGACCCTTTGGAAGTTCCAGTGGTTAGACGTGATTGGGCTCGAGAAGCCTCAGCGGAAATGGGCCTCATTTCGCCTGGAGGGCAAAACCTCCTGGATTTTCTCGAGTTGCGGCAGGTGCTCTCGACTTACGATGGGGACCTCAGGGACCCGCTCTGGTGGCCTCAGGAAAGGCCAGTCCCCATGCGAGTTCCTCGGGGGCCTCTCGGGATTCCTCTCCCGTCGATGCCGGGGCCTAAGACCTTGTGTGGAGTCGGGGCCGGAACCTGAGGATTCCTCTCCAGTGCTGACATGGATCTTGGGGTACTTCTGGAGTCTCCCCAGGGGAGTCAGTCCTCGTCTCGAATGCGGGCATGCACTTGCGCTTTCCTCCAGAGCGGTAGCAGCAGTGTCACGCAGTCCGCCGCGTGGATCAAAGGATCTATGGTTTTCCCTCGAGTCTTTCCCAGGAGGCTTTCCCACGAGGGTTTCCCACAGGGCTGTCCCACGTGCACACGTGGTGTGAGTCGATCCTCGGCTTGAACGTCAAGGCAGTGTAGGGAAAACAGTTTCCTCTGGAATGGACTGACACATCTGGGGGACTCTTGGAATGGTGGCACGACCCTGGAGTTCCTCTCGCCTTTCCTGTGGAGAGCGCCTCCTCTTGAGATGCGACGGGAACGCCGGGAATTCTTTCCCTACGAAACAGGGAAAGGATCCCTCATCTCGAGCTAGGAGGCGGAAACGGGGCTCCCCTGGATGTGTGCGGGACCCCACGTGCTTCCTCTCGAGTGGAGACAGGTATGTCGGGGAACTTCTTGAGTTGCAGCAATGGTGTGAAGGACCCTTCGGAAGTTCCAGTGGTTAGATGTGATTGGCCTCGAGAAGCCTCAGCGGAAATGGGCCTCATCTCGCCTGGAGGGCAAAACCTCCTGGATTTTCTCGAGTTGCGGCAGGTGCTCTCGACTTACGACGGGGACCTCAGGGAACCGCTCTGGTGGCCTCAGGAAAGGCCAGTCCCCATGCGAGTTCCTCGGGGGTGTCTCGGGATTCCTCTCCCGTCGATGCCGGGGCCTAAGACCTTGTGTGGACTCGGGGCCGGAACCTGAGGATTCCTCTCCCGTTCTGACATGGATCTTGGGGTATTTCTGGAGTCTCCCCAGGGGAGTCAGTCCTCGTCTCGAATGCGGGCATGCACTTGCGCTTTCCTCCAGAGCGGTAGCAGCAGTGTCACGCTGTCCGCCGCGTGGATTAAAGGATCTATGGTTTTCCCTCGAGTCTTTCCCACGAGGCTTTCCCACGAGGCTTTCCCACAGGGCTGTCCCACGTGCACACGTGGTGGGAGTCGATCCTCGGCTTGAACGTCAAGGCAGTGCAGGGAAAACAGGTTCCTCTGGAATGGACTGACACATCTGGGGGACTCTTGGAATGGTGGCACGACCCTGGAGTTCCTCTCGCCTTTCCTGTGGAGAGCGCCTCCTCTTGAGATGCGACGGGAACGCCGGGAATTCTTTCCCTACGAAAGAGGGAAAGGATCCCTCATCTCGAGCTAGGAGGCGGAAACGGGGCTCCCCTGGATGTGTGCGGGACCCCACGTGCTTCCTCTCGAGTGACGACAGGTATGTCGGGGAACTTCTTGAGTTGCAGCAAGGGTGTGAAGGACCCTTTGGAAGTTCCAGTGGTTAGATGTGATTGGCCTCGAGAAGCCTCAGCGGAACTGGGCCTCATCTCGCCTGGAGGGCAAAAGCTCCTGGATTTTCTCGAGTTGCGGCAGGTGCTCTGGACTTACGACGGGGAGCTCACGGAACCGCTCTGGTGGCCCCAGGAAAGGCCAGTCCCCATGCGAGTTCCGCGGGGGCCTCTCGGGATTCCTCTCCCGTCGATGCCGGGGCCTAAGACCTTGTGTGGAGTCGGGGCCGGAACCTGAGGATTCCTCTCCAGTGCTGACATGGATCTTGGGGTACTTCTGGAGTCTCCCCAGGGGAGTCAGTCCTCGTCTCGAATGCGGGCATGCACTTGCGCTTTCCTCCAGAGCGGTAGCAGCAGTGTCACGCAGTCCGCCGCGTGGATCAAAGGATCTATGGTTTTCCCTCGAGTCTTTCCCACGAGGCTTTCCCACGAGGCTTTCCCACAGGGCTGTCCCACGTGCACACGTGGTGGGAGTCGATCCTCGGCTTGAACGTCAAGGCAGTGCAGGGAAAACAGGTTCCTCTGGAATGGACTGACACATCTGGGGGACTCTTGGAATGCTGGCACGACCCTGGATTTCCTCTCGCCTTTCCTGTGGAGAGCGCCTCCTCTTGAGATGCGACGGGAACGCCGGGAATTCTTTCCCTATGAAACAGGGAAAGGATCCCTCATCTCGAGCTAGGAGGCGGAAACGGGGCTCCCCTGGATGTGTGCGGGACCGCACGTGCTTCCTCTCGAGTGGAGACGGGTATGTCGGGGAACTTCTTGAGTTGCAGCAAGGGTGTGAAGGACCCTTTGGAAGTTCCAGTGGTTAGATGTGATTAGTCTCGAGAAGCCGCAGCGGAAATGGGCCTCATCTCGCCTGGAGGGCAAAACCTCCTGGATTTTCTCGAGTTGCGGCAGGTGCTCTGGACTTACGACGGGGACCTCAGGGACCCGCTCTGGTGGCCTCAGGAAAGGCCAGTCCCCATGCGAGTTCCTCGGGGGCGTCTCGGGATTCCTCTCCCGTCGAGGCCAGGGCCTAAGACCTTGTGTGGAGTCGGGGCCGGAACCTGAAGATTCCTCTCCAGTGCTGACATGGATCTTGGGGTACTTCTGGAGTCTCCCCAGGGGAGTCAGTCCTCGTCTCTAATGCGGGCATGCACTTGTGCTTTCCTCCAGAGTGGTAGCAGCAGTGGCACGCAGTCTGCCGCGTGGATTAAGGGATCTATGGTTTCCATCGAGGCTTTCCCACGAGGCTTTCCCACAGGGCTGTCCCACGTGCACACATGGTGGGAGTCGATCCTCGGCTTGAACGTCAAGGCAGTGCAGGGAAAACAGGTTCCTCTCGAATGGACTGACACATCTGGGGGACTCTTGGAATGGTGGCACGACCCTGGAGTTCCTCTCGCCTTTCCTGTGGAGAGTGCCTCCTCTTCAGATGCGACGGGCACACCGGGAATTCTTTCCCTACGAAACAGGGAAAGGATCCCTCATCTCGAGCTAGGAGGCGGAAACGGGGCTCCCCTGGATGTGTGCGGGACCCTCGTGCTTCCTCTCGAGTGGAGACGGGTATGTCGGGGAACTTCTTGAGTTGCAGCAAGGGTGTGAAGGACCCTTTGGAAGTTCCAGTGGTTAGATGTGATTAGCCTCGAGAAGCCTCAGCGGAAATGGGCCTCATCTCGCCTGGAGGGCAAAACCTCCTGGATTTTCTCGAGTTGCGGAAGGTGCTCTCGACTTACGACGGGGAACTCGGGGACCCGCTCTGGTGGCCCCACGAAAGGCCAGTCCCCAGGCGAGTTCCTCGGGGACCTCTGGGGATTCCTCTCCCGTCGATGCCGGGGCCTAAGACCTTGTGTGGAGTCGGGGCCGGAACCTGAGGATTCCTCTCCAGTGCTGACGTGGATATTGGGGTACGTCTGGAGTCTCCCCAGGGGAGTCAGTGCTCGTCTCGAATGCGGGCATGCACTTGCGCTTTCCTCCAGAGCGGTAGCAGAAGTGTCACGCAGTCCGCCGCGTGGATGAAAGGATCTATGGTTTTCCCTCGAGTATTTCCCACGAAGCTTTCCCACGAGGCTTTCCCACAGGGCTGTCCCTCGTGCCACCGTGGTGGGAGTCGATCCTCGGCATGAACGTCGCGGCAGTGCTGGGAAAATACGTTCCTCTGGAATGGACTGACACATCTGGGGGACTCTTGGAATGGTGGCACGACCCTGGAGTTCCTCTCGCCTTTCCTGTGGAGAGCGCCTCCTCTTGAGATGCGACGGGAACGCCGGAAATTCTTTCCCTACGAAACAGGGAAAGGATCCCTCATCTCGAGCTAGGAGGCGGAAACGGGGCTCCCCTGGATGTGTGCGGGACCCTCGTGCTTCCTCTCGAGTGGAGACGGGTATGTCGGGGAACTTCTTGAGTTGCAGCAAGGGTGTGAAGGACCCTTTGGAAGTTCCAGTGGTTAGATGTGATTAGCCTCGAGAAGCCTCAGCGGAAATGGGCCTCATCTCGCCTGGAGGGCAAAACCTCCTGGATTTTCTCGAGTTGCGGAAGGTGCTCTCGACTTACGACGGGGACCTCGGGGACCCGCTCTGGTGGCCTCACGAAAGGCCAGTCCCCAGGCGAGTTCCTCGGGGGCCTCTGGGGATTCCTCTCCCGTCGATGCCGGGGCCTAAGACCTTGTGTGGAGTCGGGGCCGGAACCTGAGGATTCCTCTCCAGTGCTGACGTGGATATTGGGGGTACGTCTGGAGTCTCCCCAGGGGAGTCAGTGCTCGTCTCGAATGCGGGCATGCACTTGCGCTTTCCTCCAGAGCGGTAGCAGAAGTGTCACGCAGTCCGCCGCGTAGATGAAAGGATATATGGTTTTCCCTCGAGTATTTCCCACGAAGCTTTCCCACGAGGCTTTCCCACAGGGCTGTCCCTCGTGCCACCGTGGTGGGAGTCGATCCTCGGCATGAACGTCACGGCAGTGCTGGGAAAATACGTTCCTCTGGAATGGACTGACACATCTGGGGGACTCTTGGAATGGTGGCACGACCCTGGAGTTCCTCTCGCCTTTCCTGTGGAGAGCGCCTCCTCTTGAGATGCGACGGGAACGCCGGGAATTCTTTCCCTACGAAACAGGGAAAGGATCCCTCATCTCGAGCTAGGAGGCGGAAACGGGGCTCCCCTGGATGTGTGCGGGACCCTCGTGCTTCCTCTCGAGTGGAGACGGGTATGTCGGGGAACTTCTTGAGTTGCAGCAAGGGTGTGAAGGACCCTTAGGAAGTTCCAGTGGTTAGATGTGATTAGGTTCGAGAAGCCTCAACAGAAATGGGCCTCATCTCGCCTGGAGGGCAAAACCTCCTGGATTTTCTCGAGTTGCGGCAGGTGCTCTCGACTTACGACGGGAACCTCGGGGACCCGCTCTGGTGGCCTCAGGAAAGGCCAGTCCCCATGCGAGTTCCTCAGGGGCCTCTCGGGATTACTCTCCCGTCGATGCCGGGGCCTAAGACCTTGTGTGGAGTCGGGCCCGAAACCTGAGGATTCCTCTCCAGTGCTGACATGGATCTTGGGGTACTTCTGAAGTCTCCCCAGGGGAGTCAGTCCTCGTCTCGAATGCGGGCATGCACTTGCGCTTTCCTCCAGAGCGGTAGGAGCAGTTTCACGCAGTCCGCCGCGTGGATCAAAGGATCTATGGTTTTCCCTCGAGTCTTTCCCACGAGGCTTTCCCACGAGGCTTTCCCACAGGGCTGTCCCACGTGCACACGTGGTGGGAGTCGATCCTCGGCTTAACGTCAAGGCAGTGCAGGGAAAACAGGTTCCTCTGGAATGGACTGACACATCTGGGGGACTCTTGGAATGGTGGCACGACCCTGGAGTTCCTCTCGCCTTTCCTGTGGAGAGCGCCTCCTCTTGAGATGCGACGGGCACACCGGGAATTCTTTCCCTACGAAACAGGGAAAGGATCCCTCATCTCGAGCTAGGAGGCGGAAACGGGGCTCCCCTGGATGTGTGCGGGACCCTCGTGCTTCCTCTCGAGTGGAGACTGGTATGTCGGGGAACTTCTTGAGTTGCAGCAAGGGTGTGAAGGACCCTTTAGAAGTTCCAGTGGTTAGATGTGATTAGCCTGGAGAAGCCTCAGCGGAAATGGGCCTCATCTCGCCTGGAGAGCAAAGTCTCCTGGATTTCTCGAGTTGCGGCAGGTGCTCTCGACGTACGACGGGGACCTCGGGGACCCTATCTGGTGGGCTCACGAAAGGCCAGTCCCCATGCGAGTTCCTCGGGGGCCGCTTGGGATACCTCTCCCGTAGATGCCGGAGCCTAAGACCTTGTGTGGAGTCGGGGCCGGAACCTGAGGATTCCTCTCCAGTGCTGACATGGATCTTGGGGTACTTCTGGAGTCTCCCCAGGGGAGTCAGTCCTCGTCTCGAATGCGGGCATGCACTTGCGCTTTCCTCCAGAGCGGTAGCAGCAGTGTCACGCAGTCCGCCGCGTGGATCAAAGGATCTATGGTTTTCCCTCGAGTCTTTCCCACGAGGCTTTCCCACGAGGCTTTCCCACAGGGCTGTCCCACGTGCACACGTGGTGGGAGTCGATCCTCGGCTTGAACGTCAAGGCAGTGCAGGGAAAACAGGTTCCTCTGGAATGGACTGACACATCTGGGGGACTCTTGGAATGGTGGCACGACCCTGGAGTTCCTCTCGCCTTTCCTGTGGAGAGCGCCTCCTCTTGAGATGCGACTGGAACGCCGGGAATTCTTTCCCTACGAAACAGGGAAAGGATCCCTCATCTCGAGCTAGGAGGCGGAAACGGGGCTCCCCTGGATGTGTGCGGGACACCACGTGCTTCCTCTCGAGTGAAGACGGGTATGTCGGGGAACTTCTTGAGTTGCAGCAATGGTGTGAAGGATCCTTTGGAAGTTCCAGTGGTTAGATGTGATTGGCCTCGAGAAGCCTCAGCGGAAATGGGCCTCATCTCGCCTGGAGGGCAAAACCTCCTGGATTTTCTCGAGTTGCGGCAGGTGCTCTCGACTTACGACGGGGACCTCAGGGACCCGCTCTGGTGGCCTCAGGAAAGGCCAGTCCCCATGCGAGTTCCTCGGGGGCCTCTCGGGATTCCTCTCCCGTCGATGCCGGGGCCTAAGACCTTGTGTGGAGTCGGGGCCGGAACCTGAGGATTCCTTTCCAGTGCTGACATGGATCTTGGGGTACTTCTGGAGTCTCCCCAGGGGAGTCAGTCCTCGTCTCGAATGCGGGCATGCACTTGCGTTTTCCTCCAGAGCGGTAGCAGCAGTGTCACGCAGTCCGCCGCGTGGATCAAAGGATCTGTGGTTTTCCCTCCAGTCTTTTCCACGAGGCTTTCCCACGAGGCTTTCCCACAGGGCTGTCCCACGTGCACACGTGGTGGGAGTCGATCCTCGGCTTGAACGTCAAGGCAGTGCAGGGAAAACAGGTTCCTCTGGAATGGACTGACACATCTGGGGGACTCTTGGAATGGTGGCACGACCCTGGAGTTCCTCTCGCCTTTCCTGTGGAGAGCGCCTCCTCTTGAGATGCGACGGGAACGCCGGGAATTCTTTCCCTACTAAACAGGGAAAGGATCCCTCATCTCGAGCTAGGAGGCGGAAACGGGGCACCACTGGATGTGTGCGGGACTCCACGTGCTTCCCCTCGAGTGGAGACGGGTATGTCGGGGAACTTCTTGAGTTGCAGCAATGGTGTGAAGGACCCTTTGGAAGTTCCAGTGGTTAGATGTGATTGGCCTCGAGAAGCCTCAGCGGAAATTGGCCTCATCTCGCCTGGAGGGCAAAACCTCCTGGATTTTCTCGAGTTGCGGCAGGTGCTCTCGACTTACGACGGGGACCTCAGGGAACCGCTCTGGTGGCCTCAGGAAAGGCCAGTCCCCATGCGAGTTCCTCGGGGGCCTCTCGGGATTCCTCTCCCGTCGATGCCGGGGCCTAAGACCTTGTGTGGAATCGGGGCCGGAACCTTAGGATTCCTCTCCAGTGCTGAAATGGATCTTGGGGTACTTCTGGAGTCTCCCCAGAGGAGTCAGTCCTCGTCTCGAATGCGGGCATGCACTTGCGCTTTCCTCCAGAGCGGTAGCAGCAGTGTCACGCAGTCTGCCGCGTGGATCAAAGGATCTATGGTTTTCCCTCGAGTCTTTCCCACGAGGCTTTCCCACAGGGCTGTCCCACGTGCACACGTGGTGGGAGTCGATCCTCGGCTTGAACGTCAAGGCAGTGCAGGGAAAACTGGTTCCTTTGGAATGGACTGACACATCTGGGGGACTCTTGGAATGGTGGCACGACCCTGGAGTTCCTCTCGCCTTTCCTGTGGGGAGCGCCTCCTCTTGAGATGCGATGGGAACGAAGGGAATTCTTTCCCTACGAAACAGGGAAAGGATCCCTCATCTCGAGCTAGGAGGCGGAAACGGGGCTCCCCTGGATGTGTGCGGGACCCACGTGCTTCCTCTCGAGTGGAGACGGGTATGTCGGGGAACTTCTAGAGTTGCAGCAAGGGTGTGAAGGACCCTTTGGAAGTTCCAGTGGTTAGACGTGATTAGCCTCCAGAAGCCTCAGCGGAAATGGGCCTCATCTCGCCTGGAGGGCAAAACCTCCTGGATTTTCTCGAGTTGCGGCAGGTGCTCTTGACTTACGACGGGGACCTCAGGGACCCGCTCTGGTGGCCTCAGGAAAGGCCAGTGCCCATGCGAGTTCCTCGGGGGCCTCTCGGGATTCCTCTCCCGTCGATGCCGGGGCCTAAGACCTTGTGTGGAATCGGGGCCGGAACCTGAGGATTCCTCTCCAGTGCTGACATGGATCTTGGGGTACTTCTGGAGTCTCCCCAGGGGAGTCAGTCCTCGTCTCGAATGCGGGCATGCATTGCGCTTTCCTCCAGAGCGGTAGCAGCAGTGTCACGCAGTCTGCCGCGTGGATCAAAGGATCTATGGTTTTCCCTCGAATATTTCCCACGAGGCTTTCCCACAGGACTGTCCCACGTGCACACGTGGTGGGAGTCGATCCTCGGCTTGAACGTCAAGGCAGTGCAGGGAAAACAGGTTCCTCTGGAATGGACTGACACATCTGCGGGACTCTTGGAATGGTGTCACGACCCTGGAGTTCCTCTCGCCTTTCCTGTGGAGAGCGCCTCCTCTTGAGATGCGACGGGAACGCCGGGAATTCTTTCCCTACGAAACAAGGAAAGGATCCGTCATCTCCAGCTAGGAGGCGGAAACGGGGCTCCCCTGGATGTGTGCGGGACCCCACGTGCTTCCTCTCGAGTGCAGACGGGTATGTCGGGGAACTTCTTGAGTTGCAGCAAGGGTGTGAAGGACCCTTTGGAAGTTCCAGTGGTTAGACGTGATTAGCCGGCAGAAGCCTCAGCGGAAATGTGCCTCGTCTCGCCTGGAGGGCAAAACCTCCTGGATTTTCTCGAGTTGCGGCAGGTGCTCTCGAGTTACGACGGGGACCTCAGGGACCCGCTGTGGTGGCCTCAGGAAAGGCCAGTCCCCATGCGAGTTCCTCGGGTTCCTTTCGGGATTCCTCTCCCGTCGATGCCGGGGCCTAAGACCTTGTGTGGAGTCGGGGCCGGAACCTGAGGATTCCTCTCCAGTGCTGACATAGATCTTGGGGTACTTCTGGAGTCTCCCCAGGGGAGTCAGTCCTCGTCTCGAATGCGGGCATGCACTTGCGCTTTCCTCCAGAGCGGTAGCAGCAGTGTCACGCAGTCCGCCGCGTGGATCAAAGGATCTATGGTTTTCCCTCGAGTCTTTCCCACGAGGCTTTCCCACGAGGCTTTCCCACAGGGCTGTCCCACGTGCACACGTGGTGGGAGTCGATCCTCGGCTTGAACGTCAAGGCAGTGCAGGGAAAACAGGTTCCTCTGGAATGGACTGACACATCTGGGGGACTCTTGGAATGGTGTCACGACCCTGGAGTTCCTCTCGCCTTTCCTGTGGAGAGCGCCTCCTCTTGAGATGCGACGGGAACGCCGGGAATTCTTTCCCTACGAAACAGGGAAAGGATCCCTCATCTCGAGCTAGGAGGCGGAAACGGGGCTCCCCTGGATGTGTGTGGGACCCCACGTGCTTCCTATCGAGTGGAGACGGGTATGTCGGGGAACTTCTTGAGTTGCAGCAAGGGTGTGAAGGACCCTTTGGAAGTTCCAGTGGTTAGACGTGATTGGCCTTGAGAAGCCTCAGCGGAAATGGGCCTCATCTCGCCTGGAGGGCAAAACCTCATGGATTTTCTCGAGTTGCGGCAGGTGCTCTCGACTTACGACGGGGACCTCAGGGACCCGCTCTGGTGGCCTCAGGAAAGGCCAGTCCCCATGCCAGTTCCTCGGGGGCCTCTCGGGATTCCTCTCCCGTCGATGCCGGGGCCTAAGACCTTGTGTGGAGTCGGGGCCGGAACCTGAGGAATCCTCTCCAGTGCTGACATGGATCTTGGGGTACTTCTGGAGTCTCCCCAGGGGAGTCAGTCCTCGTCTCGAATGCGGGCATGCACTTGCGCTTTCCTCCAGAGCGGTAGCAGCAGTGTCACGCAGTCCGCCGCGTGGATCAAAGGATCTATGGTTTTCCCTCGAGTCTTTCCCACGAGGCTTTCCCACGAGGCTTTCCCACAGGGCTGTCCCACGTGCACACGTGGTGGGAGTCGATCCTCGGTTGAACGTCAAGGCAGTGCAGGGAAAACAGGTTCCTCTGGAATGGACTGACACATCTGGTGGACTCTTGGAATGGTGGTACGACCCTGGAGTTCCTCTCGCCTTTCCTGTGGAGAGCGCCTCCTCTTGAGATGCGACGGGAACGCCGGGAATTCTTTCCCTATGAAACAGGGAAAGGATCCCTCATCTCGAGCTAGGAGGCGGAAACGGGGCTCCCCTGGATTTGTGCGGGACCCCACGTGCTTCCTCTCGAGTGGAGACGGGTATGTCGGAGAAGTTCTTGTGTTGCAGCAAGGGTGTGAATGACCCTTTGGTAGTTCCAGTGGTTAGACTTGATTAGCCTCGAGAAGCCTCAGCGGAAATGGGCTTCATCTCGCCTGGAGGGCAAAACCTCCTGGATTTTCTCGAGTTGCGGCAGGTGCACTCGACTTACGACGGTGACCTCAGGGACCCGCTCTAGTGGCCTCAGGAAAGGCCAGTCCCCAGGCGAGTTCCTCGGGGGGCTCTCGGGATTTCTCTCCCGTTGATACCGGGGCCTAAGACCTTCTGTGGAGTCGGGGCCGGAACCTGAGGATTCCTCTCCAGTGCTGACATGGATCTTGGGGTACTTCTGGAGTCTCCCCAGGAGAGTCAGTCCTCGTCTCGAATGCGGGCATGCACTTGCGCTTTCCTCCAGAGCGGTAGCAGCAGTGTCACGCTGTCCGCAGCGTGGATCAAAGGATCTATGGTTTTCCCTCGAGTCTTTCCCACGAGGCTTTCCCACGAGGCTTTCCCACAGGGCTGTCCCACGTGCACACTTGGTAGGAGTCGATCCTCGGCTTGAACGTCAAGGCAGTGCAGGGAAAACAGGTTCCTCTGGAATGGACTGACACATCTGGGGGACTCTTGGAATGGTGGCACGACCCTGGAGTTCCTCTCGCCTTTCCTGTGGAGAGCGCCTCCTCTTGAGATGCGACGGGAACGCCGGGAATTCTTTCCCTACGAAACAGGGAAAGGATCCCTCATCTCGAGCTAGGAGGCGGAAACGGGGCTCCCCTGGATGTGTGCGGGACCCCACGTGCTTCCTCTCGAGTGGAGACGGGTATGTCGGGGAACTTCTTGAGTTGCAGCAAGGGTGTGAAGGACCCTTTGGAAGTTCCAGTGGTTAGACGTTATTGGCCTCGAGAAGCCTCAGCGGAAATGGGCCTCATCTCGCCTGGAGGGCAAAACCTCCTGGATTTTCTCGAGTTGCGGCAGGTGCTCTCGACTTACGACGGGGACCTCAGGGACCCGCTCTGGTGGCCTCAGGAAAGGCCAGTCCCCATGCGAGTTCCTCGGGGGCCTCTCGGGATTCCTCTCCCGTCGATGCCGGGGCCTAAACCTTGTGTGGAGTCGGGGCCGGAACCTGAGGATTCCTCTCCAGTGCTGACATGGATCTTGGGGTACTTCTGGAGTCTCCCCAGGGGAGTTAGTCCTCGTCTCGAATGCGGGCATGCACTTGCGCTTTCCTCCAGAGCGGTAGCAGCAGTGTCACGCAGTCCGCCGCGTGGATCAAAGGATCTATGGTTTTCCCTCGAGTCTTTCCCACGAGGCTTTCCCACGAGGCTTTCCCACAGGGCTGTCCCACGTGCACACGTGGTGGGACTCGATCCTCGGCTTGAACGTCAAGGCAGTGCAGGGAAAACAGGTTCCTCTGGAATGGACTGACACATCTGGGGGACTCTTGGAATGGTGTCACGACCCTGGAGTTCCTCTCGCCTTTCCTGTGGAGAGCGCCTCCTCTTGAGATGCGACGGGAACGCCGGGAATTCTTTCCCTACGAAACAGGGAAAGGATCCCTCATCTCGAGCTAGGAGGCGGAAACGGGGCTCCCCTGGATGTTTGCGAGACCCACGTGCTTCCTCTCGAGTGGAGACGGGTATGTCGGGGAACTTCTTGAGTTGCAGCAAGGGTGTGAAGGACCCTTTGGAAGTTCAAGTGGTTAGACGTGATTAGCCTCGAGAAGCCTCAGCGGAAATGGGCCTCATCTGTCCTGGAGGGCAAAACCTCCTGAATTTTCTCGAGTTGCGGCAGGTGCTCTCGACTTACGACGGGGACCTCAGGGACCCGCTCTGGTGGCCTCAGGAAAGGCCAGTCCCCATGCGAGTTCCTCGGGGGCCTCTGGGGATTCCTCTCCCGTCGATTCCGGGGCATAAGACCTTGTGTGGAGTCGGGGCCGGAACCTGAGGATTCCTCTCCAGTGCTGACATGGATCTTGGGGTACTTCTGGAGTCTCCCCAGGGGAGTCAGTCCTCGTCTCGAATGCGGGCATGCACTTGCGCTTTCCTCCAGAGCGGTAGCAGCAGTGTCACGCAGTCCGCCGCGTGGATCAAAGGATCTATGGTTTTCCCTCGAGTCTTTCCCACGAGGCTTTCCCACGAGGCTTTCCCACAGGGCTGTCCCACGTGCACACGTGGTGGGAGTCGATCCTCGGCTTGAACGTCAAGGCAGTGCAGGGAAAACAGGTTCCTCTGGAATGGACTGACACATCTGGGGGACTCTTGGAATGGTGTCACGACCCTGGAGTTCCTCTCGCCTTTCCTGTGGAGAGCGCCTCCTCTTGAGATGCGACGGGAACGCCGGGAATTCTTTCCCTACGAAACAGGGAAAGGATCCCTCATCTCGAGCTAGGAGGCGAAACGGGGCTCCCCTGAATGTGTGCGGGACACCACGTGCTTCCTCTCGAGTGGAGACGGGTATGTCGGGGAACTTCTTGAGTTGCAGCAAGGGTGTGAAGGACCCTTTGGAAGTTCCAGTGGTTAGATGTGATTGGCCTCGAGAAGACTCAGCGGAAATGGGCCTCATCTCGCCTGGAGGGCAAAACCTCCTGGATTTTCTCGAGTTGTGGCAGGTGCTCTCGACTTACGACGGGGACCTCAGGGACCCGCTCTAGTGGCCTCAGGAAAGGCCAGTCTCCAGGCGAGTTCCTCGGGGGCCTCTCGGGATTCCTCTCCCGTCGATGCCGGGGCCTAAGACCTTGTGTGGAGTCGGGGCCGGAACCTGAGGATTCCTCTCCAGTGCTGACATGGATCTTTTGGTACTTCTGGAGTCTCCCCAGGGGAGTCAGTCCTCGTCTCGAATGCGGGCATGCACTTGCGCTTTCCTCCAGAGCGGTAGCAGCAGTGTCACGCAGTCCGCCGCGTGGATCAAAGGATCTATGGTTTTCCCTCGAGTCTTTCCCACGAGGCTTTCCCACGAGGCTTTCCCACAGGGCTGTCCCACGTGCACACGTGGTGGGAGTCGATCCTCGGCTTGAACGTCAAGGCAGTGCAGGGAAAACAGGTTCCTCTGGAATGGACTGACACATCTGGGGGACTCTTGGAATGGTGTCACGACCCTGGAGTTCCTCTCGCCTTTCCTGTGGAGAGCGCCTCCTCTTGAGATGCGACGGGAACGCCGGGAATTCTTTCCCTACGAAACAGGGAAAGGATCCCTCATCTCGAGCTAGGAGGCGAAACGGGGCTCCCCTGGATGTGTGCGGGACACCACGTGCTTCCTCTCCAGTGGAGACGGGTATGTCGGGGAACTTCTTGAGTTGCAGCAAGGGTGTGAAGGACCCTTTGGAAGTTCCAGTGGTTAGATGTGATTGGCCTCGAGAAGACTCAGCGGAAATGGGCCTCATCTCGCCTGGAGGGCAAAACCTCCTGGATTTTCTCGAGTTGCGGCAGGTGCTCTCGACTTACGACGGGGACCTCAGGGACCCGCTCTAGTGGCCTCAGGAAAGGCCAGTCCCCAGGCGAGTTCCACGGGAGCCTCTCGGGATTCCTCTCCCGTCGATGCCGGGGCCTAAGACCTTGTGTGGAGTCGGGGCCGGAACCTGAGGATTCCTCTCCAGTGCTGACATGGATCTTGGGGTACTTCTGGAGTCTCCCCAGGGGAGTCAGTCGTCGTCTCGAATGCGGGCATGCACTTGCGCTTTCCTCCAGAGCGGTAGCAGCAGTGTCACGCAGTCCGCCGCGTGGATCAAAGGATCTATGGTTTTCCCTCGAGTCTTTCCCACGAGGCTTTCCCACGAGGCTTTCCCACAGGGCTGTCCCACGTGCACACGTGGTAGGAGTCGATCCTCGGCTTGAACGTCAAGGCAGTGCAGGGAAAACAGGTTCCTCTGGAATGGACTGACACATCTGGGGGACTCTTGGAATGGTGTCACGACCCTGGAGTTCCTCTCGCCCTTCCTGTGGAGAGCGCCTCCTCTTGAGATGCGACGGGAACGCCGGGAATTCTTTCCCTACGAAACAGGGAAAGGATCCCACATCTCGAGCTAGGAGGCGGAAACGGGGCTCCCCTGGATGTGTGCCGGACCCCACGTGCTTCCTCTCGTGTGGAGACGGGTATGTCGGGGAACTTCTTGAGTTGCAGCAAGGGTGTGAAGGACCCTTTGGAAGTTCCAGTGGTTAGATGTGATTGGCCTCGAGAAGCCTCAGCGGAAATGGGCCTCATCTCGCCTGGAGGGCAAAACCTCCTGGATTTTCGCGAGTTGCGGCAGGTGCTCTCGACTTACGACGAGCACCTCAGGGACCCGCTCTGGTGGCCTCAGGAAAGGCCAGTCCCCATGCGAGTTCCTCTGGGGATTCCTCTCCCGTCGATGCCGGGGCCTAAGACCTTGTGTGGAGTCGGGGCCGGAACCTGAGGATTCCTCTCCAGTGCTGACATGGATCTTGGGGTACTTCTGGAGTCTCCCCAGGGGAGTCAGTCCTCGTCTCGCATGCGGGCATGCACTTGCGCTTTCCTCCAGAGCGGTAGAAGCAGTGTCACGCAGTCCGCCGCATGGATCAAAGGATCGATGGTTTTCCCTCGAGTCTTTCCCACGAGGCTTTCCCACGAGGCTTTCCCACAGGGCTGTCCCACGTGCACACGTGGTGGGAGTTGATCCTCGGCTTGAACGTCAAGGCAGTGCAGGTAAAACAGGTTCCTCTGGAATGGACTGACACATCTGGGGGACTCTTGGAATGGTGGCACGACCCTGGAGTTCCTCTCGCCTTTCCTGTGGAGAGCGCCTCCTCTTGAGATGCGACGGGAACGCCGGGAATTCTTTCCCTACGAAACAGGGAAAGGATCCCTCATCTCGAGCTAGGAGGCGGAAACGGGGCTCCCCTGGATGTGTGTGGGACAACACGTGCTTCCTCTCGAGTGGAGACGGGTATGTCGGGGAAGTTCTTGAGTTGCAGCAAGGGTGTGAATGACGCTTTGGAAGTTCCAGTGGTTAGTCGTGATTAGCCTCGAGAAGCCTCAGCGGAAATGGGCCTCATCTCGCCTGGAGGGCAAAACCTCCTGGATTTTCTCGAGTTGCGGCAGGTGCTCTCGACTTACGACGGGGACCTCAGGGACCCGCTCTGGTGGCCTCAGGAAAGGCCCGTCCCCATGCGAGTTCCTCCGGGGCCTCTGGGGATTCCTCTCCCGTCGATGCCGGGGCCTAAGACCTTGTGTGGAGTCGGGGCCGGAACCTGAGGATTCCTCTCCAGTGCTGACATGGATCTTGGGGTACTTCTGGAGTCTCCCCAGGGGAGTCAGTCCTCGTCTCGAATGCGGGCATGCACTTGCGCTTTCCTCCAGAGCGGTAGCAGCAGTGTCACGCAGTCCGCCCAATGGATCAAAGGATCTATGGTTTTCCCTCGAATCTTTCCCACGAGGCTTTCCCACGAGGCTTTCCCACAGGGCTGTCCCACGTGCACACGTGGTGGGAGTCGATCCTCGGCTTGAACGTCAAGGCAGTGCAGGGAAAACAGGTTCCTCTGAAATGGACTGACACATCTGGGGGACTCTTGGAATGGTGGCACGACCCTGGAGTTCCTCTCGCCTTTCCTGTGGAGAGCGCCTCCTCTTGAGATGCGACGGGAACGCCAGGAATTCTTTCCCTACGAAACAGGGAAAGGATCCCTCATCTCGAGCTAGGAGCCGGAAACGTGGCTCCCCTGCATGTGTACGGGACACCACGTGCTTCCTCTCGAGTGGAGACGGGTATGTCGGGGAACTTCTTGAGTTGCAGCAAGGGTGTGAAGGACCCTTTGGAAGTTCCAGTGGTTAGATGTGATTGGCCTCGAGAAGCCTCAGCGGAAATGGGCCTCATCTCGCCTGGAGGGCAAAACCTCCTGGATTTTCTCGAGTTGCGGCAGGTGCTCTCGACTTACGACGGGGACCTCAGGGACCCGCTCTGGTGGCCTCAGGAAAGGCCAGTCCCCATGCGAGTTCCTCGGGGGCCTCTCAGGATTCCTCTCCCGTCGATGCCAGGGCCTAAGACCTTGTGTGGAGTCGGGGCCGGAACCTGAGGATTCCTCTCCAGTGCTGACATGGATCTTGGGGTACTTCTGGAGTCTCCCCAGGGGAGTCAGTCCTCGTCTCGAATGCGGGCATGCACTTGTGCTTTCCTCCAGAGCGGTAGCAGCAGTGTCACGCAGTCCGCCGCGTGGATCAAAGGATCTATGGTTTTCCCTCGAGTTTTTCCACGAGGCTTTCCCACGAGGCTTTCCCACAGGGCTGTCCCACGTGCACACGTTGTGGGAGTCGATCCTCGGCTTGAACGTTAAGGCAGTGCAGGGAAAACAGGTTCCTCTGGAATGGACTGACACATCTGGGGGACTCTTGGAATGGTGTCACGACCCTGGAGTTCCTCTCGCCTTTCCTGTGGAGAGCGCCTCCTCTTGAGATGCGACGGGAACGCCGGGAATTCTTTCCCTACGAAACAGGGAAAGGATCCCTCATCTCGAGCTAGGAGGCGGAAACGGGGCTCCCCTGGATGTGTGCGGGACCCCACGTGCTTCCTCTCGAGTGGAGACGGGTATGTCGGGGACCTTCTTGAGTTGCAGCAAGGGTGTGAAGGACCCTTTGGAAGCTCCAGTGGTTAGATGTGATTAGCCTCGAGAAGCCTCAGCGGAAATGGGCCTCATCTCGCCTGGAGGGCAAAACCTCCTGGATTTTCTCGAGTTGCGGCAGGTGCTCTCGACTTACGACGGGGACCTCAGGGACCGGCTCTGGTGGCCTCAGGAAAGGCCAGTCCCCATGCGAGTTCCTCGGGGGCCTCTGGGGATTCCTCTCCCGTCGATGCCGGGGCCTAAGACCTTGTGTGGAGTCGGGGCCGGAACCTGAGGATTCCTCTCCAGTGCTGACATGGATCTTGGGCTACTTCTGGAGTCTCCCCAGGGGAGTCAGTCCTCGTCTCGAATGCGGGCATGCACTTGCGCTTTCCTCCAGAGCGGTAGCAGCAGTGTCACGCAGTCCGCCGCGTGGATCAAAGGATGTATGGTTTTCCCTCGAGTCTTTCCCACGAGGCTTTCCCACGAGGCTTTCCCACAGGGCTGTCCCACGTGCACACGTGGTGGGACTCGATCCTCAGCTTGAACGTCAAGGCAGTGCAGGGAAAACAGGTTCCTCTGGAATGGACTGACACATCTGGGGGACTCTTGGAATGGTGTCACGACCCTGGAGTTCCTCTCGCCTTTCCTGTGGAGAGCGCCTCCTCTTGAGATGCGACGGGAACGCCGGGAATTCTTTCCCTACGAAACAGGGAAAGGATCCCTCATCTCGAGCTAGGAGGCGGAAACGGGGATCCCCTGGATGTGTGCGGGACCCCACGTGCTTCCTCTCGTGTGGAGACGGGTATGTCGGGGAACATCTTGAGTTGCAGCAAGGGTGTGAAGGACCCTTTGGAAGTTCCAGTGGTTAGATGTGATTGGCCTCGAGAAGCCTCAGCGGAAATGGGCCTCATCTCGCCTGGAGGGCAAATCCTCCTGGATTTTCTCGAGTTGCGGCAGGTGCTCTCGTCTTACGACGAGGACCTCAGGGACCCGCTCTGGTGGCCTCAGGAAAGGCCAGTCCCCATGCGAGTTCCTCTGGGGATTCCTCTCCCTTCGATGCCGGGGCCTAAGACCTTGTGTGGAGTCCGGGCCGGAACCTGAGGATTCCGCTCCAGTGCTGACATGGATCTTGGGGTACTTCTGGAGTCTCCCCAGGGGAGTCAGTCCTCGTCTCGAATGCGGGCATGGACTTGCGCTTTCCTCCAGAGCGGTAGCAGCAGTGTCACGCAGTCCGCCGCATGGATCAAAGGATCTATGGTTTTCCCTCGAGTCTTTCCCACGAGGCTTTCCCACGAGGCTTTCCCACAGGGCTGTCCCACGTGCACACGTGGTGGGAGTCGATCCTCGGCTTGAACGTCAAGGCAGTGCAGGGAAAACAGGTTCCTCTGGAATGGACTGACACATCTGGGGGACTCTTGGAATTGTGGCACGACCCTGGAGTTCCTCTCGCCTTTCCTGTGGAGAGCGCCTCCTCTTGAGATGCGATGGGAACGCCAGGAATTCTTTCCCTATGAAACAGGGAAAGGATCACTCATCTCGAGCTAGGAGGCGGAAACGGGGCTCCCCTGGATGTGTGTGGGACACCACGTGCTTCCTCTCGAGTGGAGACTGGTATGTCGGGGAAGTTCTTGAGTTGCAGCAAGGGTGTGAAGGACCCTTTGGAAGTTCCAGTGGTTAGTCGTGATTAGCCTCGAGAAGCCTCAGCGGAAATGGGCCTCATCTCGCCTGGAGGGCAAAACCTCCTGGATTTTCTCGAGTTGCGGCAGGTGCTCCCGACTTACGACGGGGACCTCAGGGAACCGCTCTGGTGGCCTCAGGAAAGGCCAGTCCCCATGCGAGTTCCTCGGGGGCCTCTCGGGATTCCTCTCCCGTCGATGCCGGGGCCTAAGACCTTGTGTGGAGTCGGGGCCGGAACCTGAGGATTCCTATCCAGTGCTGACATGGATCTTGGGGTACTTCTGGAGTCTCCCCAGGGGAGTCAGTCCTCGTCTCGAATGCGGGCATGCACTTGCGCTTTCCTCCAGAGCGGTAGCAGCAGTGTCACGCAGTCCGCCGCGTGGATCAAAGGATCTATGGTTTTCCCTCGAGTCTTTCCCACGAGGCTTTCCCACGAGGCTTTCCCACAGGGCTGTCCCACGTGTACACGTGGTGGGAGTCGATCCTCGGTTGAACGTCAAGGCAGTGCAGGGAAAACAGGTTCCTCTGGAATGGACTGACACATCTGGGGGACTCTTGGAATGGTGGCACGACCCTGGAGTTCCTCTCGCCTTTCCTGTGGAGAGCGCCTCCTCTTGAGATGCGACGGGAACGCCGGGAATTCTTTCCCTACGAAACAGGGAAAGGATCCCTCATCTCGAGCTAGGAGGCGGAAACAGGACTCCCCTGGATGTGTGCGGGACACCACGTGCTTCCTCTCGAGTGGAGACGGGTATGTCGGGGAACTTCTTGAGTTGCAGCAAGGGTGTGAAGGACCCTTTGGAAGTTCCAGTGATCAGACGTGATTGGCCTAGAAAAGCCTCAGCGGAAATGGGCCTCATCTCGCCTGGAGGGCAAAACCTCCTGGATTTTCTCGAGTTGCGGCAGGTGCTCTCGACTTACGACGGGGACCTCAGGGACCCGCTCTGGTGGCCTCAGGAAAGGCCAGTCCCCATGCGAGTTCCACGGGGGCCTCTCGGGATTCCCCTCCAGTCGATGCCGGGGCCTAAGACCTTGTGTGGAGTCGGGGCCGGAACCTGAGGATTCCTCTCCAGTGCTGACATGGATCTTGGGGTACTCCTGGAGTCTCCCCAGGGGAGTCAGTCCTCGTCTCGAATGCGGGCATTCACTTGCGCTTTCCTCCAGAGCGGTAGCAGCAGTGTCACGCAGTCCGCCGCGTGGATCAAAGGATCTATGGTTTTCCCTCGAGTCTTTTCCCCGAGGCTTTCCCACGAGGCTTTCCCACAGGGCTGTCCCACGTGCACACGTGGTGGGAGTCGATCCTCGGCTTTAACGTCAAGGCAGTGCAGGGAAAACAGGTTCCTCTGGAATGGACTGACACATCTGGGGGACTCTTGGAATGGTGGCATGACCCTGGAGTTCCTCTCGCCTTTCCTGTGGAGAGCGCCTCCTCTTGAGATGCGAAGGGAACGCCAGGAATTCTTTCCCTACGAAACAGGGAAAGGATCCCTCATCTCGAGCTAGGAGGCGGAAACGGGGCTCCCCTGGATGTGTGCGGGACACCACGTGCTTCCTCTCGAGTGGAGACGGGTATGTCGGGGAACTTCTTGAGTTGCAGCAAGGGTGTGAAGGACCCTTTGGAAGTTCCAGCGGTTAGACGTGATTGGCCTCGAGAAGCCTCAGCGGAAATGGGCCTCATCTCGCCTGGAGGGCAAAACCTCCTGGATTTTCTCGAGTTGCGGCAGGTGCTCTTGACTTACGACGGGGACCTCAGGGAACCGCTCTGGTGGCCTCAGGAAAGGCCAGTCCCCATGCGAGTTCCTCGGGGGCCTCTCGGGATTCCTCTCCCGTCGATGCCGGGGCCTAAGACCTTGTGTGGAATCGGGGCCGGAACCTTAGGATTCCTCTCCAGTGCTGAAATGGATCTTGGGGTACTTCTGGAGTCTCCCCAGAGGAGTCAGTCCTCGTCTCGAATGCGGGCATGCACTTGCGCTTTCCTCCAGAGCGGTAGCAGCAGTGTCACGCAGTCTGCCGCGTGGATCAAAGGATCTATGGTTTTCCCTCGAGTCTTTCCCACGAGGCTTTCCCACAGGGCTGTCCCACGTGCACACGTGGTGGGAGTCGATCCTCGGCTTGAACGTCAAGGCAGTGCAGGGAAAACTGGTTCCTTTGGAATGGACTGACACATCTGGGGGACTCTTGGAATGGTGGCACGACCCTGGAGTTCCTCTCGCCTTTCCTGTGGGGAGCGCCTCCTCTTGAGATGCGATGGGAACGAAGGGAATTCTTTCCCTACGAAACAGGGAAAGGATCCCTCATCTCGAGCTAGGAGGCGGAAACGGGGCTCCCCTGGATGTGTGCGGGACCCACGTGCTTCCTCTCGAGTGGAGACGGGTATGTCGGGGAACTTCTTGAGTTGCAGCAAGGGTGTGAAGGACCCTTTGGAAGTTCCAGTGGTTAGACGTGATTAGCCTCCAGAAGCCTCAGCGGAAATGGGCCTCATCTCGCCTGGAGGGCAAAACCTCCTGGATTTTCTCGAGTTGCGGCAGGTGCTCTTGACTTACGACGGGGACCTCAGGGACCCGCTCTGGTGGCCTCAGGAAAGGCCAGTGCCCATGCGAGTTCCTCGGGGGCCTCTCGGGATTCCTCTCCCGTCGATGCCGGGGCCTAAGACCTTGTGTGGAATCGGGGCCGGAACCTGAGGATTCCTCTCCAGTGCTGACATGGATCTTGGGGTACTTCTGGAGTCTCCCCAGGGGAGTCAGTCCTCGTCTCGAATGCGGGCATGCATTGCGCTTTCCTCCAGAGCGGTAGCAGCAGTGTCACGCAGTCTGCCGCGTGGATCAAAGGATCTATGGTTTTCCCTCGAATCTTTCCCACGAGGCTTTCCCACAGGACTGTCCCACGTGCACACGTGGTGGGAGTCGATCCTCGGCTTGAACGTCAAGGCAGTGCAGGGAAAACAGGTTCCTCTGGAATGGACTGACACATCTGCGGGACTCTTGGAATGGTGTCACGACCCTGGAGTTCCTCTCGCCTTTCCTGTGGAGAGCGCCTCCTCTTGAGATGCGACGGGAACGCCGGGAATTCTTTCCCTACGAAACAAGGAAAGGATCCGTCATCTCCAGCTAGGAGGCGGAAACGGGGCTCCCCTGGATGTGTGCGGGACCCCACGTGCTTCCTCTCGAGTGCAGACGGGTATGTCGGGGAACTTCTTGAGTTGCAGCAAGGGTGTGAAGGACCCTTTGGAAGTTCCAGTGGTTAGACGTGATTAGCCGGCAGAAGCCTCAGCGGAAATGTGCCTCGTCTCGCCTGGAGGGCAAAACCTCCTGGATTTTCTCGAGTTGCGGCAGGTGCTCTCGAGTTACGACGGGGACCTCAGGGACCCGCTGTGGTGGCCTCAGGAAAGGCCAGTCCCCATGCGAGTTCCTCGGGTTCCTTTCGGGATTCCTCTCCCGTCGATGCCGGGGCCTAAGACCTTGTGTGGAGTCGGGGCCGGAACCTGAGGATTCCTCTCCAGTGCTGACATAGATCTTGGGGTACTTCTGGAGTCTCCCCAGGGGAGTCAGTCCTCGTCTCGAATGCGGGCATGCACTTGCGCTTTCCTCCAGAGCGGTAGCAGCAGTGTCACGCAGTCCGCCGCGTGGATCAAAGGATCTATGGTTTTCCCTCGAGTCTTTCCCACGAGGCTTTCCCACGAGGCTTTCCCACAGGGCTGTCCCACGTGCACACGTGGTGGGAGTCGATCCTCGGCTTGAACGTCAAGGCAGTGCAGGGAAAACAGGTTCCTCTGGAATGGACTGACACATCTGGGGGACTCTTGGAATGGTGTCACGACCCTGGAGTTCCTCTCGCCTTTCCTGTGGAGAGCGCCTCCTCTTGAGATGCGACGGGAACGCCGGGAATTCTTTCCCTACGAAACAGGGAAAGGATCCCTCATCTCGAGCTAGGAGGCGGAAACGGGGCTCCCCTGGATGTGTGTGGGACCCCACGTGCTTCCTATCGAGTGGAGACGGGTATGTCGGGGAACTTCTTGAGTTGCAGCAAGGGTGTGAAGGACCCTTTGGAAGTTCCAGTGGTTAGACGTGATTGGCCTTGAGAAGCCTCAGCGGAAATGGGCCTCATCTCGCCTGGAGGGCAAAACCTCATGGATTTTCTCGAGTTGCGGCAGGTGCTCTCGACTTACGACGGGGACCTCAGGGACCCGCTCTGGTGGCCTCAGGAAAGGCCAGTCCCCATGCCAGTTCCTCGGGGGCCTCTCGGGATTCCTCTCCCGTCGATGCCGGGGCCTAAGACCTTGTGTGGAGTCGGGGCCGGAACCTGAGGATTCCTCTCCAGTGCTGACATGGATCTTGGGGTACTTCTGGAGTCTCCCCAGGGGAGTCAGTCCTCGTCTCGAATGCGGGCATGCACTTGCGCTTTCCTCCAGAGCGGTAGCAGCAGTGTCACGCAGTCCGCCGCGTGGATCAAAGGATCTATGGTTTTCCCTCGAGTCTTTCCCACGAGGCTTTCCCACGAGGCTTTCCCACAGGGCTGTCCCACGTGCACACGTGGTGGGAGTCGATCCTCGGTTGAACGTCAAGGCAGTGCAGGGAAAACAGGTTCCTCTGGAATGGACTGACACATCTGGTGGACTCTTGGAATGGTGGTACGACCCTGGAGTTCCTCTCGCCTTTCCTGTGGAGAGCGCCTCCTCTTGAGATGCGACGGGAACGCCGGGAATTCTTTCCCTACGAAACAGGGAAAGGATCCCTCATCTCGAGCTAGGAGGCGGAAACGGGGCTCCCCTGGATGTGTGCGGGACCCCACGTGCTTCCTCTCGAGTGGAGACGGGTATGTCAGGGAACCTCTTGAGTTGCAGCAAGGGTGTGAAGGACCCTTTGGAAGTTCCAGTGGTTAGACGTGATTGACCTTGAGAAGCCTCAGCGGAAATGGGCCTCATCTCGCCTGGAGGGCAAAACCTCATGGATTTTCTCGAGTTGCGGCAGGTGCTCTGGACTTACGACGGGGACCTCAGGGACCCGCTCTGGTGGCCTCAGGAAAGGCCAGTCCCCATGCGAGTTCCTCGGGGGCCTCTCGGGATTCCTCTCCCGTCGATGCCGGGGCCTAAGACCTTGTGTGTAGTCGGGGCCGGAACCTGAGGATTCCTCTCCAGTGCTGACATGGATCTTGGGGTACTTCTGGAGTCTCCCCAGGGGAGTCAGTCCTCGTCTCGAATGCGGGCATGCACTTGCGCTTTCCTCCAGAGCGGTAGCAGCAGTGTCACGCAGTCCGCCCAATGGATCAAAGGATCTATGGTTTTCCCTCGAGTCTTTCCCACGAGGCTTTCCCACGAGGCTTTCCCTCAGGGCTGTCCCACGTGCACACGTGGTGGGACTCGATCCTCGGCTTGAACGTCAAGGCAGTGCAGGGAAAACAGGTTCCTCTGGAATGGACTGACACATCTGGGGGACTCTTGGAATGGTGTCACGACCCTGGAGTTCCTCTCGCCTTTCCTGTGGAGAGCGCCTCCTCTTGAGATGCGACGGGAACGCCGGGAATTCTTTCCCTACGAAACAGGGAAAGGATCCCTCATCTCGAGCTAGGAGGCGAAACGGGGCTCCCCTGAATGTGTGCGGGACACCACGTGCTTCCTCTCGAGTGGAGACGGGTATGTCGGGGAACTTCTTGAGTTGCAGCAAGGGTGTGAAGGACCCTTTGGAAGTTCCAGTGGTTAGATGTGATTGGCCTCGAGAAGACTCAGCGGAAATGGGCCTCATCTCGCCTGGAGGGCAAAACCTCCTGGATTTTCTCGAGTTGTGGCAGGTGCTCTCGACTTACGACGGGGACCTCAGGGACCCGCTCTAGTGGCCTCAGGAAAGGCCAGTCTCCAGGCGAGTTCCTCGGGGGCCTCTCGGGATTCCTCTCCCGTCGATGCCGGGGCCTAAGACCTTGTGTGGAGTCGGGGCCGGAACCTGAGGATTCCTCTCCAGTGCTGACATGGATCTTTTGGTACTTCTGGAGTCTCCCCAGGGGAGTCAGTCCTCGTCTCGAATGCGGGCATGCACTTGCGCTTTCCTCCAGAGCGGTAGCAGCAGTGTCACGCAGTCCGCCGCGTGGATCAAAGGATCTATGGTTTTCCCTCGAGTCTTTCCCACGAGGCTTTCCCACGAGGCTTTCCCACAGGGCTGTCCCATGTGCACACGTGGTGGGAGTCGATCCTCGGCTTGAACGTCAAGGCAGTGCAGGGAAAACAGGTTCCTCTGGAATGGACTGACACATCTGGGGGACTCTTGGAATGGTGGCACGACCCTGGAGTTCCTCTCGCCCTTCCTGTGGAGAGCGCCTCCTCTTGAGATGCGACGGGAACGCCGGGAATTCTTTCCCTACGAAACAGGGAAAGGATCCCACATCTCGAGCTAGGAGGCGGAAACGGGGCTCCCCTGGATGTGTGCCGGACCCCACGTGCTTCCTCTCGTGTGGAGACGGGTATGTCGGGGAACTTCTTGAGTTGCAGCAAGGGTGTGAAGGACCCTTTGGAAGTTCCAGTGGTTAGATGTGATTGGCCTCGAGAAGCCTCAGCGGAAATGGGCCTCATCTCGCCTGGAGGGCAAAACCTCCTGGATTTTCGCGAGTTGCGGCAGGTGCTCTCGACTTACGACGAGCACCTCAGGGACCCGCTCTGGTGGCCTCAGGAAAGGCCAGTCCCCATGCGAGTTCCTCTGGGGATTCCTCTCCCGTCGATGCCGGGGCCTAAGACCTTGTGTGGAGTCGGGGCCGGAACCTGAGGATTCCTCTCCAGTGCTGACATGGATCTTGGGGTACTTCTGGAGTCTCCCCAGGGGAGTCAGTCCTCGTCTCGCATGCGGGCATGCACTTGCGCTTTCCTCCAGAGCGGTAGAAGCAGTGTCACGCAGTCCGCCGCATGGATCAAAGGATCGATGGTTTTCCCTCGAGTCTTTCCCACGAGGCTTTCCCACGAGGCTTTCCCACAGGGCTGTCCCACGTGCACACGTGGTGGGAGTTGATCCTCGGCTTGAACGTCAAGGCAGTGCAGGTAAAACAGGTTCCTCTGGAATGGACTGACACATCTGGGGGACTCTTGGAATGGTGGCACGACCCTGGAGTTCCTCTCGCCTTTCCTGTGGAGAGCGCCTCCTCTTGAGATGCGACGGGAACGCCGGGAATTCTTTCCCTACGAAACAGGGAAAGGATCCCTCATCTCGAGCTAGGAGGCGGAAACGGGGCTCCCCTGGATGTGTGTGGGACAACACGTGCTTCCTCTCGAGTGGAGACGGGTATGTCGGGGAAGTTCTTGAGTTGCAGCAAGGGTGTGAATGACGCTTTGGAAGTTCCAGTGGTTAGTCGTGATTAGCCTCGAGAAGCCTCAGCGGAAATGGGCCTCATCTCGCCTGGAGGGCAAAACCTCCTGGATTTTCTCGAGTTGCGGCAGGTGCTCTCGACTTACGACGGGGACCTCAGGGACCCGCTCTGGTGGCCTCAGGAAAGGCCCGTCCCCATGCGAGTTCCTCGGGGGCCTCTGGGGATTCCTCTCCCGTCGATGCCGGGGCCTAAGACCTTGTGTGGAGTCGGGGCCGGAACCTGAGGATTCCTCTCCAGTGCTGACATGGATCTTGGGGTACTTCTGGAGTCTCCCCAGGGGAGTCAGTCCTCGTCTCGAATGCGGGCATGCACTTGCGCTTTCCTCCAGAGCGGTAGCAGCAGTGTCACGCAGTCCGCCCAATGGATCAAAGGATCTATGGTTTTCCCTCGAATCTTTCCCACGAGGCTTTCCCACGAGGCTTTCCCACAGGGCTGTCCCACGTGCACACGTGGTGGGAGTCGATCCTCGGCTTGAACGTCAAGGCAGTGCAGGGAAAACAGGTTCCTCTGAAATGGACTGACACATCTGGGGGACTCTTGGAATGGTGGCACGACCCTGGAGTTCCTCTCGCCTTTCCTGTGGAGAGCGCCTCCTCTTGAGATGCGACGGGAACGCCAGGAATTCTTTCCCTACGAAACAGGGAAAGGATCCCTCATCTCGAGCTAGGAGGCGGAAACGTGGCTCCCCTGCATGTGTACGGGACACCACGTGCTTCCTCTCGAGTGGAGACGGGTATGTCCGGGAACTTCTTGAGTTGCAGCAAGGGTGTGAAGGACCCTTTGGAAGTTCCAGTGGTTAGATGTGATTGGCCTCGAGAAGCCTCAGCGGAAATGGGCCTCATCTCGCCTGGAGGGCAAAACCTCCTGGATTTTCTCGAGTTGCGGCAGGTGCTCTCGACTTACGACGGGGACCTCAGGGACCCGCTCTGGTGGCCTCAGGAAAGGCCAGTCCCCATGCGAGTTCCTCGGGGGCCTCTCAGGATTCCTCTCCCGTCGATGCCAGGGCCTAAGACCTTGTGTGGAGTCGGGGCCGGAACCTGAGGATTCCTCTCCAGTGCTGACATGGATCTTGGGGTACTTCTGGAGTCTCCCCAGGGGAGTCAGTCCTCGTCTCGAATGCGGGCATGCACTTGTGCTTTCCTCCAGAGCGGTAGCAGCAGTGTCACGCAGTCCGCCGCGTGGATCAAAGGATCTATGGTTTTCCCTCGAGTTTTTCCACGAGGCTTTCCCACGAGGCTTTCCCACAGGGCTGTCCCACGTGCACACGTTGTGGGAGTCGATCCTCGGCTTGAACGTTAAGGCAGTGCAGGGAAAACAGGTTCCTCTGGAATGGACTGACACATCTGGGGGACTCTTGGAATGGTGTCACGACCCTGGAGTTCCTCTCGCCTTTCCTGTGGAGAGCGCCTCCTCTTGAGATGCGACGGGAACGCCGGGAATTCTTTCCCTACGAAACAGGGAAAGGATCCCTCATCTCGAGCTAGGAGGCGGAAACGGGGCTCCCCTGGATGTGTGCGGGACCCCACGTGCTTCCTCTCGAGTGGAGACGGGTATGTCGGGGACCTTCTTGAGTTGCAGCAAGGGTGTGAAGGACCCTTTGGAAGCTCCAGTGGTTAGATGTGATTAGCCTCGAGAAGCCTCAGCGGAAATGGGCCTCATCTCGCCTGGAGGGCAAAACCTCCTGGATTTTCTCGAGTTGCGGCAGGTGCTCTCGACTTACGACGGGGACCTCAGGGACCGGCTATGGTGGCCTCAGGAAAGGCCAGTCCCCATGCGAGTTCCTCGGGGGCCTCTGGGGATTCCTCTCCCGTCGATGCCGGGGCCTAAGACCTTGTGTGGAGTCGGGGCCGGAACCTGAGGATTCCTCTCCAGTGCTGACATGGATCTTGGGCTACTTCTGGAGTCTCCCCAGGGGAGTCAGTCCTCGTCTCGAATGCGGGCATGCACTTGCGCTTTCCTCCAGAGCGGTAGCAGCAGTGTCACGCAGTCCGCCGCGTGGATCAAAGGATGTATGGTTTTCCCTCGAGTCTTTCCCACGAGGCTTTCCCACGAGGCTTTCCCACAGGGCTGTCCCACGTGCACACGTGGTGGGACTCGATCCTCAGCTTGAACGTCAAGGCAGTGCAGGGAAAACAGGTTCCTCTTTAATGGACTGACACATCTGGGGGACTCTTGGAATGGTGTCACGACCCTGGAGTTCCTCTCGCCTTTCCTGTGGAGAGCGCCTCCTCTTGAGATGCGACGGGAACGCCGGGAATTCTTTCCCTACGAAACAGGGAAAGGATCCCTCATCTCGAGCTAGGAGGCGGAAACGGGGATCCCCTGGATGTGTGCGGGACCCCACGTGCTTCCTCTCGTGTGGAGACGGGTATGTCGGGGAACATCTTGAGTTGCAGCAAGGGTGTGAAGGACCCTTTGGAAGTTCCAGTGGTTAGATGTGATTGGCCTCGAGAAGCCTCAGCGGAAATGGGCCTCATCTCGCCTGGAGGGCAAATCCTCCTGGATTTTCTCGAGTTGCGGCAGGTGCTCTCGTCTTACGACGAGGACCTCAGGGACCCGCTCTGGTGGCCTCAGGAAAGGCCAGTCCCCATGCGAGTTCCTCTGGGGATTCCTCTCCCGTCGATGCCGGGGCCTAAGACCTTGTGTGGAGTCCGGGCCGGAACCTGAGGATTCCTCTCCAGTGCTGACATGGATCTTGGGGTACTTCTGGAGTCTCCCCAGGGGAGTCAGTCCTCGTCTCGCATGCGGGCATGCACTTGCGCTTTCCTCCAGAGCGGTAGAAGCAGTGTCACGCAGTCCGCCGCATGGATCAAAGGATCGATGGTTTTCCCTCGAGTCTTTCCCACGAGGCTTTCCCACGAGGCTTTCCCACAGGGCTGTCCCACGTGCACACGTGGTGGGAGTTGATCCTCGGCTTGAACGTCAAGGCAGTGCAGGTAAAACAGGTTCCTCTGGAATGGACTGACACATCTGGGGGACTCTTGGAATGGTGGCACGACCCTGGAGTTCCTCTCGCCTTTCCTGTGGAGAGCGCCTCCTCTTGAGATGCGACGGGAACGCCGGGAATTCTTTCCCTACGAAACAGGGAAAGGATCCCTCATCTCGAGCTAGGAGGCGGAAACGGGGCTCCCCTGGATGTGTGTGGGACAACACGTGCTTCCTCTCGAGTGGAGACGGGTATGTCGGGGAAGTTCTTGAGTTGCAGCAAGGGTGTGAATGACGCTTTGGAAGTTCCAGTGGTTAGTCGTGATTAGCCTCGAGAAGCCTCAGCGGAAATGGGCCTCATCTCGCCTGGAGGGCAAAACCTCCTGGATTTTCTCGAGTTGCGGCAGGTGCTCTCGACTTACGACGGGGACCTCAGGGACCCGCTCTGGTGGCCTCAGGAAAGGCCCGTCCCCATGCGAGTTCCTCGGGGGCCTCTGGGGATTCCTCTCCCGTCGATGCCGGGGCCTAAGACCTTGTGTGGAGTCGGGGCCGGAACCTGAGGATTCCTCTCCAGTGCTGACATGGATCTTGGGGTACTTCTGGAGTCTCCCCAGGGGAGTCAGTCCTCGTCTCGAATGCGGGCATGCACTTGCGCTTTCCTCCAGAGCGGTAGCAGCAGTGTCACGCAGTCCGCCGCGTGGATCAAAGGATCTATGGTTTTCCCTCGAGTTTTTCCACGAGGCTTTCCCACGAGGCTTTCCCACAAGGCTGTCCCACGTGCACACGTGGTGGGAGTCGATCCTCGGCTTGAACGTCAAGGCAGTGCAGGGTAAACAGGTTCCTCTGGAATGGACTGACACATCTGGGGGACTCTTGGAATGGTGGCACGACCCTGGAGTTCCTCTCGCCTTTCCTGTGGAGAGCGCCTCCTCTTGAGATGCGACGGGAACGCCGGGAATTCTTTCCCTACGAAACAGGGAAAGGATCCCTCATCTCGAGCTAGGAGGCGGAAACGGGGCTCCCCTGGATGTGTGAGGGACCCCACGTGCTTCCTCTAGAGTGGAGACGGGTATGTCGGGGAACTTCTTGAGTTGCAGCAAGGGTGTGAAGGACCCTTTGGAAGTTCCAGTGGTTAGATGTGATTGGCCTCGAGAAGCCTCAGCGGAAATGGGCCTCATCTCGCCTGGAGGGCAAAACCTCCTGGATTTTCTCGAGTTGCGGCAGGTGCTCTCGACTTACGACGGGGACCTCAGGGAACCGCTCTGGTGGCCTCAGGAAAGGCCAGTCCCCATGCGAGTTCCTCGGGGGCGTCTGGGGATTCCTCTCCCGTCGATGCCGGGGCCTAAGACCTTGTGTGGAGTCGGGGCCGGAACCTTAGGATTCCTCTCCAGTGCTGACATGGATCTTGGGGTACTTCTGGAGTCTCCCCAGGGGAGTCAGTCCTCGTCTCGAATGCGGGCATGCACTTGCGCTTTCCTCCAGAGGGTAGCAGCAGTGTCACGCAGTCCGCCGCGTGGATCAAAGGATCTATGGTTTTCCCTCGAGTCTTTCCACGAGGCTTTCCCACGAGGCTTTCCCACAAGGCTGTCCCACGTGCACACGTGGTGGGAGTCGATCCTCGGCTTGAACGTCAAGGCAGTGCAGGGAAAACAGGTTCCTCTGGAATGGACTGACACATCTGGGGGACTCTTGGAATGGTGTCACGACCCTGGAGTTCCTCTCGCCTTTCCTGTGGAGAGCGCCTCCTCTTGAGATGCGACGGGAACGCCGGGAATTCTTTCCCTACGAAACAGGGAAAGGATCCCTCATCTCGAGCTAGGAGGCGGAAACGGGGCTCCCCTGGATGTGTGAGGGACCCCACGTGCTTCCTCTCGAGTGGAGACGGGTATGTCGGGGAACTTCTTGAGTTGCAGCAAGGGTGTGAAGGACCCTTTGGAAGTTCCAGTGGTTAGATGTGATTGGCCTCGAGAAGCCTCAGCGGAAATGGGCCTCATCTCGCCTGGAGGGCAAAACCTCCTGGATTTTCTCGAGTTGCGGCAGGTGCTCTCGACTTACGACGGGGACCTCAGGGAACCGCTCTGGTGGCCTCAGGAAAGGCCAGTCCCCATGCGAGTTCCTCGGGGGCGTCTCGGGATTCCTCTCCCGTCGATGCCGGGGCCTAAGACCTTGTGTGGAGTCGGGGCCGGAACCTGAGGATTCCTCTCCAGTGCTGACATGGATCTTGGGGTACTTCTGGAGTCTCCCCAGGGGAGTCAGTCCTCGTCTCGAATGCGGGCATGCACTTGCGCTTTCCTCCAGAGCGGTAGCAGCAGTGTCACGCAGTCCTCCGCGTGGATCAAAGGATCTATGGTTTTCCCTCGAGTCTTTCTCACGAGGCTTTCCCACGAGGCTTTCCCCCTGGGCTGTCCCACGTGCACACGTGGTGGGAGTCGATCCTCGGCTTGAATGTCAAGGCAGTGCAGGGAAAAAAGGTTCCTCTGGAATGGACTGACACATCTGGGGGACTCTTGGAATGGTGGCACGACCCTGGAGTTCCTCTCGCCTTTCCTGTGGAGAGCGCCTCCTCTTGAGATGCGACGGGAACACCCGGAATTCTTTCCCTACGAAACAGGGAAAGGATCCCTCATCTCGAGCTAGGAGGCGGAAACGGGGCTCCCCTGGATGTGTGCGGGACCCCACGTGCTTCCTCTCGAGTGCAGACGGGTATGTCGGGGAACTTCTTGAGTTGCAGCAAGGGTGTGAAGGACCCTTTGGAAGTTCCAGTGGTTAGATGTGATTGGCCTCGAGAAGCCTCAGCGGAAATGGGCCTCATCTCGCCTGGAGGGCAAAACCTCCTGGATTTTCTCGAGTTGCGGCAGGTGCTCTCGACTTACGACGGGGACCTCAGGGACCCGCTCTGGTGGCCTCAGGAAAGGCCAGTCCCCAAGCGAGTTCCTCGGGGGCCTCTCGGGATTCCTCTCCCGTCGATGCCGGGGCCTAAGACCTTGTGTGGAGTCGGGGCCGGAACCTGAGGATTCCTCTCCAGTGCTGACATGGATCTTGGGGTACTTCTGGAGTCTCCCCAGGGGAGTCAGTCCTCGTCTCGAATGCGGGCATGCACTTGCGCTTTCCTCCAGAGCGGTAGCAGCAGTGTCACGCAGTCCGCCGCGTAGATCAAAGGATGTATGGTTTTCCCTCGAGTCTTTCCCACGAGGCTTTCCCACGAGGCTTTCCCACAGGGCTGTCCCACGTGCACACGTTGTGGGAGTCGATCCTCGGCTTGAACGTCAAGGCAGTGCAGGGAAAACAGGTTCCTCTGGAATGGACTGACACATCTGGGGGACTCTTGGAATGGTGTCACGACCCTGGAGTTCCTCTCGCCTTTCCTGTGGAGAGCGCCTCCTCTTGAGATGCGACGGGAACGCCGGGAATTCTTTCCCTACGAAACAGGGAAAGGATCCCTCATCTCGAGCTAGGAGGCGGAAACGGGGCTCCCCTGGATGTGTGCGGGACCCCACGTGCTTCCTCTCGAGTGGAGACGGGTATGTCGGGGACCTTCTTGAGTTGCAGCAAGGGTGTGAAGGACCCTTTGGAAGCTCCAGTGGTTAGATGTGATTAGCCTCGAGAAGCCTCAGCGGAAATGGGCCTCATCTCGCCTGGAGGGCAAAACCTCCTGGATTTTCTCGAGTTGCGGCAGGTGCTCTCGACTTACGACGGGGACCTCAGGGACCGGCTCTGGTGGCCTCAGGAAAGGCCAGTCCCCATGCGAGTTCCTCGGGGGCCTCTGGGGATTCCTCTCCCGTCGATGCCGGGGCCTAAGACCTTGTGTGGAGTCGGGGCCGGAACCTGAGGATTCCTCTCCAGTGCTGACATGGATCTTGGGCTACTTCTGGAGTCTCCCCAGGGGAGTCAGTCCTCGTCTCGAATGCGGGCATGCACTTGCGCTTTCCTCCAGAGCGGTAGCAGCAGTGTCACGCAGTCCGCCGCGTGGATCAAAGGATGTATGGTTTTCCCTCGAGTCTTTCCCACGAGGCTTTCCCACGAGGCTTTCCCACAGGGCTGTCCCACGTGCACACGTGGTGGGACTCGATCCTCAGCTTGAACGTCAAGGCAGTGCAGGGAAAACAGGTTCCTCTGGAATGGACTGACACATCTGGGGGACTCTTGGAATGGTGTCACGACCCTGGAGTTCCTCTCGCCTTTCCTGTGGAGAGCGCCTCCTCTTGAGATGCGACGGGAACGCCGGGAATTCTTTCCCTACGAAACAGGGAAAGGATCCCTCATCTCGAGCTAGGAGGCGGAAACGGGGATCCCCTGGATGTGTGCGGGACCCCACGTGCTTCCTCTCGTGTGGAGACGGGTATGTCGGGGAACTTCTTGAGTTGCAGCAAGGGTGTGAAGGACCCTTTGGAAGTTCCAGTGGTTAGATGTGATTGGCCTCGAGAAGCCTCAGCGGAAATGGGCCTCATCTCGCCTGGAGGGCAAATCCTCCTGGATTTTCTCGAGTTGCGGCAGGTGCTCTCGTCTTACGACGAGGACCTCAGGGACCCGCTCTGGTGGCCTCAGGAAAGGCCAGTCCCCATGCGAGTTCCTCTGGGGATTCCTCTCCCTTCGATGCCGGGGCCTAAGACCTTGTGTGGAGTCCGGGCCGGAACCTGAGGATTCCTCTCCAGTGCTGACATGGATCTTGGGGTACTTCTGGAGTCTCCCCAGGGGAGTCAGTCCTCGTCTCGAATGCGGGCATGGACTTGCGCTTTCCTCCAGAGCGGTAGCAGCAGTGTCACGCAGTCCGCCGCATGGATCAAAGGATCTATGGTTTTCCCTCGAGTCTTTCCCACGAGGCATTCCCACGAGGCTTTCCCACAGGGCTGTCCCACGTGCACACGTGGTGGGAGTCGATCCTCGGCTTGAACGTCAAGGCAGTGCAGGGAAAACAGGTTCCTCTGGAATGGACTGACACATCTGGGGGACTCTTGGAATTGTGGCACGACCCTGGAGTTCCTCTCGCCTTTCCTGTGGAGAGCGCCTCCTCTTGAGATGCGATGGGAACGCCAGGAATTCTTTCCCTATGAAACAGGGAAAGGATCACTCATCTCGAGCTAGGAGGCGGAAACGGGGCTCCCCTGGCTGTGTGTGGGACACCACGTGCTTCCTCTCGAGTGGAGACTGGTATGTCGGGGAAGTTCTTGAGTTGCAGCAAGGGTGTGAAGGACCCTTTGGAAGTTCCAGTGGTTAGTCGTGATTAGCCTCGAGAAGCCTCAGCGGAAATGGGCCTCATCTCGCCTGGAGGGCAAAACCTCCTGGATTTTCTCGAGTTGCGGCAGGTGCTCTCGACTTACGACGGGGACCTCAGGGAACCGCTCTGGTGGCCTCAGGAAAGGCCAGTCCCCATGCGAGTTCCTCGGGGGCCTCTCGGGATTCCTCTCCCGTCGATGCCGGGGCCTAAGACCTTGTGTGGAGTCGGGGCCGGAACCTGAGGATTCCTCTCCAGTGCTGACATGGATCTTGGGGTACTTCTGGAGTCTCCCCAGGGGAGTCAGTCCTCGTCTCGAATGCGGGCATGCACTTGCGCTTTCCTCCAGAGCGGTAGCAGCAGTGTCACGCAGTCCGCCGCGTGGATCAAAGGATCTATGGTTTTCCCTCGAGTTTTTCCACGAGGCTTTCCCACGAGGCTTTCCCACAAGGCTGTCCCACGTGCACACGTGGTGGGAGTCGATCCTCGGCTTGAACGTCAAGGCAGTGCAGGGTAAACAGGTTCCTCTGGAATGGACTGACACATCTGGGGGACTCTTGGAATGGTGTCACGACCCTGGAGTTCCTCTCGCCTTTCCTGTGGAGAGCGCCTCCTCTTGAGATGCGACGGGAACGCCGGGAATTCTTTCCCTACGAAACAGGGAAAGGATCCCTCATCTCGAGCTAGGAGGCGGAAACGGGGCTCCCCTGGATGTGTGAGGGACCCCACGTGCTTCCTCTCGAGTGGAGACGGGTATGTCGGGGAACTTCTTGAGTTGCAGCAAGGGTGTGAAGGACCCTTTGGAAGTTCCAGTGGTTAGATGTGATTGGCCTCGAGAAGCCTCAGCGGAAATGGGCCTCATCTCGCCTGGAGGGCAAAACCTCCTGGATTTTCTCGAGTTGCGGCAGGTGCTCTCGACTTACGACGGGGACCTCAGGGAACCGCTCTGGTGGCCTCAGGAAAGGCCAGTTCCCATGCGAGTTCCTCGGGGGCGTCTGGGGATTCCTCTCCCGTCGATGCCGGGGCCTAAGACCTTGTGTGGAGTCGGGGCCGGAACCTTAGGATTCCTCTCCAGTGCTGACATGGATCTTGGGGTACTTCTGGAGTCTCCCCAGGGGAGTCAGTCCTCGTCTCGAATGCGGGCATGCACTTGCGCTTTCCTCCAGAGGGTAGCAGCAGTGTCACGCAGTCCGCCGCGTGGATCAAAGGATCTATGGTTTTCCCTCGAGTCTTTCCACGAGGCTTTCCCACGAGGCTTTCCCACAAGGCTGTCCCACGTGCACACGTGGTGGGAGTCGATCCTCGGCTTGAACGTCAAGGCAGTGCAGGGAAAACAGGTTCCTCTGGAATGGACTGACACATCTGGGGGACTCTTGGAATGGTGTCACGACCCTGGAGTTCCTCTCGCCTTTCCTGTGGAGAGCGCCTCCTCTTGAGATGCAACGGGAACGCCGGGAATTCTTTCCCTACGAAACAGGGAAAGGATCCCTCATCTCGAGCTAGGAGGCGGAAACGGGGCTCCCCTGGATGTGTGAGGGACCCCACGTGCTTCCTCTCGAGTGGAGACGGGTATGTCGGGGAACTTCTTGAGTTGCAGCAAGGGTGTGAAGGACCCTTTGGAAGTTCCAGTGGTTAGATGTGATTGGCCTCGAGAAGCCTCAGCGGAAATGGGCCTCATCTCGCCTGGAGGGCAAAACCTCCTGGATTTTCTCGAGTTGCGGCAGGTGCTCTCGACTTACGACGGGGACCTCAGGGAACCGCTCTGGTGGCCTCAGGAAAGGCCAGTCCCCATGCGAGTTCCTCGGGGGCGTCTCGGGATTCCTCTCCCATCGATGCCGGGGCCTAAGACCTTGTGTGGAGTCGGGGCCGGAACCTGAGGATTCCTCTCCAGTGCTGACATGGATCTTGGGGTACTTCTGGAGTCTCCCCAGGGGAGTCAGTCCTCGTCTCGAATGCGGGCATGCACTTGCGCTTTCCTCCAGAGCGGTAGCAGCAGTGTCACGCAGTCCGCCGCGTGGATCAAAGGATCTATGGTTTTCCCTCGAGTCTTTCTCACGAGGCTTTCCCACGAGGCTTTCCCCCTGGGCTGTCCCACGTGCACACGTGGTGGGAGTCGATCCTCGGCTTGAACGTCAAGGCAGTGCAGGGAAAACAGGTTCCTCTGGAATGGACTGACACATCTGGGGGACTCTTGGAATGGTGGCACGACCCTGGAGTTCCTCTCGCCTTTCCTGTGGAGAGCGCCTCCTCTTGAGATGCGACGGGAACGCCGGGAATTCTTTCCCTACGAAACAGGGAAAGGATCCCTCATCTCGAGCTGGGAGGCGGAAACGGGGCTCCCCTGGATGTGTGCGGGACCCCACGTGCTTCCTCTCGAGTGCAGACGGGTATGTCGGGGAACTTCTTGAGTTGCAGCAAGGGTGTGAAGGACCCTTTGGAAGTTCCAGTGGTTAGATGTGATTGGCCTCGAGAAGCCTCAGCGGAAATGGGCCTCATCTCGCCTGGAGGGCAAAACCTCCTGGATTTTCTCGAGTTGCGGCAGGTGCTCTCGACTTACGACGGGGACCTCAGGGACCCGCTCTGGTGGCCTCAGGAAAGGCCAGTCCCCATGCGAGTTCCTCGGGGGCCTGTCGGGATTCCTCTCCCGTCGATGCCGGGGCCTAAGACCTTGTGTGGAGTCGGGGCCGGAACCTGAGGATTCCTCTCCAGTGCTGACATGGATCTTGGGGTAGTTCTGGAGTCTCCCCAGGGGAGTCAGTCCTCTTCTCGAATGCGGGCATGCACTTGCGCTTTCCTCCAGAGCGGTAGCAGCAGTGTCACGCAGTCCGCCGCGTGGATCAAAGGATCTATGGTTTTCCCTCGAGTCTTTCCCACGAGGCTTTCCCACGAGGCTTTCCCACAGGGCTGTCCCACGTGCACACGTGGTGGGAGTCGATCCTCGGCTTGAACGTCAAGGCAGTGCAGGGAAAACAGGTTCCTCTGGAATGGACTGACATATCTGGGGGACTCTTGGAATGGTGGCACGACCCTGGAGTTCCTCTCGCCTTTCCTGTGGAGAGCGCCTCCTCTTGAGATGCGACGGGAACGCCGGTAATTCTTTCCCTACGAAACAGGGAAAGGATCCCTCATCTCGAGCTAGGAGGCGGAAACGGGGCTCGCTGGATGTGTGCGGGACCCCACGTGCTTCCTCTCGAGTGCAGACGGGTATGTCGGGGAACTTCTTGAGTTGCAGCAAGGGTGTGAAGGACCCTTTGGAAGTTCCAGTGGTTAGATGTGATTGGCCTCGAGAAGCCTCAGCGGAAATGGGCCTCATCTCGCCTGGAGGGCAAAACCTCCTGGATTTTCTCGAGTTGCGGCAGGTGCTCTCGACTTACGACGGGGACCTCAGGGACCCAATCTGGTGGCCTCACGAAAGGCCAGTCCCCATGCGAGTTCCTCGGGGGCCTCTCGGGATTCCTCTCCCGTCGATGCCGGGGCCTAAGACCTTGTGTGGAGTCGGGGCCGGAACCTGAGGATTCCTCTCCAGTGCTGACATGGATCTTGGGGTACTTCTGGAGTCTCCCCAGGGGAGTCAGTCCTCGTCTCGAATGCGGGTATGCACTTGCGCTTTCCTCCAGAGCGGTAGCAGCAGTGTCACGCAGTTCGCCGCGTGGATCAAAGGATCTATGGTTTTCCCTCGAGTCTTTCCCACGAGGCTTTCCCACGAGGCTTTCCCACAGGGCTGTCCCACGTGCACACGTGGTGGGAGTCGATCCTCGGCTTGAACGTCAAGGCAGTGCAGGGAAAACAGGTTCCTCTGGAATGGACTGACACATCTGGGGGACTCTTGGAATGGTGGCACGACCCTGGAGTTCCTCTCGCCTTTCCTGTGGAGAGCGCCTCCTCTTGAGATGCGACGGGAACGCCGGTAATTCTTTCCCTACGAAACAGGGAAAGGATCCCTCATCTCGAGCTAGGAGGCGGAAACGGGGCTCCCCTGGATGTGTGCGGGACCCCACGTGCTTCCTCTCGAGTGGAGACGGGTATGTCGGGGAACTTCTTGAGTTGCATCAATGGTGTGAAGGACCCTTTGGAAGTTCCAGTGGTTAGATGTGATTGGCCTCGAGAAGCCTCAGCGGAAATGGGCCTCATCTCGCCTGGAGGGCAAAACCTCCTGTATTTTCTCGAGTTGCGGCAGGTGCTCTCGACTTACGACGGGGACCTCAGGGACCCAATCTGGTGGCCTCAGGAAAGGCCAGTCCCCATGCGAGTTCCTCGGGGGCCTCTCGGGATTCCTCTCCCGTCGATGCCGGGGCCTAAGACCTTGTGTGGAGTCGGGGCCGGAACCTGAGGATTCATCTCCAGTGCTGACATGGATCTTGGGGTACTTCTGGAGTCTCCCCAGGGGAGTCAGTCCTCGTCTCGAATGCGGGCATGCACTTGCGCTTTCCTCCAGAGCGGTAGCAGCAGTGTCACGCAGTTCGCCGCGTGGATCAAAGGATCTATGGTTTTCCCTCGAGTCTTTCCCACGAGGCTTTCCCACGAGGCTTTCCCACAGGGCTGTCCCACGTGCACACGTGGTGGGAGTCGATCCTCGGCTTGAACGTCAAGGCAGTGCAGGGAAAACAGGTTCCTCTGGAATGGACTGACACATCTGGGGGACTCTTGGAATGGTGGCACGACCCTGGAGTTCCTCTCGCCTTTCCTGTGGAGAGCGCCTCCTCTTGAGATGCGACGGGAACGCCGGGACTTCTTTCCCTACGAAACAGGGAAAGGATCCCTCATCTCGAGCTAGGAGGCGGAAACGGGGCTCCCCTGGATGTGTGCGGGACCCCACGTGCTTCCTCTCGAGTGGAGACGGGTATGTCGGGGAACTTCTTGAGTTGCAGCAATGGTGTGAAGGACCCTTTGGAAGTTCCAGTGGTTAGATGTGATTGGCCTCGAGAAGCCTCAGCGGAAATGGGCCTCATCTGGCCTGGAGGGCAAAACCTCCTGGATTTTCTCGAGTTGCGGCAGGTGCTCTCCACTTACGACGGGGACCTCAGGGAACCGCTCTGGTGGCCTCAGGAAAGGCCAGTCCCCATGCGAGTTCCTCGGGGGCGTCTCGGGATTCCTCTCCCGTCGATGCCGGGGCCTAAGACCTTGTGTGGAGTCGGGGCCGGAACCTGAGGATTCCTCTCCAGTGCTGACATGGATCTTGGGGTACTTCTGGAGTCTCCCCAGGGTAGTCAGTCCTCGTCTCGAATGCGGGCATGCACTTGCGCTTTCCTCCAGAGCGGTAGCAGCAGTGTCACGCAGTCCGCCGCGTGGATCAAAGGATGTATGGTTTTCCCTCGAGTCTTTCCCACGAGGCTTTCCCACGAGGCTTTCCCACAGGGCTGTCCCACGTGCACACGTGGTGGGAGTCGATCCTCGGCTTGAACGTCAAGGCAGTGCAGGGAAAACAGGTTCCTCTGGAATGGACTGACTCATCTGGGGGACTCTTGGAATGGTGGCACGACCCTGGAGTTCCTCTCGCCTTTCCTGTGGAGAGCGCCTCCTCTTGAGATGCGACGGGAACGCCGGGAATTCTTTCCCTACGAAACAGGGAAAGGATCCCTCATCTTGAGCTAGGAGGCGGAAACGGGGCTCGCTGGATGTGTGCGGGACCCCACGTGCTTCCTCTCGAGTGCAGACGGGTATGTCGGGGAACTTCTTGAGTTGCAGCAAGGGTGTGAAGGACCCTTTGGAAGTTCCAGTGGTTAGATGTGATTGGCGTTGAGAAGCCTCAGCGGAAATGGGCCTCATCTCGCCTGGAGGGCAAAACCTCCTGGATTTTCTCGAGTTGCGGCAGGTGCTCTCGACTTACGACGGGGACCTCAGGGACCCAATCTGGTGGCCTCAGGAAAGGCCAGTCCCCATGCGAGTTCCTCGGGGGCCTCTCGGGATTCCTCTCCCGTCGATGCCGGGGCCTAAGACCTTGTGTGGAGTCGGGGCCGGAACCTGAGGATTCCTCTCCAGTGCTGACATGGATCTTGGGGTACTTCTGGAGTCTCCCCAGGGGAGTCAGTCCTCGTCTCGAATGCGGGCATGCACTTGCGCTTTCCTCCAGAGCGGTAGCAGCAGTGTCACGCAGTTCGCCGCGTGGATCAAAGGATCTATGGTTTTCCCTCGAGTCTTTCCCACGAGGCTTTCCCACGAGGCTTTCCCACAGGGCTGTCCCACGTGCACACGTGGTGGGAGTCGATCCTCGGCTTGAACGTCAAGGCAGTGCAGGGAAAACAGGTTCCTCTGGAATGGACTGACACATCTGGGGGACTCTTGGAATGGTGGCGCGACCCTGGAGTTTCTCTCGCCTTTCCTGTGGAGAGTGCCTCCTCTTGAGATGCGACGGGAACGCCGGGAATTCTTTCCCTACGAAACAGGGAAAGGATCCCTCATCTCGAGCTAGGAGGCGGAAACGGGGCTCCCCTGGATGTGTGCGGGACCCCACGTGCTTCCTCTCGAGTGGAGACGGGTATGTCGGGGAACTTCTTGAGTTGCAGCAATGGTGTGAAGGACCCTTTGGAAGTTCCAGTGGTTAGATGTGATTGGCCTCGAGAAGCCTCAGCGGAAATGGGCCTCATCTGGCCTGGAGGGCAAAACCTCTTGGATTTTCTCGAGTTGCGGCAGGTGCTCTCGACTTAGGACGGGGACCTCAGGGAACCGCTCTGGTGGCCTCAGGAAAGGCCAGTCCCCATGCGAGTTCCTCGGGGGCGTCTCGGGATTCCTCTCCCGTCGATGCCGGGGCCTAAGACCTTGTGTGGAGTCGGGGCCGGAACCTGAGGATTCCTCTCCAGTGCTGACAACGATCTTGGGGTACTTCTGGAGTCTCCCCAGGGGAGTCAGTCCTCGTCTCGAATGCGGGCATGCACTTGCGCTTTCCTCCAGAGCGGTAGCAGCAGTGTCACGCAGTCCGCCGCGTGGATCAAAGGATCTATGGTTTTCCCTCGAGTCTTTCCCACGAGGCTTTCCCACGAGGCTTTCCCACAGGGCTGTCCCACGTGCACACGTGGTGGGAGTCGATCCTCGGCTTGAACGTCAAGGCAGTGCAGGGAAAACAGGTTCCTCTGGAATGGACTGACACATCTGGGGGACTCTTGGAATGGTGGCACGACCCTGGAGTTCCTCTCGCCTTTCCTGTGGAGAGCGCCTCCTCTTGAGATGCGACGGGAAAGCCGGGAATTCTTTCCCTACGAAACAGGGAAAGGATCCCTCATTTCGAGCTAGGAGGCGAAACGGGGCTCCCCTGGATGTGTGCGGGACCCCACGTGCTTCCTCTCGAATGCAGACGGGTATGTCGGGGAACATCTTGAGTTGCACCAAGGGTGTGAAGGACCCTTTGGTAGTTCCAGTGGTTAGATGTGATTGGCCTCGAGAAGCCTCAGCGGAAATGGGCCTCATCTCGCCTGGAGGGCAAAACCTCCTGGATTTTCTCGAGTTGCGGCAGGTGCTCTCGACTTACGACGGGGACCTCAGGGACCCGCTCTGGTGGCCTCAGGAAAGGCCAGTCCCCATGCGAATTCCTCGGGGGCCTCTCGGGATTCCTCTCCCGTCGATTCCGGGGCCTAAGACCTTGTGTGGAGTCGGGGCCGGAACCTGAGGATTCCTCTCCAGTGCTGACATGGATCTTGGGGTACTTCTGGAGTCTCCCCATGGGAGTCAGTCCTCGTCTCGAATGCGGGCATGCACTTGCGCTTTCCTCCAGAGCGGTAGCAGCAGTGTCACGCAGTCCGCCGCGTGGATCAAAGGATCTATGGTTTTCCCTCGAGTCTTTCCCACGAGGCTTTCCCACGAGGCTTTCCCACAGGGCTGTCCCACGTGCACACGTGGTGGGAGTCGATCCTCGGCTTGAACGTCAAGGCAGTGCAGGGAAAACAGGTTCCTCTGGAATGGACTGACACTTCTGGGGGACTCTTGGAATGGTGGCACGACCCTGGAGTTCCTCTCGCCTTTCCTGTGGAGAGCGCCTCCTCTTGAGTTGCGACGGGAACGCCGGGAATTCTTTCCCTACGAAACAGGGAAAGGAACCCTCATCTCGAGCTAGGAGGCGGAAACGGGGCTCCCCTGGATGTGTGCGGGACACCACGTGCTTCCTCTCGAGTGGAGACGGGTATGTCGGGGAACTTCTTGAGTTGCAGCAAGGGTGTGAAGGACCCTTTGGAAGTTCCAGTGGTTAGATGTGATTGGCCTCGAGAAGCGTCAGCGGAAATGGGCCTCATCTCGCCTGGAGGGCAAAACTTCCTGGATTTTCTCGAGTTGCGGCAGGTGCTCTCGACTTACGACGGGGACCTCAGGGACCCGCTCTGGTGGCCTCAGGAAAGGCCAGTCCCCATGCGAGTTCCTCGGGGGCCTCTCTGGATTCCTCTCCCGTCGATGCCGGGGCCTAAGACCTTGTGTGGAGTCGGGGCCGGAACCTGAGGATTCCTCTCCAGTGCTGACATGGATCTTGGGGTACTTCTGGAGTCTCCCCAGGGGAGTCAGTCCTCGTCTCGAATGCGGGCATGCACTTGCGCTTTCCTCCAGAGCGGTAGCAACAGTGTCACGCAGTCCGCCGCGTGGATCAAAGGATCAATGTTTTTCCCTCGAGTCTTTCCCACGAGGCTTTCCCACGAGGCTGTCCCACAGGGCTGTCCCACGTGCACACGTGGTGGGAGTCGATCCTCGGCTTGAACGTCAAGGCAGTGCAGGGAAAACAGGTTCCTCTGGAATGGACTGACACATCTGGGGGACTCTTGGAATGGTGGCATGTCCCTGGAGTTCCTCTCGCCTTTCCTGTGGAGAGCGCCTCCTCTTGAGATGCGACGGAAACGCCGGGAATTCTTTCCCTACGAAACAGGGAAAGGATCCCTCATCTCGAGCTAGGAGGCGGAAACGGGGCTCCCCTGGATGTGTGCGGGACCCCACGTGCGTCCTCTCGAGTGGAGACGGGTATGTCGGGGAACTTCTTGAGTTGCAGCAATGGTGTGAAGGACCCTTTGGAAGTTCCAGTGGTTAGATGTGATTGGCCTCGAGAAGCCTCAGCGGAAATGGGCCTCATCTCGCCTGGAGGGCAAAACCTCCTGGATTTTCTCGAGTTGCGGCAGGTGCTCTCGACTTACGACGGGGACCTCAGGGACCCGCTCTGGTGGCCTCAGGAAAGGCCAGTCCCCATGCGAGTTCCTCGGGGGCCTCTCGGGATTCCTCTGCCGTCAATCCCGGGGCCTAAGACCTTGTGTGGAGTCGGGGCCGGAACCTGAGGATTCCTCTCCAGTGCTGACATGGATCTTGGGGTACTTCTGGAGTCTCCCCAGGGGAGTCAGTCCTCGTCTCGAATGCGGGCATGCATTGCGCTTTCCTCCAGAGCGGTAGCAGCAGTGTCACGCAGTCCGCCGCGTGGATCAAAGGATCTATGGTTTTAACTCGAGTCTTTCCCACGAGGCTTTCCCACGAGGCTTTCCCACAGGGCTTTCCCACGTGCACACGTGGTGGGAGTCGATCCTCGGCTTGAACGTCAAGGCAGTGCAGGGAAAACAGGTTCCTCTGGAATGGACTGACTCATCTGGGGGACTCTTGGAATGGTGGCACGACCCTGGAGTTCGTCTCGCCTTCCCTGTGGAGAGCGCCTACTCTTGAGATGCGACGGGAACGCCGGGAATTCTTTCCCTACGAAACAGGGAAAGGATCCCTCATCTCGAGCTAGGAGGCGGAAACGGGGCTCCCCTGGATGTGTGCGGGAACCCACGTGCTTCCTCTCGAGTGGAGACGGGTATGTCGGGGAACTTCTTGAGTTGCAGCAATGGTGTGAAGGACCCTTTGGAATTTCCAGTTGTTAGATGTGATTGGCCTCGAGAAGCCTCAGCGGAAATGGGCCTCATCTCGCCTGGAGGGCAAAACCTCCTGGATTTTCTCGAGTTGCGGCAGGTGCTCTCGACTTACGACGGGGACCTCAGGGACCCGCTCTGGTGGCCTCAGGAAAGGCCAGTCCCCATGCGAGTTCCTCGGGGGCCTCTCGGGATTCCTCTGCCGTCGATCCCGGGGCCTAAGACCTTGTGTGGAGTCGGGGCCGGAACCTGAGGATTCCTCTCCAGTGCTGACATGGATCTTGGGGTACTTCTGGAGTCTCCCCAGGGGAGTCAGTCCTCGTCTCGAATGCGGGCATGCATTGCGCTTTCCTCCAGAGCGGTAGCAGCAGTGTCACGCAGTCCTCTGCGTGGATCAAAGGATCTATGGTTTTCCCTCGAGTCTTTCCCACGAGGCTTTCCCACGAGGCTTTCCCACAGGGCTTTCCCACGTGCACACGTGGTGGGAGTCGATCCTCGGCTTGAACGTCAAGGCAGTGCAGGGAAAACAGGTTCCTCTGGAATGGACTGACTCATCTGGGGGACTCTTGGAATGGTGGCACGACCCTGGAGTTCCTCTCGCCTTTCCTGTGGAGAGCGCCTCCTCTTGAGATGCGACGGGAACGCCGGGAATTCTTTCCCTACGAAACAGGGAAAGGATCCCTCATCTCGAGCTAGGAGGAGGAAACGGGGCTCCCCTGGATGTGTGCGGGACACCACGTACTTCCTCTCGAGTGGAGACGGGTATGTCATGGAACTTCTTGAGTTGCAGCAAGGGTGTGAAGGACCCTTTGAAAGTTCCAGTGGTTAGACGTGATTAGCCTCGAGAAGCCTCAGCGGAAATGGGCCTCATATCGCCTGGAGGGCAAAACCTCCTGGATTTTCTCGAGTTGCGGCAGGTGCTCTCGACTTACGACGGGGACCTCAGGGACCCGCTCAGGTGGCCTCAGGAAAGGCCAGTCCCCATGCGAGTTCCTCGGGGGCCTCTCGGGATTCCTCTCCCGTCGATGCTGGGGCCTAAGACCTTGTGTGGAGTCGGGGCCGGAACCTGAGGATTCCTCTCCAGTGCTAACATGGATCTTGGGGTACTTCTGGAGTCTCCCCAGGGCAGTCAGTCCTCGTCTCGAATGCGGGCATGCACTTGCGCTTTCCTCCAGAGCGGTAGCAGCAGTGTCACGCAGTCCGCCGCGTGGATCAAAGGATGTATGGTTTTCCCTCGAGTCTTTCCCACGAGGCTTTCCCACGAGGCCTTCCCACAGGGCTGTCCCACGTGCACACGTGGTGGGAGTCGATCCTCGGCTTGAACATCAAGGCAGTGCAGGGAAAACAGGTTCCTCTGGAATGGACTGACACATCTGGGGGACTCTTGGAATGGTGGCACGACCCTGGAGTTCCTCTCGCCTTTCCTGTGGAGAGCGCCTCCTCTTGAGATGCGACGGGAACGCCGGGAATTCTTTCCCTACGAAACAGGGAAAGGATCCCTCATCTCGAGCTAGGAGGCTGAAACGGGGCTCCTCTGGATGTGTGCGGACCCACGTGCTTCCTCTCGAGTGCAGACCGGTATGTCGGGGAACTTCTTGAGTTGCAGCAAGGGTGTGAAGGACCCTTTGGAAGTTCCAGTGGTTAGATATGATTGGCCTCGAGAAGCCTCAGCGGAAATGGGCCTCATCTCGCCTGGAGGGCAAAACCTCCTGGATTTTCTCGAGTTGCGGCAGGTGCTCTCGACTTACGACGAGGACCTCAGGGACCCGCTCTGGTGGCCTCAGGAAAGGCCAGTCCCCATGCGAGTTCCTCTGGGGATTCCTCTCCCGTCGATGCCGGGGCCTAAGACCTTGTGTGGAGTCGGGCCGGAACCTGAGGATTCCTCTCCAGTGCTGACATGGATCTTGGGGTACTTCTGGAGTCTCCCCAGGGGAGTCAGTCCTCGTCTCGAATGCGGGCATGCACTTGCGCTTTCCTCCAGAGCGGTAGCAGCAGTGTCACGCAGTCCGCCGCGTGGATCAAAGGATGTATGGTTTTCCCTCGAGTCTTTCCCACGAGGCTTTCCCACGAGGCCTTCCCACAGGGCTGTCCCACGTGCACACGTGGTGGGAGTCGATCCTCGGCTTGAACGTCAAGGCAGTGCAGGGAAAAAAGGTTCCTCTGGAATAGACTGACACATCTGGGGGACTCTTGGAATGGTGGCACGACCCTGGAGTTCCTCTCGCCTTTCCTGTGGAGAACGCCTCCTCTTGAGATGCGACGGGAACGCCGGGAATTCTTTCCCTACGAAACAGGGAAAGGATCCCTCATCTCGAGCTAGGAGGCGGAAACCGGGCTCCCCTGGATGTGTGGGGGACACCACGTGCTTCCTCTCGAGTGGAGACGGGTATGTCGGGGAACTTCTTGAGTTGCAGAAATGGTGTGAAGGACCCTTTGGAAGTTCCAGTGGTTAGATGTGATTGGCCTCGAGAAGCCTCAGTGGAAATGGGCCTCATCTCGCCTGGAGGGCAAAACCTCCTGGATTTTCTCGAGTTGTGGCAGGTGCTCTCAACTTACGACGGGGATCTCAGGGAACCGCTCTGGTGGCCTCAGGAAAGGCCAGTCCCCATGCGAGTTCCTCGGGGGCGTCTCGGGATTCCTCTCCCGTCGATGCCGGGGCCTAAGACCTTGTGTGGAGTCGGGGCCGGAACCTGAGGATTCCTCTCCAGTGCTGACATGGATCTTGGGGTACTTCTGGAGTCTACCCAGGGGAGTCAGTCCTCGTCTCGAATGCGGGCATGCACTTGCGCTTTCCTCCAGAGCGGTAGCAGCAGTGTCACGCAGTCCGCCGCGTGGATCAAAGGATCTATGGTTTTCCCTCGAGTCTTTCCCACGAGGCTTTCCCACGAGGCTTTCCCACAGGGCTGTCACACGTGCACACGTGGTGGGAGTCGATCCTCGGCTTGAACGTCAAGGCAGTGCAGGGAAAACAGGTTCCTCTGGAATGGACTGACACATCTGGGGGACTCTTGGAATGGTGGCACGACCCTGGAGTTCCTCTCGCCTTTCCTGTGGAGAGCGCCTCCTCTTGAGATGCGACGGGAACGCCGGGAATTCTTTCCCTACGAAACAGGGAAAGGATCCCTCATCTCGAGCTAGGAGGCGGAAACGGGGCTCCCCTGGATGTGTGCGGGACACCACATGCTTCCTCTCGAGTGGAGACGGGTATGTCGGGGAACTTCTTGAGTTGCAGCAAGGGTGTGAAGGACCCTTTGGAAGTTCCAGTGGTTAGACGTGATTGGCCTCGAGAAGCCTCAGCGGAAATGGGCCTCATCTCGCCTGGAGGGCAAAACCTCCTGGATTTTCTCGAGTTGCGGCAGGTGCTCTCGACTTACGACGGAGACCTCAGGGACCCGCTCTGGTGGCCTTAGGAAAGGCCAGTCCCCATGCGAGTTCCTCGGGGGCCTCTCGGGATTCCTCTCCCGTCGATGCCGGGGCCTAAGCCCTTGTGTGGAGTCGGGGCCGGAACCTGAGGATTCCTCTCCAGTGCTGACATGGATCTTGGGGTACTTCTGGAGTCTCCCCAGGGGAGTCAGTCCTCGTCTCGAATGCGGGCATGCACTTGCGCTTTCCTCCAGAGCGGTAGCAGCAGTGTCACGCAGTCCGCCGCGTGGATCAAAAGATCTATGTTTTTCCCTCGAGTCTTTCCCACGAGGCTTTCCCACGAGGCTTTCCCACAGGGCTGTCCCACGTGCACACGTGGTGGGAGTCGATCCTCGGCTTGAACGTCAAGGCAGTGCAGGGAAAACAGGTTCCTCTGGAATGGACTGACACATCTGGGGGACTCTTGGAATGGTGGCACGACCCTGGAGTTCCTCTCGCCTTTCCTGTGGAGAGCCCCTCCTCTTGAGATGCGACGGGAACGCCGGGAATTCTTTCCCTACGAAACAGGGAAAGGATCCCTCATCTCGAGCTAGGAGGCGGAAACGGCGCTCCCCTGGATGTGTGCGGGACCCACGTGCTTCCTCTCGAGTGGAGACGGGTATGTCGGGGAATTTCTTGAGTTGCAGCAAGTTTGTGAAGGACCCTTTGGAAATTCCAGTGGTTAGACGTGATTAGCCTCGAGAAGCCTCAGCGGAAATGGGCCTCATCTCGCCTGGAGGGCAAAACCTCCTGGATTTTCTCGCGTTGCGGCAGGTGCTCTCGACTTACGACGGGGACCTCAGGGAACCGCTCTGGTGGCCTCAGGAAAGGCCAGTCCCCATGCGAGTTCCTCGGGGGCCTCTCGGGATTCCTCTCCCGTCGATGCCGGGGCCTAAGCCCTTGTGTGGAGTCGGGGCCGGAACCTGAGGATTCCTCTCCAGTGCTGACATGGATCTTGGGGTACTTCTGGAGTCTCCCCAGGGGAGTCAGTCCTCGTCTCGAATGCGGGCATGCACTTGCGCTTTCCTCCAGAGCGGTAGCAGCAGTGTCACGCAGTCCGCCGCGTGGATCAAAAGATCTATGGTTTTCCCTCGAGTCTTTCCCACGAGTCTTTCCCACGAGGCTTTCCCACAGGGCTGTCCCACGTGCACACGTGGTGGGAGTCGATCCTCGGCTTGAACGTCAAGGCAGTGCAGGGAAAACAGGTTCCTCTGGAATGGACTGACACATCTGGGGGACTCTTGGAATGGTGGCACGACCCTGGAGTTCCTCTCGCCTTTCCTGTGGAGAGCGCCTCCTCTTGAGATGCGACGGGAACGCCGGGAATTCTTTCCCTACGAAACAGGGAAAGGATCCCTCATCTCGAGCTAGGAGGCGGAAACGGGGCTCCCCTGGATGTGTGCGGGACCCACGTGCTTCGTCTCGAGTGGAGACGGGTATGTCGGGGAACTTCTTGAGTTGCAGCAAGGGTGTGAAGGACCCTTTGGAAGTTCCAGTGGTTAGACGTGATTGGCCTCGAGAAGCCTCAGCGGAAATGGGCCTCATCTCGCCTGGAGGGCAAAACCTCCTGGATTTTCTCGAGTTGCGGCAGGTGCTCTCGACTTACGACGGGGACCTCAGGGAACCGCTCTGGTGGCCTCAGGAAAGGCCAGTCCACATGCGAGTTCCTCGGGGGCGTCTCGGGATTCCTCTCCCGTCGATGCCGGGGCCTAAGACCTTGTGTGGAGTCGGGCCGGAACCTGAGGATTCCTCTCCAGTGCTGTCATGGATCTTGGGGTACTTCTGGAGTCTCCCGAGGGGAGTCAGTCCTCGTCTCGAATTCGGGCATGCACTTGCGCTTTCCTCGAGAGCGGTAGCAGCAGTGTCACGCAGTCCGCCGCGTGGATCAAAGGATGTATGGTTTTCCCTCGAGTCTTTCCCACGAGGCTTTCCCACGAGGCCTTCCCACAGGGCTGTCCCACGTGCACACGTGGTGGGAGTCGATCCTCGGCTTGAACATCAAGGCAGTGCAGGGAAAACAGGTTCCTCTGCAATGGACTGATACATCTGGGGGACTCTTGGAATGGTGGCACGACCCTGGAGTTCCTCTCGCCTTTCCTGTGGAGAGCGCCTCCTCTTGAGATGCGACGGGAACGCCGGGAATTCTTTCCCTCCGAAACAGGGAAAGGATCCCTCATCTCGAGCTAGGAGGCTGAAACGGCGCTCCCCTGGATGTGTGCGGGACCCACGTGCTTCCTCTCGAGTGGAGACGGGTATGTCGGGGAACTTCTTGAGTTGCAGCAAGGGTGTGAAGGACCCTTTGGAAGTTCCAGTGGTTAGACGTGATTAGCCTCGAGAAGCCTCAGCGGAAATGGGCCTCATCTCGCCTGGAGGGCAAAACCTCCTGGATTTTCTTGCGTTGCGGCAGGTGCTCTCGACTTACGACGGGGACCTCAGGGACCCGCTCTGGTGGCCTCAGGAAAGGCCAGTCCCCATGCGAGTTCCTCTGGGGATTCCTCTCCCGTCGATGCCGGGGCCTAAGACCTTGTGTGGAGTCGGGCCGGAACCTGAGGATTCCTCTCCAGTGCTGACATGGATCTTGGGGTACTTCTGGAGTCTCCCCAGGGGAGGCAGTCCTCGTCTCGAATGCGGGCATGCACTTGCGCTTTCCTCCAGAGCGGTAGCAGCAGTGTCACGCAGTCCGCCGCGTGGATCAAAGGATCTATGGTTTTCCCTCGAGTCTTTCCCACGAGGCTATCCCACGAGGCTTTCCCACAGGGCTGTCCCACGTGCACACGTGGTGGGAGTCGATCCTCGGCTTGAACGTCAAGGCAGTGCAGGGAAAAAAGGTTCCTCTGGAATGGACTGACACATCTGGGGGACTCTTGGAATGGTGGCACGACCCTGGAGTTCCTCTCGCCTTTCCTGTGGAGAGCGCCTCCTCTTGAGATGCGACGGGAACGCCGGGAATTCTTTCCCTACGAAACAGGGAAAGGATCCCTCATCTCGAGCTAGGAGGCGGAAACCGGGCTCCCCTGGATGTGTGGGGGACACCACGTGCTTCCTCTCGAGTGGAGACGGGTATGTCGGGGAACTTCTTGAGTTGCAGAAATGGTGTGAAGGACCCTTTGGAAGTTCCAGTGGTTAGATGTGATTGGCCTCGAGAAGCCTCAGTGGAAATGGGCCTCATCTCGCCTGGAGGGCAAAACCTCCTGGATTTTCTCGAGTTGTGGCAGGTGCTCTCAACTTACGACGGGGATCTCAGGGAACCGCTCTGGTGGCCTCAGGAAAGGCCAGTCCCCATGCGAGTTCCTCGGGGGCGTCTCGGGATTCCTCTCCCGTCGATGCCGGGGCCTAAGACCTTGTGTGGAGTCGGGGCCGGAACCTGAGGATTCCTCTCCACTGCTGACATGGATCTTGGGGTACTTCTGGAGTCTACCCAGGGGAGTCAGTCCTCGTCTCGAATGCGGGCATGCTCTTGCGCTTTCCTCCAGAGCGGTAGCAGCAGTGTCACGCAGTCCGCCGCGTGGATCAAAGGATCTATGGTTTTCCCTCGAGTCTTTCCCATGAGGCTTTCCCACGAGGCTTTCCCACAGGGCTGTCACACGTGCACACGTGGTGGGAGTCGATCCTCGGCTTGAACGTCAAGGCAGTGCAGGGAAAACAGGTTCCTCTGGAATGGACTGACACATCTGGGGGACTCTTGGAATGGTGGCACGACCCTGGAGTTCCTCTCGCCTTTCCTGTGGAGAGCGCCTCCTCTTGAGATGTGACGGGAACGCCGGGAATTCTTTCCCTACGAAACAGGGCAAGGATCCCTCATCTCGAGCTAGGAGGCGGAAACGGGGCTCCCCTGGATGTGTGCGGGACCCCACGTACTTCCTCTCGAGTGGAGACGGGTATGTCGGGGAACTTCTTGAGTTGCAGCAAGGGTGTGAAGGACCCTTTGGAAGTTCCAGTGGTTAGACGTGATTGGCCTCGAGAAGCCTCAGCGGAAATGGGCCTCATCTCGCCTGGAGGGCAAAACCTTCTGGATTTTCTCGAGTTGCGGCAGGTGCTCTCGACTTACGACGGAGACCTCAGGGACCCGCTCTGGTGGCCTCAGGAAAGGCCAGTCCCCATGCGAGTTCCTCGGGGGCCTCTCGGGATTCCTCTCCCGTCTATGCCGGGGCCTAAGACCTTGTGTGGAGTCGGGGCCGGAACCTGAGGATTCCTCTCCAGTGCTGACATGGATCTTGGGGTACTTCTGGAGTCTCCCCAGGGGAGTCAGTCCTCGTCTCGAATGCGGGTATGCACTTGCGCTTTCCTCCAGAGCGGTAGCAGCAGTGTCACGCAGTCCGCCCCGTGGATCAAAGGATCTATGGTTTTCCCTCGAGTCTTTCCCACGAGGCTTTCCCACGAGGCTTTCCCACAGGGCTGTCCCACGTGCACACGTGGTGGGAGTCGATCCTCGGCTTGAACGTCAAGGCAGTGCAGGGAAAACAGGTTCCTCTGGAATGGACTGACTCATCTGGGGGACTCTTGGAATGGTGTCACGACCCTGGAGTTCTTCTCGCCTTTCCTGTGGAGAGCGCCTCCTCTTGAGATGCGACGGGAACGCCGGAAAATCTTTCCCTACGAAACATTGAAAGGATCCCTCATCTCGAGCTAGGAGGCGGAAACGGGGCTCCCCTGGATGTGTGTGGGACACCACGTGCTTCCTCTCGAGTGGAGACGGGTATGTCGGGGAACTTCTTGAGTTGCAGCAAGGGTGTGAAGGACCCTTTTTATGTTCCAGTGGTTAGATGTGATTGGCCTCGAGAAGCCTCAGCGGAAATGGGCCTCATCTCGCCTTGAGGGCAAAACCTCCTGGATTTTCTCGAGTTGCAGCAGGTGCTCTCAACTTACGACGGGGACCTCAGGGACCCGTTCTGGTGGCCTCAGGAAAGGCCAGTCCCCATGCGAGTTCCTCGGGGGCCTCTCGGGATTCCTCTCCCGTCGATGCCGGGGCCTAAGACCTTGTGTGGAGTCGGGGCCGGAACCTGAGGATTCCTCTCCAGTGCTGACAACGATCTGGGGTACTTCTGGAGTCTCCCCAGGGGAGTCAGTCCTCGTCTCGAATGCGGGCATGCATTGCGCTTTCCTCCAGAGCGGTAGCAGCAGTGTCACGCAGTCCGCCGCGTGGATCAAAGGATCTATTGTTTTCCCTCGAGTCATTCCCACGAGGCTTTCCCTCGAGGCTTTCCCACAGGGCTGTCCCACGTGCACAAGTGGTGGGAGTCGATCCTCGGCTTGAACGTCAAGGCAGTGCAGGGAAAACAGGTTCCTCTGGAATGGACTGACACATCTGGGGGACTCTTGGAATGGTGGCACGATCCTGGAGTTCCTCTCACCATTCCTGTGGAGAGCGCCTCCTCTTGAGATGCGACGGGAACGCCGGGAATTCTTTCCCTACGAAACAGGGAAAGGATCCCTCATCTCGAGCTAGGAGGCGGAAACGGGGCTCCCCTTGATGTGTGCGGGACCCCACGTGCTTCCTCTCGAGTGGAGACGGGTATGTCGGGGAACTTCTTGAGTTGCAGCAAGGGTGTGAAGGACCCTTTGGAAATTCGAGTGGTTAGATGTGATTAGCCTCGAGAAGCCTCAGCGGAAATGGGCCTCATCTCGCCTGGAGGGCAAAACCTCCTGGATTTTCTCGAGTTGTGGCAGGTGCTCTCGACTTACGATGGGGACCTCAGGGACCCGCTCTGGTGGGCTCAGGAAAGGCCAGTCCCCATGCGAGTTCCTCGGGGGCCTCTGGGGATTCCTCTCCCGTCGATTCCGGGGCCTATGACCTTGTGTGGAGTCGGGGCCTGAACCTGAGGATTCCTCTCCAGTGCTGACATGGATCTTGAGGTACTTCTGGAGTCTCCCAAGAGGAGTCAGTCCTCGTCTCGAATGCGGGCATGCACTTGCGCTTTCCTCCAGAGCGGTAGCAGCAGTGTCACGCAGTCCGCCGCGTGGATCAAAGGATCTATGTTTTTCCCTCGAGTCTGTCGCACGAGGCTTTCCCACGAGGCTTTCCCACAGGGCTGTCCCACGTGCACACGTGGTGGGAGTCGATCCTCGGCTTGAACGTCAAGGCAGTGCAGGGAAAACAGGTTCCTCTGGAATGGACTGACACATCTGGGGGACTCTTGGAATGGTGTCACGACCCTGGAGTTCCTCTCGCCTTTCCTGTGGAGAGCGCCTCCTCTTGAGATGCGACGGGAACGCCGGGAATTCTTTCCCTACGAAACAGGGAAAGGATCCCTCATCTCGAGCTAGGAGGCGGAAACGGGGCTCCCCTGGATGTGTGCGAGACACCACGTGCGTCCTCTCGAGTGCAGACGGGTATGTCGGGGAACATCTTGAGTTGCAGCAAGGGTGTGAAGGACCCTTTGGAAGTTCCAGTGGTTAGATGTGATTGGCCTCGAGAAGCCACAGCGGAAATGGGCCTCATCTCGCCTGGAGGGCAAAACCTCCTGGATTTTCTCGAGTTGCGGCAGGTGCTCTCGACTTACGACGGGGACCTCAGGGACCCGCTCTGGTAGCCTCAGGAATGGCCAGTCCCCATGCGAGTTCCTCGGGGGCCTCTCGGGATTCCTCTCCCGTCGATGCCGGGGCCTAAGACCTTGTGTGGAGTCGAGGCCGGAACCTGAGGATTCCTCTCCAGTGCTGACATGGATCTTGGGGTACTTCTGGAGTCTCCCCAGGGGAGTCAGTCCTCGTCTCGAATGCGGGCATGCACTTGCGCTTTCCTCCAGAGCGGTAGCAGCAGTGTCACGCAGTCCGCCGCGTGGATCAAAGGATCTATGGTTTTCCCTCGAGTCTTTCCCACGAGGCTTTCCCACGAGGCTTTCCCACAGGGCTGTCCCACGTGCACACGTGGTGGGAGTCGATCCTCGGCTTGAACGTCAAGGCAGTGCAGGGAAAACAGGTTCCTCTGGAATGGACTGACACATCTGGGGGACTCTTGGAATGGTGGCACGACCCTGGAGTTCCTCTCGCCTTTCCTGTGGAGAGCGCCTCCTCTTGAGATGCGACGGGAACGCCGGGAATTCTTTCCCTACGAAACAGGGAAAGGATCCCTCATTTCGAGCTAGGAGGCGAAACGGGGCTCCCCTGGATGTGTGCGGGACCCCACGTGCTTCCTCTCGAGTGCAGACGGGTATGTCGGGGAACATCTTGAGTTGCAGCAAGGGTGTGAAGGACCCTTTGGAAGTTCCAGTGGTTAGATGTGATTGGCCTCGAGAAGCCTCAGCGGAAATGGGCCTCATCTCGCCTGGAGGGCAAAACCTCCTGGATTTTCTCGAGTTGCGGCAGGTGCTCTCGACTTACGACGGGGACCTCAGGGACCCGCTCTGGTGGCCTCAGGAAAGGCCAGTCCCCATGCGAATTCCTCGGGGGCCTCTCGGGATTCCTCTCCCGTCGATTCCGGGGCCTAAGACCTTGTGTGGAGTCGGGGCCGGAACCTGAGGATTCCTCTCCAGTGCTGACATGGATCTTGGGGTACTTCTGGAGTCTCCCCATGGGAGTCAGTCCTCGTCTCGAATGCGGGCATGCACTTGCGCTTTCCTCCAGAGCGGTAGTAGCAGTGTCACGCAGTCCGCCGCGTGGATCAAAGGATCTATGGTTTTCCCTCGAGTCTTTCCCACGAGGCTTTCCAACGAGGCTTTCCCACAGGGCTGTCCCACGTGCACACGTGGTGGGAGTCGATCCTCGGCTTGAACGTCAAGGCAGTGCAGGGAAAACAGGTTCCTCTGGAATGGACTGACACATCTGGGGGACTCTTGGAATGGTGGCATGTCCCTGGAGTTCCTCTCGCCTTTCCTGTGGAGAGCGCCTCCTCTTGAGATGCGACGGAAACGCCGGGAATTCTTTCCCTACGAAACAGGGAAAGGATCCCTCATCTCGAGCTAGGAGGCGGAAACGGGGCTCCCCTGGATGTGTGCGGGACCCCACGTGCGTCCTCACGAGTGGAGACGGGTATGTCGGGGAACTTCTTGAGTTGCAGCAATGGTGTGAAGGACCCTTTGGAAGTTCCAGTGGTTAGATGTGATTGGCCTCGAGAAGCCTCAGCGGAAATGGGCCTCATCTCGCCTGGAGGGCAAAACCTCCTGGATTTTCTCGAGTTGCGGCAGGTGCTCTCGACTTACGACGGGGACCTCAGGGACCCGCTCTGGTGGCCTCAGGAAAGGCCAGTCCCCATGCGAGTTCCTCGGGGGCCTCTCGGGATTCCTCTGCCGTCGATCCCGGGGCCTAAGACCTTGTGTGTAGTCGGGGCCGGAACCTGAGGATTCCTCTCCAGTGCTGACATGGATCTTGGGGTACTTCTGGAGTCTCCCCAGGGGAGTCAGTCCTCGTCTCGAATGCGGGCATGCATTGCGCTTTCCTCCAGAGCGGTAGCAGCAGTGTCACGCAGTCCGCCGCTTGGATCAAAGGATCTATGGTTTTCCCTCGAGTCTTTCCCACGAGGCTTTCCCACGAGGCTTTCCCACAGGGCTTTCCCACGTGCACACGTGGTGGGAGTCGATCCTCGGCTTGAACGTCAAGGCAGTGCAGGGAAAACAGGTTCCTCTGGAATGGACTGACTCATCTGGGGGACTCTTGGAATGGTGGCATGACCCTGGAGTTCCTCTCGCCTTTCCTGTGGAGAGCGCCTCCTCTTGAGATGCGACGGGAACGCCGGGACTTCTTTCCCTACGAAACAGGGAAAGGATCCCTCATCTCGAGCTAGGAGGCGGAAACGGGGCTCCCCTGGATGTGTGCGGGACACCACGTGCTTCCTCTCGAGTGGAGACGGGTATGTCGGGGAACTTCTTGAGTTGCATCAATGGTGTGAAGGACCCTTTGGAAGTTCCAGTGGTTAGATGTGATTGGCCTCGAGAAGCCTCAGCGGAAATGGGCCTCATCTCGCCTGGAGGGCAAAACCTCCTGGATTTTCTCGAGTTGCGGCAGGTGCTCTCGACTTACGACGGGGACCTCAGGGACCCAATCTGGTGGCCTCAGGAAAGGCCAGTCCCCATGCGAGTTCCTCGGGGGCCTCTCGGGATTCCTCTCCCGTCGATGCCGGGGCCTAAGACCTTGTGTGGAGTCGGGGCCGGAACCTGAGGATTCCTCTCCAGTGCTGACATGGATCTTGGGGTACTTCTGGAGTCTCCCCAGGGTAGTCAGTCCTCGTCTCGAATGCGGGCATGCACTTGCGCTTTCCTCCAGAGCGGTAGCAGCAGTGTCACGCAGTCCTCCGCGTGGATCAAAGGATCTATGGTTTTCCCTCGAGTCTTTCCCACGAGGCTTTCCCACGAGGCTTTCCCACAGGGCTGTCCCACGTGCACACGTGGTGGGAGTCGATCCTCGGCTTGAACGTCAAGGCAGTGCAGGGAAAACAGGTTCCTCTGGAATGGACTGACATATCTGGGGGACTCTTGGAATGGTGGCACGACCCTGGAGTTCCTCTCGCCTTTCCTGTGGAGAGCGCCTCCTCTTGAGATGCGACGGGAACGCCGGGAATTCTTTCCCTACGAAACAGGGAAAGGATCCCTCATCTCGAGCTAGGAGGCGGAAACGGGGCTCGCTGGATGTGTGCGGGACCCCACGTGCTTCCTCTCCAGTGCAGACGGGTATGTCGGGGAACTTCTTGAGTTGCAGCAAGGGTGTGAAGGACCCTTTGGAAGTTCCAGTGGTTAGATGTGATTGGCCTTGAGAAGCCTCAGCGGAAATGGGCCTCATCTGGCCTGGAGGGCAAAACCTCCTGGATTTTCTCGAGTTGCGGCAGGTGCTCTCGACTTACGACGGGGACCTCAGGGACCCGCTCTGGTGGCCTCAGGAAAGGCCAGTCCCCATGCGAATTCCTCGGGGGCCTCTCGGGATTCCTCTCCCGTCGATGCCGGGGCCTAAGACCTTGTGTGGAGTCGGGGCCGGAACCTGAGGATTCCTCTCCAGTGCTGACATGGATCTTGGGGTACTTCTGGAGTCTCCCCAGGGGAGTCAGTCCTCGTCTCGAATGCGGGCATGCACTTGCGCTTTCCTCGAGAGCGGTAGCAGCAGTGTCACGCAGTCCGCCGCGTGGATCAAAGGATGTATGGTTTTCCCTCGAGTCTTTCCCACGAGGCTTTCCCACGAGGCTTTCCCACGAGGCTTTCCCACAGGGCTGTCCCACGTGCACACGTGGTGGGAGTCGATCCTCGGCTTGAACATCAAGGCAGTGCAGGGAAAACAGGTTCCTCTGGAATGGACTGACACATCTGGGGGACTCTTGGAATGGTGGCACGACCCTGGAGTTCCTCTCGCCTTTCCTGTGGAGAGCGCCTCCTCTTGAGATGCGACGGGAACGCCGGGAATTCTTTCCCTACGAACCAGGGAAAGGATCCCTCATCTCGAGCTAGGAGGCTGAAACGGGGCTCCTCTGGATGTGTGCGGACCCACGTGCTTCCTCTCGAGTGCAGACCGGTATGTCGGGGAACTTCTTGAGTTGCAGCAAGGGTGTGAAGGACCCTTTGGAAGTTCCAGTGGTTAGATATGATTGGCCTCGAGAAGCCTCAGCGGAAATGGGCCTCATCTCGCCTGGAGGGCAAAACCTCCTGGATTTTCTCGAGTTGCGGCAGGTGCTCTCGACTTACGACGAGGACCTCAGGGACCCGCTCTGGTGGCCTCAGGAAAGGCCAGTCCCCATGCGAGTTCCTCTGGGGATTCCTCTCCCGTCGATGCCGGGGCCTAAGACCTTGTGTGGAGTCGGGGCCGGAACCTGAGGATTCCTCTCCAGTGCTGACATGGATCTTGGGGTACTTCTGGAGTCTCCCCAGGGGAGTCAGTCCTCGTCTCGAATGCGGGCATGCACTTGCGCTTTCCTCCAGAGCGGTAGCAGCAGTGTCACGCAGTCCGCCGCGTGGATCAAAGGATCTATGGTTTTCCCTCGAGTCTTTCCCACGAGGCTTTCCCACGAGGCTTTCCCACAGGGCTGTCCCACGTGCACACGCGGTGGGAGTCGATCCTCGGCTTGAACGTCAAGGCAGTGCAGGGAAAACAGTTTCCTCTGGAATGGACTGACACATCTGGGGGACTCTTGGAATGGTGGCACGACCCTGGAGTTCCTCTCGCCTTTCCTGTGGAGAGCGCCTCCTCTTGAGATGCGACGGGAACGCCGGGAATTCTTTCCCTACGAAACAGGGAAAGGATCCCTCATCTCGAGCTAGGAGACGGAAACGGGGCTCCCCTGGATGTGCGCGGGACACCACGTGCTTCCTCTCGAGTGGAGACGGGTATGTCGGGGAACTTCTTGAGTTGCAGCAAGGGTGTGAAGGTCCCTTTGGAAGTTCCAGTGGTTAGATGTGATTGGCCTCGAGAAGCCTCAGCGGAAATGGGCCTCATCTCGCCTGGAGGGCAAAACCTCCTGGATTTTCTCGAGTTGCGGCAGGTGCTCTCGACTTACGACGGGGACCTCAGGGACCCGCTCTGGTGGCCTCAGGAAAGGCCAGTCCCCATGCGAGTTCCTCTCGGGATTCCTCTCCCGTCGATGCCGGGGCCTAAGACCTTGTGTGGAGTCGGGGCCGGAACCTGAGGATTCCTCTCCAGTGCTGACATGGTTCTTGGGGTACTTCTGGAGTCTCCCCAGGGGAGTCAGTCCTCGTCTCGAATGCGGGCATGCACTTGCACTTTCCTCCAGAGCGGTAGCAGCAGTGTCACGCAGTCCGCCGCAGGGATCAAAGGATCTATGGTTTTCCCTCGAGTCTTTCCCACGAGGCTTTCCCACGAGGCTTTCCCACAGGGCGGTCCCACGTGCACACGTGGTGGGAGTCGATCCTCGGCTTGAACGTCAAGGCAGTGCAGGGAAAACAGGTTCCTCTGGAATGGACTGACACATCTGGGCGACTCTTGGAATGGTGGCACGACCCTGGAGTTCCTCTCGCCTTTCCTGTGGAGAGCGCCTCCTCTTGAGATGCGACGGGAACGCCGGGAATTCTTTCCCTACGAAACAGGGAAAGGATCCCTCATCTCGAGCTAGGAGGCGGAAACGGGGCTCCCCTGGATGTGTGCGGGACCCACGTGCTTCCTCTCGAGTGGAGACGGGTATGTCGGGGAACTTCTTGAGTTGCAGCAAGGGTGTGAAGGACCCTTAGGAAGTTCCACTGGTTAGACGTGATTAGCCTAGAGAAGCCTCAGCGGAAATGGGCCTCATCTCGCCTGGAGGGCAAAACCTCCTGGATTTTCTCGAGTTGCGGCAGGTGCTCTCGACTTACGACGGGGACCTCAGGGACCCGCTCTGGTGGCCTCAGGAAAGGCCAGTCCCCATGCGAGTTCCTCGGGGGCCTCTCTGGATTCCTCTCCCGTCGATGCCGGGGCCTAAGACCTTGTGTGGAGTCGGGGCCGGAACCTGAGGATTCCTCTCCACTGCTGACATGGATCTTGGGGTACTTCTGGAGTCTCCCCAGGGGAGTCAGTCCTCGTCTCGAATGCGGGCATGCACTTGCGCTTTCCTCCAGAGCGGTAGCAGCAGTGTCACGCAGTCCGCCGCGTGGATCAAAGGATCTATGGTTTTCCCTCGAGTCTTTCCCACGAGGCTTTCCCACGAGGCTTTCCCACAGGGCTGTCCCACGTGCACACGTGGTGGGAGTCGATCCTCGGCTTGAACGTCAAGGCAGTGCAGGGAAAACAGGTTCCTCTGGAATGGACTGACACATCTGGGGGACTCTTGGAATGGTGGCACGACCCTGGAGTTCCTCTCGCCTTTCCTGTGGAGAGCGCCTCCTCTTGAGATGCGACGGGAACGCCGGGAATTCTTTCCCTACGAAAAAGGGAAAGGATCCCTCATCTCGAGCTAGGAGGCGGAAACGGGGCTCCCCTGGATGTGTGCGGGACACCACGTGCTTCCTCTCGAGTGCAGACGGGTATGTCGGGGAAATTCTTGAGTTGCAGCAATGGTGTGAAGGTCCCTTTGGAAGTTCCAGTGGTTAGATGTGATTGGCCTCGAGAAGCCTCAGCGGAAATGGGCCTCATCTCGCCTGGAGGGCAAAACCTGCTGGATTTTCTCGAGTTGCGGCAGGTGCTCTCGACTTACGACGGGGACCTCAGGGACCCGCTCTGGTGGCCTCAGGAAAGGCCAGTCCCCATGCGAGTTCCTCGGGGGCCTCTCGGGATTCCTCTCCCGTCGTTGCCGGGGCCTAAGGCCTTGTGTGGAGTCGGGGCCGGAACCTGAGGATTCCTCTCCAGTGCTGACATGGATCTTGGGGTTCTTCTGGAGTCTCCCCAGGGGAGTCAGTCCTCGTCTCGAATGCGGGCATGCATTGCGCTTTCCTCCAGAGCGGTAGCAGCAGTGTCACGCAGTCCGCCGCGTGGATTAAAGGATCTATGGTTTTCCCTCGAGTCTTTCCCACGAGGCTTTCCCACGAGGCTTTCCCACAGAGCTGTCCCACGTGCACACGTGGTGGGAGTCGATCCTCGGCTTGAACGTTAAGGCAGTGCAGGGAAAACAGGTTCCTCTGGAATGGACTGACTCATCTGGAGGACTCTTGGAATGGTGGCACGAACCTGGAGTTCCTCTCGCCTTTCCTGTGGAGAGCGCCTCCTCTTGAGATGCGACGGGAACGCCGGGAATTCTTTCCCTACGAAACAGGGAAAGGATCCCTCATCTCGAGCTAGGAGGCAGAAACGGGGCTCCCCTGGATGTGTGCGGGACACCACGTGCTTCCTCTCGAGTGCAGACGGGTATGTCGGGGAACTTCTTTAGTTGCAGCAATGGTGTGAAGGACCCTTTGGAAGTTCCAGTGGTTAGATGTGATTGGCCTCGAGAAGCCTCAGCGGAAATGGGCCTCATCTCGCCTGGAGGGCAAAACCTCCTGAATTTTCTCGAGTTGCGGCAGGTGCTCTCGACTTACGACGGGGACCTCAGGGACCCGCTCTGGTGGCCTCCGGAAAGGCCAGTCCCCATGCGAGTTCCTCGGGGGCCTCTCGGGATTCCTCTCCCTTCGATGCCGGGGCCTAAGCCCTTGTGTGGAGTCGGGGCCGGAACCTGAGGATTCCTCTCCAGTGCTGACATGGATCTTGGGGTAATTCTGGAGTCTCCCCAGGGGAGTCAGTCCTCGTCTCGAATGCGGGCATGCACTTGCGCTTTCCTCCAGAGCTGTAGCAGCAGTGTCACGCAGTCCGCCGCGTGGATCAAAGGATGTTTGGTTTTCCCTCGGGTCTTTCCCACGAGGCTTTCCCACGAGGCTGTCCCACGTGCACACTTGGTGGGAGTCGATCCTCGGCTTGAACGTCAAGGCAGTGCAGGGAAAACAGGTTCCTCTGGAATGGACTGACACATCTGGGGGACTCTTGGAATGGTGGCACGACCCTGGAGTTCCTCTCGCCTTTCCTGTGGAGAGCGCCTCCTCTTGAGATGCGACGGGAACGCCGGGAATTCTTTCCCTACGAAACAGGGAAAGGATCCCTCATCTCGAGCTTGGAGGCGGAAACGGGGCTCTCCTGGAATGGTGCGGGAACCCACGTACTTCCTCTCGAGTGGAGACGGGTATGTCGGGGAACTTCTTGAGTTGCAGCAATGGTGTGAAGGACCCTTTGGAAGTTCCAGTGGTTAGATGGGATTGGCCTCGAGAAGCCTCAGCGGAAATGGGCCTCATCTCGCCTGGAGGGCAAAACCTCATGGATTTTCCCGAGTTGCGGCAGGTGCTCTCGACTTACGACGGGGACCTCAGGGAACCGCTCTGGTGGCCTCAGGAAAGGCCAGTCCCCATGGGAGTTCCTCGGGGGCTTCTCGGGATTCCTCTCCAGTTGATGCCGGGCCTAAGACCTTGTGTGGAGTCGGGGCCGGAACCTGAGGATTCCTCTCCAGTGCTGACATGGATCTTGGGGTACTTCTGGAGTCTCCCCAGGGGAGTCAGTCCTCGTCTCGAATGCGGGCATGCATTGCGCTTTCCTCCAGAGCGGTAGCAGCAGTGTCACGCAGTCCGCCGCGTGGATCAAAGGATCTATGGTTTTCCCTCGAGTCTTTCCAACGAGGCTTTCCCACGAGGCTTTCCCACAGAGCTGTCCCACGTGCACACGTGGTGGGAGTCGATCCTCGGCTTGAACGTCAAGGCAGTGCAGGGAAAACAGGTTCCTCTGGAATGGACTGACTCATCTGGAGGACTCTTGGAATGGTGGCACGAACCTGGAGTTCCTCTCGCCTTTCCTGTGGAGAGCGCCTCCTCTTGAGATGCGACGGGAACGCCGGGAATTCTTTCCCTACGAAACAGGGAAAGGATCCCTCATCTCGAGCTAGGAGGCAGAAACGGGGCTCCCCTGGATGTGTGCGGGACACCACGTGCTTCCTCTCGAGTGCAGACGGGTATGTCGGGGAACTTCTTTAGTTGCAGCAATGGTGTGAAGGACCCCTTGGAAGTTCCAGTGGTTAGATGTGATTGGCCTCGAGAAGCCTCAGCGGAAATGGGCCTCATCTCGCCTGGAGGGCAAAACCTCCTGGATTTTCTCGAGTTGCGGCAGGTGCTCTCGACTTACGACGGGGACCTCAGGGACCCGCTCTGGTGGCCTCCGGAAAGGCCAGTCCCCATGCGAGTTCCTCGGGGGCCTCTCGGGATTCCTCTCCCGTCGATGCCGGGGCCTAAGCCCTTGTGTGGAGTCGGGGCCGGAACCTGAGGATTCCTCTCCAGTGCTGACATGGATCTTGGGGTACTTCTGGAGTCTCCCCAGGGGAGTCAGTCCTCGTCTCGAATGCGGGCATGCACTTGCGCTTTCCTCCAGAGCGGTAGCAGCAGTGTCACGCAGTCCGCCGCGTGGATCAAAGGATCTATGGTTTTCCCTCGGGTCTTTCCCACGAGGCTTTCCCACGAGGATGTCCCATAGCACACGTGGTGGGAGTCGATCCTCGGCTTGAACGTCAAGGCAGTGCAGGGAAAACAGGTTCCTCTGGAATGGACTGACACATCTGGGGGACTCTTGGAATGGTGGCACGACCCTGGAGGTCCTCTCGCCTTTCCTGTGGAGAGCGCCTCCTCTTGAGATGCGACGGGAACGCCGGGAATTCTTTCCCTACGAAACAGGGAAAGGATCCCTCATCTCGAGCTAGGAGGCGGAAACGGGGCTCCCCTGGATGGGTGCGGGACCCACGTGCTTCCTCTCGAGTGGAGACGGGTATGTCGGGGAACTTCTTGAGTTGCAGCAAGGGTGTGAAGGACCCTTTGGAAGTTCCAGTGGTTAGACGTGATTAGCCTCGAGAAGCCTCAGCGGAAATGGGCCTCATCTCGCCTGGAGGGCAAAACCTCCTGGATTTTCTCGCGTTGCGGCAGGTGCTCTCGACTTACGACGGGGACCTCAGGGAACCGCTCTGGTGGCCTCAGGAAAGGCCAGTCCCCATGCGAGTTCCTCGGGGGCCTCTCGGGATTCCTCTCCCGTCGATACCGGGGCCTTAGACCTTGTGTGGAGTCGGGGCCGGAACCTGAGGATTCCTCTCCAGTGCTGACATGGATCTTGGGGTACTTCTGGAGTCTCCCCAGGGGAGTCAGTGCTCGTCTCGAATGCGGGCATGCACTTGCGCTTTCCTCCAGAGCGGTAGCAGCAGTGTCACGCAGTCCGCCGCGTGGATCAAAGGATCTATGGTTTTCCCTCGAGTCTTTCCCACGAGGCTTTCCCACGAGGCTTTCCCACAGGGCTGTCCCACGTGCACACGTGGTGGGAGTCGATCCTCGGCTTGAACGTCAAGGCAGTGCAGGGAAAACAGGTTCCTCTGGAATGGACTGACACATCTGGGGGACTCTTGGAATGGTGGCACGACCCTGGAGTTCCTCTCGCCTTTCCTGTGGAGAGCGCCTCCTCTTGAGATGCGACGGGAACGCCGGGAATTCTTTCCCTACGAAACAGGGAAAGGATCCCTCATCTCGAGCTAGGAGGCGGAAACGGGGCTCCCCTGTATGTGTGCGGGACCCACGTGCTTCCTCTCGAGTGCAAACGGGTATGTTGGGGAACTTCTTGAGTTGCAGCAAGGGTGTGAAGGACCCTTTGGAAGTTCCAGTGGTTAGATGTAATTGGCCTCGAGAAGCCTCAGCGGAAATGGGCCTCATCTCGCCTGGAGGGCAAAACCTCGTGGATTTTCTCGAGTTGCGGCAGGTGCTCTCGACTTACGACGGGGACCTCAGGGACCCGCTCTGGTGGCCTCAGGAAAGGCCAGTCCCCATGCGAGTTCCTCGGGGGCCTCTCGGGATTCCTCTCCCGTCGATGCCGGGGCCTAAGACCTTGTGTGGAGTCGGGGCCGGAACCTGAGGATTCCTCTCCAGTGCTGACATGGATCTTGGGGTACTTCTGGAGTCTCCCGAGGGGAGTCAGTCCTCGTCTCGAATGCGGGCATGCACTTGCGCTTTCCTCGAGAGCGGTAGCAGCAGTGTCACGCAGTCCGCCGCGTGGATCAAAGGATGTATGGTTTTCCCTCGAGTCTTTCCCACGAGGCTTTCCCACGAGGCCTTCCCACAGGGCTGTCCCACGTGCACACGTGGTGGGAGTCGATCCTCGGCTTGAACATCAAGGCAGTGCAGGGAAAACAGGTTCCTCTGGAATGGACTGACACATCTGGGGGACTCTTGGAATGGTGGCACGACCCTGGAGTTCCTCTCGCCTTTCCTGTGGAGAGCGCCTCCTCTTGAGATGCGACGGGAACGCCGGGAATTCTTTCCCTACGAAACAGGGAAAGGATCCCTCATCTCGAGCTAGGAGGCTGAAACGGGGCTCCTCTGGATGTGTGCGGACCCACGTGCTTCCTCTCGAGTGCAGACCGGTATGTCGGGGAACTTCTTGAGTTGCAGCAAGGGTGTGAAGGACCCTTTGGAAGTTCCAGTGGTTAGATATGATTGGCCTCGAGAAGCCTCAGCGGAAATGGGCCTCATCTCGCCTGGAGGGCAAAACCTCCTGGATTTTCTCGAGTTGCGGCAGGTGCTCTCGACTTACGACGAGGACCTCAGGGACCCGCTCTGGTGGCCTCAGGAAAGGCCAGTCCCCATGCGAGTTCCTCTGGGGATTCCTCTTCCGTCGATGCCGGGGCCTAAGACCTTGTGTGGAGTCGGGGCCGGAACCTGAGGATTCCTCTCCAGTGCTGACATGGATCTTGGGGTACTTCTGGAGTCTCCCCAGGGGAGTCAGTCCTCGTCTCGAATGCGGGCATGCACTTGCACTTTCCTCCAGAGCGGTAGCAGCAGTGTCACGCAGTCCGCCGCGTGGATCAAAGGATCTATGGTTTTCCCTCGAGTCTTTCCCACGAGGCTTTCCCACGAGGCTTTCCCACAGGGCGGTCCCACGTGCACACGTGGTGGGAGTCGATCCTCGGCTTGAACGTCAAGGCAGTGCAGGGAAAACAGGTTCCTCTGGAATGGACTGACACATCTGGGCGACTCTTGGAATGGTGGCACGACCCTGGAGTTCCTCTCGCCTTTCCTGTGGAGAGCGCCTCCTCTTGAGATGCGACGGGAAGGCCGGGAATTCTTTCCCTACGAAACAGGGAAAGGATCCCTCATCTCGAGCTAGGAGGCGGAAACGGGGCTCCCCTGGATGTGTGCGGGAACCACGTGCTTCCTCTCGAGTGGAGACGGGTATGTCGGGGAACTTCTTGAGTTGCAGCAAGGGTGTGAAGGACCCTTTGGAAGTTCCAGTGGTTAGACGTGATTAGCCTCGAGAAGCCTCAGCGGAAATGGGCCTCATCTCGCCTGGAGGGCAAAACCTCCTGGATTTTCTCGAGTTGCGGCAGGTGCTCTCGACTTACGACGGGGACCTCAGGGACCCGCTCTGGTGGCCTCAGGAAAGGCCAGTCCCCATGCGAGTTCCTCGGGGGCCTCTCGGGATTCCTCTCCCGTCGATGCCGGGGCCTAAGACCTTGTGTGGAGTCGGGGCCGGAACCTGAGGATTCCTCTCCAGTGCTGACATGGATCTTGGGGTACTTCTGGAGTCTCCCCAGGGGAGTCAGTCCTCGTCTCGAATGCGGGCATGCACTTGCTCTTTCCTCCAGAGCGGTAACAGCAGTGTCACGCAGTCCGCCGCGTGGATCAAAGGATCTATGGTTTTCCCTCGAGTCTTTCCCACGAGGCTTTCCCACGAGGCTTTCCCACAGGGCTGTCCCACGTGCACACGTGGTGGGAGTCGATCCTCGGCTTGAACGTCAAGGCAGTGCAGGGAAAACAGGTTCCTCTGGAATGGACTGACACATCTGGGGGACTCTTGGAATGGTGGCACGACCCTGGAGTTCCTCTCGCCTTTCCTGTGGAGAGCGCCTCCTCTTGAGATGCGACGGGAACGCCGGGAATTCTTTCCCTACGAAACAGGGAAAGGATCCCTCATCTCGAGCTAGGAGGCGGAAACGGGGCTCCCCTGGATGTGCGCGGGACACCACGTGCTTCCTCTCGAGTGGAGACGGGTATGTCGGGGAACTTCTTGAGTTGCAGCAAGGGTGTGAAGGTCCCTTTGGAAGTTCCAGTGGTTAGATGTGATTGGCCTCGAGAAGCCTCAGCGGAAATGGGCCTCATCTCGCCTGGAGGGCAAAACCTCCTGGATTTTCTCGAGTTGCGGCAGGTGCTCTCGACTTACGACGGGGACCTCAGGGACCCGCTCTGGTGGCCTCAGGAAAGGCCAGTCCCCATGCGAGTTCCTCGGGGGCCTCTCGGGATTCCTCTCCCGTCGATGCCGGGGCCTAAGACCTTGTGTGGAGTCGGGGCCGGAACCTGAGGATTCCTCTCCAGTGCTGACATGGATCTTGGGGTACTTCTGGAGTCTCCCTAGGGGAGTCAGTCCTCGTCTCGAATGCGGGCATGCACTTGCGCTTTCCTCCAGAGCGGTAGCAGCAGTGTCACGCAGTCCGGCGCGTGGATCAAAGGATCTATGGTTTTCCCTCGAGTCTTTCCCACGAGGCTTTCCCACGAGGCTTTCCCACAGGGCTGTCCCACGTGCACACGTGGTGGGAGTCGATCCTCGGCTTGAACGTCAAGGCAGTGCAGGGAAAACAGGTTCCTCTGGAATGGACTGACACATCTGGGGGACTCTTGGAATGGTGGCACGACCCTGGAGTTCCTCTCGCCTTTCCTGTGGAGAGCGCCTCCTCTTGAGATGCGACGGGAACGCCGGGAATTCTTTCCCTACGAAACAGGGAAAGGATCCCTCATCTCGAGCTAGGAGGCTGAAACGGGGCTCCTCTGGATGTGTGCGGACCCACGTGCTTCCTCTCGAGTGCAGACCGGTATGTCGGGGAACTTCTTGAGTTGCAACAAGGGTGTGAAGGACCCTTTGGAAGTTCCAGTGGTTAGATATGATTTGCCTCGAGAAGCCTCAGCGGAAATGGGCCTCATCTCGCCTGGAGGGCAAAACCTCCTGGATTTTCTCGAGTTGCGGCAGGTGCTCTCGACTTACGACGAGGACCTCAGGGACCCGCTCTGGTGGCCTCAGGAAAGGCCAGTCCCCATGCGAGTTCCTCTCGGGATTCCTCTCCCGTCGATGCCGGGGCCTAAGACCTTGTGTGGAGTCGGGGCCGGAACCTGAGGATTCCTCTCCAGTGCTGACATGGTTCTTGGGGTACTTCTGGAGTCTCCCCAGGGGAGTCAGTCCTCGTCTCGAATGCGGGCATGCACTTGCACTTTCCTCCAGAGCGGTAGCAGCAGTGTCACGCAGTCCGCCGCAGGGATCAAAGGATCTATGGTTTTCCCTCGAGTCTTTCCCACGAGGCTTTCCCACGAGGCTTTCCCACAGGGCGGTCCCACGTGCACACGTGGTGGGAGTCGATCCTCGGCTTGAACGTCAAGGCAGTGCAGGGAAAACAGGTTCCTCTGGAATGGACTGACACATCTGGGCGACTCTTGGAATGGTGGCACGACCCTGGAGTTCCTCTCGCCTTTCCTGTGGAGAGCGCCTCCTCTTGAGATGCGACGGGAACGCCGGGAATTCTTTCCCTACGAAACAGGGAAAGGATCCCTCATCTCGAGCTAGGAGGCGGAAACGGGGCTCCCCTGGATGTGTGCGGGACCCACGTGCTTCCTCTCGAGTGGAGACGGGTATGTCGGGGAACTTCTTGAGTTGCAGCAAGGGTGTGAAGGACCCTTAGGAAGTTCCACTGGTTAGACGTGATTAGCCTCGAGAAGCCTCAGCGGAAATGGGCCTCATCTCGCCTGGAGGGCAAAACCTCCTGGATTTTCTCGAGTTGCGGCAGGTGCTCTCGACTTACGACGGGGACCTCAGGGACCCGCTCTGGTGGCCTCAGGAAAGGCCAGTCCCCATGCGAGTTCCTCGGGGGCCTCTCTGGATTCCTCTCCCGTCGATGCCGGGGCCTAAGACCTTGTGTGGAGTCGGGGCCGGAACCTGAGGATTCCTCTCCACTGCTGACATGGATCTTGGGGTACTTCTGGAGTCTCCCCAGGGGAGTCAGTCCTCGTCTCGAATGCGGGCATGCACTTGCGCTTTCCTCCAGAGCGGTAGCAGCAGTGTCACGCAGTCCGCCGCGTGGATCAAAGGATCTATGGTTTTCCCTCGAGTCTTTCCCACAAGGCTTTCCCACGAGGCTTTCCCACAGGGCTGTCCCACGTGCACACGTGGTGGGAGTCGATCCTCGGCTTGAACGTCAAGGCAGTGCAGGGAAAACAGGTTCCTCTGGAATGGACTGACACATCTGGGGGACTCTTGGAATGGTGGCACGACCCTGGAGTTCCTCTCGCCTTTCCTGTGGAGAGCGCCTCCTCTTGAGATGCGACGGGAACGCCGGGAATTCTTTCCCTACGAAAAAGGGAAAGGATCCCTCATCTCGAGCTAGGAGGCGGAAACGGGGCTCCCCTGGATGTGTGCGGGACACCACGTGCTTCCTCTCGAGTGCAGACGGGTATGTCGGGGAAATTCTTGAGTTGCAGCAATGGTGTGAAGGTCCCTTTGGAAGTTCCAGTGGTTAGATGTGATTGGCCTCGAGAAGCCTCAGCGGAAATGGGCCTCATCTCGCCTGGAGGGCAAAACCTGCTGGATTTTCTCGAGTTGCGGCAGGTGCTCTCGACTTACGACGGGGACCTCAGGGACCCGCTCTGGTGGCCTCAGGAAAGGCCAGTCCCCATGCGAGTTCCTCGGGGGCCTCTCGGGATTCCTCTCCCGTCGTTGCCGGGGCCTAAGGCCTTGTGTGGAGTCGGGGCCGGAACCTGAGGATTCCTCTCCAGTGCTGACATGGATCTTGGGGTTCTTCTGGAGTCTCCCCAGGGGAGTCAGTCCTCGTCTCGAATGCGGGCATGCATTGCGCTTTCCTCCAGAGCGGTAGCAGCAGTGTCACGCAGTCCGCCGCGTGGATCAAAGGATCTATGGTTTTCCCTCGAGTCTTTCCCACGAGGCTTTCCCACGAGGCTTTCCCACAGAGCTGTCCCACGTGCACACGTGGTGGGAGTCGATCCTCGGCTTGAACGTTAAGGCAGTGCAGGGAAAACAGGTTCCTCTGGAATGGACTGACTCATCTGGAGGACTCTTGGAATGGTGGCACGAACCTGGAGTTCCTCTCGCCTTTCCTGTGGAGAGCGCCTCCTCTTGAGATGCGACGGGAACGCCGGGAATTCTTTCCCTACGAAACAGGGAAAGGATCCCTCATCTCGAGCTAGGAGGCAGAAACGGGGCTCCCCTGGATGTGTGCGGGACACCACGTGCTTCCTCTCGAGTGCAGACGGGTATGTCGGGGAACTTCTTTAGTTGCAGCAATGGTGTGAAGGACCCTTTGGAAGTTCCAGTGGTTAGATGTGATTGGCCTCGAGAAGCCTCAGCGGAAATGGGCCTCATCTCGCCTGGAGGGCAAAACCTCCTGAATTTTCTCGAGTTGCGGCAGGTGCTCTCGACTTACGACGGGGACCTCAGGGACCCGCTCTGGTGGCCTCCGGAAAGGCCAGTCCCCATGCGAGTTCCTCGGGGGCCTCTCGGGATTCCTCTCCCTTCGATGCCGGGGCCTAAGCCCTTGTGTGGAGTCGGGGCCGGAACCTGAGGATTCCTCTCCAGTGCTGACATGGATCTTGGGGTACTTCTGGAGTCTCCCCAGGGGAGTCAGTCCTCGTCTCGAATGCGGGCATGCACTTGCGCTTTCCTCCAGAGCGGTAGCAGCAGTGTCACGCAGTCCGCCGCGTGGATCAAAGGATGTTTGGTTTTCCCTCGGGTCTTTCCCACGAGGCTTTCCCACGAGGCTGTCCCACGTGCACACTTGGTGGGAGTCGATCCTCGGCTTGAACGTCAAGGCAGTGCAGGGAAAACAGGTTCCTCTGGAATGGACTGACACATCTGGGGGACTCTTGGAATGGTGGCACGACCCTGGAGTTCCTCTCGCCTTTCCTGTGGAGAGCGCCTCCTCTTGAGATGCGACGGGAACGCCGGGAATTCTTTCCCTACGAAACAGGGAAAGGATCCCTCATCTCGAGCTTGGAGGCGGAAACGGGGCTCTCCTGGAATGGTGCGGGAACCCACGTACTTCCTCTCGAGTGGAGACGGGTATGTCGGGGAACTTCTTGAGTTGCAGCAATGGTGTGAAGGACCCTTTGGAAGTTCCAGTGGTTAGATGGGATTGGCCTCGAGAAGCCTCAGCGGAAATGGGCCTCATCTCGCCTGGAGGGCAAAACCTCATGGATTTTCCCGAGTTGCGGCAGGTGCTCTCGACTTACGACGGGGACCTCAGGGAACCGCTCTGGTGGCCTCAGGAAAGGCCAGTCCCCATGGGAGTTCCTCGGGGGCTTCTCGGGATTCCTCTCCAGTTGATGCCGGGCCTAAGACCTTGTGTGGAGTCGGGGCCGGAACCTGAGGATTCCTCTCCAGTGCTGACATGGATCTTGGGGTACTTCTGGAGTCTCCCCAGGGGAGTCAGTCCTCGTCTCGAATGCGGGCATGCATTGCGCTTTCCTCCAGAGCGGTAGCAGCAGTGTCACGCAGTCCGCCGCGTGGATCAAAGGATCTATGGTTTTCCCTCGAGTCTTTCCAACGAGGCTTTCCCACGAGGCTTTCCCACAGAGCTGTCCCACGTGCACACGTGGTGGGAGTCGATCCTCGGCTTGAACGTCAAGGCAGTGCAGGGAAAACAGGTTCCTCTGGAATGGACTGACTCATCTGGAGGACTCTTGGAATGGTGGCACGAACCTGGAGTTCCTCTCGCCTTTCCTGTGGAGAGCGCCTCCTCTTGAGATGCGACGGGAACGCCGGGAATTCTTTCCCTACGAAACAGGGAAAGGATCCCTCATCTCGAGCTAGGAGGCAGAAACGGGGCTCCCCTGGATGTGTGCGGGACACCACGTGCTTCCTCTCGAGTGCAGACGGGTATGTCGGGGAACTTCTTTAGTTGCAGCAATGGTGTGAAGGACCCCTTGGAAGTTCCAGTGGTTAGATGTGATTGGCCTCGAGAAGCCTCAGCGGAAATGGGCCTCATCTCGCCTGGAGGGCAAAACCTCCTGGATTTTCTCGAGTTGCGGCAGGTGCTCTCGACTTACGACGGGGACCTCAGGGACCCGCTCTGGTGGCCTCCGGAAAGGCCAGTCCCCATGCGAGTTCCTCGGGGGCCTCTCGGGATTCCTCTCCCGTCGATGCCGGGGCCTAAGCCCTTGTGTGGAGTCGGGGCCGGAACCTGAGGATTCCTCTCCAGTGCTGACATGGATCTTGGGGTACTTCTGGAGTCTCCCCAGGGGAGTCAGTCCTCGTCTCGAATGCGGGCATGCACTTGCGCTTTCCTCCAGAGCGGTAGCAGCAGTGTCACGCAGTCCGCCGCGTGGATCAAAGGATCTATGGTTTTCCCTCGGGTCTTTCCCACGAGGCTTTCCCACGAGGATGTCCCATAGCACACGTGGTGGGAGTCGATCCTCGGCTTGAACGTCAAGGCAGTGCAGGGAAAACAGGTTCCTCTGGAATGGACTGACACATCTGGGGGACTCTTGGAATGGTGGCACGACCCTGGAGGTCCTCTCGCCTTTCCTGTGGAGAGCGCCTCCTCTTGAGATGCGACGGGAACGCCGGGAATTCTTTCCCTACGAAACAGGGAAAGGATCCCTCATCTCGAGCTAGGAGGCGGAAACGGGGCTCCCCTGGATGGGTGCGGGACCCACGTGCTTCCTCTCGAGTGGAGACGGGTATGTCGGGGAACTTCTTGAGTTGCAGCAAGGGTGTGAAGGACCCTTTGGAAGTTCCAGTGGTTAGACGTGATTAGCCTCGAGAAGCCTCAGCGGAAATGGGCCTCATCTCGCCTGGAGGGCAAAACCTCCTGGATTTTCTCGCGTTGCGGCAGGTGCTCTCGACTTACGACGGGGACCTCAGGGAACCGCTCTGGTGGCCTCAGGAAAGGCCAGTCCCCATGCGAGTTCCTCGGGGGCCTCTCGGGATTCCTCTCCCGTCGATACCGGGGCCTTAGACCTTGTGTGGAGTCGGGGCCGGAACCTGAGGATTCCTCTCCAGTGCTGACATGGATCTTGGGGTACTTCTGGAGTCTCCCCAGGGGAGTCAGTGCTCGTCTCGAATGCGGGCATGCACTTGCGCTTTCCTCCAGAGCGGTAGCAGCAGTGTCACGCAGTCCGCCGCGTGGATCAAAGGATCTATGGTTTTCCCTCGAGTCTTTCCCACGAGGCTTTCCCACGAGGCTTTCCCACAGGGCTGTCCCACGTGCACACGTGGTGGGAGTCGATCCTCGGCTTGAACGTCAAGGCAGTGCAGGGAAAACAGGTTCCTCTGGAATGGACTGACACATCTGGGGGACTCTTGGAATGGTGGCACGACCCTGGAGTTCCTCTCGCCTTTCCTGTGGAGAGCGCCTCCTCTTGAGATGCGACGGGAACGCCGGGAATTCTTTCCCTACGAAACAGGGAAAGGATCCCTCATCTCGAGCTAGGAGGCGGAAACGGGGCTCCCCTGTATGTGTGCGGGACCCACGTGCTTCCTCTCGAGTGCAAACGGGTATGTTGGGGAACTTCTTGAGTTGCAGCAAGGGTGTGAAGGACCCTTTGGAAGTTCCAGTGGTTAGATGTAATTGGCCTCGAGAAGCCTCAGCGGAAATGGGCCTCATCTCGCCTGGAGGGCAAAACCTCGTGGATTTTCTCGAGTTGCGGCAGGTGCTCTCGACTTACGACGGGGACCTCAGGGACCCGCTCTGGTGGCCTCAGGAAAGGCCAGTCCCCATGCGAGTTCCTCGGGGGCCTCTCGGGATTCCTCTCCCGTCGATGCCGGGGCCTAAGACCTTGTGTGGAGTCGGGGCCGGAACCTGAGGATTCCTCTCCAGTGCTGACATGGATCTTGGGGTACTTCTGGAGTCTCCCTAGGGGAGTCAGTCCTCGTCTCAAATGCGGGCATGCACTTGCGCTTTCCTCCAGAGCGGTAGCAGCAGTGTCACGCAGTCCGGCGCGTGGATCAAACGATCTATGGTTTTCCCTCGAGTCTTTCCCACGAGGCTTTCCCACGAGGCTTTCCCACAGGGCTGTCCCACGTGCACACGTGGTGGGAGTCGATCCTCGGCTTGAACGTCAAGGCAGTGCAGGGAAAACTGGTTCCTCTGGAATGGACTGACACATCTGGGGGACTCTTGGAATGGTGTCACGACCCTGGAGTTCCTCTCGCCTTTCCTGTGGAGAGCGCCTCCTCTTGAGATGCGACGGGAACGCCGGGAATTCTTTCCCTACGAAACAGGGAAAGGATCCCTCATCTCGAGCTAGGAGGCGGAAACGGGGCTCCCCTGGATGTGTGCGGGACCCACGTGCTTCCTCTCGAGTGGAGACGGGTATGTCGGGGAACATCTTGAGTTGCAGCAATGGTGTGAAGGACCCTTTGGAAGTTCCAGTGGTTAGACGTGATTAGCCTCGAGAAGCCTCAGCGGAAATTGGCCTCATCTCTCCTGGAGGGCAAAACCTCCTGGATTTTCTCGAGTTGCGGCAGGTGCTCTCGACTTACGACGGGGACCTCAGGGACACGCTCTGGTGGCCTCAGGAAAGGCCAGTCCCCATGCGAGTTCCTCGGGGGCCTCTCTGGATTCCTCTCCCGTCGATGCCGGGGCCTAAGACCTTGTGTGGAGTCGGGGCCGGAACCTGAGGATTCCTCTCCACTGCTGACATGGATCTTGGGGTACTTCTGGAGTCTCCCCAGGGGAGTCAGTCCTCGTCTCGAATGCGGGCATGCACTTGCGCTTTCCTCCAGAGCGGTAGCAGCAGTGTCACGCAGTCCGCCGCGTGGATCAAAGGATCTATGGTTTTCCCTCGAGTCTTTCCCACGAGGCTTTCCCACGAGGCTGTCCCATGTGCACACGTGGTGGGAGTCGATCCTCGGCTTGAACGTCAAGGCAGTGCAGGGAAAACAGGTTCCTCTGGAATGGACTGACACATCTGGGGGACTCTTGGAATGGTGGCACGACCCTGGAGTTCCTCTCGCCTTTCCTGTGGAGAGCGCCTCCTCTTGAGATGCGACGGGAACGCCGGGAATTCTTTCCCTACGAAACAGGGAAAGGATCCCTCATCTCGAGCTAGGAGGCGGAAAAAGGGGCTCCCCTGGATGTGTGCGGGACCCACGTGCTTCCTCTCGAGTGGAGACGGGTATGTCGGGGAACTTCTTGAGTTGCAGCAAGGGTGTGAAGGACCCTTTGGAAGTTCCAGTGTTTAGACGTGATTAGCCTCGAGAAGCCTCAGCGGAAATGGGCCTCATCTCGCCTGGAGGGCAAAACCTCGTGGATTTTCTCGAGTTGCGGCAGGTGCTCTCGACTTACGACGGGGACCTCAGGGACCCGCTCTGGTGGCCTCAGGAAAGGCCAGTCCCCATGCGAGTTCCTCGGGGGCCTCTCGGGATTCCTCTCCCGTCGATCCCGTGGCCTAAGACCTGGTGTGGAGTCGGGGCCGGAACCTGAGGATTCCTCTCCAGTGCTGACATGGATCTTGGGGTACTTCTGGAGTCTCCCCAGGGGAGTCAGTCCTCGTCTCGAATGCGGGCATGCATTGCGCTTTCCTCCAGAGCGGTAGCAGCAGTGTCACGCAGTCCGCCGCGTGGATCAAAGGATCTATGGTTTTCCCTCGAGTCTTTCCCACGAGGCTTTCCCACGAGGCTTTCCCACAGGGCTGTCCCACGTGCACACGTGGTGGGAGTCGATCCTCGGCTTGAACATCAAGGCAGTGCAGGGAAAACTGGTTCCTCTGGAATGGACTGACACATCTGGGGGACTCTTGGAATGGTGTCACGACCCTGGAGTTCCTCTCGCCTTTCCTGTGGAGAGCGCCTCCTCTTGAGATGCGACGGGAACGCCGGGAATTCTTTCCCTACGAAACAGGGAAAGGATCCCTCATCTCGAGCTAGGAGGCGGAAACGGGGCTCCCCTGGATGTGTGCGGGACCCACGTGCTTCCTCTCGAGTGGAGACGGGTATGTCGGGGAACTTCTTGAGTTGCAGCAATGGTGTGAAGGACCCTTTGGAAGTTCCAGTGGTTAGACGTGATTAGCCTCGAGAAGCCTCAGCGGAAATTGGCCTCATCTCTCCTGGAGGGCAAAACCTCCTGGATTTTCTCGAGTTGCGGCAGGTGCTCTCGACTTACGACGGGGACCTCAGGGACACGCTCTGGTGGCCTCAGGAAAGGCCAGTCCCCATGCGAGTTCCTCGGGGGCCTCTCTGGATTCCTCTCCCGTCGATGCCGGGGCCTAAGACCTTGTGTGGAGTCGGGGCCGGAACCTGAGGATTCCTCTCCACTGCTGACATGGATCTTGGGGTACTTCTGGAGTCTCCCCAGGGGAGTCAGTCCTCGTCTCGAATGCGGGCATGCACTTGCGCTTTCCTCCAGAGCGGTAGCAGCAGTGTCACGCAGTCCGCCGCGTGGATCAAAGGATCTATGGTTTTCCCTCGAGTCTTTCCCACGAGGCTTTCCCACGAGGCTTTCCCAGAGGGCTGTCCCACGTGCACACGTGGTGGGAGTCGATCCTCGGCTTGAACGTCAAGGCAGTGCAGGGAAAACAGGTTCCTCTGGAATGGACTGACACATCTGGGGGACTCTTGGAATGGTGGCACGACCCTGGAGTTCCTCTCGCCTTTCCTGTGGAGAGCGCCTCCTCTTGAGATGCGACGGGAACGCCGGGAATTCTTTCCCTATGAAACAGGGAAAGGATCCCTCATCTCGAGCTAGGAGGCGGAAACGGGGCTCCCCTGGATGTGTGCGGGACCCACGTGCTTCCTCTCGAGTGGAGACGGGTATGTCGGGGAACTTCTTGAGTTGCAGCAAGGGTGTGAAGGACCCTTTGGAAGTTCCAGTGGTTAGACGTGATTAGCCTCGAGAAGCCTCAGCGGAAATGGGCCTCATCTCGCCTGGAGGGCAAAACCTCCTGGATTTTCTCGAGTTGCGGCAGGTGCTCTCGACTTACGACGGGGACCTCAGGGACCCGCTCTGGTGGCCTCAGGAAAGGCCAGTCCCCATGCGAGTTCCTCGGGGGCCTCTCTGGATTCCTCTCCCGTCGATGCCGGGGCCTAAGACCTTGTGTGGAGTCGGGGCCGGAACCTGAGGATTCCTCTCCACTGCTGACATGGATCTTGGGGTACTTCTGGAGTCTCCCCAGGGGAGTCAGTCCTCGTCTCGAATGCGGGCATGCACTTGCGCTTTCCTCCAGAGCGGTAGCAGCAGTGTCACGCAGTCCGCCGCGTGGATCAAAGGATCTATGGTTTTCCCTCGAGTCTTTCCCACGAGGCTTTCCCACGAGGCTTTCCCAGAGGGCTGTCCCACGTGCACACGTGGTGGGAGTCGATCCTCGGCTTGAACGTCAAGGCAGTGCAGGGAAAACAGGTTCCTCTGGAATGGACTGACACATCTGGGGGACTCTTGGAATGGTGGCACGACCCTGGAGTTCCTCTCGCCTTTCCTGTGGAGAGCGCCTCCTCTTGAGATGCGACGGGAACGCCGGGAATTCTTTCCCTACGAAACAGGGAAAGGATCCTTCATCTCGAGCTAGGAGGCGGAAACGGGGCTCCCCTGGATGTGTGCGGGACACCACGTGCTTCCTCTCGAGTGCAGACGGGTATGTCGGGGAAATTCTTGAGTTGCAGCAATGGTGTGAAGGTCCCTTTGGAAGTTCCAGTGGTTAGATGTGATTGGCCTCGAGAAGCCTAAGCGGAAATGGGCCTCATCTCGCCTGGAGGGCAAAACCTCCTGGATTTTCTCGAGTTGCGGCAGGTGCTCTCGACTTACGACGGGGACCTCAGGGACCCGCTCTGGTGGCCTCAGGAAAGGCCAGTCCCCATGCGAGTTCCTCGGGGGCCTCTCGGGATTCCTCTCCCGTCGTTGCCGGGGCCTAAGGCCTTGTGTGGAGTCGGGGCCGGAACCTGAGGATTCCTCTCCAGTGCTGACATGGATCTTGGGGTTCTTCTGGAGTCTCCCCAGGGGAGTCAGTCCTCGTCTCGAATGCGGGCATGCATTGCGCTTTCCTCCAGAGCGGTAGCAGCAGTGTCACGCAGTCCGCCGCGTGGATCAAAGGATGTTTGGTTTTCCCTCGGGTCTTTCCCACGAGGCTTTCCCACGAGGCTGTCCCACGTGCACACTTGGTGGGAGTCGATCCTCGGCTTGAACGTCAAGGCAGTGCAGGGAAAACAGGTTCCTCTGGAATGGACGGACACATCTGGGGGACTCTTGGAATGGTGGCACGACCCTGGAGTTCCTCTCGCCTTTCCTGTGGAGAGCGCCTCCTCTTGAGATGCGACGGGAACGCCGGGAATTCTTTCCCTACGAAACAGGGAAAGGATCCCTCATCTCGAGCTTGGAGGCGGAAACGGGGCTCTCCTGGAATGGAGCGGGAACCCACGTACTTCCTCTCGAGTGGAGACGGGTATGTCGGGGAACTTCTTGAGTTGCAGCAATGGTGTGAAGGACCCTTTGGAAGTTCCAGTGGTTAGATGGGATTGGCCTCGAGAAGCCTCAGCGGAAATGGGCCTCATCTCGCCTGGAGGGCAAAACCTCCTGGATTTTCCCGAGTTGCGGCAGGTGCTCTCGACTTACGACGGGGACCTCAGGGAACCGCTCTGGTGGCCTCAGGAAAGGCCAGTCCCCATGGGAGTTCCTCGGGGGCCTCTCGGGATTCCTCTCCAGTTGATGCCGGGCCTAAGACCTTGTGTGGAGTCGGGGCCGGAACCTGAGGATTCCTCTCCAGTGCTGACATGGATCTTGGGGTACTTCTGGAGTCTCCCCAGGGGAGTCAGTCCTCGTCTCGAATGCGGGCATGCATTGCGCTTTCCTCCAGAGCGGTAGCAGCAGTGTCACGCAGTCCGCCGCGTGGATCAAAGGATCTATGGTTTTCCCTCGAGTCTTTCCAACGAGGCTTTCCCACGAGGCTTTCCCACAGAGCTGTCCCACGTGCACACGTGGTGGGAGTCGATCCTCGGCTTGAACGTCAAGGCAGTGCAGGGAAAACAGGTTCCTCTGGAATGGACTGACTCATCTGGAGGACTCTTGGAATGGTGGCACGAACCTGGAGTTCCTCTCGCCTTTCCTGTGGAGAGCGCCTCCTCTTGAGATGCGACGGGAACGCCGGGAATTCTTTCCCTACGAAACAGGGAAAGGATCCCTCATCTCGAGCTAGGAGGCAGAAACGGGGCTCCCCTGGATGTGTGCGGGACACCACGTGCTTCCTCTCGAGTGCAGACGGGTATGTCGGGGAACTTCTTTAGTTGCAGCAATGGTGTGAAGGACCCCTTGGAAGTTCCAGTGGTTAGATGTGATTGGCCTCGAGAAGCCTCAGCGGAAATGGGCCTCATCTCGCCTGGAGGGCAAAACCTCCTGGATTTTCTCGAGTTGCGGCAGGTGCTCTCGACTTACGACGGGGACCTCAGGGACCCGCTCTGGTGGCCTCCGGAAAGGCCAGTCCCCATGTGAGTTCCTCGGGGGCCTCTCGGGATTCCTCTCCCGTCGATGCCGGGGCCTAAGCCCTTGTGTGGAGTCGGGGCCGGAACCTGAGGATTCCTCTCCAGTGCTGACATGGATCTTGGGGTACTTCTGGAGTCTCCCCAGGGGAGTCAGTCCTCGTCTCGAATGCGGGCATGCACTTGCGCTTTCCTCCAGAGCGGTAGCAGCAGTGTCACGCAGTCCGCCGCGTGGATCAAAGGATGTTTGGTTTTCCCTCGGGTCTTTCCCACGAGGCTTTCCCACGAGGATGTCCCATAGCACACGTGGTGGGAGTCGATCCTCGGCTTGAACGTCAAAGCAGTGCAGGGAAAACAGGTTCCTCTGGAATGGACTGACACATCTGGGGGACTCTTGGAATGGTGGCACGACCCTGGAGTTCCTCTCGCCTTTCCTGTGAAGAGCGCCTCCTCTTGAGATGCGACGGGAACGCCCGGAATTCTTTCCCTACGAAACAGGGAAAGGATCCCTCATCTCGAGCTAGGAGGCGGAAACGGGGCTCCCCTGGATGTGTGCGGGACCCACGTGCTTCCTCTCGAGTGCAAACGGGTATGTTGGGGAACTTCTTGAGTTGCAGCAAGGGTGTGAAGGACCCTTTGGAAGTTCCAGTGGTTAGATGTGATTGGCCTCGAGAAGCCTCAGCGGAAATGGGCCTCATCTCGCCTGGAGGGCAAAACCTCCTGGATTTTCTCGAGTTGCGGCAGGTGCTCTCGACTTACGACGGGGACCTCAGGGACCCGCTCTGGTGGCCTCAGGAAAGGCCAGTCCCCATGCGAGTTCCTCGGGGGCCTCTCGGGATTCCTCTCCCGTCGATGCCGGGGCCTAAGACCTTGTGGGGAGTCGGGGCCGGAACCTGAGGATTCCTCTCCAGTGCTGACATGGATCTTGGGGTACTTCTGGAGTCTCCCCAGGGGAGTCAGTCCTCGTCTCGAATGCGGGCATGCATTGCGCTTTCCTCCAGAGCGGTAGCAGCAGTGTCACGCAGTCCGCCGCGTGGATCAAAGGATCTATGGTTTTCCCTGGAGTCTTTCCCACGAGGCTTTCCCACGAGGCTTTCCCACAGGGCTGTCCCACGTGCACACGTGGTGGGAGTCGATCCTCGGCTTGAACGTCAAGGCAGTGCAGGGAAAACAGGTTCCTCTGGAATGGACTGACACATCTGGGGGACTCTTGGAATGGTGGCATGACCCTGGAGTTCCTCTCGCCTTTCCTGTGAAGAGCGCCTCCTCTTGAGATGCGACGGGAACGCCGAGAATTCTTTCCCTACGAAACAGGGAAAGGATCCCTCATCTCGAGCTAGGAGGCGGAAACGGGGCTCCCCTGGATGTGTGCGGGACCCACGTGCTTCCTCTCGAGTGGAGACGGGTATGTCGGGGAACTTCTTGAGTTGCAGCAAGGGTGTGAAGGACCCTTTGGAAGTTCCAGTGGTTAGACGTGATTAGCCTCGAGAAGCCTCAGCGGAAATGGGCCTCATCTCGCCTGGAGGGCAAAACCTCCTGGATTTTCTCGAGTTGCGGCAGGTGCTCTCGACTTACGACGGGGACCTCAGGGACCCGCTCTGGTGGCCTAAGGAGGGGCCAGTCCCCATGCGAGTTCCTCGGGGGCCTCTCGGGATTCCTCTCCCGTCGATGCCGGGGCCTAAGACCTTGTGTGGGTCGGGGCCGGAACCTGAGGATTCCTCTCCAGTGCTGACATGGATCTTGGGGTACTTCTGGAGTCTCCCCAGGGGAGTCAGTCCTCGTCTCGAATGCGGGCATGCACTTGCGCTTTCCTCCAGAGCGGTAGCAGCAGTGTCACGCAGTCCGCCGCGAGGATAAAAGGATCTATGGTTTTCCCTCGAGTCTTTCCCACGAGGCTTTCCCACGAGGCTTTCCCACAGGGCTGTCCCACGTGCACACGTGGTGGGAGTCGATCCTCGGCTTGAACGTCAAGGCAGTGCAGGGAAAACTGGTTCCTCTGGAATGGACTGACACATCTGGGGGACTCTTGGAATGGTGTCACGACCCTGGAGTTCCTCTCGCCTTTCCTGTGGAGAGCGCCTCCTCTTGAGATGCGACGGGAACGCCGGGAATTCTTTCCCTACGAAACAGGGAAAGGATCCCTCATCTCGAGCTAGGAGGCGGAAACGGGGCTCCCCTGGATGTGTGCGGGACACCACATGCTTCCTCTCGAGTGCAGACGGGTATGTCGGGGAACTTCTTGAGTTGCAGTAAGGGTGTGAAGGACCCTTTGGAAGTTCCAGTGGTTAGATGTGATTAGCCTCGAGAAGCCTCAGCGGAAATGGGCCTCAGCTCGCCTGGAGGGCAAAACCTCCTGGATTTTCTCGAGTTGCGGCAGGTGCTCTCGACTTACGACGGGGACCTCAGGGAACCGCTCTGGTGGCCTCAGGAAAGGCCAGTCCCCATGCGAGTTCCTCGGGGGCCTCTCGGGATTCCTCTCCCGTCGATGCCGGGGCCTAAGACCTTGTGTGGAGTCGGGGCCGGAACCTGAGGATTCCTCTCCAGTGCTGACATGGATCTTGGGGTACTTCTGGAGTCTCCCCAGGGGAGTCAGTCCTCATCTCGAATGCGGGCATGCACTTGCGCTTTCCTCCAGAGCGGTAGCAGCAGTGTCACGCAGTCCGCCGCGTGGATCAAAGGATGTTTGGTTTTCCCTCGAGTCTTTCCCACGAGGCTTTCCCACGAGGCTGTCCCACGTGCACACGTGGTGGGAGTCGATCCTCGGCTTGAACGTCAAGGCAGTGCAGGGAAAACAGGTTCCTCTGGAATGGACTGACACATCTGGGGGACTCTTGGAATGGTGGCACGACCCTGGAGTTCCTCTCGCCTTTCCTGTGGAGAGCGCCTCCTCTTGAGATGCGACGGGAACGCCGGGAATTCTTTCCCTACGAAACAGGGAAAGGATCCCTCATCTCGAGCTAGGAGGCGGAAACGGGGCTCCCCTGGATGTGTGCGGGACCCACGTGCTTCCTCTCGAGTGGAGACGGGTATGTCGGGGAACTTCTTGAGTTGCAGCAATGGTGTGAAGGACCCTTTGGAAGTTCCAGTGGTTAGATGTGATTGGCCTCGAGAAGCCTCAGCGGAAATGGGCCTCATCTCGCCTGGAGGGCAAAACCTCCTGGATTTTCTCGAGTTGCGGCAGGTGCTCTCGACTTACGACGGGGACCTCAGGGACCCGCTCTGGTGGCCTCAGGAAAGGCCAGTCCCCATGCGAGTTCCTCGGGGGCCTCTCGGGATTCCTCTGCCGTCGATGCCGGGGCCTAAGACCTTGTGTGGAGTCGGGGCCGGAACCTGAGGATTCCTCTCCAGTGCTGACATGGATCTTGGGGTACTTCTGGAGTCTCCCCAGGGGAGTCAGTCCTCGTCTCGAATGCGGGCATGCACTTGCGCTTTCCTCCAGAGCGGTAGCAGCAGTGTCACGCAGTCCGCCGCGTGGATCAAAGGATGTTTGGTTTTCCCTCGAGTCTTTCCCACGAGGCTTTCCCACGAGGCTGTCCCATGTGCACACGTGGTGGGAGTCGATCCTCGGCTTGAACGTCAAGGCAGTGCAGGGAAAACAGGTTCCTCTGGAATGGACTGACACATCTGGGGAACTCTTGGAATGGTGGCACGACCCTGGAGTTCCTCTCGCCTTTCCTGTGGAGAGCGCCTCCTCTTGAGATGCGACGGGAACGCCGGGAATTCTTTCCCTACGAAACAGGGAAAGGATCCCTCATCTCGAGCTAGGAGGCGGAAAAAGGGGCTCCCCTGGATGTGTGCGGGACCCACGTGCTTCCTCTCGAGTGGAGACGGGTATGTCGGGGAACTTCTTGAGTTGCAGCAAGGGTGTGAAGGACCCTTTGGAAGTTCCAGTGTTTAGACGTGATTAGCCTCGAGAAGCCTCAGCGGAAATGGGCCTCATCTCGCCTGGAGGGCAAAACCTCGTGGATTTTCTCGAGTTGCGGCAGGTGCTCTCGACTTACGACGGGGACCTCAGGGACCCGCTCTGGTGGCCTCAGGAAAGGCCAGTCCCCATGCGAGTTCCTCGGGGGCCTCTCGGGATTCCTCTCCCGTCGATCCCGTGGCCTAAGACCTGGTGTGGAGTCGGGGCCGGAACCTGAGGATTCCTCTCCAGTGCTGACATGGATCTTGGGGTACTTCTGGAGTCTCCCCAGGGGAGTCAGTCCTCGTCTCGAATGCGGGCATGCATTGCGCTTTCCTCCAGAGCGGTAGCAGCAGTGTCACGCAGTCCGCCGCGTGGATCAAAGGATCTATGGTTTTCCCTCGAGTCTTTCCCACGAGGCTTTCCCACGAGGCTTTCCCACAGGGCTGTCCCACGTGCACACGTGGTGGGAGTCGATCCTCGGCTTGAACGTCAAGGCAGTGCAGGGAAAACTGGATCCTCTGGAATGGACTGACACATCTGGGGGACTCTTGGAATGGTGGCACGACCCTGGAGTTCCTCTCGCCTTTCCTGTGGAGAGCGCCTCCTCTTGAGATGCGACGGGAACGCCGGGAATTCTTTCCCTACGAAACAGGGAAAGGATACCTCATCTCGAGCTAGGAGGCGGAAACGGGTCTCCCCTGGAAGTGTGCGGGACCCACGTGCTTCCTCTCGAGTGGAGACGGGTATGTCGGGGAACTTCTTGAGTTGCAGCAAGGGTGTGAAGGACCCTTTGGAAGTTCCAGTGGTTAGACGTGATTAGCCTCGAGAAGCCTCAGCGGAAATTGGCCTCATCTCTCCTGGAGGGCAAAACCTCCTGGATTTTCTCGAGTTGCGGCAGGTGCTCTCGACTTACGACGGGGACCTCAGGGACCCGCTCTGGTGGCCTCAGGAAAGGCCAGTCCCCATGCGAGTTCCTCGGGGGCCTCTCTGGATTCCTCTCCCGTCGATGCCGGGGCCTAAGACCTTGTGTGGAGTCGGGGCCGGAACCTGAGGATTCCTCTCCAGTGCTGACATGGATCTTGGGGTACTTCTGGAGTCTCCCCAGGGGAGTCAGTCCTCGTCTCGAATGCGGGCATGCACTTGCGCTTTCCTCCAGAGCGGTAGCAGCAGTGTCACGCAGTCCGCCGCGTGGATCAAAGGATCTATGGTTTTCCCTCGAGTCTTTCCCACGAGGCTTTCCCACGAGGCTTTCCCAGAGGGCTGTCCCACGTGCACACGTGGTGGGAGTCGATCCTCGGCTTGAACGTCAAGGCAGTGCAGGGAAAACAGGTTCCTCTGGAATGGACTGACACATCTGGGGGACTCTTGGAATGGTGGCACGACCCTGGAGTTCCTCTCGCCTTTCCTGTGGAGAGCGCCTCCTCTTGAGATGCGACGGGAACGCCGGGAATTCTTTCCCTACGAAACAGGGAAAGGATCCCTCATCTCGAGCTAGGAGGCGGAAACGGGGCTCCCCTGGATGTGTGCGGGACACCACGTGCTTCCTCTCGAGTGCAGACGGGTATGTCGGGGAAATTCTTGAGTTGCAGCAAGGGTGTGAAGGTCCCTTTGGAAGTTCCAGTGGTTAGATGTGATTGGCCTCGAGAAGCCTCAGCGGAAATGGGCCTCATCTCGCCTGGAGGGCAAAACCTCCTGGATTTTCTCGAGTTGCGGCAGGTGCTCTCGACTTACGACGGGGACCTCAGGGACCCGCTCTGGTGGCCTCAGGAAAGGCCAGTCCCCATGCGAGTTCCTCGGGGGCCTCTCGGGATTCCTCTCCCGTCGTTGCCGGGGCCTAAGGCCTTGTGTGGAGTCGGGGCCGGAACCTGAGGATTCCTCTCCAGTGCTGACATGGATCTTGGGGTTCTTCTGGAGTCTCCCCAGGGGAGTCAGTCCTCGTCTCGAATGCGGGCATGCATTGCGCTTTCCTCCAGAGCGGTAGCAGCAGTGTCACGCAGTCCGCCGCGTGGATCAAAGGATCTATGGTTTTCCCTCGAGTCTTTCCCACGAGGCTTTCCCACGAGGCTTTCCCACAGAGCTGTCCCACGTGCACACGTGGTGGGAGTCGATCCTCGGCTTGAACGTCAAGGCAGTGCAGGGAAAACAGGTTCCTCTGGAATGGACTGACTCATCTGGAGGACTCTTGGAATGGTGGCACGAACCTGGAGTTCCTCTCGCCTTTCCTGTGGAGAGCGCCTCCTCTTGAGATGCGACGGGAACGCCGGGAATTCTTTCCCTACGAAACAGGTAAAGGATCCCTCATCTCGAGCTAGGAGGCAGAAACGGGGCTCCCCTGGATGTGTGCGGGACACCACGTGCTTCCTCTCGAGTGCAGACGGGTATGTCGGGGAACTTCTTTAATTGCAGCAATGGTGTGAAGGACCCTTTGGAAGTTCCAGTGGTTAGATGTGATTGGCCTCGAGAAGCCTCAGCGGAAATGGGCCTCATCTCGCCTGGAGGGCAAAACCTCCTGAATTTTCTCGAGTTGCGGCATGTGTTCTCGACTTACGACGGGGACCTCAGGGACCCGCTCTGGTGGCCTCCGGAAAGGCCAGTCCCCATGCGAGTTCCTCGGGGGCCTCTCGGGATTCCTCTCCCTTCGATGCCGGGGCCTAAGCCCTTGTGTGGAGTCGGGGCCGGAACCTGAGGATTCCTCTCCAGTGCTGACATGGATCTTGGGGTACTTCTGGAGTCTCCCCAGGGGAGTCAGTCCTCGTCTCGAATGCGGGCATGCACTTGCGCTTTCCTCCAGAGCGGTAGCAGCAGTGTCACGCAGTCCGCCGCGTGGATCAAAGGATGTTTGGTTTTCCCTCGGGGCTTTCCCACGAGGCTTTCCCACGAGGCTGTCCCACGTGCACACTTGGTGGGAGTCGATCCTCGGCTTGAACGTCAAAGCAGTGCAGGGAAAACAGGTTCCTCTGGAATGGACTGACACATCTGGGGGACTCTTGGAATGGTGGCACGACCCTGCAGTTCCTCTCGCCTTTCCTGTGAAGAGCGCCTCCTCTTGAGATGCGATGGGAACGCCCGGAATTCTTTCCCTACGAAACAGGGAAAGGATCCCTCATCTCGAGCTAGGAGGCGGAAACGGGGCTCCCCTGGATGGGTGCGGGACCCATGTGCTTCCTCTCGAGTGGAGACGGGTATGTCGGGGAACTTCTTGAGTTGCAGCAAGGGTGTGAAGGACCCTTTGGAAGTTCCAGTGGTTAGACGTGATTAGCCTCGAGAAGCCTCAGCGGAAATGGGCCTCATCTCGCCTGGAGGGCAAAACCTCCTGGATTTTCTCGCGTTGCGGCAGGTGCTCTCGACTTACGACGGGGACCTCAGGGAACCGCTCTGGTGGCCTCAGGAAAGGCCAGTCCCCATGCGAGTTCCTCGGGGGCCTCTCGGGATTCCTCTCCCGTCGATACCGGGGCCTAAGACCTTGTGTGGAGTCGGGGCCGGAACCTGAGGATTCCTCTCCAGTGCTGTCATGGATCTTGGGGTACTTCTGGAGTCTCCCCAGGGGAGTCAGTCCTCGTCTCGAATGCGGGCATGCACTTGCGCATTCCTCCACAGCGGTAGCAGCAGTGTCACGCAGTCCGCCGCGTGGATCAAAGGATGTTTGGTTTTCCCTCGGGTCTTTCCCACGAGGCTTTCCCACGAGGCTTTCCCACAGGGCTGTCCCACCTGCACACGTGGTGGGAGTCGATCCTCGGCTTGAACGTCAAGGCAGTGCAGGGAAAACAGGTTCCTCTGGAATGGACTGACACATCTGGGTGACTCTTGGAATGGTGGCACGACCCTGGAGTTCCTCTCGCCTTTCCTGTGGAGAGCGCCTCCTCTTGAGATGCGACGGGAACGCCGGGAATTCTTTCCCTACGAAACAGGGAAAGGATCCCTCATCTCGAGCTAGGAGGCGGAAACGGGGCTCCCCTGGATGTGTGCGGGACCCACGTGCTTCCTCTCGAGTGGAGACGGGTATGTCGGGGAACTTCTTGAGTTGCAGCAAGGGTGTGAAGGACCCTTTGGAAGTTCCAGTGTTTAGACGTGATTAGCCTCGAGAAGCATCAGCGGAAATGGGCCTCATCTCGCCTGGAGGGCAAAACCTCCTGGATTTTCTCGAGTTGCGGCAGGTGCTCTCAACTTACGACGGGGAGCTCAGGGACCCGCTCTGGTGGCCTCAGGAAAGGCCAGTCCCCATGCGAGTTCCTCGGGGGCGTCTCGGGATACCTCTCCCGTCGATGCCGGGGCCTAAGACCTTGTGTGGAGTCGGGGCCGGAACCTGAGGATTCCTCTCCAGTGCTGACATGGATCTTGGGGTACGTCTGGAGTCTCCCCAGGGGAGTCAGTCCTCGTCTCGAATGCGGGCATGCATTGCGCTTTCCTCCAGAGCGGTAGCAGCAGTGTCACGCAGTCCGCCGCGTGGATCAAAGGATGTTTGGTTTTCCCTCGAGTCTTTCCCACGAGGCTTTCCCACAGGGCTGTCCCACGTGCACACGTGGTGGGAGTCGATCCTCGGCTTGAACGTCAAGGCAGTGCAGGGAAAACAGGTTCCTCTGGAATGGACTGACACATCTGGGGGACTCTTGGAATGGTGGCACGACCCTGGAGTTCCTCTCGCCTTTCCTGTGGAGAGCGCCTCCTCTTGAGATGCGACGGGAACGCCGGGAATTCTTTTCCTACGAAACAGGGAAAGGATCCCTCATCTCGAGCTAGGAGGCGGAAACGGGGCTCCCCTGGATGTGTGCGGGACCCACGTGCTTCCTCTCGAGTGGAGACGGGTATGTCGGGGAACTTCTTGAGTTGCAGCAAGGGTGTGAAGGACCCTTTGGAAGTTCCAGTGGTTAGATGTGATTGACCTCGAGAAGCCTCAGCGGAAATGGGCCTCATCTCGCCTGGAGGGCAAAACCTCCTGGATTTTCTCGAGTTGTGGCAGGTATTCTCGACTTACGACGGGGACCTCAGGGACCCGCTCTGGTGGCCTCAGGAAAGGCCAGTCCCCATGCGAGTTCCTCGGGGGCCTCTCGGGATTCCTCTCCCGTCGATGCCGGGGCCTAAGACCTTGTGTGGAGTCGGGGCCGGAACCTGAGGATTCCTCTCCAGTGCTGACATGGATCTTGGGGTATTTCTGGAGTCTCCCCAGGGGAGTCAGTCCTCGTCTCGAATGCGGGCATGCACTTCCGCTTTCCTCCAGAGCGGTAGCAGCAGTGTCACGCAGTCCGCCGCGTGGATCAAAGGATCTATGGTTTTCCCTCGAGTCTTTCCCACGAGGCTTTCCCATGAGGCTTTCACACAGGGCTGTCCCACGTGCACACGTGGTGGGAGTCGATCCTCCGCTTGAACGTCAAGGCAGTGAAGGGAAAACAGGTTCCTCTGGAATGGACTGACACATCTGGGGGACTCTTGGAATGGTGGCACGACCCTGGAGTTCCTCTCGCCTTTCCTGTGGAGAGCGCCTCCTCTTGAGATGCGACGGGAACACCGGGAATTCTTTCCCTACGAAACAGGGAAAGGATCCCTCATCTCGAGCTAGGAGGAGGAAACGGGGCTCCCCTGGATGTGTGCGGGACCCCAAAGGCTTCCTCTCGAGTGGAGACGGGTATGTCGGGGAACTTCTTGAGTTGCAGCAATGGTGTGAAGGACCCTTTGGAAGTTCCAGTGGTTAGATGTGATTGGCCTCGAGAAGCCTCAGCGGAAATGGGCCTCATCTCGCCTGGAGGGCAAAACCTCCTGAATTTTCTCGAGTTCCGGCAGGTGCTCTCGACTTACGACGGGGACCTCAGGGAACCGCTCTGGTGGCCTCAGGAAAGGCCAGTCCCCATGCGAGTTCCTCGGGGGCGTCTCGGGATTCCACTCCCGTCGATGCCGGGGCCTAAGACCTTGTGTGGAGTCGGGGCCGGAACCTGAGGATTCCTCTCCAGTGCTGACATGGATCTTGGGGTACTTCTGGAGTCTCCCCAGGGGAGTCAGTCCTCGTCTCGAATGCGGTCATGCATTGCACTTTCCTCCAGAGCGGTAGCAGCAGTGTCACGCAGTCCGCCGCGTGGATCAAAGGATCTATGGTTTTCCCTCGAGTCTTTCCCACGAGGCTTTCCCACGAGGCTTTCCCACAGGGCTGTCCCACGTGCACACGTGGTGGGAGTCTATCCTCGGCTTGAACGTCAAGGCAGTGCAGGGAAAACAGGTTCCTCTGGAATGGACTGACACATCTGGGGGACTCTTGGAATGGTGGCACGACCCTGGAGTTCTTCTCGCCTTTCCTGTGGAGAGCGCCTCCTCTTGAGATGCGACGGGAACGCCGGGAATTCTTTCCCTACGGAACAGGGAAAGGATCCCTCATCTCGAGCTAGGAGGCGGAAACGGGGCTCCCCTGGATGTGTGCGGGACCCACGTGCTTCCTCTCGAGTGGAGACGGGTATGTCGGGGAACTTCTTGAGTTGCAGCAAGGGTGTGAAGGACCCTTTGGAAGTTCCAGTGGTTAGATGTGATTGGCCTCGAGAAGCCTCCGCGGAAATGGGCCTCATCTCGCCTGGAGGGCAAAACCTCCTGGATTTTCTCGAGTTGCGGCAGGTGCTCTCGACTTACGACGGGGACCTCAGGGAACCGCTCTGGTGGCCTCAGGAAAGGCCAGTCCCCATGCGAGTTCCTCGGGGGCGTCTCGGGATTCCTCTGCCGTCGATGCCGGGGCCTAAGACCTTGTGTGGAGTCGGGGCCGGAACCTGAGGATTCCTCTCCAGTGCTGACATGGATCTTGGGGTACTTCTGGAGTCTCCCCAGGGGAGTCAGTCCTCGTCTCGAATGTGGGCATGCACTTGCGCTTTCCTCCAGAGCGGTAGCAGCAGTGTCACGCAGTCCGCCGCGTGGATCAAAGGATCTATGGTTTTCCCTCGAGTCTTTCCCACGAGGCTTTCCCACGAGGCTTTCCCACAGGGCTGTCCCACGTGCACACGTGGTGGGAGTCGATCCTCTGCTTGAAAGTCAAGGCAGTGCAGGGAAAACTGTTTCCTCTGGAATGGACTGACACATCTGGGGGACTCTTGGAATGGTGTCACGACCCTGGAGTTCCTCTCGCCTTTCCTGTGGAGAGCGCCTCCTCTTGAGATGCGACGGGAACGCCGGGAATTCTTTCCCTACGAAACAGGGAAAGGATCCCTCATCTCGAGCTAGGAGGCGGAAACGGGGCTCCCCTGGATGTGTGCGGGACCCACGTGCTTCCTCTCGAGTGGAGACGGGTATGTCGGGGAACTTCTTAAGTTGCAGCAAGGGTGTGAAGGACCCTTTGGAAGTTCCAGTGGTTAGACGTGATTAGCCTCGAGAAGCCTCAGCGGAAATGGGCCTCATCTCGCCTGGAGGGCAAAACCTCCTGGATTTTCTCGAGTTGCGGCAGGTGCTCTCGACTTACGACGGGGACCTCAGGGACCCGCTCTGGTGGCCTCAGGAAAGGCCAGTCCCCATGCGAGTTCCTCGGGGGCCTCTCGGGATTCCTTTCCCGTCGATGCCGGGGCCTAAGACCTTGTGTGGAGTCGGGGCCGGAACCTGAGGATTCCTCTCCAGTGCTGACATGGATCTTGGGGTATTTCTGGAGTCTCCTCATGGGAGTCAGTGCTCGTCTCGCATGCTGGCATGCACTTGTGCTTTCCTCCAGAGCGGTAGCAGCAGTGTCACGCAGTCCGCCGCGTGGATCAAAGGATCTATGGTTTTCCCTCGAGTCTTTCCCACGAGGCTTTCCCACGAGGCTTTCCCACAGGGCTGTCCCACGTGTACACGTGGTGGGAGTCGATCCTCGGCTTGAACGTCAAGGCAGTGCAGGGAAAACAGGTTCCTCTGGAATGGACTGACACATCTGGGGGACTCTTGGAATGGTGGCATGACCCTGGAGTTCCTCTCGCCTTTCCTGTGGAGAGCGCCTCCTCTTGAGATGCGACGGGAACTCCGGGAATTCTTTCCTATGAAACAGGGAAAGGATCCCTCATCTCGAGCTAGGAGTCGGAAACGGGGCTCCCCTGGATGTGTGAGGGACACCACGTGCTTCCTCTCGAGTGGAGACGGGTATGTCGGGGAACTTCTTGAGTTGCAGCAAGGGTGTGAAGGACCCTTTGGAAGTTCCAGTGTTTAGATGTGATTGGCCTCGAGAATCCTCAGCGGAAATGGGCCTCATCTCGCCTGGAGGGCACAACCTCCTGGATTTTCTCGAGTTGCGGCAGGTGCTCTCGACTTACGACGGGGACCTCAGGGACCCGCTCTGGTGGCCTCAGGAAAGGCCAGTCCCCATGCGAGTTCCTCGGGGGCCTCTCGGGATTCCTCTCCCGTTGTTTCCGGGGCCTAAGACCTTGTGTGGAGTCGGGGCCGGAACCTGAGGATTCCTCTCCAGTGCTGACATGGATCTTGGGGTACTTCTGGAGTCTCCCCATGGGAGTCAGTGCTCGTCTCGAATGCGGGCATGCACTTGTGCTTTCCTCCAGAGCGGTAGCAGCAGTGTCACGCAGTCCGCTGCGTGGATCAAAGGATCTATGGTTTTCCCTCGAGTCTTTCCCACGAGGCTTTCCCACGAGGCTTTCCCACAGGGCTGTCCCACGTGCACACGTGGTGGGAGTTTATCCTCGGCTTGAACATCAAGGCAGTGAAGGGAAAACAGGTTCCTCTGGAATGGACTGACACATCCGGGGGACTCTTGGAATGGTGGCACGACCCTGGAGTTCCTCTCGCCTTTCCTGTGGAGAGCGCCTCCTCTTGAGATGCGACGGGAACGCCGGGAATTCTTTCCCTACGAAACAGGGAAAGGATCCCTCATCTCGAGCTAGGAGGCGGAAACGGGGCTCCCCTGGATGTGTTCGGGACCCACGTGCTTCCTCTCGAGTGGAGACGGGTATGTCGGGGAACTTCTTGAGTTGCAGCAAGGGTGTGAAGGACACTTTGGAAGTTCCAGTGGTTAGATTTGATTAGCCTCGAGAACCCTCTTTGGAAATGGGCCTCATCTCGCCTGGAGGGCAATACCTCCTGGATTTTCTCGAGTTGCGGCAGGTGCTCTCGACTTACGACGAGGACCTCAGGGACCCGCTCTGGTGGCCTCAGGAAAGGCCAGTCCCCATGCGAGTTCCTCGGGGGCCTCTCGGGATTCCTCTCCCGTCGATGCCGGGGCCTAAGACCTTGTGTGGAGTCGGGGCCGGAACCTGAGGATTCCTCTCCAGTGCTGACATCGATCTTGGGGTACTTCTGGAGTCTCCCCAGGGGAGTCAGTCCTCGTCTCGAATGCGGGCATGCACTTGCGCTTTCCTCCAGAGCGGTAGCAGCAGTGTCACGCAGTCCGCCGCGTAGATCAAAGGATCTATGGTTTTCCCTCGAGTCTTTCCCACGAGGCTTTCCCACGAGGCTTTCCCACAGGGCTGTCCCACGTGCACACGTGGTGGGAGTCGATCCTCGGCTTGAACGTCAAGGCAGTGCAGGGAAAACAGGTTCTTCTGGAATGGACTGACACATCTGGGGGACTCTTGGAATGGTGGCATGACCCTGGAGTTCCTCTCGCCATTCCTGTGGAGAGCGCCTCCTCTTGAGATGCGATGGGAACACCGGGAATTCTTTCCCTACGAAACAGGGAAAGGATCCCTCATCTCGAGCTAGGAGGCGGAAACGGGGCTCCCCTGGATGTGTGCGGGACCCCAAAGGCTTCCTCTCGAGTGCAGACCGGTATGTCGGGGAACTTCTTGAGTTGCAGCAATGGTGTGAAGGACCCTTTGGAAGTTCCAGTGGTTAGATGTGATTGGCCTCGAGAAGCCTCAGCGGAAATGGGCCTCATCTCGCCTGGAGGGCAAAACCTCCTGGATTTTCTCGAGTTGCGGCAGGTGCTCTCGACTTACGACGGGGACCTCAGGGAACCGCTCTGGTGGCCTCAGGAAAGGCCAGTCCCCATGCGAGTTCCTCTGGGGCCTCTCGGGATTCCACTCCCGTCGATGCCGGGGCCTAAGACCTTGTGTGGAGTCGGGGCCGGAACCTGAGGATTCCTCTCCAGTGCTGACATGGATCTTGGGGTACTTCTGGAGTCTCCCCAGGAGAGTCAGTCCTCGTCTCGAATGCGGTCATGCATTGCGCTTTCCTCCAGAGCGGTAGCAGCAGTGTCACGCAGTCCGCCGCGTGGATCAAAGGATCTATGGTTTTCCCTCGAGTCTTTCCCACGAGGCTTTCCCACGAGGCTTTCCCACAGGGCTGTCCCACGTGCACACGTGGTGGGAGTCGATCCTCGGCTTGAACGTCAAGGCAGTGCAGGGAAAACAGGTTCCTCGGGAATGGACTGACACATCTGGGGGACTCTTGGAATGGTGGCACGACCCTGGAGTTCCTCTCGCCTTTCCTGTGGACAGCGCCTCCTCTTGAGATGCGACGGGAACGCCGGGAATTCTTTCCCTACGGAACAGGGAAAGGATCCCTCATCTCGAGCTAGGAGGCGGAAACGGGGCTCCCCTGGATGTGTGCTGGACCCACGTGCTTCCTCTCGAGTGGAGACGGGTATGTCCGGGAACTTCTTGAGTTGCAGCAAGGGTGTGAAGGACCCTTTGGAAGTTCCAGTGGTTAGACGTGATTAGCCTCGAGAAGCCTCATCGGAAATGGGCCCCATCTCGCCTGGAGGGCAAAACCTCCTGGATTTTCTCGAGTTGCGGCAGGTGCTCTCTACTTACGACGGGGACCTCAGGGACCCGCTCTGGTGGCCTCAGGAAAGGCTAGTCCCCATGCGAGTTCCTCGGGGGCCTCTCGGGATTCCTCTCCCGTCGATGCCGGGGCCTAAGACCTTGTGTGGAGTCGGGGCCTGAACCAGAGGATTCCTCTCCAGTGCTGACATGGATCTTGGGGTACTTCTGGAGTCTCCCCACGGGAGTCAGTCCTCGTCTCGAATGCGGGCATGCAATTGCACTTTCCTCCAGAGCGGTAGCAGCAGTGTCACGCAGTCCGCCGCGTGGATCAAAGGATCTATGGTTTTCCCTCGAGTCTTTCCCACGAGGCTTTCCCACGAGGCTTTCCCACAGGGCTGTCCCACGTGCACACGTGGTGGGAGTCGATCCTCGGCTTGAACGTCAAGGCAGTGAAGGGAAAACAGGTTCCTCTGGAATGGACTGACACATCTGGGAGACTCTTGGAATGGTGGCACGACCCTGGAGTTCCTCTCGCCTTTCCTGTGGAGAGCGCCTCCTCTTGAGATGCGACGTGAACGCCGGGAATTCTTTCCCTACGAAACAGGGAAAGGATCCCTCATCTCGAGCTAGGAGGCGGAAACGGGGCTCCCCTGGATGTGTGCGGGACACCACGTGCTTCCTCTCGAGTGGAGACGGGTATGTCGGGGAACTTCTTGAGTTGCAGCAATGGTGTGAAGGACCCCTTGGAAGTTCCAGTGGTTAGATGTGATTGGCCTCGATAAGCCTCAGCGGAAATGGGCCTCATCTCGCCTGGAGGGCAAAACCTCCTGGATTTTCTCGAGTTGCGGCAGGTGCTCTCGACTTACGACGGGGACCTCAGGGACCCGCTCTGGTGGCCTCAGGAAAGGCCAGTCCCCATGCGAGTTCCTCGGGGTCCTCTCGGGATTCCTCTACCGTTGTTGTCGGGGCCTAAGACCTTGTGTGGAGTCGGGGCCGGAACCTGAGGATTCCTCTCCAGTGCTGACATGGATCTTGGGCTACTTCTGGAGTCTCCCCAGGGGAGTCAGTCCTCGTCTCGAATGCGGGCATGCACTTGCGCTTTCCTCCAGAGCGGTAGCAGCAGTGTCACGCAGTCCCCCGCTTGGATCAAAGGATCTATGGTTTTCCCTCGAGTCTTTCCCACGAGGCTTTCCCACGAGGCTTTCCCACAGGGCTGTCCCACGTGCACACGTGGTGGGAGTCGATCCTCGGCTTGAACGTCAAGGCAGTGCAGGGAAAACAGGTTCCTCTGGAATGGACTGACACATCTGGGGGACTCTTGGAATGGTGGCACGACCCTGGAGTTCCTCTCGCCTTTCCTGTGGAGAGCGCCTCCTCTTGATATGCGACGGGAAAGCCGGGAATTCTTTCCCTACGAAAGAGGGAAAGGATCCCTCATCTCGAGCTAGGAGGCGGAAACGGGGCTCCCCTGGATGTGTGCGGGACACCACGTGCTTCCTCTCGAGTCGAGACGGGTATGTCGGGGAACTTCTTGAGTTGCAGCAAGTGTGTGAAGGACCCTTTGGAAGTTCCAGTGGTTAGATGTGATTGGCCTCGAGAAGCCTCAGCGGAAATGGGCCTCATCTCGCCTGGAGGGCAAAACCTCCTGGATTTTCTCGAGTTGCGGCAGGTGCTCTCGACTTACGACGGGGACCTCAGGGAACCGCTCTGGTGGACTCAGGAAAGGCCAGTCCCCATGCGAGTTCCTCGGGGGCCTCTCGGGATTCCTCTCCCGTCGATGCCGGGGCCTAAGACCTTGTGTGGAGTCGGGGCCGGAACCTGAGGATTCCTCTCCAGTGCTGACATGGATCTTGGGGTACTTCTGGAGTCTCCCCAGGGGAGTCAGTCCTCGTCTCGAATGCGGGCATGCACTTGCGCTTTCCTCCAGAGCGGTAGCAGCAGTGTCACGCAGTCTGCCGCGTGGATCAAAGGATCTATGGTTTTCCCTCGAGTCTTTCCCACGAGGCTTTCCCACGAGGCTTTCCCACAGGGCTGTCCCACGTGCACACGTGGTGGGAGTCGATCCTCGGCTTGAACGTCAAGGCAGTGCAGGGAAAACAGGTTCCTCTGGAATGGACTGACACATCTGGGGGACTCTTGGAATGGTGGCACGACCCTGGAGTTCCTCTCGCCTTTCCTGTGGAGAGCGCCTCCTCTTGAGATGCGACGGGAACGCCGGGAATTCTTTCCCTACGAAACAGGGAAAGGATCCCTCATCTCGAGCTAGGAGGCGGAAACGGGGCTCCCCTGGATGTGTGCGGGACCCTCGTGCTTCCTCTCGAGTGGAGACGGGTATGTCGGGGAACTTCTTGAGTTGCAGCAAGGGTGTGAAGGACCCTTTGGAAGTTCCAGTGGTTAGATGTGATTGGCCTCGAGAAGCCTCAACGGAAATGGGCCTCATCTCGCCTGGAGGGCAAAACCTCCTGGATTTTCTCGAGTTGCGGCAGGTGCTCTCGACTTACGACGGGGACCTCAGGGAACCGCTCTGGTGGCCTCAGGAAAGGCCAGTCCCCATGCGAGTTCCTCGGGGTCCTCTCGGGATTCCTCTCCCGTCGATGCCGGGGCCTAAGACCTTGTGTGGAGTCGGGGCCAGAACCTGAGGATTCCTCTCCAGTGCTGACATGGATCTTGGGGTATTTCTGGAGTCTCCTCATGGGAGTCAGTGCTCGTCTCGCATGCTGGCATGCACTTGTGCTTTCCTCCAGAGCGGTAGCAGCAGTGTCACGCAGTCCGCCGCGTGGATCAAAGGATCTATGGTTTTCCCTCGAGTCTTTCCCACGAGGCTTTCCCACGAGGCTTTCCCACAGGGGTGTCCCACGTGCACACGTGGTGGGAGTCGATCCTCGGCTTGAACGTCAGGGCCGTGCAGGGAAAACAGTTTCCTCTGGTATGGACTGACACATCAGGGGGTCTCTTGGAATGGTGTCACGACCCTGGAGTTCTTCTCGCCTTTCCTGTGGAGAGCGCCTCCTCTTGAGATGCGACGGGAACGCCAGGAATTCTTTCCCTACGAAACAAGGAAAGGATCCCTCATCTCGAGCTAGGAGGCGGAAACGGGGCTCCCCTGGATGTGTGCAGGACCCCACCCGCTTCCTCTCGAGTGGAGACGGGTAGGTCGGGGAACTTCTTGAGTTGCAGCAAGGGTGTGAAGGACCCTTTGGAAGTTCCAGTGGTTAGATGTGATTGGCCTCGAGAAGCCTCAGCGGAAATGGGCCTCATCTCGCCTGGAGGGCAAAACCTCCTGGATTTTCTCGAGTTGCGGCAGGTGCTCTCGACTTACGACGGGGACCTCAGGGACCCGCTCTGGTGGCCTCAGGAAAGGCCAGTCCCCATGCGAGTTCCTCGGGGGCCTCTCGGGATTCCTCTCCCGTCGATGCCGGGGCCTAAGACCTTGTGTGGAGTCGGGGCCGGAACCTGAGGATTCCTCTCCAGTGCTGACATGGATCTTGGGGTACTTCTGGAGTCTCCCCAGGGGAGTCAGTCCTCGTCTCGAATGCGGGCATGCACTTGCGCTTTCCTCGAGAGCGGTAGCAGCAGTGTCACGCAGTCCGCCGCGTGGATCAAAGGATGTATGGTTTTCCCTCGAGTCTTTCCCACGAGGCTTTCCCACGAGGCTTTCCCACAGGGCTGTCCCACGTGCACACGTGGTGGGAGTCGATCCTCGGCTTGAACGTCAAGGCAGTGCAGGGAAAACAGGTTCCTCTGGAATGGACTGACACATCTGGGGGACTCTTGGAATGGTGGCACGACCCTGGTGTTCCTCTCTCCTTTCCTGTGGAGAGCGCCTCCTCTTGAGATGCGACGGGAACGCCGGGAATTCTTTCCCTACGAAACTGGGAAAGGATCCCTCATCTCGAGCTAGGAGGCGGAAACGGGGCTCCCCTGGATGTGTGCGGGACACCACGTGCTTCCTCTCGAGTGCAGACGGGTATGTCGGGGAACTTCTTGAGTTGCAGCAAGGGTGTGAAGGACCCTTTGCAAGTTCCAGTGGTTAGATGTGATTGGCCTCGAGAAGCCTCAGCGGAAATGGGCCTCATCTCGCCTGGAGGGCAAAACCTCCTGGATTTTCTCGAGTTGCGGCAGGTGCTCTCGACTTACGACGGGGACCTCAGGGACCCGCTCTGGTGGCCTCAGGAAAGGCCAGTCCCCATGCGAGTTCCTCGGCGGCCTCTCGGGATTCCTCTCCCGTCGATGCCGGGGCCTAAGACCTTGTGTGGAGTCGGGGCCGGAACCTGAGGATTCCTCTCCATTGCTGACATGGATCTTGGGGTACTTCTGGAGTCTCCCCAGGGGAGTCAGTCCTCGTCTCGAATGCGGGCATGCACTTGCGCTTTCCTCCAGAGCGGTAGCAGCAGTGTCACGCAATCCGCCGCGTGGATCAAAGGATCTATGGTTTTCCCTCGAGTCTTTCCCACGAGGCTTTCCCACGAGGCTTTCCCACAGGGCTGTCCCACGTGCACACGTGGTGGGAGTCAATCCTCGGCTTGAACGTCAAGGCAGTGCAGGGAAAACAGGTTCCTCTGGAATGGACTGACATATCTGTGGGACTCTTGGAATGGTGGCACGACCCTGGAGTTCCTCTCGCCTTTCCTGTGGAGAGCGCCTCCTCTTGAGATGCGACGGGAACGCCGGGAATTCTTTCCCTACGAAACAGGGAAAGGATCCCTCATGTCGAGCTAGGAGGCGGAAACGGGGCTCCCCTGGATGTGTGCGGGACCCCACGTGCTTCCTCTCGAGTGGAGACGGGTATGTCAGGGAACTTCTTGAGTTGCAGCAATGGTGTGAAGGACCCTTTGGAAGTTCCAGTGGTTAGATGTGATTGGCCTCGAGAAGCCTCAGCGGAAATGGGCATCATCTCGCCTGGAGGCCAAAACCTCCTGGATTTTCTCGAGTTGCGGCAGGTGCTCTCGACTTACGACGGGGACCTCAGGGACCCGCTCTGGTGGCCTCAGGAAAGGCCAGTGCCCATGCGAGTTCCTAGGGGGCCTCTCGGGATTCCTCTCCCGTCGATGCCGGGGCCTAAGACCTTGTGTGGAGTCGGGGCCGGAACCTGAGGATTCCTCTCCAGTGCTGACATGAATCTTGGGGTACTTCTGGAGTCTCCCCAGGGGAGTCAGTCCTCGTCTCGAATGCGGGCATGCATTGTGTTTCCTCCAGAGCGGTAGCAGCAGTGTCACGCAGTCCACCGCGTGGATCAAAGGATCTATGGTTTTCCCTCGAGTCTTTCCCACGAGGCTTTCCCACGAGGCTTTCCCACAGGGCTGTCCCACGTGCACACGTGGTGGGAGTCGATCCTTGGCTTGAACGTCAAGGCAGTGCAGGGAAAACAGGTTCCTCTGGAATGGACTGACACATCTGGGGGACTCTTGGAATGGTGGCACGACCCTGGAGTTCCTCTCGCCTTTCCTGTGGAGAGCGCCTCCTCTTGAGATGCGCCGGGAACGCCGGAATTCTTTCCCTACGAAACAGGGAAAGGATCCCTCATCTCTAGCTAGGAGGCGGAAACGAGGCTCCCCTGGATGTGTGGGGGACACCACGTGCTTCCTCTCGAGTGAAGACGGGTATGTCGGGGAATTTCTTGAGTTGCATCAAGGGTGTTAAAGACTCTTTGGAAGTTCCAGTGGTTAGATGTGATTGGCCTCGAGAAGCCTCAGCGGAAATGGGCCTCATCTCGCCTGGAAGGCAAAACCTCCTGGATTTTCTCGAGTTGCGGCAGGTGCTCTCGACTTACGACGGGGACCTCAGGGAACCGCTCTGGTGGCCTCAGGAAAGGCCAGTCCCCATGCGAGTTCCTCGGGGGCCTCTCGGGATTCCTCTCCCGTCGATGCCGGGGCCTAAGACCTTGTGTGGAGTCGGGGCCGGAACCTGAGGATTCCTCTCCAGTGCTGACATCGATCTTGGGGTACTTCTGGAGTCTCCCCAGGGGAGTCAGTCCTCGTCTCGAATGCGGGCATGCACTTGCGCTTTCCTCCAGAGCGGTAGCAGCAGTGTCACGCAGTCCTCCGCGTGGATCAAAGGATCTATGGTTTTCCCTCGAGTCTTTCCCACGAGGCTTTCCCACGAGGCTTTCCCACAGGGCTGTCCCACGTGCACAAGTGGTGGGAGTCGATCCTCGGCTTGAACGTCAAGGCAGTGCAGGGAAAACAGGTTCCTCTGGAATGGACTGACACATCTGGGGACTCTTGGAATGGTGGCACGACCCTGGAGTTCCTCTCGCCTTTCCTGTGGAGAGCGCCTCCTCTTGAGATGCGACGGGAACGCCGGAAATTCTTTCCCTAGGAAACAGGGAAAGGATCCCTCATCTCGAGCTAGGAGGCGGAAACGGGGCTCCTCTGGATGTGTGCAGGACCCCACGTGCTTCCTCTCGAGTGCAGACGGGTATGTCGGGGAACTTCTTGAGTTGCAGCAAGGGTGTGAAGGACCCTGTGGAAGTTCCAGTGGTTAGATGTGATTGGCCTCGAGAAGCCTCAGCGGAAATGGGCCTCATCTCGCCTGGAGGGCAAAACCTCCTGGATTTTCTCGAGTTGCGGCAGGTGCTCTCGACTTACGACGGGGACCTCAGGGAACCGCTCTGGTGGCCTCAGGAAAGGCCAGTCCCCATGCGAGTTCCTCGAGGGCCTCTCGGGATTCCTCTCCCGTCGATGCCGTGGCCTAAGACCTTGTGTGGAGTCGGGGCCGGAACCTGAGGATTCCTCTCCAGTGCTGACATGGATCTTGGGGTACTTCTGGAGTCTCCCCAGGGGAGTCAGTCCTCGTCTCGAATGCGGGCATGCACTTGCGCTTTCCTCCAGAGCGGTAGCAGCAGTGTCACGCAGTCCGCCGGGTGGATCAAAGGATCTATGGTTTTAGCTCGAGTCTTTCCCACGAGGCTTTCCCACGAGGCTTTCCCACAGGGCTGTCCCACGTGCACACGTGGTGGGAGTGGATCCTCGGCTTGAACGTCAAGGCAGTGCAGGGAAAACAGGTTCCTCTGGAATGGACTCACACATCTGGGGGACTCTTGGAATGGTGTCACGACCCTGGAGTTCCTCTCGCCTTTCCTGTGGAGAGCGCCTCCTCTTGAGATGCGACGGGAACGCCGGGAATTCTTTCCCTACGAAACAGGGAAAGGATCCCTCATCTCGAGTTAGGAGGCGGAAACGGGGCTCCCCTGGATGTGTGCGGGACCCACGTGCTTCCTCTCGAGTGGAGACGGGTATGTCGGGGAACTTCTTGAGTTGCAGCAAGGGTGTGAAGGACCTTTTGGAAGTTCCAGTGGTTAGACGTGATTAGCCTCGAGAAGCCTCAGCGGAAATGGGCCTCATCTCGCCTGGAGGGCAAAACCTCCTGGATTTTCTCGAGTTGCGGCAGGTGCTCTCGACTTACGACGGGGACCTCAGGGACCCGCTCTGGTGGCCTCAGGAAAGGCCAGTCCCCATGCGAGTTCCTAGGGGGCCTCTCGGGATTCCTCTCCCGTCGATGCCGGGGCCTAAGACCTTGTGTGGAGTCGGGGCCGGAACCTGAGGATTCCTCTCCAGTGCTGACATCGATCTTGGGGTACTTCTGGAGTCTCCCCAGGGGAGTCAGTCCTCGTCTCGAATGCGGGCATGCACTTGCGCTTTCCTCCAGAGCGGTAGCAGCAGTGTCACGCAGTCCGCCGCGTGGATCAAAGGATCTATGGTTTTCCCTCGAGTCTTTCCCACGAGGCTTTCCCACGAGACTTTCCCACAGGGCTGTCCCACGTGCACAGGTGGTGGGAGTCGATCCTCGGCTTGAACGTCAAGGCAGTGCAGGGAAAACAGGTTCCTCTGGAATGGACTGACACATCTGGGGGACTCTTGGAATGGTGGCACGACCCTGGAGTTCCTCTCGCCTTTCCTGTGGAGAGCACCTCCTCTTGAGATGCGACGGGAACGCCGGGAATTCTTTCCCTACGAAACAGGGAAAGGATCCCTCATCTCGAGCTAGGAGGCGGAAACGGGGCTCCCCTGGATGTGTGCGGGACCCCACGTGCTTCCTCTCGAGTGGAGACGGGTATGTCGGGGAACTTCTTGAGTTGCAGCAAGGGTGTGAAGGACCCTTAGGAAGTTCAAGTGGTTAGACGTGATTAGCCTCGAGAAGCCTCAGGGGAAATGGGCCTCATCTCGCCTTTAGGGCAAAACCTCCTGGATTTTCTCGAGTTGCGGCAGGGGCTCTCGACTTACGACGGGGACCTCAGGGACCCGCTCTGGCGGCCTCAGGAAAGGCCAGTCCCCAAGCGAGTTACTCGGGGTCCTCTCGGGATTCCTCTCCCGTCGATGCCGGGGCCTAAGACCTTGTGTGCAGTCGAGGCCGGAACTTGAGGATTCCTCTCCAGTGCTGACATGGATCTTGGGCTACTTCTGGAGTCTCCCCAGGGGAGTCAGTCCTCGTCTCGAATGCGGGCATGCACTTGCGCTTTCCTCCAGAGCGGTAGCAGCAGTGTCACGCAGTCCGCCGCGTGGATCAAAGGATTTATGTTTTTCCCTCGAGTCTTTCCCACGAGGCTTTCCCACGAGGCTTTCCCACAGGGCTGTCCCACGTGCACACGTGGTGGGAGTCGATCCTCGGCTTGAACGTCAAGGCAGTGCAGGGAAAACAGGTTCCTCTGGAATGGACTGACACATCTGGGGGTCTCATGGAATGCTGGCACGACCCTGGAGTTCCTCTCGCCTTTCCTGTGGAGAGCGCCTCCTCTTGAGATGCGACGGGAACGCCGGGAATTCTTTCCCTACGAAACATGGAAAGGATCCCTCATCTCGAGCTAGGAGGCGGAAACGGGGCTCCCCTGGATGTGTGCGGGACCCCACGTGCTTCCTCTCGAGTGGAGACGGGTATGTCGCGAAACTGCTTGAGATGCAGCAAGGGTGTGAAGGACCCTTTGGAAGTTCCAGTGGTTAGATGTGATTGGCCTCGAGAAGCCTCAGCGGAAATGGGCCTCATCTCGCCTGGAGGGCAAAACCTCCTGGATTTTCTCGAGTTGCGGCAGGTGCTCTCCACTTACGACGGGGACCTCAGGGACCCGCTCTGGAGGCCTCAGGAAAGGCCAGTCCCCATGCGAGTTCCTCGGGGGCCTCTCGGGATTCCTCTCCCGTCGATGCCGGGGCCTAAGACCTTGTGTGGAGTCGGGGCCGGAACCTGAGGATTCCTCTCCAGTGCTGACATCGATCTTGGGGTACTTCAGGAGTCTACCCAGGGGAGTCAGTCCTCGTCTCGAATGCGGGCATGCACTTGCGCTTTCCTCCATAGCGGTAGCAGCAGTGTCACGCAGTCCGCCGCGTGGATCAAAGGATCTATGGTTTTCCCTCGAGTCTTTCCCACGAGGCTTTCCCACGGGGCTTTCCCACAGGGCTGTCCCACGTGCACACGTGGTGGGAGTCGATCGTCGGCTTGAACGTCAAGGCAGTGCAGGGAAAACAGGTTCCTCTGGAATGGACTGACACATCTGGGGGACTCTTGGAATGGTGGCACGACCCTGGAGTTCCTCTCGCCTTTCCTGTGGAGAGCGCCTCCTCTTGAGATGCGACGGGAACGCCGGGAATTCTTTTCCTTCGAAACATGGAAAGGATCCCTCATCTCGAGCTAGGAGGCGGAAACGGGGCTCCCCTGGATGTGTGCGGGACCCTCCTGCTTCCTCTCTAGTGGAGACGGGTATGTCGGGGAGCTTCTTGAGTTGCAGCAAGGGTGTAAGGACCCTTTGAAAGTTCCAGTGGTTAGATGTGATTAGCCTCGAGAAGCCTCAGCGGAAATGGGCCTCATCTCGCCTGGAGGGCAAAACCTCCTGGATTTTCTCGAGTTGCGGCAGTTGCTCTCGACTTACGACGGGGACCTCAGGGACCCGCTCTGGTGGCCTCAGGAAAGGCCAGTCCCCATGCGAGTTCCTCGGGGGCCACTCGGGATTCCTCTCCCGTCGATGCCGGGGCCTAAGACCTTGTGTGGAGTCGGGGCCGGAACCTGAGGATTCCTCTCCAGTGCTTACATGGATCTTGGGGTACTTCTGGAGTCTCCCCAGGGGAGTCAGTCCTCGTCTGGAATGCGGGCATGCACTTGCGCTTTCCTCCAGAGCGGTAACAGCAGTGTCACGCAGTCCGCCGGGTGGATCAAAGGATCTATGGTTTTCCCTCGAGTCTTTCCCACGAGGCTTTCCCACGAGGTTTCCCACAGGGCTGTCCCACGTGCACACGTGGTGGGAGTCGATCCTCGGCTTGAACGTCATGGCAGTGCAGGGAAAACAGGTTCCTCTGTAATGGACTGACACATCTGGGGGTCTCTTGGAATGCTGGCAAGACCCTGGAGTTCCTCTCGCCTTTCCTGTGGAGAGCGCCTCCTCTTGAGATGCGACGGGAACGCCGGGAATTCTTTCCCTACGAAACAGGGAAAGGATCCCTCATCTCGAGCTAGGAGGCGGAAACGGGGCTCCCCTGGATGTGTGCGGGACCCCATGTGATTCCTCTCGAGTGGAGACGGGTATGTCGGGGAACTTCTTGAGTTGCAGCAAGGGTGTGAAGGACCCTTTGGAAGTTCCAGTGGTTAGATGTGATTAGCCTCGAGAAGCCTCAGCGGAAATGGGCCTCATCTCGCCTGGAGGGCAAAACCTCCTGGATTTTCTCCAGTTGCGGCAGGTGCTCTCGACTTACGAAGGGGACCTCAGGGACCCGCTCTGGTGGCCTCAGGAAAGAACAGTCCCCATGCGAGTTCCTCGGGGGCCTCTCGGGATACCTCTCCCATCGATGCCGGGGCCTAAGACCTTGTGTGGAGTCGGGGCCGGAACCTGAGGATTCCTCTACAGTGCTGACATGGATCTTGGGGTACTTCTGGAGTCTCCCCAGGGGAGTCAGTCCTCGTCTCGAATGCGGGCATGCACTTGCGCTTTCCTCGAGAGCGGTAGCAGCAGTGTCACGAAGTCCGCAGCGTGGATCAAAGGATCTATGGTTTTCCCTCGAGTCTTTCCCACGAGGCTTTCCCACGAGGCTTTCCCACAGGGCTGTCCCACGTTCACACGTGGTGGGAGTCGATCCTCGGTTTGAACGTCAAGGCAGTGCAGGGAAAACAGGTTCCTCTGGAATGGACTGACCCATCTGGGGGACTCTTGGAATGGTGGCACGACCCTGGAGTTCCTCTCGCCTTTCCTGTGGAGAGCGCCTCCTCTTGAGATGCGACGGGAACGCCGGGAATTCTTTCCCTACGAAACAGGGAAAGGATCCCTCATCTCGAGCTAGGAGGCGGAAACGGGGCTCCCCTGGATGTGTGCGGGACCCCACGTGCTTCCTCTCGAGTGGAGACGGGTATGTCGGGGAACTTCTTGAGTTGCAGCAATGGTGTGAAGGACCCTTTGGAAGTTCCATTGGTTAGATGTGATTAGCCTCGAGAAGCCTCAGCGGAAATGGGCCTCATCTCGCCTGGAGGGCAAAACCTCCTGGATTTTCTCGAGTTGCGGCAGGTGCTCTCGACTTACAACGGGGACCTCGGGGACCCGCTCTGGTGGCCTCAGGAAAGGCCAGTCCCCATGCGAGTTCCTCGGGGGCCTCTCGGGATTCCTCTCCCGTCGATGCCGGGGCCTAAGACCTTGTGTGGAGTCGGGGCCGGAATCTGAGGATTCCTCTCCAGTGCTGGCATGGATCTTGAGTTACTTCTGGAGTTTCCCCAGGGGAGTCAGTCCTCGTCTCGAATGGGGGCAAGCACTTGCACTTTCCTCCAGAGCGGTAGCAGCAGTGTCACGCAGTCCCCCGCGTGAATCAAAGGATCTATGGTTTTCCCTCGAGTCTTTCCCACGAGGCTTTCCCACGAGGCTTTCCCACAGGGCTGTCCCACGTGCACACGTGGTGGGAGTTGATCCTCGGCTTGAACGTCAAGGCAGTTCAGGGAAAACAGGTTCCTCTGGAATGGACTGACACATCTGGGGGACGCTTGGAATGGTGGCACCACCCTGGAGGTCCTCTCGCCTTTCCTGTGGAGAGCGCCTCCTCTTGAGATGCGACGGGAACGCCGGGAATTCTTTCCCTACGAAACAGGGAAAGGATCCCTCATCTCGAGCTAGGCGGCGGAAACGGGGCTCCCCTGGATGTGTGCGGGACCCTCGTGCTTCCTCTCGAGTGGAGACGGGTATGTCGGGGAACTTCTTGAGTTGCAGCAAGGGTGTGAAGGACCCTTTGGAAGTTCCAGAGGTTAGATGTGATTAGCCTCGAGAAGCCTCAGCGGAAATGGGCCTCATCTCGCCTGGAGGGCAAAACCTGCTGGATTTTCTCGAGTTGCGGCAGGTGCTCTCGACTTACGACGGGGACCTCGGGGACCCGCTCTGGAGGCCTCAGGAAAGGCCAGTCCCCATGCGAGTTCCTCGGGTGCCTCTCGGGATTCCTCTCCCGCCGATGCTGGGGCCTAAGAGCTTGTGTGGAGTCGGAGCGTGAACCTGAGGATTCTTCTCCAGTGCTGACATGGATCTTGGGGTACTTCTGGAGTCTCCCCAGGGGAGTCAGTCCTCGTCTCGAATGCGGGCATGCATTTGCGCTTTCCTGCAGAGCGGTAGTAGCAGTGTCACGCAGTCCGCCGCCTGGATCAAAGGATCTACGGTTTTCCCTCGAGTCTTTCCCACGAGGCTTTCCCACGAGGCTTTCCCACAGGGTTGTCACACGTGCACACGCGGTGGGAGTCGATCCTCGGCTTGAACGTCAAGCCAGTGCAGGAAAACAGGTTCCTCTAGAATGGTCTGACACATCTGGGGGACTCTTGGAATGGTGGCACGACCCTGGAGTTCCTATCGCCTTTCCTGTGGAGAGCGCCTCCTCTTGAGATGGGACGGGAACGCCGGGAATTCTTTCCGTACGAAACAGGGAAAGGATCCCTCATCTCGAGCTAGGAGGCGGAAAAGGGGCTCCCCTGGATGTGTGCGGGACCCTCGTGCTTCCTCTCGAGTGGAGACGGGTATGTCCGGGAACTTCTTGAGTTGCAGCAAGGTGTGAAGGACCCTTTGGAAGTTCCAATGGTTAGATGTGATTAGCCTCGAGAAGCCTCAGCGGAAATGGGCCTCATCTCGCCTAGAGGGCAAAACCTCCTGGATTTTCTCGAGTTGCGGCAGGTGCCTTCGACTTACGACGGGGACCTCGGGGACCCGCTCTGGTGGCCTCAGGAAAGGCCAGTCCTCATGCGAGTTCCTTGGGGGCCTCTCGGGATTCCTCTCCCGTCGATGCCGGGGCCTAAAACCTTGTGTGGATTCGGGGCCGGAACCTGAGGATTCCTCTCCAGTGCTGACATGGATCTTGGGGTACTTCTGGAGTCTCCCCAGGGGAGTCAGTCCTTGTCTCGAATGCGGGCATGCACTGCGCTTTCCTCCAGAGCGGTAGCAGCAGTGTCACGCAGTCCGCCACATGGATCAAAGGATCTATGGTTTTCCCTCGAGTCTTTCCCACGAGGCTTTCCCACGAGGCTTTCCCACAGGGCTGTCCCACGTGCACACGTGGTGGGAGTCGATCCTCGGCTTGAACGTCAAGGCAGTGCAGGGAAAACAGGTTCCTCTGGAATGGACTGACACATCTGCGGGACTCTTGGAATGGTGGCACGACCCTGGAGGTCCTCTCGCCTTTCCTGTGGAGAGCGCCTCCTCTTGAGATGCGACGGGAACGCCGGGAATTCTTTCCCTAAGAAACAGGGAAAGGATCCCTCATCTCGAGCTAGGCGGCGGAAACGGGGCTCCCCTGGATGTGTGCGGGACCCTCGTGCTTCCTCTCGAGTGGAGACGGGTATGTCGGGGAACTTCTTGAGTTGCAGCAAGGGTGTGAAGGACCCTTTGGAAGTTCCAGAGGTTAGATGTGATTAGCCTCGAGAAGCCTCAGCGGAAATGGGCCTCATCTCGCCTGGAGGGCAAAACCTGCTGGATTTTCTCGAGTTGCGGCAGGTGCTCTCGACTTACGACGGGGACCTCGGGGACCCGCTCTGGAGGCCTCAGGAAAGGCCAGTCCCCATGCGAGTTCCTCGGGTGCCTCTCGGGATTCCTCTCCCGTCGATGCCGGGGCCTAAGACCTTGTGTGGAGTCGGAGCGGGAACCTGAGGATTCCTCTCCAGTGCTGACATGGATCTTGGGGTACTTCTGGAGTCTCCCCAGGGGAGTCAGTCCTCGTCTCGAATGCGGGCATGCATTTGCGCTTTCCTGCAGAGCGGTAGTAGCAGTGTCACGCAGTCCGCCGCCTGGATCAAAGGATCTACGGTTTTCCCTCGAGTCTTTCCCACGAGGCTTTCCCACGAGGCTTTCCCACAGGGCTGTCACACGTGCACACGCGGTGGGAGTCGATCCTCGGCTTGAACGTCAAGCCAGTGCAGGAAAACAGGTTCCTCTAGAATGGTCTGACACATCTGGGGGACTCTTGGAATGGTGGCACGACCCTGGAGTTCCTCTCGCCTTTCCTGTGGAGAGCGCCTCCTCTTGAGATGCGACGGGAACGCCGGGAATTCTTTCCCTACGAAACAGGGAAAGGATCCCTCATCTCGAGCTAGGAGGCGGAAAAGGGGCTCCCCTGGATGTGTGCGGGACCCTCGTGCTTCCTCTCGAGTGGAGACGGGTATGTCCGGGAACTTCTTGAGTTGCAGCAAGGGTGTGAAGGACCCTTTGGAAGTTCCAGTGGTTAGATGTGATTAGCCTCGAGAAGCCTCAGCGGAAATGGGCCTCATCTCGCCTGCAGGGCAAAACCTCCTGGATTTTCTCGAGTTGCGGCAGGTGCTCTCGACTTACGACGGGGACCTCGGGGACCCGCTCTGGTGGCCTCAGGAAAGGCCAGTCCCCATGCGAGTTCCTCGGGGGCCTCTCGGGATTCCTCTCCCGTCGATGCCGGGGCCTAAAACCTTGTGTGGAGTCGGGGCCGGAACCTGAGGATTCCTCTCCAGTGCTGACATGGATCTTGGGGTACTTCTGGAGTCTCCCCAGGGGAGTCAGTCCTTGTCTCGAATGCGGGCATGCACTGCGCTTTCCTCCAGAGCGGTAGCAGCAGTGTCACGCAGTCCTCCACATGGATCAAAGGATCTATGTTTTTCCCTCGAGTCTTTCCCACGAGGCTTTCCCACGAGGCTTTCCCACAGGGCTGTCCCACGTGGACACGTGGTGGGAGTCGATACTCGGCTTGAACGTCAAGGCAGTGCAGGGAAAACAGGTTCCTCTGGAATGGACTGACACATCTGGGGGACTCTTGGAATGGTGGCACGACCCTGGAGGTCCTCTCGCCTTTCCTGTGGAGAGCGCCTCCTCTTGAGATGAGACGGGAACGCCGGGAATTCTTTCCCTACGAAACAGGGAAAGGATCCCTCATCTCGAGCTAGGAGGCGGAAATGGAGCTCCCCTGGATGTGTGCGGGAACCTCGTGCTTCCTCTCGAGTGGAGACGGGTATGTCGGGGAACTTCTTGAGTTGAGGCAAGGGTGTGAAGGACCCTTTGGAAGTTCCAGAGGTTAGATGTGATTAGCCTCGAGAAGCCTCAGCGGAAATGGGCCTCATCTCGCCTGGAGGGCAAAACCTGCTGGATTTTCTCGAGTTGCGGCAGGTGCTCTCGACTTACGACGGGGACCTCGGGGACCCGCTCTGGTGGCCTCAGGAAAGGCCAGTCCCCATGCGAGTTCCTCGGGGGCCTCTCGGGATTCCTCTCCCGTCGATGCCGGGGCCTAAGACCTTGTGTGGAGTCGGGGCCGGAATCTGAGGATTCCTCTCCAGTGCTGGCATGGATCTTGAGTTACTTCTGGAGTTTCCCCAGGGGAGTCAGTCCTCGTCTCGAATGGGGGCAAGCACTTGCACTTTCCTCCAGAGCGGTAGCAGCAGTGTCACGCAGTCCCCCGCGTGAATCAAAGGATCTATGGTTTTCCCTCGAGTCTTTCCCACGAGGCTTTCCCACGAGGCTTTCCCACAGGGCTGTCCCACGTGCACACGTGGTGGGAGTTGATCCTCGGCTTGAACGTCAAGGCAGTTCAGGGAAAACAGGTTCCTCTGGAATGGACTGACACATCTGGGGGACGCTTGGAATGGTGGCACCACCCTGGAGGTCCTCTCGCCTTTCCTGTGGAGAGCGCCTCCTCTTGAGATGCGACGGGAACGCCGGGAATTCTTTCCCTAGGAAACAGGGAAAGGATCCCTCATCTCGAGCTAGGCGGCGGAAACGGGGCTCCCCTGGATGTGTGCGGGACCCTCGTGCTTCCTCTCCAGTGGAGACGGGTATGTCGGGGAACTTCTTGAGTTGCAGCAAGGGTGTGAAGGACCCTTTGGAAGTTCCAGAGGTTAGATGTGATTAGCCTCGAGAAGCCTCAGCGGAAATGGGCCTCATCTCGCCTGGAGGGCAAAACCTGCTGGATTTTCTCGAGTTGCGGCAGGTGCTCTCGACTTACGACGGGGACCTCGGGGACCCGCTCTGGAGGCCTCAGGAAAGGCCAGTCCCCATGCGAGTTCCTCGGGTGCCTCTCGGGATTCCTCTCCCGTCGATGCCGGGGCCTAAGAGCTTGTGTGGAGTCGGAGCGTGAACCTGAGGATTCTTCTCCAGTGCTGACATGGATCTTGGGGTACTTCTGGAGTCTCCCCAGGGGAGTCAGTCCTCGTCTCGAATGCGGGCATGCATTTGCGCTTTCCTGCAGAGCGGTAGTAGCAGTGTCACGCAGTCTGCCGCCTGGATCAAAGGATCTACGGTTTTCCCTCGAGTCTTTCCCACGAGGCTTTCCCACGAGGCTTTCCCACAGGGTTGTCACACGTGCACACGCGGTGGGAGTCGATCCTCTGCTTGAACGTCAAGCCAGTGCAGGAAAACAGGTTCCTCTAGAATGGTCTGACACATCTGGGGGACTCTTGGAATGGTGCCACGACCCTGGAGTTCCTATCGCCTTTCCTGTGGAGAGCGCCTCCTCTTGAGATGCGACGGGAACGCCGGGAATTCTTTCCGTACGAAACAGGGAAAGGATCCCTCATCTCGAGCTAGGAGGCGGAAAAGGGGCTCCCCTGGATGTGTGCGGGACCCTCGTGCTTCCTCTCGAGTGGAGACGGGTATGTCCGGGAACTTCTTGAGTTGCAGCAAGGTGTGAAGGACCCTTTGGAAGTTCCAATGGTTAGATGTGATTAGCCTCGAGATGCCTAAGCGGAAATGGGCCTCATCTCGCCTAGAGGGCAAAACCTCCTGGATTTTCTCGAGTTGCGGCAGGTGCCTTCGACTTACGACGGGGACCTCGGGGACCCGCTCTGGTGGCCTCAGGAAAGGCCAGTCCTCATGCGAGTTCCTTGGGGGCCTCTCGGGATTCCTCTCCCGTCGATGCCGGGGCCTAAAACCTTGTGTGGAGTCGGGGCCGGAACCTGAGGATTCCTCTCCAGTGCTGACATGGATCTTGGGGTACTTCTGGAGTCTCCCCAGAGGAGTCAGTCCTTGTCTCGAATGCGGGCATGCACTGCGCTTTCCTCCAGAGCGGTAGCAGCAGTGTCACGCATTCCGCCACATGGATCAAAGGATCTATGGTTTTCCCTCGAGTCTTTCCCACGAGGCTTTCCCACGAGGCTTTCCCACAGGGCTGTCCCACGTGCACACGTGGTGGGAGTCGATCCTCGGCTTGAACGTCAAGGCAGTGCAGGGAAAACAGGTTCCTCTGGAATGGACTGACACATCTGCGGGACTCTTGGAATGGTGGCACGACCCTGGAGGTCCTCTCGCCTTTCCTGTGGAGAGCGCCTCCTCTTGAGATGAGACGGGAACGCCGGGAATTCTTTCCCTACGAAACAGGGAAAGGATCCCTCATCTCGAGCTAGGAGGCGGAAACGGGGCTCCCCTGGATGTGTGCGGGAACCTCGTGCTTCCTCTCGAGTGGAGACGGGGATGTCGGGGAACTTCTGGACTTGCAGCAAGGGTGTGAAGGACCCTTTGGAAGTTCCAGAGGTTAGATGTGATTATCCTCGAGAAGCCTCAGCGGAAATGGGCCTCATCTCGCCTGGAGGGCAAAACCTCCTGGATTTTCTCGAGTTGCGGCAGGTACTCTCGACTTACGACGGGGACCTCGGGGACCCGCTCTGGTGGCCTCAGGAAAGGCCAGTCCCCATGCGAGTTCCTCGGGGGCCTCTCGGGATTCCTCTCCCGTCGATGCCGGGGCCTAAGACCTTGTGTGGAGTCGGGGCCGGAACCTGAGGATTCCTCTCCAGTGCTGGCATGGATCTTGAGTTACTTCTGGAGTTTCCCCAGGGGAGTCAGTCCTCGTCTCGAATGGGGGCATGCACTTGCACTTTCCTCCAGAGCGGTAGCAGCAGTGTCACGCAGTCCGCAGCGTGAATCAAAGGATCTATGGTTTTCCCTCGAGTCTTTCCCACGAGGCTTTCCCACGAGGCTTTCCCACAGCGCTGTCCCACGTGCACACGTGGTGGGAGTCGATCCTCGGCTTGAACGTCAAGGCAGTGCAGGGAAAACAGGTTCCTCTGGAATGGACTGACACATCTGGGGGACTCTTGGAATGGTGGCACGACCCTGGAGTTCCTCTCGGCTTTCCTGTGGAGAGCGCCTCCTCTTGAGATGCGACGGGAACGCCGGGAATTCTTTCCGTACGAAACAGGGAAAGGATCCCTCATCTCGAGCTAGGAGGCGGAAAAGGGGCTCCCCTGGATGTGTGCGGGACCCTCGTGCTTCCTCTCGAGTGGAGACGGGTATGTCGGGGAACTTCTTGAGTTGCAGCAAGGGTGTGAAGGACCCTTTGCAAGTTCCAGTGGTTAGATGTGATTAGCCTCGAGAAGCCTCAGCGGAAATGGGCCTCATCTCGCCTAGAGGGCAAAACATCCTGGATTTTCTCGAGTTGCGGCAGGTGCTCTCGACTTACGACGGGGACCTCGGGGACCCGCTCTGGTGGCCTCAGGAAAGGCCAGTCCCCATGCAAGTTCCTCGGGGGCCTCTCGGGATTCCTCTCCCGTAGATGCCGGGGCCTAAGACCTTGTGTGGAGTCGGGGCCGGAACCTGAGGATTCCTCTCCAGTGCTGGCATGGATCTTGAGTTACTTCTGGAGTTTCCCCAGGGGAGTCAGTCCTCGTCTCGAATGGGGGCATGCACTTGCACTTTCCTCCAGAGCGGTAGCAGCAGTGTCACGCAGTCCGCCGCCTGGATCAAAGGATCTATGGTTTTCCCTCGAGGCTTTCCCACGAGGCTTTCCCACGAGGCTTTCCCACAGGGCTGTCCCACGTGCACACGTGGTGGGAGTTGATCCTCGGCTTGAACGTCAAGGCAGTTCAGGGAAAACAGGTTCCTCTGGAATGGACTGACACATCTGGGGGACGCTTGGAATGGTGGCACGACCCTGGAGGTCCTCTCGCCTTTCCTGTGGAGAGCGCCTCCTCTTGAGATGCGACGGGAACGCTGGGAATTCTTTCCCTAGGAAACAGGGAAAGGATCCCACATCTCGAGCTAGGAGGCGGAAACGGGGCTCCCCTGGATGTGTGCGGGACCCTCGTGCTTCCTCTCGAGTGGAGACGGGTATGTCGGGGAACTTCTTGAGTAGCAGCAAGGGTGTGAAGGACCCTTTGGAAGTTCCAGTGGTTAGATGTGATTAGCCTCGAGAAGCCTCAGCGGAAATGGGGCTCATCTCGCCTGGAGGGCAAAACCTCCTGGATTTTCTCGAATTGCGGCAGGTGCTTTCGACTTACGACGGTGACCTCAGGGACCCGCTCTGGTGGCCTCAGGAAAGGCCAGTCCCCATGCGAGTTCCTCGTGGGCCTCTCGGGATTCCTCTCCCGTCGATGGCGGGGCCTAAGATCTTGTGTGGAGTCGAAGCCGGAACCTGTGGATTCCTCTCCAGTGCTGACATGGATCTTGGGGTACTTCTGGAGTTTCCCCAGGCGAGTCAGTCCTCGTCTCGAATGCGGGCATGCACTTGCGCTTTCCTCCAAAGCGGTAGCAGCAGTGTCACGCAGTCCGCCGCGTGGATCAAAGGATCTATGGTTTTCCCTCGAGTCTTTCCCACGAGGCTTTCCCACGAGGCTTTCCCACAGGGCTGTCCCACGTGCACACGTGGTGGGAGTCGATCCTCGGCTTGAACGTCAAGGCAGTGCAGGGAAAACAGGTTCCTCTGGAATGGACTGACACATCTGGGGGACTCTTGGAATGGTGGCACGACCCTGGAGTTCCTCTCGCCTTTCCTGTGGAGAGCGCCTCCTCTTGAGATGCGACGGGAACGCCGGGAATTCTTTCCCTACGAAACAGGGAAAGGATCCCTCATCTCGAGCTAGGAGGAGGAAACGGGGCTCCCCTGGATGTGTGCGGGACCCTCGTGCTTCCTCTCGAGTGGAGACGGGTATGTCGGGGAACTTCTTGAGTTGCAGCAAGGGTGTGAAGGACCCTTTGGAAGTTCCAGAGGTTAGATGTGATTAGCCTCGAGAAGCCTCAGCGGAAATGGGCCTCATCTCGCCTGGAGGGCAAAACCTCCTGGATTTTCTCGAGTTGCGGCAGGTGCTCTCGACTTACGATGGGGACCTCGGGGACAAGCTCTGGTGGCCTCAGGAAAGGCCAGTTCCCATGCGAGTTCCTCGGGGGCCTCTCTGGATTCCTCTCCCGTCGATGCCGGGGCTTAAGACCTTGTGTAGAGTCGGGGCGGGAACCTGAGGATTCCTCTCCAGTGCTGACATGGATCTTGGGGTACTTCTGGAGTCTCCCCAGGGGAGTCAGTCCTGGTCTCGAATGCGGGCATGCACTTGCGCTTTCCTCCAGAGCGGTAGCAGCAGTGTCACGCAGTCCGCCGCGTGGATCAAAGGATCTATGGTTTTCCCTCGAGTCTTTCCCACGAGGCTTTCCCACGAGGCTTTTCCACAGGGCTGTCCCACGTGCACACGTGGTGGGAGTCGATCCTCGGCTTGAACGTCAAGGCAGTGCAGGGAAAACAGGTTCCTCTAGAATGGACTGACACATCTGGGGTACTCTTGGAATGGTGGCACGACTCTGGAGTTCCTCTCGCCTTTCCTGTGCAGAGCGCCTCCTCTTGAGATGCGACGGGAACGCCGGGAATTCTTTCCCTACGAAACAGGGAAAGGATCCCTCATCTCGAGCTAGGAGGCGGAAACGGGGCTCCCCTGGATGTGTGCGGGACTCTCGTGCTTCCTCTCGAGTGGAGACGGGTATGTCGGGGAACTTCTTGAGTTGCAGCAAGGGTGTGAAGGACCCTTTGGAAGTTCCAGTGGTTAGATGTGATTAGCCTCGAGAAGCCTCAGCGGAAATGGGCCTCATCTCGCCTGGAGGGCAAAACCTCCTGGATTTTCTCGAGTTGCGGCAGGTGCTCTCGACTTACGACGGGGACCTCAGGGACCCGCTCTGGTGGCCTCAGGAAAGGCCAGTCCCCATGCGAGTTCCTCGGGGGCCTCTCGGGATTCCTCTCCCGTCCATGCCGGGGCCTAAGACCTTGTGTGGAGTCGGGGCCGGAACCTGAGGATTCCTCTCCAGTGCTGACATGGATCTTGGGCTACTTCTGGAGTCTCCCCAGGGGAGTCAGTCCTCGTCTCGCATGCGGGCATGCACTTGCGCTTTCCTCCAGAGCGGTAGCAGCAGTGTCACGCAGTCCGCCGCGTGGATCAAAGGATCTATGGTTTTCCCTCGAGTCTTTCCCACGAGGCTTTCCCACGAGGCTTTCCCACGAGGCTTTTCCACAGGGTGTCCCACGTGCACACGTGGTGGGCGTCGATCCTCGGCTTGAACGTCAAGGCAGTGCAGGGAAAACAGGTTCCTCTGGAATGGACTGACACATCTGGGGGACTCTTGGAATGGTGGCACGACCCTGGAGTTCCTCTCGCCTTTCCTGTGGAGAGCGCCTCCTCTTGAGATGCGACGGGAACGCCGGGAATTCTTTCCGTACGAAACAGGGAAAGGATACCTCATCTCGAGCTAGGATGCGGAAACGGGGCTCCCCGGGATGTGTGCGGGACCCTCGTGCTACCTCTCGAGTGGGCACGGGTATGTCGGGGAACTTCTTGAGTTGCAGCAAGGGTGTGAAGGACCCTTTGGAAGTTCCAGTGGTTAGATGTGATTAGCCTCGAGAAGCCTCAGCGGAAATGGGCCTCATCTCGCCTGGTGGGCAAAACCTCCTGGATTTTCTCGAGTTGCGGCAGGTGCTCTCGACTTACGACGGGGACCTCAGTGACCCGCTCTGGTGGCCTCAGGAAAGGCCAGTCCCCAAGCGAGTTACTCGGGGTCCTCTCGGGATTCCTCTCCCGTCGATGCCGGGGCCTAAGACCTTGTGTGCAGTCGAGGCCGGAACTTGAGGATTCCTCTCCAGTGCTGACATGGATCTTGGGCTACTTCTGGAGTCTCCCCAGGGGAGTCAGTCCTCGTCTCGAATGCGGGCATGCACTTGCGCTTTCCTCCAGAGCGGTAGCAGCAGTGTCACGCAGTCCGCCGCGTGGATCAAAAGATCTATGGTTTTCCCTCAAGTTTTTCCCACGAGGCTTTCCCACGAGGCTTTCCCACAGGGCTGTCCCACGTGCACACGTGGTGGGAGTCGATCCTCGGCTTGAACGTCAAGGCAGTGCAGGGAAAACAGGTTCCTCTGGAATGGACTGACACATCTGGGGGACTCTTGGAATGGTGGCACGACCCTGGAGTTCCTCTCGCCTTTCCTGTGGAGAGCGCCTCCTCTTGAGATGCGACCGGAACGCTGGGAATTCTTTCCGTACGAAACAGGGAAAGGATCCCTCATCTCGAGCTAGGAGGCGGAAACCGGGCTCCCCTGGATGTGTGCGGGACCCTCGTGCTTCCTCTCGAGTGGAGACGGGTATGTCGGGGAACTTCTGGACTTGCAGCAAGGGTGTGAAGGACCCTTTGGAAGTTCCAGTGGTTAGATGTGATTAGCCTCGAGAAGCCTCAGCGGAAATGGGCCTCATCTCGCCTGCAGGGCAAAACCTCCTGGATTTTCTCGAGTTGCAGCAGGTGCTCTCGACTTAGGACGGGGACCTCAGGGACCCGCTCTGGTGGCCTCAGGAAAGGCCAGTCCCCATGCGAGTTCCTCGGGGGCGTCTCGGGATTCCTCTCCCGTCTATGCCGGGGCCTAAGACCTTGTGTGGATTCGGGGCCGGAACCTGAGGATTCCTCTCCAGTGCTGACATGGACCTTGGGGTACTTCTGGAGTCTCCCCAGGGGAGTCAGTCCTCGTCTCGAATGCGGGCATGCACTTGCGCTTTCCTCCAGAGCGGTAGCAGCAGTGTCACGCAGTCCGCCGCGTGGATCAAAGGATCTATGGTTTTCCCTCGAGTCTTTCCCACGAGGCTTTCCCACAGGGCTGTCCCACGTGCACACGTGGTGGGAGTCGATCCTCGGCTTGAACGTCAAGGCAGTGCAGGGAAAACAGGTTCCTCTGGAATGGACTGACACATCTGGGGGACTCTTGGAATGGTGGCACGACCCTGGAGTTCCTCTCGCCTTTCCTGTGGAGAGCGCCTCCTCTTGAGATGCGACGGGAACGCCGGGAATTCTTTCCCTACGAAACAGGGAAACGATCCCTCATCTCGAGCTAGGAGGCGGAAACGGGGCTCCCCTGGATGTGTGCGGGACACCACGTGCTACCTCACGAGTGGACACGGGTATGTCGTGGAACTTCTTGAGTTGCAGCAAGGGTGTGAAGGACCCTTTGGAAGTTCCAGTGGTTAGATGTGATTAGCCTCGAGAAGCCTCAGCGGAAATGGGCCTCATCTCTCCTGCAGGGCAAAACGTCCTGGATTTTCTCGAGTTGCGGCAGGTGCTCTCGACTTACGACGGGGACCTCAGGGACCCGCTCTGGTGGCCTCAGGAAAGGCCAGTCCCCATGCGAGTTCCTCGGGGGCCTCTCGGGATTCCTCTCCCGTCGATGCCGGGGCCTAAGACCTTGTGTGGATTCGGGGCCGGAACCTGAGGATTCCTCTCCAGTGCTGACATGGATCTTGGGCTACTTCTGGAGTCTCCCCAGGGGAGTCAGTCCTCGTCTCGAATGCGGGCATGCACTTGCGCTTTCCTCCAGAGCGGTAGCAGCAGTGTCACGCAGTCCGCCGCGTGGATCAAAGGATCTATGGTTTTCCCTCGAGTCTTTCCCACGAGGCTTTCCCACGAGGCTTTCCCACAGGGCTGTCCCACGTGCACACGTGGTGGGAGTCGATCCTCGGCTTGAACGTCAAGGCAGTGCAGGGAAAACAGGTTCCTCTGGAATGGACTGACACATCTGGGGGACTCTTGGAATGGTGGCACGACCCTGGAGTTCCTCTCGCCTTTCCTGTGGAGAGCGCCTCCTCTTGAGATGCGACTGGAACGCCGGGAATTCTTTCCCTACGAAACAGGGAAAGGATCCCTCATCTCGAGCTAGGAGGCGAAAACGGGTCTCCCCTGGATGTGTGCGGGACCCTCGTGCTTCCTCTCGAGTGGAGACGGGTATGTCGGGGAACTTCTGGACTTGCAGCAAGGGTGTGAAGGACCCTTTGGAAGTTCCAGTGGTTAGATGTGATTAGCCTCGAGAAGCCTCAGCGGAAATGGGCCTCATCTCGACTGCAGGGCAAAACCTCCTGGATTTTCTCGAGTTGCGGCAGGTGCTCTCGACTTACGACGGGGACCTCAGGGACCCGCTCTGGTGGCCTCAGGAAAGGCCAGTCCCCATGCGAGTTCCTCGGGGGCCTCTCGGGATTCCTCTCCCGTCGAAGCCGGGGCCTAAGACCTTGTGTGGAGTCGGGGCCGGAACCTGAGGATTCCTCTCCAGTGCTGACATGGATCTTGGGCTACTTCTGGAGTCTCCCCAGGGGAGTCAGTCCTCGTCTCGAATGCGGGCATGCACTTGCGCTTTCCTCCAGAGCGGTAGCAGCAGTGTCACGCACTCCGCCGCGTGGATCAAAGGATCTATGGTTTTCCCTCGAGTCTTTCCCACGAGGCTTTCCCACGAGGCTTTTCCACAGGGCTGTCCCACGTGCACACGTGGTGGGAGTCGATCCTCGGCTTGAACGTCAAGGCAGTGCAGGGAAAACAGGTTCCTCTGGAATGGACTGACACATCTGGGGGACTCTTGGAACGGTGGTACGACCCTGGAGTTCCTCTCGCCTTTCCTGTGGAAAGCGTCTCCTCTTGAGATGCGACGGGAACGCCGGGAATTCTTTCCCTAGGAAACAGGGAAAGGATCCCTCATCTCGAGCTAGGAGGCGGAAACGGGGCTCCCCTGGATGTGTGCGGGACCCTCGTGCTTCCTCTCGAGTGGAGACGGGTATGTCGGGGAACTTCTTGAGTTGCAGCAAGGGTATGAAGGACCCTTTGGAAGTTCCAGTGGTTAGATGTGATTAGCCTCGAGTAGCCTCAGCGGAAATGGGCCTCATCTCGCCTGGAGGGCAAAACCTCCTGGATTTTCTCGAGTTGCGGCAGGTGCTCTCGACTTACGACGGGGACCTCAGGGACCCGCTCTGGTGGCCTCAGGAAAGGCCAGTCCCCATGCGAGTTCCTCGGGGCCTCTCGGGATTCCTCTCCCGTCGATACCGGGGCCTAAGACCTTGTGTGGAGTCGGGGCCGGAACCTGAGGATTCCTCTCCAGTGCTGACATGGATCTTGGGCTACTTCTGGAGTCTCCCCAGGGGAGTCAGTCCTCGTCTCGAATGCGGGCATGCACTTGCGCTTTCCTCCAGAGCGGTAGCAGCAGTGTCACGCAGTCCACCGCGTGGATCAAAGGATCTATGGTTTCCCTCGAGTCTTTCCCACGAAGCTTTCCCACAGGGCTGTCCCACGTGCACACGTGGTGGGAGTCGATCCTCGGCTTGAACGTCAAGGCAGTGCAGGGAAAACAGGTTCCTCTGGAATGGACTGACACATCTGGGGGACTCTTGGAATGGTGGCACGACCCTGGAGTTCCTCTCGCCTTTCCTGTGGACAGTGCCTCCTCTTGAGATGCGACGGGAACGCCGTGAATTCTTTCCCTACGAATCAGGGAAAGGATCCCTCATCTCGAGCTGGGAGGCGGAAACGGGGCTCGCCTGGATGTGTGCGGGACCCTCGTGCTTCCTCTCGAGTGGAGACGGCTATGTCGGGGAACTTCTGGACTTGCAGCAAGGGTGTGAAGGACCCTTTGGAAGATCCAGTGGTTTGATGTGATTAGCCTCGAGAAGCCTCAGCGGAAATGGAACTCATCTCGCCTGGAGGGCAAAACCTCCTGGATTTTCTCGAGTTGCGGCAGGTGCTCTCGACTTACGACAGGGACCTCAGGGACCCGCTCTGGTGGCCTCAGGAAAGGCCAGTCCCCATGCGAGTTTCTCGGGGGCCTCTCGGGGTTCCTCTCCCGTCGATGCCGGGGCCTAAGACCTTGTGTGGAGTCGGGGCCGGAACCTGAGGCATCCTCTCCAGTGATGACATGGATCTTGGGCTACTTCTGGAGTCTCCCCAGGGGAGTCAGTCCTCGTCTCGAATGCGGGCATGCACTTGCGCTTTCCTCCAGAGCAGTAGCAGCAGTGTCACGCAGTCCGCCGTGTGGATCAAAGGATCTATGGTTTTCCCTCGAGTCTTTCCCACGAGGCTTTCCCACGAGGCTTTTCCAGAGGGCTGTCCCACGTGCACACGTGGTGGGAGTCGATCCTCGGCTTGAACGTCAAGGCAGTGCAGGGAAAACAGGTTCCTCTGGAATGGACTGACACATCTGGGGGACTATTGGAATGGTGGTACGACCCTGGAGTTCCTCTCGCCTTTGCTGTGGAAAGCGCCTCCTCTTGAGATGCGACGGGAACGCCGGGAATTCTTTCCCTACGAAACAGGGAAAGGATCCCTCATCTCGAGCTAGGAGGCGGAAACGGGGCTCCCCTGGATGTGTGCGGGACCCTCGTGCTTCCTCTCGAGTGGAGACGGGTATGTCGGGGAACTTCTTGAGTTGCAGCAAGGGTATGAAGGACCCTTTGGAAGTTCCAGTGGTTAGATGTGATTAGCCTCGAGTAGCCTCAGCGGAAATGGGCCTCATCTCGCCTGGAGGGCAAAACCTCCTGGATTTTCTCGAGTTGCGGCAGGTGCTCTCGACTTACGACGGGGACCTCAGGGACCCGCTCTGGTGGCCTCAGGAAAGGCCAGTCCCCATGCGAGTTCCTCGGGGGCCTCTCGGGATTCCTCTCCCGTCAATGCCGGGGCCTAAGACCTTGTGTGGAGTCGGGGCCGGAACGTGAGGATTCCTCTCCAGTGCTGACATGGATCTTGGGCTACTTCTGGAGTCTCCCCAGGGGAGTCAGTCCTCGTCTCGCATGCGGGCATGCACTTGCGCTTTCCTCCAGAGCGGTAGCAGCAGTGTCACGCAGTCCGCCGCGTGGATGAAAGGATCTATGGTTTTCCCTCGAGTCTTTCCCACGAGGCTTTCCCACGAGGCTTTTCCACAGGGTGTCCCACGTGCACACGTGGTGGGCGTCGATCCTCGGCTTGAACGTCAAGGCAGTGCAGGGAAAACAGGTTCCTCTGGAATGGACTGACACATCTGGGGGACTCTTGGAATGGTGGCACGACCCTGGAGTTCCTCTCGCCTTTCCTGTGGAGAGCGCCTCCTCTTGAGATGCGACGGGAACGGCGGGAATTCTTTCCGTACGAAACAGGGAAAGGATACCTCATCTCGAGCTAGGAGGCGGAAACGGGGCTCCCCGGGATGTGTGCGGGACCCTCGTGCTACCTCTCGAGTGGGCACGGGTATGTCGGGGAACTTCTTGAGTTGCAGCAAGGGTGTGAAGGACCCTTTGGAAGTTCCAGTGGTTAGATGTGATTAGCCTCGAGAAGCCTCAGCGGAAATGGGCCTCATCTCGCCTGGTGGGCAAAACCTCCTGGATTTTCTCGAGTTGCGGCAGGTGCTCTCGACTTACGAAGGGGACCTCAGGGACCCGCTCTGGTGGCCTCAGGAAAGGCCAGTCCCCAAGCGAGTTACTCGGGGTCCTCTCGGGATTCCTCTCCCGTCGATGCCGGGGCCGAAGACCTTGTGTGCAGTCGAGGCCGGAACTTGAGGATTCCTCTCCAGTGCTGACATGGATCTTGGGGTACTTCTGGAGTCTCCCCAGGGGAGTCAGTCCTCGTCTCGAATGCGGGCATGCACTTGCGCTTTCCTCCAGAGCGGTAGCAGCAGTGTCACGCAGTCCGCCGCGTGGATCAAAAGATCTATGGTTTTCCCTCAAGTTTTTCCCACGAGGCTTTCCCACGAGGCTTTCCTACAGGGCTGTCCCTCGTGCACACGTGGTGGGAGTCGATCCTCGGCTTGAACGTCAAGGCAGTGCAGGGAAAACAGGTTCCTCTGGAATGGACTGACACATCTGGGGGACTCTTGGAATGGTGGCACGACCCTGGAGTTCCTCTCGCCTTTCCTGTGGAGAGCGCCTCCTCTTGAGATGCGACGGGAACGCTGGGAATTCTTTCCCTTCGAAACAGGGAAAGGATCCCTCATCTCGAGCTAGGAGGCGGAAACCGGGCTCCCCTGGATGTGTGCGGGACCCTCGTGCTTCCTCTCGAGTGGAGACGGGTATGTCGGGGAACTTCTGGACTTGCAGCAAGGGTGTGAAGGACCCTTTGGAAGTTCCAGTGGTTGGATGTGATTAGCCTCGAGAAGCCTCAGCGGAAATGGGCCTCATCTCGCCTGCAGGGCAAAACCTCCTGGATTTTCTCGAGTTGCAGCAGGTGCTCTCGACTTAGGACGGGGACCTCAGGGACCCGCTCTGGTGGCCTCAGGAAAGGCCAGTCCCCATGCGAGTTCCTCGGGGGCGTCTCGGGATTCCTCTCCCGTCTATGCCGGGGCCTAAGACCTTGTGTGGATTCGGGGCCGGAACCTGAGGATTCCTCTCCAGTGCTGACATGGACCTTGGGGTACTTCTGGAGTCTCCCCAGGGGAGTCAGTCCTCGTCTCGAATGCGGGCATGCACTTGCGCTTTCCTCCAGAGCGGTAGCAGCAGTGTCACGCAGTCCGCCGCGTGGATCAAAGGATCTATGGTTTTCCCTCGAGTCTTTCCCACGAGGCTTTCCCACAAGGCTGTCCCACGTGCACACGTGGTGGGAGTCGATCCTCGGCTTGAACGTCAAGGCAGTGCAGGGAAAACAGGTTCCTCTGGAATGGACTGACACATCTGGGGGACTCTTGGAATGGTGGCACGACCCTGGAGTTCCTCTCGCCTTTCCTGTGGAGAGCGCCTCCTCTTGAGATGCGACGGGAACGCCGGGAATTCTTTCCCTACGAAACAGGGAGACGATCCCTCATCTCGAGCTAGGAGGCGGAAACGGGGCTCCCCTGGATGTGTGCGGGACCCTCGTGCTACCTCACGAGTGGACACGGGTATGTCGTGGAACTTCTTGAGTTGCAGCAAGGGTGTGAAGGACCCTTTGGAAGTTCCAGTGGTTAGATGTGATTAGCCTCGAGAAGCCTCAGCGGAAATGGGCCTCATCTCGCCTGCAGGGCAAAACGTCCTGGATTTTCTCGAGTTGCGGCAGGTGCTCTCGACTTACGACGGGGACCTCAGGGACCCGCTCTGGTGGCCTCAGGAAAGGCCAGTCCCCATGCGAGTTCCTCGGGGGCCTCTCGGGATTCCTCTCCCGTCGATGCCGGGGCCTAAGACCTTGTGTGGAGTCGGGGCCGGAACCTGAGGATTCCTCTCCAGTGCTGACATGGATCTTGGGCTACTTCTGGAGTCTCCCCAGGGGAGTCAGTCCTCGTCTCGAATGCGGGCATGCACTTGCGCTTTCCTCCAGAGCGGTAGCAGCAGTGTCACGCAGTCCGCCGCGTGGATCAAAGGATCTATGGTTTTCCCTCGAGTCTTTCCCACGAGGCTTTCCCACGAGGCTTACCCACAGGGCTGTCCCACGTGCACACGTGGTGGGAGTCGATCCTCGGCTTGAACGTCAAGGCAGTGCAGGGAAAACAGGTTCCTCTGGAATGGACTGACTCATCTGGGGGACTCTTGGAATGGTGGCACGACCCTGGAGTTCCTCTCGCCTTTCCTGTGGAGAGCGCCTCCTCTTGAGATGCGACTGGAACGCCGGGAATTCTTTCCCTACGAAACAGGGAAAGGATCCCTCATCTCGAGCTAGGAGGCGAAAACGGGTCTCCCCTGGATGTGTGCGGGACCCTCGTGCTTCCTCTCGAGTGGAGACGGGTATGTCGGGGAACTTCTGGACTTGCAGCAAGGGTGTGAAGGACCCTTTGGAAGTTCCAGTGGTTAGATGTGATTAGCCTCGAGAAGCCTCAGCGGAAATGGGCCTCATCTCGCCTGCAGGGCAAAACCTCCTGGATTTTCTCGAGTTGCGGCAGGTGCTCTCGACTTACGACGGGGACCTCAGGGACCCGCTCTGGTGGCCTCAGGAAAGGCCAGTCGCCATGCGAGTTCCTCGGGGGCCACTCGGGATTCCTCTCCCGTCGATGCCGGGGCCTAAGACCTTGTGTGGAGTCGGGGCCGGAACCTGAGGATTCCTCTCCAGTGCTGACATGGATCTTGGGGTACTTCTGGAGTCTCCCCAGGGGAGTCAGTGCTCGTCTCGAATGCGGGCATGCACTTGCGCTTTCCTCCAGACCTGTAGCAGCAGTGTCACGCAGTCGGCCGCGTGGATCAAAGGATGTATGGTTTTCCCTCGAGTCTTTCCCACGAGGCTTTCCCACAGGGCTGTCCCACGTGCACACGTGGTGGGAGTCGATCCTCGGCTTGAACGTCAAGGCAGTGCAGGGAAAACAGGTTCCTCTGGAATGGACTGACACATCTGGGGGACTCTTGGAATGGTGGCACGACCCTGGAGTTCCTCTCGCCTTTCCTGTGGAGAGCGCCTCCTCTTGAGATGCGAAGGGAACGCCGGGAATTCTTTCCCTATGAAACAGGGAAAGGATCCATCATCTCGAGCTAGGAGGCGGAAACGGGGCTCCCCTGGATGTGTGCGGGACCCTCGTGCTACCTCACGAATGGACACGGGTATGTCGTGGAACTTCTTGAGTTGCAGCAAGGGTGTGAAGGACCCTTTGGAAGTTCCAGTGGTTAGATGTGATTAGCCTCGAGAAGCCTCAGCGGAAATGGGCCTCATCTCGCCTGGAGGGCAAAACCTCCTGGATTTTCTCGAGTTGCGGCAGGTGCTCTCGACTTACGACGGGGACCTCAGGGACCCGCTCTGGTGGCCTCAGGAAAGGCCAGTCCCCATGCGAGTTCCTCGGGGGCCACTCGGGATTCCTCTCCCGTCGATGCCGGGGCCTAAGACCTTGTGTGGAGTCGGGGCCGGAACGTGAGGATTCCTCTCCAGTGCTGACATGGAACTTGGGCTATTTCTGGAGTCTCCCCAGGGAGTCAGTCCTCGTCTCGAATGCGGGCATGCACTTGCGCTTTCCTCCAGAGCGGTAGCAGCAGTGTCACGCAGTCCGCCGCGTGGATCAAAGGATCTATGGTTTTCCCTTGAGTCTTTCCCACGAGGCTTTCCCACGAGGCTTTCCCACAGGGCTGTCCCACGTGCACACGCGGTGGGAGTCGATCCTCGGCTTGAACGTCAAGGCAGTGCAGGGAAAACAGGTTCCTCTGGAATGGACTGACACATCTGGGGGACTCTTGGAATGGTGGCACGACCCTGGAGTTCCTCTCGCCTTTCCTGTGGAGAGTGCCTCCTCTTGAGATGCGACGGGAACGCCGGGAATTCTTTCCCTACGAAACAGGGAAAGGATCCCTCATCTCGAGCTAGGAGGCGGAAACGGGGCTCCCCTGGCTGTGTGCGGGACCCTCGTGCTTCCTCTCGAGTGGAGACAGGTATGTCGGGGAACTTCTTGAGTTGCAGCAAGGGTGTGAAGGACCCTTTGGAAGCTCCAGTGGTTAGATATGATTAGCCTCGAGATGCCTCACAGGAAATGGGCCTCATCTCGCCTGGAGGGCAAAACCTCCTGGATTTTCTCGAGTTGCGGCAGGTGCTCTCGACTTACGACGGGGACCTCAGGGACCCGCTCTGGTGGCCTCAGGAAAGGCCAGTCCCCATGCGAGTTCCACGGGGCCTCTCGGGATTCCTCTCCCGTCGATGCCGGGGCCTAAGACCTTGTGTGGAGTCGGGGCCGGAACCTGAGGATTCCTCTCCAGTGCTGACATGGATCTTGGGGTACTTCTGGAGTCTCTCCAGGGGAGTCAGTCCTCGTCTCGAATGCGGGCATGCACTTGCGCTTTCCTCCGGAGCGGTAGCAGCAGTTTCACGCAGTCCGCCGCGTAGATCAAAGGATCTATGCTTTTACCTCGAGTCTTTCCCACGAGGCTTTCCCACGAGGCTTTCCCACAGGGCTGTCCCACGTGCACACGTGGTGGGTGTCGATCCTCGGCTTGAACGTCAAGGCAGTGCAGGGAAAACAGGTTCCTCTGGAATGGACTGACACATCTGGGGGGCTCTTGGAATGGTGGCACGACCCTGGAGTTCCTCTCGCCTTTCCTGTGGAGAGCGCCTCCTCTTGAGATGCCACGGGAACGCCGGGAATTCTTTTCCTACGAAACTGGGAAAGGATCCCTCATCTCGAGTTAGGAGGCGGAAACGGGGCTCCCCTGGATGTGTGCGGGACCCTCGTGCTTCCTGTCGAGTGGAGACGGGTATGTCGGGGAACTTCTTGAGTTGCAGCAAGGGTGTGAAGGACCCTTTGGAAGTTTCAGTGGTTAGATGTGATTAGCCTCGAGAAGCCTCAGCGGAAATGGGCCTCATCTCGCCTGGAGGGCAAAACCTCCTGGATTTTCTCGAGTTGCGGCAGGTGCTCTCGAATTACGACGGGGACCACGGGGACCCGCTCTGGTGGCCTCAGGAAAGGCGAGTCCCCATGCGAGTTCCTCGGGGGCCTCTCGGGATTCCTCTCCCGTCGATGCCAGGGCCTAAGACCTTGTGTGGAGTCGGGGCCGGAAACTGAGGATTCCTCTCCAGTGCTGACATGGATCTTGGGGTACTTCTGGGGTCTCCCCAGGGGAGTCAGTCCTCGTCTTGAATGCGGGCATGCACTTGCGCTTTCCTCCGGAGCGGTAGCAGCAGTTTCACGCAGTCCGCCGCGTAGATCAAAGGATCTATGCTTTTACCTCGAGTCTTTCCCACGAGGCTTTCCCACGAGGCTTTCCCACAGGGCTGTCCCACGTGCACACGTGGTGGGAGTCGATCCTCGGCTTGAACGTCAAGGCAGTGCAGGGAAAACAGGTTCCTCTGGAATGGACTGACACATCTGGGGGGCTCTTGGAATGGTGGCACGTCCCTGGAGTTCCTCTCGCCTTTCCTGTGGAGAGCGCCTCCTCTTGAGATGCGACGGGAACGCCGGGAATTCTTTCCCTTCGAAACTGGGAAAGGATCCCTCATCTCGAGCTAGGAGGCGGAAACGGGGCTCCCCTGGATGTGTGCGGGACCCTCGTGCTTCCTCTCGAGTGGAGACGGGTATGTCGGGGAACTTCTTGAGTTGCAGCAAGGGTGTGAAGGACCCTTTGGAAGTTTCAGTGGTTAGATGTGATTAGCCTCGAGAAGCCTCAGCGGAAATGGGCCTCATCTCGCCTGGAGGGCAAAACCTCCTGGATTTTCTCCAGTTGCGGCAGGTGCTCTCGAATTACGACGGGGACCACGGGGACCCGCTCTGGTGGCCTCAGGAAAGGCCAGTCCCCATGCGAGTTCCTCGGGGGCCTCTCGTGATTCCTCTCCCGTCGATGCCGGGGCCAAAGACCTTGTGTGGAGTCGGGGCCGGAAACTGAGGATTCCTCTCCAGTGCTTACATGGATCTTGGGGTACTTCTGGGGTCTCCCCAGGGGAGTCAGTCCTTGTCTTGAATGCGGGCATGCACTTGTGCTTTCCTCCAGAGCGGTAGCCGCAGTGTCACGCAGTCCGCCGCGTGGATCAAAGGATCTATGGTTTTCCCTCGAGTCTTTCCCACGAGGCTTTCCCACAGGGCTGTCCCACGTGCACACGTGGTGGGAGTCGATCCTCGGCTTGAACGTCAAGGCAGTGCAGGGAAAACAGGTTCCTCTGGAATGGACTGACACATCTGAGGGACTCTTGGAATGGTGGCACGACCCTGGAGTTCATCTCGCCTTTCCTGTGGAGAGCGCCTCCTCTTGAGATGCGACGGGAACGCCAGGAATTCTTTCCCTACGAGACAGGGAAAGGATCCCTCATCTCGAGCTAGGAGGCGGAAACGGGGCTCCCCTGGATGTGTGGGGGACCCTCGTGGTTCCTCTCGAGTGGAGATGGGTATGTCGGGGAACTTCTTGAGTTGCAGCAAGGGTGTGAAGGACCCTTTGGAAGTTCCAGTGGTTAGATGTGATTAGCCTCGAGAAGCCTCAGCGGAAATGGGCGCATCTTCCTGGAGGGCAAAACCTCCTGGATTTTCTCGAGTTGCGGCAGGTGCTAGCGACTTACGACGGGGACCTCAGGGACCCGCTCTGCTGGCCTCAGGAATGGTCAGTCCCCATGTGAGTTCCTCGGGGGCCTATCGGGATTCCTCTCCCGTCGATGCCGGGGCCTAAGACCTTGTGTGGATTCGGGGCCGGACCCTGAGGATTCCTCTCCAGTGCTGACATGGATCTTGGGGTACTTCTGGAGTCTCCCCAGAGGAGTCAGTGCTCGTCTCGAATGCGGGCATGCACTTGCGCTTTCCTCCGGACCGGTAGCAGCAGTGTCACACATTCCGCCGCGTGGATCAAAGGATCTATGGTTTTCCCTCGAGTCTTTCCCACGAGGCTTTCCCACGAGGCTTTCCCACAGGGCTGTCCTACGTGCACACGTGGTGGGAGTCGATCCTCGGCTTGAACGTCAAGGCAGTGCAGGGAAAACAGGTTCCTCTGGAATGGACTGACACATCTGGGGGACTCTTGGAATGCTGGCACGACCCTGGAGTTCCTCTCGCCTTTCCTGTGGAGAGCGCCTCCTCTTGAGATGCGACGGGAACGCCGGGAATTCTTTCCCTACGAAACAGGGAAAGGATCCCTCATCTCGAGCTAGGAGGCGGAAACGGGGCTCCCCTGGATGTGTGCGGGACCCTCGTGCTTCCTCTCGAGTGGAGACGGGTATGTCGGGGAACTTCTTGAGTTGCAGCAAGGGTGTGAAGGACCCTTTGGAAGTTTCAGTGGTTAGATGTGATTAGCCTCGAGAAGCCTCAGAGGAAATGGGCCTCATCTCGCCTGGAGGGCAAAACCTCCTGGATTTTCTCGAGTTTCGTCAGGTGCTCTTGACTTACGACGGGGACTTCAGGGACCCGCTCTGGTGGCCTCAGGAAAGGCCAGTCCCCATGCGAGTTCCTCGGGGACCTCTCGGGATTCCTCTCCAATCGATGCCGGGGCCTAAGACCTTGTGTGGAATCAGGGCCGGAACCTGAGGATTCCTCTCCAGTGCTGACATTGATCTTGGGGTACTTCTGGAGTCTCCCCAGGGGAGTCAGTCCTCGTCTCGAATGCGGGCATGCACTTGCGCTTTCCTCCAAAGCAGTAGCAGCAGTGTCACGCAGTCTGCCGCGTGGATCAAAGGATCTATGGTTTTCCCTGGAGTCTTTCCCACGAGGCTTTCCCACGAGGCTTTCCCACAGGGCTGTCCCACGTGCACACGTGGTGGGAGTCGATCCTCGGCTTGAACGTCAAGGCAGTGCAGGGAAAACAGGTTCCTCTGGAATGGACTGACACATCTGGGGGACTCTTGGAATGGTGGCACGACCCTGGAGTTCCTCTCGCATTTCCTGTGGAGAGCGCCTCCTCTTGAGGTGCGACGGGAACGCCGGGAATTCTTTCCCTACGAAACAGGGAAAGGATCCCTCATCTCGAAATAGGAGGCGGAAACGGGGCTCCCCTGGATGTGTGCGGGACCATCGTGCTTCCTCTCGAGTGGAGACGGGTATGTCGGGGAACTTCTTGAGTTGCAGCAAGGGTGTGAAGGACCCTTTGGAAGTTCCTGTGGTTAGATGTGATTAGCCTCGAGAAGCCTCAGCGGAAATGGGCCTCATCTCGCCTGGAGGGCAAACCTCCTGGATTTTCTCGAGTTGCGGCAGGTGCTCTCGACGTACCACGGGGACCTCAGGGACCCGCTCTGATGGCCTCAGGAATGGCCAGTCCCCATGGGAGTTCCTCGGGGGCCTCTCGGGATTCCTCTCCCGTCGATGCCGGGGCCTAAGACCTTGTGTGGATTCGGGGCCTAACCTGAGGATTCCTCTCCAGTGCTGACATGGACCTTGGGGTACTTCTGGAGTCTCCCCAGGGGAGTCAGTGCTCGTCTCGAATGCGTGCATGCACTTGCGCTTTCCTCCAGAGCGGTAGCAGCAGTGTTACACATTCCGCCGCGTGGATCAAAGGATCTATGGTTTTCCCTCGAGTCTTTCCCACGAGGCTTTCCCACGAGGCTGTCCCACAGGTCTGTCCCACGTGCACACGTGGTGGGAGTCGATCCTCGGCTTGAACGTCAAGGCAGTGCAGGGAAAACAGGTTCCTCTGGAATGGACTGACACATCTGGGGGCTCTTGGAATGGGGGCACGACCCTGGAGTTCCTCTCGCCTTTCCTGTGGAGAGCGCCTCCTCTTGAGATGCGACGGGAACGCCGGGAATTCTTTCCCTACGAAACAGGGAAAGGATCCCTCATCTCGAGCTAGGAGGCAGAAACGGGGCTCCCCTGGATGTGTGCGGGACCCTCGTGCTTCCTCTCGAGTGGATACGGGTATGTCGGGGAACTTCTTGAGTTGCAGCAAGGGTGTGAAGGACCCTTTGGAAGTTCCAGTGGTTAGATGTGATTAGCCTCCAGAAGCCTCAGCGGAAATGGGCCTCAACTCGCCAGGAGTGCAAAACCTCCTGGATTTCCTCGAGTTGCGGCAGGTGCTCTCGACTTACGACGGGGACCTCAGGGACCCGCTCTGGTGGCCTCAGGAAAGGACAGTCCCCATGCGAGTTCCTCGGGAGCCTCTCGGGATTCCTCTTCCGTCGATGCCGGGGCCTAAGACCTTGTGTGGAGTCGGGGCCAGAACCTGAGGATTCCTCTCCAGTGCTGACATGGATCTTGCGGTACTTCTGGAGTCTCCCCCGGGGAGTCAGTGCTCGTCTCAAATGCGGGCAAGCACTTGCGCTTTCCTCCAGAGCGGTAGCAGCAGTGTCACCCAGTCCGCCGCGTGGATCAAAGGATCTATGGTTTTCCCTCGAGTCTTTCCCACGAGGCTTTCCCACGAGGCTTTCCCACAGGGCTGTCCCACGTGCACACGTGTTGGGAGTCGATCCTCGGCTTGAATGTCAAGGCAGTGCAGGGAAAACAGGTTCCTCTGGAATGGACTGACACATCTGGGGGACTCTTGGAATGGTGGCACGACCCTGGAGTTCCTCTCGCCTTTCCTGTGGAGAGCGCCTCCTCTTGAGATGCGACGGGAACGACGGGAATTCTTTCCCTACGAAACAGGGAAAGGATCCCTCATCTCGAGCTAGGAGGCGGAAACGGGGCTCCCCTGGATGTGTGCGGGACCCTCGTGCTTCCTCTCGAGTGGAGACGGGTATGTCGGGGAACTTCTTGAGTTGCAGCAAGGGTGTGAAGGACCCTTTGGAAGTTCCAGTGGTTAGATGTGATTAGCCTCGAGAAGCCTCAGCGGAAATGGGCCTCATCTCGCCTGGAGGGCAAAAGCTCCTGGATTTTCTCGAGTTGCGGCAGGTGCTCTCGACGTACCACGGGGACCTCAGGGACCCGCTCTGGTGGCCTCAGGAAAGGCCAGTCCCCATGCGAGTTCCTCGGGGGCTTCTCGGGATTCCTCTCTCGTCGATGCCGGGGCCTAAGACCTTGTGTGGATTCGGGGCCGGAACCTGAGGATTCCTCTCCAGTGCTGACATGGATCTTGGGTTACTTCTGGAGTCTCCCCAGGGGAGTCAGTCCCCGTCTCGAATGTGGGCATGCACTTGCGCTTTCCTCCGGAGCGGTAGCAGCAGTGTTACGCAGTCCGCCGCGTGGATCAAAGGATCTATGGTTTTCCCTGGAGTCTTTCCCACGAGGCTTTCCCACGAGGCTTTCCCACATTGCTTTCCCACGTGCACACGTGGTGGGAGTCGATCCTCGGCGTGAATGTCAAGGCAGTGCAGGGAAAACAGGTTCCTCTGGAATGGACTGACACATCTGGGGGACTCTTAGAATGGTGACACGACCCTGGAGCACCTCTCGCCTTTCCTGTGGAGAGCGCCTCCTCTTGAGATGCGACGGGAACGCTGGGAATTCTTTCCCTTCGAAACAGGGAAAGGATCCCTCATCTCGAGCTAGGAGGCGGAAACGGGGCTCCCCTGGATGTGTGCGGGACCCTCGTGCTTCCTCTCGAGTGGAGACGGGTATGTCGGGGAACTTCTTGAGTTGCAGCAAGGGTGTGAAGGACCCTTTGGAAGTTCCAGTGGTTAGATGTGATTAGCCTCGAGAAGCCTCAGAGGAAATGGGCCTCATCTCGCCTGGAGGGCAAAACCTCCTGGATTTTCTCGAGTTGCGGCAGGTGCTCTCGAATTACGACGGGGCCCTTAGCGACCCGCTCTGGTGGCCTCAGGAAAGGCCAGTCCCCATGCGAGTTCCTCGGGGACCTCTCGGGATTCCTCTCCAATCGATGCCGGGGCCTAAGACCTTGTGTGGAATCAGTGCCGGAACCTGAGGATTCCTCTCCAGTGCTGACATTGATCTTGGGGTACTTCTGGAGTCTCCCCAGGGGAGTCAGTCCTCGTCTCGAATGCGGGCATGCACTTGCGCTTTCCTCCAAAGCAGTAGCAGCAGTGTCACGCAGTCTGCCGCGTGGATCAAAGGATCTATGGTTTTCCCTGGAGTCTTTCCCACGAGGCTTTCCCACGAGGCTTTCCCACAGGGCTGTCCCACGTGCACACGTGGTGGGAGTCGATCCTCGGCTTGAACGTCAAGGCAGTGCAGGGAAAACAGGTTCCTCTGGAATGGACTGACACATCTGGGGGACTCTTGGAATGGTGGCACGACCCTGGAGTTCCTCTCGCATTTCCTGTGGAGAGCGCCTCCTCTTGAGATGCGACGGGAACGCCGGGAATTCTTTCCCTACGAAACAGGGAAAGGATCCCTCATCTCGAAATAGGAGGCGGAAACGGGGCTCCCCTGGATGTGTGCGGGACCCTCGTGCTTCCTCTCGAGTGGAGACGGGTATGTCGGGGAACTTCTTGAGTTGCAGCAAGGGTGTGAAGGACCCTTTGGAAGTTCCTGTGGTTAGATGTGATTAGCCTCGAGAAGCATCAGCGGAAATGGGCCTCATCTCGCCTGGAGGGCAAACCTCCTGGATTTTCTCGAGTTGCGGCAGGTGCTCTCGACGTACCACGGGGACCTCAGGGACCCGCTCTGCTGGCCTCAGGAATGGCCAGTCCCCATGGGAGTTCCTCGGGGGCCTCTCGGGATTCCTCTCCCGTCGATGCCGGGGCCTAAGACCTTGTGTGGATTCGGGGCCTAACCTGAGGATTCCTATCCAGTGCTGACATGGACCTTGGGGTACTTCTGGAGTCTCCCCAGGGGAGTCAGTCCTCGTCTCGAATGCGTGCATGCACTTGCGCTTTCCTCCAGAGCGGTAGCAGCAGTGTCACACATTCCGCCGCGTGGATCAAAGGATCTATGGTTTTCCCTCGAGTCTTTCCCACGAGGCTCTCCCACGAGGCTGTCCCACAGGTCTGTCCCACGTGCACACGTGGTGGGAGTCGATCCTCGGCTTGAACGTCAAGGCAGTGCAGGGAAAACAGGTTCCTCTGGAATGGACTGACACATCTGGGGGCTCTTGGAATGGGGGCACGACCCTGGAGTTCCTCTCGCCTTTCCTGTGGAGAGCGCCTCCTCTTGAGATGCGACGGGAACGCCGGGAATTCTTTCCCTACGAAACAGGGAAAGGATCCCTCATCTCGAGCTAGGAGGCAGAAACGGGGCTCCCCTGGATGTGTGCGGGACCCTCGTGCTTCCTCTCGAGTGGATACGGGTATGTCGGGGAACTTCTTGAGTTGCAGCAAGGGTGTGAAGGACCCTTTGGAAGTTCCAGTGGTTAGATGTGATTAGCCTTCAGAAGCCTCAGCGGAAATGGGCCTCAACTCGCCAGGAGGGCAAAACCTCCTGGATTTCCTCGAGTTGCGGCAGGTGCTCTCGACTTACGACGGGGACCTCAGGGACCCGCTCTGGTGGCCTCAGGAAAGGACAGTCCCCATGCGAGTTCCTCGGGAGCCTCTCGGGATTCCTCTCCCGTCGATGCCGGGGCGTAAGACCTTGTGTGGAGTCGGGGCCAGAACCTGAGGATTCCTCTCCAGTGCTGACATGGATCTTGCGGTACTTCTGGAGTCTCCCCCGGGGAGTCAGTGCTCGTCTCAAATGCGGGCAAGCACTTGCGCTTTCCTCCAGAGCGGTAGCAGCAGTGTCACCCAGTCCGCCGCGTGGATCAAAGGATCTATGGTTTTCCCTCGAGTCTTTCCCACGAGGCTTTCCCACGAGGCTTTCCCACAGGGCTGTCCCACGTGCACACGTGTTGGGAGTCGATCCTCGGCTTGAATGTCAAGGCAGTGCAGGGAAAACAGGTTCCTCTGGAATGGACTGACACATCTGGGGGACTCTTGGAATGGTGGCACGACCCTGGAGTTCCTCTCGCCTTTCCTGTGGAGAGCGCCTCCTCTTGAGATGCGACGGGAACGACGGGAATTCTTTCCCTACGAAACAGGGAAAGGATCCCTCATCTCGAGCTAGGAGGCGGAAACGGGGCTCCCCTGGATGTGTGCGGGACCCTCGTGCTTCCTCTCGAGTGGAGACGGGTATGTCGGGGAACTTCTTGAGTTGCAGCAAGGGTGTGAAGGACCCTTTGGAAGTTCCAGTGGTTAGATGTGATTAGCCTCGAGAAGCCTCAGCGGAAATGGGCCTCATCTCGCCTGGAGGGCAAAAGCTCCTGGATTTTCTCGAGTTGCGGCAGGTGCTCTCGACGTACCACGGGGACCTCAGGGACCCGCTCTGGTGGCCTCAGGAAAGGCCAGTCCCCATGCGAGTTCCTCGGGGGCTTCTCGGGATTCCTCTCTCGTCGATGCCGGGGCCTAAGACCTTGTGTGGATTCGGGGCCGGAACCTGAGGATTCCTCTCCAGTGCTGACATGGATCTTGGGTTACTTCTGGAGTCTCCCCAGGGGAGTCAGTCCCCGTCTCGAATGTGGGCATGCACTTGCGCTTTCCTCCAGAGCGGTAGCAGCAGTGTTACGCAGTCCGCCGCGTGGATCAAAGGATCTATGGTTTTCCCTGGAGTCTTTCCCACGAGGCTTTCCCACGAGGCTTTCCCACATTGCTGTCCCACGTGCACACGTGGTGGGAGTCGATCCTCGGCGTGAATGTCAAGGCAGTGCAGGGAAAACAGGTTCCTCTGGAATGGACTGACACATCTGGGGGACTCTTAGAATGGTGACACGACCCTGGAGCACCTCTCGCCTTTCCTGTGGAGAGCGCCTCCTCTTGAGATGCGACGGGAACGCTGGGAATTCTTTCCCTTCGAAACAGGGAAAGGATCCCTCATCTCGAGCTAGGAGGCGGAAACGGGGCTCCCCTGGATGTGTGCGGGACCCTCGTGCTTCCTCTCGAGTGGAGACGGGTATGTCGGGGAACTTCTTGAGTTGCAGCAAGGGTGTGAAGGACCCTTTGGAAGTTCCAGTGGTTAGATGTGATTAGCCTCGAGAAGCCTCAGAGGAAATGGGCCTCATCTCGCCTGGAGGGCAAAACCTCCTGGATTTTCTCGAGTTGCGGCAGGTGCTCTCGAATTACGACGGGGCCCTTAGCGACCCGCTCTGGTGGCCTCAGGAAAGGCCAGTCCCCATGCGAGTTCCTCGGGGACCTCTCGGGATTCCTCTCCAATCGATGCCGGGGCCTAAGACCTTGTGTGGAATCAGGGCCGGAACCTGAGGATTCCTCTCCAGTGCTGACATTGATCTTGGGGTACTTCTGGAGTCTCCCCAGGGGAGTCAGTCCTCGTCTCGAATGCGGGCATGCACTTGCGCTTTCCTCCAAAGCAGTAGCAGCAGTGTCACGCAGTCTGCCGCGTGGATCAAAGGATCTATGGTTTTCCCTGGAGTCTTTCCCACGAGGCTTTCCCACGAGGCTTTCCCACAGGGCTGTCCCACGTGCACACGTGGTGGGAGTCGATCCTCGGCTTGAACGTCAAGGCAGTGCAGGGAAAACAGGTTCCTCTGGAATGGACTGACACATCTGGGGGACTCTTGGAATGGTGGCACGACCCTGGAGTTCCTCTCGCATTTCCTGTGGAGAGCGCCTCCTCTTGAGGTGCGACGGGAACGCCGGGAATTCTTTCCCTACGAAACAGGGAAAGGATCCCTCATCTCGAGCTGGGAGGCGGAAACGGGGCTCCCCTGGATGTGTGCGGGACCCTCGTGCTTCCTCTCGAGTGGAGACGGGTATGTCGGGGAACTTCTTGAGTTGCAGCAAGGGTGTGAAGGACCCTTTGGAAGTTCCTGTGGTTAGATGTGATTAGCCTCGAGAAGCCTCAGCGGAAATGGGCCTCATCTCGCCTGGAGGGCAAACCTCCTGGATTTTCTCGAGTTGCGGCAGGTGCTCTCGACGTACCACGGGGACCTCAGGGACCCGCTCTGCTGGCCTCAGGAATGGCCAGTCCCCATGGGAGTTCCTCGGGGGCCTCTCGGGATTCCTCTCCCGTCGATGCCGGGGCCTAAGACCTTGTGTGGATTCGGGGCCTAACCTGAGGATTCCTCTCCAGTGCTGACATGGACCTTGGGGTACTTCTGGAGTCTCCCCAGGGGAGTCAGTGCTCGTCTCGAATGCGTGCATGCACTTGCGCTTTCCTCCAGAGCGGTAGCAGCAGTGTCACACATTCCGCCGCGTGGATCAAAGGATCTATGGTTTTCCCTCGAGTCTTTCCCACGAGGCTTTCCCACGAGGCTGTCCCACAGGTCTGTCCCACGTGCACACGTGGTGGGAGTCGATCCTCGGCTTGAACGTCAAGGCAGTGCAGGGAAAACAGGTTCCTCTGGAATGGACTGACACATCTGGGGGCTCTTGGAATGGGGGCACGACCCTGGAGTTCCTCTCGCCTTTCCTGTGGAGAGCGCCTCCTCTTGAGATGCGACGGGAACGCCGGGAATTCTTTCCCTACGAAACAGGGAAAGGATCCCTCATCTCGAGCTAGGAGGCAGAAACGGGGCTCCCCTGGATGTGTGCGGGACCCTCGTGCTTCCTCTCGAGTGGATACGGGTATGTCGGGGAACTTCTTGAGTTGCAGCAAGGGTGTGAAGGACCCTTTGGAAGTTCCAGTGGTTAGATGTGATTAGCCTCCAGAAGCCTCAGAGGAAATGGGCCTCAACTCGCCAGGAGGGCAAAACCTCCTGGATTTCCTCGAGTTGCGGCAGGTGCTCTCGACTTACGACGGGGACCTCAGGGACCCGCTCTGGTGGCCTCAGGAAAGGACAGTCCCCATGCGAGTTCCTCGGGAGCCTCTCGGGATTCCTCTCCCGTCGATGCCGGGGCCTAAGACCTTGTGTGGAGTCGGGGCCAGAACCTGAGGATTCCTCTCCAGTGCTGACATGGATCTTGCGGTACTTCTGGAGTCTCCCCCGGGGAGTCAGTGCTCGTCTCAAATGCGGGCAAGCACTTGCGCTTTCCTCCAGAGCGGTAGCAGCAGTGTCACCCAGTCCGCCGCGTGGATCAAAGGATCTATGGTTTTCCCTCGAGTCTTTCCCACGAGGCTTTCCCACGAGGCTTTCCCACAGGGCTGTCCCACGTGCACACGTGTTGGGAGTCGATCCTCGGCTTGAATGTCAAGGCAGTGCAGGGAAAACAGGTTCCTCTGGAATGGACTGACACATCTGGGGGACTCTTGGAATGGTGGCACGACCCTGGAGTTCCTCTCGCCTTTCCTGTGGAGAGCGCCTCCTCTTGAGATGCGACGGGAACGACGGGAATTCTTTCCCTACGAAACAGGGAAAGGATCCCTCATCTCGAGCTAGGAGGCGGAAACGGGGCTCCCCTGGATGTGTGCGGGACCCTCGTGCTTCCTCTCGAGTGGAGACGGGTATGTCGGGGAACTTCTTGAGTTGCAGCAAGGGTGTGAAGGGCCCTTTGGAAGTTCCAGTGGTTAGATGTGATTAGCCTCGAGAAGCCTCAGCGGAAATGGGCCTCATCTCGCCTGGAGGGCAAAAGCTCCTGGATTTTCTCGAGTTGCGGCAGGTGCTCTCGCCGTACCACGGGGACCTCAGGGACCCGCTCTGGTGGCCTCAGGAAAGGCCAGTCCCCATGCGAGTTCCTCGGGGGCTTCTCGGGATTCCTCTCTCGTCGATGCCGGGGCCTAAGACCTTGTGTGGATTCGGGGCCGGAACCTGAGGATTCCTCTCCAGTGCTGACATGGATCTTGGGTTACTTCTGGAGTCTCCCCAGGGGAGTCAGTCCCCGTCTCGAATGTGGGCATGCACTTGCGCTTTCCTCCGGAGCGGTAGCAGCAGTGTTACGCAGTCCGCCGCGTGGATCAAAGGATCTATGGTTTTCCCTGGAGTCTTTCCCACGAGGCTTTCCCACGAGGCTTTCCCACATTGCTGTCCCACGTGCACACGTGGTGGGAGTCGATCCTCGGCGTGAATGTCAAGGCAGTGCAGGGAAAACAGGTTCCTCTGGAATGGACTGACACATCTGGGGGACTCTTAGAATGGTGACACGACCCTGGAGCGCCTCTCGCCTTTCCTGTGGAGAGCGCCTCCTCTTGAGATGCGACGGGAACGCTGGGAATTCTTTCCCTTCGAAACAGGGAAAGGATCCCTCATCTCGAGCTAGGAGGCGGAAACGGGGCTCCCCTGGATGTGTGCGGGACCCTCGTGCTTCCTCTCGAGTGGAGACGGGTATGTCGGGGTACTTCTTGAGTTGCAGCAAGGGTGTGAAGGACCCTTTGGAAGTTCCAGTGGTTAGATATGATTAGCCTCGAGAAGCCGCAGCGGAAATGGGCCTCATCTCGCCTGGAGGGCAAAACCTCCTGGATTGTCTCGAGTTGCGGCAGGTGCTCTCGACTTACGACGGGGACCTCAGGGTCCCGCTCTGGTGGCCTCAGGAAAGGACAGTCCCCATGCGAGTTCCTCGGGGGCCTCTCGGGATTCCTCTCCCGTCGATGCCGGGGCCTAAGACCTTGTGTGGAGTCGGGGCCGGAACCTGAGGATTCCTCTCCAGTGCTGACATGGATCTTGGGGTACTTCTGGAGTCTCCCCACAGGAGTCAGTGCTCGTCTCGAATGCGGGCAAGCACTTGCGCTTTCCTCCAGAGCGGTAGCAGCAGTGTCACGCAGTCCGCCGCGTGGATCAAAGGATCTTTGGTTTTCCCTCGAGTCTTTCACACGAGGCTTTCCCACGAGGCTTTCCCACAGGGCTGTCCCACGTGCACAAGTGTTGGGAGTCGATCCTCGGCTTGAACGTCAAGGCAGTGCAGGGAAAACAGGTTCCTCTGGAATGGACTGACACATCTGGGGGACTCTTGGAATGCTGGCACGACCCTGGAGTTCTTCTCGCCTTTCCTGTGGAGAGCGCCTCCTCTTGAGATGCGACAGGAACGCCGGGAATTCTTTCCCTACGAAACAGTGAAAGGATCCCTCATCTCGGGCTAGGAGGCGGAAACGGGGCTCCCCTGGATGTGTGCGGGACCCTCGTGCTTCCTCTCGAGTGGAGACGCGTATGTCGGTGAACTTCTTGAATTGCAGCAAGGGTGTGAAGGACCCTTTGGAAGTTCCAGTGGTTAGATGTGATTAGCCTCGAGAAGCCTCAGAGGAAATGGGCCTCATCTCGCCTGGAGGGCAAAACCTCCTGGATTTTCTCGAGTTGCGGCAGGTGCTCTCGAATTACGACGGGGCCCTTAGCGACCCGCTCTGGTGGCCTCAGGAAAGGCCAGTCCCCATGCGAGTTCCTCGGGGGCCTCTCGGGATTCCTCTCCCTTCGATGCCGGGGCCTAAGACCTTGTGTGGAGTCGGGGTCGGAACCTGAGGATACCTCTCCAGTGCTGACATTGATCTTGGGGTACTTCTGGGGTCTCCCCAGGGGAGTCAGTCCTCGTCTTGAATGCGGGCATGCACTTGCGCTTTCCTCCAGAGCGTTAGCCGCAGTGTCACGCAGTCCGCCGCATGGATCAAAGGATCTATGGTTTTCCCTCGAGTCTTTCCCACGAGGCTTTCCCACGAGGCTTTCCCACAGGGCTGTCCCTCGTGCACACGTGGTGGGAGTCGATCCTCGGCTTGAACGTCAAGGCAGTGCAGGGAAAACAGGTTCCTCTGGAATGGACTGACACATCTGGGGGACTCTTGGAATGGTGGCACGACCCTGGAGTTCCTCTCGCCTTTCCTGTGGAGAGCGCCTCCTCTTGAGATGCGACGGGAACGCCGGGAATTCTTTCCCTACGAAACAGGGAAAGGATCCCTCATCTCGAGCTAGGAGGCAGAAACGGGGCTCCCTGGATGTGTGCGGGACCCTCGTGCTTCCTCTCGAGTGGAGACGGGTATGTCGGGGAACTTCTTGAGTTGCAGCAAGGGTGTGAAGGACCCTTTGGAAGTTCCAGTGGTTAGATGTTATTAGCCTCCAGAAGCCTCAGCGGAAATGGGCCTCAACTCGCCAGGAGGGCAAAACCTCCTGGATTTCCTCGAGTTGCGGCAGGTGCTCTCGACTTACGACGGGGACCTCAGGGACCCGCTCTGGTGGCCTCAGGAAAGAACAGTCCCCATGCGAGTTCCTCGGGTGCTTCTCGGGATTCCTCTCCCGTCAATGCCGGGGCCTAAGACCTTGTGTGGAGTCGGGGCCGGAACCTGCGGATTCCTCTCCTGTGCTGACATGGATCTTGGGGTACTTCTGGAGTCTCCCCAGGGGAGTCAGTGCTCGTCTCGAATGCGGGCATGCACTTGCCCTTTCCTCCAGAGCGTTAGCAGCAGTGTCACGCAGTCCACCGCGTGGATCAAAGGATCTATGGTTTTCCCTCGAGTCTTTCCCACGAGGCTTTCCCACGAGGCTTTCCCACAGGGCTGTCCCACGTGCACACGTGGTGGGAGTCGATCCTCGGCTTGAACGTCAAGGCAGTGCAGGGAAAACAGGTTCCTCTGGAATGGACTGACACATCTGGGGGACTCTTGGAATGGTGGCACGACCCTGGAGTTCCTCTCGCCTTTCCTGTGGAGAGCGCCTCCTCTTGAGATGCGACGGGAACGCCAGGAATTCTTTCCCTACGAAACAGGGAAAGGATCCCTCATCTCGAGCTAGGAGGCGGAAACCGGGCTCCCCTGGATGTGTGCGGGACCCTCGTTCTTCCTCTCGAGTGGAGACAGGTATGTCGGGGAACTTCTTGAGTTGCAGCAAGGGTGTGAAGGACCCTTTGGAAGTTCCAGTGGTTAGGTGTGATTAGCCTCGAGAAGCCTCAGCGGAAATGGGCCTCATCTCGCCTGGAGGGCAAAACCTCCTGGATTTTCTCGAGTTGCGGCAGGTCCTCTCGAATTACGACGGGGACGTCGGGCACCCGCTCTGGTGGCCTCAGTAAAGGCGAGTCCCCATGCGAGTTCCTCGGGGGCCTCTCGGGATTCCTCTCCCGTCGATGCCGGGGCCTAAGACCTTGTGTGGAGTCGGGCCGGAACCTGAGGATTCCTCTCCAGTGCTGACATGGATCTTGGGGTACTTCTGGAGTCTCCCCACAGGAGTCAGTGCTCGTCTCGAATGCGGGCATGCACTTGCGCTTTCCTCCAGAGCGGTAGAATCAGTGTCACGCAGTCCGCCGCGTGGATCAAAGGATCTATGGTTTTCCCTCGAGTCTTTCCCACGAGGCTTTCCCACGAGGCTTTCCCACAGGGCTGTCCCACGTGCACACGTGGTGGGAGTCGATCCTCGGCTTGAACGTCAAGGCAGTGCTGGGAAAACAGGTTCCTCTGGAATGGACTGACACATCTGGGGGACTCTTAGAATGGTGGCATGACCCTGGAGTTCCTCTCGCCTTTCCTGTGGAGAGCGCCTCCTCTTGAGATGCGACGGGAACGCCGGGAATTCTTTCCCTACGAAACAGGGAAAGGATCCCTCATCTCGAGCTAAGAGGCGGAAACGGGGCTCCCCTGGATGTGTGCGGGACCCACGTGCTTCCTCTCGAGTGGAGACGGGTATGTCGGGGACCTTCTTGAGTTGCAGCAAGGGTGTGAAGGACCCTATGGATGTTCCAGTGGTTAGATGTGATTAGCCTCGAGAAGCCTCAGCGGAAATGGGCCTCATCTCGCCTGGAGGGCAAAACCTCCTGGATTTTCTCGAGTTGCGGCAGGTGCTCTCGACTTACGACGGGGACCTGAGGGACCCGCTCTGGTGGCCTCAGGAAAGGCCAGTCCCCATGCGAGTTCCTCGGGGGCCTCTCGGGATTCCTCTCCCATCGATGCCGGGGCCTAAGACCTTGTGTGGAGTCGGGGCCGGAACCTGAGGATTCCTCTCCAGTGCTGACATGGATCTTGGGGTACTTCTGGAGTCTCCCCAGGGGAGTCAGTCCTCGTCTCGAATGCGAGCATGCACTTGCGCTTTCCTCCAGAGCGGTAGCAGCAGTGTCACGCAGTCCACCGCGTGGATCACAGGATCTATGGTTTTCCCTCGAGTCTTTCCCACGAGGCTTTCCCACGAGGTTTTCCCACAGGGCTGTCTCACGTGCACACGTGGTGGGAGTCGATCCTTGGCTTAAACGTCAAGGCAGTGCAGGGAAAACAGGTTCCTCTGGAATGGACTGACACATCTGGGGGACTCTTGGAATGGTGGCACGACTCTGGAGTTCCTCTCGCCTTTCCTGTGGAGAGCGCCTCCTCTTGAGATGCGACGGGAACGCCGGGAATTCTTTCCCTACGAAACAGGGAAAGGATCCCTCATCTCGAGCTAGGAGGCGGAAACGGGGCTCCCCTGGATGTGTGCGGGACCCCCCGTGCTTCCTCTCGAGTGCAGACGGGTATGTCGGGGAACTTCTTGAGTTGCAGCAAGGGTGTGAAGGACCCTTTGGAAGTTCCAGTGGTTAGATGTGATTGGCCTCGAGAAGCCTCAGCGGAAATGGACCTCATCTCGCCTGGAGGGCAAAACCGCCTGGATTTTCTCGAGTTGCGGCAGGTGCTCTCGACTTACGACTAGGACCTCAGGGACCCGCTATGGTGGCCTCAGGAAATGCCAGTCCCCATGCGAGTTCCTCTGGGGATTCCTCTCCCGTCGATGCCGGGGCCTAAGACCTTGTGTGGAGTCGGTGCCGGAACCTGAGGATTCCTCTCCAGTGCTGACATGGATCTTGGGGTACTTCCGGAGTCTCCCCAGGGGAGTCAGTCCTCGTCTCGAATGCGGGCATGCACTTGCGCTTTCCTCCAGAGCGGTAGCAGCAGTGTCACGCAGTCCGCCGCATGGATCAAAGGATCCATGGTTTTCCCTCGAGTCTTTCCCACGAGGCTTTCCCACGAGGCTTTCCCACAGGGCTGTCCCACGTGCACACGTGGTGGGAGTCGATCCTTGGCTTGAACGTCAAGGCAGTGCAGGGAAAACAGGTTCCTCTGGAATGGACTGACACATCAGGGGGACTCTTGGAATGGTGGCACGACCCTGGAGTTCCTCTCGCCTTTCCTGTGGAGAGCCCCTCCTCTTGAGATGCGACGGGAACGCCGGGAATTCTTTCCCTACGAAACAGGGAAAGGATCCCTCATCTCGAGCTAGGAGGCGGATACGGAGCTCCCATGGATGTGTGCGGGACACCACGTGCTTCCTTTCGAGTGGAGACGGGTATGTCGGGGAACTTCTTGAGTTGCAGCAAGGGTGTGAAGGACCCTTTGGAATTCCAGTGTTTAGACGTGATTAGCCTCGAGAAGCCTCAGCGGAAATGAGCCTCATCTCGCCTGGAGGGCAAAACCTCCTGGATTTTCTCGAGTTGCGGCAGGTGATCTCGACTGACGATGGGGACCTCAGGGACCCGCTCTGGTGGCCTCAGGAAAAGCCAGTCCCCATGCGAGTTCCTCGGGGGCCTCTCGGGATCCCTATCCCGTCGATGCCGGGGCCTAAGTCCTTGTGTGGAGTCGGGGCCGGAACCTGAGGATTCCTCTCCAGTGCTGACATGGATCTTGGGGTACTTCTGGAGTCTCCCCAGGGGAGTCAGTCCTTGTCTCGAATGCGGGCATGCACTTGCGCTTTCCTCCAGAGCGGTAGCAGCAGTGTCACCCAGTCCGCCGCGTGGATCAAAGGATCTATGGTTTTCCCTCGAGTCTTTCCCACGAGGCTTTCCCACGAGGCTTTCCCACAGGGCTGTCCCACGTGCACACGTGGTGGGAGTCGATCCTCGGCTTGAACGTCAAGGCAGTGCAGGGAAAACAGGTTCCTCTGTAATGGACTGACACATCTGGTGGTCTCTTGGAATGGTGGCACGACCCTGGAGTTCCTCTCGCCTTTCCTGTGGAGAGCGCCTCCTCTTGAGATGCGACGGGAACGCCGGGAATTCTTTCCCTACGAAACAGGGAAGGATCCCTCATCTCGAGCTAGGAGGCGGAAACGGGGCTCCACTGGATGTGTGAGGGACCCCACGTGCTTCCTCTCGAGTGGAGACGGGTATGTCGGGGAACTTCTTGAGTTGCAGCAATGGTGTGAAGGACCCTTTGGAAGTTCCAGTGGTTAGATGTGATTGGCCTCGAGAAGCCTCAGCGGAAATGGGCCTCATCTCGCCTGGAGGTCAAAACCTCCTGGATTTTCTCGAGTTGCGGTAGGTGCTCTCGACTTACAACGGGGACCTCAGGGACCCGCTCTGGTGGCCTCAGTAAAGGCCAGTCCCCATGCGAGTTCCTCGGTCTCGGGATTCCTCTCCCGTCGATGCCGGGGCCTAAGACCTTGTGTGGAGTCGGGGCCGGAACCTGAGGATTCCGCTCCAGTGCTGACATGGATCTTTTGGTACTTCTGGAGTCTCCCCAGGGGAGTCAGTCCTCGTCTCGAATGCGGGCATGCACTTGCGCTTTCCTCCAGAGCGGTAGCAGCAATGTCACGCAGTCCGCTGCCTGGATCAAAGGATCTATGGTTTTCCCTCGAGTCTTTCCCCCGAGTCTTTCCCACGAGGCTTTCCCACAGGGCTGTCCCACGTGCACACGTGGTGGGAGTCGATCCTCGGCTTGAACGTCAAGGCAGTGCAGGGAAAACAGGTTCCTCTGGAATGGACTGACAAATCTGGGGGACTCTTGGAATGGTGGCACGACCCTGGAGTTCCTCTCGCCTTTCCTGTGGAGAGCGCCTCCTCTTGAGATGCGACGGGAACGCCGGGAATTCTTTCCCTACGAAACAGGGAAAGGATCCCTCATCTCGAGCTAGTAGGCGGAAACGGGGCTCCCCTGGATGTGTGCGGGACCCACGTGCTTCCTCTCGAGTGGAGACGCGTATGTCGGGGAACTTCTTGAGTTGCAGCAAGGGTGTGAAGGACCCTTTGGAAGTTCCAGTGGTTAGACGTGATTAGCCTCCAGAACCCTCAGCGGAAATGGGCCTCATCTCGCCTGGAGGGCAAAACCTCCTGGATTTTCTCGAGTTGCGGCAGGTGCTCTCGACTTACGACAGGGACCTCAGGGACCCGCTCTGGTGGCCTCATTAAAGGCCAGTCCCCATGCGAGTTCCACGGGGGCCTCTCGGGATTCCTCTCCCGTCGATGCCGGGGCCTAAGACCTTGTGTGGAGTCGGGGCCGGAACCTGAGGATTCCTCTCCAGTGCTGACATGGATCTTGGGGTACTTCTGGAGTCTCCCCAGGGGAGTCAGTCGTCGTCTCGAATGCGGGCATGCACTTGCGCTTTCCTCCAGAGCGGTAGCAGCAGTGTCACGCATTCCGCCGCGTGGATCAAAGGATCTATGGTTTTCCCTCGAGTCTTTCCCACGAGGCTTTCCCACGAGGCTTTCCCACAGGGCTGTCCCACGTGCACACGTGGTGGGAGTCGATCCTCGGCTTGAAAATCAAGGCAGTGCAGGGAAAACAGGTTCCTCTGTAATGGAGTGACACATCTGGGGGTCTCATGGAATGGTGGCACGACCCTGGAGTTCCTCTCGCCTTTCCTGTGGAGAGCGCCTCCTCTTGAGATGCGACGGGAACGCCGGGAATTCTTTCCCTACGAAACAGGGAAAGGATCCCTCATCTCGAGATAGGAGGCGGAAACGGGGCTCCCCTGGATGTGTGCGGGACCCACGTGCTTCCTCTCGAGTGGAGACGGGTATGTCGGGGAACTTCTTGAGTTGCAGCAAGGGTGTTAAAGACCCTTTGGAAGTTCCAGTGGTTAGATATGATTGGCCTCCAGAAGCCTCAGCGGAAATGGGCCTCATCTCGCCTGGAGTGCAAAACCTCCTGGATTTTCTCGAGTTGCGGCAGGTGCTCTCGACTTACGACGGGGACCTCAGGGACCCGTTCTGGTGGCCTCAGGAAAGGCCAGTCCCCATGCGAGTTCCTCGGGGGCCTCTCGGGATTCCTCTCCCGTCGATGCCGGGGCCTAAGACCTTGTGTGGAGTCGGGGCCGGAACATGAGGATTCCTCTCCTGTGCTGACATGGATCTTGGGGTACTTCTGGAGTCTCCCCAGGGGAGTCAGTCCTCGTCTCGAATGCGGGCATGCACTTGCGCTTTCCTCCAGAGCGGTAGCAGCAGTGTCACGCAGTCCGCCGCATGGATCAAAGGATCTATGGTTTTCCCTCGAGTCTTTCCCACGAGGCTTTCCCACGAGGCTTTCCCACAGGGCTGTCCCACGTGCACACGTGGTGGGAGTCGATCCTCGGCTTGAACGTCAAGCCAGTGCAGGGAAAACAGGTTCCTCTGGAATGGACTGACACATCTGGGGGACTCTTGGAATGGTGGCACGACCCTGGAGTTCCTCTCGCCTTTCCTGTGGAGAGCGCCTCCTCTTGAGATGCGACGGGAACGCCGGGAATTCTTTCCCTATGAAACAGGGAAAGGATCCCTCATCTCGAGCTAGGAGGCGGAAACGGGGCTCCCCTGGATGTGTGCGGGACCCCCCGTGCTTCCTCTCGAGTGCAGACGGGTATGTCGGGGAACTTCTTGAGTTGCAGCAAGGGTGTGAAGGACCCTTTGGAAGTTCCAGTGGTTAGATGTGATTGGCCTCGAGAAGCCTCAGCGGAAATGGGCCTCATCTCGCCTGGAGGGCAAAACCGCCTGGATTTTCTCGAGTTGCGGCAGGTGCTCTCGACTTACGACGAGGACCTCAGGGACCCGCTATGGTGGCCTCAGGAAAGGCCAGTCCCCATGCGAGTTCCTCTGTGGATTCCTCTCCCGTCGATGCCGGGGCCTAAGACCTTGTGTGGAGTCGGGGCCGGAACCTGAGGATTCCTCTCCAGTGCTGACATGGATCTTGGGTACTTCTGGAGTCTCCCCAGGGGAGTCAGTCCTCGTCTCGAATGCGGGCATGCACTTGCGCTTTCCTCCAGAGCGGTAGCAGCAGTGTCACGCAGTCCGCCGCATGGATCAAAGGATCCATGGTTTTCCCTCGAGTCTTTCCCACGAGGCTTTCCCACGAGGCTTTCCCACAGGGCTGTCCCACGTGCACACGTGGTTGGAGTCGATCCTTGGCTTGAACGTCAAGGCAGTGCAGGGAAAACAGGTTCCTCTGGAATGGACTGACACATCTGGGGAACTCTTGGAATGGTGGCACGACCCTGGAGTTCCTCTCGCCTTTCCTGTGGAGAGCGCCTCCTCTTGAGATGCGACGGGAACGCCGGGAATTCTTTCCCTACGAAACAGGGAAAGGATCCCTCATCTCGAGCTAGGAGGCGGAAACGGGGCTCCCCTGGTTGTTTGCAGGACACCACGTGCTTCCTTTCGAGTGGAGACGGGTATGTCGGGAAACTTCTTGAGTTGCAGCAAGGGTGTGAAGGACCCTTTGGAAGTTCCAGTGTTTATACGTGATTAGCCTCGAGAAGCCTCAGCGGAAATGAGCCTCATCTCGCCTGGAGGGCAAAACCTCCTGGATTTTCTCGAGTTGCGGCAGGTGATCTCGACTGACGATGGGACCTCAGGGACCCGCTCTGGTGGCCTCAGGAAAAGCCAGTCCCCATGCGAGTTCCTCGGGGGCCTCTCGGGATTCCTCTCACGTCGATGCCGGGGCCTAAGACCTTGTGTGGAGTCGGGGCCGGAACCTGAGGATTCCTCTCCAGTGCTGACATGGATCCTGGGGTACTTCTGGAGTCTCCCCAGGGGAGTCAGTCCTCGTCTCGAATGCGGGCATGCACTTGCGCTTTCCTCCAGAGCGGTAGCAGCAGTGTCACGCAGTCCGCCGCGTGGATCAAAGGATCTATGGTTTTCCCTCGAGTCTTTCCCACGAGGCTTTCCCACGAGGCTTTCCCACAGGGCTGTCCCACGTGCACACGTGGTTGGAGTCGATCCTTGGCTTGAACGTCAAGGCAGTGCAGTGAAAACAGGTTCCTCTGGAATGGACTGACACATCTGGGGGACTCTTGGAATGGTGGCACGACCCTGGAGTTCCTCTCGCCTTTCCTGTGGAGAGCGCCTCCTCTTGAGATGCGACGGGAACGCCGGGAATTCTTTCCCTACGAAACAGGGAAAGGATCCCTCATCTCGAGCTAGGAGGCGGAAACGGGGCTCCCCTGGATGTGTGCGGGACACCACGTGCTTCCTCTCGAGTGCAGACGGGTATGTCGGGGAACTTCTTGAGTTGCAGCAAGGGTGTGAAGGACCCTTTGGAAGTTCCAGTGGTTAGATGTGATTGGCCTCGAGAAGCCTCAGCGGAAATGGGCCTCATCTCGCCTGGAGGGCAAAACCGCCTGGATTTTCTCGAGTTGCGGCAGGTGCTCTCGACTTACGACGAGGACCTCAGGGACCCGCTCTGGTGGCCTCAGGAAAGGCCAGTCCCCATGCGAGTTCCTCTGGGGATTCCTCTCCCGTCGATGCCAGGGCCTAAGACCTTGTGTGGAGTCGGGGCCGGAACCTGAGGATTCCTCTCCAGTGCTGACATGGATCTTGGGTACTTCTGGAGTCTCCCCAGGGGAGTCAGTCCTCGTCTCGAATGCGGGCATGCACTTGCGCTTTCCTCCAGAGCGGTAGCAGCAGTGTCACGCAGTCCGCCGCATGGATCAAAGGATCCATGGTTTTCCCTCGAGTCTTTCCCACGAGGCTTTCCCACGAGGCTTTCCCACAGGGCTGTCCCACGTGCACACGTGGTTGGAGTCGATCCTTGGCTTGAACGTCAAGGCAGTGCAGGGAAAACAGGTTCCTCTGGAATGGACTGACACATCTGGGGAACTCTTGGAATGGTGGCACGACCCTGGAGTTCCTCTCGCCTTTCCTGTGGAGAGCGCCTCCTCTTGAGATGCGACGGGAACGCCGGGAATTCTTTCCCTACGAAACAGGGAAAGGATCCCTCATCTCGAGCTAGGAGGCGGAAACGGGGCTCCCCTGGTTGTTTGCGGGACACCACGTGCTTCCTTTCGAGTGGAGACGGGTATGTCGGGAAACTTCTTGAGTTGCAGCAAGGGTGTGAAGGACCCTTTGGAAGTTCCAGTGTTTATACGTGATTAGCCTCGAGAAGCCTCAGCGGAAATGAGCCTCATCTCGCCTGGAGGGCAAAACCTCCTGGATTTTCTCGAGTTGCGGCAGGTGATCTCGACTGACGATGGGGACCTCAGGGACCCGCTCTGGTGGCCTCAGGAAAAGCCAGTCCCCATGCGAGTTCCTCGGGGGCCTCTCGGCATTCCTCTCACGTCGATGCCGGGGCCTAAGACCTTGTGTGGAGTCGGGGCCGGAACCTGAGGATTCCTCTCCAGTGCTGACATGGATCTTGGGGTACTTCAGGAGTCTCCCCAGGGGAGTCAGTCCTCGTCTCGAATGCGGGCATGCACTTGCGCTTTCCTCCAGAGCGGTAGCAGCAGTGTCACGCAGTCCGCCGCGTGGATCAAAGGATCTATGGTTTTCCCTCGAGTCTTTCCCACGAGGCTTTCCCACGAGGCTTTCCCACAGGGCTGTCCCACGTGCACACGTGGTGGGAGTCGATCCTTGGCTTGAACGTCAAGCCAGTGCAGTGAAAACAGGTTCCTCTGGAATGGACTGACACATCTGGGGGACTCTTGGAATGGTGGCACGACCCTGGAGTTCCTCTCGCCTTTCCTGTGGAGAGCGCCTCCTCTTGAGATGCGACGGGAACGCCGGGAATTCTTTCCCTACGAAACAGGGAAAGGATCCCTCATCTCGAGCTAGGAGGCGGAAACGGGGCTCCCCTGGATGTGTGCGGGACACCACGTGCTTCCTCTCGAGTGCAGACGGGTATGTCGGGGAACTTCTTGAGTTGCAGCAAGGGTGTGAAGGACCCTTTGGAAGTTCCAGTGGTTAGATGTGATTGGCCTCGAGAAGCCTCAGCGGAAATGGGCCTCATCTCGCCTGGAGGGCAAAACCGCCTGGATTTTCTCGAGTTGCGGCAGGTGCTCTCGACTTACGACGAGGACCTCAGGGACCCGCTATGGTGGCCTCAGGAAAGGCCAGTCCCCATGCGAGTTCCTCTGGGGATTCCTCTCCCGTCGATGCCGGGGCCTAAGACCTTGTGTGGAGTCGGGGCCGGAACCTGAGGATTCCTCTCCAGTGCTGACATGGATCTTGGGGTACTTCTGGAGTCTCCCCAGGGGAGTCAGTCCTCGTCTCGAATGCGGGCATGCACTTGCGCTTTCCTCCAGAGCGGTAGCAGCAGTGTCACGCAGTCCGCCGCATGGATCAAAGGATCCATGGTTTTCCCTCGAGTCTTTCCCACGAGGCTTTCCCACGAGGCTTTGCCACAGGGCTCTCCCACGTGCACACGTGGTGGGAGTCGATCCTTGGCTTGAACGTCAAGGCAGTGCAGGGAAAACAGGTTCCTCTGGAATGGACAGACACATCTGGGGAACTCTTGGAATGGTGGCACGACCCTGGAGTTCCTCTCGCCTTTCCTGTGGAGAGCGCCTCCTCTTGAGATGCGACGGGAACGCCGGGAATTCTTTCCGTACGAAACAGGGAAAGGATCCCTCATCTCGAGCTAGGAGGCGGAAACGGGGCTCCCCTGGTTGTGTGCGGGACACCACGTGCTTCCTTTCGAGTGGAGACGGGTATGTCGGGAAACTTCTTGAGTTGCAACAAGGGTGTGAAGGACCCTTTGGAAGTTCCAGTGTTTAGACGTGATTAGCCTCGAGAAGCCTCAGCGGAAATGAGCCTCATCTCGCCTGGAGGGCAAAACCTCCTGGATTTTCTCGAGTTGCGGCAGGTGATCTCGTCTGACGATGGGGACCTCAGGGACCCGCTATGGTGGCCTCAGGAAAAGCCAGTCCACATGCGAGTTCCTCGGGGGCCTCTCGGGATCCCTATCCCGTCGATGCCGGGGCCTAAGACCTTGTGTGGAGTCGGGGCCGGAACCTGAGGATTCCTCTCCAGTGCTGACATGGATCTTGGGGTACTTCTGGAGTCTCCCCAGGGGAGTCAGTCCTCGTCTCGAATGCGGGCATGCACTTGCGCTTTCCTCCAGAGCGGTAGCAGCAGTGTCACGCAGTCCGCCGCGTGGATCAAAGGATCTATGGATTTCCCTCGAGTCTTTCCCACGAGGCTTTCCCACGAGGCTTTCCCACAGGGCTGTCTCACGTGCACACGTGGTGGGAGTCGATCCTCGGCTTGAACTTCAAGGCAGTGCAGGGAAAACAGGTTCCTCTGTAATGGACTGACACATCTGGGGGTCTCTTGGAATGGTGGCACGACCCTGGAGTTCCTCTCCCCTTTCCTGTGGAGAGCGCTTCCTCTTGAGATGCGACGGGATCGCCAGGAATTCTTTCCCTACGAAACAGGGAAAGGATCCCTCATCTCGAGCTAGGAGGCGGAAACGGGTCTCCCCTGGATGTGTGCGGGAACCCACGTGCTTCCTCTCGAGTGGAGACTGGTATGTCGGGGAAGTTCTTGAGTTGCAGAAAGGGTGTGAAGGACCCTTTGGAAGTTCCAGTGGTTAGACGTGATTAGCCTCGAGAACCCTCAGCGGAAATGGGCCTCATCTCGCCTGGAGGGCAAAACCTCCTGGATTTTCTCGAGTTGCGGCAGGTGCTCTCGACTTACGACGGGGACCTCAGGGACCCGCTCTGGTGGCCTCAGGAAAGGCCAGTCCCCATGCGAGTTCCTCGGGGGCCTCTGGGGATTCCTCTCCAGTCGATGCCGGGGCCTAAGACCTTGTGTGGATTCGGGGCCGGAACCTGAGGATTCCTCTCCAGTGCTGACATGGATCTTGGGGTACTTCTGGAGTCTCCCCAGGGGAGTCAGTCCTCGTCTCGAATGCGGGCATGCACTTGCGCTTTCCTCCAGAGCGGTAGCAGCAGTGTCACGCAGTCCGCCGCGTGGATCAAAGGATCTACGGTTTTCCCTCGAGTCTTTCCCACGAGGCTTTCCCACGAGGCTTTCCCACAGGGCTGTCTCACGTGCACACGTGGTGGGAGTCGATCCTCGGCTTGAACGTCAAGGCAGTGCAGGGAAAACAGGTTCCTCTGTAATGGACTGACACATCAGGGGGTCTCTTGGAATGGTGGCACGACCCTGGAGTTCCTCTCCCCTTTCCTGTGGAGAGCGCTTCCTCTTGAGATGCGACGGGATCGCCGGGAATTCTTTCCCTACGAAACAGGGAAAGGATCCCTTATCTCGAGCTAGGAGGCGGAAACGGGGCTCCCCTGGATGTGTGCGGGACCCCACGTGCTTCCTCTCGAGTGGAGACGGGTATGTCGGGGAAGTTCTTGAGTTGCAGCAAGGGTGTGAATGACCCTTTGGAAGTTCCAGTGTTTAGACGTGATTAGCCTCGAGAAGCCTCAGCGGAAATGGGCCTCATCTCGCCTGGAGGGCAAAACCTCCTGGATTTTCTCGAGTTGCGGCAGGTGATCTCGTCTGACGATGGGGACCTCAGGGACCCGTTCTGGTGGCCTCAGGAAAAGCCAGTCCACATGCGAGTTCCTCGGGGGCCTCTCGGGATCCCTATCCCGTCGATGCCGGGGCCTAAGACCTTGTGTGGAGTCGGGGCCGGAACCTGAGGATTCCTCTCCAGTGCTGACATGGATCTTGGGGTACTTCTGGAGTCTCCCCAGGGGAGTCAGTCCTCGTCTCGAATGCGGGCATGCACTTGCACTTTCCTCCAGAGCGGTAGCAGCAGTGTCACGCAGTCCGCCGCGTGGATCAAAGGATCTATGGATTTCCCTCGAGTCTTTCCCACGAGGCTTTCCCACGAGGCTTTCCCACAGGGCTGTCTCACGTGCACACGTGGTGGGAGTCGATCCTCGGCTTGAAGGTCAAGGCAGTGCAGGGAAAACAGGTTCCTCTGTAATGGACTGATACATCAGGGGGTCTCTTGGAATGGTGGCACGACCCTGGAGTTCCTCTCCCCTTTCCTGTGGAGAACGCTTCCTCTTGAGATGCGACGGGATCGCCGGGAATTCTTTCCCTACGAAACAGGGAAAGGATCCCTCATCTCGAGCTAGGAGGCGGAAACGGGGCTCCCCTGGATGTGTGCGGGATCCCACGTGCTTCCTCTCGAGTGGAGACGGGTATGTCGGGGAAGTTCTTGAGTTGCAGCAAGGGTGTGAATGACCCTTTGGAAGTTCCAGTGGTTAGACGTGATTAGCCTCGAGAAGCCTCAGCGGAAATGGGCCTCATCTCGCCTGGAGGGCAAAACCTCCTGGATTTTCTCGAGTTGCGGCAGGTGCTCTCGACTTACGACGGGGACCTCAGGGACCCGCTCTGGTGGCCTCAGGAAAGGCCAGTCCCCATGCGAGTTCCTCGGGGGCCTCTCGGGATTCCTCTCCCGTCGATGCCGGGGCCTAAGACCTTGTGTGGAGTCGGGGCCGAAACCTGAGGATTCCTCTCCAGTGCTGACATGGATCTTGGGGTACTTCTGGAGTCTCCCCAGGGGAGTCAGTCCTCGTCTCGAATGCGGGCATGCACTTGCGCTTTCCTCCAGAGCGGTAGCAGCAGTGTCACGCAGTCCGCCGCATGGATCAAAGGATCCATGGTTTTCCCTCGAGTCTTTCCCACGAGGCTTTCCCACGAGGCTTTCCCACAGGGCTGTCCCACGTGCACACGTGGTGGGAGTCGATCCTTGGCTTGAACGTCAAGGCAGTGCAGGGAAAACAGGTTCCTCTTGAATGGACTGACACATCTGGGGGACTCTTGGAATGGTGGCACGACCCTGGAGTTCCACTCGCCTTTCCTGTGGAGAGCGCCTCCTCTTGAGATGCGACGGGAACACCGGGAATTCTTTCCCTACGAAACAGGGAAAGGATCCCTCATCTCGAGCTAGGAGGCGGAAACGGGGCTCCACTGGATGTGTGCGGGACACCACGTGCTTCCTTTCGAGTGGAGACGGGTATGTCGGGAAACTTCTTGAGTTGCAGCAAGGGTGTGAAGGACCCTTTGGAAGTTCCAGTGTTTAGACGTGATTAGCCTCGAGAAGCCTCAGCGGAAATGAGCCTCATCTCGCCTGGAGGGCAAAACCTCCTGGATTTTCTCGAGTTGCGGCAGGTGCTCTCGACTTACGACGGGGACCTGAGGGACCCGCTCTGGTGGCCTCAGGAAAAGCCAGTCTCCATGCGAGTTCCTCGGGGGCCTCTCGGGATCCCTATCCCGTCGATGCCGGGGCCTAAGACCTTGTGTGGAGTCGGGGCCGGAACCTGAGGATTCCTCTCCAGTGCTGACATGGATCTTGGGGTACTTCTGGAGTCTCCCCAGGGGAGTCAGTCCTCGTCTCGATTGCGGGCATGCACTTGCGCTTTCCTCCAGAGCGGTAGCAGCAGTGTCACGCAGTCCGCCGCGTGGATCAAAGGATCTATGGTTTTCCCTCGAGTCTTTCCCACGAGGCTTTCCCACGAGGCTTTCCCACAGGGCTGTCTCACGTGCACACGTGGTGGGAGTCGATCCTCGGCTTGAACGTCAAGGCAGTGCAGGGAAAACAGGTTCCTCTGGAATGGACTGACACATCTGTGGGTCTCTTGGAGTGGTGGCACGACCCTGGAGTTCCTCTCCCCTTTCCTGTGGAGAGCGCTTCCTCTTGAGATGCGACGGGATCGCCGGGAATTCTTTCCCTACGAAACAGGGAAAGGATCCCTCATCTCGAGCTAGGAGGCGGAAATGGGGCTCCCCTGGATGTGTGCGGGACCCCACGTGCTTCCTCTCGAGTGGAGACGGGTATGTCGGGGAAGTTCTTGAGTTGCAGCAAGGGTGTGAAGGACCCTTTGGAAGTTCCAGTGGTTAGACGTGATTAGCCTCGAGAAGCCTCAGCGGAAATGGGCCTCATCTCGCCTGGAGGGCAAAACCTCGTGGATTTTCTCGAGTTGCGGCAGGTGCTCTCGACTTACGACGGGGACCTCAGGGACCCGCTCTGGTGGCCTCAGGAAAGGCCAGTCCCCATGCGAGTTCCTCGGGGGCCTCTGGGGATTCCTCTCCCGTCGATGCCGGGGCCTAAGACCTTGTGTGGAGTCGGGGCCGGAACCTGAGGATTCCTCTCCAGTGCTGACATGGATCTTGGGGTACTTCTGGAGTCTCCCCAGGGGAGTCAGTCCTCGTGTCGAATGCGGGCATGCACTTGCGCTTTCCTCCAGAGCGGTAGCAGCAGTGTCACGCAGTCCGCCGCGTGGATCAAAGGATCTATGGTTTTCCCTCGAGTCTTTCCCACGAGGCTTTCCCACGAGGCTTTCCCACAGGGCTTTCCCACGTGCACACGTGGTGGCAGTCGATCCTCGGCTTGAACGTCAAGGCAGTGCAGGGAAAACAGGTTCCTCTGGAATGGACTGACACATCTGGGGGACTCTTGGAATGGTGTCACGACCCTGGAGTTCCTCTCGCCTTTCCTGTGGAGAACGCCTCCTCTTGAGATGCGACGGGAACGCCGGGAATTCTTTCCCTACGAAACAGGGAAGGATCCCTCATCTCGAGCTAGGAGGCGGAAACGGGGCTCCCCTGGATGTGTGAGGGACCCCACGTGCTTCCTCTCGAGTGGAGACGGGTATGTCGGGGAACTTCTTGAGTTGCAGCAATGGTGTGAAGGACCCTTTGGAAGTTCCAGTGGTTAGATGTGATTGGCCTCGAGAAGCCTCAGCGGAAATGGGCCTCATCTCTCCTGGAGGGCAAAACCTCCTGGATTTTCTCGAGTTGTGGCAGGTGCTCTCGACTTACGACGGGGACCTGAGGGACCCGCTCTGGTGGCCTCAGGAAAGGCCAGTCCCCATGCGAGTTCCTCGGGGGCCTCTCGGGATTCCTCTCCCGTCGATGCCGGGGCCTAAGACCTTGTGTGGAGTCGGGGCCGGAACCTGAGGATTCCTCTCCAGTGCTGACATGGATCTTGGGGTACTTCTGGAGTCTCCCCAGGGGAGTCAGTCCTCGTCTCGAATGCGGGCATGCACTTGCGCTTTCCTCCAGAGCGGTAGCAGCAGTGTCACGCAGTCCGCCGCGTGGATCAAAGGATCTATGTTTTTCCCTCGAGTCTTTCCCACGAGGCTTTCCCACGAGGCTTTCCCACAGGGCTGTCCCACGTGCACACGTGGTGGGAGTCGATCCTTGGCTTGAACGTCAAGGCAGTGCAGGGAAAACAGGTTCCTCTGGAATGGACTGACACATCTGGGGGACTCTTGGAATGGTGGCACGACCCTGAAGTTCCTCTCGCCTTTCCTGTGGAGAGCGCCTCCTCTTGAGATGCGACGGGAACGCCGGGAATTCTTTCCCTACGAAACAGGGAAAGGATCCCTCATCTCGAGCTAGGAGGCGGAAACGGGGCTCCCCTGGATGTGTGCGGGACCCCCCGTGCTTCCTCTCGAGTGCAGACGGGTATGTCGGGGAACTTCTTGAGTTGCAGCAAGGGTGTGAAGGACCCTTTGGAAGTTCCAGTGGTTAGATGTGATTGGCCTCGAGAAGCCTCAGCGGAAATGGGCCTCATCTCGCCTGGAGGGCAAAACCGCCTGGATTTTCTCGAGTTGCGGCAGGTGCTACCGACTTACGACGAGGACCTCAGGGACCCGCTATGGTGGCCTCAGGAAAGGCCAGTCCCCATGCGAGTTCCTCTGGGGATTCCTCTCCCATCGATGCCGGGGCCTAAGACCTTGTGTGGAGTCGGGGCCGGAACCTGAGGATTCCTCTCCAGTGCTGACATGGATCTTGGGGTACTTCTGGAGTCTCCCCAGGGGAGTCAGTCCTCGTCTCGAATGTGGGCATGCACTTGCGCTTTCCTCCAGAGCGGTAGCAGCAGTGTCACGCAGTCCGCCGCGTGGATCAAAGGATCTATGGTTTTCCCTCGAGTCTTTCCACGAGGCTTTCCCACGAGGCTTTCCCACAGGGCTGTCTCACGTGCACACGTGGTGGGAGTCGATCCTCGGCTTGAACGTCAAGGCAGTGCAGGGAAAACAGGTTCCTCTGTAATGGACTGACACATCAGGGGGTCTCTTGGAATGGTGGCACGACCCTGGAGTTCCTCTCCCCTTTCCTGTGGAGAGCGCTTCCTCTTGAGATGCGACGGGATCGCCGGGAATTCTTTCCCTACGAAACAGGGAAAGGATCCCTCATCTCGAGCTAGGAGGCGGAAACGGGGCTCCCCTGGATGTGTGCGGGACACCACGTGCTTCCTCTCGAGTGGAGACGGGTATGTCGGGGAAGTTCTTGAGTTGCAGCAAGGGTGTGAATGACCCTTTGGAAGTTCCAGTGGTTAGACGTGATTAGCCTCGAGAAGCCTCAGCGGAAATGGGCCTCATCTCGCCTGGAGGGCAAAACCTCATGGATTTTCTCGAGTTGCGGCAGGTGATCTCGTCTGACGATGGGGACCTCAGGGACCCGCTCTGGTGGCCTCAGGAAAAGCCAGTCCACATGCGAGTTCCTCGGGGGCCTCTCGGGATCCCTATCCCGTCGATGCCGGGGCCTAAGACCTTGTGTGGAGTCGGGGCCGGAACCTGAGGATTCCTCTCCAGTGCTGACATGGATCTTGGGGTACTTCTGGAGTCTCCCCAGGGGAGTCAGTCCTCGTCTCGAATGCGGGCATGCACTTGCGCTTTCCTCCAGAGCGGTAGCAGCAGTGTCACGCAGTCCGCCGCGTGGATCAAAGGATCTATGGATTTCCCTCGAGTCTTTCCCACGAGGCTTTCCCACGAGGCTTTCCCACAGGGCTATCTCACGTGCACACGTGGTGGGAGTCGATCCTCGGCTTGAACGTCAAGGCAGTGCAGGGAAAACAGGTTCCTCTGTAATGGACTGACACATCTGGGGGTCTCTTGGAAGGGTGGCACGACCCTGGAGTTCCTCTCCCCTTTCCTGTGGAGAGCGCTTCCTCTTGAGATGCGACGGGATCGCCGGGAATTCTTTCCCTTCGAAACAGGGAAAGGATCCCTCATCTCGAGCTAGGAGGCGGAAACGGGGCTCCCCTGGATGTGTGCGGGAACCCACGTGCTTCCTCTCGAGTGGAGACGGGTATGTCGGGGAAGTTCTTGAGTTGCAGCAAGGGTGTGAAGGACCCTTTGGAAGTTCCAGTGGTTAGACGTGATTAGCCTCGAGAACCCTCAGCGGAAATGGGCCTCATCTCGCCTGGAGGGCAAAACCTCCTGGATTTTCTCGAGTTGCGGCAGGTGCTCTCGACTTACGACGGGGACCTCAGGGACCCGCTCTGGTGGCCTCAGGAAAGGCCAGTCCCCATGCGAGTTCCTCGGGGGCCTCTGGGGATTCCTCTCCCGTCGATGCCGGGGCCTAAGACCTTGTGTGGAGTCGGGGCCGGAACCTGAGGATTCCTCTCCAGTGCTGACATGGATCTTGGGGTACTTCTGGAGTCTCCCCAGGGGAGTCAGTCCTCGTCTCGAATGTGGGCATGCACTTGCGCTTTCCTCCAGAGCGGTAGCAGCAGTGTCACGCAGTCCGCCGCGTGGATCAAAGGATCTATGGTTTTCCCTCGAGTCTTTCCACGAGGCTTTCCCACGAGGCTTTCCCACAGGGCTGTCTCACGTGCACACGTGGTGGGAGTCGATCCTCGGCTTGAACGTCAAGGCAGTGCAGGGAAAACAGGTTCCTCTGTAATGGACTGACACATCAGGGGGTCTCTTGGAATGGTGGCACGACCCTGGAGTTCCTCTCCCCTTTCCTGTGGAGAGCGCTTCCTCTTGAGATGCGACGGGATCGCCGGGAATTCTTTCCCTACGAAACAGGGAAAGGATCCCTCATCTCGAGCTAGGAGGCGGAAACGGGGCTCCCCTGGATGTGTGCGGGACACCACGTGCTTCCTCTCGAGTGGAGACGGGTATGTCGGGGAAGTTCTTGAGTTGCAGCAAGGGTGTGAATGACCCTTTGGAAGTTCCAGTGGTTAGACGTGATTAGCCTCGAGAAGCCTCAGCGGAAATGGGCCTCATCTCGCCTGGAGGGCAAAACCTCCTGGATTTTCTCGAGTTGGGGCAGGTGATCTCGTCTGACGATGGGGACCTCAGGGACCCGCTCTGGTGGCCTCAGGAAAAGCCAGTCCACATGCGAGTTCCTCGGGGGCCTCTCGGGATCCCTATCCCGTCGATGCCGGGGCCTAAGACCTTGTGTGGAGTCGGGGCCGGAACCTGAGGATTCCTCTCCAGTGCTGACATGGATCTTGGGGTATTTCTGGAGTCTCCCCAGGGGAGTCAGTCCTCGTCTCGAATGCGGGCATGCACTTGCGCTTTCCTCCAGAGCGGTAGCAGCAGTGTCACGCAGTCCGCCGCGTGGATCAAAGGATCTATGGATTTCCCTCGAGTCTTTCCCACGAGGCTTTCCCACGAGGCTTTCCCACAGGGCTATCTCACGTGCACACGTGGTGGGAGTCGATCCTCGGCTTGAACGTCAAGGCAGTGCAGGGAAAACAGGTTCCTCTGTAATGGACTGACACATCTGGGGGTCTCTTGGAAGGGTGGCACGATCCTGGAGTTCCTCTACCCTTTCCTGTGGAGAGCGCTTCCTCTTAAGATGCGACGGGATCGCCGGGAATTCTTTCCCTTCGAACCAGGGAAAGGATCCCTCATCTCGAGCTAGGAGGCGGAAACGGGGCTCCCCTGGATGTGTGCGGGAACCCACGTGCTTCCTCTCGAGTGGAGACTGGTATGTCGGGGAAGTTCTTGAGTTGCAGCAAGGGTGTGAAGGACCCTTTGGAAGTTCCAGTGGTTAGATGTGATTAGCCTCGAGAACCCTCAGCGGAAATTGGCCTCATCTCGCCTGGAGGGCAAAACCTCCTGGATTTTCTCGAGTTGCGGCAGGTGCTCTCGACTTACGACGGGGACCTCAGGGACCCAATCTGGTGGCCTCACGAAAGGCCAGTCCCAATGCGAGTTCCTCGGGGGCCTCTCGGGATTCCTCTCCCGTCGATGCCGGGGCCTAAGACCTTGTGTGGAGTCGGGGCCGGAACCTGAGGATTCCTCTCCAGTGCTGACATGGATCTTGGGGTACTTCTGGAGTCTCCCCAGGGGAGTCAGTCCTCGTCTCGAATGCGGGTATGCACTTGCGCTTTCCTCCAGAGCGGTAGCAGCAGTGTCACGCAGTTCGCCGCGTGGATCAAAGGATCTATGGTTTTCCCTCGAGTCTTTCCCACGAGGCTTTCCCACGAGGCTTTCCCACAGGGCTGTCCCACGTGCACACGTGGTGGGAGTCGATCCTCGGCTTGAACGTCAAGGCAGTGCAGGGAAAACAGGTTCCTCTGGAATGGACTGACACATCTGGGGGACTCTTGGAATGGTGGCACGACCCTGGAGTTCCTCTCGCCTTTCCTGTGGAGAGCGCCTCCTCTTGAAATGCGACGGGAACGCCGGGAATTCTTTCCCTACGAAACAGGGAAAGGATCCCTCATCTCGAGCTAGGAGGCGGAAACGGGGCTCCCCTGGATGTGTGCGGGACCCCACGTGCTTCCTCTCGAGTGGAGACGGGTATGCCGGGGAACTTCTTGAGTTGCATCAATGGTGTGAAGGACCCTTTGGAAGTTCCAGTGGTTAGATGTGATTGGCCTCGAGAAGCCTCAGCGGAAATGGGCCTCATCTCGCCTGGAGGGCAAAACCTCCTGGATTTTCTCGAGTTGCGGCAGGTGCTCTCGACTTACGACCGGGACCTCAGGGACCCGCTCTGGTGGCCTCAGGAAAGGCCAGTCCCCATGCGAGTTCCTCGGGGGCCTCTCGGGATTCCTCTCCCGTCGATGCCGGGGCCTAAGACCTTGTGTGGAGTCGGGGCCGGAACCTGAGGATTCCTCTCCAGTGCTGACATGGATCTTGGGGTACTTCTGGAGTCTCCCCAGGGGAGTCAGTCCTCGTCTCGAATGCGGGCATGCACTTGCGCTTTCCTCCAGAGCGGTAGCAGCAGTGTCACGCAGTCCGCCGTGTGGATCAAAGGATCTATGGTTTTCCCTCGAGTCTTTCCCACGAGGCTTTCCCACGAGGCTTTCCCACAGGGCTGTCCCACGTGCACACGTGGTGGGAGTCGATCCTCGGCTTGAACGTCAAGGCAGTGCAGGGAAAACAGGTTCCTCTGGAATGGACTGACACATCTGGGGGACTCTTGGAATGGTGGCACGACCCTGGAGTTCCTCTCGCCTTTCCTGTGGAGAGCGCATCCTCTTGAGATGCGACGGGAACGCCGGGAATTCTTTCCCTACGAAACAGGGAAGGATCCCTCATCTCGAGCTAGGAGACGGAAACGGGGCTCCCCTGGATGTGTGAGGGACCCCACGTGCTTCCTTTCGAGTGGAGACGGGTATGTCGGGGAACTTCTTGAGTTGCAGCAATGGTGTGAAGGACCCTTTGGAAATTCCAGTGGTTAGATGTGATTGGCCTCGAGAAGCCTCAGCGGAAATGGGCCTCATCTCGCCTGGAGGGCAAAACCTCCTGGATTTTCTCGCGTTGCGGCAGGTGCTCTCGACTTACGACCGGGACCTCAGGGACCCGCTCTGGTGGCCTCAGGAAAGGCCAGTCCCCATGCGAGTTCCTCGGGGGCCTCTCGGGATTCCTCTCCCGTCGATGCCGGGGCCTAAGACCTTGTGTGGAGTCGGGGCCGGAACCTGAGGATTCATCTCCAGTGCTGACATGGATCTTGGGGTACTTCTGGAGTCTCCCCAGGGGAGTCAGTCCTCGTCTCGAATGCGGGCATGCCCTTGCGCTTTCCTCCAGAGCGGTAGCAGCAGTGTCACGCAGTCCGCCGCGTGGATCAAAGGATCTATGGTTTTCCCTCGAGTCTTTCCCACGAGGCTTTCCCACGAGGCTTTCCCACAGGGCTGTCCCACGTGCACACGTGGTGGGAGTCGATCCTCGGCTTGAACGTCAAGGCAGTGCAGGGAAAACATGTTCCTCTGGAATGGACTGACACATCTGGGGGACTCTTGGAATGGTGTCTCGACCCTGGAGTTCCTCTCGCCTTTCCTGTTGAGAGCGCCTCCTCTTGAGATACGACGGGAAAGCCAGGAATTCTTTCCCTACGAAACAGGGAAAGGATCCCTCATCTCGAGCTAGGAGGCGGAAACGGGGCTCCCCTGGATGTGTGCGGGACACCACGTGCTTCCTCTCGAGTGCAGACGGGTAAGTCGGGGAACTTCTTGAGTTGCAGCAAGGGTGTGAAGGACCCTTTGGAAGTTCCAGTGGTTAGATGTGATTGGCCTCGAGAAGCCTCAGCGGAAATGGGCCTCATCTCGCCTGGAGGGCAAAACCTCCTGGATTTTCTCGAGTTGCGGCAGGTTCTCTCGACTTACGACGGGGACCTCAGGGACCCGCTCTGGTGGCCTTAGGAAAGGCCAGTCCCCATGCGAGTTCCTCGGGGACCTCTCGTGATTCCTCTCCCGTCGATGCCGGGGCCTAAGACCTTGTGTGGAGTCGGGGCCGGAACCTGAGGATTCCTCTCCAGTGCTGACATGGATCTTGGGGTACTTCTGGAGTCTCCCCAGGGGAGTCAGTCCTCGTCTCGAATGCGGGCATGCACTTGCGCTTTCCTCCAGAGCGGTAGCAGCAGTGTCACGCAGTCCGCTGCGTGGATCAAAGGATCTATGGTTTTCCCTCGAGTCTTTCCCACGAGGCTTTCCCACGAGGCTTTCCCACAGGGCTGTCCCACGTGCACACGTGGTGGGAGTCGATCCTCGGCTTGAACGTCAAGGCAGTGCAGGGAAAACAGGTTCCTCTGGAATGGCCTGACACATCTGGGGGACTCTTGGAATGGTGGCATGACCCTGGAGTTCCTCTCGCCTTTCCTGTGGAGAGCGCCTCCTCTTGAGATGCGACGAGAACGCCGGGAATTCTTTCCCTACGAAACAGGGAAAGGATCCCTCATCTCGAGCTAGGAGGCGGAAACGGGGCTCCCCTGGATGTGTGCGGGACACCACGTGCTTCCTCTCGAGTGGAGACGGGTAAGTCGGGGAACTTCTTGAGTTGCAGCAAGGATGTGAAGGACCCTTTGGAAGTTCCAGTGGTTAGACGTGATTGGCCTCGAGAAGCCTCAGCGGAAATGGGCCTCATCTCGCCTGGAGGGCAAAACCTCCTGGATTTTCTCGAGTTGCGGCAGGTGCTCTCGACTTACGACCGGGACCTCAGGGACCCGCTCTGGTGGCCTCAGGAAAGGCCAGTCCCCATGCGAGTTCCTCTGGGGCCTCTCGGGATTCCTCTCCCGTCGATGCCGGGGCCTAAGACCTTGTGTGGAGTCGGGGCCGGAACCTGAGGATTCCTCTCCAGTGCTGACATGGATCTTGGGGTACTTCTGGAGTCTCCCCAGGGGAGTCAGTCCTCGTCTCGAATGCGGGCATGCCCTTGCGCTTTCCTCCAGAGCGGTAGCAGCAGTGTCACGCAGTCCGCCGCGTGGATCAAAGGATCTATGATTTTCCCTCGAGTCTTTCCCACGAGGCTTTCCCACGAGGCTTTCCCACAGGGCTGTCCCACGTGCACACGTGGTGGGAGTCGATCCTCGGCTTGAACGTCAAGGCAGTGCAGGGAAAACATGTTCCTCTGGAATGGACTGACACATCTGGGGGACTCTTGGAATGGTGTCTCGACCCTGGAGTTCCTCTCGCCTTTCCTGTTGAGAGCGCCTCCTCTTGAGATACGACGGGAAAGCCGGGAATTCTTTCCCTACGAAACAGGGAAAGGATCCCTCATCTCGAGCTAGGAGGCGGAAACGGGGCTCCCCTGGATGTGTGCGGGACACCACGTGCTTCCTCTCGAGTGCAGACGGGTAAGTCGGGGAACTTCTTGAGTTGCAGCAAGGGTGTGAAGGACCCTTTGGAAGTTCCAGTGGTTAGATGTGATTGGCCTCGAGAAGCCTCAGCGGAAATGGGCCTCATCTCGCCTGGAGGGCAAAACCTCCTGGATTTTCTCGAGTTGCGGCAGGTGCTCTCGACTTACGACGGGGACCTCAGGGACCCGCTCTGGTGGCCTTAGGAAAGGCCAGTCCCCATGCGAGTTCCTCGGGGACCTCTCGTGATTCCTCTCCCGTCGATGCCGGGGCCTAAGACCTTGTGTGGAGTCGGGGCCGGAACCTGAGGATTCCTCTCCAGTGCTGACATGGATCTTGGGGTACTTCTGGAGTCTCCCCAGGGGAGTCAGTCCTCGTCTCGAATGCGGGCATGCACTTGCGCTTTCCTCCAGAGCGGTAGCAGCAGTGTCACGCAGTCCGCCGCGTGGATCAAAGGATCTATGTTTTTCCCTCGAGTCTTTCCCACGAGGCTTTCCCACGAGGCTTTCCCACAGGGCTGTCCCACGTGCACACGTGGTGGGAGTCGATCCTCGGCTTGAACGTCAAGGCAGTGCAGGGAAAACAGGTTCCTCTGGAATGGACTGACACATCTGGGGGACTCTTGGAATGGTGGCATGACCCTGGAGTTCCTCTCCCCTTTCCTGTCGAGAGCGCCTCCTCTTGAGATGCGACGAGAACGCCGGGAATTCTTTCCCTACGAAACAGGGAAAGGATCCCTCATCTCGAGCTAGGAGGCGGAAACAGGGCTCCCCTGGATGTGTGCGGGACACCACGTGCTTCCTCTCGAGTGGAGACGGGTAAGTCGGGGAACTTCTTGAGTTGCAGCAAGGGTGTGAAGGACCCTTTGGAAGTTCCAGTGGTTAGACGTGATTGGCCTCGAGAAGCCTCAGCGGAAATGGGCCTCATCTCGCCTGGAGGGCAAAACCTCCTGGATTTTCTCGAGTTGCGGCAGGTGCTCTAGACTTACGACGGGGACCTCAGGGACCCGCTCTGGTGGCCTCAGGAAAGGCCCGTCCCCATGCGAGTTTCTCGGGGGCCTCTCGGGATTCCTCTCCCGTCGATGCCGGGGCCTAAGACCTTGTGTGGAGTCGGGGCCGGAACCTGAGGATTCCTCTCCAGTGCTGACATGGATCTTGGGGTACTTCTGGAGTCTCCCCAGGGGAGTCAGTCGTCGTCTCGAATGCGGTCATGCACTTGCGCTTTCCTCCAGAGCGGTAGCAGCAGTGTCACGCAGTCCGCCGCGTGGATCAAAGGATCTATGGTTTTCCCTCGAGTCTTTCCCACGAGGCTTTCCCACGAGGCTTTCCCACAGGGCTGTCCCACGTGCACACGTGGTGGGAGTCGATCCTCGGCTTGAACGTCAAGGCAGTGCAGGGAAAATAGTTTCCTCTGGAACGGACTGACACATCTGGGGGACTCTTGGAATGGTGGCACGACCCTGGAGTTCCTCTCGCCTTTCCTGTGGAGAGCGCCTCCTCTTGAGATGCGACTGGAACGCCGGGAATTCTTTCCCTACGAAACAGGGAAAGGATCCCTCATCTCGAGCTAGGAGGCGGAAACGGGGCTCCCCTGGATGTGTGCGGGACACCACGTGCTTCCTTTCGAGTGCAGACGGGTATGTCGGGGAACTTCTTGAGTTGCAGCAAGGGTGTGAAGGACCCTTTGGAAGTTCCAGTGGTTAGATGTGATTGGCCTCGAGAAGCCTCAGCGGAAATGGGCCTCATCTCGCCTGGAGGGCAAAACCGCCTGGATTTTCTCGACTTGCGGCAGGTGCTCTCGACTTACGACGGGGACCTCAGGGACCCGCTCTGGTGGCCTCAGGAAAGGCTAGTCCCCATGCGAGTTCCTCGGGGCCCTCTCGGGATTCCTCTCCCGTCGATGCCGGGGCCTAAGACCTTGTGTGGAGTCGGGGCCGGAACCTGAGGATTCCTCTCCAGTGCTGACATGGATCTTGGGGTACTTCTGGAGTCTCCCCAGGGGAATCAGTCCTCGTCTCGAATGCGGGCATGCACTTGCGCTTTCCTCCAGAGCGGTAGCAGCAGTGTCACGCAGTCCGCCGCGTGGATCAAAGGATCTATGGTTTTCCCTCGAGTCTTTCCCACGAGGCTTTCCCACGAGGCTTTCCCACAGCGCTGTCCCACGTGCACACGTGGTGGGACTCGATCTTCGGCTTGAACGTCAAGGCAGTGCAGGGAAAACAGGTTCCTCTGGAATGGACTGACACATCTGGGGGACTCTTGGAATGGTGGCACGACCCTGGAGTTCCTCTCGCCTTTCCTGTGGAGAGCCCCTCCTCTTGAGATGCGACGGGAACGCCGGGAATTCTTTCCCTACGAAACAGGGAAAGGATCCCTCATCTCGAGCTAGGAGGCGGAAAGGGGGCTCCCCTGGATGTGTGCGGGACACCACGTGCTTCCTTTCGAGTGGAGACGGGTATGTCGGGGAACTTCTTGAGTTGCAGCAATGGTGTGAAGGACCCTTTGGAAGTTCCAGTGGTTAGATGTGATTGGCCTCGAGAAGCCTCAGCGGAAATGGGCCTCATCTCGCCTGGAGGGCAAAACCTCCTGGATTTTCTCGAGTTGCGGCAGGTGCTCTCGACTTACGACCGGGACCTCAGGGACCCGCTCTGGTGGCCTCAGGAAAGGCCAGTCCCCATGCGAGTTCCTCTGGGGCCTCTCGGGATTCCTCTCCCGTCGATGCCGGGGCCTAAGACCTTGTGTGGAGTCGGGGCCGGAACCTGAGGATTCCTCTCCAGTGCTGACATGGATCTTGGGGTACTTCTGGAGTCTCCCCAGGGGAGTCAGTCCTCGTCTCGAATGCGGGCATGCCCTTGCGCTTTCCTCCAGAGCGGTAGCAGCAGTGTCACGCAGTCCGCCGCGTGGATCAAAGGATCTATGATTTTCCCTCGAGTCTTTCCCACGAGGCTTTCCCACGAGGCTTTCCCACAGGGCTGTCCCACGTGCACACGTGGTGGGAGTCGATCCTCGGCTTGAACGTCAAGGCAGTGCAGGGAAAACATGTTCCTCTGGAATGGACTGACACATCTGGGGGACTCTTGGAATGGTGTCTCGACCCTGGAGTTCCTCTCGCCTTTCCTGTTGAGAGCGCCTCCTCTTGAGATACGACGGGAAAGCCGGGAATTCTTTCCCTACGAAACAGGGAAAGGATCCCTCATCTCGAGCTAGGAGGCGGAAACGGGGCTCCCCTGGATGTGTGCGGGACACCACGTGCTTCCTCTCGAGTGGAGACGGGTAAGTCGGGGAACTTCTTGAGTTGCAGCAAGGGTGTGAAGGACCCTTTGGAAGTTCCAGTGGTTAGATGTGATTGGCCTCGAGAAGCCTCAGCGGAAATGGGCATCATCTCGCCTGGAGGGCAAAACCTCCTGGATTTTCTCGAGTTGCGGCAGGTGCTCTCGACTTACGACGGGGACCTCAGGGACCCGCTCTGGTGGCCTTAGGAAAGGCCAGTCCCCATGCGAGTTCCTCGGGGACCTCTCGTGATTCCTCTCCCGTCGATGCCGGGGCCTAAGACCTTGTGTGGAGTCGGGGCCGGAACCTGAGGATTCCTCTCCAGTGCTGACATGGATCTTGGGGTACTTCTGGAGTCTCCCCAGGGGAGTCAGTCCTCGTCTCGAATGCGGGCATGCACTTGCGCTTTCCTCCAGAGCGGTAGCAGCAGTGTCACGCAGTCCGCCGCGTGGATCAAAGGATCTATGTTTTTCCCTCGAGTCTTTCCCACGAGGCTTTCCCACGAGGCTTTCCCACAGGGCTGTCCCACGTGCACACGTGGTGGGAGTCGATCCTCGGCTTGAACGTCAAGGCAGTGCAGGGAAAACAGGTTCCTCTGGAATGGACTGACACATCTGGGGGACTCTTGGAATGGTGGCATGACCCTGGAGTTCCTCTCCACTTTCCTGTTGAGAGCGCCTCCTCTTGAGATGCGACGAGAACGCCGGGAATTCTTTCCCTACGAAACAGGGAAAGGATCCCTCATCTCGAGCTAGGAGGCGGAAACGGGGCTCCCCTGGATGTGTGCGGGACACCACGTGCTTCCTCTCGAGTGGAGACGGGTAAGTCGGGGAACTTCTTGAGTTGCAGCAAGGGTGTGAAGGACCCTTTGGAAGTTCCAGTGGTTAGACGTGATTGGCCTCGAGAAGCCTCAGCGGAAATGGGCCTCATCTCGCCTGGAGGGCAAAACCTCCTGGATTTTCTCGAGTTGCGGCAGGTGCTCTAGACTTACGACGGGGACCTCAGGGACCCGCTCTGGTGGCCTCAGGAAAGGCCCGTCCCCATGCGAGTTTCTCGGGGGCCTCTCGGGATTCCTCTCCCGTCGATGCCGGGGCCTAAGACCTTGTGTGGAGTCGGGGCCGGAACCTGAGGATTCCTCTCCAGTGCTGACATGGATCTTGGGGTACTTCTGGAGTCTCCCCAGGGGAGTCAGTCGTCGTCTCGAATGCGGTCATGCACTTGCGCTTTCCTCCAGAGCGGTAGCAGCAGTGTCACGCAGTCCGCCGCGTGGATCAAAGGATCTATGGTTTTCCCTCGAGTCTTTCCCACGAGGCTTTCCCACGAGGCTTTCCCACAGGGCTGTCCCACGTGCACACGTGGTGGGAGTCGATCCTCGGCTTGAACGTCAAGGCAGTGCAGGGAAAACAGGTTCCTCTGGAACGGACTGACACATCTGGGGGACTCTTGGAATGGTGGCACGACCCTGGAGTTCCTCTCGCCTTTCCTGTGGAGAGCGCCTCCTCTTGAGATGCGACTGGAACGCCGGGAATTCTTTCCCTACGAAACAGGGAAAGGATCCCTCATCTCGAGCTAGGAGGCGGAAACGGGGCTCCCCTGGATGTGTGCGGGACACCACGTGCTTCCTTTCGAGTGCAGACGGGTATGTCGGGGAACTTCTTGAGTTGCAGCAAGGGTGTGAAGGACCCTTTGGAAGTTCCAGTGGTTAGATGTGATTGGCCTCGAGAAGCCTCAGCGGAAATGGGCCTCATCTCGCCTGGAGGGCAAAACCGCCTGGATTTTCTCGACTTGCGGCAGGTGCTCTCGACTTACGACGGGGACCTCAGGGACCCGCTCTGGTGGCTTCAGGAAAGGCCAGTCCCCATGCGAGTTCCTCGGGGGCCTCTCGGGATTCCTCTCCCGTCGATGCCGGGGCCTAAGACCTTGTGTGGAGTCGGGGCCGGAACCTGAGGATTCCTCTCCAGTGCTGACATGGATCTTGGGGTACTTCTGGAGTCTCCCCAGGGGAGTCAGTCCTCGTCTCGAATGCGGGCATGCCCTTGCGCTTTCCTCCAGAGCGGTAGCAGCAGTGTCACGCAGTCCGCCGCGTGGATCAAAGGATCTATGTTTTTCCCTCGAGTCTTTCCCACGAGGCTTTCCCACGAGGCTTTCCCACAGGGCTGTCCCACGTGCACACGTGGTGGGAGTCGATCCTCGGCTTGAACGTCAAGGCAGTGCAGGGAAAACATGTTCCTCTGGAATGGACTGACACATCTGGGGGACTCTTGGAATGGTGTCTCGACCCTGGAGTTCCTCTCGCCTTTCCTGTTGAGAGCGCCTCCTCTTGAGATACGACGGGAAAGCAGGGAATTCTTTCCCTACGAAACAGGGAAAGGATCCCTCATCTCGAGCTAGGAGGCGGAAATGGGGCTCCCCTGGAGGTGTGCGGGACACCACGTGCTTCCTCTCGAGTGCAGACGGGTAAGTCGGGGAACTTCTTGAGTTGCAGCAAGGGTGTGAAGGACCCTTTGGAAGTTCCAGTGGTTAGATGTGATTGGCCTCGAGAAGCCTCAGCGGAAATGGGCCTCATCTCGCCTGGAGGGCAAAACCTCCTGGATTTTCTCGAGTTGCGGCAGGTGCTCTCGACTTACGACGGGGACTTCAGGGACCCGCTCTGGTGGCCTTAGGAAAGGCCAGTCCCCATGCGAGTTCTTCGGGGACCTCTCGTGATTCCTCTCCCGTCGATGCCGGGGCCTAAGACCTTGTGTGGAGTCGGGGCCGGAACCTGAGGATTCCTCTCCAGTGCTGACATGGATCTTGGGGTACTTCTGGAGTCTCCCCAGGGGAGTCAGTCCTCGTCTCGAATGCGGGCATGCACTTGCGCTTTCCTCCAGAGCGGTAGCAGCAGTGTCACGCAGTCCGCCGCGTGGATCAAAGGATCTATGGTTTTCCCTCGAGTCTTTCCCACGAGGCTTTCCCACGAGGCTTTCCCACAGGGCTGTCCCACGTGCACACGTGGTGGGAGTCGATCCTCGGCTTGAACGTCAAGGCAGTGCAGGGAAAACAGGTTCCTCTGGAATGGACTGACACATCTGGGGGACTCTTGCAATGGTGGCACGACCCTGGAGTTCCTCTCGCCTTTCCTGTGGAGAGCGCCTCCTCTTGAGATGCGACGGGAACGCCGGGAATTCTTTCCCTACGAAACAGGGAAAGGATCCCTCATCTTGAGCTAGGAGGCGGAAACGGGGCTCCCCTGGATGTGTGCGGGACCCAACGTGCTTCCTCTCGAGTGGAGACGGGTATGTCGGGGAACTTCTTGAGTTGCAGCAATGGTGTGAAGGACCCTTTGGAAGTTCCAGTGGTTAGATGTGATTGGCCTCGAGAAGCCTCAGCGGAAATGGGCCTCATCTCGCCTGGAGGGCAAAACCTCCTGGATTTTCTCGAGTTCCGGCAAGTGCTCTCGACTTACGACGGGGACCTCAGGGAACCGCTCTGGTGGCCTCAGGAAAGGCCAGTCCCCATGCGAGTTCCACGGGGGCCTCTCGGGATTCCTCTCCCGTCGATGCCGGGGCCTAAGACCTCCTGTGGAGTCGGGGCCGGAACCTGAGGATTCCTCTCCAGTGCTGACATGGATCTTGGGGTACTTCTGGAGTCTCCCCAGGGGAGTCAGTCCTCGTCTCGAATGCGGGCATGCACTTGCGCTTTCCTCCAGAGCGGTAGCAGCAGTGTCACGCAGTCCGCCGCGGGGATCAAAGGATCTATGGTTTTCCCTCGAGTCTTTCCCACGAGGCTTTCCCACGAGGCTTTCCCACAGGGCTGTCCCACGTGCACACGTGGTGGGAGTCGATCCTCGGCTTGAACGTCAAGGCAGTGAAGGGAAAACAGGTTCCTCTGGAATGGACTGACACATCTGGGGGACTCTTGGAATGGTGGCACGACCCTGGAGTTCCTCTCGCCTTTCCTGTGGAGAGCGCCTCCTCTTGAGATGCGACGGGAACGCCGGGAATTCTTTCCCTACGAAACAGGGAAAGGATCCCTCATCTCGAGCTAGGAGGCGGAAACGGGGCTCCCCTGGATGTGTGCGGGACACCACATGCTTCCTCTCGAGTGGAGACGGGTATGTCGGGGAACTTCTTGAGTTGCAGCAAGGGTGTGAAGGACCCTTTGTAAGTTCCAGTGGTTAGACGTGATTTGCCTCGAGAAGCCTCAGTGCAAATGGGCCTCATCTCGCCTGGAGGGCAAAACCTCCTGGTTTTTCTCGAGTTGCGGCAGGTGCTCTCGACTTACGACGGGGACCTCAGGGACCCACTCTGGTGACCTCAGGAAAGGCCAGTCCCCATGCGAGTTCCTCGGGGGCGTCTCGGGATTCCTCTCCCGTCGATGCCGGTGCCTAAGACCTTGTGTGGAGTCGGGGCCGTAACCTGAGGATTCCTCTCCAGTTCTGACATGGATCTTGGGGTACTTCTGGAGTCTCCCCAGGGGAGTCAGTCCTCGTCTCGAATGCGGGCATGCACTTGTGCTTTCCTCCAGAGCGGTAGCAGCAGTGTCACGCAGTCCGCCGCGTGGATCAAAGGATCTATGGTTTTCCCTCGAGTCTTTCCCACGAGGCTTTCCCACGAGGCTTTCCCACAGGGCTGTCCCACGTGCACACGTGGTGGGAGTCGATCCTCGGCTTGAACGTCAAGGCAGTGCAGGGAAAACAGGTTCCTCTGGAATGGACTGACACATCTGGGGGACTCTTTGAATGGTGGCATGACCCTGGAGTTCCTCTCGCCTTTCCTGTGGAGAGCGCCTCCTCTTGAGATGCGACGGGAACGCCGGGAATTCTTTCCCTACGATACAGGGAAAGGATCCCTCATCTCGAGCTAGGAGGCGGAAACGGGGCTCCCCTGGATGTGTGCGGGACCCAACGTGCTTCCTCTCGAGTGGAGACGGGTATGTCGGGGAACTTCTTGAGTTGCAGCAATGGTGTGAAGGACCCTTTGGAAGTTCCAGTGGTTAGATGTGATTGGCCTCGAGAAGCCTCAGCGGAAATGGGCCTCATCTCGCCTGGAGGGCAAAACCTCCTGGATTTTCTCGAGTTCCGGCAAGTGCTCTCGACTTACGACGGGGACCTCAGGGAACCGCTCTGGTGGCCTCAGGAAAGGCCAGTCCCCATGCGAGTTCCACGGGGGCCTCTCGGGATTCCTCTCCCGTCGATGCCGGGGCCTAAGACCTCCTGTGGAGTCGGGGCCGGAACCTGAGGATTCCTCTCCAGTGCTGACATGGATCTTGGGGTACTTCTGGAGTCTCCCCAGGGGAGTCAGTCCTCGTCTCGAATGCGGGCATGCACTTGCGCTTTCCTCCAGAGCGGTAGCAGCAGTGTCACGCAGTCCGCCGCGGGGATCAAAGGATCTATGGTTTTCCCTCGAGTCTTTCCCACGAGGCTTTCCCACGAGGCTTTCCCACAGGGCTGTCCCACGTGCACACGTGGTGGGAGTCGATCCTCGGCTTGAACGTCAAGGCAGTGAAGGGAAAACAGGTTCCTCTGGAATGGACTGACACATCTGGGGGACTCTTGGAATGGTGGCACGACCCTGGAGTTCCTCTCGCCTTTCCTGTGGAGAGCGCCTCCTCTTGAGATGCGACGGGAACGCCGGGAATTCTTTCCCTACGAAACAGGGAAAGGATCCCTCATCTCGAGCTAGGAGGCGGAAACGGGGCTCCCCTGGATGTGTGCGGGACACCACATGCTTCCTCTCGAGTGGAGACGGGTATGTCGGGGAACTTCTTGAGTTGCAGCAAGGGTGTGAAGGACCCTTTGTAAGTTCCAGTGGTTAGACGTGATTTGCCTCGAGAAGCCTCAGTGCAAATGGGCCTCATCTCGCCTGGAGGGCAAAACCTCCTGGTTTTTCTCGAGTTGCGGCAGGTGCTCTCGACTTACGACGGGGACCTCAGGGACCCACTCTGGTGACCTCAGGAAAGGCCAGTCCCCATGCGAGTTCCTCGGGGGCGTCTCGGGATTCCTCTCCCGTCGATGCCGGTGCCTAAGACCTTGTGTGGAGTCGGGGCCGTAACCTGAGGATTCCTCTCCAGTGCTGACATGGATCTTGGGGTACTTCTGGAGTCTCCCCAGGGGAGTCAGTCCTCGTCTCGAATGCGGGCATGCACTTGTGCTTTCCTCCAGAGCGGTAGCAGCAGTGTCACGCAGTCCGCCGCGTGGATCAAAGGATCTATGGTTTTCCCTCGAGTCTTTCCCACGAGGCTTTCCCACGAGGCTTTCCCACAGGGCTGTCCCACGTGCACACGTGGTGGGAGTCGATCCTCGGCTTGAACGTCAAGGCAGTGCAGGGAAAACAGGTTCCTCTGGAATGGACTGACACATCTGGGGGACTCTTTGAATGGTGGCATGACCCTGGAGTTCCTCTCGCCTTTCCTGTGGAGAGCGCCTCCTCTTGAGATGCGACGGGAACGCCGGGAATTCTTTCCCTACGATACAGGGAAAGGATCCCTCATCTCGAGCTAGGAGGCGGAAACGGGGCTCCCCTGGATGTGTGCGGGACACCACGTGCTTCCTCTCGAGTGCAGACGGGTATGTCGGGGAACTTCTTGAGTTGCAGCAAGGGTGTGAAGGACCCTTTGGAAGTTCCAGTGGTTAGATGTGATTGGCCTCGAGAAGCCTCAGCGGAAATGGGCCTCATCTCGCCTGGAGGGCAAAACCTCCTGGATTTTCTCGAGTTGCGGCAGGTGCTCTCGACTTACGACGGGGACCTCAGGGACCCGCTCTGGTGGCCTCAGGACAGGCCAGTCCCCATGCGAGTTCCACGGGGGCCTCTTGGGATTCCTCTCCCGTCGATGCCGGGGCCTAAGACCTTGTGCGGAGTCGGGGCCGGAACCTGAGGATTCCTCTCCAGTGTTGACATGGATCTTGGGGTACTTCTGGAGTCTCCCCAGGGGAGTCAGTCGTCGTCTCGAATGCGGGCATGCACTTGCGCTTTCCTCCAGAGCGGTAGCAGCAGTGTCACGCAGTCCGCCGCGTGGATCAAAGGATCTATGGTTTTCCCTCGAGTCTTTCCCACGAGGCTTTCCCACGAGGCTTTCCCACAGGGCTGTCCCACGTGCACACGTGGTGGGAGTCGATCCTCGGCTTGAACGTCAAGGCAGTGCAGGGAATACAGGTTCCTCTGGAATGGACTGACACATCTGGGGAACTCTTGGAATGGTGGCACGACCCTGGAGTTCCTCTCGCCTTTCCTGTGGAGAGCGCCTCCTCTTGAGATGCGACGGGAATGCCGGGAATTCTTTCCCTACGAAACAGGGAAAGGATCCCTCATCTCGAGCTAGGAGGCGGAAACGGGGCTCCCCTGGATGTGTGCGGGACACCACGTGCTTCCTCTCGAGTGCAGACGGGTATGTCAGGGAACTTCTTGAGTTGCAGCAAGGGTGTGAAGGACCCTTTGGAAGTTCCAGTGGTTAGATGTGATTGGCCTCGAGAAGCCTCAGCGGAAATGGGCCTCATCTCGCCTGGAGGGCAAAACCTCCTGGATTTTCTCGAGTTGCGGCAGGTGCTCTCGACTTACGACGGGGACCTCAGGGACCCGCTCTGGTGGCCTCAGGAAAGGCCAGTCCCCATGCGAGTTCCTCGGGGGCCTCTCGGGATTCCTCTCCCGTCGATGCCGGGGCCTAAGACCTTGTGTGGAGTCGGGGCCGGAACCTGAGGATTCCTCTCCAGTGCTGACATGGATCTTGGGGTACTTCTGGAGTCTCCCCAGTGGAGTCAGTCCTCGTCTCGAATGCGGGCATGCACTTGCACTTTCCTCCAGAGCGGTAGCAGCAGTGTCACGCAGTCCGCCGCGTGGATCAAAGGATCTATGGTTTTCCCTCGAGTCCTTCCCACGAGGCTTTCCCACGAGGCTTTCCCACAGGGCTGTCCCACGTGCACACGTGGTGGGAGTCGATCCTCGGCTTGAACGTCAAGGCAGTGCAGGGAAAACAGGTTCCTCTGGAATGGACTGACACATCTGGGGGACTCTTGGAATGGTGGCACGACCCTGGAGTTCCTCTCGCCTTTCCTGTGGAGAGCGCCTCCTCTTGAGATGCGACGGGAACGCCGGGAGTTCTTTCCCTACGAAACAGGGAAAGGATCCCTCATCTCGAGCTAGGAGGCGGAAACGGGGCTCCCCTGGATGTGTGCGGGACACCACGTGCTTCCTCTCGAGTGGAGACGGGTATGTCGGGGACCTTCTTGAGTTGCAGCAATGGGGTGAAGGACCCTTTGGAAGTTCCAGTGGTTAGACGTGATTGGCCTCGAGAAGCCTCAGCGGAAATGGGCCTCATCTCGCCTGGAGGGCAAAACCTCCTGGATTTTCTCGAGTTGCGGCAGGTGCTCTCAACTTACGACGGGGACCTCAGGGACCCGCTCTGGTGGCCTCAGGAAAGGCCAGTCCCCATGCGAGTTCCTCGGGGGCCTCTCGGGATTCCTCTCCCGTCGATGCCGGGGCCTAAGACCTTGTGTGGATTCGGGGCCGGAACCTGAGGATTCCGCTCCAGTGCTGACATGGATCTTGGGGTACTTCTGGAGTCTCCCCAGGGGAATCAGTCCTCGTCTCGAATGCGGGCATGCACTTGCGCTTTCCTCCAGAGCGGTAGCAGCAGTGTCACGCAGTCCGCCGCGTGGATCAAAGGATCTATGGTTTTCCCTCGAGTCTTTCCCACGAGGCTTTCCCACGAGGCTTTCCCACAGGGCTGTCCCACGTGCACACGTGGTGTGACTCGATCTTCGGCTTGAACGTCAAGGCAGTGCAGGGAAAACAGGTTCCTCTGGAATGGACTGACACATCTGGGGGACTCTTGGAATGGTGGCACGACCCTGGAGTTCCTCTCGCCTTTCCTGTGGAGAGCGCCTCCTCTTGAGATGCGACGGGAACGCCGGGAATTCTTTCCCTACGAAACAGGGAAAGGATCCCTCATCTCGAGCTAGGAGGCCGAAACGGGTCTCCCCTGGATGTGTGCAGGACACCACGTGCTTCCTCACGAGTGCAGACGGGTATGTCGGGGAACTTCTTGAGTTGCAGCAAGGGTGTGAAGGACCCTTTGGAAGTTCCAGTGGTTAGATGTGATTGGCCTCGAGAAGCCTCAGCGGAAATGGGCCTCATCTCGCCTGGAGGGCAAAACCTCCTGGATTTTCTCGAGTTGCGGCAGGTGCTCTCGACTTACGACGGGGACCTCAGGGACCCGCACTGGTGGCCTCAGGAAAGGCCAGTCCCCATGCGAGTTCCTCGGGGGCCTCTCGGGATCACTCTCCCGTCGATGCCGGGGCCTAAGACCTTGTGTGGAGTCGGGGCCGGAACCTGAGGATTCCTCTCCAGTGCTGACATGGATCTTGGGGTACTTCTGGAGTCTCCCCAGGGGAGTCAGTCCTCGTCTCGAATGCGGGCATGCACTTGCGCTTTCCTCCAGAGCGGTAGCAGCAGTGTCACGCAGTCTGCCGCGTGGATCAAAGGATCTATTGTTTTCCCTCGAGTCTTTCCCACGAGGCTTTCCCACGAGGCTTTCCCACAGGGCTGTCCCACGTGCACACGTGGTGGGAGTCGATCCTCGGCTTGAACGTCAAGGCAGTGCAGGGAAAACAGGTTCCTCTGGAATGGACTGACACATCTGGGGGACTCTTGGAATGGTGGCACGACCCTGGAGTTCCTCTCGCCTTTCCTGTGGAGAGCGCCTCCTCTTGAGATGCGACGGGAACGCCGGGAATTCTTTCCCTACGATACAGGGAAAGGATCCCTCATCTCGAGCTAGGAGGCGGAAACGGGGCTCCCCTGGATGTGTGCGGGACACCACATGCTTCCTCTCGAGTGGAGACGGGTATGTCGGGGAACTTCTTGAGTTGCAGCAAGGATGTGAAGGACCCTTTGGAAGTTCCAGTGGTTAGACGTGATTGGCCTCGAGAAGCCTCAGCGGAAATGGGCCTCTTCTCGCCTGGAGGGCAAAACCTCCTGGATTTTCTCGAGTTGCGGCAGGTGCTCTCGACTTACGACGGGGACCTCAGGGACCCGCTCTGGTGGCCTCAGGAAAGGCCAGTCCCCATGCGAGTTCCTCGGGGGCGTCTCGGGATTCCTCTCCCGTCGATGCCGGGGCCTAAGACCTTGTGTGGAGTCGGGGCCGGAACCTGAGGATTCCTCTCCAGTGCTGACATGGATCTTGGGGTACTTCTGGAGTCTCCCCAGGGGAGTCAGTCCTCGTCTCGAATGCGGGCATGCACTTGCGCTTTCCTCCAGAGCGGTAGCAGCAGTGTCACGCAGTCCGCCGCGTGGATCAAAGGATCTATGGTTTTCCCTCGAGTCTTTCCCACGAGGCTTTCCCACGAGGCTTTCCCACAGGGCTGTCCCACGTGCACACGTGCTGGTAGTCGATCCTCGGCTTGAACGTCAAGGCAGTGCAGGGAAAACAGGTTCCTCTGGAATGGACTGACACATCTGGGGGACTCTTGGAATGGGGGCATGACCCTGGAGTTCCTCTCGCCTTTCCTGTGGAGAGCGCCTCCTCTTGAGATGCGACGGGAACGCCGGGAATTCTTTCCCTACGAAACAGGGAAAGGATCCCTCATCTCGAGCTAGGAGGCGGAAACGGGGCTCCCCTGGATGTGTGCGGGACACCACGTGCTTCCTCTCGAGTGCAGACGGGTATGTCGGGGAACTTCTTGAGTTGCAGCAAGGGTGTCAAGGACCCTTTGGAAGTTCCAGTGGTTAGATGTGATTGGCCTCGAGAAGCCTCAGCGGAAATGGGCCTCATCTCGCCTGGAGGGCAAACCTCCTGTATTTTCTCGAGTTGCGGCAGGTGCTCTCGACTTACCACGGGGACCTCAGGGACCCGCTCTGGTGGTCTCAGGACAGGCCAGTCCCCATGCGAATTCCTCGGGGGCCTCTCGGGATTCCTCTCCCGTCGATGCCGGGGCCTAAGACCTTGTGTGGAGTCGGGGCCGGAACCTGAGGATTCCTCTCCAGTGCTGACATGGATCTTGGGGTACTTCTGGAGTCTCCCCAGGGGAGTCAGTCCTCGTCTCGAATGCGGGCATGCACTTGCGCTTTCCTCCAGAGCGGTAGCAGCAGTGTCACGCAGTCCGCCGCGTGGATCAAAGGATCTATGGTTTTCCCTCGAGTCTTTCCCACGAGGCTTTCCCACGAGGCTTTCCCACAGGGCTGTCCCACGTGCACACGTGGTGGGAGTCGATCCTCGGCTTGAACGTCAAGGCAGTGCAGGGAAAAAAAGTTCCTCTGGAATGGACTGAAACATCTGGGGGACTCTTGGAATGGTGGCACGACCCTGGAGTTCCTCTCGCCTTTCCTGTGGAGAGCGCCTCCTCTTGAGATGCGACGGGAACGCCGGGAGTTCTTTCCCTACGAAACAGGGAAAGGATCCCTCATCTCGAGCTAGGAGGCGGAAACGGGGCTCCCCTGGATGTGTGCGGGACACCACGTTCTTCCTCTCGAGTGGAGACGGGTATGTCGGGGAACTTCTTGAGTTGCAGCAAGGGTGTGAAGGACCCTTTGGAAGTTCAAGTGGTTAGACGTGATGGGCCTCGAGAAGCCTCAGCGGAAATGGGCCTCATCTCGCCTGGAGGGCAAAACCTCCTGGATTTTCTCGAGTTGCGGCAGGTGCTCTCGACTTACGACGGGGACCTCAGGGACCCGCTCTGGTGGCCTCAGGAAAGGCCAGTCCCCATGCGAGTTCCTCGGGGGCCTCTCGGGATTCCTCTCCCGTCGATGCCGGGGCCTAAGACCTTGTGTGGAGTCGGGGCCGGAACCTGAGGATTCCTCTCCAGTGCTGACATGGATCTTGGGGTACTTCTGGAGTCTCCCCAGGGGAGTCAGTCCTCGTCTCGAATGCGGGCATGCACTTGTGCTTTCCTCCAGAGCGGTAGCAGCAGTGTCACGCAGTCCGCCGCGTGGATCAAAGGATCTATGGTTTTCCCTCGAGTCTTTCCCACGAGGCTTTCCCACGAGGCTTTCCCACAGGGCTGTCCCACGTGCACACGTGGTGGGAGTCGATCCTCGGCTTGAACGTCAAGGCAGTGCAGGGAAAACAGGTTCCTCTGGAATGGACTGACACATCTGGGGGACTCTTTGAATGGTGGCATGACCCTGGAGTTCCTCTCGCCTTTCCTGTGGAGAGCGCCTCCTCTTGAGATGCGACGGGAACGCCGGGAATTCTTTCCCTACGATACAGGGAAAGGATCCCTCATCTCGAGCTAGGAGGCGGAAACGGGGCTCCCCTGGATGTGTGCGGGACACCACGTGCTTCCTCTCGAGTGCAGACGGGTATGTCGGGGAACTTCTTGAGTTGCAGCAAGGGTGTGAAGGACCCTTTGGAAGTTCCAGTGGTTAGATGTGATTGGCCTCGAGAAGCCTCAGCGGAAATGGGCCTCATCTCGCCTGGAGGGCAAAACCTCCTGGATTTTCTCGAGTTGCGGCAGGTGCTCTCGACTTACGACGGGGACCTCAGGGACCCGCTCTGGTGGCCTCAGGACAGGCCAGTCCCCATGCGAGTTCCACGGGGGCCTCTTGGGATTCCTCTCCCGTCGATGCCGGGGCCTAAGACCTTGTGCGGAGTCGGGGCCGGAACCTGAGGATTCCTCTCCAGTGTTGACATGGATCTTGGGGTACTTCTGGAGTCTCCCCAGGGGAGTCAGTCGTCGTCTCGAATGCGGGCATGCACTTGCGCTTTCCTCCAGAGCGGTAGCAGCAGTGTCACGCAGTCCGCCGCGTGGATCAAAGGATCTATGGTTTTCCCTCGAGTCTTTCCCACGAGGCTTTCCCACGAGGCTTTCCCACAGGGCTGTCCCACGTGCACACGTGGTGGGAGTCGATCCTCGGCTTGAACGTCAAGGCAGTGCAGGGAATACAGGTTCCTCTGGAATGGACTGACACATCTGGGGAACTCTTGGAATGGTGGCACGACCCTGGAGTTCCTCTCGCCTTTCCTGTGGAGAGCGCCTCCTCTTGAGATGCGACGGGAATGCCGGGAATTCTTTCCCTACGAAACAGGGAAAGGATCCCTCATCTCGAGCTAGGAGGCGGAAACGGGGCTCCCCTGGATGTGTGCGGGACACCACGTGCTTCCTCTCGAGTGCAGACGGGTATGTCAGGGAACTTCTTGAGTTGCAGCAAGGGTGTGAAGGACCCTTTGGAAGTTCCAGTGGTTAGATGTGATTGGCCTCGAGAAGCCTCAGCGGAAATGGGCCTCATCTCGCCTGGAGGGCAAAACCTCCTGGATTTTCTCGAGTTGCGGCAGGTGCTCTCGACTTACGACGGGGACCTCAGGGACCCGCTCTGGTGGCCTCAGGAAAGGCCAGTCCCCATGCGAGTTCCTCGGGGGCCTCTCGGGATTCCTCTCCCGTCGATGCCGGGGCCTAAGACCTTGTGTGGAGTCGGGGCCGGAACCTGAGGATTCCTCTCCAGTGCTGACATGGATCTTGGGGTACTTCTGGAGTCTCCCCAGTGGAGTCAGTCCTCGTCTCGAATGCGGGCATGCACTTGCACTTTCCTCCAGAGCGGTAGCAGCAGTGTCACGCAGTCCGCCGCGTGGATCAAAGGATCTATGGTTTTCCCTCGAGTCCTTCCCACGAGGCTTTCCCACGAGGCTTTCCCACAGGGCTGTCCCACGTGCACACGTGGTGGGAGTCGATCCTCGGCTTGAACGTCAAGGCAGTGCAGGGAAAACAGGTTCCTCTGGAATGGACTGACACATCTGGGGGACTCTTGGAATGGTGGCACGACCCTGGAGTTCCTCTCGCCTTTCCTGTGGAGAGCGCCTCCTCTTGAGATGCGACGGGAACGCCGGGAGTTCTTTCCCTACGAAACAGGGAAAGGATCCCTCATCTCGAGCTAGGAGGCGGAAACGGGGCTCCCCTGGATGTGTGCGGGACACCACGTGCTTCCTCTCGAGTGGAGACGGGTATGTCGGGGACCTTCTTGAGTTGCAGCAATGGGGTGAAGGACCCTTTGGAAGTTCCAGTGGTTAGACGTGATTGGCCTCGAGAAGCCTCAGCGGAAATGGGCCTCATCTCGCCTGGAGGGCAAAACCTCCTGGATTTTCTCGAGTTGCGGCAGGTGCTCTCAACTTACGACGGGGACCTCAGGGACCCGCTCTGGTGGCCTCAGGAAAGGCCAGTCCCCATGCGAGTTCCTCGGGGGCCTCTCGGGATTCCTCTCCCGTCGATGCCGGGGCCTAAGACCTTGTGTGGATTCGGGGCCGGAACCTGAGGATTCCGCTCCAGTGCTGACATGGATCTTGGGGTACTTCTGGAGTCTCCCCAGGGGAATCAGTCCTCGTCTCGAATGCGGGCATGCACTTGCGCTTTCCTCCAGAGCGGTAGCAGCAGTGTCACGCAGTCCGCCGCGTGGATCAAAGGATCTATGGTTTTCCCTCGAGTCTTTCCCACGAGGCTTTCCCACGAGGCTTTCCCACAGGGCTGTCCCACGTGCACACGTGGTGTGACTCGATCTTCGGCTTGAACGTCAAGGCAGTGCAGGGAAAACAGGTTCCTCTGGAATGGACTGACACATCTGGGGGACTCTTGGAATGGTGGCACGACCCTGGAGTTCCTCTCGCCTTTCCTGTGGAGAGCGCCTCCTCTTGAGATGCGACGGGAACGCCGGGAATTCTTTCCCTACGAAACAGGGAAAGGATCCCTCATCTCGAGCTAGGAGGCCGAAACGGGTCTCCCCTGGATGTGTGCAGGACACCACGTGCTTCCTCTCGAGTGCAGACGGGTATGTCGGGGAAATTCTTGAGTTGCAGCAAGGGTGTGAAGGACCCTTTGGAAGTTCCAGTGGTTAGATGTGATTGGCCTCGAGAAGCCTCAGCGGAAATGGGCCTCATCTCGCCTGGAGGGCAAAACCTCCTGGATTTTCTCGAGTTGCGGCAGGTGCTCTCGACTTACGACGGGGACCTCAGGGACCCGCACTGGTGGCCTCAGGAAAGGCCAGTCCCCATGCGAGTTCCTCGGGGGCCTCTCGGGATCACTCTCCCGTCGATGCCGGGGCCTAAGGCCTTGTGTGGAGTCGGGGCCGGAACCTGAGGATTCCTCTCCAGTGCTGACATGGATCTTGGGGTACTTCTGGAGTCTCCCCAGGGGAGTCAGTCCTCGTCTCGAATGCGGGCATGCACTTGCGCTTTCCTCCAGAGCGGTAGCAGCAGTGTCACGCAGTCTGCCGCGTGGATCAAAGGATCTATTGTTTTCCCTCGAGTCTTTCCCACGAGGCTTTCCCACGAGGCTTTCCCACAGGGCTGTCCCACGTGCACACGTGGTGGGAGTCGATCCTCGGCTTGAACGTCAAGGCAGTGCAGGGAAAACAGGTTCCTCTGGAATGGACTGACACATCTGGGGGACTCTTGGAATGGTGGCACGACCCTGGAGTTCCTCTCGCCTTTCCTGTGGAGAGCGCCTCCTCTTGAGATGCGACGGGAACGCCGGGAATTCTTTCCCTACGAAACAGGGAAAGGATCCCTCATCTCGAGCTAGGAGGCGGAAACGGGGCTCCCCTGGATGTGTGCGGGACACCACATGCTTCCTCTCGAGTGGAGACGGGTATGTCGGGGAACTTCTTGAGTTGCAGCAAGGATGTGAAGGACCCTTTGGAAGTTCCAGTGGTTAGACGTGATTTGCCTCGAGAAGCCTCAGTGCAAATGGGCCTCATCTCGCCTGGAGGGCAAAACCTCCTGGTTTTTCTCGAGTTGCGGCAGGTGCTCTCGACTTACGACGGGGACCTCAGGGACCCACTCTGGTGACCTCAGGAAAGGCCAGTCCCCATGCGAGTTCCTCGGGGGCGTCTCGGGATTCCTCTCCCGTCGATGCCGGTGCCTAAGACCTTGTGTGGAGTCGGGGCCGTAACCTGAGGATTCCTCTCCAGTGCTGACATGGATCTTGGGGTACTTCTGGAGTCTCCCCAGGGGAGTCAGTCCTCGTCTCGAATGTGGGCATGCACTTGTGCTTTCCTCCAGAGCGGTAGCAGCAGTGTCTCGCAGTCCGCCGCGTGGATCAAAGGATCTATGGTTTTCCCTCGAGTCTTTCCCACGAGGCTTTCCCACGAGGCTTTCCCACAGGGCTGTCCCACGTGCACACGTGGTGGGAGTCGATCCTCGGCTTGAACGTCAAGGCAGTGCAGGGAAAACAGGTTCCTCTGGAATGGACTGACACATCTGGGGGACTCTTTGAATGGTGGCATGACCCTGGAGTTCCTCTCGCCTTTCCTGTGGAGAGCGCCTCCTCTTGAGATGCGACGGGAACGCCGGGAATTCTTTCCCTACGATACAGGGAAAGGATCCCTCATCTCGAGCTAGGAGGCGGAAACGGGGCTCCCCTGGATGTGTGCGGGACCCAACGTGCTTCCTCTCGAGTGGAGACGGGTATGTCGGGGAACTTCTTGAGTTGCAGCAATGGTGTGAAGGACCCTTTGGAAGTTCCAGTGGTTAGATGTGATTGGCCTCGAGAAGCCTCAGCGGAAATGGGCCTCATCTCGCCTGGAGGGCAAAACCTCCTGGATTTTCTCGAGTTCCGGCAAGTGCTCTCGACTTACGACGGGGACCTCAGGGAACCGCTCTGGTGGCCTCAGGAAAGGCCAGTCCCCATGCGAGTTCCACGGGGGCCTCTCGGGATTCCTCTCCCGTCGATGCCGGGGCCTAAGACCTCCTGTGGAGTCGGGGCCGGAACCTGAGGATTCCTCTCCAGTGCTGACATGGATCTTGGGGTACTTCTGGAGTCTCCCCAGGGGAGTCAGTCCTCGTCTCGAATGCGGGCATGCACTTGCGCTTTCCTCCAGAGCGGTAGCAGCAGTGTCACGCAGTCCGCCGCGGGGATCAAAGGATCTATGGTTTTCCCTCGAGTCTTTCCCACGAGGCTTTCCCACGAGGCTTTCCCACAGGGCTGTCCCACGTGCACACGTGGTGGGAGTCGATCCTCGGCTTGAACGTCAAGGCAGTGAAGGGAAAACAGGTTCCTCTGGAATGGACTGACACATCTGGGGGACTCTTGGAATGGTGGCACGACCCTGGAGTTCCTCTCGCCTTTCCTGTGGAGAGCGCCTCCTCTTGAGATGCGACGGGAACGCCGGGAATTCTTTCCCTACGAAACAGGGAAAGGATCCCTCATCTCGAGCTAGGAGGCGGAAACGGGGCTCCCCTGGATGTGTGCGGGACACCACATGCTTCCTCTCGAGTGGAGACGGGTATGTCGGGGAACTTCTTGAGTTGCAGCAAGGGTGTGAAGGACCCTTTGTAAGTTCCAGTGGTTAGACGTGATTTGCCTCGAGAAGCCTCAGTGCAAATGGGCCTCATCTCGCCTGGAGGGCAAAACCTCCTGGTTTTTCTCGAGTTGCGGCAGGTGCTCTCGACTTACGACGGGGACCTCAGGGACCCACTCTGGTGACCTCAGGAAAGGCCAGTCCCCATGCGAGTTCCTCGGGGGCGTCTCGGGATTCCTCTCCCGTCGATGCCGGTGCCTAAGACCTTGTGTGGAGTCGGGGCCGTAACCTGAGGATTCCTCTCCAGTGCTGACATGGATCTTGGGGTACTTCTGGAGTCTCCCCAGGGGAGTCAGTCCTCGTCTCGAATGCGGGCATGCACTTGTGCTTTCCTCCAGAGCGGTAGCAGCAGTGTCACGCAGTCCGCCGCGTGGATCAAAGGATCTATGGTTTTCCCTCGAGTCTTTCCCACGAGGCTTTCCCACGAGGCTTTCCCACAGGGCTGTCCCACGTGCACACGTGGTGGGAGTCGATCCTCGGCTTGAACGTCAAGGCAGTGCAGGGAAAACAGGTTCCTCTGGAATGGACTGACACATCTGGGGGACTCTTTGAATGGTGGCATGACCCTGGAGTTCCTCTCGCCTTTCCTGTGGAGAGCGCCTCCTCTTGAGATGCGACGGGAACGCCGGGAATTCTTTCCCTACGATACAGGGAAAGGATCCCTCATCTCGAGCTAGGAGGCGGAAACGGGGCTCCCCTGGATGTGTGCGGGACACCACGTGCTTCCTCTCGAGTGCAGACGGGTATGTCGGGGAACTTCTTGAGTTGCAGCAAGGGTGTGAAGGACCCTTTGGAAGTTCCAGTGGTTAGATGTGATTGGCCTCGAGAAGCCTCAGCGGAAATGGGCCTCATCTCGCCTGGAGGGCAAAACCTCCTGGATTTTCTCGAGTTGCGGCAGGTGCTCTCGACTTACGACGGGGACCTCAGGGACCCGCTCTGGTGGCCTCAGGACAGGCCAGTCCCCATGCGAGTTCCACGGGGGCCTCTTGGGATTCCTCTCCCGTCGATGCCGGGGCCTAAGACCTTGTGCGGAGTCGGGGCCGGAACCTGAGGATTCCTCTCCAGTGTTGACATGGATCTTGGGGTACTTCTGGAGTCTCCCCAGGGGAGTCAGTCGTCGTCTCGAATGCGGGCATGCACTTGCGCTTTCCTCCAGAGCGGTAGCAGCAGTGTCACGCAGTCCGCCGCGTGGATCAAAGGATCTATGGTTTTCCCTCGAGTCTTTCCCACGAGGCTTTCCCACGAGGCTTTCCCACAGGGCTGTCCCACGTGCACACGTGGTGGGAGTCGATCCTCGGCTTGAACGTCAAGGCAGTGCAGGGAATACAGGTTCCTCTGGAATGGACTGACACATCTGGGGAACTCTTGGAATGGTGGCACGACCCTGGAGTTCCTCTCGCCTTTCCTGTGGAGAGCGCCTCCTCTTGAGATGCGACGGGAATGCCGGGAATTCTTTCCCTACGAAACAGGGAAAGGATCCCTCATCTCGAGCTAGGAGGCGGAAACGGGGCTCCCCTGGATGTGTGCGGGACACCACGTGCTTCCTCTCGAGTGCAGACGGGTATGTCAGGGAACTTCTTGAGTTGCAGCAAGGGTGTGAAGGACCCTTTGGAAGTTCCAGTGGTTAGATGTGATTGGCCTCGAGAAGCCTCAGCGGAAATGGGCCTCATCTCGCCTGGAGGGCAAAACCTCCTGGATTTTCTCGAGTTGCGGCAGGTGCTCTCGACTTACGACGGGGACCTCAGGGACCCGCTCTGGTGGCCTCAGGAAAGGCCAGTCCCCATGCGAGTTCCTCGGGGGCCTCTCGGGATTCCTCTCCCGTCGATGCCGGGGCCTAAGACCTTGTGTGGAGTCGGGGCCGGAACCTGAGGATTCCTCTCCAGTGCTGACATGGATCTTGGGGTACTTCTGGAGTCTCCCCAGTGGAGTCAGTCCTCGTCTCGAATGCGGGCATGCACTTGCACTTTCCTCCAGAGCGGTAGCAGCAGTGTCACGCAGTCCGCCGCGTGGATCAAAGGATCTATGGTTTTCCCTCGAGTCCTTCCCACGAGGCTTTCCCACGAGGCTTTCCCACAGGGCTGTCCCACGTGCACACGTGGTGGGAGTCGATCCTCGGCTTGAACGTCAAGGCAGTGCAGGGAAAACAGGTTCCTCTGGAATGGACTGACACATCTGGGGGACTCTTGGAATGGTGGCACGACCCTGGAGTTCCTCTCGCCTTTCCTGTGGAGAGCGCCTCCTCTTGAGATGCGACGGGAACGCCGGGAGTTCTTTCCCTACGAAACAGGGAAAGGATCCCTCATCTCGAGCTAGGAGGCGGAAACGGGGCTCCCCTGGATGTGTGCGGGACACCACGTGCTTCCTCTCGAGTGGAGACGGGTATGTCGGGGACCTTCTTGAGTTGCAGCAATGGGGTGAAGGACCCTTTGGAAGTTCCAGTGGTTAGACGTGATTGGCCTCGAGAAGCCTCAGCGGAAATGGGCCTCATCTCGCCTGGAGGGCAAAACCTCCTGGATTTTCTCGAGTTGCGGCAGGTGCTCTCAACTTACGACGGGGACCTCAGGGACCCGCTCTGGTGGCCTCAGGAAAGGCCAGTCCCCATGCGAGTTCCTCGGGGGCCTCTCGGGATTCCTCTCCCGTCGATGCCGGGGCCTAAGACCTTGTGTGGATTCGGGGCCGGAACCTGAGGATTCCGCTCCAGTGCTGACATGGATCTTGGGGTACTTCTGGAGTCTCCCCAGGGGAATCAGTCCTCGTCTCGAATGCGGGCATGCACTTGCGCTTTCCTCCAGAGCGGTAGCAGCAGTGTCACGCAGTCCGCCGCGTGGATCAAAGGATCTATGGTTTTCCCTCGAGTCTTTCCCACGAGGCTTTCCCACGAGGCTTTCCCACAGGGCTGTCCCACGTGCACACGTGGTGTGACTCGATCTTCGGCTTGAACGTCAAGGCAGTGCAGGGAAAACAGGTTCCTCTGGAATGGACTGACACATCTGGGGGACTCTTGGAATGGTGGCACGACCCTGGAGTTCCTCTCGCCTTTCCTGTGGAGAGCGCCTCCTCTTGAGATGCGACGGGAACGCCGGGAATTCTTTCCCTACGAAACAGGGAAAGGATCCCTCATCTCGAGCTAGGAGGCCGAAACGGGTCTCCCCTGGATGTGTGCAGGACACCACGTGCTTCCTCTCGAGTGCAGACGGGTATGTCGGGGAACTTCTTGAGTTGCAGCAAGGGTGTGAAGGACCCTTTGGAAGTTCCAGTGGTTAGATGTGATTGGCCTCGAGAAGCCTCAGCGGAAATGGGCCTCATCTCGCCTGGAGGGCAAAACCTCCTGGATTTTCTCGAGTTGCGGCAGGTGCTCTCGACTTACGACGGGGACCTCAGGGACCCGCACTGGTGGCCTCAGGAAAGGCCAGTCCCCATGCGAGTTCCTCGGGGGCCTCTCGGGATCACTCTCCCGTCGATGCCGGGGCCTAAGACCTTGTGTGGAGTCGGGGCCGGAACCTGAGGATTCCTCTCCAGTGATGACATGGATCTTGGGGTACTTCTGGAGTCTCCCCAGGGGAGTCAGTCCTCGTCTCGAATGCGGGCATGCACTTGCGCTTTCCTCCAGAGCGGTAGCAGCAGTGTCACGCAGTCTGCCGCGTGGATCAAAGGATCTATTGTTTTCCCTCGAGTCTTTCCCACGAGGCTTTCCCACGAGGCTTTCCCACAGGGCTGTCCCACGTGCACACGTGGTGGGAGTCGATCCTCGGCTTGAACGTCAAGGCAGTGCAGGGAAAACAGGTTCCTCTGGAATGGACTGACACATCTGGGGGACTCTTGGAATGGTGGCACGACCCTGGAGTTCCTCTCGCCTTTCCTGTGGAGAGCGCCTCCTCTTGAGATGCGACGGGAACGCCGGGAATTCTTTCCCTACGAAACAGGGAAAGGATCCCTCATCTCGAGCTAGGAGGCGGAAACGGGGCTCCCCTGGATGTGTGCGGGACACCACATGCTTCCTCTCGAGTGGAGACGGGTATGTCGGGGAACTTCTTGAGTTGCAGCAAGGATGTGAAGGACCCTTTGGAAGTTCCAGTGGTTAGACGTGATTGGCCTCGAGAAGCCTCAGCGGAAATGGGCCTCTTCTCGCCTGGAGGGCAAAACCTCCTGGATTTTCTCGAGTTGCGGCAGGTGCTCTCGACTTACGACGGGGACCTCAGGGACCCGCTCTGGTGGCCTCAGGAAAGGCCAGTCCCCATGCGAGTTCCTCGGGGGCGTCTCGGGATTCCTCTCCCGTCGATGCCGGGGCCTAAGACCTTGTGTGGAGTCGGGGCCGGAACCTGAGGATTCCTCTCCAGTGCTGACATGGATCTTGGGGTACTTCTGGAGTCTCCCCAGGGGAGTCAGTCCTCGTCTCGAATGCGGGCATGCACTTGCGCTTTCCTCCAGAGCGGTAGCAGCAGTGTCACGCAGTCCGCCGCGTGGATCAAAGGATCTATGGTTTTCCCTCGAGTCTTTCCCACGAGGCTTTCCCACGAGGCTTTCCCACAGGGCTGTCCCACGTGCACACGTGCTGGTAGTCGATCCTCGGCTTGAACGTCAAGGCAGTGCAGGGAAAACAGGTTCCTCTGGAATGGACTGACACATCTGGGGGACTCTTGGAATGGGGGCATGACCCTGGAGTTCCTCTCGCCTTTCCTGTGGAGAGCGCCTCCTCTTGAGATGCGACGGGAACGCCGGGAATTCTTTCCCTACGAAACAGGGAAAGGATCCCTCATCTCGAGCTAGGAGGCGGAAACGGGGCTCCCCTGGATGTGTGCGGGACACCACGTGCTTCCTCTCGAGTGCAGACGGGTATGTCGGGGAACTTCTTGAGTTGCAGCAAGGGTGTCAAGGACCCTTTGGAAGTTCCAGTGGTTAGATGTGATTGGCCTCGAGAAGCCTCAGCGGAAATGGGCCTCATCTCGCCTGGAGGGCAAACCTCCTGGATTTTCTCGAGTTGCGGCAGGTGCTCTCGACTTACCACGGGGACCTCAGGGACCCGCTCTGGTGGTCTCAGGACAGGCCAGTCCCCATGCGAATTCCTCGGGGGCCTCTCGGGATTCCTCTCCCGTCGATGCCGGGGCCTAAGACCTTGTGTGGAGTCGGGGCCGGAACCTGAGGATTCCTCTCCAGTGCTGACATGGATCTTGGGGTACTTCTGGAGTCTCCCCAGGGGAGTCAGTCCTCGTCTCGAATGCGGGCATGCACTTGCGCTTTCCTCCAGAGCGGTAGCAGCAGTGTCACGCAGTCCGCCGCGTGGATCAAAGGATCTATGGTTTTCCCTCGAGTCTTTCCCACGAGGCTTTCCCACGAGGCTTTCCCACAGGGCTGTCCCACGTGCACACGTGGTGGGAGTCGATCCTCGGCTTGAACGTCAAGGCAGTGCAGGGAAAAAAGGTTCCTCTGGAATGGACTGAAACATCTGGGGGACTCTTGGAATGGTGGCACGACCCTGGAGTTCCTCTCGCCTTTCCTGTGGAGAGCGCCTCCTCTTGAGATGCGACGGGAACGCCGGGAGTTCTTTCCCTACGAAACAGGGAAAGGATCCCTCATCTCGAGCTAGGAGGCGGAAACGGGGCTCCCCTGGATGTGTGCGGGACACCACGTTCTTCCTCTCGAGTGGAGACGGGTATGTCGGGGAACTTCTTGAGTTGCAGCAAGGGTGTGAAGGACCCTTTGGAAGTTCAAGTGGTTAGACGTGATGGGCCTCGAGAAGCCTCAGCGGAAATGGGCCTCATCTCGCCTGGAGGGCAAAACCTCCTGGATTTTCTCGAGTTGCGGCAGGTGCTCTCGACTTACGACGGGGACCTCAGGGACCCGCTCTGGTGGCCTCAGGAAAGGCCAGTCCCCATGCGAGTTCCTCGGGGGCCTCTCGGGATTCCTCTCCCGTCGATGCCGGGGCCTAAGACCTTGTGTGGAGTCGGGGCCGGAACCTGAGGATTCCTCTCCAGTGCTGACATGGATCTTGGGGTACTTCTGGAGTCTCCCCAGGGGAGTCAGTCCTCGTCTCGAATGCGGGCATGCACTTGTGCTTTCCTCCAGAGCGGTAGCAGCAGTGTCACGCAGTCCGCCGCGTGGATCAAAGGATCTATGGTTTTCCCTCGAGTCTTTCCCACGAGGCTTTCCCACGAGGCTTTCCCACAGGGCTGTCCCACGTGCACACGTGGTGGGAGTCGATCCTCGGCTTGAACGTCAAGGCAGTGCAGGGAAAACAGGTTCCTCTGGAATGGACTGACACATCTGGGGGACTCTTTGAATGGTGGCATGACCCTGGAGTTCCTCTCGCCTTTCCTGTGGAGAGCGCCTCCTCTTGAGATGCGACGGGAACGCCGGGAATTCTTTCCCTACGATACAGGGAAAGGATCCCTCATCTCGAGCTAGGAGGCGGAAACGGGGCTCCCCTGGATGTGTGCGGGACACCACGTGCTTCCTCTCGAGTGCAGACGGGTATGTCGGGGAACTTCTTGAGTTGCAGCAAGGGTGTGAAGGACCCTTTGGAAGTTCCAGTGGTTAGATGTGATTGGCCTCGAGAAGCCTCAGCGGAAATGGGCCTCATCTCGCCTGGAGGGCAAAACCTCCTGGATTTTCTCGAGTTGCGGCAGGTGCTCTCGACTTACGACGGGGACCTCAGGGACCCGCTCTGGTGGCCTCAGGACAGGCCAGTCCCCATGCGAGTTCCACGGGGGCCTCTTGGGATTCCTCTCCCGTCGATGCCGGGGCCTAAGACCTTGTGCGGAGTCGGGGCCGGAACCTGAGGATTCCTCTCCAGTGTTGACATGGATCTTGGGGTACTTCTGGAGTCTCCCCAGGGGAGTCAGTCGTCGTCTCGAATGCGGGCATGCACTTGCGCTTTCCTCCAGAGCGGTAGCAGCAGTGTCACGCAGTCCGCCGCGTGGATCAAAGGATCTATGGTTTTCCCTCGAGTCTTTCCCACGAGGCTTTCCCACGAGGCTTTCCCACAGGGCTGTCCCACGTGCACACGTGGTGGGAGTCGATCCTCGGCTTGAACGTCAAGGCAGTGCAGGGAATACAGGTTCCTCTGGAATGGACTGACACATCTGGGGAACTCTTGGAATGGTGGCACGACCCTGGAGTTCCTCTCGCCTTTCCTGTGGAGAGCGCCTCCTCTTGAGATGCGACGGGAATGCCGGGAATTCTTTCCCTACGAAACAGGGAAAGGATCCCTCATCTCGAGCTAGGAGGCGGAAACGGGGCTCCCCTGGATGTGTGCGGGACACCACGTGCTTCCTCTCGAGTGCAGACGGGTATGTCAGGGAACTTCTTGAGTTGCAGCAAGGGTGTGAAGGACCCTTTGGAAGTTCCAGTGGTTAGATGTGATTGGCCTCGAGAAGCCTCAGCGGAAATGGGCCTCATCTCGCCTGGAGGGCAAAACCTCCTGGATTTTCTCGAGTTGCGGCAGGTGCTCTCGACTTACGACGGGGACCTCAGGGACCCGCTCTGGTGGCCTCAGGAAAGGCCAGTCCCCATGCGAGTTCCTCGGGGGCCTCTCGGGATTCCTCTCCCGTCGATGCCGGGGCCTAAGACCTTGTGTGGAGTCGGGGCCGGAACCTGAGGATTCCTCTCCAGTGCTGACATGGATCTTGGGGTACTTCTGGAGTCTCCCCAGTGGAGTCAGTCCTCGTCTCGAATGCGGGCATGCACTTGCACTTTCCTCCAGAGCGGTAGCAGCAGTGTCACGCAGTCCGCCGCGTGGATCAAAGGATCTATGGTTTTCCCTCGAGTCCTTCCCACGAGGCTTTCCCACGAGGCTTTCCCACAGGGCTGTCCCACGTGCACACGTGGTGGGAGTCGATCCTCGGCTTGAACGTCAAGGCAGTGCAGGGAAAACAGGTTCCTCTGGAATGGACTGACACATCTGGGGGACTCTTGGAATGGTGGCACGACCCTGGAGTTCCTCTCGCCTTTCCTGTGGAGAGCGCCTCCTCTTGAGATGCGACGGGAACGCCGGGAGTTCTTTCCCTACGAAACAGGGAAAGGATCCCTCATCTCGAGCTAGGAGGCGGAAACGGGGCTCCCCTGGATGTGTGCGGGACACCACGTGCTTCCTCTCGAGTGGAGACGGGTATGTCGGGGACCTTCTTGAGTTGCAGCAATGGGGTGAAGGACCCTTTGGAAGTTCCAGTGGTTAGACGTGATTGGCCTCGAGAAGCCTCAGCGGAAATGGGCCTCATCTCGCCTGGAGGGCAAAACCTCCTGGATTTTCTCGAGTTGCGGCAGGTGCTCTCAACTTACGACGGGGACCTCAGGGACCCGCTCTGGTGGCCTCAGGAAAGGCCAGTCCCCATGCGAGTTCCTCGGGGGCCTCTCGGGATTCCTCTCCCGTCGATGCCGGGGCCTAAGACCTTGTGTGGATTCGGGGCCGGAACCTGAGGATTCCGCTCCAGTGCTGACATGGATCTTGGGGTACTTCTGGAGTCTCCCCAGGGGAATCAGTCCTCGTCTCGAATGCGGGCATGCACTTGCGCTTTCCTCCAGAGCGGTAGCAGCAGTGTCACGCAGTCCGCCGCGTGGATCAAAGGATCTATGGTTTTCCCTCGAGTCTTTCCCACGAGGCTTTCCCACGAGGCTTTCCCACAGGGCTGTCCCACGTGCACACGTGGTGTGACTCGATCTTCGGCTTGAACGTCAAGGCAGTGCAGGGAAAACAGGTTCCTCTGGAATGGACTGACACATCTGGGGGACTCTTGGAATGGTGGCACGACCCTGGAGTTCCTCTCGCCTTTCCTGTGGAGAGCGCCTCCTCTTGAGATGCGACGGGAACGCCGGGAATTCTTTCCCTACGAAACAGGGAAAGGATCCCTCATCTCGAGCTAGGAGGCCGAAACGGGTCTCCCCTGGATGTGTGCAGGACACCACGTGCTTCCTCTCGAGTGCAGACGGGTATGTCGGGGAACTTCTTGAGTTGCAGCAAGGGTGTGAAGGACCCTTTGGAAGTTCCAGTGGTTAGATGTGATTGGCCTCGAGAAGCCTCAGCGGAAATGGGCCTCATCTCGCCTGGAGGGCAAAACCTCCTGGATTTTCTCGAGTTGCGGCAGGTGCTCTCGACTTACGACGGGGACCTCAGGGACCCGCACTGGTGGCCTCAGGAAAGGCCAGTCCCCATGCGAGTTCCTCGGGGGCCTCTCGGGATCACTCTCCCGTCGATGCCGGGGCCTAAGGCCTTGTGTGGAGTCGGGGCCGGAACCTGAGGATTCCTCTCCAGTGCTGACATGGATCTTGGGGTACTTCTGGAGTCTCCCCAGGGGAGTCAGTCCTCGTCTCGAATGCGGGCATGCACTTGCGCTTTCCTCCAGAGCGGTAGCAGCAGTGTCACGCAGTCTGCCGCGTGGATCAAAGGATCTATTGTTTTCCCTCGAGTCTTTCCCACGAGGCTTTCCCACGAGGCTTTCCCACAGGGCTGTCCCACGTGCACACGTGGTGGGAGTCGATCCTCGGCTTGAACGTCAAGGCAGTGCAGGGAAAACAGGTTCCTCTGGAATGGACTGACACATCTGGGGGACTCTTGGAATGGTGGCACGACCCTGGAGTTCCTCTCGCCTTTCCTGTGGAGAGCGCCTCCTCTTGAGATGCGACGGGAACGCCGGGAATTCTTTCCCTACGAAACAGGGAAAGGATCCCTCATCTCGAGCTAGGAGGCGGAAACGGGGCTCCCCTGGATGTGTGCGGGACACCACATGCTTCCTCTCGAGTGGAGACGGGTATGTCGGGGAACTTCTTGAGTTGCAGCAAGGATGTGAAGGACCCTTTGGAAGTTCCAGTGGTTAGACGTGATTGGCCTCGAGAAGCCTCAGCGGAAATGGGCCTCTTCTCGCCTGGAGGGCAAAACCTCCTGGATTTTCTCGAGTTGCGGCAGGTGCTCTCGACTTACGACGGGGACCTCAGGGACCCGCTCTGGTGGCCTCAGGAAAGGCCAGTCCCCATGCGAGTTCCTCGGGGGCGTCTCGGGATTCCTCTCCCGTCGATGCCGGGGCCTAAGACCTTGTGTGGAGTCGGGGCCGGAACCTGAGGATTCCTCTCCAGTGCTGACATGGATCTTGGGGTACTTCTGGAGTCTCCCCAGGGGAGTCAGTCCTCGTCTCGAATGCGGGCATGCACTTGCGCTTTCCTCCAGAGCGGTAGCAGCAGTGTCACGCAGTCCGCCGCGTGGATCAAAGGATCTATGGTTTTCCCTCGAGTCTTTCCCACGAGGCTTTCCCACGAGGCTTTCCCACAGGGCTGTCCCACGTGCACACGTGCTGGTAGTCGATCCTCGGCTTGAACGTCAAGGCAGTGCAGGGAAAACAGGTTCCTCTGGAATGGACTGACACATCTGGGGGACTCTTGGAATGGGGGCATGACCCTGGAGTTCCTCTCGCCTTTCCTGTGGAGAGCGCCTCCTCTTGAGATGCGACGGGAACGCCGGGAATTCTTTCCCTACGAAACAGGGAAAGGATCCCTCATCTCGAGCTAGGAGGCGGAAACGGGGCTCCCCTGGATGTGTGCGGGACACCACGTGCTTCCTCTCGAGTGCAGACGGGTATGTCGGGGAACTTCTTGAGTTGCAGCAAGGGTGTCAAGGACCCTTTGGAAGTTCCAGTGGTTAGATGTGATTGGCCTCGAGAAGCCTCAGCGGAAATGGGCCTCATCTCGCCTGGAGGGCAAACCTCCTGGATTTTCTCGAGTTGCGGCAGGTGCTCTCGACTTACCACGGGGACCTCAGGGACCCGCTCTGGTGGTCTCAGGACAGGCCAGTCCCCATGCGAATTCCTCGGGGGCCTCTCGGGATTCCTCTCCCGTCGATGCCGGGGCCTAAGACCTTGTGTGGAGTCGGGGCCGGAACCTGAGGATTCCTCTCCAGTGCTGACATGGATCTTGGGGTACTTCTGGAGTCTCCCCAGGGGAGTCAGTCCTCGTCTCGAATGCGGGCATGCACTTGCGCTTTCCTCCAGAGCGGTAGCAGCAGTGTCACGCAGTCCGCCGCGTGGATCAAAGGATCTATGGTTTTCCCTCGAGTCTTTCCCACGAGGCTTTCCCACGAGGCTTTCCCACAGGGCTGTCCCACGTGCACACGTGGTGGGAGTCGATCCTCGGCTTGAACGTCAAGGCAGTGCAGGGAAAAAAGGTTCCTCTGGAATGGACTGAAACATCTGGGGGACTCTTGGAATGGTGGCACGACCCTGGAGTTCCTCTCGCCTTTCCTGTGGAGAGCGCCTCCTCTTGAGATGCGACGGGAACGCCGGGAGTTCTTTCCCTACGAAACAGGGAAAGGATCCCTCATCTCGAGCTAGGAGGCGGAAACGGGGCTCCCCTGGATGTGTGCGGGACACCACGTTCTTCCTCTCGAGTGGAGACGGGTATGTCGGGGAACTTCTTGAGTTGCAGCAAGGGTGTGAAGGACCCTTTGGAAGTTCAAGTGGTTAGACGTGATGGGCCTCGAGAAGCCTCAGCGGAAATGGGCCTCATCTCGCCTGGAGGGCAAAACCTCCTGGATTTTCTCGAGTTGCGGCAGGTGCTCTCGACTTACGACGGGGACCTCAGGGACCCGCTCTGGTGGCCTCAGGAAAGGCCAGTCCCCATGCGAGTTCCTCGGGGGCCTCTCGGGATTCCTCTCCCGTCGATGCCGGGGCCTAAGACCTTGTGTGGAGTCGGGGCCGGAACCTGAGGATTCCTCTCCAGTGCTGACATGGATCTTGGGGTACTTCTGGAGTCTCCCCAGGGGAGTCAGTCCTCGTCTCGAAAGCGGGCATGCACATGCGCTTTCCTCCAGAGCGGTAGCAGCAGTGTCACGCAGTCCGCCGCATGGATCAAAGGATCTGTGGTTTTCCCTCGAGTCTTTCCCACGAGGCTTTCCCACGAGGCTTTCCCACAGGGCTGTCCCACGTGCACACGTGGTGGGAGTCGATCCTCGGCCTGAACGTCAAGGCAGTGCAGGGACAACAGGTTCCTCTGGAATGGACTGACACATCTGGGGGACTCTTGGAATGGTGGCATGACCCTGGAGTTCCTCTCGCCTTTCCTGTGGAGAGCGCCTCCTCTTGAGATGCGACGGGAACGCCGGGAATTCTTTCCCTACGAAACAGGGAAAGGATCCCTCATCTCGAGCTAGGAGGCGGAAACGGGGCTCCCCTGGATGTGTGCGGGACCCCACGTGCTTCCTCTCGAGTGGAGACGGGTATGTCGGGGAACTTCTTGAGTTGCAGCAATGGTGTGAAGGACCCTTTGGAAGTTCCAGTGGTTAGATGTGATTGGCCTCGAGAAGCCTCAGCGGAAAAGGGCCTCATCTCGCCTGGAGGGCAAAACCTCCTGGATTTTCTCGAGTTGCGGCAGGTGCTCTCGACTTACGACGGGGACCTCAGGGACCCGTTCTGGTGGCCTCAGGAAAGGCCCGTCCCCATGCGAGTTCCTCGGGGGCCTCTCGGGATTCCTCTCCCGTCGATGCCGGGGCCTAAGACCTTGTGTGGAGTCGGGGCCGGAACCTGAGGATTCCTCTCCAGTGCTGACATGGATCTTGGGGTACTTCTGGAGTCTCCCCAGGGGAGTCAGTCCTCGTCTCGAATGCGGGCATGCACTTGCGCTTTCCTCCAGAGCGGTAGCAGCAGTGTCACGCAGTCCGCCGCGTGGATCAAAGGATCTATGGTTTTCCCTGGAGTCTTTCCCACGAGGCTTTCCCACGAGGCTTTCCCACAGGGCTGTCCCACGTGCACACGTGGTGGGAGTCGATCCTCGGCTTGAACGTCAAGGCAGTGCAGGGAAAACAGGTTCCTCTGGAATGGACTGACACATCTGGGGGACTCTTGGCATGGTGGCACGACCCTCGAGTTCCTCTCGCCTTTCCTGTGGAGAGCGCCTCCTCTTGAGATGCGACGGGAACGCCGGGAGTTCTTTCCCTACGAAACAGGGAAAGGATCCCTCATCTCGAGCTAGGAGGCGGAAACGGGGCTCCCCTGGATGTGTGCGGGACACCACGTGCTTCCTCTCGAGTGGAGACGGGTATGTCGGGGACCTTCTTGAGTTGCAGCAAGGGTGTGAAGGACCCTTTGGAAGTTCCAGTGGTTAGACGTGATTGGCCTCGAGAAGCCTCAGCGGAAATGGGCCTCATCTCGCCTGGAGGGCAAAACCTCCTGGATTTTCTCGAGTTGCGGCAGGTGCTCTCGACTTACGACGGGGACCTCAGGGACCCGCACTGGTGGCCTCAGGAAAGGCCAGTCCCCATGCGAGTTCCTCGGGGGCCTCTCGGGATCACTCTCCCGTCGATGCCGGGGCCTAAGGCCTTGTGTGGAGTCGGGGCCGGAACCTGAGGATTCCTCTCCAGTGCTGACATGGATCTTGGGGTACTTCTGGAGTCTCCCCAGGGGAGTCAGTCCTCGTCTCGAATGCGGGCATGCACTTGCGCTTTCCTCCAGAGCGGTAGCAGCAGTGTCACGCAGTCTGCCGCGTGGATCAAAGGATCTATTGTTTTCCCTCGAGTCTTTCCCACGAGGCTTTCCCACGAGGCTTTCCCACAGGGCTGTCCCACGTGCACACGTGGTGGGAGTCGATCCTCGGCTTGAACGTCAAGGCAGTGCAGGGAAAACAGGTTCCTCTGGAATGGACTGACACATCTGGGGGACTCTTGGAATGGTGGCACGACCCTGGAGTTCCTCTCGCCTTTCCTGTGGAGAGCGCCTCCTCTTGAGATGCGACGGGAACGCCGGGAATTCTTTCCCTACGAAACAGGGAAAGGATCCCTCATCTCGAGCTAGGAGGCGGAAACGGGGCTCCCCTGGATGTGTGCGGGACACCACATGCTTCCTCTCGAGTGGAGACGGGTATGTCGGGGAACTTCTTGAGTTGCAGCAAGGATGTGAAGGACCCTTTGGAAGTTCCAGTGGTTAGACGTGATTGGCCTCGAGAAGCCTCAGCGGAAATGGGCCTCTTCTCGCCTGGAGGGCAAAACCTCCTGGATTTTCTCGAGTTGCGGCAGGTGCTCTCGACTTACGACGGGGACCTCAGGGACCCGCTCTGGTGGCCTCAGGAAAGGCCAGTCCCCATGCGAGTTCCTCGGGGGCGTCTCGGGATTCCTCTCCCGTCGATGCCGGGGCCTAAGACCTTGTGTGGAGTCGGGGCCGGAACCTGAGGATTCCTCTCCAGTGCTGACATGGATCTTGGGGTACTTCTGGAGTCTCCCCAGGGGAGTCAGTCCTCGTCTCGAATGCGGGCATGCACTTGCGCTTTCCTCCAGAGCGGTAGCAGCAGTGTCACGCAGTCCGCCGCGTGGATCAAAGGATCTATGGTTTTCCCTCGAGTCTTTCCCACGAGGCTTTCCCACGAGGCTTTCCCACAGGGCTGTCCCACGTGCACACGTGCTGGTAGTCGATCCTCGGCTTGAACGTCAAGGCAGTGCAGGGAAAACAGGTTCCTCTGGAATGGACTGACACATCTGGGGGACTCTTGGAATGGGGGCATGACCCTGGAGTTCCTCTCGCCTTTCCTGTGGAGAGCGCCTCCTCTTGAGATGCGACGGGAACGCCGGGAATTCTTTCCCTACGAAACAGGGAAAGGATCCCTCATCTCGAGCTAGGAGGCGGAAACGGGGCTCCCCTGGATGTGTGCGGGACACCACGTGCTTCCTCTCGAGTGCAGACGGGTATGTCGGGGAACTTCTTGAGTTGCAGCAAGGGTGTCAAGGACCCTTTGGAAGTTCCAGTGGTTAGATGTGATTGGCCTCGAGAAGCCTCAGCGGAAATGGGCCTCATCTCGCCTGGAGGGCAAACCTCCTGGATTTTCTCGAGTTGCGGCAGGTGCTCTCGACTTACCACGGGGACCTCAGGGACCCGCTCTGGTGGTCTCAGGACAGGCCAGTCCCCATGCGAATTCCTCGGGGGCCTCTCGGGATTCCTCTCCCGTCGATGCCGGGGCCTAAGACCTTGTGTGGAGTCGGGGCCGGAACCTGAGGATTCCTCTCCAGTGCTGACATGGATCTTGGGGTACTTCTGGAGTCTCCCCAGGGGAGTCAGTCCTCGTCTCGAATGCGGGCATGCACTTGCGCTTTCCTCCAGAGCGGTAGCAGCAGTGTCACGCAGTCCGCCGCGTGGATCAAAGGATCTATGGTTTTCCCTCGAGTCTTTCCCACGAGGCTTTCCCACGAGGCTTTCCCACAGGGCTGTCCCACGTGCACACGTGGTGGGAGTCGATCCTCGGCTTGAACGTCAAGGCAGTGCAGGGAAAAAAGGTTCCTCTGGAATGGACTGAAACATCTGGGGGACTCTTGGAATGGTGGCACGACCCTGGAGTTCCTCTCGCCTTTCCTGTGGAGAGCGCCTCCTCTTGAGATGCGACGGGAACGCCGGGAGTTCTTTCCCTACGAAACAGGGAAAGGATCCCTCATCTCGAGCTAGGAGGCGGAAACGGGGCTCCCCTGGATGTGTGCGGGACACCACGTTCTTCCTCTCGAGTGGAGACGGGTATGTCGGGGAACTTCTTGAGTTGCAGCAAGGGTGTGAAGGACCCTTTGGAAGTTCAAGTGGTTAGACGTGATGGGCCTCGAGAAGCCTCAGCGGAAATGGGCCTCATCTCGCCTGGAGGGCAAAACCTCCTGGATTTTCTCGAGTTGCGGCAGGTGCTCTCGACTTACGACGGGGACCTCAGGGACCCGCTCTGGTGGCCTCAGGAAAGGCCAGTCCCCATGCGAGTTCCTCGGGGGCCTCTCGGGATTCCTCTCCCGTCGATGCCGGGGCCTAAGACCTTGTGTGGAGTCGGGGCCGGAACCTGAGGATTCCTCTCCAGTGCTGACATGGATCTTGGGGTACTTCTGGAGTCTCCCCAGGGGAGTCAGTCCTCGTCTCGAAAGCGGGCATGCACATGCGCTTTCCTCCAGAGCGGTAGCAGCAGTGTCACGCAGTCCGCCGCATGGATCAAAGGATCTGTGGTTTTCCCTCGAGTCTTTCCCACGAGGCTTTCCCACGAGGCTTTCCCACAGGGCTGTCCCACGTGCACACGTGGTGGGAGTCGATCCTCGGCCTGAACGTCAAGGCAGTGCAGGGACAACAGGTTCCTCTGGAATGGACTGACACATCTGGGGGACTCTTGGAATGGTGGCATGACCCTGGAGTTCCTCTCGCCTTTCCTGTGGAGAGCGCCTCCTCTTGAGATGCGACGGGAACGCCGGGAATTCTTTCCCTACGAAACAGGGAAAGGATCCCTCATCTCGAGCTAGGAGGCGGAAACGGGGCTCCCCTGGATGTGTGCGGGACCCCACGTGCTTCCTCTCGAGTGGAGACGGGTATGTCGGGGAACTTCTTGAGTTGCAGCAATGGTGTGAAGGACCCTTTGGAAGTTCCAGTGGTTAGATGTGATTGGCCTCGAGAAGCCTCAGCGGAAAAGGGCCTCATCTCGCCTGGAGGGCAAAACCTCCTGGATTTTCTCGAGTTGCGGCAGGTGCTCTCGACTTACGACGGGGACCTCAGGGACCCGTTCTGGTGGCCTCAGGAAAGGCCCGTCCCCATGCGAGTTCCTCGGGGGCCTCTCGGGATTCCTCTCCCGTCGATGCCGGGGCCTAAGACCTTGTGTGGAGTCGGGGCCGGAACCTGAGGATTCCTCTCCAGTGCTGACATGGATCTTGGGGTACTTCTGGAGTCTCCCCAGGGGAGTCAGTCCTCGTCTCGAATGCGGGCATGCACTTGCGCTTTCCTCCAGAGCGGTAGCAGCAGTGTCACGCAGTCCGCCGCGTGGATCAAAGGATCTATGGTTTTCCCTGGAGTCTTTCCCACGAGGCTTTCCCACGAGGCTTTCCCACAGGGCTGTCCCACGTGCACACGTGGTGGGAGTCGATCCTCGGCTTGAACGTCAAGGCAGTGCAGGGAAAACAGGTTCCTCTGGAATGGACTGACACATCTGGGGGACTCTTGGCATGGTGGCACGACCCTCGAGTTCCTCTCGCCTTTCCTGTGGAGAGCGCCTCCTCTTGAGATGCGACGGGAACGCCGGGAGTTCTTTCCCTACGAAACAGGGAAAGGATCCCTCATCTCGAGCTAGGAGGCGGAAACGGGGCTCCCCTGGATGTGTGCGGGACACCACGTGCTTCCTCTCGAGTGGAGACGGGTATGTCGGGGACCTTCTTGAGTTGCAGCAAGGGTGTGAAGGACCCTTTGGAAGTTCCAGTGGTTAGACGTGATTGGCCTCGAGAAGCCTCAGCGGAAATGGGCCTCATCTCGCCTGGAGGGCAAAACCTCCTGGATTTTCTCGAGTTGCGGCAGGTGCTCTCGACTTACGACGGGGACCTCAGGGACCCGCTCTGGTGGCCTCAGGAAAGGCCAGTCCCCATGCGAGTTCCTCGGGGGCCTCTCGGGATTCCTCTCCCGTCGATGCCGGGGCCTAAGACCTTGTGTGGAGTAGGGGCCGGAACCTGAGGATTCCGCTCCAGTGCTGACATGGATCTTGGGGTACTTCTGGAGTCTCCCCAGGGGAATCAGTCCTCGTCTCGAATGCGGGCATGCACTTGCGCTTTCCTCCAGAGCGGTAGCAGCAGTGTCACGCAGTCCGCCGCGTGGATCAAAGGATCTATGGTTTTCCCTCGAGTCTTTCCCACGAGGCTTTCCCACGAGGCTTTCCCACAGGGCTGTCCCACGTGCACACGTGGTGGGACTCGATCTTCGGCTTGAACGTCAAGGCAGTGCAGGGAAAACAGGTTCCTCTGGAATGGACTGACACATCTGGGGGACTCTTGGAATGGTGGCACGACCCTGGAGTTCCTCTCGCCTTTCCTGTGGAGAGCGCCTCCTCTTGAGATGCGACGGGAACGCCGGGAATTCTTTCCCTACGAAACAGGGAAAGGATCCCTCATCTCGAGCTAGGAGGCCGAAACGGGTCTCCCCTGGATGTGTGCGGGACACCACGTGCTTCCTCTTGAGTGCAGACGGGTATGTCGGGGAACTTCTTGAGTTGCAGCAAGGGTGTGAAGGACCCTTTGGAAGTTCCAGTGGTTAGATGTGATTGGCCTCGAGAAGCCTCAGCGGAAATGGGCCTCATCTCGCCTGGAGGGCAAAACCGCCTGGATTTTCTCGAGTTGCGGCAGGTGCTCTCGACTTACGACGGGGACCTCAGGGACCCGCACTGGTGGCCTCAGGAAAGGCCAGTCCCCATGCGAGTTCCTCGGGGGCCTCTCGGGATCACTCTCCCGTCGATGCCGGGGCCTAAGACCTTGTGTGGAGTCGGGGCCGGAACCTGAGGATTCCTCTCCAGTGCTGACATGGATCTTGGGGTACTTCTGGAGTCTCCCCAGGGGAGTCAGTCCTCGTCTCGAATGCGGGCATGCACTTGCGCTTTCCTCCAGAGCGGTAGCAGCAGTGTCACGCAGTCTGCCGCGTGGATCAAAGGATCTATTGTTTTCCCTCGAGTCTTTCCCACGAGGCTTTCCCACGAGGCTTTCCCACAGGGCTGTCCCACGTGCACACGTGGTGGGAGTCGATCCTCGGCTTGAACGTCAAGGCAGTGCAGGGAAAACAGGTTCCTCTGGAATGGACTGACACATCTGGGGGACTCTTGGAATGGTGGCACGACCCTGGAGTTCCTCTCGCCTTTCCTGTGGAGAGCGCCTCCTCTTGAGATGCGACGGGAACGCCGGGAATTCTTTCCCTACGAAACAGGGAAAGGATCCCTCATCTCGAGCTAGGAGGCGGAAACGGGGCTCCCCTGGATGTGTGCGGGACACCACATGCTTCCTCTCGAGTGGAGACGGGTATGTCGGGGAACTTCTTGAGTTGCAGCAAGGATGTGAAGGACCCTTTGGAAGTTCCAGTGGTTAGACGTGATTGGCCTCGAAAAGCCTCAGCGGAAATGGGCCTCTTCTCGCCTGGAGGGCAAAACCTCCTGGATTTTCTCGAGTTGCGGCAGGTGCTCTCGACTTACGACGGGGACCTCAGGGACCCGCTCTGGTGGCCTCAGGAAAGGCCAGTCCCCATGCGAGTTCCTCGGGGGCGTCTCGGGATTCCTCTCCCGTCGATGCCGGGGCCTAAGACCTTGTGTGGAGACGGGGCCGGAACCTGAGGATTCCTCTCCAGTGCGGACATGGATCTTGGGGTACTTCTGGAGTCTCCCCAGGGGAGTCAGTCCTCGTCTCGAATGCGGGCATGCACTTGCGCTTTCCTCCAGAGCGGTAGCAGCAGTGTCACGCAGTCCGCCGCGTGGATCAAAGGATCTATGGTTTTCCCTCGAGTCTTTCCCACGAGGCTTTCCCACGAGGCTTTCCCACAGGGCTGTCCCACGTGCACACGTGCTGGTAGTCGATCCTCGGCTTGAACGTCAAGGCAGTGCAGGTAAAACAGGTTCCTCTGGAATGGACTGACACATCTGGGGGACTCTTGGAATGGGGGCATGACCCTGGAGTTCCTCTCGCCTTTCCTGTGGAGAGCGCCTCCTCTTGAGATGCGACGGGAACGCCGGGAATTCTTTCCCTACGAAACAGGAAAAGGATCCCTCATCTCGAGCTAGGAGGCGGAAACGGGGCTCCCGTGGATGTGTGCGGGACACCACGTGCTTCCTCTCGAGTGCAGACGGGTATGTCGGGGAACTTCTTGAGTTGCAGCAAGGGTGTCAAGGACCCTTTGGAAGTTCCAGTGGTTAGATGTGATTGGCCTCGAGAAGCCTCTGCGGAAATGGGCCTCATCTCGCCTGGAGGGCAAACCTCCTGGATTTTCTCGAGTTGCGGCAGGTGCTCTCGACTTACGACAGGGACCTCAGGGACCCGCTCTGGTGGTCTCAGGACAGGCCAGTCCCCATGCGAATTCCTCGGGGGCCTCTCGGGATTCCTCTCCCGTCGATGCCGGGGCCTAAGACCTTGTGTGGAGTCGGGGCCGGAACCTGAGGATTCCTCTCCAGTGCTGACATGGATCTTGGGGTACTTCTGGAGTCTCCCCAGGGGAGTCAGTCCTCGTCTCGAAAGCGGGCATGCACTTGCGCTTTCCTCCAGAGCGGTAGCAGCAGTGTCACGCAGTCCGCCGCGTGGATCAAAGGATCTGTGGTTTTCCCTCGAGTCTTTCCCACGAGGCTTTCCCACGAGGCTTTCCCACAGGGCTGTCCCACGTGCACACGTGGTGGGAGTCGATCCTCGGCCTGAACGTCAAGGCAGTGCAGGGACAACAGGTTCCTCTGGAATGGACTGACACATCTGGGGGACTCTTGGAATGGTGGCATGACCCTGGAGTTCCTCTCGCCTTTCCTGTGGAGAGCGCCTCCTCTTGAGATGCGACGGGAACGCCGGGAATTCTTTCCCTACGAAACAGGGAAAGGATCCCTCATCTCGAGCTAGGAGGCGGAAACGGGGCTCCCCTGGATGTGTGCGGGACCCCACGTGCTTCCTCTCGAGTGGAGACGGGTATGTCGGGGACCTTCTTGAGTTGCAGCAAGGGTGTGAAGGACCCTTTGGAAGTTTCAGTGGTTAGACGTGATTGGCCTCGAGAAGCCTCAGCGGAAATGGGCCTCATCTCGCCTGGAGGGCAAAACCTCCTGGATTTCCTCGAGTTGCGGCAGGTGCTCTCGACTTACGACGGGGACCTCAGGGACCCGCTCTGGTGGCCTCAGGAAAGGCCAGTCCCCATGCGAATTCCTCGGGGGCCTCTCGGGATTCCTCTCCCGTCGATGCCGGGGCCTAAGACCTTGTGTGGAGTCGGGGCCGGAACCTGAGGATTCCTCTCCAGTGCTGACATGGATCTTGGGGTACTTCTGGAGTCTCCCCAGGGGAGTCAGTCCTCGTCTCGAATGCGGGCATGCACTTGCGCTTTCCTCCAGAGCGGTAGCAGCAGTGTCACGCAGTCCGCCGCGTGGATCAAAGGATCTATGGTTTTCCCTCGAGTCTTTCCCACGAGGCTTTCCCACGAGGCTTTCCCACAGGGCTGTCCCACGTGCACACGTGGTGGGAGTCGATCCTCGGCTTGAACGTCAAGGCAGTGCAGGGAAAAAAGGTTCCTCTGGAATGGACTGACACATCTGGGGGACTCTTGGAATGGTGGCACGACCCTGGAGTTCCTCTCGCCTTTCCTGTGGAGAGCGCCTCCTCTTGAGATGCGACGGGAACGCCGGGAGTTCTTTCCCTACGAAACAGGGAAAGGATCCCTCATCTCGAGCTAGGAGGCGGAAACGGGGCTCCCCTGGATGTGTGCGGGACACCACGTTCTTCCTCTCGAGTGGAGACGGGTATGTCGGGGAACTTCTTGAGTTGCAGCAAGGGTGTGAAGGACCCTTTGGAAGTTCAAGTGGTTAGACGTGATTGGCCTCGAGAAGCCTCAGCGGAAATGGGCCTCATCTCGCCTGGAGGGCAAAACCTCCTGGATTTTCTCGAGTTGCGGCAGGTGCTCTCGACTTACGACGGGGACCTCAGGGACCCGCTCTGGTGGCCTCAGGAAAGGCCAGTCCCCATGCGAGTTCCTCGGGGGCCTCTCGGGATTCCTCTCCCGTCGATGCCGGGGCCTAAGACCTTGTGTGGAGTCGGGGCCGGAACCTGAGGATTCCTCTCCAGTGCTGACATGGATCTTGGGGTACTTCTGGAGTCTCCCCAGGGGAGTCAGTCCTCGTCTCGAAAGCGGGCATGCACTTGCGCTTTCCTCAAAAGCGGTAGCAGCAGTGTCACGCAGTCCGCCGCATGGATCAAAGGATCTGTGGTTTTCCCTCGAGTCTTTCCCACGAGGCTTTCCCACGAGGCTTTCCCACAGGGCTGTCCCACGTGCACACGTGGTGGGAGTCGATCCTCGGCCTGAACGTCAAGGCAGTGCAGGGACAACAGGTTCCTCTGGAATGGACTGACACATCTGGGGGACTCTTGGAATGGTGGCATGACCCTGGAGTTCCTCTCGCCTTTCCTGTGGAGAGCGCCTCCTCTTGAGATGCGACGGGAACACCGGGAATTCTTTCCCTACGAAACAGGGAAAGGATCCCTCATCTCGAGCTAGGAGGCGGAAACGGGGCTCCCCTGGATGTGTGCGGGACCCCACGTGCTTCCTCTCGAGTGGAGACGGGTATGTCGGGGACCTTCTTGAGTTGCAGCAAGGGTGTGAAGGACCCTTTGGAAGTTTCAGTGGTTAGACGTGATTGGCCTCGAGAAGCCTCAGCGGAAATGGGCCTCATCTCGCCTGGAGGGCAAAACCTCCTGGATTTTCTCGAGTTGCGGCAGGTGCTCTCGACTTACGACGGGGACCTCAGGGACCCGCTCTGGTGGCCTCAGGAAAGGCCAGTCCCCATGCGAGTTCCTCGGGGGCCTCTCGGGATTCCTCTCCCGTCGATGCCGGGGCCTAAGACCTTGTGTGGAGTCGGGGCCGGAACCTGAGGATTCCTCTCCAGTGCTGACATGGATCTTGGGGTACTTCTGGAGTCTCCCCAGTGGAGTCAGTCCTCGTCTCGAATGCGAGCATGCACTTGCGCTTTCCTCCAGAGCGGTAGCAGCAGTGTCACGCAGTCCGCCGCGTGGATCAAAGGATCTATGGTTTTCCCTCGAGTCCTTCCCACGAGGCTTTCCCATGAGGCTTTCCCACAGGGCTATCCCACGTGCACACGTGGTGGGACTCGATCATCGGCTTAAACGTCAAGGCAGTGCAGGGAAAACAGGTTCCTCTGGAATGGACTGACACATCTTGGGGACTCTTGGAATGGTGGCACGACCCTGGAGTTCCTCTTGCCTTTCCTGTGGAAAGCGCCTCCTCTTGAGATGCGACGGGAACGCCGGGAATTCTTTCCCTACGAAACAGGGAAAGGATCCCTCATCTCGAGCTATGAGGCGGAAACGGGGCTCCCCTGGATGTGTGCGGGACCCCACGTGCTTCCTCTCGAGTGGAGAAGGGTATGTCGGGGAACTTCTTGAGTTGCAGCAAGGGTGTGAAGGACCCTTTGGAAGTTCCAGTGGTTAGAAGTGATTAGCCTCGAGAAGCCTAAGCGGAAATGGGCCTCATCTCGCCTGGAGAGCAAAACCTCCTGGATTTTCTCGAGTTGCGGCAGGTGCTCTCGACTTACGACGGGGACCTCAGAGACCCGCTCTGGTGGCCTCAGGAAAGGCCAGTCCCCATGCGAGTTCCTCGGGTGCTCTCGGGATTCCTCTCCCGGCGATGCTGGGGCCTAAGCCCTTGTGTGGAGTCGGGGCCGGAACCTGAGGATTCCTCTCCAGTGCTGACATGGATCTTGGGGTACTTCTGGAGTCTCCCCAGGGGAGTCAGTCCTCGTCTCGAATGCGGGCATGCACTTGCGCTTTCCCCCAGAGCGGTAGCAGCAGTGTCACGCAGTCCACCGCGTGGATTAAAGGATCTATGGTTTTCCCTCGAGTCTTTCCCACGAGGCTTTCCCACGAGGCGTTCCCACAGGGCTGTCCCACGTGCACACGTGGTGGGAGTCGATCCTCGGCTTGAACGTCAAGGCAGTGCAGGGAAAACAGGTTCCTCTGGAATGGACTGACACATCTGGGGGTCTCTTGGAATGGTGCCACGAACCTGGAGTTCCTTTCGCCTTTCCTGTGGAGAGCGCCTCCTCTTGAGATGCGACGGGACGCCGGGAATTCTTTCCCTACGAAACAGGGAAAGGATCCCTCATCTCGAGCTAGGAGGCGGAAACGGGGCTCCCCTGGATGTGTGCGGGACCCTCGTGCTTCCTCTCGAGTGGAGACGGGTATGTAGGGGAACTTCTTGAGTTGCAGCAAGGGTGTGAAGGACCCTTTGGAAGTTCCAGTGGTTAGATGTGATTAGCCTCGAGAAGCCTCAGCGGAAATGGGCCTCATCTCGCCTGGAGGGCAAAACCTCCTGGATTTTCTCGAGTTGCGGCAGGTGCTCTCGACTTATGACGAGGACCTCAGGGACCCGCTCTGGTGGCCTCAGGAAAGGCCAGTCCCCATGCGAGTTCCTCGGGGGCCTCTCGGGATTCCTCTCCCGTCGATGCCGGGCCGAAGACCTTGTGTGGAGTCGGGGTCGGAACCTGAGGATTCCTCTCCAGTGCTGACATGGATCTTGGGGTACTTCTGGAGTCTCCCCAGGGGAGTCAGTCCTCGTCTCGAATGCGGGCATGCACTTGCGCTTTCCTCCAGAGCGGTAGCAGCAGTGTCACGCAGTCCGCCGCGTGGATCAAAGGATCTATGGTTTTCCCTCGACTCTTTCCCACGAGGCTTTCCCACGAGGCTTTCCCACAGGGCTGTCCCACGTGCACACGTGGTGGGAGTCGATCCTCGGCTTGAACGTCAAGGCAGTGCAGGGAAAACAGGTTCCTCTGTAATGGACTGACACATCTGGGGGACTCTTGGAATGGTGGCACGACCCTGGAGTTCCTCTCGCCTTTCCTGTGCAGAGCTCCTCCTCTTGAGATGCGACGGGAACGCCGGGAATTCTTTCCCTACGAAACAGGGAAAGGATCCCTCATCTCGAGCTAGGAGGCGGAAACGGGGCTCCCCTGGATGTGTGCGGGACCCCACGTGCTTCCTCTGGAGTGGAGACGGGTATGTCGGGGAACTTCTTGAGTCGCAGCAAGAGTGTGAAGGACCCGTTGGAAGTTCCAGTATTTAGACGTGATTAGCCTCGAGAAGCCTCAGCGGAAATGGGCCTCATCTCGCCTGGAGGGCAAAACCTCCTGGATTTTCTCGAGTTGCGGCAGGTGCTCTCGACTTACGACGGGGACCTCAGGGACCCGCTCTGGTGGCCTCAGGAAAGGCCAGTCCCCATGCGAGTTCCTCGGGGGCCTCTCGGGATTCCTCTCCCGTCGATGCCGGGGCCTAAGACCTTGTGTGGAGTAGGGGCCGGAACCTGAGGATTCCGCTCCAGTGCTGACATGGATCTTGGGGTACTTCTGGAGTCTCCCCAGGGGAATCAGTCCTCGTCTCGAATGCGGGCATGCACTTGCGCTTTCCTCCAGAGCGGTAGCAGCAGTGTCACGCAGTCTGCCGCGTGGATCAAAGGATCTATGGTTTTCCCTCGAGTCTTTCCCACGAGGCTTTCCCACGAGGCTTTCCCACAGGGCTGTCCCACGTGCACACGTGGTGGGACTCGATCTTCGGCTTGAACGTCAAGGCAGTGCAGGGAAAACAGGTTCCTCTGGAATGGACTGACACATCTGGGGGACTCTTGGAATGGTGGCACGACCCTGGAGTTCCTCTCGCCTTTCCTGTGGAGAGCGCCTCCTCTTGAGATGCGACGGGAACGCCGGGAATTCTTTCCCTACGAAACAGGGAAAGGATCCCTCATCTCGAGCTAGGAGGCCGAAACGGGTCTCCCCTGGATGTGTGCGGGACACCACGTGCTTCCTCTCGAGTGCAGACGGGTATGTCGGGGAACTTCTTGAGTTGCAGCAAGGGTGTGAAGGACCCTTTGGAAGTTCCAGTGGTTAGATGTGATTGGCCTCGAGAAGCCTCAGCGGAAATGGGCCTCATCTCGCCTGGAGGGCAAAACCGCCTGGATTTTCTCGAGTTGCGGCAGGTGCTCTCGACTTACGACGGGGACCTCAGGGACCCGCACTGGTGGCCTCAGGAAAGGCCAGTCCCCATGCGAGTTCCTCGGGGGCCTCTCGGGATCACTCTCCCGTCGATGCCGGGGCCTAAGACCTTGTGTGGAGTCGGGGCCGGAACCTGAGGATTCCTCCCCAGTGCTGACATGGATCTTGGGGTACTTCTGGAGTCTCCCCAGGGGAGTCAGTCCTCGTCTCGAATGCGGGCATGCACTTGCGCTTTCCTCCAGAGCGGTAGCAGCAGTGTCACGCAGTCTGCCGCGTGGATCAAAGGATCTATTGTTTTCCCTCGAGTCTTTCCCACGAGGCTTTCCCACGAGGCTTTCCCACAGGGCTGTCCCACGTGCACACGTGGTGGGAGTCGATCCTCGGCTTGAACGTCAAGGCAGTGCAGGGAAAACAGGTTCCTCTGGAATGGACTGACACATCTGGGGGACTCTTGGAATGGTGGCACGACCCTGGAGTTCCTCTCGCCTTTCCTGTGGAGAGCGCCTCCTCTTGAGATGCGACGGGAACGCCGGGAATTCTTTCCCTACGAAACAGGGAAAGGATCCCTCATCTCGAGCTAGGAGGCGGAAACGGGGCTCCCCTGGATGTGTGCGGGACACCACATGCTTCCTCTCGAGTGGAGACGGGTATGTCGGGGAACTTCTTGAGTTGCAGCAAGGATGTGAAGGACCCTTTGGAAGTTCCAGTGGTTAGACGTGATTGGCCTCGAGAAGCCTCAGCGGAAATGGGCCTCTTCTCGCCTGGAGGGCAAAACCTCCTGGATTTTCTCGAGTTGCGGCAGGTGCTCTCGACTTACGACGGGGACCTCAGGGACCCGCTCTGGTGGCCTCAGGAAAGGCCAGTCCCCATGCGAGTTCCTCGGGGGCGTCTCGGGATTCCTCTCCCGTCGATGCCGGGGCCTAAGACCTTGTGTGGAGACGGGGCCGGAACCTGAGGATTCCTCTCCAGTGCGGACATGGATCTTGGGGTACTTCTGGAGTCTCCCCAGGGGAGTCAGTCCTCGTCTCGAATGCGGGCATGCACTTGCGCTTTCCTCCAGAGCGGTAGCAGCAGTGTCACGCAGTCCGCCGCGTGGATCAAAGGATCTATGGTTTTCCCTCGAGTCTTTCCCACGAGGCTTTCCCACGAGGCTTTCCCACAGGGCTGTCCCACGTGCACACGTGCTGGTAGTCGATCCTCGGCTTGAACGTCAAGGCAGTGCAGGGAAAACAGGTTCCTCTGGAATGGACTGACACATCTGGGGGACTCTTGGAATGGGGGCATGACCCTGGAGTTCCTCTCGCCTTTCCTGTGGAGAGCGCCTCCTCTTGAGATGCGACGGGAACGCCGGGAATTCTTTCCCTACGAAACAGGAAAAGGATCCCTCATCTCGAGCTAGGAGGCGGAAACGGGGCTCCCCTGGATGTGTGCGGGACACCACGTGCTTCCTCTCGAGTGCAGACGGGTATGTCGGGGAACTTCTTGAGTTGCAGCAAGGGTGTCAAGGACCCTTTGGAAGTTCCAGTGGTTAGATGTGATTGGCCTCGAGAAGCCTCAGCGGAAATGGGCCTCATCTCGCCTGGAGGGCAAACCTCCTGGATTTTCTCGAGTTGCGGCAGGTGCTCTCGACTTACGACAGGGACCTCAGGGACCCGCTCTGGTGGTCTCAGGACAGGCCAGTCCCCATGCGAATTCCTCGGGGGCCTCTCGGGATTCCTCTCCCGTCGATGCCGGGGCCTAAGACCTTGTGTGGAGTCGGGGCCGGAACCTGAGGATTCCTCTCCAGTGCTGACATGGATCTTGGGGTACTTCTGGAGTCTCCCCAGGGGAGTCAGTCCTCGTCTCGAAAGCGGGCATGCACTTGCGCTTTCCTCCAGAGCGGTAGCAGCAGTGTCACGCAGTCCGCCGCGTGGATCAAAGGATCTGTGGTTTTCCCTCGAGTCTTTCCCACGAGGCTTTCCCACGAGGCTTTCCCACAGGGCTGTCCCACGTGCACACGTGGTGGGAGTCGATCCTCGGCCTGAACGTCAAGGCAGTGCAGGGACAACAGGTTCCTCTGGAATGGACTGACACATCTGGGGGACTCTTGGAATGGTGGCATGACCCTGGAGTTCCTCTCGCCTTTCCTGTGGAGAGCGCCTCCTCTTGAGATGCGACGGGAACGCCGGGAATTCTTTCCCTACGAAACAGGGAAAGGATCCCTCATCTCGAGCTAGGAGGCGGAAACGGGGCTCCCCTGGATGTGTGCGGGACCCCACGTGCTTCCTCTCGAGTGGAGACGGGTATGTCGGGGACCTTCTTGAGTTGCAGCAAGGGTGTGAAGGACCCTTTGGAAGTTTCAGTGGTTAGACGTGATTGGCCTCGAGAAGCCTCAGCGGAAATGGGCCTCATCTCGCCTGGAGGGCAAAACCTCCTGGATTTTCTCGAGTTGCGGCAGGTGCTCTCGACTTACGACGGGGACCTCAGGGACCCGCTCTGGTGGCCTCAGGAAAGGCCAGTCCCCATGCGAATTCCTCGGGGGCCTCTCGGGATTCCTCTCCCGTCGATGCCGGGGCCTAAGACCTTGTGTGGAGTCGGGGCCGGAACCTGAGGATTCCTCTCCAGTGCTGACATGGATCTTGGGGTACTTCTGGAGTCTCCCCAGGGGAGTCAGTCCTCGTCTCGAATGCGGGCATGCACTTGCGCTTTCCTCCAGAGCGGTAGCAGCAGTGTCACGCAGTCCGCCGCGTGGATCAAAGGATCTATGGTTTTCCCTCGAGTCTTTCCCACGAGGCTTTCCCACGAGGCTTTCCCACAGGGCTGTCCCACGTGCACACGTGGTGGGAGTCGATCCTCGGCTTGAACGTCAAGGCAGTGCAGGGAAAAAAGGTTCCTCTGGAATGGACTGACACATCTGGGGGACTCTTGGAATGGTGGCACGACCCTGGAGTTCCTCTCGCCTTTCCTGTGGAGAGCGCCTCCTCTTGAGATGCGACGGGAACGCCGGGAGTTCTTTCCCTACGAAACAGGGAAAGGATCCCTCATCTCGAGCTAGGAGGCGGAAACGGGGCTCCCCTGGATGTGTGCGGGACACCACGTTCTTCCTCTCGAGTGGAGACGGGTATGTCGGGGAACTTCTTGAGTTGCAGCAAGGGTGTGAAGGACCCTTTGGAAGTTCAAGTGGTTAGACGTGATTGGCCTCGAGAAGCCTCAGCGGAAATGGGCCTCATCTCGCCTGGAGGGCAAAACCTCCTGGATTTTCTCGAGTTGCGGCAGGTGCTCTCGACTTACGACGGGGACCTCAGGGACCCGCTCTGGTGGCCTCAGGAAAGGCCAGTCCCCATGCGAGTTCCTCGGGGGCCTCTCGGGATTCCTCTCCCGTCGATGCCGGGGCCTAAGACCTTGTGTGGAGTCGGGGCCGGAACCTGAGGATTCCTCTCCAGTGCTGACATGGATCTTGGGGTACTTCTGGAGTCTCCACAGGGGAGTCAGTCCTCGTCTCGAATGCGGGCATGCACTTGCGCTTTCCTCAAGAGCGGTAGCAGCAGTGTCACGCAGTCCGCCGCGTGGATCAAAGGATCTGTGGTTTTCCCTCGAGTCTTTCCCACGAGGCTTTCCCACGAGGCTTTCCCACAGGGCTGTCCCACGTGCACACGTGGTGGGAGTCGATCCTCGGCCTGAACGTCAAGGCAGTGCAGGGACAACAGGTTCCTCTGGAATGGACTGACACATCTGGGGGACTCTTGGAATGGTGGCATGACCCTGGAGTTCCTCTCGCCTTTCCTGTGGAGAGCGCCTCCTCTTGAGATGCGACGGGAACACCGGGAATTCTTTCCCTACGAAACAGGGAAAGGATCCCTCATCTCGAGCTAGGAGGCGGAAACGGGGCTCCCCTGGATGTGTGCGGGACCCCACGTGCTTCCTCTCGAGTGGAGACGGGTATGTCGGGGACCTTCTTGAGTTGCAGCAAGGGTGTGAAGGACCCTTTGGAAGTTTCAGTGGTTAGACGTGATTGGCCTCGAGAAGCCTCAGCGGAAATGGGCCTCATCTCGCCTGGAGGGCAAAACCTCCTGGATTTTCTCGAGTTGCGGCAGGTGCTCTCGACTTACGACGGGGACCTCAGGGACCCGCTCTGGTGGCCTCAGGAAAGGCCAGTCCCCATGCGAGTTCCTCGGGGGCCTCTCGGGATTCCTCTCCCGTCGATGCCGGGGCCTAAGACCTTGTGTGGAGTCGGGGCCGGAACCTGAGGATTCCTCTCCAGTGCTGACATGGATCTTGGGGTACTTCTGGAGTCTCCCCAGTGGAGTCAGTCCTCGTCTCGAATGCGAGCATGCACTTGCGCTTTCCTCCAGAGCGGTAGCAGCAGTGTCACGCAGTCCGCCGCGTGGATCAAAGGATCTATGGTTTTCCCTCGAGTCCTTCCCACGAGGCTTTCCCATGAGGCTTTCCCACAGGGCTATCCCACGTGCACACGTGGTGGGACTCGATCATCGGCTTAAACGTCAAGGCAGTGCAGGGAAAACAGGTTCCTCTGGAATGGACTGACACATCTTGGGGACTCTTGGAATGGTGGCACGACCCTGGAGTTCCTCTTGCCTTTCCTGTGGAAAGCGCCTCCTCTTGAGATGCGACGGGAACGCCGGGAATTCTTTCCCTACGAAACAGGGAAAGGATCCCTCATCTCGAGCTATGAGGCGGAAACGGGGCTCGCCTGGATGTGTGCGGGACCCTACGTGCTTCCTCTCGAGTGGAGAAGGGTATGTCGGGGAACTTCTTGAGTTGCAGCAAGGGTGTGAAGGACCCTTTGGAAGTTCCAGTGGTTAGAAGTGATTAGCCTCGAGAAGCCTAAGCGGAAATGGGCCTCATCTCGCCTGGAGAGCAAAACCTCCTGGATTTTCTCGAGTTGCGGCAGGTGCTCTCGACTTACGACGGGGACCTCAGAGACCCGCTCTGGTGGCCTCAGGAAAGGCCAGTCCCCATGCGAGTTCCTCGGGTGCTCTCGGGATTCCTCTCCCGGCGATGCTGGGGCCTAAGCCCTTGTGTGGAGTCGGGGCCGGAACCTGAGGATTCCTCTCCAGTGCTGACATGGATCTTGGGGTACTTCTGGAGTCTCCCCAGGGGAGTCAGTCCTCGTCTCGAATGCGGGCATGCACTTGCGCTTTCCCCCAGAGCGGTAGCAGCAGTGTCACGCAGTCCACCGCGTGGATTAAAGGATCTATGGTTTTCCCTCGAGTCTTTCCCACGAGGCTTTCCCACGAGGCGTTCCCACAGGGCTGTCCCACGTGCACACGTGGTGGGAGTCGATCCTCGGCTTGAACGTCAAGGCAGTGCAGGGAAAACAGGTTCCTCTGGAATGGACTGACACATCTGGGGGTCTCTTGGAATGGTGCCACGAACCTGGAGTTCCTTTCGCCTTTCCTGTGGAGAGCGCCTCCTCTTGAGATGCGACGGGACGCCGGGAATTCTTTCCCTACGAAACAGGGAAAGGATCCCTCATCTCGAGCTAGGAGGCGGAAACGGGGCTCCCCTGGATGTGTGCGGGACCCTCGTGCTTCCTCTCGAGTGGAGACGGGTATGTAGGGGAACTTCTTGAGTTGCAGCAAGGGTGTGAAGGACCCTTTGGAAGTTCCAGTGGTTAGATGTGATTAGCCTCGAGAAGCCTCAGCGGAAATGGGCCTCATCTCGCCTGGAGGGCAAAACCTCCTGGATTTTCTCGAGTTGCGGCAGGTGCTCTCGACTTATGACGAGGACCTCAGGGACCCGCTCTGGTGGCCTCAGGAAAGGCCAGTCCCCATGCGAGTTCCTCGGGGGCCTCTCGGGATTCCTCTCCCGTCGATGCCGGGCCGAAGACCTTGTGTGGAGTCGGGGTCGGAACCTGAGGATTCCTCTCCAGTGCTGACATGGATCTTGGGGTACTTCTGGAGTCTCCCCAGGGGAGTCAGTCCTCGTCTCGAATGCGGGCATGCACTTGCGCTTTCCTCCAGAGCGGTAGCAGCAGTGTCACGCAGTCCGCCGCGTGGATCAAAGGATCTATGGTTTTCCCTCGACTCTTTCCCACGAGGCTTTCCCACGAGGCTTTCCCACAGGGCTGTCCCACGTGCACACGTGGTGGGAGTCGATCCTCGGCTTGAACGTCAAGGCAGTGCAGGGAAAACAGGTTCCTCTGTAATGGACTGACACATCTGGGGGACTCTTGGAATGGTGGCACGACCCTGGAGTTCCTCTCGCCTTTCCTGTGCAGAGCTCCTCCTCTTGAGATGCGACGGGAACGCCGGGAATTCTTTCCCTACGAAACAGGGAAAGGATCCCTCATCTCGAGCTAGGAGGCGGAAACGGGGCTCCCCTGGATGTGTGCGGGACCCCACGTGCTTCCTCTGGAGTGGAGACGGGTATGTCGGGGAACTTCTTGAGTCGCAGCAAGGGTGTGAAGGACCCGTTGGAAGTTCCAGTATTTAGACGTGATTAGCCTCGAGAAGCCTCAGCGGAAATGGGCCTCATCTCGCCTGGAGGGCAAAACCTCCTGGATTTTCGCGAGTTGCGGCAGGTGCTCTCGACTTACGACGAGGACCTCAGGGACCCGCTCTGGTGGCCTCAGGAAAGGCCAGTCCCCATGCGAGTTCCTCGGGGGCCTCTCGGGATTCCTCTCCCGTCGATGACGGGGCCTAGGACCTTGTGTGGAGTCGGGGTCCGAACGTGAGGATTTCTCTCCAGTGCTGACATGGATCTTGGGGTACTTCTGGAGTCTCCCCAGGGGAGTCAGTCCTCGTCTCGAATGCGGGCATGCACTTGCGCTTTCCTCCAGAGCGGTAGCAGCAGTGTCACGCAGTCCGCAGCGTGCATGAAAGGATCTATGGTTTTCCCTCGAGTCTTTCCCACGAGGCTTTCCCACGAGGCTTTCCCACAGGGCTGTCTAACGTTCAAACGTGGTGGGAGTCGATCCTCGGCTTGAACGTCAAGGCAGTGCAGGGCAAACAGGTTCCTCTGGAATGGACTGACTCATCTGGGTGACTCTTGCAATGGTGGCACGACCCTGGAGTTCCTCTCGCCTTTCCTGTGGAGAGCGCCTCCTCTTGAGATGCGACGGAACGCCGGGAATTCTTTCCCTACGAAACAGGGAAAGGATCCCTCATCTCGAGCTAGGAGGCGGAAACGGGGCTCCCCTGGATGTGTGCGGGACCCTCGTGCTTCCTCTCTCGGGGAGACGTGTATGTCGGGGAACTTCTTGAGTTGTAGCAAGGGTGTGAAGGACCCTTTGGAAATTCCAGTGGTTAGATGTGATTGGCCTCGAGAAGCCTCAGCGGAAATGGGCCTCATCTCGCCTGGAGGTGAAAACCTCCTGGATTTTCTCGAGTTGCGGCAGGTGCTCTCGACTTACGACGTGGACCACAGACACCCGCTCTGGTGGCCTCAGGAAAGCCCAGTCCCCATGCTAGTTCTTCGGGGGCCTCTCGGGATTCCTCTCCCGTCGATGCCAGGGCATAAGACCTTGTGTGGAATCGGGGCCGGAACCTGAGGATTCCTCTCCAGTGCTGACATGGATCTTGGGGTACTTCTGGAGTCTCCCCAGGGGAGTCAGTCCTCGTCTCGAATGCGGGCATGCACTTGCACTTTCCTCCAGAGCGGTAGCAGCAGTGTCACGCAGTCCGCCGCGTGGATCAAAGGATTTATGGTTTTCTCTCGAGACTTTCCCACGAGGCTTTCCCACAGGGCTGTCCCACGTGCACACGTGTTGAGAGTCGATCCTCGGCTTGAACGTCATGGCAGTGCTGGGAAAACAGGTTCCTCTGGAATGGACTGACACATCTGGGGGACTCTTGGAATGGTGGCACGACCCTGGAGTTCCTCTCGCCTTTCCTGTGGAGAGCGCCTTCTCTTGAGATGCGACGGGAACGCCGGGAATTCTTTCCCTACGAAACAGGGAAAGGATCCCTCATCTCGAGCTAGGAGGCGGAAACGGGGCTCCCCTGGATGTGTGCGGGACCCAACGTGCTTCCTCTCGAGTGGAGACGGGTATGTCGGGGAACTTCTTGAGTTGCAGCAAGGGTGTGAAGGACCCTTTGGAAGTTCCAGTGGTTAGATGTGATTAGCCTCGAGAAGCCTCAGCGGAAATGGGCCTCATCTCGCCTGGAGGGCAAAACCTCCTGGATTTTCTCGAGTTGCGGCTGGTGCTCTCGACTTACGACGGGGACCTCCGGGACCCCCTCTGGTGGCCTCAGGAAAGGCCAGTCCCCATGCGAGTTCCTCGGAGGCCTCTCGGGATTCCTCTCCCGTCGATGCCGGGGCCTAAGACCTTGTGTGGGCTCGGGGCCGGAACCTGAGTATTCCTCTCCAGTGCTGACATGGATCTTGGGGTACTTCTGGAATCTCCCCAGGGGAGTCAGTCCTCGTCTCGAATGCGGGCATGCACTTGCGCTTTCCTCCAGAGCGGTAGCAGCAGTGTCGCGCAGTCCGCCGCGTGGATCAAAGGATCTATGGTTTTCCCTCGAGTCTTTCCCATGAGGCTTTCCCACGAGGCTTTCCCACAGGGCTGTCCCACGTGCACACGTGGTGGGAGTGGATCCTCGGCTTGAACGTCAAGGCAGTGCAGGGAAAAAAGGTTCCTCTGGAATGGACTGACACATCTGGGGGACTGTTGGAATGTTGGCACGACTCTGGAGTTCCTCTCGCCTTTCCTGTGGAGAGCAACTCCTCTTGAGATTCGACGGGAATGCCGGGAATTCTTTCCCTACGTAACAGGGAAAGGATCCCTCATCTCGAGCTAGGAGGCGGAAACGGGGCTCCCCTGGATGTGTGCGGGACATTCGTGCTTCCTCTCGAGTGGAGATGGGTATGTCGGGGAACTTCTTGAGTTGCAGCAAGGGTGTGAAGGACCCTTTGGAAGTTCCAGGTGTTAGATGTGATTAGCCTCGAGAAGCCTCAGCGGAAATGGGCCTCATCTCGAATGGAGGGCAAAACCTCCTGGATTTTCTCGAATTCCGGCAGGTGCTCTCGACTTACGACGGGGATCTCGGGGACCCGCGCTGGTGGCCTCAGGAAAGGCCAGTCCCCATGCGAGTTCCTCGGGGGCCTATCGGGATTCCTCTCCTGTCGATGCCGGGGCCTAAGACCTTGTGTGGAGTCAGGGCCGGAACCTGAGGATTCCTCTCCAATGCTGACATGGATCTTGGGGTACTTCTGGAATCTCCCCAGGGGAGTCAGTCCTCGTCTCGAATGCGGGCATGCACTTGCGCTTTCCTCCAGAGCGGTAGCAGCAGTGTCCCGCAGTCCTCCGCGCGGATCAAAGATCTATGGTTTTCCCTCGAGTCTTTCCCACGAGGCTTTCCCACGAGGCTTTCCCACAGGGCTGTCCCACGTGCACACGTGGTGGGAGTCGATCCTCGGCTTGAACGTCAAGGCAGTGCCGGGAAAACAGGTTCCTCTGGAATGGACTGACACATCTCGGGCACTCTTGGAATGGTGGCACGACCCTCGAGTTCCTCTCGCGTTTCCTGTGGAGAGCGCCTCCTCTTGAGATGCGACGGGAACGCCGGGAATTCTTTCCCTACGAAACAGGGAAAGGATCCCTCATCTCGAGCTAGGGGGCGGAAACGGGGCTCCCCTGGATGTGTGCGGGACCCCACGTGCTTCCCCTCGAGTGGAGACGGGTATGTCGGGGAACTTCTTGAGTTGCAGCAAGGGTGTGAAGGACCCTTTGGAAGTTCCAGGGGTTTGACGTGATTAGCCTCGAGAAGCCTCAGCGGAAATGGGCCTCAACTCGCCTGGAGGGCAAAACCTCCTGGATTTTCTCGAGTTGCGGCAGGTGCATTCGACTTACGACGGGGACCTCAGGGACCCGCTCTGTTGGCCTCAGGAAAGGCCAGTCCCCATGCGAGTTCCTCGGGGGCCTCTCGGGATTCCTCTCCCGTTGATGCCGGGGACTAAGACCTTGTGTGGAGTCGGGGCCGGAACCTGAGGATTCCTCTCCAGTGCTGACATGGATCTTGGGGTACTTCTGGAGTCTCCCCAGGGGAGTCAGTCCTCGTCTCGAATGCAGGCATGCACTTGGGCTTTCCCCCAGAGCGGTAGCAGAAGTTTCACGCAGTCCGCCGCGTGGATCAAAGGATCTATGGTTTTCCCTCGAGTCTTTCCCTCGAGGCTTTCCCACGAGGCTTTCCCACAGGGCTTTCCCACGTGCACACCTGGTGGGAGTCGCTCCTCGGCTTGAACGTCAAGGCAGTGCAGGGAAAACAGGTTCCTCTGGAATGGACTGACACATCTGGGGGACTCTTGGAATGGTGGCACGACCCTTTAGTTCCTCTCGCCTTTCCTGTGGAGAGCGCCTCCTCTTGAGATGCGACGGGAACGCCGGGAATTCTTTCCCTACGAAACAGGGAAAGGATCCCTCATCTCGAGCTAGGAGGCGGAAACGGGGCTCCCCTGGATGTGTGCGGGCCCCACGTGCTTCCTCTCGAGTGGAGACGGGTATGTCGGGGAACTTCTTGAGTTGCAGCAAGGGTGTGAAGGACCCTTTGGAAGTTCCAGTGGTTAGATGTGATTGGCCTCGAGAAGCCTCAGCGGAAATGGGCCTCATCTCGCCTGGAGGGCAAAACCTCCTGGATTTTCTCGAGTTGCGGCAGGTGCTCTCGACTTACGACGGGGACCTCAGGGACCCGCTCTGGTGGCCTCAGGAAAGGCCAGTCCCCATGCGAGTTCCTCGGGGGCCTCTCGGGATTCCTCTCCCGTCGATGCCGGGGACTAAGACCTTGTGTGGAGTCGGGGCCGGAACCTGAGGATTCCTCTCCAGTGCTGACATGGATCTTGGGGTACTTCTGGAGTCTCCCCAGGGGCGTCAGTCCTCGTCTCGAATGCGGGCATGCAATTGCGCTTTACTCCAGAGCGGTAGCAGCAGTGTCCCGCAGTCCTTCGCGTGGATCAAAGGATCTATGGTTTTCCCTCGAGTCTTTCCCACAAGGCTTTCCCACGAGGCTTTCCCACAGAGCTGTCCCACGTGCACACGTGGTGGGATCGATCCTCGGCTTGAACGTCAAGGCAGTGCCGGGAAAACAGGTTCCTCTGGAATGGACTGACACATCTGGGGGACTCTTGGAATGGTGGCACGGCCCTCGAGTTCCGCTCGCCTTTCCTGTGGAGAGCGCCACCTCTTGAGATGCGACGGGAACGCCGGGAATTCTTTCCGTACGAAACAGGGAAAGGATCCCTCATCTCGAGCTGGGAGGCGGAAACGGGGCTCCCCTGGATGTGTGCGGGACCCTTGTGCTTCCTCTCGAGGGGAGACGGGTATGTCGGGGAACTTCTTGAGTTGCAGCAAGGGTGTGAAGGACCCTTTGGAAATTCCAGTGGTTAGATGTGATTAGCCTGGAGAAGCCTCAGAGGAAATGGGCCTCATCTCGCCTGGAGGGCAAAACCTCCTTGATTTTCTCGAGTTGCGGCAGGTGCTCTCGACAAACGACGTGGACCTCAGGGACCCGCTCTGGTGGCCTCAGGAAAGGCCAGTCCCCATGCGAGTTCTTCGGGGGCCACTCGGGATTCCTCTCCCGTCGATCCCGGGGCCTAAGACCTTGTGTGGAGTCGGGGCCGGAACCTGAGGATTCCTCTCCAGTGCTGACATGGATCTTGGGGTACTTCTGGAGTCTCCCCAGGGGAGTCAGTCCTCGTCTCGAATGCGGGCATGCACTCGGGCTTTCCCCCAGAGCGGTAGCAGCAGTTTCACACAGTCCGCCGCGTGGATCAAAGGATCTATGGTTTTCCCTCGAGTCTTTCCCACGAGGCTTTCCCACGAGGCTTTCCCACAGGGCTTTCCCACGTGCACACGTGGTGGGAGTCGCTCCTCGGCTTGAACGTCAAGGCAGTGCCGGGAAAACAGGTTCCTCTGGAATGGACTGACACATCTGGGGGACTCTTGGAATGGTGGCACGACCCTTGAGTTCCTCTCGCCTTTCCTGTGGAGAGCGCCTCCTCTTGAGATGCGACGGGAACGCCGGGAATTCTTTCCCTACGAAACAGGGAAAGGATCCCTCATCTCGAGCTAGGAGGCGGAAACGGGGCTCCCCTGGATGTGTGCGGGCCCCACGTGCTTCCTCTCGAGTGGAGACGGGTATGTCGGGGAACTTCTTGAGTTGCAGCAAGGGTGTGAAGGACCCTTTGGAAGTTCCAGTGGTTAGATGTGATTGGCCTCGAGAAGCCTCAGCGGAAATGGGCCTCATCTCGCCTGGAGGGCAAAACCTCCTGGATTTTCTCGAGTTGCGGCAGGTGCTCTCGACTTACGACGGGGACCTCAGGGACCCGCTCTGGTGGCCTCAGGAAAGGCCAGTCCCCATGCGAGTTCCTCGGGGGCCTCTCGGGATTCCTCTCCCGTGGATGCCGGGGCCTAAGACCTTGTGTGGAGTCGGGGCCGGAACCTGAGGATTCCTCTCCAGTGCTGACATGGATCTTGGGGTACTTCTGGAGTCTCCCCAGGGGAGTCAGTCCTCGTCTCGAATGCGGGCATGCACTTGCGCTTTCCTCCAGAGCGGTAGCAGCAGTGTCACGCAGTCCGCCGCGTGGATCAAAAGATCTATGATTTTCCATCGAGTGTTTCCCACGAGGCTTTCCCACGAGGCTTACCCACAGGGCTGTCCCACGTGCACACGTGGTGGGAATCGATCCTCGGCTTGAACGTCAAGGCAGTGAAGGGAAAACAGGTTCCTCTTGAATGGACTGACACATCTGGGGGACTCTTTTAATGGTGGCACCAACCTGGAGTTCCTCTCGCCCTTCCTGTGGAGAGCGCCTCCTCTTGAGATGCGACGGGTACGCCGGGAATTCTTTCCCTACGAAACAGGGAAAGGATCCCTCATCTCGAGCTAGGGGGTGGAAACGGGGCTCCCCTGGATGTGTGCGGGACCCCACGTGCTTCCTCTCGAGTGGAGACGGGTATGTAGGGGAACTTCTTGAGTTGCAGCAAGGGTGTGAAGGACCCTTTGGAAGTTCCAGGGCTTAGACGTGATTAGCCTCGAGAAGCCTCAGCGGAAATGGGCCTCATCTCGCCTGGAGGGCAAAACCTCCTGGATTTTCTCAAGTTGCGGCAGGTGCTCTCGACTTACGACGGGGACCTCGGGGACCCGCGCTGGTAGCCTCAGGAAAGGCCAGTCCTCATGCGAGTTCCTCGGGGGCCTCTCGGGATTCCTCTCCCGTCGATGCCGGGGCCTAAGACCTTGTGTGGAGTCGGGGCCGGAACCTGAGGATTCCTCTCCAGTGCTGACATGGATCTTGGGGTACTTCTGGAGTCTCCCCAGGGGAGTCAGTCCTCGTCTCGAATGTGGGCATGCACTTGCGCTTTACCCCAGATCGGTAGCAGCAGTGTCACGCAGTCCGCCGCGTGGATCAAAGGATCTATGGTTTCCCTCGAGTCTTTCCCACGAGGCTTTCCCACGAGGCTTTCCCACAGGGCTGTCCCACGTGCACACGTGGTGGGAGTCGATCCTCGGCTTGAACGTCAAGGCAGTGCAGGGAAAACAGGTTCCTCTGGAATGGACTGACACATCTGGGGGACTCTTGGAATGGTGGCACGACCCTGGAGTTCCTCTCGCCTTTCCTGTGGAGAGCGCCTCCTCTTGAGATGCGACGGGAACGCCGGGAATTCTTTCCCTACGAAACAGGGAAAGGATTCCGCATCTCGAGCTAGGAGGCGGAAACGGGGCTCCCCTGGATGTGTGCGGGACCCTCTTGCTTCCTCTCGAGTGGAGACGGGTATGTCGGGGAACTTCTTGAGTTGCAGCAAGGGTGTGAAGGACCCTTTGGAAGTTCCAGGTGTTAGATGTGATTAGCCTCGACAAGCCTTAGCGGAAATGGGCCTCATCTCGCCTGGAGGGCAAAACCTCCTGGATTTTCTCGAGTTGCGGCAGGTGCTCTCGACTTACGACGGGGACCTCGGGTACCCGCGCTGGTGGCCTCAGGAAAGGCCAGTCCCCATGCGAGTTCCTCGGGGGCCTCTCGGGATTCCTCTCCCGTCGATCCCGGGGCCTAAGACCTTGTGTGGAGTCGGGGCCGGAACCTGAGGATTCCTCTCCAGTGCTGACATGGATCTTGGGGTACTTCTGGAATCTCCCCAGGGGAGTCAGTCCTCGTCTGGAATGCGGGCATGCACTTGCGCTTTCCTCCAGAGCGGTAGCAGCAGTGTCACGCAGTTCGCCGCGTGGATCAAAGGATCTATGGTTTTCCCTCGAGTCTTTCCCACGAGGCTTTCCCACAAGGCTTTCCCACAGGGCTGTCCCACGTGCACATGTGGTGGGAGTCGATCCTCGGCTTGAACGTCAAGGCAGTGCAGGGAAAACAGGTTCCTCTCGAATGGACTGACACATCTGGGGGACTCTTGGAATGGTGGCACGACCCTGGAGTTCCTCTCGCCTTTCCTGTGGAGAGCGCCTCCTCTTGAGATGCGACGGGAACGCCGGGAATTCTTTCCCTACGAAACAGGGAAAGGATCCCTCATCTCGAGCTAGGCGGCGGAAACGGGGCTCCCCTGGATGTGTGCGCGACCCTCGTGCTTCCTCTCGAGTGGTGACTGGTATGTCGGGGAACTTCCTGAGTTGCAGCAAGGGTGTGCAGGACCCTTAGGAAGTTCCTGTGGTTAGATGTGATTAGCCTCGAGAAGCTTCAGCGGAAATGGGCCTCATCTCGCATGGAGGGCAAAACCTCCTGGATTTTCTCAAGTTGCGGCAGGTGCTCTCGACTTACGACGGGGACCTCAGGGACCCGCTCTGGTGGCCTCAGGAAAGGCCAGTCCCCATGCGAGTTCCTCAGGGGTGTCTCGGGATTCCTCTCCCGTCGATGCCGGGGCCTAAGACCTTGTGTGGAGTCTGGGCCGGAACCTGAGGATTCCTCTCCAGTGCTGACATGGATCTTGGGGTACTTCTGGAATCTCCCCAGGGGAGTCAGTCCTCGTCTCGAATGCGGGCATGCAATTGCGCTTTACTCCAGAGCGGTAGCAGCAGTGTCCCGCAGTCCTTCGCGTGGATCAAAGGATCTATGGTTTTCCCTCGAGTCTTTCCCACGAGGCTTTCCCACGAGGCTTTCCCACAGAGCTGTCCCACGTGCACACGTGGTGGGATCGATCCTCGGCTTGAATGTCAAGGCAGTGCCGGGAAAACAGGTTCCTCTGGAATGGACTGACACATTTGGGGGACTCTTGGAATGGTGGCACGTCCCTCGAGTTCCGCTCGCCTTTCCTGTGGAGAGCGCCACCTCTTGAGATGCGACAGGAACGCCGGGAATTCTTTCCGTACGAAACAGGGAAAGGATCCCTCATCTCGAGCTGGGAGGCGGAAACGGGGCTCCCCTGGATGTGTGCGGGACCCTTGTGCTTCCTCTCGAGGGGAGACGGGTATGTCGGGGAACTTCTTGAGTTGCAGCAAGGGTGTGAAGGACCCTTTGGAAATTCCAGTGGTTAGATGTGATTAGCCTCGAGAAGCCTCAGCGGAAATGGGCCTCATCTCGCCTGGAGGGCAAAACCTCCTTGATTTTCTCGAGTTGCGGCAGGTACTCTCGACATACGACGTGGACCTCAGGGACCCGCTCTGGTGGCCTCAGGAAAGGCCAGTCCCCATGCGAGTTCTTCGGGGGCCACTCGGGATTCCTCTCCCGTCGATCCCGGGGCCTAAGACCTTGTGTGGAGTCGGGGCCGGAACCTGAGGATTCCTCTCCAGTGCTGACATGGATCTTGGGGTACTTCTGGAGTCTCCCCAGGGGAGTCAGTCCTCGTCTCGAATGCGGGCATGCACTTGGGCTTTCCCCCAGAGCGGTAGCAGCAGTTTCACACAGTCCGCCGCGTGGATCAAAGGATCTATGGTTTTCCCTCGAGTCTTTCCCACGAGGCTTTCCCACGAGGCTTTCCCACAGGGCTTTCCCACGTGCACACGTGGTGGGAGTCGCTCCTCGGCTTGAACGTCAAGGCAGTGCAGGGAAAACAGGTTCCTCTGGAATGGACTGACACATCTGGGGGACTCTTGGAATGGTGGCACGACCCTTGAGTTCCTCTCGCCTTTCCTGTGGAGAGCGCCTCCTCTTGAGATGCGACGGGAACGCCGGGAATTCTTTCCCTACGAAACAGGGAAAGGATCCCTCATCTCGAGCTAGGAGGCGGAAACGGGGCTCCCCTGGATGTGTGCGGGCCCCACGTGCTTCCTCTCGAGTGGAGACGGGTATGTCGGGGAACTTCTTGAGTTGCAGCAAGGGTGTGAAGGCCCCTTTGGAAGTTCCAGTGGTTAGATGTGATTGGCCTCGAGAAGCCTCAGCGGAAATGGGCCTCATCTCGCCTAGAGGGCAAAACCTCCTGGATTTTCTCGAGTTGCGGCAGGTGCTCTAGACTTACGACGGGGACCTCAGGGACCCGCTCTGGTGGCCTCAGGAAAGGCCAGTCCCCATGCGAGTTCCTCGGGGGCCTCTCGGGATTCCTCTCCCGTGGATGCCGGGGCCTAAGACCTTGTGTGGAGTCGGGGCCGGAACCTGAGGATTCCTCTCCAGTGCTGACATGGATCTTGGGGTACTTCTGGAGTCTCCCCAGGGGAGTCAGTCCTCGTCTCGAATGCGGGCATGCACTTGCGCTTTCCTCCAGAGCGGTAGCAGCAGTGTCACGCAGTCCTCCGCGTGGATCAAAAGATCTATGATTTTCCATCGAGTGTTTCCCACGAGGCTTTCCCACGAGGCTTACCCACAGGGCTGTCCCACGTGCACACGTGGTGGGAGTGGATCCTCGGCTTGAACGTCAAGGCAGTGAAGGGAAAACAGGTTCCTCTTGAATGGACTGACACATCTGGGGACTCTTTTAATGGTGGCACCACCCTGGAGTTCCTCTCGCCCTTCCTGTGGAGAGCGCCTCCTCTTGAGATGCGACGGGTACGCCGGGAATTCTTTCCCTACGAAACAGGGAAAGGATCCCTCATCTCGAGCTAGGGGGCGGAAACGGGGCTCCCCTGGATGTGTGCGGGACCCCACGTGCTTCCTCTCGAGTGGAGACGGGTATGTCGGGGAACTTCTTGAGTTGCAGCAAGGGTGTGAAGGCCCCTTTGGAAGTTCCAGGGCTTAGACGTGATTAGCCTCGAGAAGCCTCAGCGGAAATGGGCCTCAACTCGCCTGGAGGGCAAAACCTCCTGGATTTTCTCGAGTTGCGGCAGGTGCTCTCGACTTACGACGGGGACCACAGGGACCCGCTCTGGTGGCCTCAGGAAAGGCCAGTCCCCATGCGAGTTCCTCGGGGGCCTCTCGGGATTCCTCTCCCGTCGATGCCGGGGACTAAGACCTTGTGTGGAGTCGGGGCCGGAACCTGAGGATTCTTCTCCAGTGCTGACATGGATCTTGGGGTACTTCTGGAGTCTCCCCAGGGGCGTCAGTCCTCGTCTCGAATGCGGGCATGCAATTGCGCTTTACTCCAGAGCGGTAGAAGCAGTGTCCCGCAGTCCTTCGCGTGGATCAAAGGATCTATGGTTTTCCCTCGAGTCTTTCCCACGAGGCTTTCCCACGAGGCTTTCCCACAGAGCTGTCCCACGTGCACACGTGGTGGGATCGATCCTCGGCTTGAACGTCAAGGCAGTGCCGGGAAAACAGGTTCCTCTGGAATGGACTGACACATCTGGGGGACTCTTGGAATGGTGGCACGTCCCTCGAGTTCCGCTCGCCTTTCCTGTGGAGAGCGCCACTTCTTGAGATGCGACGGGAACGCCGGGAATTCTTTCCGTACGAAACAGGGAAAGGATCCCTCATCTCGAGCTGGGAGGCGGAAACGGGGCTCCCCTGGATGTGTGCGGGACCCTTGTGCTTCCTCTCGAGGGGAGACGGGTATGTCGGGGAACTTCTTGAGTTGCAGCAAGGGTGTGAAGGACCCTTTGGAAATTCCAGTGGTTAGATGTGATTAGCCTGGAGAAGCCTCAGCGGAAATGGGCCTCATCTCGCCTGGAGGGCAAAACCTCCTTGATTTTCTCGAGTTGCGGCAGGTGCTCTCGACAAACGACGTGGACCTCAGGGACCCGCTCTGGTGGCCTCAGGAAAGGCCAGTCCCCATGCGAGTTCTTCGGGGGCCACTCGGGATTCCTCTCCCGTCGATCCCGGGGCCTAAGACCTTGTGTGGAGTCGGGGCCGGAACCGGAGGATTCCTCTCCAGTGCTGACATGGATCTTGGGGTACTTCTGGAGTCTCCCCAGGGGAGTCAGTCCTCGTCTCGAATGCGGGCATGCACTTGGGCTTTCCCCCAGAGCGGTCGCAGCAGTTTCACACAGTCCGCCGCGTGGATCAAAGGATCTATGGTTTTCCCTCGAGTCTTTCCCACGAGGCTTTCCCACGAGGCTTTCCCACAGGGCTTTCCCACGTGCACACGTGGTGGGAGTCGCTCCTCGGCTTGAACGTCAAGGCAGTGCCGGGAAAACAGGTTCCTCTGGAATGGACTGACACATCTGGGGGACTCTTGGAATGGTGGCACGACCCTTGAGTTCCTCTCGCCTTTCCTGTGGAGAGCGCCTCCTCTTGAGATGCGACGGGAACGCCGGGAATTCTTTCCCTACGAAACAGGGAAAGGATCCCTCATCTCGAGCTAGGAGGCGGAAACGGGGCTCCCCTGGATGTGTGCGGGACCCACTGGCTTCCTCTCGAGTGGAGACGGGTATGTCGGGGAACTTCTTGAGTTGCAGCAAGGGTGTGAAGGACCCTTTGGAAGTTCCAGTGGTTAGATGTGATTGGCCTCGAGAAGCCTCAGCGGAAATGGGCCTCATCTCGCCTGGAGGGCAAAACCTCCTGGATTTTCTCGAGTTGCGGCAGGTGCTCTGGACTTACGACGGGGACCTCAGGGACCCGCTCTGGTGGCCTCAGGAAAGGCCAGTCCCCATGCGAGTTCCTCGGGGGCCTCTCGGGATTCCTCTCCCGTGGATGCCGGGGCCTAAGACCTTGTGTGGAGTCGGGGCCGGAACCTGAGGATTCCTCTCCAGTGCTGACATGGATCTTGGGGTACTTCTGGAGTCTCCCCAGGGGAGTCAGTCCTTGTCTCGAATGCGGGCATGCACTTGCGCTTTCCTCCAGAGCGGTAGCAGCAGTGTCACGCAGTCCGCCGCGTGGATCAAAAGATCTATGATTTTCCATCGAGTGTTTCCCACGAGGCTTTCCCACGAGGCTTACCCACAGGGCTGTCCCACGTGCACACGTGGTGGGAGTCGATCCTCGGCTTGAACGTCAAGGCAGTGAAGGGAAAACAGGTTCCTCTTGAATGGACTGACACATCTGGGGGACTCTTTTAATGGTGGCACCACCCTGGAGTTCCTCTCGCCCTTCCTGTGGAGAGGGCCTCCTCTTGAGATGCGACGGGTACGCCGGGAATTCTTTCCCTACGAAACAGGGAAAGGATCCCTCATCTCGAGCTAGGGGGCGGAAACGGGGCTCCCCTGGATGTGTGCGGGACCCCACGTGCTTCCTCTCGAGTGGAGACAGGTATGTCGGGGAACTTCTTGAGTTGCAGCAAGGGTGTGAAGGACCCTTTGGAAGTTCCAGGGCTTAGACGTGATTAGCCTCGAGAAGCCTCAGCGGAAATGGGCCTCATCTCGCCTGGAGGGCAAAACCTCCTGGATTTTCTCGAGTTGCGGCAGGTGCTCTCGACTTACGACGGGGACCTCGGGGACCCGCGCTGGTAGCCTAAGGAAAGGCCAGTCCCCATGCGAGTTCCTCGGGGGCCTCTCGGGATTCCTCTCCCGTCGATGCCGGGGCCTAAGACCTTGTGTGGAGTCGGGGCCGGAACCTGAGGATTCCTCTCCAGTGCTGACATGGATCTTGGGGTACTTCTGGAATCTCCCCAGGGGAGTCAGTCCTCGTCTGGAATGCGGGCATGCACTTGCGCTTTCCTCCAGAGCGGTAGCAGCAGTGTCACGCAGTCCGCCGCGTGGATCAAAGGATCTATGGTTTTCCCTCGAGTGTTTCCCACGAGGCTTTCCCACGAGGCTTACCCACAGGGCTGTCCCACGTGCACACGTGGTGGGAGTCGATCCTCGGCTTGAACGTCAAGGCAGTGAAGGGAAAACAGGTTCCTCTGGAATGGACTGACACATCTGGGGGACTCTTGGAATGGTGGCACGACCCTGGAGTTCCTCTCGCCTTTCCTGTGGAGAGCGCCTCCTCTTGAGATGCGACGGGTACGCCGGGAATTCTTTCCCTACGAAACAGGGAAAGGATCCCTCATCTCGAGCTAGGGGGCGGAAACGGGGCTCCCCTGGATGTGTGCGGGACACCACGTGCTTCCTCTCGAGTGGAGACGGGTATGTCGGGGAACTTCTTGAGTTGCAGCAAGGGTGTGAAGGACCCTTTGGAAGTTCCAGGGCTTAGACGTGATTAGCCTCGAGAAGCCTCAGCGGAAATGGGCCTCAACTCGCCTGGAGGGCAAAACCTCCTGGATTTTCTCGAGTTGCGGCAGGTGCATTCGACTTACGACGGGGACCTCAGGGACCCGCTCTGTTGGCCTCAGGAAAGGCCAGTCCCCATGCGAGTTCCTCGGGGGCCTCTCGGGATTCCTCTCCCGTTGATGCCGGGGACTAAGACCTTGTGTGGAGTCGGGGCCGGAACCTGAGGATTCCTCTCCAGTGCTGACATGGATCTTGGGGTACTTCTGGAGTCTCCCCAGGGGAGTCAGTCCTCGTCTCGAATGCAGGCATGCACTTGGGCTTTCCCCCAGAGCGGTAGCAGAAGTTTCACGCAGTCCGCCGCGTGGATCAAAGGATCTATGGTTTTCCCTCGAGTCTTTCCCTCGAGGCTTTCCCACGAGGCTTTCCCACAGGGCTTTCCCACGTGCACACGTGGTGGGAGTCGCTCCTCGGCTTGAACGTCAAGGCAGTGCAGGGAAAACAGGTTCCTCTGGAATGGACTGACACATCTGGGGGACTCTTGGAATGGTGGCACGACCCTTTAGTTCCTCTCGCCTTTCCTGTGGAGAGCGCCTCCTCTTGAGATGCGACGGGAACGCCGGGAATTCTTTCCCTACGAAACAGGGAAAGGATCCCTCATCTCGAGCTAGGAGGCGGAAACGGGGCTCCCCTGGATGTGTGCGGGCCCCACGTGCTTCCTCTCGAGTGGAGACGGGTATGTCGGGGAACTTCTTGAGTTGCAGCAAGGGTGTGAAGGACCCTTTGGAAGTTCCAGTGGTTAGATGTGATTGGCCTCGAGAAGCCACAGCGGAAATGGGCCTCATCTCGCCTGGAGGGCAAAACCTCCTGGATTTTCTCGAGTTGCGGCAGGTGCTCTCGACTTACGACGGGGACCTCAGGGACCCGCTCTGGTGGCCTCAGGAAAGGCCAGTCCCCATGCGAGTTCCTCGGGTTCCTCTCGGCATTCCTCTCCCGTCGATGCCGGGGCCTAAGACCTTGTGTGGAGTCGGGGCCGGAACCTGAGGATTCCTCTCCAGTGCTGACATGGATCTTGGGGTACTTCTGGAGTCTCCCCAGGGGAGTCAGTCCTCGTCTCGAATGCGGGCATGCACTTGCGCTTTCCTCCAGAGCGGTAGCAGCAGTGTCACGCAGTCCGCCGCGTGGATCAAAGGATCTATGTTTTTCCCTCGAGTCTTTCCCACGAGGCTTTCCCACGAAGCTTTCCCACAGGGCTGTCCCACGTGCACACGTGGTGGGAGTCGATCCTCGGCTTGAACGTCAAGGCAGTGTAGGGCAAACAGGTTCCTCTGGAATGGACTGACACATCTGGGGGACTCTTGGAATGGTGGCACCACCCTGGAGTTCCTCTCGCCCTTCCTGTGGAGAGCGCCTCCTCTTGAGATGCGACGGGTACGCCGGGAATTCTTTCCCTACGAAACAGGGAAAGGATCCCTCATCTCGAGCTAGGGGGCGGAAACGGGGCTCCCCTGGATGTGTGCGGGACCCCACGTGCTTCCTCTCGAGTGGAGACGGGTATGTCGGGGAACTTCTTGAGTTGCAGCAAGGGTGTGAAGGACCCTTTGGAAGTTCCAGGGCTTAGACGTGATTAGCCTCGAGAATCCTCAGCGGAAATGGGCCTCAACTCGCCTGGAGGGCAAAACCTCCTGGATTTTCTCGAGTTGCTGCAGGTGCTCTCGACTTACGACGGGGACCACAGGGACCCGCTCTGGTGGCCTCAGGAAAGGCCAGTCCCCATGCGAGTTCCTCGGGGGCCTCTCGGGATTCCTCTCCCGTCGATGCCGGGGACTAAGACCTTGTGTGGAGTCGGGGCCGGAACCTGAGGATTCCTCTCCAGTGCTGACATGGATCTTGGGGTACTTCTGGAGTCTCCCCAGGGGCGTCAGTCCTCGTCTCGAATGCGGGCATGCAATTGCGCTTTACTCCAGAGCGGTAGCAGCAGTGTCCCGCAGTCCTTCGCGTGGATCAAAGGATCTATGTTTTTCCCTCGAGTCTTTCCCACAAGGCTTTCCCACGAGGCTTTCCCACAGAGCTGTCCCACGTGCACACGTGGTGGGATCGATCCTCGGCTTGAACGTCAAGGCAGTGCCGGGAAAACAGGTTCCTCTGGAATGGACTGACACATCTGGGGGACTCTTGGAATGGTGGCACGACCCTCGAGTTCCGCTCGCCTTTCCTGTGGAGAGCGCCACCTCTTGAGATGCGACGGGAACGCCGGGAATTCTTTCCGTACGAAACAGGGAAAGGATCCCTCATCTCGAGCTGGGAGGCGGAAACGGGGCTCCCCTGGATGTGTGCGGGACCCTTGTGCTTCCTCTCGAGGGGAGACGGGTATGTCGGGGAACTTCTTGAGTTGCAGCAAGGGTGTGAAGGACCCTTTGGAAATTCCAGTGGTTAGATGTGATTAGCCTGGAGAAGCCTCAGAGGAAATGGGCCTCATCTCGCCTGGAGGGCAAAACCTCCTTGATTTTCTCGAGTTGCGGCAGGTGCTCTCGACAAACGCCGTGGACCTCAGGGACCCGCTCTGGTGGCCTCAGGAAAGGCCAGTCCCCATGCGAGTTCTTCGGGGGCCACTCGGGATTCCTCTCCCGTCGATCCCGGGGCCTAAGACCTTGTGTGGAGTCGGGGCCGGAACCTGAGGATTCCTCTCCAGTGCTGACATGGATCTTGGGGTACTTCTGGAGTCTCCCCAGGGGAGTCAGTCCTCGTCTCGAATGCGGGCATGCACTCGGGCTTTCCCCCAGAGCGGTAGCAGCAGTTTCACACAGTCCGCCGCGTGGATCAAAGGATCTATGGTTTTCCCTCGAGTCTTTCCCACGAGGCTTTCCCACGAGGCTTTCCCACAGGGCTTTCCCACGTGCACACGTGGTGGGAGTCGCTCCTCGGCTTGAACGTCAAGGCAGTGCCGGGAAAACAGGTTCCTCTGGAATGGACTGACACATCTGGGGGACTCTTGGAATGGTGGCACGACCCTTGAGTTCCTCTCGCCTTTCCTGTGGAGAGCGCCTCCTCTTGAGATGCGACGGGAACGCCGGGAATTCTTTCCCTACGAAACAGGGAAAGGATCCCTCATCTCGAGCTAGGAGGCGGAAACGGGGCTCCCCTGGATGTGTGCGGGCCCCACGTGCTTCCTCTCGAGTGGAGACGGGTATGTCGGGGAACTTCTTGAGTTGCAGCAAGGGTGTGAAGGACCCTTTGGAAGTTCCAGTGGTTAGATGTGATTGGCCTCGAGAAGCCTCAGCGGAAATGGGCCTCATCTCGCCTGGAGGGCAAAACCTCCTGGATTTTCTCGAGTTGCGGCAGGTGCTCTCGACTTACGACGGGGACCTCAGGGACCCGCTCTGGTGGCCTCAGGAAAGGCCAGTCCCCATGCGAGTTCCTCGGGGGCCTCTCGGGATTCCTCTCCCGTGGATGCCGGGGCCTAAGACCTTGTGTGGAGTCGGGGCCGGAACCTGAGGATTCCTCTCCAGTGCTGACATGGATCTTGGGGTACTTCTGGAGTCTCCCCAGGGGAGTCAGTCCTCGTCTCGAATGCGGGCATGCACTTGCGCTTTCCTCCAGAGCGGTAGCAGCAGTGTCACGCAGTCCGCCGCGTGGATCAAAAGATCTATGATTTTCCATCGAGTGTTTCCCACGAGGCTTTCCCACGAGGCTTACCCACAGGGCTGTCCCACGTGCACACGTGGTGGGAGTCGATCCTCGGCTTGAACGTCAAGGCAGTGAAGGGAAAACAGGTTCCTCTTGAATGGACTGACACATCTGGGGGACTCTTTTAATGGTGGCACCAACCTGGAGTTCCTCTCGCCCTTCCTGTGGAGAGCGCCTCCTCTTGAGATGCGACGGGTACGCCGGGAATTCTTTCCCTACGAAACAGGGAAAGGATCCCTCATCTCGAGCTAGGGGGTGGAAACGGGGCTCCCCTGGATGTGTGCGGGACCCCACGTGCTTCCTCTCGAGTGGAGACGGGTATGTAGGGGAACTTCTTGAGTTGCAGCAAGGGTGTGAAGGACCCTTTGGAAGTTCCAGGGCTTAGACGTGATTAGCCTCGAGAAGCCTCAGCGGAAATGGGCCTCATCTCGCCTGGAGGGCAAAACCTCCTGGATTTTCTCGAGTTGTGGCAGGTGCTCTCGACTTACGACGGGGACCTCGGGGACCCGCGCTGGTAGCCTCAGGAAAGGCCAGTCCTCATGCGAGTTCCTCGGGGGCCTCTCGGGATTCCTCTCCCGTCGATGCCGGGGCCTAAGACCTTGTGTGGAGTCGGGGCCGGAACCTGAGGATTCCTCTCCAGTGCTGACATGGATCTTGGGGTACTTCTGGAGTCTCCCCAGGGGAGTCAGTCCTCGTCTCGAATGTGGGCATGCACTTGCGCTTTACCCCAGATCGGTAGCAGCAGTGTCACGCAGTCCGCCGCGTGGATCAAAGGATCTATGGTTTCCCTCGAGTCTTTCCCACAAGGCTTTCCCACGAGGCTTTCCCACAGGGCTGTCCCACGTGCACACGTGGTGGGAGTCGATCCTCGGCTTGAACGTCAAGGCAGTGCAGGGAAAACAGGTTCCTCTGGAATGGACTGACACATCTGGGGGACTCTTGGAATGGTGGCACGACCCTGGAGTTCCTCTCGCCTTTCCTGTGGAGAGCGCCTCCTCTTGAGATGCGACGGGAACGCCGGGAATTCTTTCCCTACGAAACAGGGAAAGGATTCCGCATCTCGAGCTAGGAGGCGGAAACGGGGCTCCCCTGGATGTGTGCGGGACCCTCTTGCTTCCTCTCGAGTGGAGACGGGTCTGTCGGGGAACTTCTGGAGTTGCAGCAAGGGTGTGAAGGACCCTTTGGAAGTTCCAGGTGTTAGATGTGATTAGCCTCGACAAGCCTTAGCGGAAATGGGCCTCATCTCGCCTGGAGGGCAAAACCTCCTGGATTTTCTCGAGTTGCGGCAGGTGCTCTCGACTTACGACGGGGACCTCGGGTACCCGCGCTGGTGGCCTCAGGAAAGGCCAGTCCCCATGCGAGTTCCTCGGGGGCCTCTCGGGATTCCTCTCCCGTCGATCCCGGGGCCTAAGACCTTGTGTGGAGTCGGGGCCGGAACCTGAGGATTCCTCTCCAGTGCTGACATGGATCTTGGGGTACTTCTGGAATCTCCCCAGGGGAGTCAGTCCTCGTCTGGAATGCGGGCATGCACTTGCGCTTTCCTCCAGAGCGGTAGCAGCAGTGTCACGCAGTTCGCCGCGTGGATCAAAGGATCTATGGTTTTCCCTCGAGTCTTTCCCACGAGGCTTTCCCACAAGGCTTTCCCACAGGGCTGTCCCACGTGCACATGTGGTGGGAGTCGATCCTCGGCTTGAACGTCAAGGCAGTGCAGGGAAAACAGGTTCCTCTCGAATGGACTGACACATCTGGGGGACTCTTGGAATGGTGGCACGACCCTGGAGTTCCTCTCGCCTTTCCTGTGGAGAGCGCCTCCTCTTGAGATGCGACGGGAACGCCGGGAATTCTTTCCCTACGAAACAGGGAAAGGATCCCTCATCTCGAGCTAGGCGGCGGAAACGGGGCTCCCCTGGATGTGTGCGCGACCCTCGTGCTTCCTCTCGAGTGGTGACTGGTATGTCGGGGAACTTCCTGAGTTGCAGCAAGGGTGTGCAGGACCCTTAGGAAGTTCCAGTGGTTAGATGTGATTAGCCTCGAGAAGCTTCAGCGGAAATGGGCCTCATCTCGCATGGAGGGCAAAACCTCCTGGATTTTCTCAAGTTGCGGCAGGTGCTCTCGACTTACGACGGGGACCTCAGGGACCCGCTCTGGTGGCCTCAGGAAAGGCCAGTCCCCATGCGAGTTCCTCAGGGGTGTCTCGGGATTCCTCTCCCGTCGATGCCGGGGCCTAAGACCTTGTGTGGAGTCGGGGCCGGAACCTGAGGATTCCTCTCCAGTGCTGACATGGATCTTGGGGTACTTCTGGAATCTCCCCAGGGGAGTCAGTCCTCGTCTCGAATGCGGGCATGCAATTGCGCTTTACTCCAGAGCGGTAGCAGCAGTGTCCCGCAGTCCTTCGCGTGGATCAAAGGATCTATGGTTTTCCCTCGAGTCTTTCCCACGAGGCTTTCCCACGAGGCTTTCCCACAGAGCTGTCCCATGTGCACACGTGGTGGGATCGATCCTCGGCTTGAATGTCAAGGCAGTGCCGGGAAAACAGGTTCCTCTGGAATGGACTGACACATTTGGGGGACTCTTGGAATGGTGGCACGTCCCTCGAGTTCCGCTCGCCTTTCCTGTGGAGAGCGCCACCTCTTGAGATGCGACAGGAACGCCGGGAATTCTTTCCGTACGAAACAGGGAAAGGATCCCTCATCTCGAGCTGGGAGGCGGAAACGGGGCTCCCCTGGATGTGTGCGGGACCCTTGTGCTTCCTCTCGAGGGGAGACGGGTATGTCGGGGAACTTCTTGAGTTGCAGCAAGGGTGTGAAGGACCCTTTGGAAATTCCAGTGGTTAGATGTGATTAGCCTCGAGAAGCCTCAGCGGAAATGGGCCTCATCTCGCCTGGAGGGCAAAACCTCCTTGATTTTCTCGAGTTGCGGCAGGTACTCTCGACATACGACGTGGACCTCAGGGACCCGCTCTGGTGGCCTCAGGAAAGGCCAGTCCCCATGCGAGTTCTTCGGGGGCCACTCGGGATTCCTCTCCCGTCGATCCCGGGGCCTAAGACCTTGTGTGGAGTCGGGGCCGGAACCTGAGGATTCCTCTCCAGTGCTGACATGGATCTTGGGGTACTTCTGGAGTCTCCCCAGGGGAGTCAGTCCTCGTCTCGAATGCGGGCATGCACTTGGGCTTTCCCCCAGAGCGGTAGCAGCAGTTTCACACAGTCCGCCGCGTGGATCAAAGGATCTATGGTTTTCCCTCGAGTCTTTCCCACGAGGCTTTCCCACGAGGCTTTCCCACAGGGCTTTCCCACGTGCACACGTGGTGGGAGTCGCTCCTCGGCTTGAACGTCAAGGCAGTGCAGGGAAAACAGGTTCCTCTGGAATGGACTGACACATCTGGGGGACTCTTGGAATGGTGGCACGACCCTTGAGTTCCTCTCGCCTTTCCTGTGGAGAGCGCCTCCTCTTGAGATGCGACGGGAACGCCGGGAATTCTTTCCCTACGAAACAGGGAAAGGATCCCTCATCTCGAGCTAGGAGGCGGAAACGGGGCTCCCCTGGATGTGTGCGGGCCCCACGTGCTTCCTCTCGAGTGGAGACGGGTATGTCGGGGAACTTCTTGAGTTGCAGCAAGGGTGTGAAGGCCCCTTTGGAAGTTCCAGTGGTTAGATGTGATTGGCCTCGAGAAGCCTCAGCGGAAATGGGCCTCATCTCGCCTGGAGGGCAAAACCTCCTGGATTTTCTCGAGTTGCGGCAGGTGCTCTCGACTTACGACGGGGACCTCAGGGACCCGCTCTGGTGGCCTCAGGAAAGGCCAGTCCCCATGCGAGTTCCTCGGGGGCCTCTCGGGATTCCTCTCCCGTGGATGCCGGGGCCTAAGACCTTGTGTGGAGTCGGGGCCGGAACCTGAGGATTCCTCTCCAGTGCTGACATGGATCTTGGGGTACTTCTGGAGTCTCCCCAGGGGAGTCAGTCCTCGTCTCGAATGCGGGCATGCACTTGCGCTTTCCTCCAGAGCGGTAGCAGCAGTGTCACGCAGTCCTCCGCGTGGATCAAAAGATCTATGATTTTCCATCGAGTGTTTCCCACGAGGCTTTCCCACGAGGCTTACCCACAGGGCTGTCCCACGTGCACACGTGGTGGGAGTGGATCCTCGGCTTGAACGTCAAGGCAGTGAAGGGAAAACAGGTTCCTCTTGAATGGACTGACACATCTGGGGACTCTTTTAATGGTGGCACCACCCTGGAGTTCCTCTCGCCCTTCCTGTGGAGAGCGCCTCCTCTTGAGATGCGACGGGTACGCCGGGAATTCTTTCCCTACGAAACAGGGAAAGGATCCCTCATCTCGAGCTAGGGGGCGGAAACGGGGCTCCCCTGGATGTGTGCGGGACCCCACGTGCTTCCTCTCGAGTGGAGACGGGTATGTCGGGGAACTTCTTGAGTTGCAGCAAGGGTGTGAAGGCCCCTTTGGAAGTTCCAGGGCTTAGACGTGATTAGCCTCGAGAAGCCTCAGCGGAAATGGGCCTCAACTCGCCTGGAGGGCAAAACCTCCTGGATTTTCTCGAGTTGCGGCAGGTGCTCTCGACTTACGACGGGGACCACAGGGACCCGCTCTGGTGGCCTCAGGAAAGGCCAGTCCCTATGCGAGTTCCTCGGGGGCCTCTCGGGATTCCTCTCCCGTCGATGCCAGGGCCTAAGACCTTGTGTGGAGTCGGGGCCGGAACCTGAGGATTCCTCTCCAGTGCTGACATGGATCTTGGGGTACTTCTGGAGTCTCCCCAGGGGCGTCAGTCCTCGTCTCGAATGCGGGCATGCAATTGCGCTTTACTCCAGAGCGGTAGCAGCAGTGTCCCGCAGTCCTTCGCGTGGATCAAAGGATCTATGGTTTTCCCTCGAGTCTTTCCCACGAGGCTTTCCCACGAGGCTTTCCCACAGAGCTGTCCCACGTGCACACGTGGTGGGATCGATCCTCGGCTTGAACGTCAAGGCAGTGCCGGGAAAACAGGTTCCTCTGGAATGGACTGACACATCTGGGGGACTCTTGGAATGGTGGCACGACCCTCGAGTTCCGCTCGCCTTTCCTGTGGAGAGCGCCACTTCTTGAGATGCGACGGGAACGCCGGGAATTCTTTCCGTACGAAACAGGGAAAGGATCCCTCATCTCGAGCTGGGAGGCGGAAACGGGGCTCCCCTGGATGTGTGCGGGACCCTTGTGCTTCCTCTCGAGGGGAGACGGGTATGTCGGGGAACTTCTTGAGTTGCAGCAAGGGTGTGAAGGACCCTTTGGAAATTCCAGTGGTTAGATGTGATTAGCCTCGAGAAGCCTCAGCGGAAATGGGCCTCATCTCGCCTGGAGGGCAAAACCTCCTTGATTTTCTCGAGTTGAGGCAGGTGCTCTCGACAAACGACGTGGACCTCAGGGACCCGCTCTGGTGGCCTCAGGAAAGGCCAGTCCCCATGCGAGTTCTTCGGGGGCCACTCGGGATTCCTCTCCCGTCGATCCCGGGGCCTAAGACCTTGTGTGGAGTCGGGGCCGGAACCGGAGGATTCCTCTCCAGTGCTGACATGGATCTTGGGGTACTTCTGGAGTCTCCCCAGGGGAGTCAGTCCTCGTCTCGAATGCGGGCATGCACTTGGGCTTTCCCCCAGAGCGGTAGCAGCAGTTTCACACAGTCCGCCGCGTGGATCAAAGGATCTATGGTTTTCCCTCGAGTCTTTCCCACGAGGCTTTCCCACGAGGCTTTCCCACAGGGCTTTCCCACGTGCACACGTGGTGGGAGTCGCTCCTCGGCTTGAACGTCAAGGCAGTGCCGGGAAAACAGGTTCCTCTGGAATGGACTGACACATCTGGGGGACTCTTGGAATGGTGGCACGACCCTTGAGTTCCTCTCGCCTTTCCTGTGGAGAGCGCCTCCTCTTGAGATGCGACGGGAACGCCGGGAATTCTTTCCCTACGAAACAGGGAAAGGATCCCTCATCTCGAGCTAGGAGGCGGAAACGGGGCTCCCCTGGATGTGTGCGGGACCCACTGGCTTCCTCTCGAGTGGAGACGGGTATGTCGGGGAACTTCTTGAGTTGCAGCAAGGGTGTGAAGGACCCTTTGGAAGTTCCAGTGGTTAGATGTGATTGGCCTCGAGAAGCCTCAGCGGAAATGGGCCTCATCTCGCCTGGAGGGCAAAACCTCCTGGATTTTCTCGAGTTGCGGCAGGTGCTCTCGACTTACGACGGGGACCTCAGGGACCCGCTCTGGTGGCCTCAGGAAAGGCCAGTCCCCATGCGAGTTCCTCGGGGGCCTCTCGGGATTCCTCTCCCGTGGATGCCGGGGCCTAAGACCTTGTGTGGAGTCGGGGCCGGAACCTGAGGATTCCTCTCCAGTGCTGACATGGATCTTGGGGTACTTCTGGAGTCTCCCCAGGGGAGTCAGTCCTTGTCTCGAATGCGGGCATGCACTTGCGCTTTCCTCCAGAGCGGTAGCAGCAGTGTCACGCAGTCCGCCGCGTGGATCAAAAGATCTATGATTTTCCATCGAGTGTTTCCCACGAGGCTTTCCCACGAGGCTTACCCACAGTTCTGTCCCACGTGCACACGTGGTGGGAGTCGATCCTCGGCTTGAACGTCAAGGCAGTGAAGGGAAAACAGGTTCCTCTTGAATGGACTGACACATCTGGGGGACTCTTTTAATGGTGGCACCACCCTGGAGTTCCTCTCGCCCTTCCTGTGGAGAGGGCCTCCTCTTGAGATGCGACGGGTACGCCGGGAATTCTTTCCCTACGAAACAGGGAAAGGATCCCTCATCTCGAGCTAGGGGGCGGAAACGGGGCTCCCCTGGATGTGTGCGGGACCCCACGTGCTTCCTCTCGAGTGGAGACAGGTATGTCGGGGAACTTCTTGAGTTGCAGCAAGGGTGTGAAGGACCCTTTGGAAGTTCCAGGGCTTAGACGTGATTAGCCTCGAGAAGCCTCAGCGGAAATGGGCCTCATCTCGCCTGGAGGACAAAACCTCCTGGATTTTCTCGAGTTGCGGCAGGTGCTCTCGACTTACGACGGGGACCTCGGGGACCCGCGCTGGTAGCCTCAGGAAAGGCCAGTCCCCATGCGAGTTCCTCGGGGGCCTCTCGGGATTCCTCTCCCGTCGATGCCGGGGCCTAAGACCTTGTGTGGAGTCGGGGCCGGAACCTGAGGATTCCTCTCCAGTGCTGACATGGATCTTGGGGTACTTCTGGAATCTCCCCAGGGGAGTCAGTCCTCGTCTTGAATGCGGGCATGCACTTGCGCTTTCCTCCAGAGCGGTAGCAGCAGTGTCACGCAGTCCGCCGCGTGGATCAAAGGATCTATGGTTTTCCCTCGAGTCTTTCCCACGAGGCTTTCCCACGAGGCTTTCCCACAGGGTTGTCCCACGTGCACATGTGGTGGGAGTCGATCCTCGGCTTGAACGTCAAGGCAGTGCAGGGAAAACAGGTTCCTCTGGAATGGACTGACACATCTGGGGGACTCTTGGAATGGTGGCACGACCCTGGAGTTCCTCTCGCCTTTCCTGTGGAGAGCGCCTCCTCTTGAGATGCGACGGGAACGCCGGGAATTCTTTCCCTACGAAACAGTGAAAGGATCCTTCATCTCGAGCTAGGCGGCGGAAACGGGGCTCCCCTGGATGTGTGCGCGACCCTCGTGCTTCCTCTCGAGTGGTGACTGGTATGTCGGGGAACTTCTTGAGTTGCAGCAAGGGTGTGCAGGACCCTTTGGAAGTTCCAGTGGTTAGATGTGATTAGCCTCGAGAAGCCTCAGAGGAAATGGGCCTCATCTCGCCTGGAGGGCAAAACCTCCTGGATAATCTCAAGTTGCGGCAGGTGCTCTCGACTTACGACGGGGACCTCAGGGACCCGCTCTGGTGGCCTCAGGAAAGGCCAGTCCCCTTGCGAGTTCCTCAGGGGCGTCTCGTGATTCCTCTCCCGTCGATGCCGGGGCCTAAGACCTTGTGTGGAGTCAGGGCCGGAACCTGAGGATTCCTCTCCAGTGCTGACATGTATCTTGGGGTACTTCTGGAATCTCCCCAGGGGAGTCAGTCCTCATCTCGAATGCGGGCATGCACTTGCGCTTTCCTCCAGAGCGGTAGCAGCAGTGTCACGCAGTCCGCTGCGTGGATCAAAGGATCTATGGTTTTCCCTCGAGTCTTTCCAACGAGTCTTTCCCACGAGGCTTTCCCACAGGGCTGTCCCACGTGCACAAGTGGTGGGAGTCGATCCTCGGCTTGAACGTCAAGGCAGTGAAGGGAAAACAGGTTCCTCCTGAATGGACTGACACATCTGGGGGACTCTTGGAATGGTGGCACCACCCTGGAGTTCCTCTCGCCTTTCCTGTGGAGAGCGCCTCCTCTTGAGATGCGACGGGAACGCCGGGAATTCTTTCCCTACGAAACAGGGAAAGGATCCCTCATCTCGAGCTAGGGGGCGTAAACGGGGCTCCCCTGGATGTGTGCTGGACCCCACGTGCTTCCTCTCGAGTGGAGACGGGTATGTCGGGGAACTTCTTGAGTTGCAGCAAGGGTGTGAAGGACCCTTTGGAAGTTCCAGTGGTTAGACGTGATTAGCCTTGAGAAGACTCAGCGGAAATGGGCCTCAACTCGCCTGGAGGGCAAAACCTCCTGGATTTTCTCGAGTTGCGGCAGGTGCTCTCGACTTACGACGGGGACCTCAGGGACCCGCTCTGGTGGCCTCAGGAAAGGCCAGTCCCCAAGCGCGTTCCTCGGGTTCCTCTCGGCATTCCTCTCCCGTCGATTCCGGGGCCTAAGACCTTGTGTGGAGTCGGGGCCGGAACCTGAGGATTCCTCTCCAGTGCTGACATGGATCTTGGGGTACTTCTGGAGTCTCCCCAGGGGAGTCAGTCCTCGTCTCGAATGCAGGCATGCACTTGCGCTTTCCTACAGAGCGGTAGCAGCAGTGTCACGCAGTCCGCCGCGTGGATCAAAGGATCTATGGTTTTCCCTCGAGTCTTTCCCACGAGGCTTTCCCACGAGGCTTTCCCACAGGGCTGTCCCACGTGCACACGTGGTGGGAGTCGATCCTCGGCTTGAACGTCAAGGCAGTGAAGGGAAAACAGGTTCCTCCTGAATGGACTGACACATCTGGGGGACTCTTGGAATGGTGGCACGACCCTGGAGTTCCTCTCGCCTTTCCTGTGGAGAGCGCCTCCTCTTGAGATGCGACGGGAACGCCGGGAATTCTTTCCCTACGAAACAGGGAAAGGATCCCTCATCTCGAGCTAGGCGGCGGAAACGGGGCTCCCCTGGATGTGTGCGGGATCCCACGTGCTTCCTCTCGAGTGGAGACGGGTATGTCGGGGAACTTCTTGAGTTGCAGCAAGGGTGTGAAGGACCCTTTGGAAATTCCAGTGGCTAGACGTGATTAGCCTCGAGAAACCTCAGCGGAAATGGGCCTCATCTCGCCTGGAGGGCAAAACCTCCTGGATTTTCTCGAGTTGCGGCAGGTGCTCTCGACTTACGACGGGGACGTCAGGGACCCGCTCTGGTGGCCTCAGGAATGGCCAGTCCCCATGCGAGTTCCTCGGGGGCCTCTCGGGATTCCTCTCCCGTCGATGCCGGGGACTAAGACCTTGTGTGGAGTCGGGCCGGAACCTGAGGATTCCTCTCCAGTGCTGACATGGATCTTGGGGTACTTCTGGAGTCTCCCCAGGGGAGTCAGTCCTCGTCTCTAATGTGGGCATGCACTTGCGCTTTCCTCCAGAGCGGTAGCAGCAGTGTCACGCAGTCCGCCGCGTGGATCAAAGGATCTATGGTTTTCCCTCGAGTGTTTCCCACGAGGCTTTCCCACGAGGCTTACCCACAGGGCTGTCCCACGTGCACACGTGGTGGGAGTCGATCCTCGGCTTGAACGTCAAGGCAGTGAAGGGAAAACAGGTTCCTCTGGAATGGACTGACACATCTGGGGGACTCTTGGAATGGTGGCACGACCCTGGAGTTCCTCTCGCCTTTCCTGTGGAGAGCGCCTCCTCTTGAGATGCGACGGGTACGCCGGGAATTCTTTCCCTACGAAACAGGGAAAGGATCCCTCATCTCAAGCTAGGGGGCGGAAACGGGGCTCCCCTGGATGTGTGCGGGACACCACGTGCTTCCTCTCGAGTGGAGACGGGTATGTCGGGGAACTTCTTGAGTTGCAGCAAGGGTGTGAAGGACCCTTTGGAAGTTCCAGGGCTTAGACGTGATTAGCCTCGAGAAGCCTCAGCGGAAATGGGCCTCAACTCGCCTGGAGGGCAAAACCTCCTGGATTTTCTCGAGTTGCGGCAGGTGCTCTCGACTTACGACGGGGACCACAGGGACCCGCTCTGGTGGCCTCAGGAAAGGCCAGTCCCCATGCGAGTTCCTCGGGGGCCTCTCGGGATTCATCTCACGTCGATGCCGGGGACTAAGACCTTGTGTGGAGTCGGGGCCGGAAACTGAGGATTCCTCTCCAGTGCTGACATGGATCTTGGGGTACTTCTGGAGTCTCCCCAGGGGAGTCAGTCCTCGTCTCGAATGTGGGCATGTACTTGCGCTTTCCTCCAGAGCGGTAGCAACAGTGTCACCCAGTCCACCGCGTGGATCAAAGGATCTATGGTTTTCCCTCGAGTCTTTCCCACGAGGCTTTCCCACGAGGCTTTCCCACAGGGCTGTTCCAACGGCACACGTGGTGGGAGTCGCTCCTCGGCTTGAACGTCAAGGCAGTGCAGGGAAAACAGGTTCCTCTGGAATGGACTGACACATCTGGGGGACTCTTGGAATGGTGGCACGACCCTGGAGTTCCTCTCGCCTTTCCTGTGGAGAGCGCCTCCTCTTGAGATGCGACGGGAACGCCGGGAAATTTTTCCCTACGAAACAGGGAAAGGATCCCTCATCTCGAGCTAGGGGGCGGAAACGGGGCTCCCCTGGATGTGTGCGGGACCCCACGTGCTTCCTCTCGAGTGGAGACGGGTATGTCGGGGAACTTCTTGAGTTGCAGCAAGGGTGTGAAGGACCCTTTGGAAGTTCAAGTGGTTAGTTATGATTGGCCTCGAGAAGCCTCAGCGGAAATGGGCCTCATCTCGCCTGGAGGGCAAAACCTCCTGGATTTTCTCGAGTTGCGGCAGGTGCTCTCGACTTACGACGGGGACCTCGGCGACCCGCTCTGGTGGCCTCAGGAAAGGCCAGTCCCCATGCGAGTTCCTCGGGGGCCTCTCGGGATTCCTCTCCCGTCGATGCCGGGGACTAAGACCTTGTGTGGAATCGGGGCCGGAACCTGAGGATACCTCTCCAGTGCTGACATGGATCTTGGGGTACTTCTGGAGTCTCCCCAGGGGAGTCAGTCCTCGTCTCGAATGTGGGCATGTACTTGCGCTTTCCTCCAGAGCGGTAGCAACAGTGTCACCCAGTCCACCGCGTGGATCAAAGGATCTATGGTTTTCCCTCGAGTCTTTCCCACGAGGCTTTCCCACGAGGCTTTCCCACAGGGCTGTTCCACGTGCACACGTGGTGGGAGTCGCTCCTCGGCTTGAACGTCAAGGCAGTGCAGGGAAAACAGGTTCCTCTGGAATGGACTGACACATCTGGGGGACTCTTGGAATGGTGGCACGACCCTGGAGTTCCTCTCGCCTTTCCTGTGGAGAGCGCCTCCTCTTGAGATGCGACGGGAACGCCGGGAATTTTTTCCCTACGAAACTGGGAAAGGATCCCTCATCTCGAGCTAGGGGGCGGAAACGGGGCTCCCCTGGATGTGTGCGGGACCCCACGTGCTTCCTCTCCAGTGGAGACCGGTATGTCGGGGAACATCTTGAGTTGCAGCAAGGGTGTGAAGGACCCTTTGGAAGTTCTAGTGGTTAGACGTGATTAGTCTCGAGAAGCCTCAGCGGAAATGGTCCTCAACTCTCCTGGAGGGCAAAACCTCCTGGATTTTCTCGAGTTGCGGCAGGTGCTCTCGACTTACGACGGGGACGTCAGGGACCCGCTCTGGTGGCCTCAGGAAAGGCCAGTCCCCATGCGAGTTCCTCGGGGGCCTCTCGGCATTCCTCTCCCGTCGATGCCAGGGCCTAAGACCTTGTGTGGAGTCGGGGCTGGAACCTGAGGATTCCTCTCCAGGGCTGACATGGATCTTGGGGTACTTCTGGAGTCTCCCCAGGGGAGTCAGTCCTCGTCTCGAATGTGGGCATGCACTTGCGCTTTCCTCCAGAGCGGTAGCAGCAGTGTCACCCAGTCCGCCGCGTGGATCAAAGGATCTATGGTTTTCCCTCGAGTCTTTCCCACGAGGCTTTCCCACGAGGCTTTCCCACAGGGCTGTTCCACGTGCACACGTGGTGAGAGTCGCTCCTCGGCTTGAACGTCAAGGCAGTGCAGGGAAAACAGGTTCCTCTCGAATGGACTGACACATCTGGCGGACTCTTGGAATGGTGGCACGACCCTGGAGTTCCTCTCGCCTTTCCTGTGGAGAGCGCCTCCTATTGAGATTCGACGGGAACGCCGGGAATTCTTTCCCTACGAAACAGGGAAAGGATCCCTCATCTCGAGCTAGGGGGCGGAAACGGGGCTCCCCTGGATGTGTGCGGGACCCCACGTGCTTCCTCTCGAGTGGAGACGGGTATGTCGGGGAACTTCTTGAGTTGCAGCAAGGGTGTGAAGGACCCTTTGGAAGTTCCAGTGGTTAGACGTGATTAGCCTCGAGAAGCCTCAGCGGAAATGGGCCTCAACTCGCCTGGAGGGCAAAACCTCCTGGATTTTCTCGAGTTGCGGCAGGTGCTCTCGACTTACGACGGGGACCTCAGGGACCCGCTCTGGTGGCCTCAGGAAAGGCCAGTCCCCATGCGAGTTCCTCGGCGGCCTCTCGGCATTCCTCTCCCGTCGATGCCGGGGACTAAGACCTTGTGTGGAGTCGGGGCCGGAACCTGAGGATTCCTCTCCAGTGCTGACATGGATCTTGGGGTACTTCTGGAGTCTCCCCAGGGGAGTCAGTCCTCGTCTCGAATGCGGGCATGCACTTGCGCTTTCCTCCAGAGCGGTAGCAGCAGTGTCACGCAGTCCGCCGCGTGGATCAAAGGATCTATGGTTTTCCCTCGAGTCTTTCCCACGAGGCTTTCCCACGAGGCTTTCCCACAGGGCTGTCCCACGTGCACACGTGGTGGGAGTCGATCCTCGGCTTGAACGTCAAGGCAGTGCAGGGAAAACAGGTTCCTCTGGAATGGACTGACACATCTGGGGGACTCTTGGAATGGTGGCACGACCCTGGAGTTCCTCTCGCCTTTCCTGTGGAGAGCGCCTCCTCTTGAGATGCGACGGGAACGCCGGGAATTCTTTCCCTACGAAACAGGGAAAGGATCCTTCATCTCGAGCTAGGAGGCGGAAACGGGGCTCCCCTGGATGTGTGCGGGACCCCACGTGCTTCCTCTCGAGTGGAGACGGGTATGTCGGGTAACTTCTTGAGTTGCAGCAAGGGTGTGAAGGACCCTTTGGAAGTTCCAGTGGTTAGATGTGATTGGCCTCGAGAAGCCTCAGCGAAAATGGGCCTCATCTCGCCTGGAGGGCAAAACCTCCTGGATTTTCTCGAGTTGCGGCAGGTGCTCTCGACTTACGACGGGGACCTCAGGGACCCGCTCTGGTGGCCTCAGGAAAGGCCAGTCCCCATGCGAGTTCCTCGGGGGCCTCTCGGGATTCCTCTCCCGTCGATGCCGGGGCCTAAGACCTTGTGTGGAGTCGGGGCCGGAACCTGAGGATTCCTCTCCAGTGCTGACATGGATCTTGGGGTACTTCTGGAGTCTCCCCAGGGGAGTCAGTCCTCGTCTCGAATGCGGGCATGCACTTGCGCTTTCCTCCAGAGCGGTAGCAGCAGTGTCACGCAGTCCGCCGCGTGGATCAAAGGATCTATGGTTTTCCCTCGAGTGTTTCCCACGAGGCTTTCCCACGAGGCTTACCCACAGGGCTGTCCCACGTGCACACGTGGTGGGAGTGGATCCTCGGCTTGAACGTCAAGGCAGTGAAGGGAAAACAGGTTCCTCTTGAATGGACTGACACATCTGGGGGACTCTTGGAATGGTGGCACGACCCTGGAGTTCCTCTCGCCTTTCCTGTGGAGAGCGCCTCCTCTTGAGATGCGACGGGTACGCCGGGAATTCTTTCCCTACGAAACAGGGAAAGGATCCCTCATCTCGAGCTAGGGGGCGGAAACGGGGCTCCCCTGGATGTGTGCGGGACACCACGTGCTTCCTCTCGAGTGGAGACGGGTATGTCGGGGAACTTCTTGAGTTGCAGCAAGGGTGTGAAGGACCCTTTGGACGTTCCAGGGCTTAGACGTGATTAGCCTCGAGAAGCCTCAGCGGAAATGGGCCTCAACTCGCCTGGAGGGCAAAACCTCCTGGATTTTGTCGAGTTACGGCAGGTGCTCTCGACTTACGACAGGGACCACAGGGACCCGCTCTGGTGGCCTCAGGAAAGGCCAGTCCCCATGCGAGTTCCTCGGGGGCCTCTCGGGATGCATCTCCCGTCGATGCCGGGGACTAAGACCTTGTGTGGAGTCGGGGCCGGAACCTGAGGATTCCTCTCCAGTGCTGACATGGATCTTGGGGTACTTCTGGAGTCTCCCCAGGGGAGTCAGTCCTCGTCTCGAATGTGGGCATGTACTTGCGCTTTCCTCCAGAGCGGTAGCAGCAGTGTCACCCAGTCCGCCCCGTGGATCAAAGGATCTATGGTTTTCCCTCGAGTCTTTCCCACGAGGCTTTCCCACAGGGCTGTTCCACGTGCACACGTGGTGGGAGTCGCTCCTCGGCTTGAACGTCAAGGCAGTGCAGGGAAAACAGGTTCCTCTGGAATGGACTGACACATCTGGGGGACTCTTGGAATGGTGGCACGACCCTGGAGTTCCTCTCGCCTTTCCTGTGGAGAGCGCCTCCTCTTGAGATGCGACGGGAACGCCGGGAATTTTTTCCCTACCAAACAGGGAAAGGATCCTTCATCTCGAGCTAGGGGGCGGAAACGGGGCTCCCCTGGATGTGTGCGGGACCCCACGTGCTTCCTCTCGAGTGGAGACGGGTATGTCGGGGAACTTCTTGAGTTGCAGCAAGGGTGTGAAGGACCCTTTGGAATTTCCAGTGGTTAGTTATGATTGGCCTCGAGAAGCCTCAGCGGAAATGGGCCTCATCTCGCCTGGAGGGCAAAACATCCTGGATTTTCTCGAGTTGCGGCAGGTGCTCTCGACTTACGACGGGGACCTCAGGGACCCGCTCTGGTGGCCTCAGGAAAGGCCAGTCCCCATGCGAGTTCCTCGGGGGCCTCTCGGGATTCCTCTCCCGTCGATGCCGGGGCCTAAGACCTTGTGTGGAGTCGGGGCCGGAACCTGAGGATTCCTCTCCAGTGCTGACATGGATCTTGGGGTACTTCTGGAGTCTCCCCAGGGGAGTCAGTCCTCGTCTCGAATGCGGGCATGCACTTGCGCTTTCCTCCAGAGCGGTAGCAACAGTGTCACGCAGTCCACCGCGTGGATCAAAGGATCTATGGTTTTCCCTCGAGTCTTTCCCAGGAGGCTTTCCCACGAGGCTTTCCCACAGGGCTGTCCCACGTGCACACGTGGTGGGAGTCGATCCTCGGCTTGAACGTCAAGGCAGTGCAGGGAAAACAGGTTCCTCTGGAATGGACTGACACATCTGGGGGACTCTTGGAATGGTGGCACGACCCTGGAGTTCCTCTCGCCTTTCCTGTGGAGAGCGCCTCCTCTTGAGATGCGACGGGAACGCCGGGAATTCTTTCCCTACGAAACAGGGAAAGGATCCCTCATCTCGTGGTGGTAGGCGGAAACGGGGCTTCCCTGGATGTGTGCGGGACCCTTGTGCTTCCTCTCGAGGGGAGACGGGTATGTCGGGGAACTTCTTGAGTTGCAGCAAGGGTGTGAAGGACCCTTTGGAAGTTCCAGTGGTTAGATGTGATTAGCCTCGAGAAGCCTCAGCGGAAATGGGCCTCATCTCGCCTGGAGGGCAAAACCTCCTGGATTTTCTCGAGTTGCGGCAGGTGCTCTCGACTTACGACGGGGACCTCGGCGACCCGCTCTGGTGGCCTCAGGAAAGGCCAGTCCCCATGCGAGTTCCTTAGAGGCCTCTCGGGATTCCTCTCCCTTCGATGCCGGGGCCTAAGACCTTGTGTGGAGTAGGGGCCGGAACCTGAGGATTCCTCTCCAGTGCTGACATGGATCTTGGGGTACTTCTGGAGTCTCCCCAGGGGAGTCAGTCCTCGTCTCGAATGCGGGCATGCACTTGCGCTTTACCCCAGAGCGGTAGCAGCAGTGTCACGCATTCCGCCGCGTGGATCAAAGGATGTATGGTTTTCCCTCGAGTCTTTCCCACGAGGCTTTCCCACGAGGCTTTCCCACAGGGCTGTCCCACGTGCATACGTGGTGGGAGTCGATCCTCGGCTTGAACGTCAAGGCAGTGCAGGGAAAACAGGTTCCTCTGGAATGGACTGACACATCTGGGGGACTCTTGGAATGGTGGCACGACCCTGGAGTTCCTCTCGCCTTTCCTGTGGAGAGCGCCTCCTCTTGAGATGCGACGGGAACGCCGGGAATTCTTTCCCTACGAAACAGTGAAAGGATCCCTCATCTCGAGCTAGGAGGCGGAAACAGGGCTCCCCTGGATGTGTGCGGGACCCTCGTGCTTCCTCTCGAGTGGAGGCGGGTATATCGGGGAACTTCTTGAGTTGCAGCAAGGGTGTGAAGGACCCTTTGGAAGTTCCAGGTGTTAGATGTGATTAGCCTCGAGAAGCCTCAGCGGAAATGGGCCTCATCTCGCCTGGAGGGCAAAACCTCCTGGATTTTCTCGAGTTTCGGCAGGTGCTCTCGACTTACGACGGGGACCTCGGGGACCCGCGCTGGTGGCCTCAGGAAAGGCCAGTCCCCATGCGAGTTCCTCGGGGGCCTCTCGGGATTCCTCTCCCGTCGATGCCGGGGACTAAGACCTTGTGTGGAGTCGGGGCCGGAACCTGAGGATTCCTCTCCAGTGCTGACATGGATCTTGGGGTACTTCTGGAGTCTCCCCAGGGGAGTCAGTCCTCGTCTCGAATGTGGGCATGCACTTGCACTTTCCTCCAGAGCGGTAGCAGCAGTGTCACCCAGTCCGCCGCGTGGATCAAAGGATCTATGGTTTTCCCTGGAGTCTTTCCCACGAGGCTTTCCCACGAGGCTTTCCCACAGGGCTGTCCCACGTGCACACGTGGTGGGAGTGGATTCTCGGCTTGAACGTCAAGACAGTGCAGGGAAAACTGGTTCCTCTGGAATGGACTGACACATCTGGGGGACTCTTGGAATGGTGGCACGAACCTGGAGTTCCTCTCGCCTTTCCTGTGGAGAGCGCCTCCTCTTGAGATGCGACGGGAATGCCGGGAATTCTTTCCCTACGTAACAGGGAAAGGATCCCTCATCTCGAGCTAGGAGGCGGAAACGGGGCTCCCCTGGATGTGTGCGGGACCCTCGTGCTTCCTCTCGAGTGGAGACGGGTATGTCGGGGAACTTCTTGAGTTGCAGCAAGGGTATGAAGGACCCTTTGGAAGTTCCAGTGGTTAGATGTGATTAGCCTCGAGTAGCCTCAGCGGAAATGGGCCTCATCTCGCCTGGAGGGCAAAACCTCCTGGATTTTCTCGAGTTGCGGCAGGTGCTCTCGACTTACGACGGGGACCTCAGGGACCCGCTCTGGTGGCCTCAGGAAAGGCCAGTCCCCATGCGAGTTCCTCGGGGGCCTCTCGGGATTCCTCTCCCGTCGATACCGGGGCTTAAGACCTTGTGTGGAGTCGGGGCCGGAACCTGAGGATTCCTCTCCAGTGCTGACATGGATCTTGGGCTACTTCTGGAGTCTCCCCAGGGGAGTCAGTCCTCGTCTCGAATGCGGGCATGCACTTGCGCTTTCCTCCAGAGCGGTAGCAGCAGTGTCACGCAGTCCACCGCGTGGATCAAAGGATCTATGGTTTCCCTCGAGTCTTTCCCACGAAGCTTTCCCACAGGGCTGTCCCACGTGCACACGTGGTGGGAGTCGATCCTCGGCTTGAACGTCAAGGCAGTGCAGGGAAAACAGGTTCCTCTGGAATGGACTGACACATCTGGGGGACTCTTGGAATGGTGGCACGACCCTGGAGTTCCTCTCGCCTTTCCTGTGGACAGTGCCTCATCTTGAGATGCGACGGGAACGCCGTGAATTCTTTCCCTACGAATCAGGGAAAGGATCCCTCATCTCGAGCTAGGAGGCGGAAACGGGGCTCGCCTGGATGTGTGCGGGACCCTCGTGCTTCCTCTCGAGTGGAGACGGCTATGTCGGGGAACTTCTGGACTTGCAGCAAGGGTGTGAAGGACCCTTTGGAAGATCCAGTGGTTTGATGTGATTAGCCTCGAGAAGCCTCAGCGGAAATGGAACTCATTTCGCCTGGAGGGCAAAACCTCCTGGATTTTCTCGAGTTGCGGCAGGTGCTCTCGACTTACGACCGGGACCTCAGGGACCCGCTCTGGTGGCCTCAGGAAAGGCCAGTCCCCATGCGAGTTTCTCGGGGGCCTCTCGGGGTTCCTCTCCCGTCGATGCCGGGGCCTAAGACCTTGTGTGGAGTCGGGGCCGGAACCTGAGGCATCCTCTCCAGTGATGACATGGATCTTGGGCTACTTCTGGAGTCTCCCCAGGGGAGTCAGTCCTCGTCTCGAATGCGGGCATGCACTTGCGCTTTCCTCCAGAGCAGTAGCAGCAGTGTTACGCAGTCCGCCGCGTGGATCAAAGGATCTATGGTTTTCCCTCGAGTCTTTCCCACGAGGCTTTCCCACGAGGCTTTTCCAGAGGGCTGTCCCACGTGCACACGTGGTGGGAGTCGATCCTCGGCTTGAACGTCAAGGCAGTGCAGGGAAAACAGGTTCCTCTGGAATGGACTGACACATCTGGGGGACTCTTGGAATGGTGGCACGACCCTGGAGTTCCTCTCGCCTTTCCTGTGGAGAGCGCCTCCTCTTGAGATGCGACGGGAACGCCGGGAATTCTTTCCGTACGAAACAGGGAAAGGATACCTCATCTCGAGCTAGGAGGCGGAAACGGGGCTCCCCGGGATGTGTGCGGGACCCTCGTGCTACCTCTCGAGTGGGCACGGGTATGTCGGGGACCTTCTTGAGTTGCAGCAAGGGTGTGAAGGACCCTTTGGAAGTTCCAGTGGTTAGATGTGATTAGCCTCGAGAAGCCTCAGCGGAAATGGGCCTCATCTCGCCTGGTGGGCAAAACCTCCTGGATTTTCTCGAGTTGCGGCAGGTGCTCTCGACTTACGACGGGGACCTCAGGGACCCGCTCTGGTAGCCTCAGGAAAGGCCAGTCCCCAAGCGAGTTACTCGGGGTCCTCTCGGGATTCCTCTCCCGTCGATGCCGGGGCCGAAGACCTTGTGTGCAGTCGAGGCCGGAACTTGAGGATTCCTCTCCAGTGCTGACATGGATCTTGGGGTACTTCTGGAGTCTCCCCAGGGGAGTCAGTCCTCGTCTCGAATGCGGGCATGCACTTGCGCTTTCCTCCAGAGCGGTAGCAGCAGTGTCACGCAGTCCGCCGCGTGGATCAAAAGATCTATGGTTTTCCCTCAAGTTTTTCCCACGAGGCTTTCCCACGAGGCTTTCCTACAGGGCTGTCCCTCGTGCACACGTGGTGGCAGTCGATCCTCGGCTTGAACGTCAAGGCAGTGCAGGGAAAACAGGTTCCTCTGGAATGGACTGACACATCTGGGGGACTCTTGGAATGGTGGCACGACCCTGGAGTTCCTCTCGCCTTTCCTGTGGAGAGCGCCTCCTCTTGAGATGCGACGGGAACGCTGGGAATTCTTTCCGTACGAAACAGGGAAAGGATCCCTCATCTCGAGCTAGGAGGCGGAAACCGGGCTCCCCTGGATGTGTGCGGGACCCTCGTGCTTCCTCTCGAGTGGAGACGGGTATGTCGGGGAACTTCTGGACTTGCAGCAAGGGTGTGAAGGACCCTTTGGAAGTTCCAGTGGTTAGATGTGATTAGCCTCGAGAAGCCTCAGCGGAAATGGGCCTCATCTCGCCTGCAGGGCAAAACCTCCTGGATTTTCTCGAGTTGCAGCAGGTGCTCTCGACTTAGGACGGGGACCTCAGGGACCCGCTCTGGTGGCCTCAGGAAAGGCCAGTCCCCATGCGAGTTCCTCGGGGGCGTCTCGGGATTCCTCTCCCGTCTATGCCGGGGCCAAAGACCTTGTGTGGATTCGGGGCCGGAACCTGAGGATTCCTCTCCAGTGCTGACATGGACCTTGGGGTACTTCTGGAGTCTCCCCAGGGGAGTCAGTCCTCGTCTCGAATGCGGGCATGCACTTGCGCTTTCCTCCAGAGCGGTAGCAGCAGTGTCACGCAGTCCGCCGCGTGGATCAAAGGATCTATGGTTTTCCCTCGAGTCTTTCCCACGAGGCTTTCCCACAGGGCTGTCCCACGTGCACACGTGGTGGGAGTCGATCCTCGGCTTGAACGTCAAGGCAGTGCAGGGAAAACAGGTTCCTCTGGAATGGACTGACACATCTGGGGGACTCTTGGAATGGTGGCACGACCCTGGAGTTCCTCTCGCCTTTCCTGTGGAGAGCGCCTCCTCTTGAGATGCGACGGGAACGCCGGGAATTCTTTCCCTACGAAACAGGGAGACGATCCCTCATCTCGAGCTAGGAGGCGGAAACGGGGCTCCCCTGGATGTGTGCGGGACCCTCGTGCTACCTCACGAGTGGACACGGGTATGTCGTGGAACTTCTTGAGTTGCAGCAAGGGTGTGAAGGACCCTTTGGAAGTTCCAGTGGTTAGATGTGATTAGCCTCGAGAAGCCTCAGCGGAAATGGGCCTCATCTCGCCTGCAGGGCAAAACGTCCTGGATTTTCTCGAGTTGCGGCAGGTGCTCTCGACTCACGACGGGGACCTCAGGGACCCGCTCTGGTGGCCTCAGGAAAGGCCAGTCCCCATGCGAGTTCCTCGGGGGCCTCTCGGGATTCCTCTCCCGTCGATGCCGGGGCCTAAGACCTTGTGTGGAGTCGGGGCCGGAACCTGAGGATTCCTCTCCAGTGCTGACATGGATCTTGGGCTACTTCTGGAGTCTCCCCAGGGGAGTCAGTCCTCGTCTCGAATGCGGGCATGCACTTGCGCTTTCCTCCAGAGCGGTAGCAGCAGTGTGACGCAGTCCGCCGCGTGGATCAAAGGATCTATGGTTTTCCCTCGAGTCTTTCCCGCGAGGCTTTCCCACGAGGCTTACCCACAGGGCTGTCCCACGTGCACACGTGGTGGGAGTCGATCCTCGGCTTGAACGTCAAGGCAGTGCAGGGAAAACAGGTTCCTCTGGAATGGACTAACACATCTGGGGGACTCTTGGAATGGTGGCACGACCCTGGAGTTCCTCTCGCCTTTCCTGTGGAGAGCGCCTCCTCTTGAGATGCGACGGGAACGCCGGGAATTCTTTCCCTATGAAACAGGGAAAGGATCCATGATCTCGAGCTAGGAGGCGGAAACGGGGCTCCCCTGGATGTGTGCGGGACCCTCGTGCTACCTCACGAATGGACACGGGTATGTCGTGGAACTTCTTGAGTTGCAGCAAGGGTGTGAAGGACCCTTTGGAAGTTCCAGTGGTTAGATGTGATTAGCCTCGAGAAGCCTCAGCGGAAATGGGCCTCATCTCGCCTGGAGGGCAAAACCTCCTGGATTTTCTCGAGTTGCGGCAGGTGCTCTCGACTTACGACGGGGACCTCAGGGACCCGCTCTGGTGGCCTCAGGAAAGGCCAGTCCCCAAGCGAGTTACGCGGGGTCCTCTCGGGATTCCTCTCCCGTCGATGCCGGGGCCGAAGACCTTGTGTGCAGTCGAGGCCGGAACTTGAGGATTCCTCTCCAGTGCTGACATGGATCTTGGGGTACTTCTGGAGTCTCCCCAGGGGAGTCAGTCCTCGTCTCGAATGCGGGCATGCACTTGCGCTTTCCTCCAGAGCGGTAGCAGCAGTGTCACGCAGTCCGCCGCGTGGATCAAAAGATCTATGGTTTTCCCTCAAGTTTTTCCCACGAGGCTTTCCCACGAGGCTTTCCTACAGGGCTGTCCCTCGTGCACACGTGGTGGGAGTCGATCCTCGGCTTGAACGTCAAGGCAGTGCAGGGAAAACAGGTTCCTCTGGAATGGACTGACACATCTGGGGGACTCTTGGAATGGTGGCACGACCCTGGAGTTCCTCTCGCCTTTCCTGTGGAGAGCGCCTCCTCTTGAGATGCGACGGGAACGCCGGGAATTTTTTCCCTACCAAACAGGGAAAGGATCCTTCATCTCGAGCTAGGGGGCGGAAACGGGGCTCCCCTGGATGTGTGCGGGACCCCACGTGCTTCCTCTCGAGTGGAGACGGGTATGTCGGGGAACTTCTTGAGTTGCAGCAAGGGTGTGAAGGACCCTTTGGAATTTCCAGTGGTTAGTTATGATTGGCCTCGAGAAGCCTCAGCGGAAATGGGCCTCATCTCGCCTGGAGGGCAAAACATCCTGGATTTTCTCGAGTTGCGGCAGGTGCTCTCGACTTACGACGGGGACCTCAGGGACCCGCTCTGGTGGCCTCAGGAAAGGCCAGTCCCCATGCGAGTTCCTCGGGGGCCTCTCGGGATTCCTCTCCCGTCGATGCCGGGGCCTAAGACCTTGTGTGGAGTCGGGGCCGGAACCTGAGGATTCCTCTCCAGTGCTGACATGGATCTTGGGGTACTTCTGGAGTCTCCCCAGGGGAGTCAGTCCTCGTCTCGAATGCGGGCATGCACTTGCGCTTTCCTCCAGAGCGGTAGCAACAGTGTCACGCAGTCCACCGCGTGGATCAAAGGATCTATGGTTTTCCCTCGAGTCTTTCCCAGGAGGCTTTCCCACGAGGCTTTCCCACAGGGCTGTCCCACGTGCACACGTGGTGGGAGTCGATCCTCGGCTTGAACGTCAAGGCAGTGCAGGGAAAACAGGTTCCTCTGGAATGGACTGACACATCTGGGGGACTCTTGGAATGGTGGCACGACCCTGGAGTTCCTCTCGCCTTTCCTGTGGAGAGCGCCTCCTCTTGAGATGCGACGGGAACGCCGGGAATTCTTTCCCTACGAAACAGGGAAAGGATCCCTCATCTCGTGGTGGTAGGCGGAAACGGGGCTTCCCTGGATGTGTGCGGGACCCTTGTGCTTCCTCTCGAGGGGAGACGGGTATGTCGGGGAACTTCTTGAGTTGCAGCAAGGGTGTGAAGGACCCTTTGGAAGTTCCAGTGGTTAGATGTGATTAGCCTCGAGAAGCCTCAGCGGAAATGGGCCTCATCTCGCCTGGAGGGCAAAACCTCCTGGATTTTCTCGAGTTGCGGCAGGTGCTCTCGACTTACGACGGGGACCTCGGCGACCCGCTCTGGTGGCCTCAGGAAAGGCCAGTCCCCATGCGAGTTCCTTAGAGGCCTCTCGGGATTCCTCTCCCTTCGATGCCGGGGCCTAAGACCTTGTGTGGAGTAGGGGCCGGAACCTGAGGATTCCTCTCCAGTGCTGACATGGATCTTGGGGTACTTCTGGAGTCTCCCCAGGGGAGTCAGTCCTCGTCTCGAATGCGGGCATGCACTTGCGCTTTACCCCAGAGCGGTAGCAGCAGTGTCACGCATTCCGCCGCGTGGATCAAAGGATGTATGGTTTTCCCTCGAGTCTTTCCCACGAGGCTTTCCCACGAGGCTTTCCCACAGGGCTGTCCCACGTGCATACGTGGTGGGAGTCGATCCTCGGCTTGAACGTCAAGGCAGTGCAGGGAAAACAGGTTCCTCTGGAATGGACTGACACATCTGGGGGACTCTTGGAATGGTGGCACGACCCTGGAGTTCCTCTCGCCTTTCCTGTGGAGAGCGCCTCCTCTTGAGATGCGACGGGAACGCCGGGAATTCTTTCCCTACGAAACAGTGAAAGGATCCCTCATCTCGAGCTAGGAGGCGGAAACAGGGCTCCCCTGGATGTGTGCGGGACCCTCGTGCTTCCTCTCGAGTGGAGGCGGGTATATCGGGGAACTTCTTGAGTTGCAGCAAGGGTGTGAAGGACCCTTTGGAAGTTCCAGGTGTTAGATGTGATTAGCCTCGAGAAGCCTCAGCGGAAATGGGCCTCATCTCGCCTGGAGGGCAAAACCTCCTGGATTTTCTCGAGTTTCGGCAGGTGCTCTCGACTTACGACGGGGACCTCGGGGACCCGCGCTGGTGGCCTCAGGAAAGGCCAGTCCCCATGCGAGTTCCTCGGGGGCCTCTCGGGATTCCTCTCCCGTCGATGCCGGGGACTAAGACCTTGTGTGGAGTCGGGGCCGGAACCTGAGGATTCCTCTCCAGTGCTGACATGGATCTTGGGGTACTTCTGGAGTCTCCCCAGGGGAGTCAGTCCTCGTCTCGAATGTGGGCATGCACTTGCACTTTCCTCCAGAGCGGTAGCAGCAGTGTCACCCAGTCCGCCGCGTGGATCAAAGGATCTATGGTTTTCCCTGGAGTCTTTCCCACGAGGCTTTCCCACGAGGCTTTCCCACAGGGCTGTCCCACGTGCACACGTGGTGGGAGTGGATTCTCGGCTTGAACGTCAAGACAGTGCAGGGAAAACTGGTTCCTCTGGAATGGACTGACACATCTGGGGGACTCTTGGAATGGTGGCACGAACCTGGAGTTCCTCTCGCCTTTCCTGTGGAGAGCGCCTCCTCTTGAGATGCGACGGGAATGCCGGGAATTCTTTCCCTACGTAACAGGGAAAGGATCCCTCATCTCGAGCTAGGAGGCGGAAACGGGGCTCCCCTGGATGTGTGCGGGACCCTCGTGCTTCCTCTGGAGTGGAGACGGGTATATCGGGGAACTTCTTGAGTTGCAGAAAGGTTGTGAAAGACCCCTTGGAAGTTCCAGTGGTTAGATGTGATTAGCCTCGAGAAGCCTCAGCGGAAATGGGCCTCATCTCGCCTGGAGGGCAAAACCTCCTGGATTTTCTCGAGTTGCGGCAGGTGCTCTCGACTTACGACGGGGACCTCAGGGACCCGCTCTGGTGGCCTCAGGAAAGGCCAGTCCCCATGCGAGTTCCTCGGGGGCCTCTCGGGATTCCTCTCCCGTCGATGCCGGAGACTAAGACCTTGTGTGGAGTCGGGGCCGGATCCTGAGGATTCCTCTCCAGTGCTGACATGGAACTTGGGGTACTTCTGGAGTCTCCCCAGGGGAGTCCGTCCTCGTCTCGAATGTGGGCATGCACTTGCTCTTTCCTCCAGAGCGGTAGCAGCAGTGTCACGCAGTCCGCCGCGTGGATCAAAGGATCTATGGTTTTCCCTCGAGTCTTTCCCACGAGGCTTTCCCACGAGGCTTTCCCACAGGGCTGTCCCACGTGCACACGTGGTGGGAGTCGATCCTCGGCTTGAACGTCAAGGCAGTACAGGGAAAACAGGTTCCTCTGGAATGGACTGACACATCTGGGGGACTCTTGGAATGGTGGCACGACCCTGGAGTTCCTCTCGCCTTTCCTGTGGAGAGCGCCTCCTCTTGAGATGCGACGGGAACGCCGGGAACTCTTTCCCTACGAAACAGGGAAAGGATCCCTCATCTCGAGCTAGGAGGCGGAAACGGGGCTCCCCTGGATGTGTGCGGGACCCCACGAGCTTCCTCTCGAGTGGAGACGGGTATGTCGGGGAACTTCTTGAGTTGCAGCAAGGGTGTGAAGGACCCTTTGGAAGTTCCAGTGGTTAGATGTGATTGTCCTCGAGAAGCCTCAGCGGAAATGGGCCTCATCTCGCCTGGAGGGCAAAACCTCCTGGATTTTCTCGAGTTACGGCAGGTGCTCTCGACTTACGACGGGGACGTCAGGGACCCGCTCTGGTGCCCTCAGGAAAGGCCAGTCCCCATGCGAGTTCCTCGGGGGCGTCTCGGGATTCCTCTCCCGTCGATGCCAGAGCCTAAGACCTTGTGTGGAGTCGGGGCCGGAAACTGAGGATTCCTCTCCAGTGCTGGCATGGATCTTGGGGTACTTATGGAGTCTCCCCAGGGGAATCAGTCCTCGTCTCGAATGCGGGCATGCACTTGCGCTTTCCTCGAGAGCGGTAGCAGCAGTGTCACGCAGTCCGCCGCATGCATCAAAGGATCTATGGTTTTCCCTCGAGTCTTTCCCACGAGGCTTTCCCACGAGGCTTTCCCACAGGGCTGTCCCACGTGCACACGTGGTGGGAGTCGATCCTGGGCTTGAACGTCAAGGCAGTGCAGGGAAAAAAGGTTCCTCTGGAATGGACTGACACATCTGGGGGACTCTTGGAATGGTGGCACCACCCTGGAGTTCCTCTCGCCTTTCATGCGGAGAGCGCCTCCTCTTGAGATGCGAGGGGAACGCCAGAATTCTTTCCCTATGAAACAGGGAAAGGATCCCTCATCTCGAGCTAGGAGGCGGAAACGGGGCTCCCCTGGATGTGTGCGGGACCCTCGTGCTTCCTCTCGAGTGGAGACGGGTATGGCGGGGAACTTCTTGAGTTGCAGTAAGGGTGTGAAGGACCCTTTGGAAGTTCCAGGTGTTAGATGTGATTAGCCTTGAGAAGCCTCAACGGAAATGGGCCTCATCTCGCCTGGAGGGCAAAACCTCCTGGATTTTCTCGAGTTGCGGCAGGTGCTCTCGACTTACGACGGGGATCTCGGGGACCCGCGCTGGTGGCCTCAGGAAAGGCCAGTCCCCATGCGAGTTCCTCGGGGGCCTCTCGGGATTCCTCTCCCATCGATGCCGGGGCCTAAGACGTTGTGTGGAGTCGGGGCCGGAAACTGAGGATTCCTCTCCAGTGCTGACATGGATCTTGGGGTACGTCTGGAGTCTCCCCAGGGGAGTCAGTCCTCGTCTCGAATGCGGGCATGCATTGCGCTTTCCTCCAGAGAGGCAGCAGCAGTGTCACTCATTCCGCCGCGTGGATCAAAGGATCTATGGTTTTCCCTCGAGTCTTTCCCACGAGGCTTTCCCACGAGGCTTTCCCACAGGGCTGTCCCACGTGCACACGTGGTGGGAGTCGATCCTCAGCTTGAACGTCAAGGCAGTGCAGGGAAAACAGGTTCCTCTGGAATGGACTGACACATCTGGGGGACTCTTGGAATGGTGTCACGACCCTGGAGTTCCTCTCACCTTTCCTGTGGAGAGCGCCTCCTCTTGATATGCGACGGGAACGCCGGGAATTCTTTCCCTACGAAACAGGGAAAGGATCCCTCATCTCGAGCTAGGAGGCGGAAACGGGGCTCCCCTGGATGTGTGCGGGACCCCACGAGCTTCCTCTCGAGTGGAGACGGGTATGTCGGGGAACTTCTTGAGTTGCAGCAAGGGTGTGAAGGACCCTTTGGAAGTTCCAGTGGTTAGATGTGATTGTCCTCGAGAAGCCTCAGCGGAAATGGGCCTCATCTCGCCTGGAGGGCAAAACCTCCTGGATTTTCTCGAGTTACGGCAGGTGCTCTCGACTTACGACGGGGACGTCAGGGACCCGCTCTGGTGCCGTCAGGAAAGGCCAGTCCCCATGCGAGTTCCTCGGGGGCGTCTCGGGATTCCTCTCCCGTCGATGCCAGAGCCTAAGACCTTGTGTGGAGTCGGGGCCGGAACCTGAGGATTCCTCTCCAGTGCTGGCATGGATCTTGGGGTACTTCTGGAGTCTCCCCAGGGGAATCAGTCCTCGTCTCGAATGCGGGCATGCACTTGCGCTTTCCTCGAGAGCGGTAGCAGCAGTGTCACGCAGTCCGCCGCATGCATCAAAGGATCTATGGTTTTCCCTCGAGTCTTTCCCACGAGGCTTTCCCACGAGGCTTTCCCACAGGGCTGTCCCACGTGCACACGTGGTGGGAGTCGATCCTGGGCTTGAACGTCAAGGCAGTGCAGGGAAAAAAGGTTCCTCTGGAATGGACTGACACATCTGGGGGACTCTTGGAATGGTGGCACCACCCTGGAGTTCCTCTCGCCTTTCATGCGGAGAGCGCCTCCTCTTGAGATGCGAGGGGAACGCCAGAATTCTTTCCCTATGAAACAGGGAAAGGATCCCTCATCTCGAGCTAGGAGGCGGAAACGGGGCTCCCCTGGATGTGTGCGGGACCCTCGTGCTTCCTCTCGAGTGGAGACGGGTATGGCGGGGAACTTCTTGAGTTGCAGTAAGGGTGTGAAGGACCCTTTGGAAGTTCCAGGTGTTAGATGTGATTAGCCTTGAGAACCCTCAGCGGAAATGGGCCTCATCTCGCCTGGAGGGCAAAACCTCCTGGATTTTCTCGAGTTGCGGCAGGTGCTCTCGACTTACGACGGGGATCTCGGGGACCCGCGCTGGTGGCCTCAGGAAAGGCCAGTCCCCATGCGAGTTCCTCGGGGGCCTCTCGGGATTCCTCTCCCATCGATGCCGGGGCCTAAGACGTTGTGTGGAGTCGGGGCCGGAACCTGAGGATTCCTCTCCAGTGCTGACATGGATCTTGGGGGACTTCTGGAGTCTCCCCAGGGGAGTCAGTCCTCGTCTCGAATGCGGACATGCACTTGCGCTTTCCTCAAGAGCGGTAGCAGCAGTGACATGCAGTCCGCCGCGTGGATCAAAGGATGTTTGGTTTTCGCTCGAGTCTTTCCCACGAGGCTTTCCCACGAGGCTTTCCCACAGGGCTGTCCCACGTTCACACGTGGTGGGAGTCGATCCTCGGCTTGAACGTCAAGGCAGTGCAGGGAAAACAGGTTCCTCTGGAATGGACTGACACATCTGGGGGACTCTTGGAATGGTGTCACGACCCTGGAGTTCCTCTCGCATTTCCTGTGGAGAGGGCCTCCTCTTGACATGCGACGGGAACGCCGGGAATTCTTTCCCTACGAAACAGGGAAAGGATCCCTCATCTCGAGCTAGGAGGCGGAAACGGGGCTCCCCTGGATGTGTGCGGGACCCCACGTGCTTCCTCTCGAGTGGAGACGGGTATGTCGGGGAACTTCTTGAGTTGCAGCAAGGGTGTGAAGGACCCTTTGGAAGTTCCAGTGGTTAGATGTGGTTGGCCTCGAGAAGCCTCAGCGGAAATGGGCCTCATCTCGCCTGGAGGGCAAAACCTCCTGGATTTTCTCGAGTTGCGGCAGGTGCTCTCGACTTACGATGGGGACCTCAGGGACCCGCTCTGGTGGCCTCAGGAAAGGCCAGTCCCCATGCGAGTTCCTCGGGGGCCTCTCGGGATTCCTCTCCCGTCGATGCCGGGGCCTAAGACCTTGTGTGGAGTCGGGGCCGGAACCTGAGGATTCCTCTCCAGTGCTGACATGGATCTTGGGGTACGTCTGGAGTCTCCCCAGGGGAGTCAGTCCTCGTCTCGAATGCGGGCATGCATTGCGCTTTCCTCCAGAGAGGCAGCAGCAGTGTCACTCATTCCGCCCCGTGGATCAAAGGATCTATGGTTTTCCCTCGAGTCTTTCCCACGAGGCTTTCCCACGAGGCTTTCCCACAGGGCTGTCCCACGTGCACACGTGGTGGGAGTCGATCCTCAGCTTGAACGTCAAGGCAGTGCAGGGAAAACAGGTTCCTCTGGAATGGACTGACACATCTGGGGGACTCTTGGAATGGTGTCACGACCCTGGAGTTCCTCTCGCCTTTCCTTTGGAGAGCGCCTCCTCTTGAGATGCGACGGGAACGCCGGGAATTCTTTCCCTACGAAACAGTGAAAGGATCCCTCATCTCGAGCTAGGAGGCGGAAACAGGGCTCCCCTGGATGTGTGCGGGACCCTCGTGCTTCCTCTCGAGTGGAGGCGGGTATGTCGGGGAACTTCTTGAGTTGCAGCAAGGGTGTGAAGGACCCTTTGGAAGTTCCAGGTGTTAGATGTGATTAGCCTCGAGAAGCCTCAGCGGAAATGGGCCTCATCTCGCCTGGAGGGCAAAACCTCCTGGATTTTCTCGAGTTTCGGCAGGTGCTCTCGACTTACGACGGGGACCTCGGGGACCCGCGCTGGTGGCCTCAGGAAAGGCCAGTCCCCATGCGAGTTCCTCGGGGGCCTCTCGGGATTCCTCTCCCGTCGATGCCGGGGACTAAGACCTTGTGTGGAGTCGGGGCCGGAACCTGAGGATTCCTCTCCAGTGCTGACATGGATCTTGGGGTACTTCTGGAGTCTCCCCAGGGGAGTCAGTCCTCGTCTCGAATGTGGGCATGCACTTGCACTTTCCTCCAGAGCGGTAGCAGCAGTGTCACCCAGTCCGCCGCGTGGATCAAAGGATCTATGGTTTTCCCTGGAGTCTTTCCCACGAGGCTTTCCCACGAGGCTTTCCCACAGGGCTGTCCCACGTGCACACGTGGTGGGAGTGGATCCTCGGCTTGAACGTCAAGACAGTGCAGGGAAAACTGGTTCCTCTGGAATGGACTGACACATCTGGGGGACTCTTGGAATGGTGGCACGAACCTGGAGTTCCTCTCGCCTTTCCTGTGGAGAGCGCCTCCTCTTGAGATGCGACGGGAATGCCGGGAATTCTTTCCCTACGTAACAGGGAAAGGATCCCTCATCTCGAGCTAGGAGGCGGAAACGGGGCTCCCCTGGATGTGTGCGGGACCCACGTGCTTCCTCTGGAGTGGAGACGGGTATATCGGGGAACTTCTTGAGTTGCAGCAAGGTTGTGAAAGACCCCTTGGAAGTTCCAGTGGTTAGATGTGATTAGCCTCGAGAAGCCTCAGCGGAAATGGGCCTCATCTCGCCTGGAGGGCAAAACCTCCTGGATTTTCTCGAGTTGCGGCAGGTGCTCTCGACTTACGACGGGGACCTCAGGGACCCGCTCTGGTGGCCTCAGGAAAGGCCAGTCCCCATGCGAGTTCCTCGGGGGCCTCTCGGGATTCCTCTCCCGTCGATGCCGGAGACTAAGACCTTGTGTGGAGTCGGGGCCGGATCCTGAGGATTCCTCTCCAGTGCTGACATGGAACTTGGGGTACTTCTGGAGTCTCCCCAGGGGAGTCCGTCCTCGTCTCGAATGTGGGCATGCACTTGCTCTTTCCTCCAGAGCGGTCGCAGCAGTGTCACGCAGTCCGCCGCGTGGATCAAAGGATCTATGGTTTTCCCTCGAGTCTTTCCCACGAGGCTTTCCCACGAGGCTTTCCCACAGGGCTGTCCCACGTGCACACGTGGTGGGAGTCGATCCTCGGCTTGAACGTCAAGGCAGTACAGGGAAAACAGGTTCCTCTGGAATGGACTGACACATCTGGGGGACTCTTGGAATGGTGGCACGACCCTGGAGTTCCTCTCGCCTTTCCTGTGGAGAGCGCCTCCTCTTGAGATGCGACGGGAACGCCGGGAACTCTTTCCCTACGAAACAGGGAAAGGATCCCTCATCTCGAGCTAGGAGGCGGAAACGGGGCTCCCCTGGATGTGTGCGGGACCCCACGAGCTTCCTCTCGAGTGGAGACGGGTATGTCGGGGAACTTCTTGAGTTGCAGCAAGGGTGTGAAGGACCCTTTGGAAGTTCCAGTGGTTAGATGTGATTGTCCTCGAGAAGCCTCAGCGGAAATGGGCCTCATCTCGCCTGGAGGGCAAAACCTCCTGGATTTTCTCGAGTTACGGCAGGTGCTCTCGACTTACGACGGGGACGTCAGGGACCCGCTCTGGTGCCCTCAGGAAAGGCCAGTCCCCATGCGAGTTCCTCGGGGGCCTCTCGGGATTCCTCTCCCGTCGATGCCAGAGCCTAAGACCTTGTGTGGAGTCGGGGCCGGAACCTGAGGATTCCTCTCCAGTGCTGGCATGGATCTTGGGGTACTTATGGAGTCTCCCCAGGGGAATCAGTCCTCGTCTCGAATGCGGGCATGCACTTGCGCTTTCCTCGAGAGCGGTAGCAGCAGTGTCACGCAGTCCGCCGCATGCATCAAAGGATCTATGGTTTTCCCTCGAGTCTTTCCCACGAGGCTTTCCCACGAGGCTTTCCCACAGGGCTGTCCCACGTGCACACGTGGTGGGATTCGATCCTGGGCTTGAACGTCAAGGCAGTGCAGGGAAAAAAGGTTCCTCTGGAATGGACTGACACATCTGGGGGACTCTTGGAATGGTGGCACCACCCTGGAGTTCCTCTCGCCTTTCATGCGGAGAGCGCCTCCTCTTGAGATGCGAGGGGAACGCCAGAATTCTTTCCCTATGAAACAGGGAAAGGATCCCTCATCTCGAGCTAGGAGGCGGAAACGGGGCTCCCCTGGATGTGTGCGGGACCCTCGTGCTTCCTCTCGAGTGGAGACGGGTATGGCGGGGAACTTCTTGAGTTGCAGTAAGGGTGTGAAGGACCCTTTGGAAGTTCCAGGTGTTAGATGTGATTAGCCTTGAGAAGCCTCAGCGGAAATGGGCCTCATCTCGCCTGGAGGGCAAAACCTCCTGGATTTTCTCGAGTTGCGGCAGGTGCTCTCGACTTACGACGGGGATCTCGGGGACCCGCGCTGGTGGCCTCAGGAAAGGCCAGTCCCCATGCGAGTTCCTCGGGGGCCTCTCGGGATTCCTCTCCCATCGATGCCGGGGCCTAAGACGTTGTGTGGAGTCGGGGCCGGAAACTGAGGATTCCTCTCCAGTGCTGACATGGATCTTGGGGTACGTCTGGAGTCTCCCCAGGGGAGTCAGTCCTCGTCTCGAATGCGGGCATGCATTGCGCTTTCCTCCAGAGAGGCAGCAGCAGTGTCACTCATTCCGCCGCGTGGATCAAAGGATCTATGGTTTTCCCTCGAGTCTTTCCCACGAGGCTTTCCCACGAGGCTTTCCCACAGGGCTGTCCCACGTGCACAGGTGGTGGGAGTCGATCCTCAGCTTGAACGTCAAGGCAGTGCAGGGAAAACAGGTTCCTCTGGAATGGACTGACACATCTGGGGGACTCTTGGAATGGTGTCACGACCCTGGAGTTCCTCTCACCTTTCCTGTGGAGAGCGCCTCCTCTTGAGATGCGACGGGAACGCCGGGAATTCTTTCCCTACGAAACAGGGAAAGGATCCCTCATCTCGAGCTAGGAGGCGGAAACGGGGCTCCCCTGGATGTGTGCGGGACCCCACGAGCTTCCTCTCGAGTGGAGACGGGTATGTCGGGGAACTTCTTGAGTTGCAGCAAGGGTGTGAAGGACCCTTTGGAAGTTCCAGTGGTTAGATGTGATTGTCCTCGAGAAGCCTCAGCGGAAATGGGCCTCATCTCGCCTGGAGGGCAAAACCTCCTGGATTTTCTCGAGTTACGGCAGGTGCTCTCGACTTACGACGGGGACGTCAGGGACCCGCTCTGGTGCCCTCAGGAAAGGCCAGTCCCCATGCGAGTTCCTCGGGGGCGTCTCGGGATTCCTCTCCCGTCGATGCCAGAGCCTAAGACCTTGTGTGGAGTCGGGGCCGGAACCTGAGGATTCCTCTCCAGTGCTGGCATGGATCTTGGGGTACTTCTGGAGTCTCCCCAGGGGAATCAGTCCTCGTCTCGAATGCGGGCATGCACTTGCGCTTTCCTCGAGAGCGGTAGCAGCAGTGTCACGCAGTCCGCCGCATGCATCAAAGGATCTATGGTTTTCCCTCGAGTCTTTCCCACGAGGCTTTCCCACGAGGCTTTCCCACAGGGCTGTCCCACGTGCACACGTGGTGGGAGTCGATCCTGGGCTTGAACGTCAAGGCAGTGCAGGGAAAACAGGTTCCTCTGGAATGGACTGACACATCTGGGGGACTCTTGGAATGGTGGCACCACCCTGGAGTTCCTCTCGCCTTTCATGCGGAGAGCGCCTCCTCTTGAGATGCGAGGGGAACGCCAGAATTCTTTCCCTATGAAACAGGGAAAGGATCCCTCATCTCGAGCTAGGAGGCGGAAACGGGGCTCCCCTGGATGTGTGCGGGACCCTCGTGCTTCCTCTCGAGTGGAGACGGGTATGGCGGGGAACTTCTTGAGTTGCAGTAAGGGTGTGAAGGACCCTTTGGAAGTTCCAGGTGTTAGATGTGATTAGCCTTGAGAACCCTCAGCGGAAATGGGCCTCATCTCGCCTGGAGGGCAAAACCTCCTGGATTTTCTCGAGTTGCGGCAGGTGCTCTCGACTTACGACGGGGATCTCGGGGACCCGCGCTGGTGGCCTCAGGAAAGGCCAGTCCCCATGCGAGTTCCTCGGGGGCCTCTCGGGATTCCTCTCCCATCGATGCCGGGGCCTAAGACGTTGTGTGGAGTCGGGGCCGGAACCTGAGGATTCCTCTCCAGTGCTGACATGGATCTTGGGGGACTTCTGGAGTCTCCCCAGGGGAGTCAGTCCTCGTCTCGAATGCGGGCATGCACTTGCGCTTTCCTCCAGAGCGGTAGCAGCAGTGACATGCAGTCCGCCGCGTGGATCAAAGGATGTTTGGTTTTCGCTCGAGTCTTTCCCACGAGGCTTTCCCACGAGGCTTTCCCACAGGGCTGTCCCACGTGCACACGTGGTGGGAGTCGATCCTCGGCTTGAACGTCAAGGCAGTGCAGGGAAAACAGGTTCCTCTGGAATGGACTGACACATCTGGGGGACTCTTGGAATGGTGTCACGACCCTGGAGTTCCTCTCGCATTTCCTGTGGAGAGGGCCTCCTCTTGACATGCGACGGGAACGCCGGGAATTCTTTCCCTACGAAACAGGGAAAGGATCCCTCATCTCGAGCTAGGAGGCGGAAACGGGGCTCCCCTGGATGTGTGCGGGACCCCACGTGCTTCCTCTCGAGTGGAGACGGGTATGTCGGGGAACTTCTTGAGTTGCAGCAAGGGTGTGAAGGACCCTTTGGAAGTTCCAGTGGTTAGATGTGGTTGGCCTCGAGAAGCCTCAGCGGAAATGGGCCTCATCTCGCCTGGAGGGCAAAACCTCCTGGATTTTCTCGAGTTGCGGCAGGTGCTCTCGACTTACGATGGGGACCTCAGGGACCCGCTCTGGTGGCCTCAGGAAAGGCCAGTCCCCATGCGAGTTCCTCGGGGGCCTCTCGGGATTCCTCTCCCGTCGATGCCGGGGCCTAAGACCTTGTGTGGAGTCGGGGCCGGAACCTGAGGATTCCTCTCCAGTGCTGACATGGATCTTGGGGTACGTCTGGAGTCTCCCCAGGGGAGTCAGTCCTCGTCTCGAATGCGGGCATGCATTGCGCTTTCCTCCAGAGAGGCAGCAGCAGTGTCACTCATTCCGCCCCGTGGATCAAAGGATCTATGGTTTTCCCTCGAGTCTTTCCCACGAGGCTTTCCCACGAGGCTTTCCCACAGGGCTGTCCCACGTGCACACGTGGTGGGAGTCGATCCTCGGCTTGAACGTCAAGGCAGTGCAGGGAAAACAGGTTCCTCTGGAATGGACTGACACATCTGGGGGACTCTTGGAATGGTGGCACGACCCTGGAGTTCCTCTCGCCTTTCCTGTGGAGAGCGCCTCCTCTTGAGATGCGACGGGAACGCCGGGAATTCTTTCCCTACGAAACAGGGAAAGGATCCCTCATCTCGAGCTAGGAGGCGGAAACGGGGCTCCCCTGGATGTGTGCGGGACACCTTGTGCTTCCTCTCGAGTGGAGACGGGTATGTCGGGGAACTTCTTGAGTTGCAGCAAGGGTGTGAAGGACCCTTTGGAAGTTCCAGTGGTTAGATGTGATTGGCCTCGAGAAGCCTCAGCGGAAATGGGCCTCATCTCGCCTGGAGGGCAAAACCTCCTGGATTTTCTCGAGTTGCGGCAGGTGCTCTCGACTTACGACGGGGACCTCAGGGAACCGCTCTGGTCGCCTCAGGAAAGGCCAGTCCCCATGCGAGTTCCTCGGTGGCCTCTCGGGATTCCTCTCCCGTCGATGCCGGGGCCTAAGACCTTGTGTGGAGTCGGGGCCGGAACCTGAGGATTCCTCTCCAGTGCTGACATGGATCTTGGGGTACGTCTGGAGTCTCCCCAGGGGAGTCAGTCCTCGTCTCGAATGCGGGCATGCATTGCGCTTTCCTCCAGAGCAGTAGCAGCAGTGTCACGCAGTCCGCCGCGTGGAACAAAGGATGTTTTTTTTTCCCTCGAGTCTTTCCCACGAGGCTTTCCCACGAGGCTTTCCCACAGGGCTGTCCCACGTGTACACGTGGTGGGAGTCGATCCTCGGCTTGAACGTCAAGGCAGTGCAGGGAAAACAGGTTCCTCTGGAATGGACTGACACATCTGGGTGACTCTTGGAATGGTGGCACGACCCTGCAGTTCCTCTCGCCTTTCCTGTAGAGAGGGCCTCCTCTTGAGATGCGACGGGAACGCCAGGAATTCTTTCCCTACGAAACAGGGAAAGGATCCCTCATCTCGAGCTAGGAGGCGGAAACGGGGCTCCCCTGGATGTGTGCGGGACCCACGTGCTTCCTCTCGAGTGGGACGGGTATGTCGGGGAACTTCTTGAGTTGCAGCAAGGGTGTGAAGGACCGTTTGGAAGTTCCAGTGGTTAGACGTGATTAGCCTCGAGAAGCCACAGCGGAAATGGGCCTCATCTCGCCTGGAGGGCAAAACCTCCTGGATTTTCTCGAGTTGCGCCAGGTGCTCTCGACTTACGACGGGGACCTCAGGGACCCGCTCTGGTGGCCTCAGGAAAGGCCAGTCCCCATGCGAGTTCCTCGGGGGCCTCTCGGGATTCCTCTCCCGTCGATGCCGGGGCCTAAGACCTTGTGTGGAGTCGGGGCCGGCACCTGAGGATTCCTCTCCAGTGCTGACATGGATCTTGGGGTACTTCTGGAGTCTCCCCAGGGGCGTCAGTCCTCGTCTCGAATGCGGGCATGCACTTGCGCTTTCCTCCAGAGCGGTAGCAGCAGTGTCACGCAGTCCGCCGCGTGGATCAAAGGATCTATGGTTTTCCCTCGAGTCTTTCCCACGAGGCTTTCCCACGAGGCTTTCCCACAGGGCTTCCCACGTGCACACGTGGTGGGAGTCGATCCTCGGCTTGAACGTCAAGGCAGTGAAGGGAAAACAGGTTCCTCTGGAATGGACTGACACATCTGGGGGACTCTTGGAATGGTGGCACGACCCTGGAGTTCCTCTCGCCTTTCCTGTGGAGAGCGCCTCCTCTTGAGATGCGACGGGAACGCCGGGAAATCTTTCCCTACGAAACAGGGAAAGGATCCCTCATCTCGATCTAGGAGGCGGAAACGGGGCTCCCCTGGATGTGTGCGGGACACCACGTGCTTCCTCTCGAGTGGAGACGGGTATGTCGGGGAACTTCTTGAGTTGCAGCAAGGGTGTGAAGGACCCTTTGGAAGGTCCAGTGGTTAGATGTGATTGGCCTCGAGAAGCCTCAGCGGAAATGGGCCTCATCTCGGTGGAGGGCAAAACCTCCTGGATTTTCTCGAGTTGCGGCAGGTGCTCTCGACTTACGACGGGGACCTCAGGGACCCGCTCTGGTGGCCTCAGGAAAGGCCAGTCCCCATGCGAGTTCCTCGGGGGCCTCTCGGGATTCCTCTCCCGTCGATGCCGGGGCCTAAGACCTTGTGTGGAGTCGGGGCCGGCACCTGAGGATTCCTCTCCAGTGCTGACATGGATCTTGGGGTACTTCTGGAGTCTCCCCAGGGGCGTCAGTCCTCGTCTCGAATGCGGGCATGCACTTGCGCTTTCCTCCAGAGCGGTAGCAGCAGTGTCACGCAGTCCGCCGCGTGGATCAAAGGATCTATGGTTTTCCCTCGAGTCTTTCCCACGAGGCTTTCCCACGAGGCTTTCCCACAGGGCTTCCCACGTGCACACGTGGTGGGAGTCGATCCTCGGCTTGAACGTCAAGGCAGTGAAGGGAAAACAGGTTCCTCTGGAATGGACTGACACATCTGGGGGACTCTTGGAATGGTGGCAAGACCCTGGAGTTCCTCTCGCCTTTCCTGTGGAGAGCGCCTCCTCTTGAGATGCGACGGGAACGCCGGGAAATCTTTCCCTACGAAACAGGGAAAGGATCCCTCATCTCGATCTAGGAGGCGGAAACGGGGCTCCCCTGGATGTGTGCGGGACACCACGTGCTTCCTCTCGAGTGGAGACGGGTATGTCGGGGAACTTCTTGAGTTGCAGCAAGGGTGTGAAGGACCCTTTGGAAGGTCCAGTGGTTAGATGTGATTGGCCTCGAGAAGCCTCAGCGGAAATGGGCCTCATCTCGGTGGAGGGCAAAACCTCCTGGATTTTCTCGAGTTGCGGCAGGTGCTCTCGACTTACGACGGGGATCTCAGGGACCCGCTCTGGTGGCCTCAGGAAAGGCCAGTCCCCATGCGAGTTCCTCGGGGGCCTCTCGGGATTCCTCTCCCGTCGATGCCGGGGCCTAAGACCTTGTGTGGAGTCGGGGCCGGAACCTGAGGATTCCTCTCCAGTGCTGACATGGATCTTGGGGTACTTCTGGAGTCTCCCCAGGGGAGTCAGTCCTCGTCTCGAATGCGGGCATGCACTTGCGCTTTACCCCAAAGCGGTAGCAGCAGTGTCACGCAGTCCGCCGCGAGGATCAAAGGATCTATGGTTTTCCCTCGAGTCTTTCCCACGAGTCTTTCCCACGAGGCTTTCCCACGAGGCTTTCCCACAGGGCTGTCCCACGTGCACACGTGGTGGGATTCGATCCTCGGCTTGAACGTCAAGGCAGTGAAGGGAAAACAGGTTCCTCTTGAATGGACTGACACATCTGGGGGACTCTTGGAATGGTGGCACGACCCTGGAGTTCCTCTCGCCTTTCCTGTGGAGAGCGCCTCCTCTTGAGATGCGATGGGAACGCCGGGAATTCTTTCCCTACGAAACAGGGAAAGGATCCCTCATCTCGAGCTAGGGGGCGGAAACGGGGCTCCCCTGGATGTGTGCGGGACCCCACGTGCTTCCTCTCGAGTGGAGACGGGTATGTCGGGGAACTTCTTGAGTTGCAGCAAGGGTGTGAAGGACCCTTTGCAAGTTCCAGGGGTTTGACGTGATTAGCCTCGAGAAGCCTCAGCGGAAATGGGCCTCAACTCGCCTGGAGGGCAAAACCTCCTGGATTTTCTCGAGATGCGGCAGGTGCACTCGACTTACGACGGGGACCTCAGGGACCCGCTCTGGTGGCCTCAGGAATGGCCAGTCCCCATGCGAGTTCCTCGGGGGCCTCTCGGGATTCCTCTCCCGTCGATGCCGGGGCCTAAGACCTTGTGTGGAGTCGGGGCCGGCACCTGAGGATTCCTCTCCAGTGCTGACATGGATCTTGGGGTACTTCTGGAGTCTCCCCAGGGGCGTCAGTTCTCGTCTCGAATGCGGGCATGCACTTGCGCTTTCCTCCAGAGCGGTAGCAGCAGTGTCACGCAGTCCGCCGCGTGGATCAAAGGATCTATGGTTTTCCCTCCAGTCTTTCCCACGAGGCTTTCCCACGAGGCTTTCCCACAGGGCTTCCCACGTGCACACGTGGTGGGAGTCGATCCTCGGCTTGAACGTCAAGGCAGTGAAGGGAAAACAGGTTCCTCTGGAATGGACTGACACATCTGGGGGACTCTTGGAATGGTGGCACGACCCTGGAGTTCCTCTCGCCTTTCCTGTGGAGAGCGCCTCCTCTTGAGATGCGACGGGAACGCCGGGAAATCTTTCCCTACGAAACAGGGAAAGGATCCCTCATCTCGAGCTAGGAGGCGGAAACGGGGCTCCCCTGGATGTGTGCGGGACCCCACGAGCTTCCTCTCGAGTGGAGACGGGTATGTCGGGGAACTTCTTGAGTTGCAGCAAGGGTGTGAAGGACCCTTTGGAAGTTCCAGTGGTTAGATGTGATTGTCCTCGAGAAGCCTCAGCGGAAATGGGCCTCATCTCGCCTGGAGGGCAAAACCTCCTGGATTTTCTCGAGTTACGGCAGGTGCTCTCGACTTACGACGGGGACGTCAGGGACCCGCTCTGGTGCCCTCAGGAAAGGCCAGTCCCCATGCGAGTTCCTCGGGGGCGTCTCGGGATTCCTCTCCCGTCGATGCCAGAGCCTAAGACCTTGTGTGGAGTCGGGGCCGGAACCTGAGGATTCCTCTCCAGTGCTGGCATGGATCTTGGGGTACTTCTGGAGTCTCCCCAGGGGAATCAGTCCTCGTCTCGAATGCGGGCATGCACTTGCGCTTTCCTCGAGAGCGGTAGCAGCAGTGTCACGCAGTCCGCCGCATGCATCAAAGGATCTATGGTTTTCCCTCGAGTCTTTCCCACGAGGCTTTCCCACGAGGCTTTCCCACAGGGCTGTCCCACGTGCACACGTGGTGGGAGTCGATCCTGGGCTTGAACGTCAAGGCAGTGCAGGGAAAAAAGGTTCCTCTGGAATGGACTGACACATCTGGGGGACTCTTGGAATGGTGGCACCACCCTGGAGTTCCTCTCGCCTTTCATGCGGAGAGCGCCTCCTCTTGAGATGCGAGGGGAACGCCAGAATTCTTTCCCTATGAAACAGGGAAAGGATCCCTCATCTCGAGCTAGGAGGCGGAAACGGGGCTCCCCTGGATGTGTGCGGGACCCTCGTGCTTCCTCTCGAGTGGAGACGGGTATGGCGGGGAACTTCTTGAGTTGCAGTAAGGGTGTGAAGGACCCTTTGGAAGTTCCAGGTGTTAGATGTGATTAGCCTTGAGAACCCTCAGCGGAAATGGGCCTCATCTCGCCTGGAGGGCAAAACCTCCTGGATTTTCTCGAGTTGCGGCAGGTGCTCTCGACTTACGACGGGGATCTCGGGGACCCGCGCTGGTGGCCTCAGGAAAGGCCAGTCCCCATGCGAGTTCCTCGGGGGCCTCTCGGGATTCCTCTCCCATCGATGCCGGGGCCTAAGACGTTGTGTGGAGTCGGGACCGGAACCTGAGGATTCCTCTCCAGTGCTGACATGGATCTTGGGGTACGTCTGGAGTCTCCCCAGGGGAGTCAGTCCTCGTCTCGAATGCGGGCATGCATTGCGCTTTCCTCCAGAGAGGCAGCAGCAGTGTCACTCATTCCGCCGCGTGGATCAAAGGATCTATGGTTTTCCCTCGAGTCTTTCCCACGAGGCTTTCCCACGAGGCTTTCCCACAGGGCTGTCCCACGTGCACACGTGGTGGGAGTCGATCCTCAGCTTGAACGTCAAGGCAGTGCAGGGAAAACAGGTTCCTCTGGAATGGACTGACACATCTGGGGGACTCTTGGAATGGTGTCACGACCCTGGAGTTCCTCTCACCTTTCCTGTGGAGAGCGCCTCCTCTTGAGATGCGACGGGAACGCCGGGAATTCTTTCCCTACTAAACAGGGAAAGGATCCCTCATCTCGAGCTAGGAGGCGGAAACGGGGCTCCCCTGGATGTGTGCGGGACCCCACGTGCTTCCTCTCGAGTGGAGACGGGTATGTCGGGGAACTTCGTGAGTTGCAGCAAGGGTGTGAAGGACCCTTTGGAAGTTCCAGTGGTTAGACGTGATTGTCCTCGAGAAGCCTCAGCGGAAATGGGCCTCATCTCGCCTGGAGGGCAAAACCTCCTGGATTTTCTCGAGTTACGGCAGGTGCTCTCGACTTACGACGGGGACGTCAGGGACCCGCTCTGGTGCCCTCAGGAAAGGCCAGTCCCCATGCGAGTTCCTCGGGGGCGTCTCGGGATTCCTCTCCCGTCGATGCCAGAGCCTAAGACCTTGTGTGGAGTCGGGGCCGGAACCTGAGGATTCCTCTCCAGTGCTGGCATGGATCTTGGGGTACTTCTGGAGTCTCCCCAGGGGAATCAGTCCTCGTCTCGAATGCGGGCATGCACTTGCGCTTTCCTCGAGAGCGGTAGCAGCAGTGTCACGCAGTCCGCCGCATGCATCAAAGGATCTATGGTTTTCCCTCGAGTCTTTCCCACGAGGCTTTCCCACGAGGCTTTCCCACAGGGCTGTCCCACGTGCACACGTGGTGGGAGTCGATCCTGGGCTTGAACGTCAAGGCAGTGCAGGGAAAAAAGGTTCCTCTGGAATGGACTGAAACATCTGGGGGACTCTTGGAATGGTGGCACCACCCTGGAGTTCCTCTCGCCTTTCATGCGGAGAGCGCCTCCTCTTGAGATGCGAGGGGAACGCCAGAATTCTTTCCCTATGAAACAGGGAAAGGATCCCTCATCTCGAGCTAGGAGGCGGAAACGGGGCTCCCCTGGATGTGTGCGGGACCCTCGTGCTTCCTCTCGAGTGGAGACGGGTATGGCGGGGAACTTCTTGAGTTGCAGTAAGGGTGTGAAGGACCCTTTGGAAGTTCCAGGTGTTAGATGTGATTAGCCTTGAGAACCCTCAGCGGAAATGGGCCTCATCTCGCCTGGAGGGCAAAACCTCCTGGATTTTCTCGAGTTGCGGCAGGTGCTCTCGACTTACGACGGGGATCTCGGGGACCCGCGCTGGTGGCCTCAGGAAAGGCCAGTCCCCATGCGAGTTCCTCGGGGGCCTCTCGGGATTCCTCTCCCATCGATGCCGGGGCCTAAGACGTTGTGTGGAGTCGGGGCCGGAACCTGAGGATTCCTCTCCAGTGCTGACATGGATCTTGGGGGACTTCTGGAGTCTCCCCAGGGGAGTCAGTCCTCGTCTCGAATGCGGGCATGCACTTGCGCTTTCCTCCAGAGCGGTAGCAGCAGTGACATGCAGTCCGCCGCGTGGATCAAAGGATGTTTGGTTTTCGCTCGAGTCTTTCCCACGAGGCTTTCCCACGAGGCTTTCCCACAGGGCTGTCCCACGTGCACACGTGGTGGGAGTCGATCCTCGGCTTGAACGTCAAGGCAGTGCAGGGAAAACAGGTTCCTCTGGAATGGACTGACACATCTGGGGGACTCTTGGAATGGTGTCACGACCCTGGAGTTCCTCTCGCATTTCCTGTGGAGAGGGCCTCCTCTTGACATGCGACGGGAACGCCGGGAATTCTTTCCCTACGAAACAGGGAAAGGATCCCTCATCTCGAGCTAGGAGGCGGAAACGGGGCTCCCCTGGATGTGTGCGGGACCCCACGTGCTTCCTCTCGAGTGGAGACGGGTATGTCGGGGAACTTCTTGAGTTGCAGCAAGGGTGTGAAGGACCCTTTGGAAGTTCCAGTGGTTAGATGTGGTTGGCCTCGAGAAGCCTCAGCGGAAATGGGCCTCATCTCGCCTGGAGGGCAAAACCTCCTGGATTTTCTCGAGTTGCGGCAGGTGCTCTCGACTTACGATGGGGACCTCAGGGACCCGCTCTGGTGGCCTCAGGAAAGGCCAGTCCCCATGCGAGTTCCTCGGGGGCCTCTCGGGATTCCTCTCCCGTCGATGCCGGGGCCTAAGACCTTGTGTGGAGTCGGGGCCGGAACCTGAGGATTCCTCTCCAGTGCTGACATGGATCTTGGGGTACTTCTGGAGTCTCCCCAGGGGAGTCAGTCCTCGTCTCGAATGCGGGCATGCATTGCGCTTTCCTCCAGAGAGGCAGCAGCAGTGTCACTCATTCCGCCCCGTGGATCAAAGGATCTATGGTTTTCCCTCGAGTCTTTCCCACGAGGCTTTCCCACGAGGCTTTCCCACAGGGCTGTCCCACGTGCACACGTGGTGGGAGTCGATCCTCAGCTTGAACGTCAAGGCAGTGCAGGGAAAACAGGTTCCTCTGGAATGGACTGACACATCTGGGGGACTCTTGGAATGGTGTCACGACCCTGGAGTTCCTCTCGCCTTTCCATTGGAGAGCGCCTCCTCTTGAGATGCGACGGGAACGCCGGGAATTCTTTCCCTACGAAACAGGGAAAGGATCCCTCATCTCGAGCTAGGAGGCGGAAACGGGGCTCCCCTGGATGTGTGCGGGACCCCACGTGCTTCCTCTCGAGTGGAGACGGGTATGTCGGGGAACTTCTTGAGTTGCAGCAATGGTGTGAAGGACCCTTTGCAAGTTCCAGTGGTTAGATGTGATTGGCCTCGAGAAGCCTCAGCGGAAATGGGCCTCATCTCGCCTGGAGGGCAAAACATCCTGGATTTTCTCGAGTTGCGGCAGGTGCTCTCGACTTACGACGGGGACCTCAGGGACCCGCTCTGGTGGCCTCAGGAAAGGCCAGTCCCCATGCGAGTTCCTCGGGGGCCTCTCGGGATTCCTCTCCCGTCGATGCCGGGGCCTAAGACCTTGTGTGGAGTCGGGGCCGGAACCTGAGGATTCCTCTCCAGTGCTGACATGGATCTTGGGGTACTTCTGGAGTCTCCACAGGGGCGTCAGTCCTCGTCTCGAATGCGGGCATGCACTTGCGCTTTCCTCCAGAGCGGTAGCAGCAGTGTCACGCAGTCCTCCGCGTGGATCAAAGGATCTATGGTTTTCCCTCGAGTCTTTCCCACGAGGCTTTCCCACGAGGCTTTCCCACAGGGCTGTCCCACGTGCACACGTGGTGGGAGTCGATCCTCGGCTTGAACGTCAAGGCAGTGCAGGGAAAACAGGTTCCTCTGGAATGGACTGACACATCTGGGGGACTCTTGGAATGGTGGCACGACCCTGGAGTTCCTCTCGCCTTTCCTGTGGAGAGCGCCTCCTCTTGAGATGCGACGGGAACGCCGGGAATTCTTTCCCTACGAAACAGGGAAAGGATCCCTCATCTCGAGCTAGGAGGCGGAAACGGGGCTCCACTGGATGTGTGCGGGACACCTTGTGCTTCCTCTCGAGTGGAGACGGGTATGTCGGGGAACTTCTTGAGTTGCAGCAAGGGTGTGAAGGACCCTTTGGAAGTTCCAGTGGTTAGATGTGATTGGCCTCGAGAAGCCTCAGCGGAAATGGGCCTCATCTCGCCTGGAGGGCAAAACCTCCTGGATTTTCTCGAGTTGCGGCAGGTGCTCTCGACTTACGACGGGGACCTCAGGGAACCGCTCTGGTGGCCTCAGGAAAGGCCAGTCCCCATGCGAGTTCCTCGGTGGCCTCTCGGGATTCCTCTCCCGTCGATGCCGGGGCCTAAGACGTTGTGTGGAGTCGGGGCCGGAACCTGAGGATTCCTCTCCAGTGCTGACATGGATCTTGGGGTACGTCTGGAGTCTCCCCAGGGGAGTCAGTCCTCGTCTCGAATGCGGGCATGCATTGCGCTTTCCTCCAGAGCAGTAGCAGCAGTGTCACGCAGTCCGCCGCGTGGAACAAAGGATGTTTTTTTTTCCCTCGAGTCTTTCCCACGAGGCTTTCCCACGAGGCTTTCCCACAGGGCTGTCCCACGTGTACACGTGGTGGGAGTCGATCCTCGGCTTGAACGTCAAGGCAGTGCAGGGAAAACAGGTTCCTCTGGAATGGACTGACACATCTGGGTGACTCTTGGAATGGTGGCACGACCCTGCAGTTCCTCTCGCCTTTCCTGTAGAGAGGGCCTCCTCTTGAGATGCGACGGGAACGCCAGGAATTCTTTCCCTACGAAACAGGGAAAGGATCCCTCATCTCGAGCTAGGAGGCGGAAACGGGGCTCCCCTGGATGTGTGCGGGACCCACGTGCTTCCTCTCGAGTGGGACGGGTATGTCGGGGAACTTCTTGAGTTGCAGCAAGGGTGTGAAGGACCGTTTGGAAGTTCCAGTGGTTAGACGTGATTAGCCTCGAGAAGCCACAGCGGAAATGGGCCTCATCTCGCCTGGAGGGCAAAACCTCCTGGATTTTCTCGAGTTGCGCCAGGTGCTCTCGACTTACGACGGGGACCTCAGGGACCCGCTCTGGTGGCCTCAGGAAAGGCCAGTCCCCATGCGAGTTCCTCGGGGGCCTCTCGGGATTCCTCTCCCGTCGATGCCGGGGCCTAAGACCTTGTGTGGAGTCGGGGCCGGCACCTGAGGATTCCTCTCCAGTGCTGACATGGATCTTGGGGTACTTCTGGAGTCTCCCCAGGGGCGTCAGTCCTCGTCTCGAATGCGGGCATGCACTTGCGCTTTCCTCCAGAGCGGTAGCAGCAGTGTCACGCAGTCCGCCGCGTGGATCAAAGGATCTATGGTTTTCCCTCGAGTCTTTCCCACGAGGCTTTCCCACGAGGCTTTCCCACAGGGCTTCCCACGTGCACACGTGGTGGGAGTCGATCCTCGGCTTGAACGTCAAGGCAGTGAAGGGAAAACAGGTTCCTCTGGAATGGACTGACACATCTGGGGGACTCTTGGAATGGTGGCACGACCCTGGAGTTCCTCTCGCCTTTCCTGTGGAGAGCGCCTCCTCTTGAGATGCGACGGGAACGCCGGGAAATCTTTCCCTACGAAACAGGGAAAGGATCCCTCATCTCGATCTAGGAGGCGGAAACGGGGCTCCCCTGGATGTGTGCGGGACACCACGTGCTTCCTCTCGAGTGGAGACGGGTATGTCGGGGAACTTCTTGAGTTGCAGCAAGGGTGTGAAGGACCCTTTGGAAGGTCCAGTGGGTAGATGTGATTGGCCTCGAGAAGCCTCAGCGGAAATGGGCCTCATCTCGGTGGAGGGCAAAACCTCCTGGATTTTCTCGAGTTGCGGCTGGTGCTCTCGACTTACGACGGGGATCTCAGGGACCCGCTCTGGTGGCCTCAGGAAAGGCCAGTCCCCATGCGAGTTCCTCGGGGGCCTCTCGGGATTCCTCTCCCGTCGATGCCGGGGCCTAAGACCTTGTGTGGAGTCGGGGCCGGAACCTGAGGATTCCTCTCCAGTGCTGACATGGATCTTGGGGTACTTCTGGAGTCTCCCCAGGGGAGTCAGTCCTCGTCTCGAATGCGGGCATGCACTTGCGCTTTACCCCAAAGCGGTAGCAGCAGTGTCACGCAGTCCGCCGCGAGGATCAAAGGATCTATGGTTTTCCCTCGAGTCTTTCCCACGAGTCTTTCCCACGAGGCTTTCCCACGAGGCTTTCCCACAGGGCTGTCCCACGTGCACACGTGGTGGGAGTCGATCCTCGGCTTGAACGTCAAGGCAGTGCAGGGAAAACAGGTTCCTCTGGAATGGACTGACACATCTGGGGGACTCTTGGAATGGTGGCACGACCCTGGAGTTCCTCTCGCCTTTCCTGTGGAGAGCGCCTCCTCTTGAGATGTGACGGGAACGCCGGGAATTCTTTCCCTACGAAACACGAAAGGATCCCTCATCTCGAGATAGGAGGCGGAAACGAGTCTCCCCTGGATGTGTGCGGGACACCACGTGCTTCCTCTCGAGTGCAGACGGGTATGTCGGGGAACTTCTTGAGTTGCAGCAAGGGTGTGAAGGACCCTTTGGAAGTTCCAGTGGTTAGATGTGATTGGCCTCGAGAAGCCTCAGCGGAAATGGGCCTCATCTCTCCTGGAGGGCAAAACCTCCTGGATTTTCTCGAGTTGCGGCAGGTGCTCTCGACATACGACGGGGACCTCAGGGACCCGCTCTGGTGGCCTCAGGAAAGGCCAGTCCTCATGCGAGTTCCTCGGGGGACTCTCGGGATTCCTCTCCCATCGATGCCGGGGCCTAAGACCTTGTGTGGATTCGGGGCCGGAACCTGAGGGTTCCTCTCCAGTGCTGACATGGATCTTGGGGTACTTTTGGAGTCTCCCCAGGGGAGTCAGTCCTCGTCTCGAATGCGGGCATGCACTTGCGCTTTCCTCCAGAGCGGTAGCAGCAGTGTCACGCAGTCCGCCGCGTGGATCAAAGGATGTATGGTTTTCCCTTGAGTCTTTCCCACGAGGCTTTCCCACGAGGCTTTCCCACAGGGCTGTCCCACGTGCACACGTGGTGGGAGTCGATCCTCGGCTTGAACGTCAAGGCAGTGCAGGGAAAACAGGTTCCTCTGGAATGGACTGACACATCTGGGGGACTCTTGGAATGGTGGCACGACCCTGGAGTTCCTCTCGCCTTTCCTGTGGAGAGCGCCTCCTCTTGAGATGCGACGGGAACGCCGGGAATTCTTTCCCTACGAAACAGGGAAAGGATCCCTCATCTCGAGATAGGAGGCGGAAACGGGTCTCCCCTGGATGTGTGCGGGACACCACGTGCTTCCTCTCGAGTGCAGACGGGTATGTCGGGGAACTTCTTGAGTTGCAGCAAGGGTGTGAAGGACCCTTTGGAAGTTCCAGTGGTTAGATGTGATTGGCCTCGAGAAGCCTCAGCGGAAATGGGCCTCATCTCGCCTGGAGGGCAAAACCTCCTGGATTTTCTCGAGTTGCGGCAGGTGCTCTCGACATACGACGGGGACCTCAGGGACCCGCTCTGGTGGCCTCAGGAAAGGCCAGTCCCCATGCGAGTTCCTCGGGGGCGTCTCGGGATTCCTCTCTCGGCGATGCCGGGGCCTAAGACCTTGTGTGGAGTTGGGGCCGGAACCTGAGGATTCCTCTCCAGTGCTGACATGGATCATGGGGTACTTCTGGAGGCTCCCCAGGTGAGTCAGTCCTCGTCTCGAATGCGGGCATGCACTTGCGCGTTCCTCCAGAGCGGTAGCAGCAGTGTCACGCAGTCCGCCGCGTGGATCAAAGGATCTATGGTTTTCCTTCGAGTCTTTCCCACGAGGCTTTCCCACGAGGCTTTCCCACAGGGCTGTCCCACGTGCACACGTGGTGGGAGTCGATCCTCGGCTTGAACGTCAAGGCAGTGCAGGGAAAACAGGTTCCTCTGGAATGGACTGACACATCTGGGGGACTCTTGGAATGGTGGCATGACCCTGGAGTTCCTCTCGCCTTTCCTGTGGAGAGCGCCTCCTCTTGAGATGCGACGGGAACGCCGGGAATTCTTTCCCTACGAAACAGGGAAAGGATCCCTCATCTCGAGCTAGGAGGCGGAAACGGGGCTCCCCTGGATGTGTGCGGGACCCACGTGCTTCCTCTCGAGTGGAGACGGGTATGTCGGGGAACTTATTGAGTTGCAGCAAGGGTGTGAAGGACCCTTTGGAAGTTCCAGAGGTTAGACGTGATTAGCCTCGAGAAGCCTCAGCGGAAATGGGCCTCATCTCGCCTGGAGGGCAAAACCTCCTGGATTTTCTCGAGTTTCGGCAGGTGCTCTCGACTTACGACGGGGACCTCAGGGACCCGCTCTGGTGGCCTCAGGAAAGACCAGTCCCCATGCGAGTTCCTCGGGGGCCTCTCGGGATTCCTCTACCGTTGTTGCCGGGGCCTAAGACCTTGTGTGGAGTCGGGGCCGGAACCTGAGGATTCCTCTCCAGTGCTGACATGGATCTTGGGGTACTTCTGGAGTCTCCCCAGGGGAGTCAGTCCTCGTCTCGAATGCGGGCATGCACTTGCGCTTTCCTCCAGAGCGGTAGCAGCAGTGTCACGCAGTCCGCCGCTTGGATCAAAGGATCTATGGTTTTCCCTCGAGTCTTTCCCACGAGGCTTTCCCACGAGGCTTTCCCACAGGGCTGTCCCACGTGCACACGTGGTGGGAGTCGATCCTCGGCTTGAACGTCAAGGCAGTGCATGGAAAACAGGTTCCTCTGGAATGGACTGACACATCTGGGGGACTCTTGGAATGGTGGCACGACCCTGGAGTTCCTCTCGACTTTCCTGTGGAGAGCGCCTCCTCTTGAGATGCGACGGGAAAGCCGGGAATTCTTTCCCTACGAAACAGGGAAAGGATCCCTCATCTCGAGCTAGGAGGCGGAAACGGGGCTCCCCTGGATGTGTGCGGGACACCACGTGCTTCCTCTCGAGTCGAGACGGGTATGTCGGGTAACTTCTTGAGTTGCAGCAAGTGTGTGAAGGACCCTTTGGAAGTTCCAGTGGTTAGATGTGATTGGCCTCGAGAAGCCTCAGCGGAAATGGGCCTCATCTCGCCTGGAGGGCAAAACCTCCTGGATTTTCTCGAGATGCGGCAGGTGCTCTCGACTTACGACGGGGACCTCAGGGAACCGCTCTGGTGGCCTCAGGAAAGGCCAGTCCCCATGCGAGTTCCACTGGGGCCTCTCGGGATTCCTCTCCCGTCGGTGCCGGGGCCTAAGACCTTGTGTGGAGTCGGGGCCGGAACCTGAGGATTCCTCTCCAGTGCTGACATGGATCTTGGGGTACTTCTGGAGTCTCCCCATGGGAGTCAGTGCTCGTCTCGAATGCGGGCATGCACTTGTGCTTTCCTCCAGAGCGGTAGCAGCAGTGTCACGCAGTCCGCCGCGTGGATCAAAGGATCTATGGTTTTCCCTCGAGTCTTTCCCACGAGGCTTTCCCACGAGGCTTTCCCACAGGGCTGTCCCACGTGCACACGTGGTGGGAGTCGATCCTCGGCTTGAACGTCAAGGCCATGCAGGGAAAACAGTTTCCTCTGGAATGGACTGACACATCAGGGGGACTCTTGGAATGGTGTCACGACCCTGGAGTTCTTCTCTCCTTTCCTGTGGAGAGCGCCTCCTCTTGAGATGCGACGGGAACGCCGGGAATTCTTTCCCTACGAAACAGGGAAAGGATCCCTCATCTCGAGCTAGGAGGCGGAAACGGGGATCCCCTGGATGTGTGCGGGACCCCACTCGCTTCCTCTCGAGTGGAGACGGGTATGTCGGGGAACTTCCTGAGTTGCAGCAATGGTGTGAAGGACCCTTTGGAAGTTCCAGTGGTTAGATGTGATTGGCCTAGAGAAGCCTCAGCGGAAATGGGCCTCATCTCGCCTGGAGGGAAAAACCTCCTGGATTTTCTCGAGTTGGGGCAGGTGCTCTCGACTTACGACGGGGACCTCTGGGAACCGCTCTGGTGGCCTCAGGAAAGGCCAGTCCCCATGCGAGTTCCTCGGGGGCGTCTCGGGATTCCTCTGCCGTCGATGCTGGGGCCTAAGACCTTGTGTGGAGTCGGGGCCGGAACCTGAGGATTCCTCTCCAGTGCTGACATGGATCTTGGGGTACTTCTGGAGTCTCCCCAGGGGAGTCAGTCCTCGTCTCGAATGTGGGCATGCACTTGCGCTTTCCTCCAGAGCGGTAGCAGCAGTGTCACGCAGTCCGCCGCGTGGATCAAAGGATCTATGGTTTTCCCTCGAGTCTTTCCCACGAGGCTTTCCCACGAGGCTTTCCCACAGGGCTGTCCCACGTGCACACGTGGTGGGAGTCGATCCTCTGCTTGAAAGTCAAGGCAGTGCAGGGAAAACTGTTTCCTCTGGAATGGACTGACACATCTGGGGGACTCTTGGAATGGTGTCACGACCCTGGAGTTCCTCTCGCCTTTCCTGTGGAGAGCGCCTCCTCTTGAGATGCGACGGGAACGCCGGGAATTCTTTCCCTACGAAACAGGGAAAGGATCCCTCATCTCGAGCTAGGAGGCGGAAACGGGGCTCCCCTGGATGTGTGCGGGACCCACGTGCTTCCTCTCGAGTGGAGACGGGTATGTCGGGGAACTTCTTAAGTTGCAGCAAGGGTGTGAAGGACCCTTTGGAAGTTCCAGTGGTTAGACGTGATTAGCCTCGAGAAGCCTCAGCGGAAATGGGCCTCATCTCGCCTGGAGGGCAAAACCTCCTGGATTTTCTCGAGTTGCGGCAGGTGCTCTCGACTTACGACGGGGACCTCAGGGACCCGCTCTGGTGGCCTCAGGAAAGGCCAGTCCCCATGCGAGTTCCTCGGGGGCCTCTCGGGATTCCTTTCCCGTCGATGCCGGGGCCTAAGACCTTGTGTGGAGTCGGGGCCGGAACCTCAGGATTCCTCTCCAGTGCTGACATGGATCTTGGGGTATTTCTGGAGTCTCCTCATGGGAGTCAGTGCTCGTCTCGCATGCTGGCATGCACTTGTGCTTTCCTCCAGAGCGGTAGCAGCAGTGTCACGCAGTCCGCCGCGTGGATCAAAGGATCTATGGTTTTCCCTCGAGTCTTTCCCACGAGGCTTTCCCACGAGGCTTTCCCACAGGGCTGTCCCACGTGCACACGTGGTGGGAGTCGATCCTCGGCTTGAACGTCAGGGCCGAGCAGGGAAAACAGTTTCCTCTGGAATGGACTGACACATCAGGGGGACTCTTGGAATGGTGTCACGACCCTGGAGTTCTTCTCGCCTTTCCTGTGGAGAGCGCCTCCTCTTGAGATGCGACGGGAACGCCGGGAATTCATTCCCTACGAAACAAGGAAAGGATCCCTCATCTCGAGCTAGGAGGCGGAAACGGGGCTCCCCTGGATGTGTGCAGGACCCCACGCGCTTCCTCTCGAGTGGAGACGGGTATGTCGGGGAACTTCTTGAGTTGCAGCAATGGTGTGAAGGACCCTTTGGAAGTTCCAGTGGTTAGATGTGATTGGCCTCGAGAAGCCTCAGCGGAAATGGGCCTCATCTCGCCTGGAGGGCAAAACCTCCTGGATTTTCTCGAGTTGCGGCAGGTGCTCTCGACTTACGACGGGGACCTCAGGTAACCGCTCTGGTGGCCTCAGGAAAGGCCAGTCCCCATGCGAGTTCCTCGGGGGCGTCTCGGGATTCCTCTCCCGTCGATGCCGGGGCCTAAGACCTTGTGTGGAGTCGGGGCCGGAACCTGAGGATTCCTCTCCAGTGCTGACATGGATTTTGGGGTACTTCTGGAGTCGCCCCAGGGGAGTCAGTCCTCGTCTCGAATGCGGGCATGCACTTGCGCTTTCCTCCAGAGCGGTAGCAGCAGTGTCACGCAGTCCACCGCGTGGATCAAAGGATCTATGGTTTTCCCTCGAGTCTTTCCCACGAGGCTTTCCCACGAGGCTTTCCCACAGGGCTGTCCCACGTGCACACGTGGTGGGAGTCGATCCTCGGCTTGAACGTCAAGGCAGTGCAGGGAAAACAGGTTCCTCGGGAATGGACTGACACATCTGGGGGACTCTTGGAATGGTGGCACGACCCTGGAGTTCCTCTCGCCTTTCCTGTGGACAGCGCCTCCTCTTGAGATGCGACGGGAACGCCGGGAATTCTTTCCCTACGGAACAGGGAAAGGATCCCTCATCTCGAGCTAGGAGGCGGAAACGGGGCTCCCCTGGATGTGTGCTGGACCCACGTGCTTCCTCTCGAGTGGAGACGGGTATGTCCGGGAACTTCTTGAGTTGCAGCAAGGGTGTGAAGGACCCTTTGGAAGTTCCAGTGGTTAGACGTGATTAGCCTCGAGAAGCCTCATCGGAAATGGGCCCCATCTCGCCTGGAGGGCAAAACCTCCTGGATTTTCTCGAGTTGCGGCAGGTGCTCTCGACTTACGACGGGGACCTCAGGGACCCGCTCTGGTGGCCTCAGGAAAGGCTAGTCCCCATGCGAGTTCCTCGGGGGCCTCTCGGGATTCCTCTCCCGTCGATGCCGGGGCCTAAGACCTTGTGTGGATTCGGGGCCTGAACCTGAGGATTCCTCTCCAGTGCTGACATGGATCTTGGGGTACTTCTGGAGTCTCCCCACGGGAGTCAGTCCTCGTCTCGAATGCGGGCATGCAATTGCACTTTCCTCCAGAGCGGTAGCAGCAGTGTCACGCAGTCCGCCGCGTGGATCAAAGGATCTATGGTTTTCCCTCGAGTCTTTCCCACGAGGCTTTCCCACGAGGCTTTCCCACAGGGCTGTCCCACGTGCACACGTGGTGGGAGTCGATCCTCGGCTTGAACGTCAAGGCAGTGAAGGGAAAACAGGTTCCTCTGGAATGGACTGACACATCTGGGAGACTCTTGGAATGGTGGCACGACCCTGGAGTTCCTCTCGCCTTTCCTGTGGAGAGCGCCTCCTCTTGAGATGCGACGGGAACGCCGGGAATTCTTTCCCTACGAAACAGGGAAAGGATCCCTCATCTCGAGCTAGGAGGCGGAAACGGGGCTCCCCTGGATGTGTGCGGGACACCACGTGCTTCCTCTCGAGTGGAGACGGGTATGTCGGGGAACTTCTTGAGTTGCAGCAAGGGTGTGAAGGACCGTTTGGAAGTTCCAGTGGTTAGATGTGATTGGCCTCGATAAGCCTCAGCGGAAATGGGCCTCATCTCGCCTGGAGGGCAAAACCTCCTGGATTTTCTCGAGTTGCGGCAGGTGCTCTCGACTTACGACGGGGACCTCAGGGACCCGCTCTGGTGGCCTCAGGAAAGGCCAGTCCCCATGCGAGTTCCTCGGGGTCCTCTCGGGATTCCTCTACCGTTGTTGTCGGGGCCTAAGACCTTGTGTGGAGTCGGGGCCGGAACCTGAGGATTCCTCTCCAGTGCTGACATGGATCTTGGGGTACTTCTGGAGTCTCCCCAGGGGAGTCAGTCCTCGTCTCGAATGCGGGCATGCACTTGCGCTTTCCTCCAGAGCGGTAGCAGCAGTGTCACGCAGTCCCCCGCTTGGATCAAAGGATCTATGGTTTTCCCTCGAGTCTTTCCCACGAGGCTTTCCCACGAGGCTTTCCCACAGGGCTGTCCCACGTGCACACGTGATGGGAGTCGATCCTCGGCTTGAACGTCAAGGCAGTGCAGGGAAAACAGGTTCCTCTGGAATGGACTGACACATCTGGGGGACTCTTGGAATGGTGGCACGACCCTGGAGTTCCTCTCGCCTTTCCTGTGGAGAGCGCCTCCTCTTGAGATGCGACGGGAAAGCCGGGAATTCTTTCCCTACGAAAGAGGGAAAGGATCCCTCATCTCGAGCTAGGAGGCGGAAACGGGGCTCCCCTGGATGTGTGCGGGACACCACGTGCTTCCTCTCGAGTCGAGACGGGTATGTCGGGGAACTTCTTGAGTTGCAGCAAGTGTGTGAAGGACCCTTTGGAAGTTCCAGTGGTTAGATGTGATTGGCCTCGAGAAGCCTCAGCGGAAATGGGCCTCATCTCGCCTGGAGGGCAAAACCTCCTGGATTTTCTCGAGTTGCGGCAGGTGCTCTCGACTTACGACGGGGACCTCAGGGAACCGCTCTGGTGGCCTCAGGAAAGGCCAGTCCCCATGCGAGTTCCTCGGGGGCCTCTCGGGATTCCTCTCCCATCGATGCCGGGGCCTAAGACCTTGTGTGGAGTCGGGGCCGGAACCTGAGGATTCCTCTCCAGTGCTGACATGGATCTTGGGGTACTTCTGGAGTCTCCCCAGGGGAGTCAGTCCTCGTCTCGAATGCGGGCATGCACTTGCGCTTTCCTCCAGAGCGGTAGCAGCAGTGTCACGCAGTCTGCCGCGTGGATCAAAGGATCTATGGTTTTCCCTCGAGTCTTTCCCACGAGGCTTTCCCACGAGGCTTTCCCACAGGGCTGTCCCACGTGCACACGTGGTGGGAGTCGATCCTGGGCTTGAACGTCAAGGCAGTGCAGGGAAAAAAGGTTCCTCTGGAATGGACTGAAACATCTGGGGGACTCTTGGAATGGTGGCACCACCCTGGAGTTCCTCTCGCCTTTCATGCGGAGAGCGCCTCCTCTTGAGATGCGAGGGGAACGCCAGAATTCTTTCCCTATGAAACAGGGAAAGGATCCCTCATCTCGAGCTAGGAGGCGGAAACGGGGCTCCCCTGGATGTGTGCGGGACCCTCGTGCTTCCTCTCGAGTGGAGACGGGTATGGCGGGGAACTTCTTGAGTTGCAGTAAGGGTGTGAAGGACCCTTTGGAAGTTCCAGGTGTTAGATGTGATTAGCCTTGAGAACCCTCAGCGGAAATGGGCCTCATCTCGCCTGGAGGGCAAAACCTCCTGGATTTTCTCGAGTTGCGGCAGGTGCTCTCGACTTACGACGGGGATCTCGGGGACCCGCGCTGGTGGCCTCAGGAAAGGCCAGTCCCCATGCGAGTTCCTCGGGGGCCTCTCGGGATTCCTCTCCCATCGATGCCGGGGCCTAAGACGTTGTGTGGAGTCGGGGCCGGAACCTGAGGATTCCTCTCCAGTGCTGACATGGATCTTGGGGGACTTCTGGAGTCTCCCCAGGGGAGTCAGTCCTCGTCTCGAATGCGGGCATGCACTTGCGCTTTCCTCCAGAGCGGTAGCAGCAGTGACATGCAGTCCGCCGCGTGGATCAAAGGATGTTTGGTTTTCGCTCGAGTCTTTCCCACGAGGCTTTCCCACGAGGCTTTCCCACAGGGCTGTCCCACGTGCACACGTGGTGGGAGTCGATCCTCGGCTTGAACGTCAAGGCAGTGCAGGGAAAACAGGTTCCTCTGGAATGGACTGACACATCTGGGGGACTCTTGGAATGGTGTCACGACCCTGGAGTTCCTCTCGCATTTCCTGTGGAGAGGGCCTCCTCTTGACATGCGACGGGAACGCCGGGAATTCTTTCCCTACGAAACAGGGAAAGGATCCCTCATCTCGAGCTAGGAGGCGGAAACGGGGCTCCCCTGGATGTGTGCGGGACCCCACGTGCTTCCTCTCGAGTGGAGACGGGTATGTCGGGGAACTTCTTGAGTTGCAGCAAGGGTGTGAAGGACCCTTTGGAAGTTCCAGTGGTTAGATGTGGTTGGCCTCGAGAAGCCTCAGCGGAAATGGGCCTCATCTCGCCTGGAGGGCAAAACCTCCTGGATTTTCTCGAGTTGCGGCAGGTGCTCTCGACTTACGATGGGGACCTCAGGGACCCGCTCTGGTGGCCTCAGGAAAGGCCAGTCCCCATGCGAGTTCCTCGGGGGCCTCTCGGGATTCCTCTCCCGTCGATGCCGGGGCCTAAGACCTTGTGTGGAGTCGGGGCCGGAACCTGAGGATTCCTCTCCAGTGCTGACATGGATCTTGGGGTACTTCTGGAGTCTCCCCAGGGGAGTCAGTCCTCGTCTCGAATGCGGGCATGCATTGCGCTTTCCTCCAGAGAGGCAGCAGCAGTGTCACTCATTCCGCCCCGTGGATCAAAGGATCTATGGTTTTCCCTCGAGTCTTTCCCACGAGGCTTTCCCACGAGGCTTTCCCACAGGGCTGTCCCACGTGCACACGTGGTGGGAGTCGATCCTCAGCTTGAACGTCAAGGCAGTGCAGGGAAAACAGGTTCCTCTGGAATGGACTGACACATCTGGGGGACTCTTGGAATGGTGTCACGACCCTGGAGTTCCTCTCGCCTTTCCATTGGAGAGCGCCTCCTCTTGAGATGCGACGGGAACGCCGGGAATTCTTTCCCTACGAAACAGGGAAAGGATCCCTCATCTCGAGCTAGGAGGCGGAAACGGGGCTCCCCTGGATGTGTGCGGGACCCCACGTGCTTCCTCTCGAGTGGAGACGGGTATGTCGGGGAACTTCTTGAGTTGCAGCAATGGTGTGAAGGACCCTTTGCAAGTTCCAGTGGTTAGATGTGATTGGCCTCGAGAAGCCTCAGCGGAAATGGGCCTCATCTCGCCTGGAGGGCAAAACATCCTGGATTTTCTCGAGTTGCGGCAGGTGCTCTCGACTTACGACGGGGACCTCAGGGACCCGCTCTGGTGGCCTCAGGAAAGGCCAGTCCCCATGCGAGTTCCTCGGGGGCCTCTCGGGATTCCTCTCCCGTCGATGCCGGGGCCTAAGACCTTGTGTGGAGTCGGGGCCGGAACCTGAGGATTCCTCTCCAGTGCTGACATGGATCTTGGGGTACTTCTGGAGTCTCCACAGGGGCGTCAGTCCTCGTCTCGAATGCGGGCATGCACTTGCGCTTTCCTCCAGAGCGGTAGCAGCAGTGTCACGCAGTCCTCCGCGTGGATCAAAGGATCTATGGTTTTCCCTCGAGTCTTTCCCACGAGGCTTTCCCACGAGGCTTTCCCACAGGGCTGTCCCACGTGCACACGTGGTGGGAGTCGATCCTCGGCTTGAACGTCAAGGCAGTGCAGGGAAAACAGGTTCCTCTGGAATGGACTGACACATCTGGGGGACTCTTGGAATGGTGGCACGACCCTGGAGTTCCTCTCGCCTTTCCTGTGGAGAGCGCCTCCTCTTGAGATGCGACGGGAACGCCGGGAATTCTTTCCCTACGAAACAGGGAAAGGATCCCTCATCTCGAGCTAGGAGGCGGAAACGGGGCTCCACTGGATGTGTGCGGGACACCTTGTGCTTCCTCTCGAGTGGAGACGGGTATGTCGGGGAACTTCTTGAGTTGCAGCAAGGGTGTGAAGGACCCTTTGGAAGTTCCAGTGGTTAGATGTGATTGGCCTCGAGAAGCCTCAGCGGAAATGGGCCTCATCTCGCCTGGAGGGCAAAACCTCCTGGATTTTCTCGAGTTGCGGCAGGTGCTCTCGACTTACGACGGGGACCTCAGGGAACCGCTCTGGTGGCCTCAGGAAAGGCCAGTCCCCATGCGAGTTCCTCGGTGGCCTCTCGGGATTCCTCTCCCGTCGATGCCGGGGCCTAAGACGTTGTGTGGAGTCGGGGCCGGAACCTGAGGATTCCTCTCCAGTGCTGACATGGATCTTGGGGTACGTCTGGAGTCTCCCCAGGGGAGTCAGTCCTCGTCTCGAATGCGGGCATGCATTGCGCTTTCCTCCAGAGCAGTAGCAGCAGTGTCACGCAGTCCGCCGCGTGGAACAAAGGATGTTTTTTTTTCCCTCGAGTCTTTCCCACGAGGCTTTCCCACGAGGCTTTCCCACAGGGCTGTCCCACGTGTACACGTGGTGGGAGTCGATCCTCGGCTTGAACGTCAAGGCAGTGCAGGGAAAACAGGTTCCTCTGGAATGGACTGACACATCTGGGTGACTCTTGGAATGGTGGCACGACCCTGCAGTTCCTCTCGCCTTTCCTGTAGAGAGGGCCTCCTCTTGAGATGCGACGGGAACGCCAGGAATTCTTTCCCTACGAAACAGGGAAAGGATCCCTCATCTCGAGCTAGGAGGCGGAAACGGGGCTCCCCTGGATGTGTGCGGGACCCACGTGCTTCCTCTCGAGTGGGACGGGTATGTCGGGGAACTTCTTGAGTTGCAGCAAGGGTGTGAAGGACCGTTTGGAAGTTCCAGTGGTTAGACGTGATTAGCCTCGAGAAGCCACAGCGGAAATGGGCCTCATCTCGCCTGGAGGGCAAAACCTCCTGGATTTTCTCGAGTTGCGCCAGGTGCTCTCGACTTACGACGGGGACCTCAGGGACCCGCTCTGGTGGCCTCAGGAAAGGCCAGTCCCCATGCGAGTTCCTCGGGGGCCTCTCGGGATTCCTCTCCCGTCGATGCCGGGGCCTAAGACCTTGTGTGGAGTCGGGGCCGGCACCTGAGGATTCCTCTCCAGTGCTGACATGGATCTTGGGGTACTTCTGGAGTCTCCCCAGGGGCGTCAGTCCTCGTCTCGAATGCGGGCATGCACTTGCGCTTTCCTCCAGAGCGGTAGCAGCAGTGTCACGCAGTCCGCCGCGTGGATCAAAGGATCTATGGTTTTCCCTCGAGTCTTTCCCACGAGGCTTTCCCACGAGGCTTTCCCACAGGGCTTCCCACGTGCACACGTGGTGGGAGTCGATCCTCGGCTTGAACGTCAAGGCAGTGAAGGGAAAACAGGTTCCCCTGGAATGGACTGACACATCTGGGGGACTCTTGGAATGGTGGCACGACCCTGGAGTTCCTCTCGCCTTTCCTGTGGAGAGCGCCTCCTCTTGAGATGCGACGGGAACGCCGGGAAATCTTTCCCTACGAAACAGGGAAAGGATCCCTCATCTCGATCTAGGAGGCGGAAACGGGGCTCCCCTGGATGTGTGCGGGACACCACGTGCTTCCTCTCGAGTGGAGACGGGTATGTCGGGGAACTTCTTGAGTTGCAGCAAGGGTGTGAAGGACCCTTTGGAAGGTCCAGTGGTTAGATGTGATTGGCCTCGAGAAGCCTCAGCGGAAATGGGCCTCATCTCGGTGGAGGGCAAAACCTCCTGGATTTTCTCGAGTTGCGGCAGGTGCTCTCGACTTACGACGGGGATCTCAGGGACCCGCTCTGGTGGCCTCAGGAAAGGCCAGTCCCCATGCGAGTTCCTCGGGGGCCTCTCGGGATTCCTCTCCCGTCGATGCCGGGGCCTAAGACCTTGTGTGGAGTCGGGGCCGGAACCTGAGGATTCCTCTCCAGTGCTGACATGGATCTTGGGGTACTTCTGGAGTCTCCCCAGGGGAGTCAGTCCTCGTCTCGAATGCGGGCATGCACTTGCGCTTTACCCCAAAGCGGTAGCAGCAGTGTCACGCAGTCCGCCGCGAGGATCAAAGGATCTATGGTTTTCCCTCGAGTCTTTCCCACGAGTCTTTCCCACGAGGCTTTCCCACGAGGCTTTCCCACAGGGCTGTCCCACGTGCACACGTGGTGGGAGTCGATCCTCGGCTTGAACGTCAAGGCAGTGCAGGGAAAACAGGTTCCTCTGGAATGGACTGACACATCTGGGGGACTCTTGGAATGGTGGCACGACCCTGGAGTTCCTCTCGCCTTTCCTGTGGAGAGCGCCTCCTCTTGAGATGTGACGGGAACGCCGGGAATTCTTTCCCTACGAAACACGAAAGGATCCCTCATCTCGAGATAGGAGGCGGAAACGAGTCTCCCCTGGATGTGTGCGGGACACCACGTGCTTCCTCTCGAGTGCAGACGGGTATGTCGGGGAACTTCTTGAGTTGCAGCAAGGGTGTGAAGGACCCTTTGGAAGTTCCAGTGGTTAGATGTGATTGGCCTCGAGAAGCCTCAGCGGAAATGGGCCTCATCTCTCCTGGAGGGCAAAACCTCCTGGATTTTCTCGAGTTGCGGCAGGTGCTCTCGACATACGACGGGGACCTCAGGGACCCGCTCTGGTGGCCTCAGGAAAGGCCAGTCCTCATGCGAGTTCCTCGGGGGACTCTCGGGATTCCTCTCCCATCGATGCCGGGGCCTAAGACCTTGTGTGGATTCGGGGCCGGAACCTGAGGGTTCCTCTCCAGTGCTGACATGGATCTTGGGGTACTTTTGGAGTCTCCCCAGGGGAGTCAGTCCTCGTCTCGAATGCGGGCATGCACTTGCGCTTTCCTCCAGAGCGGTAGCAGCAGTGTCACGCAGTCCGCCGCGTGGATCAAAGGATGTATGGTTTTCCCTTGAGTCTTTCCCACGAGGCTTTCCCACGAGGCTTTCCCACAGGGCTGTCCCACGTGCACACGTGGTGGGAGTCGATCCTCGGCTTGAACGTCAAGGCAGTGCAGGGAAAACAGGTTCCTCTGGAATGGACTGACACATCTGGGGGACTCTTGGAATGGTGGCACGACCCTGGAGTTCCTCTCGCCTTTCCTGTGGAGAGCGCCTCCTCTTGAGATGCGACGGGAACGCCGGGAATTCTTTCCCTACGAAACAGGGAAAGGATCCCTCATCTCGAGATAGGAGGCGGAAACGGGTCTCCCCTGGATGTGTGCGGGACACCACGTGCTTCCTCTCGAGTGCAGACGGGTATGTCGGGGAACTTCTTGAGTTGCAGCAAGGGTGTGAAGGACCCTTTGGAAGTTCCAGTGGTTAGATGTGATTGGCCTCGAGAAGCCTCAGCGGAAATGGGCCTCATCTCGCCTGGAGGGCAAAACCTCCTGGATTTTCTCGAGTTGCGGCAGGTGCTCTCGACATACGACGGGGACCTCAGGGACCCGCTCTGGTGGCCTCAGGAAAGGCCAGTCCCCATGCGAGTTCCTCGGGGGCGTCTCGGGATTCCTCTCTCGGCGATGCCGGGGCCTAAGACCTTGTGTGGAGTTGGGGCCGGAACCTGAGGATTCCTCTCCAGTGCTGACATGGATCATGGGGTACTTCTGGAGGCTCCCCAGGTGAGTCAGTCCTCGTCTCGAATGCGGGCATGCACTTGCGCTTTCCTCCAGATTGGTAGCAGCAGTGTCACGCAGTCCGCCGCGTGGATCAAAGGATCTATGGTTTTCCTTCGAGTCTTTCCCACGATGCTTTCCCACGAGGCTTTCCCACAGGGCTGTCCCACGTGCACACGTGGTGGGAGTCGATCCTCGGCTTGAACGTCAAGGCAGTGCAGGGAAAACAGGTTCCTCTGGAATGGACTGACACATCTGGGGGACTCTTGGAATGGTGGCATGACCCTGGAGTTCCTCTCGCCTTTCCTGTGGAGAGCGCCTCCTCTTGAGATGCGACGGGAACGCCGGGAATTCTTTCCCTACGAAACAGGGAAAGGATCCCTCATCTCGAGCTAGGAGGCGGAAACGGGGCTCCCCTGGATGTGTGCGGGACCCACGTGCTTCCTCTCGAGTGGAGACGGGTATGTCGGGGAACTTATTGAGTTGCAGCAAGGGTGTGAAGGACCCTTTGGAAGTTCCAGAGGTTAGACGTGATTAGCCTCGAGAAGCCTCAGCGGAAATGGGCCTCATCTCGCCTGGAGGGCAAAACCTCCTGGATTTTCTCGAGTTTCGGCAGGTGCTCTCGACTTACGACGGGGACCTCAGGGACCCGCTCTGGTGGCCTCAGGAAAGACCAGTCCCCATGCGAGTTCCTCGGGGGCCTCTCGGGATTCCTCTACCGTTGTTGCCGGGGCCTAAGACCTTGTGTGGAGTCGGGGCCGGAACCTGAGGATTCCTCTCCAGTGCTGACATGGATCTTGGGGTACTTCTGGAGTCTCCCCAGGGGAGTCAGTCCTCGTCTCGAATGCGGGCATGCACTTGCGCTTTCCTCCAGAGCGGTAGCAGCAGTGTCACGCAGTCCGCCGCTTGGATCAAAGGATCTATGGTTTTCCCTCGAGTCTTTCCCACGAGGCTTTCCCACGAGGCTTTCCCACAGGGCTGTCCCACGTGCACACGTGGTGGGAGTCGATCCTCGGCTTGAACGTCAAGGCAGTGCATGGAAAACAGGTTCCTCTGGAATGGACTGACACATCTGGGGGACTCTTGGAATGGTGGCACGACCCTGGAGTTCCTCTCGACTTTCCTGTGGAGAGCGCCTCCTCTTGAGATGCGACGGGAAAGCCGGGAATTCTTTCCCTACGAAACAGGGAAAGGATCCCTCATCTCGAGCTAGGAGGCGGAAACGGGGCTCCCCTGGATGTGTGCGGGACACCACGTGCTTCCTCTCGAGTCGAGACGGGTATGTCGGGTAACTTCTTGAGTTGCAGCAAGTGTGTGAAGGACCCTTTGGAAGTTCCAGTGGGTAGATGTGATTGGCCTCGAGAAGCCTCAGCGGAAATGGGCCTCATCTCGCCTGGAGGGCAAAACCTCCTGGATTTTCTCGAGATGCGGCAGGTGCTCTCGACTTACGACGGGGACCTCAGGGAACCGCTCTGGTGGCCTCAGGAAAGGCCAGTCCCCATGCGAGTTCCACTGGGGCCTCTCGGGATTCCTCTCCCGTCGGTGCCGGGGCCTAAGACCTTGTGTGGAGTCGGGGCCGGAACCTGAGGATTCCTCTCCAGTGCTGACATGGATCTTGGGGTACTTCTGGAGTCTCCCCATGGGAGTCAGTGCTCGTCTCGAATGCGGGCATGCACTTGTGCTTTCCTCCAGAGCGGTAGCAGCAGTGTCACGCAGTCCGCCGCGTGGATCAAAGGATCTATGGTTTTCCCTCGAGTCTTTCCCACGAGGCTTTCCCACGAGGCTTTCCCACAGGGCTGTCCCACGTGCACACGTGGTGGGAGTCGATCCTCGGCTTGAACGTCAAGGCCATGCAGGGAAAACAGTTTCCTCTGGAATGGACTGACACATCAGGGGGACTCTTGGAATGGTGTCACGACCCTGGAGTTCTTCTCTCCTTTCCTGTGGAGAGCGCCTCCTCTTGAGATGCGACGGGAACGCCGGGAATTCTTTCCCTACGAAACAGGGAAAGGATCCCTCATCTCGAGCTAGGAGGCGGAAACGGGGATCCCCTGGATGTGTGCGGGACCCCACTCGCTTCCTCTCGAGTGGAGACGGGTATGTCGGGGAACTTCCTGAGTTGCAGCAATGGTGTGAAGGACCCTTTGGAAGTTCCAGTGGTTAGATGTGATTGGCCTAGAGAAGCCTCAGCGGAAATGGGCCTCATCTCGCCTGGAGGGAAAAACCTCCTGGATTTTCTCGAGTTGGGGCAGGTGCTCTCGACTTACGACGGGGACCTCTGGGAACCGCTCTGGTGGCCTCAGGAAAGGCCAGTCCCCATGCGAGTTCCTCGGGGGCGTCTCGGGATTCCTCTGCCGTCGATGCTGGGGCCTAAGACCTTGTGTGGAGTCGGGGCCGGAACCTGAGGATTCCTCTCCAGTGCTGACATGGATCTTGGGGTACTTCTGGAGTCTCCCCAGGGGAGTCAGTCCTCGTCTCGAATGTGGGCATGCACTTGCGCTTTCCTCCAGAGCGGTAGCAGCAGTGTCACGCAGTCCGCCGCGTGGATCAAAGGATCTATGGTTTTCCCTCGAGTCTTTCCCACGAGGCTTTCCCACGAGGCTTTCCCACAGGGCTGTCCCACGTGCACACGTGGTGGGAGTCGATCCTCTGCTTGAAAGTCAAGGCAGTGCAGGGAAAACTGTTTCCTCTGGAATGGACTGACACATCTGGGGGACTCTTGGAATGGTGTCACGACCCTGGAGTTCCTCTCGCCTTTCCTGTGGAGAGCGCCTCCTCTTGAGATGCGACGGGAACGCCGGGAATTCTTTCCCTACGAAACAGGGAAAGGATCCCTCATCTCGAGCTAGGAGGCGGAAACGGGGCTCCCCTGGATGTGTGCGGGACCCACGTGCTTCCTCTCGAGTGGAGACGGGTATGTCGGGGAACTTCTTAAGTTGCAGCAAGGGTGTGAAGGACCCTTTGGAAGTTCCAGTGGTTAGACGTGATTAGCCTCGAGAAGCCTCAGCGGAAATGGGCCTCATCTCGCCTGGAGGGCAAAACCTCCTGGATTTTCTCGAGTTGCGGCAGGTGCTCTCGACTTACGACGGGGACCTCAGGGACCCGCTCTGGTGGCCTCAGGAAAGGCCAGTCCCCATGCGAGTTCCTCGGGGGCCTCTCGGGATTCCTTTCCCGTCGATGCCGGGGCCTAAGACCTTGTGTGGAGTCGGGGCCGGAACCTCAGGATTCCTCTCCAGTGCTGACATGGATCTTGGGGTATTTCTGGAGTCTCCTCATGGGAGTCAGTGCTCGTCTCGCATGCTGGCATGCACTTGTGCTTTCCTCCAGAGCGGTAGCAGCAGTGTCACGCAGTCCGCCGCGTGGATCAAAGGATCTATGGTTTTCCCTCGAGTCTTTCCCACGAGGCTTTCCCACGAGGCTTTCCCACAGGGCTGTCCCACGTGCACACGTGGTGGGAGTCGATCCTCGGCTTGAACGTCAGGGCCGAGCAGGGAAAACAGTTTCCTCTGGAATGGACTGACACATCAGGGGGACTCTTGGAATGGTGTCACGACCCTGGAGTTCTTCTCGCCTTTCCTGTGGAGAGCGCCTCCTCTTGAGATGCGACGGGAACGCCGGGAATTCATTCCCTACGAAACAAGGAAAGGATCCCTCATCTCGAGCTAGGAGGCGGAAACGGGGCTCCCCTGGATGTGTGCAGGACCCCACGCGCTTCCTCTCGAGTGGAGACGGGTATGTCGGGGAACTTCTTGAGTTGCAGCAATGGTGTGAAGGACCCTTTGGAAGTTCCAGTGGTTAGATGTGATTGGCCTCGAGAAGCCTCAGCGGAAATGGGCCTCATCTCGCCTGGAGGGCAAAACCTCCTGGATTTTCTCGAGTTGCGGCAGGTGCTCTCGACTTACGACGGGGACCTCAGGTAACCGCTCTGGTGGCCTCAGGAAAGGCCAGTCCCCATGCGAGTTCCTCGGGGGCGTCTCGGGATTCCTCTCCCGTCGATGCCGGGGCCTAAGACCTTGTGTGGAGTCGGGGCCGGAACCTGAGGATTCCTCTCCAGTGCTGACATGGATTTTGGGGTACTTCTGGAGTCGCCCCAGGGGAGTCAGTCCTCGTCTCGAATGCGGGCATGCACTTGCGCTTTCCTCCAGAGCGGTAGCAGCAGTGTCACGCAGTCCACCGCGTGGATCAAAGGATCTATGGTTTTCCCTCGAGTCTTTCCCACGAGGCTTTCCCACGAGGCTTTCCCACAGGGCTGTCCCACGTGCACACGTGGTGGGAGTCGATCCTCGGCTTGAACGTCAAGGCAGTGCAGGGAAAACAGGTTCCTCGGGAATGGACTGACACATCTGGGGGACTCTTGGAATGGTGGCACGACCCTGGAGTTCCTCTCGCCTTTCCTGTGGACAGCGCCTCCTCTTGAGATGCGACGGGAACGCCGGGAATTCTTTCCCTACGGAACAGGGAAAGGATCCCTCATCTCGAGCTAGGAGGCGGAAACGGGGCTCCCCTGGATGTGTGCTGGACCCACGTGCTTCCTCTCGAGTGGAGACGGGTATGTCCGGGAACTTCTTGAGTTGCAGCAAGGGTGTGAAGGACCCTTTGGAAGTTCCAGTGGTTAGACGTGATTAGCCTCGAGAAGCCTCATCGGAAATGGGCCCCATCTCGCCTGGAGGGCAAAACCTCCTGGATTTTCTCGAGTTGCGGCAGGTGCTCTCGACTTACGACGGGGACCTCAGGGACCCGCTCTGGTGGCCTCAGGAAAGGCTAGTCCCCATGCGAGTTCCTCGGGGGCCTCTCGGGATTCCTCTCCCGTCGATGCCGGGGCCTAAGACCTTGTGTGGATTCGGGGCCTGAACCTGAGGATTCCTCTCCAGTGCTGACATGGATCTTGGGGTACTTCTGGAGTCTCCCCACGGGAGTCAGTCCTCGTCTCGAATGCGGGCATGCAATTGCACTTTCCTCCAGAGCGGTAGCAGCAGTGTCACGCAGTCCGCCGCGTGGATCAAAGGATCTATGGTTTTCCCTCGAGTCTTTCCCACGAGGCTTTCCCACGAGGCTTTCCCACAGGGCTGTCCCACGTGCACACGTGGTGGGAGTCGATCCTCGGCTTGAACGTCAAGGCAGTGAAGGGAAAACAGGTTCCTCTGGAATGGACTGACACATCTGGGAGACTCTTGGAATGGTGGCACGACCCTGGAGTTCCTCTCGCCTTTCCTGTGGAGAGCGCCTCCTCTTGAGATGCGACGGGAACGCCGGGAATTCTTTCCCTACGAAACAGGGAAAGGATCCCTCATCTCGAGCTAGGAGGCGGAAACGGGGCTCCCCTGGATGTGTGCGGGACACCACGTGCTTCCTCTCGAGTGGAGACGGGTATGTCGGGGAACTTCTTGAGTTGCAGCAAGGGTGTGAAGGACCGTTTGGAAGTTCCAGTGGTTAGATGTGATTGGCCTCGATAAGCCTCAGCGGAAATGGGCCTCATCTCGCCTGGAGGGCAAAACCTCCTGGATTTTCTCGAGTTGCGGCAGGTGCTCTCGACTTACGACGGGGACCTCAGGGACCCGCTCTGGTGGCCTCAGGAAAGGCCAGTCCCCATGCGAGTTCCTCGGGGTCCTCTCGGGATTCCTCTACCGTTGTTGTCGGGGCCTAAGACCTTGTGTGGAGTCGGGGCCGGAACCTGAGGATTCCTCTCCAGTGCTGACATGGATCTTGGGGTACTTCTGGAGTCTCCCCAGGGGAGTCAGTCCTCGTCTCGAATGCGGGCATGCACTTGCGCTTTCCTCCAGAGCGGTAGCAGCAGTGTCACGCAGTCCCCCGCTTGGATCAAAGGATCTATGGTTTTCCCTCGAGTCTTTCCCACGAGGCTTTCCCACGAGGCTTTCCCACAGGGCTGTCCCACGTGCACACGTGATGGGAGTCGATCCTCGGCTTGAACGTCAAGGCAGTGCAGGGAAAACAGGTTCCTCTGGAATGGACTGACACATCTGGGGGACTCTTGGAATGGTGGCACGACCCTGGAGTTCCTCTCGCCTTTCCTGTGGAGAGCGCCTCCTCTTGAGATGCGACGGGAAAGCCGGGAATTCTTTCCCTACGAAAGAGGGAAAGGATCCCTCATCTCGAGCTAGGAGGCGGAAACGGGGCTCCCCTGGATGTGTGCGGGACACCACGTGCTTCCTCTCGAGTCGAGACGGGTATGTCGGGGAACTTCTTGAGTTGCAGCAAGTGTGTGAAGGACCCTTTGGAAGTTCCAGTGGTTAGATGTGATTGGCCTCGAGAAGCCTCAGCGGAAATGGGCCTCATCTCGCCTGGAGGGCAAAACCTCCTGGATTTTCTCGAGTTGCGGCAGGTGCTCTCGACTTACGACGGGGACCTCAGGGAACCGCTCTGGTGGCCTCAGGAAAGGCCAGTCCCCATGCGAGTTCCTCGGGGGCCTCTCGGGATTCCTCTCCCATCGATGCCGGGGCCTAAGACCTTGTGTGGAGTCGGGGCCGGAACCTGAGGATTCCTCTCCAGTGCTGACATGGATCTTGGGGTACTTCTGGAGTCTCCCCAGGGGAGTCAGTCCTCGTCTCGAATGCGGGCATGCACTTGCGCTTTCCTCCAGAGCGGTAGCAGCAGTGTCACGCAGTCTGCCGCGTGGATCAAAGGATCTATGGTTTTCCCTCGAGTCTTTCCCACGAGGCTTTCCCACGAGGCTTTCCCACAGGGCTGTCCCACGTGCACACGTGGTGGGAGTCGATCCTCGGCTTGAACGTCAAGGCAGTGCAGGGAAAACAGGTTTCTCTGGAATGGACTGACACATCTGGGGGACTCTTGGAATGGTGGCACGACCCTGGAGTTCCTCTCGCCTTTCCTGTGGAGAGCGCCTCCTCTTGAGATGCGACGGGAACGCCGGGAATTCTTTCCCTACGAAACAGGGAAAGGATCCCTCATCTCGAGCTAGGAGGCGGAAACGGGGCTCCCCTGGATGTGTTCGGGACCCACGTGATTCCTCTCGAGTGGAGACGGGTATGTCGGGGAATTTCTTGAGTTGCAGCAAGGGTGTGAAGGACCCTTTGGAAGTTCCAGTGGTTAGATGTGATTGGCCTCGAGAAGCCTCAACGGAAATGGGCCTCATCTCGCCTGGAGGGCAAAACCTCCTGGATTTTCTCGAGTTGCGGCAGGTGCTCTCGACTTACGACGGGGACCTCAGGGAACCGCTCTGGTGGCCTCAGGAAAGGCCAGTCCCCATGCGAGTTCCTCGGGGTCCTCTCGGGATTCCTCTCCCTTCGATGCCGGGGCCTAAGACCTTGTGTGGAGTCGGGGCCGGAACCTGAGGATTCCTCTCCAGTGCTGACATGGATCTTGGGGTATTTCTGGAGTCTCCTCATGGGAGTCAGTGCTCGTCTCGCATGCTGGCATGCACTTGTGCTTTCCTCCAGAGCGGTAGCAGCAGTGTCACGCAGTCCGCCGCGTGGATCAAAGGATCTATGGTTTTCCCTCGAGTCTTTCCCACGAGGCTTTCCCACGAGGCTTTCCCACAGGGCTGTCCCACGTGCACAAGTGGTGGGAGTCGATCCTCGGCTTGAACGTCAGGGCCGTGCAGGGAAAACAGTTTCCTCTGGAATGGACTGACACATCAGGGGGACTCTTGGAATGGTGTCACGACCCTGGAGTTCTTCTCGCCTTTCCTGTGGAGAGCGCCTCCTCTTGAGATGCGACGGGAACGCCGGGAATTCTTTCCCTACGAAACAAGGAAAGGATCCCTCATCTCGAGCTAGGAGGCGGAAACGGGGCTCCCCTGGATGTGTGCAGGACCCCACGCGCTTCCTCTCGAGTGGAGACGGGTAGGTCGGGGAACTTCTTGAGTTGCAGCAAGGGTGTGAAGGACCCTTTGGAAGTTCCAGTGGTTAGATGTGATTGGCCTCGAGAAACCTCAGCGGAAATGGGCCTCATCTCGCCTGGAGGGCAAAACCTCCTGGATTTTCTCGAGTTGCGGCAGGTGCTCTCGACTTACGACGGGGACCTCAGGGAACCGCTCTGGTGGCCTCAGGAAAGGCCAGTCCCCATGCGAGTTCCTCGGGGGCGTCTCGGGATTCCTCTCCCGTCGATGCCGGGGCCTAAGACCTTGTGTGGAGTCGGGGCCGGAACCTGAGGATTCCTCTCCAGTGCTGACATGGATCTTGGGGTACTTCTGGAGTCTCCCCAGGGGAGTCAGTCCTCGTCTCGAATGCGGGCATGCACTTGCGCTTTCTTCCAGAGCGGTAGCAGCAGTGTCACGAAGTCCGCCGCGTGGATCAAAGGATCTATGGTTTTCCCTCGAGTCTTTCCCACGAGGCTTTCCCACGAGGCTTTCCCACAGGGCTGTCCCACGTGCACACGTGGTGGGAGTCGATCCTCGGCTTGAACGTCAAGGCAGTGCAGGGAAAACAGGTTCCTCTGGAATGGACTGACACATCTGGGGGACTCTTGGAATGGTGGTATGACCCTGGAATTGCTCTCGCCTTTCCTGTGGAGAGCGCCTCCTCTTGAGATGCGACGGGAACGCCGGGAATTCTTTCCCTACGAAACAGGGAAAGGATCCCTCATCTCGAGCTAGGAGTCGGAAACGGGGCTCCCCTGGATGTGTGAGGGACACCACGTGCTTCCTCTCGAGTGCAGACGGGTATGTCGGGGAACTTCTTGAGTTGCAGCAAGGGTGTGAAGGACCCTTTGGAAGTTCCAGTGTTTAGATGTGATTGGCCTCGAGAATCCTCAGCGGAAATGGGCCTCATCTCGCCTGGAGGGCAAAACCTCCTGGATTTTCTCGAGTTGCGGCAGGTGCTCTCGACTTACGATGGGGACCTCAGGGACCCGCTCTGGTGGCCTCAGGAAAGGCCAGTCCCCATGCGAGTTCCTCGGGGGCCTCTCGGGATTCCTCTCCCGTCGATGCCGGGGCCTAAGACCTTGTGTGGAGTCGGGGCCGGAACCTGAGGATTCCTCTCCAGTGCTGACATGGATCTTGGGGTACTTCTGGAGTCTCCCCAGGGGAGTCAGTCCTCGTCTCGAATGCGGGCATGCACTTGCGCTTTCCTCGAGAGCGGTAGCAGCAGTGTCACGCAGTCCGCCGCGTGGATCAAAGGATCTATGGTTTTCCCTCGAGTCTTTCCCACGAGGCTTTCCCACGAGGCTTTCCCACAGGGCTGTCCCACGTGCACACGTGGTGGGAGTCGATCCTCGGCTTGAACGTCAAGGCAGTGCAGGGAAAACAGGTTCCTCTGGAATGGACTGACACATCTGGGGGACTCTTGGAATGGTGGCACGACCCTGGTGTTCCTCTCTCCTTTCCTGTGGAGAGCGCCTCCTCTTGAGATGCGACGGGAACGCCGGGAATTCTTTCCCTACGAAACTGGGAAAGGATCCCTCATCTCGAGCTAGGAGGCGGAAACGGGGCTCCCCTGGATGTGTGCGGGACACCACGTGCTTCCTCTCGAGTGCAGACGGGTATGTCGGGGAACTTCTTGAGTTGCAGCAAGGGTGTGAAGGACCCTTTGCAAGTTCCAGTGGTTAGATGTGATTGGCCTCGAGAAGCCTCAGCGGAAATGGGCCTCATCTCGCCTGGAGGGCAAAACCTCCTGGATTTTCTCGAGTTGCGGCAGGTGCTCTCGACTTACGATGGGGACCTCAGGGACCCGCTCTGGTGGCCTCAGGAAAGGCCAGTCCCCATGCGAGTTCCTCGGCGGCCTCTCGGGATTCCTCTCCCGTCGATGCCGGGGCCTAAGACCTTGTGTGGATTCGGGGCCGGAACCTGAGGATTCCTCTCCATTGCTGACATGGATCTTGGGGTACTTCTGGAGTCTCCCCAGGGGAGTCAGTCCTCGTCTCGAATGCGGGCATGCACTTGCGCTTTCCTCCAGAGCGGTAGCAGCAGTGTCACGCAGTCCACCGCGTGGATCAAAGGATCTATGGTTTTCCCTCGAGTCTTTCCCACGAGGCTTTCCCACGAGGCTTTCCCACAGGGCTGTCCCACGTGCACACGTGGTGGGAGACGATCCTTGGCTTGAACGTCAAGGCAGTGCAGGGAAAACAGGTTCCTCTGGAATGGACTGACACATCTGGGGGACTCTTGGAATGGTGGCACGACCCTGGAGTTCCTCTCGCCTTTCCTGTGGAGAGCGCCTCCTCTTGAGATGCGCCGGGAACGCCGGGAATTCTTTCCCTACGAAACAGGGAAAGGATCCCTCATCTCGAGCTAGGAGGCGGAAACGAGGCTCCCCTGGATGTGTGCGGGACACCACGTGCTTCCTCTCGAGTGAAGACGGGTATGTCGGGGAATTTCTTGAGTTGCAGCAAGGGTGTTAAAGACTCTTTGGAAGTTCCAGTGGTTAGATGTGATTGGCCTCGAGAAGCCTCAACGGAAATGGGCCTCATCTCGCCTGGAGGGAAAAACCTCCTGGATTTTCTCGAGTGGCGGCAGGTGCTCTCGACTTACGACGGGGACCTCAGGGACCCGCTCTGGTGGCCTCAGGAAAGGCCAGTCCCCATGCGAGTTCCTCGAGGGCCTCTCGGGATTCCTCTCCCGTCGATGCCGTGGCCTAAGACCTTGTGTGGAGTCGGGGCCGGAACCTGAGGATTCCTCTCCAGTGCTGACATGGATCTTGGGGTACTTCTGGAGTCTCCCCAGGGGAGTCAGTCCTCGTCTCGAATGCGGGCATGCACTTGCGCTTTCCTCCAGAGCGGTAGCAGCAGTGTCACGCAGTCCGCCGCGTGGATCAAAGGATCTATGGTTTTCCCTCGAGTCTTTCCCACGAGGCTTTCCCACGAGGCTTTCCCACAGGGCTATCCCACGTGCACAGGTGGTGGGAGTCGATCCTCGGCTTGAACGTCAAGGCAGTGCAGGGAAAACAGGTTCCTCTGGAATGGACTGACACATCTGGGGGACTCTTGGAATGGTGGCACGACCCTGGAGTTCCTCTCGCCTTTCCTGTGGAGAGCGCCTCCTCTTGAGATGCGACGGGAACGCCGGGAATTCTTTCCCTACGAAACAGGGAAAGGATCCCTCATCTCGAGCTAGGAGGCGGAAACGGGGCTCCCCTGGATGTGTGCGGGACCCCACGTGCTTCCTCTCGAGTGGAGACGGGTATGTCGGGGAACTTCTTGAGTTGCAGCAAGGGTGTGAAGGACCCTTAGGAAGTTCAAGTGGTTAGACGTGATTAGCCTCGAGAAGCCTCAGGGGAAATGGGCCTCATCTCGCCTTTAGGGCAAAACCTCCTGGATTTTCTCGAGTTGCGGCAGGGGCTCTCGACTTACGACGGGGACCTCAGGGACCCGCTCTGGCGGCCTCAGGAAAGGCCAGTCCCCAAGCGAGTTACTCGGGGTCCTCTCGGGATTCCTCTCCCGTCGATGCCGGGGCCTAAGACCTTGTGTGCAGTCGAGGCCGGAACTTGAGGATTCCTCTCCAGTGCTGACATGGATCTTGGGCTACTTCTGGAGTCTCCCCAGGGGAGTCAGTCCTCGTCTCGAATGCGGGCATGCACTTGCGCTTTCCTCCAGAGCGGTAGCAGCAGTGTCACGCAGTCCGCCGCGTGGATCAAAGGATTTATGTTTTTCCCTCGAGTCTTTCCCACGAGGCTTTCCCACGAGGCTTTCCCACAGGGCTGTCCCACGTGCACACCTGGTGGGAGTCGATCCTCGGCTTGAACGTCAAGGCAGTGCAGGGAAAACAGGTTCCTCTGGAATGGACTGACACATCTGGGGGTCTCATGGAATGCTGGCACGACCCTGGAGTTCCTCTCGCCTTTCCTGTGGAGAGCGCCTCCTCTTGAGATGCGACGGGAACGCCGGGAATTCTTTCCCTACGAAACATGGAAAGGATCCCTCATCTCGAGCTAGGAGGCGGAAACGGGGCTCCCCTGGATGTGTGCGGGACCCCACGTGCTTCCTCTCGAGTGGAGACGGGTATGTCGCGAAACTGCTTGAGATGCAGCAAGGGTGTGAAGGACCCTTTGGAAGTTCCAGTGGTTAGATGTGATTGGCCTCGAGAAGCCTCAGCGGAAATGGGCCTCATCTCGCCTGGAGGGCAAAACCTCCTGGATTTTCTCGAGTTGCGGCAGGTGCTCTCCACTTACGACGGGGACCTCAGGGACCCGCTCTGGAGGCCTCAGGAAAGGCCAGTCCCCATGCGAGTTCCTCGGGGGCCTCTCGGGATTCCTCTCCCGTCGATGCCGGGGCCTAAGACCTTGTGTGGAGTCGGGGCCGGAACCTGAGGATTCCTCTCCAGTGCTGACATCGATCTTGGGGTACTTCAGGAGTCTACCCAGGGGAGTCAGAACTCGTCTCGAATGCGGGCATGCACTTGCGCTTTCCTCCATAGCGGTAGCAGCAGTGTCACGCAGTCCGCCGCGTGGATCAAAGGATCTATGGTTTTCCCTCGAGTCTTTCCCACGAGGCTTTCCCACGGGGCTTTCCCACAGGGCTGTCCCACGTGCACACGTGGTGGGAGTCGATCGTCGGCTTGAACGTCAAGGCAGTGCAGGGAAAACAGGTTCCTCTGGAATGGACTGACACATCTGGGGGACTCTTGGAATGGTGGCACGACCCTGGAGTTCCTCTCGCCTTTCCTGTGGAGAGCGCCTCCTCTTGAGATGCGACGGGAACGCCGGGAATTCTTTTCCTTCGAAACATGGAAAGGATCCCTCATCTCGAGCTAGGAGGCGGAAACGGGGCTCCCCTGGATGTGTGCGGGACCCTCCTGCTTCCTCTCGAGTGGAGACGGGTATGTCGGGGAGCTTCTTGAGTTGCAGCAAGGGTGTAAGGACCCTTTGAAAGTTCCAGTGGTTAGATGTGATTAGCCTCGAGAAGCCTCAGCGGAAATGGGCCTCATCTCGCCTGGAGGGCAAAACCTCCTGGATTTTCTCGAGTTGCGGCAGTTGCTCTCGACTTACGACGGGGACCTCAGGGACCCGCTCTGGTGGCCTCAGGAAAGGCCAGTCCCCATGCGAGTTCCTCGGGGGCCACTCGGGATTCCTCTCCCGTCGATGCCGGGGCCTAAGACCTTGTGTGGAGTCGGGGCCGGAACCTGAGGATTCCTCTCCAGTGCTGACATGGATCTTGGGGTACTTCTGGAGTCTCCCCAGGGGAGTCAGTCCTCGTCTGGAATGCGGGCATGCACTTGCGCTTTCCTCCAGAGCGGTAGCAGCAGTGTCACGCAGTCCGCCGGGTGGATCAAAGGATCTATGGTTTTCCCTCGAGTCTTTCCCACGAGGCTTTCCCACGAGGCTTTCCCACAGGGCTGTCCCACGTGCACACGTGGTGGGAGTCGATCCTCGGCTTGAACGTCATGGCAGTGCAGGGAAAACAGGTTCCTCTGTAATGGACTGACACATCTGGGGGTCTCTTGGAATGCTGGCAAGACCCTGGAGTTCCTCTCGCCTTTCCTGTGAAGAGCGCCTCCTCTTGAGATGCGACGGGAACGCCGGGAATTCTTTCCCTACGAAACAGGGAAAGGATCCCTCATCTCGAGCTAGGAGGCGGAAACGGGGCTCCCCTGGATGTGTGCGGGACCCCATGTGATTCCTCTCGAGTGGAGACGGGTATGTCGGGGAACTTCTTGAGTTGCAGCAAGGGTGTGAAGGACCCTTTGGAAGTTCCAGTGGTTAGATGTGATTAGCCTCGAGAAGCCTCAGCGGAAATGGGCCTCATCTCGCCTGGAGGGCAAAACCTCCTGGATTTTCTCCAGTTGCGGCAGGTGCTCTCGACTTACGAAGGGGACCTCAGGGACCCGCTCTGGTGGCCTCAGGAAAGAACAGTCCCCATGCGAGTTCCTCGGGGGCCTCTCGGGATACCTCTCCCATCGATGCCGGGGCCTAAGACCTTGTGTGGAGTCGGGGCCGGAACCTGAGGATTCCTCTCCAGTGCTGACATGGATCTTGGGGTACTTCTGGAGTCTCCCCAGGGGAGTCAGTCCTCGTCTCGAATGCGGGCATGCACTTGCGCTTTCCTCGAGAGCGGTAGCAGCAGTGTCACGAAGTCCGCCGCGTGGATCAAAGGATCTATGGTTTTCCCTCGAGTCTTTCCCACGAGGCTTTCCCACGAGGCTTTCCCACAGGGCTGTCCCACGTTCACACGTGGTGGGAGTCGATCCTCGGTTTGAACGTCAAGGCAGTGCAGGGAAAACAGGTTCCTCTGGAATGGACTGACCCATCTGGGGGACTCTTGGAATGGTGGCACGACCCTGGAGTTCCTCTCGCCTTTCCTGTGGAGAGCGCCTCCTCTTGAGATGCGACGGGAACGCCGGGAATTCTTTCCCTACGAAACAGGGAAAGGATCCCTCATCTCGAGCTAGGAGGCGGAAACGGGGCTCCCCTGGATGTGTGCGGGACCCCACGTGCTTCCTCTCGAGTGGAGACGGGTATGTTGGGGAACTTCTTGAGTTGCAGCAATGGTGTGAAGGACCCTTTGGAAGTTCCATTGGTTAGATGTGATTAGCCTCGAGAAGCCTCAGCGGAAATGGGCCTCATCTCGCCTGGAGGGCAAAACCTCCTGGATTTTCTCGAGTTGCGGCAGGTGCTCTCGACTTACGACGGGGACCACAGGGACCCGCTCTGGTGGACTCAGGAAAGGCCAGTCCCCATGCGAGTTCCTCGGGGGCCTCCTGAGAGTTCCTCTCCCGTCGATGCCGGGGCCTAAGCCCTTGTGTGGAGTCGGGGCCGTAACCTGAGGATTCCTCTCCAGTGCTGACATGGATCTTGGGGTACTTCTGGAGTCTCCCCAGGGGAGTCAGTCCTCGTCTCGAATGCGGGTATGCACTTGGGTTTTCCTCCAGAGCGGAAGCAGCAGTGTCACGCAGTCCGCCGCGTGGATCAAAGGATCTATGGTTTTCCCTCGAGTCTTTCCCACGAGGCTTTCCCACGAGGCTTTCCCACAGGGCTGTCCCACGTGCACACGTGGTGGGAGTCGATCCTCGGCTTGAACGTCAAGGCAGTGCAGGGAAAACAGGTTCCTCTGGAATGGACTGACACATCTGCGGGACTCTTGGAATGGTGGCACGACCCTGGAGGTCCTCTCGCCTTTCCTGTGGAGAGCGCCTCCTCTTGAGATGCGACGGGAACGCCGGGAATTCTTTCCCTACGAAACAGGGAAAGGATCCCTCATCTCGAGCTAGGCGGCGGAAACGGGGCTCCCCTGGATGTGTGCGGGACCCTCGTGCTTCCTCTCGAGTGGAGACGGGTATGTCGGGGAACTTCTTGAGTTGCAGCAAGGGTGTGAAGGACCCTTTGGAAGTTCCAGAGGTTAGATGTGATTAGCCTCGAGAAGCCTCAGCGGAAATGGGCCTCATCTCGCCTGGAGGGCAAAACCTGCTGGATTTTCTCGAGTTGCGGCAGGTGCTCTCGACTTACGACGGGGACCTCGGGGACCCGCTCTGGAGGCCTCAGGAAAGGCCAGTCCCCATGCGAGTTCCTCGGGTGCCTCTCGGGATTCCTCTCCCGTCGATGCCGGGGCCTAAGACCTTGTGTGGAGTCGGAGCGGGAACCTGAGGATTCCTCTCCAGTGCTGACATGGATCTTGGGGTACTTCTGGAGTCTCCCCAGGGGAGTCAGTCCTCGTCTCGAATGCGGGCATGCATTTGCGCTTTCCTGCAGAGCGGTAGTAGCAGTGTCACGCAGTCCGCCGCCTGGATCAAAGGATCTACGGTTTTCCCTCGAGTCTTTCCCACGAGGCTTTCCCACGAGGCTTTCCCACAGGGCTGTCACACGTGCACACGCGGTGGGAGTCGATCCTCGGCTTGAACGTCAAGCCAGTGCAGGAAAACAGGTTCCTCTAGAATGGTCTGACACATCTGGGGGACTCTTGGAATGGTGGCACGACCCTGGAGTTCCTCTCGCCTTTCCTGTGGAGAGCGCCTCCTCTTGAGATGCGACGGAAACGCCGGGAATTCTTTCCGTACGAAACAGGGAAAGGATCCCTCATCTCGAGCTAGGAGGCGGAAAAGGGGCTCCCCTGGATGTGTGCGGGACCCTCGTGCTTCCTCTCGAGTGGAGACGGGTATGTCCGGGAACTTCTTGAGTTGCAGCAAGGGTGTGAAGGACCCTTTGGAAGTTCCAGTGGTTAGATGTGATTAGCCTCGAGAAGCCTCAGCGGAAATGGGCCTCATCTCGCCTAGAGGGCAAAACCTCCTGGATTTTCTCGAGTTGCGGCAGGTGCTCTCGACTTACGACGGGGACCTCGGGGACCCGCTCTGGTGGCCTCAGGAAAGGCCAGTCCCCATGCGAGTTCCTCGGGGGCCTCTCGGGATTCCTCTCCCGTCGATGCCGGGGCCTAAAACCTTGTGTGGAGTCGGGGCCGGAACCTGAGGATTCCTCTCCAGTGCTGACATGGATCTTGGGGTACTTCTGGAGTCTCCCCAGGGGAGTCAGTCCTTGTCTCGAATGCGGGCATGCACTGCGCTTTCCTCCAGAGCGGTAGCAGCAGTGTCACGCAGTCCGCCACATGGATCAAAGGATCTATGTTTTTCCCTCGAGTCTTTCCCACGAGGCTTTCCCACGAGGCTTTCCCACAGGGCTGTCCCACGTGCACACGTGGTGGGAGTCGATCCTCGGCTTGAACGTCAAGGCAGTGCAGGGAAAACAGGTTCCGCGGGAATGGTCTGACACATCTGGGGGACTCTTGGAATGGTGGCACGACCCTGGAGGTCCTCTCGCCTTTCCTGTGGAGAGCGCCTCCTCTTGAGATGAGACGGGAACGCCGGGAATTCTTTCCCTACGAAACAGGGAAAGGATCCCTCATCTCGAGCTAGGAGGCGGAAATGGAGCTCCCCTGGATGTGTGCGGGAACCTCGTGCTTCCTCTCGAGTGTAGACGGGTATGTCGGGGAACTTCTTGAGTTGAGGCAAGGGTGTGAAGGACCCTTTGGAAGTTCCAGAGGTTAGATGTGATTAGCCTCGAGAAGCCTCAGCGGAAATGGGCCTCATCTCGCCTGGAGGGCAAAACCTGCTGGATTTTCTCGAGTTGCGGCAGGTGCTCTCGACTTACGACGGGGACCTCGGGGACCCGCTCTGGTGGCCTCAGGAAAGGCCAGTCCCCATGCGAGTTCCTCGGGGGCCTCTCGGGATTCCTCTCCCGTCGATGCCGGGGCCTAAGACCTTGTGTGGAGTCGGGGCCGGAATCTGAGGATTCCTCTCCAGTGCTGGCATGGATCTTGAGTTACTTCTGGAGTTTCCCCAGGGGAGTCAGTCCTCGTCTCGAATGGGGGCAAGCACTTGCACTTTCCTCCAGAGCTGTAGCAGCAGTGTCACGCAGTCCCCCGCGTGAATCAAAGGATCTATGGTTTTCCCTCGAGTCTTTCCCACGAGGCTTTCCCACGAGGCTTTCCCACAGGGCTGTCCCACGTGCACACGTGGTGGGAGTTGATCCTCGGCTTGAACGTCAAGGCAGTTCAGGGAAAACAGGTTCCTCTGGAATGGACTGACACATCTGGGGGACGCTTGGAATGGTGGCACCACCCTGGAGGTCCTCTCGCCTTTCCTGTGGAGAGCGCCTCCTCTTGAGATGCGACGGGAACGCCGGGAATTCTTTCCCTAGGAAACAGGGAAAGGATCCCTCATCTCGAGCTAGGAGGCGGAAACGGGGCTCCCCTGGATGTGTGCGGGACCCTCGTGCTTCCTCTCCAGTGGAGACGGGTATGTCGGGGAACTTCTTGAGTTGCAGCAAGGGTGTGAAGGACCCTTTGGAAGTTCCAGAGGTTAGATGTGATTAGCCTCGAGAAGCCTCAGCGGAAATGGGCCTCATCTCGCCTGGAGGGCAAAACCTGGTGGATTTTCTCGAGTTGCGGCAGGTGCTCTCGACTTACGACGGGGACCTCGGGGACCCGCTCTGGAGGCCTCAGGAAATGCCAGTCCCCATGCGAGTTCCTCCGGTGCCTCTCGGGATTCCTCTCCCGTCGATGCCGGGGCCTAAGAGCTTGTGTGGAGTCGGAGCGTGAACCTGAGGATTCTTCTCCAGTGCTGACATGGATCTTGGGGTACTTCTGGAGTCTCCCCAGGGGAGTCAGTCCTCGTCTCGAATGCGGGCATGCATTTGCGCTTTCCTGCAGAGCGGTAGTAGCAGTGTCACGCAGTCCGCCGCCTGGATCAAAGGATCTACGGTTTTCCCTCGAGTCTTTCCCACGAGGCTTTCCCACGAGGCTTTCCCACAGGGTTGTCACACGTGCACACGCGGTGGGAGTCGATCCTCGGCTTGAACGTCAAGCCAGTGCAGGAAAACAGGTTCCTCTAGAATGGTCTGACACATCTGGGGGACTCTTGGAATGGTGCCACGACCCTGGAGTTCCTATCGCCTTTCCTGTGGAGAGCGCCTCCTCTTGAGATGCGACGGGAACGCCGGGAATTCTTTCCGTACGAAACAGGGAAAGGATCCCTCATCTCGAGCTAGGAGGCGGAAAAGGGGCTCCCCTGGATGTGTGCGGGACCCTCGTGCTTCCTCTCGAGTGGAGACGGGTATGTCCGGGAACTTCTTGAGTTGCAGCAAGGTGTGAAGGACCCTTTGGAAGTTCCAATGGTTAGATGTGATTAGCCTCGAGATGCCTAAGCGGAAATGGGCCTCATCTCGCCTAGAGGGCAAAACCTCCTGGATTTTCTCGAGTTGCGGCAGGTGCCTTCGACTTACGACGGGGACCTCGGGGACCCGCTCTGGTGGCCTCAGGAAAGGCCAGTCCTCATGCGAGTTCCTTGGGGGCCTCTCGGGATTCCTCTCCCGTCGATGCCGGGGCCTAAAACCTTGTGTGGAGTCGGGGCCGGAACCTGAGGATTCCTCTCCAGTGCTGACATGGATCTTGGGGTACTTCTGGAGTCTCCCCAGGGGAGTCAGTCCTTGTCTCGAATGCGGGCATGCACTGCGCTTTCCTCCAGAGCGGTAGCAGCAGTGTCACGCATTCCGCCACATGGATCAAAGGATCTATGGTTTTCCCTCGAGTCTTTCCCACGAGGCTTTCCCACGAGGCTTTCCCACAGGGCTGTCCCACGTGCACACGTGGTGGGAGTCGATCCTCGGCTTGAACGTCAAGGCAGTGCAGGGAAAACAGGTTCCTCTGGAATGGACTGACACATCTGCGGGACTCTTGGAATGGTGGCACGACCCTGGAGGTCCTCTCGCCTTTCCTGTGGAGAGCGCCTCCTCTTGAGATGAGACGGGAACGCCGGGAATTCTTTCCCTACGAAACAGGGAAAGGATCCCTCATCTCGAGCTAGGAGGCGGAAACGGGGCTCCCCTGGATGTGTGCGGGAACCTCGTGCTTCCTCTCGAGTGGAGACGGGGATGTCGGGGAACTTCTGGACTTGCAGCAAGGGTGTGAAGGACCCTTTGGAAGTTCCAGAGGTTAGATGTGATTATCCTCGAGAAGCCTCAGCGGAAATGGGCCTCATCTCGCCTGGAGGGCAAAACCTCCTGGATTTTCTCGAGTTGCGGCAGGTACTCTCGACTTACGACGGGGACCTCGGGGACCCGCTCTGGTGGCCTCAGGAAAGGCCAGTCCCCATGCGAGTTCCTCGGGGGCCTCTCGGGATTCCTCTCCCGTCGATGCCGGGGCCTAAGACCTTGTGTGGAGTCGGGGCCGGAACCTGAGGATTCCTCTCCAGTGCTGGCATGGATCTTGAGTTACTTCTGGAGTTTCCCCAGGGGAGTCAGTCCTCGTCTCGAATGGGGGCATGCACTTGCACTTTCCTCCAGAGCGGTAGCAGCAGTGTCACGCAGTCCGCAGCGTGAATCAAAGGATCTATGGTTTTCCCTCGAGTCTTTCCCACGAGGCTTTCCCACGAGGCTTTCCCACAGCGCTGTCCCACGTGCACACGTGGTGGGAGTCGATCCTCGGCTTGAACGTCAAGGCAGTGCAGGGAAAACAGGTTCCTCTGGAATGGACTGACACATCTGGGGGACGCTTGGAATGGTGGCACGACCCTGGAGGTCCTCTCGCCTTTCCTGTGGAGAGCGCCTCCTCTTGAGATGCGACGGGAACGCTGGGAATTCTTTCCCTAGGAAACAGGGAAAGGATCCCACATCTCGAGCTAGGAGGCGGAAACAGGGCTCCCCTGGATGTGTGCGGGACCCTCGTGCTTCCTCTCGAGTGGAGACGGGTATGTCGGGGAACTTCTTGAGTAGCAGCAAGGGTGTGAAGGACCCTTTGGAAGTTCCAGTGGTTAGATGTGATTAGCCTCGAGAAGCCTCAGCGGAAATGGGGCTCATCTCGCCTGGAGGGCAAAACCTCCTGGATTTTCTCGAGTTGCGGCAGGTGCTCTCGACTTACGACTGGGACCTCAGGGACCCGCTCTGGTGGCCTCAGGAAAGGCCAGTCCCCATGCGAGTTCCTCGGGGGCCTCTCGGGATTCCTCTCCCGTCGATGCCGGGGCCTAAGACCTTGTGTGGAGTCGGGGCCGGAACCTGAGGATTCCTCTCCAGTGCTGACATGGATCTTGGGCTACTTCTGGAATCTCCCCAGGGGAGTCAGTCCTCGTCTCGAATGCGGGCATGCACTTGCGCTTTCCTCCAGAGCGGTAGCAGCACTGTCACGCAGTCCGCCGCGTGGATCAAAGGATCTATGGTTTTCCCTCGAGTGTTTCCCACGAAGCTTTCCCACAGGTCTGTCCCACGTGCACACTTGGTGGGAGTCGATCCTCGGCTTGAACGTCAAGGCAGTGCAGGGAAAACAGGTTCCTCTGGAATGGACTGACACATCTGGGGGACTCTTGGAATGGTGGCACGACCCTGGAGTTCCTCTCGCCTTTCCTGTTAAGAGCACCTCCTCTTGAGATGCGACGGGAACGCCGGGAATTCTTTCCGTACGAAACTGGAAAGGATCCCTCATCTCGACCTAGGAGGCGGAAACGGGGCTCCCCTGGATGTGTGCGGGACCCTCGTGCTTCCTCTCGAGTGGAGACGGGTATGTCGGGGAACTTCTTGAGTTGCAGCAAGGGTGTGAAGGACCCTTTGGAAGTTCCAGTGGTTAGATGTGATTAGCCTCGAGAAGCCTCAGCGGAAATGGAACTCATCTCGCCTGGAGGGCAAAACCTCCTGGATTTTCTCGAGTTGCGGCAGGTGCTCTCGACTTACGACCGGGACCTCAGGGACCCGCTCTGGTGGATTCAGGAAAGGCCAGTTCCCATGCGAGTTTCTCGGGGGCCTCTCGGGGTTCCTCTCCCGTCGATGCCGGGGCCTAAGACCTTGTGTGGAGTCGGGGCCGGAACCTGAGGATTCCTCTCCAGTGCTGACATGGATCTTGGGCTACTTCTGGAGTCTCCCCAGGGGAGTCAGTCCTCGTCTCGAATGCGGGCATGCACTTGCGCTTTCCTCCAGAGCAGTAGCAGCAGTGTCACGCAGTCCGCCGCGTGGATCAAAGGATCTATGGTTTTCCCTCGAGTCTTTCCCACGAGGCTTTCCCACGAGGCTTTTCCACAGGGCTGTCCCACGTGCACACGTGGTGGGAGTCGATCCTAGGCTTGAACGTCAAGGCAGTGCAGGGAAAACAGGTTCCTCTGGAATGGACTGACACATCTGGGGGACTCTTGGAATGGTGGTACGACCCTGGAGTTCCTCTCGCCTTTCCTGTGGAAAGCGCCTCCTCTTGAGATGCGACGGGAACGCCGGGAATTCTTTCCCTACGAAACAGGGAAAGGATCCCTCATCTCGAGCTAGGAGGCGGAAACGGGGCTCCCCTGGATGTGTGCGGGACCCTCGTGCTTCCTCTCGAGTGGAGACGGGTATGTCGGGGAACTTCTTGAGTTGCAGCAAGGGTATGAAGGACCCTTTGGAAGTTCCAGTGGTTAGATGTGATTAGCCTCGAGTAGCCTCAGCGGAAATGGGCCTCATCTCGCCTAGAGGGCAAAACCTCCTGGATTTTCTCGAGTTGCGGCAGGTGCTCTAGACTTACGACGGGGACCTCAGGGACCCGCTCTGGTGGCCTCAGGAAAGGCCAGTCCCCATGCGAGTTCCTCGGGGGCCTCTCGGGATTCCTCTCCCGTCAATGCCGGGGCCTAAGACCTTGTGTGGAGTCGGGGCCGGAACCTGAGGATTCCTCTCCAGTGCTGACATGGATCTTGGGCTACTTCTGGAGTCTCCCCAGGGGAGTCAGTCCTCGTCTCGCATGCGGGCATGCACTTGCGCTTTCCTCCAGAGCGGTAGCAGCAGTGTCACGCAGTCCGCCGCGTGGATCAAAGGATCTATGGTTTTCCCTCGAGTCTTTCCCACGAGGCTTTCCCACGAGGCTTTTCCACAGGGTGTCCCACGTGCACACGTGGTGGGCGTCGATCCTCGGCTTGAACGTCAAGGCAGTGCAGGGAAAACAGGTTCCTCTGGAATGGACTGACACATCTGGGGGACTCTTGGAATGGTGGCACGACCCTGGAGTTCCTCTCGCCTTTCCTGTGGAGAGCGCCTCCTCTTGAGATGCGACGGGAACGCCGGGAATTCTTTCCGTACGAAACAGGGAAAGGATACCTCATCTCGAGCTAGGATGCGGAAACGGGGCTCCCCGGGATGTGTGCGGGACCCTCGTGCTACCTCTCGAGTGGGCACGGGTATGTCGGGGAACTTCTTGAGTTGCAGCAAGGGTGTGAAGGACCCTTTGGAAGTTCCAGTATTAGATGTGATTAGCCTCGAGAAGCCTCAGCGGAAATGGGCCTCATCTCGCCTGGTGGGCAAAACCTCCTGGATTTTCTCGAGTTGCGGCAGGTGCTCTCGACTTACGACGGGGACCTCAGTGACCCGCTCTGGTGGCCTCAGGAAAGGCCAGTCCCCAAGCGAGTTACTCGGGGTCCTCTCGGGATTCCTCTCCCGTCGATGCCGGGGCCTAAGACCTTGTGTGCAGTCGAGGCCGGAACTTGAGGATTCCTCTCCAGTGCTGACATGGATCTTGGGCTACTTCTGGAGTCTCCCCAGGGGAGTCAGTCCTCGTCTCGAATGCGGGCATGCACTTGCGCTTTCCTCCAGAGCGGTAGCAGCAGTGTCACGCAGTCCGCCGCGTGGATCAAAAGATCTATGGTTTTCCCTCAAGTTTTTCCCACGAGGCTTTCCCACGAGGCTTTCCCACAGGGCTGTCCCACGTGCACACGTGGTGGGAGTCGATCCTCGGCTTGAACGTCAAGGCAGTGCAGGGAAAACAGGTTCCTCTGGAATGGACTGACGCATCTGGGGGACTCTTGGAATGGTGGCACGACCCTGGAGTTCCTCTCGCCTTTCCTGTGGAGAGCGCCTCCTCTTGAGATGCGACGGGAACGCTGGGAATTCTTTCCGTACGAAACAGGGAAAGGATCCCTCATCTCGAGCTAGGAGGCGGAAACCGGGCTCCCCTGGATGTGTGCGGGACCCTCGTGCTTCCTCTCGAGTGGTGACGGGTATGTCGGGGAACTTCTGGACTTGCAGCAAGGGTGTGAAGGACCCTTTGGAAGTTCCAGTGGTTAGATGTGATTAGCCTCGAGAAGCCTCAGCGGAAATGGGCCTCATCTCGCCTGCAGGGCAAAACCTCCTGGATTTTCTCGAGTTGCAGCAGGTGCTCTCGACTTAGGACGGGGACCTCAGGGACCCGCTCTGGTGGCCTCAGGAAAGGCCAGTCCCCATGCGAGTTCCTCGGGGGCGTCTCGGGATTCCTCTCCCGTCTATGCCGGGGCCTAAGACCTTGTGTGGATTCGGGGCCGGAACCTGAGGATTCCTCTCCAGTGCTGACATGGACCTTGGGGTACTTCTGGAGTCTCCCCAGGGGAGTCAGTCCTCGTCTCGAATGCGGGCATGCACTTGCGCTTTCCTCCAGAGCGGTAGCAGCAGTGTCACGCAGTCCGCCGCGTGGATCAAAGGATCTATGGTTTTCCCTCGAGTCTTTCCCACGAGGCTTTCCCACAGGGCTGTCCCACGTGCACACGTGGTGGGAGTCGATCCTCGGCTTGAACGTCAAGGCAGTGCAGGGAAAACAGGTTCCTCTGGAATGGACTGACACATCTGGGGGACTCTTGGAATGGTGGCACGACCCTGGAGTTCCTCTCGCCTTTCCTGTGGAGAGCGCCTCCTCTTGAGATGCGACTGGAACGCCGGGAATTCTTTCCGTACGAAACAGGGAAAGGATCCCTCATCTCGAGCTAGGAGGCGAAAACGGGTCTCCCCTGGATGTGTGCGGGACCCTCGTGCTTCCTCTCGAGTGGAGACGGGTATGTCGGGGAACTTCTGGACTTGCAGCAAGGGTGTGAAGGACCCTTTGGAAGTTCCAGTGGTTAGATGTTATTAGCCTCGAGAAGCCTCAGCGGAAATGGGCCTCATCTCTCCTGCAGGGCAAAACCTCCTGGATTTTCTCGAGTTGCGGCAGGTGCTCTCGACTTACGACGGGGACCTCAGGGACCCGATCTGGTGGCCTCAGGAAAGGCCAGTCCCCATGCGAGTTCCTCGGGGGCCTCTCGGGATTCCTCTCCCGTCGATGCCGGGGCCTAAGACCTTGTGTGGATTCGGGGCCGGAACCTGAGGATTCCTCTCCAGTGCTGACATGGATCTTGGGGTACTTCTGGAGTCTCCCCAGGGGAGTCAGTCCTCGTCTCGAATGCGGGCATGCACTTGCGCTTTCCTCCAGAGCGGTAGCAGCAGTGTCACGCACTCCGCCGCGTGGATCAAAGGATCTATGGTTTTCCCTCGAGTCTTTCCCACGAGGCTTTCCCACGAGGCTTTTCCACAGGGCTGTCCCACGTGCACACGTGGTGGGAGTCGATCCTCGGCTTGAACGTCAAGGCAGTGCAGGGAAAACAGGTTCCTCTGGAATGGACTGACACATCTGGGGGACTCTTGGAACGGTGGTACGACCCTGGAGTTCCTCTCGCCTTTCCTGTGGAAAGCGTCTCCTCTTGAGATGCGACGGGAACGCCGGGAATTCTTTCCCTAGGAAACAGGGAAAGGATCCCTCATCTCGAGCTAGGAGGCGGAAACGGGGCTCCCCTGGATGTGTGCGGGACCCTCGTGCTTCCTCTCGAGTGGAGACGGGTATGTCGGGGAACTTCTTGAGTTGCAGCAAGGGTATGAAGGACCCTTTGGAAGTTCCAGTGGTTAGATGTGATTAGCCTCGAGTAGCCTCAGCGGAAATGGGCCTCATCTCGCCTGGAGGGCAAAACCTCCTGGATTTTCTCGAGTTGCGGCAGGTGCTCTCGACTTACGACGGGGACCTCAGGGACCCGCTCTGGTGGCCTCAGGAAAGGCCAGTCCCCATGCGAGTTCCTCGGGGGCCTCTCGGGATTCCTCTCCCGTCGATACCGGGGCTTAAGACCTTGTGTGGAGTCGGGGCCGGAACCTGAGGATTCCTCTCCAGTGCTGACATGGATCTTGGGCTACTTCTGGAGTCTCCCCAGGGGAGTCAGTCCTCGTCTCGAATGCGGGCATGCACTTGCGCTTTCCTCCAGAGCGGTAGCAGCAGTGTCACGCAGTCCACCGCGTGGATCAAAGGATCTATGGTTTCCCTCGAGTCTTTCCCACGAAGCTTTCCCACAGGGCTGTCCCACGTGCACACGTGGTGGGAGTCGATCCTCGGCTTGAACGTCAAGGCAGTGCAGGGAAAACAGGTTCCTCTGGAATGGACGGACACATCTGGGGGACTCTTGGAATGGTGGCACGACCCTGGAGTTCCTCTCGCCTTTCCTGTGGACAGTGCCTCATCTTGAGATGCGACGGGAACGCCGTGAATTCTTTCCCTACGAATCAGGGAAAGGATCCCTCATCTCGAGCTAGGAGGCGGAAACGGGGCTCGCCTGGATGTGTGCGGGACCCTCGTGCTTCCTCTCGAGTGGAGACGGCTATGTCGGGGAACTTCTGGACTTGCAGCAAGGGTGTGAAGGACCCTTTGGAAGATCCAGTGGTTTGATGTGATTAGCCTCGAGAAGCCTCAGCGGAAATGGAACTCATTTCGCCTGGAGGGCAAAACCTCCTGGATTTTCTCGAGTTGCGGCAGGTGCTCTCGACTTACGACCGGGACCTCAGGGACCCGCTCTGGTGGCCTCAGGAAAGGCCAGTCCCCATGCGAGTTTCTCGGGGGCCTCTCGGGGTTCCTCTCCCGTCGATGCCGGGGCCTAAGACCTTGTGTGGAGTCGGGGCCGGAACCTGAGGCATCCTCTCCAGTGATGACATGGATCTTGGGCTACTTCTGGAGTCTCCCCAGGGGAGTCAGTCCTCGTCTCGAATGCGGGCATGCACTTGCGCTTTCCTCCAGAGCAGTAGCAGCAGTGTTACGCAGTCCGCCGCGTGGATCAAAGGATCTATGGTTTTCCCTCGAGTCTTTCCCACGAGGCTTTCCCACGAGGCTTTTCCAGAGGGCTGTCCCACGTGCACACGTGGTGGGAGTCGATCCTCGGCTTGAACGTCAAGGCAGTGCAGGGAAAACAGGTTCCTCTGGAATGGACTGACACATCTGGGGGACTCTTGGAATGGTGGCACGACCCTGGAGTTCCTCTCGCCTTTCCTGTGGAGAGCGCCTCCTCTTGAGATGCGACGGGAACGCCGGGAATTCTTTCCGTACGAAACAGGGAAAGGATACCTCATCTCGAGCTAGGAGGCGGAAACGGGGCTCCCCGGGATGTGTGCGGGACCCTCGTGCTACCTCTCGAGTGGGCACGGGTATGTCGGGGAACTTCTTGAGTTGCAGCAAGGGTGTGAAGGACCCTTTGGAAGTTCCAGTGGTTAGATGTGATTAGCCTCGAGAAGCCTCAGCGGAAATGGGCCTCATCTCGCCTGGTGGGCAAAACCTCCTGGATTTTCTCGAGTTGCGGCAGGTGCTCTCGACTTACGACGGGGACCTCAGGGACCCGCTCTGGTAGCCTCAGGAAAGGCCAGTCCCCAAGCGAGTTACTCGGGGTCCTCTCGGGATTCCTCTCCCGTCGATGCCGGGGCCGAAGACCTTGTGTGCAGTCGAGGCCGGAACTTGAGGATTCCTCTCCAGTGCTGACATGGATCTTGGGGTACTTCTGGAGTCTCCCCAGGGGAGTCAGTCCTCGTCTCGAATGCGGGCATGCACTTGCGCTTTCCTCCAGAGCGGTAGCAGCAGTGTCACGCAGTCCGCCGCGTGGATCAAAAGATCTATGGTTTTCCCTCAAGTTTTTCCCACGAGGCTTTCCCACGAGGCTTTCCTACAGGGCTGTCCCTCGTGCACACGTGGTGGCAGTCGATCCTCGGCTTGAACGTCAAGGCAGTGCAGGGAAAACAGGTTCCTCTGGAATGGACTGACACATCTGGGGGACTCTTGGAATGGTGGCACGACCCTGGAGTTCCTCTCGCCTTTCCTGTGGAGAGCGCCTCCTCTTGAGATGCGACGGGAACGCTGGGAATTCTTTCCGTACGAAACAGGGAAAGGATCCCTCATCTCGAGCTAGGAGGCGGAAACCGGGCTCCCCTGGATGTGTGCGGGACCCTCGTGCTTCCTCTCGAGTGGAGACGGGTATGTCGGGGAACTTCTGGACTTGCAGCAAGGGTGTGAAGGACCCTTTGGAAGTTCCAGTGGTTAGATGTGATTAGCCTCGAGAAGCCTCAGCGGAAATGGGCCTCATCTCGCCTGCAGGGCAAAACCTCCTGGATTTTCTCGAGTTGCAGCAGGTGCTCTCGACTTAGGACGGGGACCTCAGGGACCCGCTCTGGTGGCCTCAGGAAAGGCCAGTCCCCATGCGAGTTCCTCGGGGGCGTCTCGGGATTCCTCTCCCGTCTATGCCGGGGCCAAAGACCTTGTGTGGATTCGGGGCCGGAACCTGAGGATTCCTCTCCAGTGCTGACATGGACCTTGGGGTACTTCTGGAGTCTCCCCAGGGGAGTCAGTCCTCGTCTCGAATGCGGGCATGCACTTGCGCTTTCCTCCAGAGCGGTAGCAGCAGTGTCACGCAGTCCGCCGCGTGGATCAAAGGATCTATGGTTTTCCCTCGAGTCTTTCCCACGAGGCTTTCCCACAGGGCTGTCCCACGTGCACACGTGGTGGGAGTCGATCCTCGGCTTGAACGTCAAGGCAGTGCAGGGAAAACAGGTTCCTCTGGAATGGACTGACACATCTGGGGGACTCTTGGAATGGTGGCACGACCCTGGAGTTCCTCTCGCCTTTCCTGTGGAGAGCGCCTCCTCTTGAGATGCGACGGGAACGCCGGGAATTCTTTCCCTACGAAACAGGGAGACGATCCCTCATCTCGAGCTAGGAGGCGGAAACGGGGCTCCCCTGGATGTGTGCGGGACCCTCGTGCTACCTCACGAGTGGACACGGGTATGTCGTGGAACTTCTTGAGTTGCAGCAAGGGTGTGAAGGACCCTTTGGAAGTTCCAGTGGTTAGATGTGATTAGCCTCGAGAAGCCTCAGCGGAAATGGGCCTCATCTCGCCTGCAGGGCAAAACGTCCTGGATTTTCTCGAGTTGCGGCAGGTGCTCTCGACTCACGACGGGGACCTCAGGGACCCGCTCTGGTGGCCTCAGGAAAGGCCAGTCCCCATGCGAGTTCCTCGGGGGCCTCTCGGGATTCCTCTCCCGTCGATGCCGGGGCCTAAGACCTTGTGTGGAGTCGGGGCCGGAACCTGAGGATTCCTCTCCAGTGCTGACATGGATCTTGGGCTACTTCTGGAGTCTCCCCAGGGGAGTCAGTCCTCGTCTCGAATGCGGGCATGCACTTGCGCTTTCCTCCAGAGCGGTAGCAGCAGTGTGACGCAGTCCGCCGCGTGGATCAAAGGATCTATGGTTTTCCCTCGAGTCTTTCCCGCGAGGCTTTCCCACGAGGCTTACCCACAGGGCTGTCCCACGTGCACACGTGGTGGGAGTCGATCCTCGGCTTGAACGTCAAGGCAGTGCAGGGAAAACAGGTTCCTCTGGAATGGACTAACACATCTGGGGGACTCTTGGAATGGTGGCACGACCCTGGAGTTCCTCTCGCCTTTCCTGTGGAGAGCGCCTCCTCTTGAGATGCGACGGGAACGCCGGGAATTCTTTCCCTATGAAACAGGGAAAGGATCCATGATCTCGAGCTAGGAGGCGGAAACGGGGCTCCCCTGGATGTGTGCGGGACCCTCGTGCTACCTCACGAATGGACACGGGTATGTCGTGGAACTTCTTGAGTTGCAGCAAGGGTGTGAAGGACCCTTTGGAAGTTCCAGTGGTTAGATGTGATTAGCCTCGAGAAGCCTCAGCGGAAATGGGCCTCATCTCGCCTGGAGGGCAAAACCTCCTGGATTTTCTCGAGTTGCGGCAGGTGCTCTCGACTTACGACGGGGACCTCAGGGACCCGCTCTGGTGGCCTCAGGAAAGGCCAGTCCCCAAGCGAGTTACGCGGGGTCCTCTCGGGATTCCTCTCCCGTCGATGCCGGGGCCGAAGACCTTGTGTGCAGTCGAGGCCGGAACTTGAGGATTCCTCTCCAGTGCTGACATGGATCTTGGGGTACTTCTGGAGTCTCCCCAGGGGAGTCAGTCCTCGTCTCGAATGCGGGCATGCACTTGCGCTTTCCTCCAGAGCGGTAGCAGCAGTGTCACGCAGTCCGCCGCGTGGATCAAAAGATCTATGGTTTTCCCTCAAGTTTTTCCCACGAGGCTTTCCCACGAGGCTTTCCTACAGGGCTGTCCCTCGTGCACACGTGGTGGGAGTCGATCCTCGGCTTGAACGTCAAGGCAGTGCAGGGAAAACAGGTTCCTCTGGAATGGACTGACACATCTGGGGGACTCTTGGAATGGTGGCACGACCCTGGAGTTCCTCTCGCCTTTCCTGTGGAGAGCGCCTCCTCTTGAGATGCGACGGGAACGCTGGGAATTCTTTCCGTACGAAACAGGGAAAGGATCCCTCATCTCGAGCTAGGAGGCGGAAACCGGGCTCCCCTGGATGTGTGCGGGACCCTCGTGCTTCCTCTCGAGTGGAGACGGGTATGTCGGGGAACTTCTGGACTTGCAGCAAGGGTGTGAAGGACCCTTTGGAAGTTCCAGTGGTTAGATGTGATTAGCCTCGAGAAGCCTCAGCGGAAATGGGCCTCATCTCGCCTGCAGGGCAAAACCTCCTGGATTTTCTCGAGTTGCAGCAGGTGCTCTCGACTTAGGACGGGGACCTCAGGGACCCGCTCTGGTGGCCTCAGGAAAGGCCAGTCCCCATGCGAGTTCCTCGGGGGCCTCTCGGGATTCCTCTCCCGTCTATGCCGGGGCCTAAGACCTTGTGTGGATTCGGGGCCGGAACCTGAGGATTCCTCTCCAGTGCTGACATGGACCTTGGGGTAATTCTGGAGTCTCCCCAGGGGAGTCAGTCCTCGTCTCGAATGCGGGCATGCACTTGCGCTTTCCTCCAGAGCGGTAGCAGCAGTGTCACGCAGTCCGCCGCGTGGATCAAAGGATCTATGGTTTTCCCTCGAGTCTTTCCCACGAGGCTTTCCCACAGGGCTGTCCCACGTGCACACGTGGTGGGAGTCGATCCTCGGCTTGAACGTCAAGGCAGTGCAGGGAAAACAGGTTCCTCTGGAATGGACTGACACATCTGGGGGACTCTTGGAATGGTGGCACGACCCTGGAGTTCCTCTCGCCTTTCCTGTGGAGAGCGCCTCCTCTTGAGATGCGACGGGAACGCCGGGAATTCTTTCCCTACGAAACAGGGAGACGATCCCTCATCTCGAGCTAGGAGGCGGAAACGGGGCTCCCCTGGATGTGTGCGGGACCCTCGTGCTACCTCACGAGTGGACACGGGTATGTCGTGGAACTTCTTGAGTTGCAGCAAGGGTGTGAAGGACCCTTTGGAAGTTCCAGTGGTTAGATGTGATTAGCCTCGAGAAGCCTCAGCGGAAATGGGCCTCATCTCGCCTGCAGGGCAAAACGTCCTGGATTTTCTCGAGTTGCGGCAGGTGCTCTCGACTTACGACGGGGACCTCAGGGACCCGCTCTGGTGGCCTCAGGAAAGGCCAGTCCCCATGCGAGTTCCTCGGGGGCCTCTCGGGATTCCTCTCCCGTCGATGCCGGGGCCTAAGACCTTGTGTGGAGTCGGGGCCGGAACCTGAGGATTCCTCTCCAGTGCTGACATGGATCTTGGGCTACTTCTGGAGTCTCCCCAGGGGAGTCAGTCCTCGTCTCGAATGCGGGCATGCACTTGCGCTTTCCTCCAGAGCGGTAGCAGCAGTGTCACGCAGTCCGCCGCGTGGATCAAAGGATCTATGGTTTTCCCTCGAGTCTTTCCCACGAGGCTTTCCCACGAGGCTTACCCACAGGGCTGTCCCACGTGCACACGTGGTGGGAGTCGATCCTCGGCTTGAACGTCAAGGCAGTGCAGGGAAAACAGGTTCCTCTGGAATGGACTGACACATCTGGGGGACTCTTGGAATGGTGGCACGACCCTGGAGTTCCTCTCGCCTTTCCTGTGGAGAGCGCCTCCTCTTGAGATGCGACGGGAACGCCGGGAATTCTTTCCCTACGAAACAGGGAAAGGATCCCTCATCTCGAGCTAGGAGGCGAAAACGGGTCTCCCCTGGATGTGTGCGGGACCCTCGTGCTTCCTCTCGAGTGGAGACGGGTATGTCGGGGAACTTCTGGACTTGCAGCAAGGGTGTGAAGGACCCTTTGGAAGTTCCAGTGGTTAGATGTGATTAGCCTCGAGAAGCCTCAGCGGAAATGGGCCTCATCTCGCCTGCAGGGCAAAACCTCCTGGATTTTCTCGAGTTGCGGCAGGTGCTCTCGACTTACGACGGGGACCTCAGGGACCCGCTCTGGTGGCCTCAGGAAAGGCCAGTCCCCATGCGAGTTCCTCGGGGGCCTCTCGGGATTCCTCTCCCGTCGAAGCCGGGGCCTAAGACCTTGTGTGGAGTCGGGGCCGGAACCTGAGGATTCCTCTCCAGTGCTGACATGGATCTTGGGCTACTTCTGGAGTCTCCCCAGGGGAGTCAGTCCTCGTCTCGAATGCGGGCATGCACTTGCGCTTTCCTCCAGAGCGGTAGCAGCAGTGTCACGCAGTCCGCCGCGTGGATCAAAGGATGTATGGTTTTCCCTCGAGTCTTTCCCACCAGGCTTTCCCACAGGGCTGTCCCACGTGCACACGTGGTGGGAGTCGATCCTCGGCTTGAACGTCAAGGAAATGCAGGGAAAACAGGTTCCTCTGGAATGGACTGACACATCTGGGGGACTCTTGGAATGGTGGCACGACCCTGGAGTTCCTCTCGCCTTTCCTGTGGAGAGCGCCTCCTCTTGAGATGCGACGGGAACGCCGGGAATTCTTTCCCTACGAAACAGGGAAAGGATCCCTCATCTCGAGCTAGGAGGCGGAAACGGGGCTCCCCTGGATGTGTGCGGGACCCTCGTGCTACCTCACGAGTGGACACGGGTATGTCGTGGAACTTCTTGAGTTGCAGCAAGGTTGTGAAGGACCCTTTGGAAGTTCCAGTGGTTAGATGTGATTAGCCTCGAGAAGCCTCAGCGGAAATGGGCCTCATCTCGCCTGGAGGGCAAAACCTCCTGGATTTTCTCGAGTTGCGGCAGGTGCTCTCGACTTACGACGGGGACCTCAGGGACCCGCTCTGGTGGCCTCAGGAAAGGCCAGTCGCCATGCGAGTTCCTCGGGGGCCACTCGGGATTCCTCTCCCGTCGATGCCGGGGCCTAAGACCTTGTGTGGAGTCGGGGCCGGAACCTGAGGATTCCTCTCCAGTGCTGACATGGATCTTGGGCTATTTCTGGAGTCTCCCCAGGGGAGTCAGTCCTCGTCTCGAATGCGGGCATGCACTTGCGCTTTCCTCCAGACCTGTAGCAGCAGTGTCACGCAGTCGGCCGCGTGGATCAAAGGATGTATGGTTTTCCCTCGAGTCTTTCCCACGAGGCTTTCCCACAGGGCTGTCCCACGTGCACACGTGGTGGGAGTCGATCCTCGGCTTGAACGTCAAGGCAGTGCAGGGAAAACAGGTTCCTCTGGAATGGACTGACACATCTGGGGGACTCTTGGAATGGTGGCACGACCCTGGAGTTCCTCTCGCCTTTCCTGTGGAGAGCGCCTCCTCTTGAGATGCGACGGGAACGCCGGGAATTCTTTCCCTATGAAACAGGGAAAGGATCCATCATCTCGAGCTAGGAGGCGGAAACGGGGCTCCCCTGGATGTGTGCGGGACCCTCGTGCTACCTCACGAATGGACACGGGTATGTCGTGGAACTTCTTGAGTTGCAGCAAGGGTGTGAAGGACCCTTTGGAAGTTCCAGTGGTTAGATGTGATTAGCCTCGAGAAGCCTCAGCGGAAATGGGCCTCATCTCGCCTGGAGGGCAAAACCTCCTGGATTTTCTCGAGTTGCGGCAGGTGCTCTCGACTTACGACGGGGACCTCAGGGACCCGCTCTGGTGGCCTCAGGAAAGGCCAGTCCCCATGCGAGTTCCTCGGGGGCCACTCGGGATTCCTCTCCCGTCGATGCCGGGGCCTAAGACCTTGTGTGGAGTCGGGGCCGGAACGTGAGGATTCCTCTCCAGTGCTGACATGGATCTTGGGCTATTTCTGGAGTCTCCCCAGGGGAGTCAGTCCTCGTCTCGAATGCGGGCATGCACTTGCGCTTTCCTCCAGAGCGGTAGCAGCAGTGTCACGCAGTCCGCCGCGTGGATCAAAGGATCTATGGTTTTCCCTCGAGTCTTTCCCACGAGGCTTTCCCACGAGGCTTTCCCACAGGGTTGTCTCACGTGCACACGTGGTGGGAGTCGATCCTCGGCTTGAACGTCAAGGCAGTGCAGGGAAAACAGGTTCCTCTGGAATGGACTGACACATCTGGGGGACTCTTGGAATGGTGGCACGACCCTGGAGTTCCTCTCGCCTTTCCTGTGGAGAGCGCCTCCTCTTGAGATGCGACGGGAACGCCGGGAATTCTTACCCTACGAAACAGGGAAAGGATCCCTCATCTCGAGCTAGGAGGCGAAAACGGGTCTCCCCTGGATGTGTGCGGGACCCTCGTGCTTCCTCTCGAGTGGAGACGGGTATGTCGGGGAACTTCTGGACTTGCAGCAAGGGTGTGAAGGACCCTTTGGAAGTTCCAATGGTTAGATGTTATTAGCCTCGAGAAGCCTCAGCGGAAATGGGCCTCATCTCTCCTGCAGGGCAAAACCTCCTGGATTTTCTCGAGTTGCGGCAGGTGCTCTCGACTTACGACGGGGACCTCAGGGACCCGATCTGGTGGCCTCAGGAAAGGCCAGTCCCCATGCGAGTTCCTCGGGGGCCTCTCGGGATTCCTCTCCCGTCGATGCCGGGGCCTAAGACCTTGTGTGGATTCGGGGCCAGAACCTGAGGATTCCTCTCCAGTGCTGACATGGATCTTGGGGTACTTCTGGAGTCTCCCCAGGGGAGTCAGTCCTCGTCTCGAATGCGGGCATGCACTTGCGCTTTCCTCCAGAGCGGTAGCAGCAGTGTCACGCAGTCCGCCGCGTGGATCAAAGGATCTATGGTTTTCCCTCGAGTCTTTCCCACGAGGCTTTCCCACAGGGCTGTCCCACGTGCACACGTGGTGGGAGTCGATCCTCGGCTTGAACGTCAAGGCAGTGCAGGGAAAACAGGTTCCTCTGGAATGGACTGACACATCTGGGGGACTCTTGGAATGGTGGCACGACCCTGGAGTTCCTCTCGCCTTTCCTGTGGAGAGCGCCTCCTCTTGAGATGCGACTGGAACGCCGGGAATTCTTTCCCTACGAAACAGGGAAAGGATCCCTCATCTCGAGCTAGGAGGCGAAAACGGGTCTCCCCTGGATGTGTGCGGGACCCTCGTGCTTCCTCTCGAGTGGAGACAGGTATGTCGGGGAACTTCTGGACTTGCAGCAAGGGTGTGAAGGACCCTTTGGAAGTTCCAGTGGTTAGATGTGATTAGCCTCGAGAAGCCTCAGCGGAAATGGGCCTCATCTCGACTGGAGGGCAAAACCTCCTGGATTTTCTCGAGTTGCGGCAGGTGCTCTCGACTTAGGACGGGGACTTCATGGACCCGCTCTGGTGGCCTCAGGAAAGGCCAGTCCCCATGCGAGTTCCTCGGGGACCTCTCGGGATTCCTCTCCCGTCGATGCCGGGGCCTAAGACCTTGTGTGGAGTCGGGGCCGGAACCTGAGGATTCCTCTCCAGTGCTGACATGGATCTTGGGCTACTTCTGGAGTCTCCCCAGGGGAGTCAGTCCTCGTCTCGAATGCGGGCATGCACTTGCGCTTTCCTCCAGAGCGGTAGCAGCAGTGTGACGCAGTCAGCTGGGTGGATCAAAGGATCTATGGTTTTCCCTCGAGTCTTTCCCACGAGTCTTTCCCACGAGGCTTTCCCACAGGGTTGTCTCACGTGCACACGTGGTGGGAGTCGATCCTTGGCTTGAACGTCAAGGCAGTGCAGGGAAAACAGGTTCCTCTGGAATGGACTGACACATCTGGGGGACTCTTGGAATGGTGGCACGACCCTGGAGTTCCTCTCGCCTTTCCTGTGGAGAGCGCCTCCTCTTGAGATGCGACGGGAACGCCAGGAATTCTTTCCCTACGAAACAGGGAAAGGATCCCTCATCTCGAGCTAGGAGGCGGAAACCGGGCTCCCCTGGATGTGTGCGGGACCCTCGTTCTTCCTCTCGAGTGGAGACAGGTATGTCGGGGAACTTCTTGAGTTGCAGCAAGGGTGTGAAGGACCCTTTGGAAGTTCCAGTGGTTAGATGTGATTAGCCTCGAGAAGCCTCAGCGGAAATGGGCCTCATCTCGCCTGGAGGGCAAAACCTCCTGGATTTTCTCGAGTTGCGGCAGATGCTCTCGCCTTACCACAGGGACCTCAGGGACCGCTCTGGTGGCCTCAGGAAAGGCCAGTCCCCATGCGAGTTCCTCGGGGGCCTCTCGGGATTCCTCTCCCGTCGATGCCGGGGCCTAAGACCTTGTGTGGAGTCGGGGCAGGAACCTGAGGATTCCTCTCCAGTGCTGACATGGATCTTGGGGTACATCTGTAGTCTCCCCAGGGGAGTCAGTGCTCGTCTCGAATGCGGGCATGCACTTGCGCTTTCCTCCAGAGCGGTAGCAGTAGTGTCACGCAGTCCGCCCCGTGGATCAAAGGATCTATGGTTTTCCCTCGAGTCTTTCTCACGAGGCTTTCCCACGAGGCTTTCCCACAGGGCTGTCCCGCGTGCACACGTGGTGGGAGTCGATCCTCGGCTTGAACGTCAAGGCAGTGCAGGGAAAACAGGTTCCTCTGGAATGGACTGACACATCTGGGGGACTCTTGGAATGGTGGCACGACCCTGGAGTTCCTCTCGCCTTTCCTGTGGAGAGCTCCTCCTCTTGAGATGCGACGGGAACGCCGGGAATTCTTTCCCTACGAAACAGGGAAAGGATCCCTCATCTCGAGCTAGGAGGCGGAAACGGGGCTCCCCTGGATGTGTGCGGGACCCTCGTGCTTCCTTTCGATTGGAGACGGGTAGGTCGGGGAACTTCTTGAGTTGCAGCAAGGGTGTGAAGGACCCTTTGGAAGTTCCAGTGGTTAGATGTGATTAGCCTCGAGAAGCCTCAGCGGAAATGGGCCTCATCTCGCCTGGAGGGAAAAACCTCCTGGATTTTCTCGAGTTGCGGCAGGTGCTCTCGACTTACGACGGGGACCTCAGGGACCCGCTCTGGTGGCCTCAGGAAAGGCCAGTCCCCATGCGAGTTCCTCGGGGGCTTCTCGGGATTCCTCTCCCTCGATGCCGGGGCCTAAGACCTTGTGTGGAGTCGGGGCCGGAACCTGAGGATTCCTCTCCAGTGCTGACATGGATCTTGGGGGTATTTCTGGAGTCTCCCCAGGGGAGTCAGTGCTCGTCACGAATGCGGGCATGCACTTGCGCTTTCCTCCAGAGCGGTAGCAGCAGTGTCACGCAGTCCGCCCCGTGGATCAAAGGATCTATGGTTTTCCCTCGAGTCTTTCTCACGATGCTTTCCCACGAGGCTTTCCCACAGGGCTATCCCACGTGCACACGTGGTGGGAGTCGATCCTCGGTTTGAACGTCAAGGCAGTGCAGGGAAAACAGGTTCCTCTAGAATGGACTGACACATCTGGGGGACTCTTGGAATGGTGGCACGACCCTGGAGTTCCTCTCGCCTTTCCTGTGGAGAGCGCCTCCTCTTGAGATGCGACGGGAACGCTCGGAATTCTTTCCCTATGAAACAGGGAAAGGATCCCTCATCTCGAGCTATGAGGCGGAAACGGGGCTCCCCTGGATGTGTGGGGGACCCTCGTGCTTCCACTCGAGTGGAGACGGGTAGGTCGGGGAACTTCTTGAGTTGCAGCAAGGGTGTGAAGGACCCTTTGGAAGTTCCAGTGGTTAGATGTGATTAGCCTCGAGAAGCCTCAGCGGAAATGGGCCTCATCTCGCCTGGAGGGCAAAACCTCCTGGATTTTCTCGAGTTGCGGCAGGTGCTCTCGACTTACGATGGGGACCTCAGGGACCCGCTCTGGTGGCCTCAGGAAAGGCCAGTCCCCATGCGAGTTCCTCGGGGGCCTCTCGGGATTCCTCTCCCGTCGATGCCCGGGCCTAAGACCTTGTGTGGAGGCGGGGCCGGAACCTGAGGATTCCTCTCCAGTGCTGATATGGATCTTGGTGTACTTCTGGAGTCTCATCAGGGAGTCAGTGCTCGTCTCGAATGCGGGCATGCACTTGCGCTTTCCTCCAGAGCGGTAGAAGCAGTGTCACGCAGTCCGCCGCGTGGATCAAAGGATCTATGGTTTTCCCTTGAGTCTTTCCCACGAGGCTTTCCCACGAGGCTTTCCCACAGGGCTGTCCCACGTGCACACGCGGTGGGAGTCGATCCTCGGCTTTAACGTCAAGGCAGTGCAGGGAAAACAGGTTCCTCTGGAATGGACTGACACATCTGGGGGACTCTTGGAATGGTGGCACGACCCTGGAGTTCCTCTCGCCTTTCCTGTGGAGAGTGCCTCCTCTTGAGATGCGACGGGAACGCCGGGAATTCTTTCCCTACGAAACAGGGAAAGGATCCCTCATCTCGAGCTAGGAGGCGGAAACGGGGCTCCCCTGGCTGTGTGGGGGACCCTCGTGCTTCCTCTCGAGTGGAGACAGGTATGTCGGGGAACTTCTTGAGTTGCAGCAAGGGTGTGAAGGACCCTTTGGAAGTTCCTGTGGTTAGATGTGATTAGCCTCGAGAAGCCTCAGCGGAAATGGGCCTCATCTCGCCTGGAGGGCAAACCTCCTGGATTTTCTCGAGTTGCGGCAGGTGCTCTCGACGTACCACGGGGACCTCAGGGACCCGCTCTGCTGGCCTCAGGAATGGCCAGTCCCCATGGGAGTTCCTCGGGGGCCTCTCGGGATTCCTCTCCCGTCGATGCCGGGGCCTAAGACCTTGTGTGGATTCGGGGCCTAACCTGAGGATTCCTCTCCAGTGCTGACATGGACCTAGGGGTACTTCTGGAGTCTCCCCAGGGGAGTCAGTGCTCGTCTCGAATGCGTGCATGCACTTGCGCTTTCCTCCAGAGCGGTAGCAGCAGTGTCACACATTCCGCCGCGTGGATCAAAGGATCTATGGTTTTCCCTCGAGTCTTTCCCACGAGGCTTTCCCACGAGGCTGTCCCACAGGTCTGTCCCACGTGCACACGTGGTGGGAGTCGATCCTCGGCTTGAACGTCAAGGCAGTGCAGGGAAAACAGGTTCCTCTGGAATGGACTGACACATCTGGGGGCTCTTGGAATGGGGGCACGACCCTGGAGTTCCTCTCGCCTTTCCTGTGGAGAGCGCCACCTCTTGAGATGCGACGGGAACGCCGGGAATTCTTTCCCTACGAAACAGGGAAAGGATCCCTCATCTCGAGCTAGGAGGCAGAAACGGGGCTCCCCTGGATGTGTGCGGGACCCTCGTGCTTCCTCTCGAGTGGATACAGGTATGTCGGGGAACTTCTTGAGTTGCAGCAAGGGTGTGAAGGACCCTTTGGAAGTTCCAGTGGTTAGATGTGATTAGCCTCCAGAAGCCTCAGCGGAAATGGGCCTCAACTCGCCAGGAGGGCAAAACCTCCTGGATTTCCTCGAGTTGCGGCAGGTGCTCTCGACTTACGACGGGGACCTCAGGGACCCGCTCTGGTGGCCTCAGGAAAGGACAGTCCCCATGCGAGTTCCTCGGGAGCCTCTCGGGATTCCTCTCCCGTCGATGCCGGGGCCTAAGACCTTGTGTGGAGTCGGGGCCAGAACCTGAGGATTCCTCTCCAGTGCTGACATGGATCTTGCGGTACTTCTGGAGTCTCCCCCGGGGAGTCAGTGCTCGTCTCAAATGCGGGCAAGCACTTGCGCTTTCCTCCAGAGCGGTAGCAGCAGTGTCACACATTCCGCCGCGTGGATCAAAGGATCTATGGTTTTCCCTCGAGTCTTTCCCACGAGGCTTTCCCACGAGGCTTTCCCACAGGGCTGTCCCACGTGCACACGTGTTGGGAGTCGATCCTCGGCTTGAATGTCAAGGCAGTGCAGGGAAAACAGGTTCCTCTGGAATGGACTGACACATCTGGGGGACTCTTGGAATGGTGGCACGACCCTGGAGTTCCTCTCGCCTTTCCTGTGGAGAGCGCCTCCTCTTGAGATGCGACGGGAACGACGGGAATTCTTTCCCTACGAAACAGGGAAAGGATCCCTCATCTCGAGGTAGGAGGCGGAAACGGGGCTCCCCTGGATGTGTGCGGGACCCTCGTGCTTCCTCTCGAGTGGAGACGGGTATGTCGGGGAACTTCTTGAGTTGCAGCAAGGGTGTGAAGGACCCTTTGGAAGTTCCAGTGGTTAGATGTGATTAGCCTCGAGAAGCCTCAGCGGAAATGGGCCTCATCTCGCCTGGAGGGCAAAAGCTCCTGGATTTTCTCGAGTTGCGGCAGGTGCTCTCGACGTACCACGGGGACCTCAGGGACCCGCTCTGGTGGCCTCAGGAAAGGCCAGTCCCCATGCGAGTTCCTCGGGGGCTTCTCGGGATTCCTCTCTCGTCGATGCCGGGGCCTAAGACCTTGTGTGGATTCGGGGCCGGAACCTGAGGATTCCTCTCCAGTGCTGACATGGATCTTGGGTTACTTCTGGAGTCTCCCCAGGGGAGTCAGTCCCCGTCTCGAATGTGGGCATGCACTTGCGCTTTCCTCCGGAGCGGTAGCAGCAGTGTTACGCAGTCCGCCGCGTGGATCAAAGGATCTATGGTTTTCCCTGGAGTCTTTCCCACGAGGCTTTCCCACGAGGCTTTCCCACATTGCTGTCCCACGTGCACACGTGGTGGGAGTCGATCCTCGGCGTGAATGTCAAGGCAGTGCAGGGAAAACAGGTTCCTCTGGAATGGACTGACACATCTGGGGGACTCTTAGAATGGTGACACGACCCTGGAGCACCTCTCGCCTTTCCTGTGGAGAGCGCCTCCTCTTGAGATGCGACGGGAACGCTGGGAATTCTTTCCCTTCGAAACAGGGAAAGGATCCCTCATCTCGAGCTAGGAGGCGGAAACGGGGCTCCCCTGGATGTGTGCGGGACCCTCGTGCTTCCTCTCGAGTGGAGACGGGTATGTCGGGGAACTTCTTGAGTTGCAGCAAGGGTGTGAAGGACCCTTTGGAAGTTCCAGTGGTTAGATGTGATTAGCCTCGAGAAGCCTCAGAGGAAATGGGCCTCATCTCGCCTGGAGGGCAAAACCTCCTGGATTTTCTCGAGTTGCGGCAGGTGCTCTCGAATTACGACGGGGCCCTTAGCGACCCGCTCTGGTGGCCTCAGGAAAGGCCAGTCCCCATGCGAGTTCCTCGGGGACCTCTCGGGATTCCTCTCCAATCGATGCCGGGGCCTAAGACCTTGTGTGGAATCAGGGCCGGAACCTGAGGATTCCTCTCCAGTGCTGACATTGATCTTGGGGTACTTCTGGAGTCTCCCCAGGGGAGTCAGTCCTCGTCTCGAATGCGGGCATGCACTTGCGCTTTCCTCCAAAGCAGTAGCAGCAGTGTCACGCAGTCTGCCGCATGGATCAAAGGATCTATGGTTTTCCCTGGAGTCTTTCCCACGAGGCTTTCCCACGAGGCTTTCCCACAGGGCTGTCCCACGTGCACACGTGGTGGGAGTCGATCCTCGGCTTGAACGTCAAGGCAGTGCAGGGAAAACAGGTTCCTCTGGAATGGACTGACACATCTGGGGGACTCTTGGAATGGTGGCACGACCCTGGAGTTCCTCTCGCATTTCCTGTGGAGAGCGCCTCCTCTTGAGGTGCGACGGGAACGCCGGGAATTCTTTCCCTACGAAACAGGGAAAGGATCCCTCATCTCGAAATAGGAGGCGGAAACGGGGCTCCCCTGGATGTGTGCGGGACCCTCGTGCTTCCTCTCGAGTGGAGACGGGTATGTCGGGGAACTTCTTGAGTTGCAGCAAGGGTGTGAAGGACCCTTTGGAAGTTCCTGTGGTTAGATGTGATTAGCCTCGAGAAGCCTCAGCGGAAATGGGCCTCATCTCGCCTGGAGGGCAAACCTCCTGGATTTTCTCGAGTTGCGGCAGGTGCTCTCGACGTACCACGGGGACCTCAGGGACCCGCTCTGCTGGCCTCAGGAATGGCCAGTCCCCATGGGAGTTCCTCGGGGGCCTCTCGGGATTCCTCTCCCGTCGATGCCGGGGCCTAAGACCTTGTGTGGATTCGGGGCCTAACCTGAGGATTCCTCTCCAGTGCTGACATGGACCTTGGGGTACTTCTGGAGTCTCCCCAGGGGAGTCAGTCCTCGTCTCGAATGCGTGCATGCACTTGCGCTTTCCTCCAGAGCGGTAGCAGCAGTGTCACACATTCCGCCGCGTGGATCAAAGGATCTATGGTTTTCCCTCGAGTCTTTCCCACGAGGCTCTCCCACGAGGCTGTCCCACAGGTCTGTCCCACGTGCACACGTGGTGGGAGTCGATCCTCGGCTTGAACGTCAAGGCAGTGCAGGGAAAACAGGTTCCTCTGGAATGGACTGACACATCTGGGGGCTCTTGGAATGGGGGCACGACCCTGGAGTTCCTCTCGCCTTTCCTGTGGAGAGCGCCTCCTCTTGAGATGCGACGGGAACGCCGGGAATTCTTTCCCTACGAAACAGGGAAAGGATCCCTCATCTCGAGCTAGGAGGCAGAAACGGGGCTCCCCTGGATGTGTGCGGGACCCTCGTGCTTCCTCTCGAGTGGATACGGGTATGTCGGGGAACTTCTTGAGTTGCAGCAAGGGTGTGAAGGACCCTTTGGAAGTTCCAGTGGTTAGATGTGATTAGCCTTCAGAAGCCTCAGCGGAAATGGGCCTCAACTCGCCAGGAGGGCAAAACCTCCTGGATTTCCTCGAGTTGCGGCAGGTGCTCTCGACTTACGATGGGGACCTCAGGGACCCGCTCTGGTGGCCTCAGGAAAGGACAGTCCCCATGCGAGTTCCTCGGGAGCCTCTCGGGATTCCTCTTCCGTCGATGCCGGGGCCTAAGACCTTGTGTGGAGTCGGGGCCAGAACCTGAGGATTCCTCTCCAGTGCTGACATGGATCTTGCGGTACTTCTGGAGTCTCCCCCGGGGAGTCAGTGCTCGTCTCAAATGCGGGCAAGCACTTGCGCTTTCCTCCAGAGCGGTAGCAGCAGTGTCACCCAGTCCGCCGCGTGGATCAAAGGATCTATGGTTTTCCCTCGAGTCTTTCCCACGAGGCTTTCCCACGAGGCTTTCCCACAGGGCTGTCCCACGTGCACACGTGTTGGGAGTCGATCCTCGGCTTGAATGTCAAGGCAGTGCAGGGAAAACAGGTTCCTCTGGAATGGACTGACACATCTGGGGGACTCTTGGAATGGTGGCACGACCCTGGAGTTCCTCTCGCCTTTCCTGTGGAGAGCGCCTCCTCTTGAGATGCGACGGGAACGACGGGAATTCTTTCCCTACGAAACAGGGAAAGGATCCCTCATCTCGAGCTAGGAGGCGGAAACGGGGCTCCCCTGGATGTGTGCGGGACCCTCGTGCTTCCTCTCGAGTGGAGACGGGTATGTCGGGGAACTTCTTGAGTTGCAGCAAGGGTGTGAAGGACCCTTTGGAAGTTCCAGTGGTTAGATGTGATTAGCCTCGAGAAGCCTCAGCGGAAATGGGCCTCATCTCGCCTGGAGGGCAAAAGCTCCTGGATTTTCTCGAGTTGCGGCAGGTGCTCTCGACGTACCACGGGGACCTCAGGGACCCGCTCTGGTGGCCTCAGGAAAGGCCAGTCCCCATGCGAGTACCTCGGGGGCTTCTCGGGATTCCTCTCTCGTCGATGCCGGGGCCTAAGACCTTGTGTGGATTCGGGGCCGGAACCTGAGGATTCCTCTCCAGTGCTGACATGGATCTTGGGTTACTTCTGGAGTCTCCCCAGGGGAGTCAGTCCCCGTCACGAATGTGGGCATGCACTTGCGCTTTCCTCCAGAGCGGTAGCAGCAGTGTTACGCAGTCCGCCGCGTGGATCAAAGGATCTATGGTTTTCCCTGGAGTCTTTCCCACGAGGCTTTCCCACGAGGCTTTCCCACATTGCTGTCCCACGTGCACACGTGGTGGGAGTCGATCCTCGGCGTGAATGTCAAGGCAGTGCAGGGAGAACAGGTTCCTCTGGAATGGACTGACACATCTGGGGGACTCTTAGAATGGTGACACGACCCTGGAGCACCTCTCGCCTTTCCTGTGGAGAGCGCCTCCTCTTGAGATGCGACGGGAACGCTGGGAATTCTTTCCCTTCGAAACAGGGAAAGGATCCCTCATCTCGAGCTAGGAGGCGGAAACGGGGCTCCCCTGGATGTGTGCGGGACCCTCGTGCTTCCTCTCGAGTGGAGACGGGTATGTCGGGGAACTTCTTGAGTTGCAGCAAGGGTGTGAAGGACCCTTTGGAAGTTCCAGTGGTTAGATGTGATTAGCCTCGAGAAGCCTCAGAGGAAATGGGCCTCATCTCGCCTGGAGGGCAAAACCTCCTGGATTTTCTCGAGTTGCGGCAGGTGCTCTCGAATTACGACGGGGCCCTTAGCGACCCGCTCTGGTGGCCTCAGGAAAGGCCAGTCCCCATGCGAGTTCCTCGGGGACCTCTCGGGATTCCTCTCCAATCGATGCCGGGGCCTAAGACCTTGTGTGGAATCAGGGCCGGAACCTGAGGATTCCTCTCCAGTGCTGACATTGATCTTGGGGTACTTCTGGAGTCTCCCCAGGGGAGTCAGTCCTCGTCTCGAATGCGGGCATGCACTTGCGCTTTCCTCCAAAGCAGTAGCAGCAGTGTCACGCAGTCTGCCGCGTGGATCAAAGGATCTATGGTTTTCCCTGGAGTCTTTCCCACGAGGCTTTCCCATGAGTCTTTCCCACAGGGCTGTCCCACGTGCACACGTGGTGGGAGTCGATCCTCGGCTTGAACGTCAAGGCAGTGCAGGGAAAACAGGTTCCTCTGGAATGGACTGACACATCTGGGGGACTCTTGGAATGGTGGCACGACCCTGGAGTTCCTCTCGCATTTCCTGTGGAGAGCGCCTCCTCTTGAGGTGCGACGGGAACGCCGGGAATTCTTTCCCTACGAAACAGGGAAAGGATCCCTCATCTCGAAATAGGAGGCGGAAACGGGGCTCCCCTGGATGTGTGCGGGACCCTCGTGCTTCCTCTCGAGTGGAGACGGGTATGTCGGGGAACTTCTTGAGTTGCAGCAAGGGTGTGAAGGACCCTTTGGAAGTTCCTGTGGTTAGATGTGATTAGCCTCGAGAAGCCTCAGCGGAAATGGGCCTCATCTCGCCTGGAGGGCAAACCTCCTGGATTTTCTCGAGTTGCGGCAGGTGCTCTCGACGTACCACGGGGACCTCAGGGACCCGCTCTGCTGGCCTCAGGAATGGCCAGTCCCCATGGGAGTTCCTCGGGGGCCTCTCGGGATTCCTCTCCCGTCGATGCCGGGGCCTAAGACCTTGTGTGGATTCGGGGCCTAACCTGAGGATTCCTCTCCAGTGCTGACATGGACCTTGGGGTACTTCTGGAGTCTCCCCAGGGGAGTCAGTGCTCGTCTCGAATGCGTGCATGCACTTGCGCTTTCCTCCAGAGCGGTAGCAGCAGTGTCACACATTCCGCCGCGTGGATCAAAGGATCTATGGTTTTCCCTCGAGTCTTTCCCACGAGGCTTTCCCACGAGGCTGTCCCACAGGTCTGTCCCACGTGCACACGTGGTGGGAGTCGATCCTCGGCTTGAACGTCAAGGCAGTGCAGGGAAAACAGGTTCCTCTGGAATGGACTGACACATCTGGGGGCTCTTGTAATGGGGGCACGACCCTGGAGTTCCTCTCGCCTTTCCTGTGGAGAGCGCCTCCTCTTGAGATGCGACGGGAACGCCGGGAATTCTTTCCCTACGAAACAGGGAAAGGATCCCTCATCTCGAGCTAGGAGGCAGAAACGGGGCTCCCCTGGATGTGTGCGGGACCCTCGTGCTTCCTCTCGAGTGGATACGGGTATGTCGGGGAACTTCTTGAGTTGCAGCAAGGGTGTGAAGGACCCTTTGGAAGTTCCAGTGGTTAGATGTGATTAGCCTCCAGAAGCCTCAGAGGAAATGGGCCTCAACTCGCCAGGAGGGCAAAACCTCCTGGATTTCCTCGAGTTGCGGCAGGTGCTCTCGACTTACGACGGGGACCTCAGGGACCCGCTCTGGTGGCCTCAGGAAAGGACAGTCCCCATGCGAGTTCCTCGGGAGCCTCTCGGGATTCCTCTCCCTTCGATGCCGGGGCCTAAGACCTTGTGTGGAGTCGGGGCCAGAACCTGAGGATTCCTCTCCAGTGCTGACATGGATCTTGCGGTACTTCTGGAGTCTCCCCCGGGGAGTCAGTGCTCGTCTCAAATGCGGGCAAGCACTTGCGCTTTCCTCCAGAGCGGTAGCAGCAGTGTCACCCAGTCCGCCGCGTGGATTAAAGGATCTATGGTTTTCCCTCGAGTCTTTCCCACGAGGCTTTCCCACGAGGCTTTCCCACAGGGCTGTCCCACGTGCACACGTGTTGGGAGTCGATCCTCGGCTTGAATGTCAAGGCAGTGCAGGGAAAACAGGTTCCTCTGGAATGGACTGACACATCTGGGGGACTCTTGGAATGGTGGCACGACCCTGGAGTTCCTCTCGCCTTTCCTGTGGAGAGCGCCTCCTCTTGAGATGCGACGGGAACGACGGGAATTCTTTCCCTACGAAACAGGGAAAGGATCCCTCATCTCGAGCTAGGAGGCGGAAACGGGGCTCCCCTGGATGTGTGCGGGACCCTCGTGCTTCCTCTCGAGTGGAGACGGGTATGTCGGGGAACTTCTTGAGTTGCAGCAAGGGTGTGAAGGACCCTTTGGAAGTTCCAGGTGTTAGATGTGATTAGCCTCGAGAAGCCTCAGCGGAAATGGGCCTCATCTCGCCTGGAGGGCAAAAGCTCCTGGATTTTCTCGAGTTGCGTCAGGTGCTCTCGACGTACCACGGGGACCTCAGGGACCCGCTCTGGTGGCCTCAGGAAAGGCCAGTCCCCATGCGAGTTCCTCGGGGGCTTCTCGGGATTCCTCTCTCGTCGATGCCGGGGCCTAAGACCTTGTGTGGATTCGGGGCCGGAACCTGAGGATTCCTCTCCAGTGCTGACATGGATCTTGGGTTACTTCTGGAGTCTCCCCAGGGGAGTCAGTCCCCGTCTCGAATGTGGGCATGCACTTGCGCTTTCCTCCGGAGCGGTAGCAGCAGTGTTACGCAGTCCGCCGCGTGGATCAAAGGATCTATGGTTTTCCCTGGAGTCTTTCCCACGAGGCTTTCCCACGAGGCTTTCCCACATTGCTGTCCCACGTGCACACGTGGTGGGAGTCGATCCTCGGCGTGAATGTCAAGGCAGTGCAGGGAAAACAGGTTCCTCTGGAATGGACTGACACATCTGGGGGACTCTTAGAATGGTGACACGACCCTGGAGCACCTCTCGCCTTTCCTGTGGAGAGCGCCTCCTCTTGAGATGCGACGGGAACGCTGGGAATTCTTTCCCTTCGAAACAGGGAAAGGATCCCTCATCTCGAGCTAGGAGGCGGAAACGGGGCTCCTCTGGATGTGTGCGGGACCCTCGTGCTTCCTCTCGAGTGGAGACGGGTATGTCGGGGTACTTCTTGAGTTGCAGCAAGGGTGTGAAGGACCCTTTGGAAGTTCCAGTGGTTAGATATGATTAGCCTCGAGAAGCCGCAGCGGAAATGGGCCTCATCTCGCCTGGAGGGCAAAACCTCCTGGATTGTCTCGAGTTGCGGCAGGTGCTCTCGACTTACGACGGGGACCTCAGGGTCCCGCTCTGGTGGCCTCAGGAAAGGACAGTCCCCATGCGAGTTCCTCGGGGGCCTCTCGGGATTCCTCTCCCGTCGATGCCGGGGCCTAAGACCTTGTGTGGAGTCGGGGCCGGAACCTGAGGATTCCTCTCCAGTGCTGACATGGATCTTGGGGTACTTCTGGAGTCTCCCCACAGGAGTCAGTGCTCGTCTCGAATGCGGGCAAGCACTTGCGCTTTCCTCCAGAGCGGTAGCAGCAGTGTCACGCAGTCCGCCGCGTGGATCAAAGGATCTTTGGTTTTCCCTCGAGTCTTTCACACGAGGCTTTCCCACGAGGCTTTCCCACAGGGCTGTCCCACGTGCACAAGTGTTGGGAGTCGATCCTCGGCTTGAACGTCAAGGCAGTGCAGGGAAAACAGGTTCCTCTGGAATGGACTGACACATCTGGGGGACTCTTGGAATGCTGGCACGACCCTGGAGTTCTTCTCGCCTTTCCTGTGGAGAGCGCCTCCTCTTGAGATGCGACAGGAACGCCGGGAATTCTTTCCCTACGAAACAGTGAAAGGATCCCTCATCTCGGGCTAGGAGGCGGAAACGGGGCTCCCCTGGATGTGTTCGGGACCCTCGTGCTTCCTCTCGAGTGGAGACGCGTATGTCGGTGAACTTCTTGAATTGCAGCAAGGGTGTGAAGGACCCTTTGGAAGTTCCAGTGGTTAGATGTGATTAGCCTCGAGAAGCCTCAGAGGAAATGGGCCTCATCTCGCCTGGAGGGCAAAACCTCCTGGATTTTCTCGAGTTGCGGCAGGTGCTCTCGAATTACGACGGGGCCCTTAGCGACCCGCTCTGGTGGCCTCAGGAAAGGCCAGTCCCCATGCGAGTTCCTCGGGGGCCTCTCGGGATTCCTCTCCCTTCGATGCCGGGGCCTAAGACCTTGTGTGGAGTCGGGGTCGGAACCTGAGGATACCTCTCCAGTGCTGACATTGATCTTGGGGTACTTCTGGGGTCTCCCCAGGGGAGTCAGTCCTCGTCTTGAATGCGGGCATGCACTTGCGCTTTCCTCCAGAGCGTTAGCCGCAGTGTCACGCAGTCCGCCGCATGGATCAAAGGATCTATGGTTTTCCCTCGAGTCTTTCCCACGAGGCTTTCCCACGAGGCTTTCCCACAGGGCTGTCCCTCGTGCACACGTGGTGGGAGTCGATCCTCGGCTTGAACGTCAAGGCAGTGCAGGGAAAACAGGTTCCTCTGGAATGGACTGACACATCTGGGGGACTCTTGGAATGGTGGCACCACCCTGGAGTTCCTCTCGCCTTTCCTGTGGAGAGCGCCTCCTCTTGAGATGCGACGGGAACGCCGGGAATTCTTTCCCTACGAAACAGGTAAAGGATCCCTCATCTCGAGCTAGGAGGCATAAACGGGGCTCCCCTGGATGTGTGCGGGACCCTCGTGCTTCCTCTCGAGTGGAGACGGGTATGTCGGGGAACTTCTTGAGTTGCAGCAAGGGTGTGAAGGACCCTTTGGAAGTTCCAGTGGTTAGATGTGATTAGCCTCCAGAAGCCTCAGAGGAAATGGGCCTCAACTCGCCAGGAGGGCAAAACCTCCTGGATTTCCTCGAGTTGCGGCAGGTGCTCTCGACTTACGACGGGGACCTCAGGGACCCGCTCTGGTGGCCTCAGGAAAGAACAGTCCCCATGCGAGTTCCTCGGGGGCTTCTCGGGATTCCTCTCCCGTCAATCCCGGGGCCTAAGACCTTGTGTGGAGTCGGGGCCGGAACCTGCGGATTCCTCTCCTGTGCTGACATGGATCTTGGGGTACTTCTGGAGTCTCCCCAGGGGAGTCAGTCCTCGTCTCGAATGCGGGCATGCACTTGCCCTTTCCTCCAGAGCGGTAGCAGCAGTGTCACGCAGTCCACCGCGTGGATCAAAGGATCTATGGTTTTCCCTCGAGTCTTTCCCACGAGGCTTTCCCACGAGGCTTTCCCACAGGGCTGTCCCACGTGCACACGTGGTGGGAGTCGATCCTCGGCTTGAACGTCAAGGCAGTGCAGGGAAAACAGGTTCCTCTGGAATGGACTGACACATCTGGGGGACTCTTGGAATGGTGGCACGACCCTGGAGTTCCTCTCGCCTTTCCTGTGGAGAGCGCCTCCTCTTGAGATGCGACGGGAACGCCAGGAATTCTTTCCCTACGAAACAGGGAAAGGATCCCTCAACTCGAGCTAGGAGGCGGAAACCGGGCTCCCCTGGATGTGTGCGGGACCCTCGTTCTTCCTCTCGAGTGGAGACAGGTATGTCGGGGAACTTCTTGAGTTGCAGCAAGGGTGTGAAGGACCCTTTGGAAGTTCCAGTGGTTAGGTGTGATTAGCCTCGAGAAGCCTCAGCGGAAATGGGCCTCATCTCGCCTGGAGGGCAAAACCTCCTGGATTTTCTCGAGTTGCGGCAGGTCCTCTCGAATTACGACGGGGACGTCGGGCACCCGCTCTGGTGGCCTCAGTAAAGGCGAGTCCCCATGCGAGTTCCTCGGGGGCCTCTCGGGATTCCTCTCCCGTCGATGCCGGGGCCTAAGACCTTGTGTGGAGTCGGGCCGGAACCTGAGGATTCCTCTCCAGTGCCGACATGGATCTTGGGGTACTTCTGGAGTCTCCCCACAGGAGTCAGTGCTCGTCTAGAATGCGGGCAAGCACTTGCGCTTTCCTCCAGAGCGGTAGCAGCAGTGTCACGCAGTCCGCCGCGTGGATCAAAGGATCTTTGGTTTTCCCTCGAGTCTTTCACACGAGGCTTTCCCACGAGGCTTTCCCACAGGGCTGTCCCACGTGCACACGTGTTGGGAGTCGATCCTCGGCTTGAACGTCAAGGCAGTGCAGGGAAAACAGGTTCCTCTGGAATGGACTGACACATCTGGGGGACTCTTGGAATGCTGGCACGACCCTGGAGTTCTTCTCGCCTTTCCTGTGGAGAGCGCCCCCTCTTGAGATGCGACAGGAACGCCGGGAATTCTTTCCCTACGAAACAGTGAAAGGATCCCTCATCTCGGGCTAGGAGGCGGAAACGGGGCTCCCCTGGATGTGTGCGGGACCCTCGTGCTTCCTCTCGAGTGGAGACGCGTATGTCGGTGAACTTCTTGAATTGCAGCAAGGGTGTGAAGGACCCTTTGGAAGTTCCAGTGGTTAGATGTGATTAGCCTCGAGAAGCCTCAGAGGAAATGGGCCTCATCTCGCCTGGAGGGCAAAACCTCCTGGATTTTCTCGAGTTGCGGCAGGTGCTCTCGAATTACGACGGGGCCCTTAGCGACCCGCTCTGGTGGCCTCAGGAAAGGCCAGTCCCCATGCGAGTTCCTCTGGGGATTCCTCTCCCGTCGATGCCGGGGCCTAAGACCTTGTGTGGAGTCGGGGCCGGAACCTGAGGATTCCTCTCCAGTGCTGACATGGATCTTGGGGTACTTCTGGAGTCTCCCCAGGGGAGTCAGTCCTCGTCTCGAATGCGGGCATGCACTTGCGCTTTCCTCCAGAGCTGTAGCAGCAGTGTCACGCAGTCCGCCGCATGGATCAAAGGATCCATGGTTTTCCCTCGAGTCTTTCCCACGAGGCTTTCCCACGAGGCTTTCCCACAGGGCTGTCCCACGTGCACACGTGGTGGGAGTCGATCCTTGGCTTAAACGTCAAGGCAGTGCAGGGAAAACAGGTTCCTCTGGAATGGACTGACACATCTGGGGGACTCTTGGAATGGTGGCACGACCCTGGAGTTCCTCTCGCCTTTCCTGTGGAGAGTGCCTCCTCTTGAGATGCGACGGGAACGCCGGGAATTCTTTCCCTACGAAACAGGGAAAAGATCCCTCATCTCGAGCTAGGAGGCGGAAACGGGGCTCCCCTGGATGTGTGCGGGACCCCACGTGCTTCCTCTCGAGTGCAGACGGGTATGTCGGGGAACTTCTTGAGTTGCAGCAAGGGTGTGAAGGACCCTTTGGAAGTTCCAGTGGTTAGACGTGATTGGCCTCGAGAAGCCTCAGCGGAAATGGGCCTCATCTCGCCTGGAGGGCAAAACCGCCTGGATTTTCTCGAGTTGCGGCAGGTGCTCTCGACTTACGACGAGGACCTCAGGGACCCGCTATGGTGGCCTCAGGAAAGGCCAGTCCCCATGCGAGTTCCTCTGGGGATTCCTCTCCCGTCGATGCCAGGGCCTAAGACCTTGTGTGGAGTCGGGGCCGGAACCTGAGGATTCCTCTCCAGTGCTGACATGGATCTTGGGGTACTTCTGGAGTCTCCCCAGGGGAGTCAGTCCTCGTCTCGAATGCGGGCATGCACTTGCGCTTTCCTCCAGAGCGGTAGCAGCAGTGTCACGCAGTCCGCCGCGTGGATCAAAGGATCTATGGATTTCCCTCGAGTCTTTCCCACGAGGCTTTCCCACGAGGCTTTCCCACAGGGCTGTCTCACGTGCACACGTGGTGGGAGTCGATCCTCGGCTTGAACGTCAAGCCAGTGCAGGGAAAACAGGTTCCTCTGGAATGGACTGACACATCTGGGGGACTCTTGGAATGGTGGCACGACCCTGGAGTTCCTCTCGCCTTTCCTGTGGAGAGCGCCTCCTCTTGAGATGCGACGGGAACGCCGGGAATTCTTTCCCTATGAAACAGGGAAAGGATCCCTCATCTCGAGCTAGGAGGCGGAAACGGGGCTCCCCTGGATGTGTGCGGGACCCACGTGCTTCCTCTCGAGTGGAGACGGGTATGTCGGGGAACTTCTTGAGTTGCAGCAAGGGTGTGAAGGACCCTTTGGAAGTTCCAGTGGTTAGACGTGATTAGCCTCTAGAAGCCTCAGCGGAAATGGGCCTCATCTCGCCTGGAGGGCAAAACCTCCTGGATTTTCTCGAGTTGCGGCAGGTGCTCTCGACTTACGACGGGGACCTCAGGGACCCGCTCTGGTGGCCTCAGGAACGGCCAGTCCCCATGAGCGTTCCTCGGGGGCGTCACGGGATTCCTCTCCCGTCGATACCGGGGCCTAAGACCTTGTGTGGAGTCGGGGCCGGAACCTGAGGATTCCTCTCCAGTGCTGACATGGATCTTGGGGTACTTCTGGAGTCTCCCCAGGGGAGTCAGTCCTCGTCTCGAATGCGGGCATGCATTTGCGCTTTCCTCCAGAGCGGTAGAAGCAGTGTCACGCAGTCCGCCACGTGGATCAAAGGATCTATGGTTTTCCCTCGAGTCTTTCCCACGAGGCTTTCCCACGAGGCTTTCCCACAGGGCTGTCCCACGTGCACACGTGGTGGGAGTCGATCCTCGGCTTGAACGTCAAGGCAGTGCAGGGAAAACAGGTTCCTCTGGAATGGACTGACACATCTGGGGGACTCTTGGAATGGTGGCATGACCCTGGAGTTCCTCTCGCCTTTCCTGTGGAGAGCGCCTCCTCTTGAGATGCGACGGGAACGCCGGGAATTCTTTCCCTACGAAACAGGGAAAGGATCCCTCATCTCGAGCTAGGAGGCGGAAACGGGGCTCCCCTCGATGTGTGCGGGACCCCCCGTGCTTCCTCTCGAGTGCAGACGGGTATGTCGGGGAACTTCTTGAGTTGCAGCAAGGGTGTGAAGGACCCTTTGGAAGTTCCAGTGGTTAGATGTGATTGGCCTCGAGAAGCCTCAGCGGAAATGGGCCTCATCTCGCCTGGAGGGCAAAACCGCCTGGATTTTCTCGAGTTGCGGCAGGTGCTCTCGACTTACGACGAGGACCTCAGGGACCCGCTATGGTGGCCTCAGGAAAGGCCAGTCCCCATGCGAGTTCCTCTGGGGATTCCTCTCCCGTCGATGCCGGGGCCTAAGACCTTGTGTGGAGTCGGGGCCGGAACCTGAGGATTCCTCTCCAGTGCTGACATGGATCTTGGGTACTTCTGGAGTCTCCCCAGGGGAGTCAGTCCTCCTCTCGAATGCGGGCATGCACTTGCGCTTTCCTCCAGAGCGGTAGCAGCAGTGTCACGCAGTCCGCCGCATGGATCAAAGGATCCATGGTTTTCCCTCGAGTCTTTCCCACGAGGCTTTCCCACGAGGCTTTCCCACAGGGCTGTCCCACGTTCACACGTGGTTGGAGTCGATCCTTGGCTTGAACGTCAAGGCAGTGCAGGGAAAACAGGTTCCTCTGGAATGGACTGACACATCTGGGGAACTCTAGGAATGGTGGCACGACCCTGGAGTTCCTCTCGCCTTTCCTGTGGAGAGCGCCTCCTCTTGAGATGCGACGGGAACGCCGGGAATTCTTTCCCTACGAAACAGGGAAAGGATCCCTCATCTCGAGCTAGGAGGCGGAAACGGGGCTCCCCTGGTTGTTTGCGGGACACCACGTGCTTCCTTTCGAGTGGAGACGGGTATGTCGGGAAACTTCTTGAGTTGCAGCAAGGGTGTGAAGGACCCTTTGGAAGTTCCAGTGTTTATACGTGATTAGCCTCGAGAAGCCTCAGCGGAAATGAGCCTCATCTCGCCTGGAGGGCAAAACCTCCTGGATTTTCTCGAGTTGCGGCAGGTGATCTCGACTGACGATGGGGACCTCAGGGACCCGCTCTGGTGGCCTCAGGAAAAGCCAGTCCCCATGCGAGATCCTCGGGGGCCTCTCGGGATTCCTCTCACGTCGATGCCGGGGCCTAAGACCTTGTGTGGAGTCGGGGCCGGAACCTGAGGATTCCTCTCCAGTGCTGACATGGATCTTGGGGTACTTCTGGAGTCTCCCCAGGGGAGTCAGTCCTCGTCTCGAATGCGGGCATGCACTTGCGCTTTCCTCCAGAGCGGTAGCAGCAGTGTCACGCAGTCCGCCGCGTGGATCAAAGGATCTATGGTTTTCCCTCGAGTCTTTCCCACGAGGCTTTCCCACGAGGCTTTCCCACAGGGCTGTCCCACGTGCACACGTGGTTGGAGTCGATCCTTGGCTTGAACGTCAAGGCAGTGCAGTGAAAACAGGTTCCTCTGGAATGGACTGACACATCTGGGGGACTCTTGGAATGGTGGCACGACCCTGGAGTTCCTCTCGCCTTTCCTGTGGAGAGCGCCTCCTCTTGAGATGCGACGGGAACGCCGGGAATTCTTTCCCTACGAAACAGGGAAAGGATCCCTCATCTCGAGCTAGGAGGCGGAAACGGGGCTCCCCTGGATGTGTGCGGGACACCACGTGCTTCCTCTCGAGTGCAGACGGGTATGTCGGGGAACTTCTTGAGTTGCAGCAAGGGTGTGAAGGACCCTTTGGAAGTTCCAGTGGTTAGATGTGATTGGCCTCGAGAAGCCTCAGCGGAAATGGGCCTCATCTCGCCTGGAGGGCAAAACCGCCTGGATTTTCTCGAGTTGCGGCAGGTGCTCTCGACTTACGACGAGGACCTCAGGGACCCGCTATGGTGGCCTCAGGAAAGGCCAGTCCCCATGCGAGTTCCTCTGGGGATTCCTCTCCCGTCGATGCCAGGGCCTAAGACCTTGTGTGGAGTCGGGGCCGGAACCTGAGGATTCCTCTCCAGTGCTGACATGGATCTTGGGTACTTCTGGAGTCTCCCCAGGGGAGTCAGTCCTCGTCTCGAATGCGGGCATGCACTTGCGCTTTCCTCCAGAGCGGTAGCAGCAGTGTCACGCAGTCCGCCGCATGGATCAAAGGATCCATGGTTTTCCCTCGAGTCTTTCCCACGAGGCTTTCCCACGAGGCTTTCCCACAGGGCTGTCCCACGTGCACACGTGGTTGGAGTCGATCCTTGGCTTGAACGTCAAGGCAGTGCAGGGAAAACAGGTTCCTCTGGAATGGACTGACACATCTGGGGAACTCTTGGAATGGTGGCACGACCCTGGAGTTCCTCTCGCCTTTCCTGTGGAGAGCGCCTCCTCTTGAGATGCGACGGGAACGCCGGGAATTCTTTCCCTACGAAACAGGGAAAGGATCCCTCATCTCGAGCTAGGAGGCGGAAACGGGGCTCCCCTGGATGTGTGCGGGACACCACGTGCTTCCTTTCGAGTGGAGACGGGTATGTCGGGAAACTTCTTGAGTTGCAGCAAGGGTGTGAAGGACCCTTTGGAAGTTCCAGTGATTAGACGTGATTAGCCTCGAGAAGCCTCAGCGGAAATGAGCCTCATCTCGCCTGGAGGGCAAAACCTCCTGGATTTTCTCGAGTTGCGGCAGGTGATCTCGACTGACGATGGGGACCTCAGGGACCCGCTCTGGTGGCCTCAGGAAAAGCCAGTCCCCATGCGAGTTCCTCGGGGGCCTCTCGGGATCCCTATCCCGTCGATGCCGGGGCCTAAGACCTTGTGTGGAGTCGGGGCCGGAACCTGAGGATTCCTCTCCAGTGCTGACATGGATCTTGGGGTACTTCTGGAGTCTCCCCAGGGGAGTCAGTCCTCGTCTCGAATGCGGGCATGCCCTTGCGCTTTCCTCCAGAGCGGTAGCAGCAGTGTCACGCAGTCCGCCGCGTGGATCAAAGGATCTATGGATTTCCCTCGAGTCTTTCCCACGAGGCGTTCCCACGAGGCTTTCCCACAGGGCTGTCTCACGTGCACACGTGGTGGGAGTCGATCCTCGGCTTAACGTCAAGCCAGTGCAGGGAAAACAGGTTCCTCTGGAATGGACTGACACATCTGGGGGACTCTTGGAATGGTGGCACGACCCTGGAGTTCCTCTCGCCTTTCCTGTGGAGAGCGCCTCCTCTTGAGATGCGACGGGAACGCCGGGAATTCTTTCCCTATGAAACAGGGAAAGGATCCCTCATCTCGAGCTAGGAGGCGGAAACGGGGCTCCCCTGGATGTGTGCGGGACCCACGTGCTTCCTCTCGAGTGGAGACGGGTATGTCGGGGAACTTCTTGAGTTGCAGCAAGGGTGTGAAGGACCCTTTGGAAGTTCCAGTGGTTAGACGTGATTAGCCTCTAGAAGCCTCAGCGGAAATGGGCCTCATCTCGCCTGGAGGGCAAAACCTCCTGGATTTTCTCGAGTTGCGGCAGGTGCTCTCGACTTACGACGGGGACCTCAGGGACCCGCTCTGGTGGCCTCAGGAAAGGCCAGTCCCCATGAGAGTTCCTCGGGGGCGTCACGGGATTCCTCTCCCGTCGATACCGGGGCCTAAGACCTTGTGTGGAGTCGGGGCCGGAACCTGAGGATTCCTCTCCAGTGCTGACATGGATCTTGGGGTACTTCTGGAGTCTCCCCAGGGGAGTCAGTCCTCGTCTCGAATGCGGGCATGCACTTGCGCTTTCCTCCAGAGCGGTAGAAGCAGTGTCACGCAGTCCGCCACGTGGATCAAAGGATCTATGGTTTTCCCTCGAGTCTTTCCCACGAGGCTTTCCCACGAGGCTTTCCCACAGGGCTGTCCCACGTGCACACGTGGTGGGAGTCGATCCTCGGCTTGAACGTCAAGGCAGTGCAGGGAAAACAGGTTCCTCTGGAATGGAATGACACATCTGGGGGACTCTTGGAATGGTGGCATGACCCTGGAGTTCCTCTCGCCTTTCCTGTGGAGAGCGCCTCCTCTTGAGATGCGACGGGAACGCCGGGAATTCTTTCCCTACGAAACAGGGAAAGGATCCCTCATCTCGAGCTAAGAGGCGGAAACGGGGCTCCCCTGGATGTGTGCGGGACCCCAAGTGCTTCCTCTCGAGTGGAGACGGGTATGTCGGGGACCTTCTTGAGTTGCAGCAAGGGTGTGAAGGACCCTTTGGATGTTCTAGTGGTTAGATGTGATTAGCCTCGAGAAGCCTCAGCGGAAATGGGCCTCATCTCGCCTGGAGGGCAAAACCTCCTGGATTTTCTCGAGTTGCGGCAGGTGCTCTCGACTTACGACGGGGACCTGAGGGACCCGCTCTGGTGGCCTCAGGAAAGGCCAGTCCCCATGCGAGTTCCTCGGGGGCCTCTCGGGATTCCTCTCCCGTCGATGCCGGGGCCTAAGACCTTGTGTGGAGTCGGGGCCGGAACCTGAGGATTCCTCTCCAGTGCTGACATGGATCTTGGGGTACTTCTGGAGTCTCCCCAGGGGAGTCAGTCCTCGTCTCGAATGCGAGCATGCACTTGCGCTTTCCTCCAGAGCGGTAGCAGCAGTGTCACGCAGTCCACCGCGTGGATCAAAGGATCTATGGTTTTCCCTCGAGTCTTTCCCACGAGGCTTTCCCACGAGGCTTTCCCACAGGGCTGTCTCACGTGCACACGTGGTGGGAGTCGATCCTTGGCTTAAACGTCAAGGCAGTGCAGGGAAAACAGGTTCCTCTGGAATGGACTGACACATCTGGGGGACTCTTGGAATGGTGGCACGACCCTGGAGTTCCTCTCGCCTTTCCTATGGAGAGCGCCTCCTCTTGAGATGCGACGGGAACGCCGGGAATTCTTTCCCTACGAAACAGGGAAAGGATCCCTCATCTCGAGCTAGGAGGCGGAAACGGGGCTCCCCTGGATGTGTGCGGGACCCCCCGTGCTTCCTCTCGAGTGCAGACGGGTATGTCGGGGAACTTCTTGAGTTGCAGCAAGGGTGTGAAGGACCCTTTGGAAGTTCCAGTGGTTAGATGTGATTGGCCTCGAGAAGCCTCAGCGGAAATGGGCCTCATCTCGCCTGGAGGGCAAAACCGCCTGGATTTTCTCGAGTTGCGGCAGGTGCTCTCGACTTACGACGAGGACCTCAGGGACCCGCTATGGTGGCCTCAGGAAAGGCCAGTCCCCATGCGAGTTCCTCTGGGGATTCCTCTCCCGTCGATGCCGGGGCCTAAGACCTTGTGTGGAGTCGGGGCCGGAACCTGAGGATTCCTCTCCAGTGCTGACATGGATCTTGGGTACTTCTGGAGTCTCCCCAGGGGAGTCAGTCCTCGTCTCGAATGCGGGCATGCACTTGCGCTTTCCTCCAGAGCGGTAGCAGCAGTGTCACGCAGTCCGCCGCATGGATCAAAGGATCCATGGTTTTCCCTCGAGTCTTTCCCACGAGGCTTTCCCACGAGGCTTTCCCACAGGGCTGTCCCACGTGCACACGTGGTTGGAGTCGATCCTTGGCTTGAACGTCAAGGCAGTGCAGGGAAAACAGGTTCCTCTGGAATGGACTGACACATCTGGGGAACTCTTGGAATGGTGGCACGACCCTGGAGTTCCTCTCGCCTTTCCTGTGGAGAGCGCCTCCTCTTGAGATGCGACGGGAACGCCGGGAATTCTTTCCCTACGAAACAGGGAAAGGATCCCTCATCTCGAGCTAGGAGGCGGAAACGGGGCTCCCCTGGTTGTTTGCGGGACACCACGTGCTTCCTTTCGAGTGGAGACGGGTATGTCGGGAAACTTCTTGAGTTGCAGCAAGGGTGTGAAGGACCCTTTGGAAGTTCCAGTGTTTATACGTGATTAGCCTCGAGAAGCCTCAGCGGAAATGAGCCTCATCTCGCCTGGAGGGCAAAACCTCCTGGATTTTCTCGAGTTGCGGCAGGTGATCTCGACTGACGCTGGGGACCTCAGGGACCCGCTCTGGTGGCCTCAGGAAAAGCCAGTCCCCATGCGAGTTCCTCGGGGGCCTCTCGGGATTCCTCTCACGTCGATGCCGGGGCCTAAGACCTTGTGTGGAGTCGGGGCCGGAACCTGAGGATTCCTCTCCAGTGCTGACATGGATCTTGGGGTACTTCTGGAGTCTCCCCAGGGGAGTCAGTCCTCGTCTCGAATGCGGGCATGCACTTGCGCTTTCCTCCAGAGCGGTAGCAGCAGTGTCACGCAGTCCGCCGCGTGAATCAAAGGATCTATGGTTTTCCCTCGAGTCTTTCCCACGAGGCTTTCCCACGAGGCTTTCCCACAGGGCTGTCCCACGTGCACACGTGGTGGGAGTCGATCCTTGGCTTGAACGTCAAGCCAGTGCAGTGAAAACAGGTTCATCTGGAATGGACTGACACATCTGGGGGACTCTTGGAATGGTGGCACGACCCTGGAGTTCCTCTATCCTTTCCTGTGGAGAGCGCCTCCTCTTGAGATGCGACGGGAACGCCGGGAATTCTTTCCCTACGAAACAGGGAAAGGATCCCTCATCTCGAGCTAGGAGGCGGAAACGGGGCTCCCCTGGATGTGTGCGGGACACCACGTGCTTCCTCTCGAGTGCAGACGGGTATGTCGGGGAACTTCTTGAGTTGCAGCAAGGGTGTGAAGGACCCTTTGGAAGTTCCAGTGGTTAGATGTGATTGGCCTCGAGAAGCCTCAGCGGAAATGGGCCTCATCTCGCCTGGAGGGCAAAACCGCCTGGATTTTCTCGAGTTGCGGCAGGTGCTCTCGACTTACGACGAGGACCTCAGGGACCCGCTATGGTGGCCTCAGGAAAGGCCAGTCCCCATGCGAGTTCCTCTGGGGATTCCTCTCCCGTCGATGCCGGGGCCTAAGACCTTGTGTGGAGTCGGGGCCGGAACCTGAGGATTCCTCTCCAGTGCTGACATGGATCTTGGGGTACTTCTGGAGTCTCCCCAGGGGAGTCAGTCCTCGTCTCGAATGCGGGCATGCACTTGCGCTTTCCTCCAGAGCGGTAGCAGCAGTGTCACGCAGTCCGCCGCATGGATCAAAGGATCCATGGTTTTCCCTCGAGTCTTTCCCACGAGGCTTTCCCACGAGGCTTTCCCACAGGGCTGTCCCACGTGCACACGTGGTGGGAGTCGATCCTTGGCTTGAACGTCAAGGCAGTGCAGGGAAAACAGGTTCCTCTGGAATGGACAGACACATCTGGGGAACTCTTGGAATGGTGGCACGACCCTGGAGTTCCTCTCGCCTTTCCTGTGGAGAGCGCCTCCTCTTGAGATGCGACGGGAACGCCGGGAATTCTTTCCGTACGAAACAGGGAAAGGATCCCTCATCTCGAGCTAGGAGGCGGAAACGGGGCTCCCCTGGTTGTGTGCGGGACACCACGTGCTTCCTTTCGAGTGGAGACGGGTATGTCGGGAAACTTCTTGAGTTGCAACAAGGGTGTGAAGGACCCTTTGGAAGTTCCAGTGTTTAGACGTGATTAGCCTCGAGAAGCCTCAGCGGAAATGAGCCTCATCTCGCCTGGAGGGCAAAACCTCCTGGATTTTCTCGAGTTGCGGCAGGTGATCTCGTCTGACGATGGGGACCTCAGGGACCCGTTCTGGTGGCCTCAGGAAAAGCCAGTCCACATGCGAGTTCCTCGGGGGCCTCTCGGGATCCCTATCCCGTCGATGCCGGGGCCTAAGACCTTGTGTGGAGTCGGGGCCGGAACCTGAGGATTCCTCTCCAGTGCTGACATGGATCTTGGGGTACTTCTGGAGTCTCCCCAGGGGAGTCAGTCCTCGTCTCGAATGCGGGCATGCACTTGGCTTTCCTCCAGAGCGGTAGCAGCAGTGTCACGCAGTCCGCCGCGTGGATCAAAGGATCTATGGATTTCCCTCGAGTCTTTCCCACGAGGCTTTCCCACGAGGCTTTCCCACAGGGCTGTCTCACGTGCACACGTGGTGGGAGTCGATCCTCGGCTTGAACTTCAAGGCAGTGCAGGGAAAACAGGTTCCTCTGTAATGGACTGACACATCTGGGGGTCTCTTGGAATGGTGGCACGACCCTGGAGTTCCTCTCCCCTTTCCTGTGGAGAGCGCTTCCTCTTGAGATGCGACGGGATCGCCAGGAATTCTTTCCCTACGAAACAGGGAAAGGATCCCTCATCTCGAGCTAGGAGGCGGAAACGGGGCTCCCCTGGATGTGTGCGGGAACCCACGTGCTTCCTCTCGAGTGGAGACTGGTATGTCGGGGAAGTTCTTGAGTTGCAGCAAGGGTGTGAAGGACCCTTTGGAAGTTCCAGTGGTTAGACGTGATTAGCCTCGAGAAGCCTCAGCGGAAATGGGCCTCATCTCGCCTGGAGGGCAAAAACCTCCTGGATTTTCTCGAGTTGCGGCAGGTGCTCTCGACTTACGACGGGGACCTCAGGGACCCGCTCTGGTGGCCTCAGGAAAGGCCAGTCCCCATGCGAGTTCCTCGGGGGCCTCTGGGGATTCCTCTCCAGTCGATGCCGGGGCCTAAGACCTTGTGTGGATTCGGGGCCGGAACCTGAGGATTCCTCTCCAGTGCTGACATGGATCTTGGGGTACTTCTGGAGTCTCCCCAGGGGAGTCAGTCCTCGTCTCGAATGCGGGCATGCACTTGCGCTTTCCTCCAGAGCGGTAGCAGCAGTGTCACGCAGTCCGCCGCGTGGATCAAAGGATCTATGGTTTTCCCTCGAGTCTTTCCCACGAGGCTTTCCCACGAGGCTTTCCCACAGGGCTGTCTCACGTGCACACGTGGTGGGAGTCGATCCTCGGCTTGAACGTCAAGGCAGTGCAGGGAAAACAGGTTCCTCTGTAATGGACTGACACATCAGGGGGTCTCTTGGAATGGTGGCACGACCCTGGAGTTCCTCTCCCCTTTCCTGTGGAGAGCGCTTCCTCTTGAGATGCGACGGGATCGCCGGGAATTCTTTCCCTACGAAACAGGGAAAGGATCCCTCATCTCGAGCTAGGAGGCGGAAACGGGGCTCCCCTGGATGTGTGCGGGACCCCACGTGCTTCCTCTCGAGTGTAGACGGGTATGTCGGGGAAGTTCTTGAGTTGCAGCAAGGGTGTGAATGACCCTTTGGAAGTTCCAGTGTTTAGACGTGATTAGCCTCGAGAAGCCTCAGCGGAAATGGGCCTCATCTCGCCTGGAGGGCCAAACCTCCTGGATTTTCTCGAGTTGCGGCAGGTGATCTCGTCTGACGATGGGGACCTCAGGGACCCGTTCTGGTGGCCTCAGGAAAAGCCAGTCCACATGCGAGTTCCTCGGGGGCCTCTCGGGATCCCTATCCCGTCGATGCCGGGGCCTAAGACCTTGTGTGGAGTCGGGGCCGGAACCTGAGGATTCCTCTCCAGTGCTGACATGGATCTTGGGGTACTTCTGGAGTCTCCCCAGGGGAGTCAGTCCTCGTCTCGAATGCGGGCATGCACTTGGCTTTCCTCCAGAGCGGTAGCAGCAGTGTCACGCAGTCCGCCGCGTGGATCAAAGGATCTATGGATTTCCCTCGAGTCTTTCCCACGAGGCTTTCCCACGAGGCTTTCCCACAGGGCTGTCTCACGTGCACACGTGGTGGGAGTCGATCCTCGGCTTGAAGGTCAAGGCAGTGCAGGGAAAACAGGTTCCTCTGTAATGGACTGATACATCAGGGGGTCTCTTGGAATGGTGGCACGACCCTGGAGTTCCTCTCCCCTTTCCTGTGGAGAACGCTTCCTCTTGAGATGCGACGGGATCGCCGGGAATTCTTTCCCTACGAAACAGGGAAAGGATCCCTCATCTCGAGCTAGGAGGCGGAAACGGGGCTCCCCTGGATGTGTGCGGGATCCCACGTGCTTCCTCTCGAGTGGAGACGGGTATGTCGGGGAAGTTCTTGAGTTGCAGCAAGGGTGTGAATGACCCTTTGGAAGTTCCAGTGGTTAGACGTGATTAGCCTCGAGAAGCCTCAGCGGAAATGGGCCTCATCTCGCCTGGAGGGCAAAACCTCCTGGATTTTCTCGAGTTGCGGCAGGTGCTCTCGACTTACGACGGGGACCTCAGGGACCCGCTCTGGTGGCCTCAGGAAAGGCCAGTCCCCATGCGAGTTCCTCGGGGGCCTCTCGGGATTCCTCTCCCGTCGATGCCGGGGACTAAGACCTTGTGTGGAGTCGGGGCCGAAACCTGAGGATTCCTCTCCAGTGCTGACATGGATCTTGGGGTACTTCTGGAGTCTCCCCAGGGGAGTCAGTCCTCGTCTCGAATGCGGGCATGCACTTGCGCTTTCCTCCAGAGCGGTAGCAGCAGTGTCACGCAGTCCGCCGCATGGATCAAAGGATCCATGGTTTTCCCTCGAGTCTTTCCCACGAGGCTTTCCCACGAGGCTTTCCCACAGGGCTGTCCCACGTGCACACGTGGTGGGAGTCAATCCTTGGCTTGAACGTCAAGGCAGTGCAGGGAAAACAGGTTCCTCTTGAATGGACTGACACATCTGGGGGACTCTTGGAATGGTGGCACGACCCTGGAGTTCCACTCGCCTTTCCTGTGGAGAGCGCCTCCTCTTGAGATGCGACGGGAACACCGGGAATTCTTTCCCTACGAAACAGGGAAAGGATCCCTCATCTCGAGCTAGGAGGCGGAAACGGGGCTCCACTGGATGTGTGCGGGACACCACGTGCTTCCTTTCGAGTGGAGACGGGTATGTCGGGAAACTTCTTGAGTTGCAGCAAGGGTGTGAAGGACCCTTTGGAAGTTCCAGTGTTTAGACGTGATTAGCCTCGAGAAGCCTCAGCGGAAATGAGCCTCATCTCGCCTGGAGGGCAAAACCTCCTGGATTTTCTCGAGTTGCGGCAGGTGCTCTCGACTTACGACGGGGACCTGAGGGACCCGCTCTGGTGGCCTCAGGAAAAGCCAGTCCCCATGCGAGTTCCTCGGGGGCCTCTCGGGATCCCTATCCCGTCGATGCCGGGGCCTAAGACCTTGTGTGGTGTCGGGGCCGGAACCTGAGGATTCCTCTCCAGTGCTGACATGGATCTTGGGGTACTTCTGGAGTCTCCCCAGGGGAGTCAGTCCTCGTCTCGATTGCGGGCATGCACTTGCGCTTTCCTCCAGAGCGGTAGCAGCAGTGTCACGCAGTCCGCCGCGTGGATCAAAGGATCTATGGTTTTCCCTCGAGTCTTTCCCACGAGGCTTTCCCACGAGGCTTTCCCACAGGGCTGTCCCACGTGCACACGTGGTGGGAGTCGATCCTTGGCTTGAACGTCAAGGCAGTGCAGGGAAAACAGGTTCCTCTTGAATGGACTGACACATCTGGGGGACTCTTGGAATGGTGGCACGACCCTGGAGTTCCACTCGCCTTTCCTGTGGAGAGCGCCTCCTCTTGAGATGCGACGGGAACACCGGGAATTCTTTCCCTACGAAACAGGGAAAGGATCCCTCATCTCGAGCTAGGAGGCGGAAACGGGGCTCCACTGGATGTGTGCGGGACACCACGTGCTTCCTTTCGAGTGGAGACGGGTATGTCGGGAAACTTCTTGAGTTGCAGCAAGGGTGTGAAGGACCCTTTGGAAGTTCCAGTGTTTAGACGTGATTAGCCTCGAGAAGCCTCAGCGGAAATGAGCCTCATCTCGCCTGGACGGCAAAACCTCCTGGATTTTCTCGAGTTGCGGCAGGTGCTCTCGACTTACGACGGGGACCTGAGGGACCCGCTCTGGTGGCCTCAGGAAAAGCCAGTCCCCATGCGAGTTCCTCGGGGGCCTCTCGGGATCCCTATCCCGTCGATGCCGGGGCCTAAGACCTTGTGTGGAGTCGGGGCCGGAACCTGAGGATTCCTCTCCAGTGCTGACATGGATCTTGGGGTACTTCTGGAGTCTCCCCAGGGGAGTCAGTCCTCGTCTCGATTGCGGGCATGCACTTGCGCTTTCCTCCAGAGCGGTAGCAGCAGTGTCACGCAGTCCGCCGCGTGGATCAAAGGATCTATGGTTTTCCCTCGAGTCTTTCCCACGAGGCTTTCCCACGAGGCTTTCCCACAGGGCTGTCTCACGTGCACACGTGGTGGGAGTCGATCCTCGGCTTGAACGTCAAGGCAGTGCAGGGAAAACAGGTTCCTCTGGAATGGACTGACACATCTGGGGGTCTCTTGGAATGGTGGCACGACCCTGGAGTTCCTCTCCCCTTTCCTGTGGAGAGCGCTTCCTCTTGAGATGCGACGGGATCGCCGGGAATTCTTTCCCTACGAAACAGGGAAAGGATCCCTCATCTCGAGCTAGGAGGCGGAAATGGGGCTCCCCTGGATGTGTGCGGGACCCCACGTGCTTCCTCTCGTGTGGAGACGGGTATGTCGGGGAAGTTCTTGAGTTGCAGCAAGGGTGTGAATGACCCTTTGGAAGTTCCAGTGGTTAGACGTGATTAGCCTCGAGAAGCCTCAGCGGAAATGGGCCTCATCTCGCCTGGAGGGCAAAACCTCGTGGATTTTCTCGAGTTGCGGCAGGTGCTCTCGACTTACGACGGGGACCTCAGGGACCCGCTCTGGTGGCCTCAGGAAAGGCCAGTCCCCATGCGAGTTCCTCGGGGGCCTCTGGGGATTCCTCTCCCGTCGATGCCGGGGCCTAAGACCTTGTGTGGAGTCGGGGCCGGAACCTGAGGATTCCTCTCCAGTGCTGACATGGATCTTGGGGTACTTCTGGAGTCTCCCCAGGGGAGTCAGTCCTCGTGTCGAATGCGGGCATGCACTTGCGCTTTCCTCCAGAGCGGTAGCAGCAGTGTCACGCAGTCCGCCGCGTGGATCAAAGGATCTATGGTTTTCCCTCGAGTCTTTCCCACGAGGCTTTCCCACGAGGCTTTCCCACAGGGCTTTCCCACGTGCACACGTGGTGGCAGTCGATCCTCGGCTTGAACGTCAAGGCAGTGCAGGGAAAACAGGTTCCTCTGGAATGGACTGACACATCTGGGGGACTCTTGGAATGGTGTCACGACCCTGGAGTTCCTCTCGCCTTTCCTGTGGAGAACGCCTCCTCTTGAGATGCGACGGGAACGCCGGGAATTCTTTCCCTACGAAACAGGGAAGGATCCCTCATCTCGAGCTAGGAGGCGGAAACGGGGCTCCCCTGGATGTGTGAGGGACCCCACGTGCTTCCTCTCGAGTGGAGACGGGTATGTTGGGGAACTTCTTGAGTTGCAGCAATGGTGTGAAGGACCCTTTTGAAGTTCCAGTCGTTAGATGTGATTGGCCTCGAGAAGCCTCAGCGTAAATGGGCCTCATCTCGCCTGGAGGGCAAAACCTCATGGATTTTCTCGAGTTGCGGCAGGTGCTCTCGACTTACGAAGGGGACCTCAGGGAACCGCTCTGGTGGCCTCAGGAAAGGCCAGTCCCCATGCGAGTTCCTCGGGGGCCTCTAGGGATTCCTCTCCCATCGATTCAGGGGCCTAATACCTTGTGTGGAGTCGGGCAGGAACCTGAGGATTCCTCTCCAGTGCTGACATGGATCTTGGGGTACTTCTGGAGTCTCCCCAGGGGAGTCAGTCCTCGTCTCGAATGCGGGCATGCACTTGCGCTTTCCTCCAGAGCGGTAGCAGCAGTGTCACGCAGTCCGCCGCGTGGATCAAAGGATCTATGGTTTTCCCTCGAGTCTTTCCCACGAGGATTTCCCACGAGGCTTTCCCACAGGGCTGTCCCACGTGCACACGTGGTGGGAGTCGATCCTCGGCTTGAACGTTAAGGCAGTGCAGGGAAAACAGGTTCCTCTGGAATGGACTGACCAATCTGTGGGATTCTTGGAATGGTGGCATGACCCTGGAGTTCCTCTCGCCTTTCCTGTGGAGAGGGCCTCCTCTTGAGATGCGACGGGAACGCCGGGAATTCTTTCTCTACGAAACAGGGAAAGGATCCCTCATCTCGAGGTAGGAGGCAGAAACGGGGCTCCCCTGGATGTGTGCGGGACACCACGTGCTTCCTCTCGAGTGGAGACGGGTATGTCCGTGAACTTCTTGAGTTGCAGCAATGGTGAGAAGGACCCTTTGGAAGTTCCAGTGGTTAGATGTGATTGGCCTCGAGAAGCCTCAGCGGAAATGGGCCTCATCTCGCCTGGAGGGCAAAACCTCCTGGATTTTCTCGAGTTGCGGCAGGTGCTCTCGACTTACGACGGGGACCTCAGGGACCCGCTCTGGTGGCCTCAGGAAAGGCCAGACCCCATGCGAGTTCCTCGGGGGCCTCTCGGGATTCCTCTCCCGTCGATGCCGGGGCCTAAGACCTTGTGTGGAGTCGGGGCCGGAACCTGAGGATTCCTCTCCAGTGCTGACATGGATCTTGGGGTACTTCTGGAGTCTCCCCAGGGGAGTCAGTCCTCGTCTCGAATGCGGGCATGCACTTGCGCTTTCCTCCAGAGCGGTAGCAGCAGTGTCACGCAGTCCGCCGCGTGGAACAAAGGATCTATGGTTTTCCCTCGAGTCTTTCCCACGAGGCTTTCCCACGAGGTTTTCCCACAGGGCTGTCCCACGTGCACACGTGGTGGGAGTCGATCCTCGGCTTGAACGTCAAGGCAGTGCAGGGAAAACAGGTTCCTCTGGAATGGACTGACACATCTGGGGGACTCTTGGAATGGTGTCACGACCCTGGAGTTCCTCTCGCCTTTCCTGTGGAGAGCGCCTCCTCTTGAGATGCGACGGGAACGCCGGGAATTCTTTCCCTACGAAACAGGGAAGGATCCCTCATCTCGAGCTAGGAGGCGGAAATGGGGCTCCCCTGGATGTGTGAGGGACCCCACGTGCTTCCTCTCGAGTGGAGACGGGTATGTCGGGGAACTTCTTGAGTTGCAGCAATGGTGTGAAGGACCCTTTGGAAGTTCCAGTGGTTAGATGTGATTGGCCTCGAGAAGCCTCAGCGGAAATGGGCCTCATCTCGCCTGGAGGGCAAAACCTCCTGGATTTTCTCGAGTTGTGGCAGGTGCTCTCGACTTACGACGGGGACCTGAGGGACCCGCTCTGGTGGCCTCAGGAAAGGCCAGTCCCCATGCGAGTTCCTCGGGGGCCTCTCGGGATTCCTCTCCCGTCGATGCCGGGGCCTAAGACCTTGTGTGGAGTCGGGGCCGGAACCTGAGGATTCCTCTCCAGTGCTGACATGGATCTTGGGGTACTTCTGGAGTCTCCCCAGGGGAGTCAGTCCTCGTCTCGAATGCGGGCATGCACTTGCGCTTTCCTCCAGAGCGGTAGCAGCAGTGTCACGCAGTCCGCCGCGTGGATCAAAGGATCTATGGTTTTCCCTCGAGGCTTTCCCACGAGGCTTTCCCACGAGGCTTTCCCACAGGGCTGTCCCACGTGCACACGTGGTGGGAGTCGATCCTTGGCTTGAACGTCAAGGCAGTGCAGGGAAAACAGGTTCCTCTGGAATGGACTGACACATCTGGGGGACTCTTGGAATGGTGGCACGACCCTGGAGTTCCTCTCGCCTTTCCTGTGGAGAGCGCCTCCTCTTGAGATGCGACGGGAACGGCGGGAATTCTTTCCCTACGAAACAGGGAAAGGATCCCTCATCTCGAGCTAGGAGGCGGAAACGGGGCTCCCCTGGATGTGTGCGGGACCCCCCGTGCTTCCTCTCGAGTGCAGTCGGGTATGTCGGGGAACTTCTTGAGTTGCAGCAAGGGTGTGAAGGACCCTTTGGAAGTTCCAGTGGTTAGATGTGATTGGCCTCGAGAAGCCTCAGCGGAAATGGGCCTCATCTCGCCTGGAGGCCAAAACCGCCTGGATTTTCTCGAGTTGCGGCAGGTGCTACCGACTTACGACGAGGACCTCAGGGACCCGCTATGGTGGCCTCAGGAAAGGCCAGTCCCCATGCGAGTTCCTCTGGGGATTCCTCTCCCGTCGATGCCGGGGCCTAAGACCTTGTGTGGAGTCGGGGCCGGAACCTGAGGATTCCTCTCCAGTGCTGACATGGATCTTGGGGTACTTCTGGAGTCTCCCCAGGGGAGTCAGTCCTCGTCTCGAATGCGGGCATGCACTTGCGCTTTCCTCCAGAGCGGTAGTAGCAGTGTCACGCAGTCCGCCGCATGGATCAAAGGATCCATGGTTTTCCCTCGAGTCTTTCACACGAGGCTTTCCCACGAGGATTTCCCACAGGGCTGTCCCACGTACACACGTGGTGGGAGTCGATCCTTGGCTTGAACGTCAAGGCAGTGCAGGGAAAACAGGTTCCTCTGGAATGGACTGACACATCTGGTGAACTCTTGGAATGGTGGCACGACCCTGGAGTTCCTCTCCCCTTTCCTGTGGAGAGCGCTTCCTCTTGAGATGCGACGGGATCGCCAGGAATTCTTTCCCTACGAAACAGGGAAAGGATCCCTCATCTCGAGCTAGGAGGCGGAAACGGGGCTCCCCTGGATGTGTGCGGGAACCCACGTGCTTCCTCTCGAGTGGAGACTGGTATGTCGGGGAAGTTCTTGAGTTGCAGCAAGGGTGTGAAGGACCCTTTGGAAGTTCCAGTGGTTAGACGTGATTAGCCTCGAGAACCCTCAGCGGAAATGGGCCTCATCTCGCCTGGAGGGCAAAACCTCCTGAATTTTCTCGAGTTGCGGCAGGTGCTCTCGACTTACGACGGGGACCTCAGGGACCCGCTCTGGTGGCCTCAGGAAAGGCCAGTCCCCATGCGAGTTCCTCGGGGGCCTCTGGGGATTCCTCTCCCGTCGATGCCGGGGCCTAAGACCTTGTGTGGAGTCGGGGCCGGAACCTGAGGATTCCTCTCCAGTGCTGACATGGATCTTGGGGTACTTCTGGAGTCTCCCCAGGGGAGTCAGTCCTCGTCTCGAATGTGGGCATGCACTTGCGCTTTCCTCCAGAGCGGTAGCAGCAGTGTCACGCAGTCCGCCGCGTGGATCAAAGGATCTATGGTTTTCCCTCGAGTCTTTCCACGAGGCTTTCCCACGAGGCTTTCCCACAGGGCTGTCTCACGTGCACACGTGGTGGGAGTCGATCCTCGGCTTGAACGTCAAGGCAGTGCAGGGAAAACAGGTTCCTCTGTAATGGACTGACACATCAGGGGGTCTCTTGGAATGGTGGCACGACCCTGGAGTTCCTCTCCCCTTTCCTGTGGAGAGCGCTTCCTCTTGAGATGCGACGGGATCGCCGGGAATTCTTTCCCTACGAAACAGGGAAAGGATCCCTCATCTCGAGCTAGGAGGCGGAAACGGGGCTCCCCTGGATGTGTGCGGGACACCACGTGCTTCCTCTCGAGTGGAGACGGGTATGTCGGGGAAGTTCTTGAGTTGCAGCAAGGGTGTGAATGACCCTTTGGAAGTTCCAGTGGTTAGACGTGATTAGCCTCGAGAAGCCTCAGCGGAAATGGGCCTCATCTCGCCTGGAGGGCAAAACCTCCTGGATTTTCTCGAGTTGCGGCAGGTGATCTCGTCTGACGATGGGGACCTCAGGGACCCGCTCTGGTGGCCTCAGGAAAAGCCAGTCCACATGCGAGTTCCTCGGGGGCCTCTCGGGATCCCTATCCCGTCGATGCCGGGGCCTAAGACCTTGTGTGGAGTCGGGGCCGGAACCTGAGGATTCCTCTCCAGTGCTGACATGGATCTTGGGGTACTTCTGGAGTCTCCCCAGGGGAGTCAGTCCTCGTCTCGAATGCGGGCATGCACTTGCGCTTTCCTCCAGAGCGGTAGCAGCAGTGTCACGCAGTCCGCCGCGTGGATCAAAGGATCTATGGATTTCCCTCGAGTCTTTCCCACGAGGCTTTCCCACGAGGCTTTCCCACAGGGCTATCTCACGTGCACACGTGGTGGGAGTCGATCCTCGGCTTGAACGTCAAGGCAGTGCAGGGAAAACAGGTTCCTCTGTAATGGACTGACACATCTGGGGGTCTCTTGGAAGGGTGGCACGACCCTGGAGTTCCTCTCCCCTTTCCTGTGGAGAGCGCTTCCTCTTGAGATGCGACGGGATCGCCGGGAATTCTTTCCCTTCGAAACAGGGAAAGGATCCCTCATCTCGAGCTAGGAGGCGGAAACGGGGCTCCCCTGGATGTGTGCGGGAACCCACGTGCTTCCTCTCGAGTGGAGACTGGTATGTCGGGGAAGTTCTTGAGTTGCAGCAAGGGTGTGAAGGACCCTTTGGAAGTTCCAGTGGTTAGACGTGATTAGCCTCGAGAACCCTCAGCGGAAATGGGCCTCATCTCGCCTGGAGGGCAAAACCTCCTGGATTTTCTCGAGTTGCGGCAGGTGCTCTCGACTTACGACGGGGACCTCAGGGACCCGCTCTGGTGGCCTCAGGAAAGGCCAGTCCCCATGCGAGTTCCTCGGGGGCCTCTGGGGATTCCTCTCCCGTCGATGCCGGGGCCTAAGACCTTGTGTGGAGTCGGGGCCGGAACCTGAGGATTCCTCTCCAGTGCTGACATGGATCTTGGGGTACTTCTGGAGTCTCCCCAGGGGAGTCAGTCCTCGTCTCGAATGTGGGCATGCACTTGCGCTTTCCTCCAGAGCGGTAGCAGCAGTGTCACGCAGTCCGCCGCGTGGATCAAAGGATCTATGGTTTTCCCTCGAGTCTTTCCACGAGGCTTTCCCACGAGGCTTTCCCACAGGGCTGTCTCACGTGCACACGTGGTGGGAGTCGATCCTCGGCTTGAACGTCAAGGCAGTGCAGGGAAAACAGGTTCCTCTGTAATGGACTGACACATCAGGGGGTCTCTTGGAATGGTGGCACGACACTGGAGTTCCTCTCCCCTTTCCTGTGGAGAGCGCTTCCTCTTGAGATGCGACGGGATCGCCGGGAATTCTTTCCCTACGAAACAGGGAAAGGATCCCTCATCTCGAGCTAGGAGGCGGAAACGGGGCTCCCCTGGATGTGTGCGGGACACCACGTGCTTCCTCTCGAGTGGAGACGGGTATGTCGGGGAAGTTCTTGAGTTGCAGCAAGGGTGTGAATGACCCTTTGGAAGTTCCAGTGGTTAGACGTGATTAGCCTCGAGAAGCCTCAGCGGAAATGGGCCTCATCTCGCCTGGAGGGCAAAACCTCCTGGATTTTCTCGAGTTGCGGCAGGTGATCTCGTCTGACGATGGGGACCTCAGGGACCCGCTCTGGTGGCCTCAGGAAAAGCCAGTCCACATGCGAGTTCCTCGGGGGCCTCTCGGGATCCCTATCCCGTCGATGCCGGGGCCTAAGACCTTGTGTGGAGTCGGGGCCGGAACCTGAGGATTCCTCTCCAGTGCTGACATGGATCTTGGGGTACTTCTGGAGTCTCCCCAGGGGAGTCAGTCCTCGTCTCGAATGCGGGCATGCACTTGCGCTTTCCTCCAGAGCGGTAGCAGCAGTGTCACGCAGTCCGCCGCGTGGATCAAAGGATCTATGGATTTCCCACGAGTCTTTCCCACGAGGCTTTCCCACGAGGCTTTCCCACAGGGCTATCTCACGTGCACACGTGGTGGGAGTCGATCCTCGGCTTGAACGTCAAGGCAGTGCAGGGAAAACAGGTTCCTCTGTAATGGACTGACACATCTGGGGGTCTCTTGGAAGGGTGGCACGATCCTGGAGTTCCTCTCCCCTTTCCTGTGGAGAGCGCTTCCTCTTAAGATGCGACGGGATCGCCGGGAATTCTTTCCCTTCGAAACAGGGAAAGGATCCCTCATCTCGAGCTAGGAGGCGGAAACGGGGCTCCCCTGGATGTGTGCGGGAACCCACGTGCTTCCTCTCGAGTGGAGACTGGTATGTCGGGGAAGTTCTTGAGTTGCAGCAAGGGTGTGAAGGACCCTTTGGAAGTTCCAGTGGTTAGACGTGATTAGCCTCGAGAACCCTCAGCGGAAATGGGCCTCATCTCGCCTGGAGGGCAAAACCTCCTGGATTTTCTCGAGTTGCGGCAGGTGCTCTCGACTTACGACGGGGACCTCAGGGACCCAATCTGGTGGCCTCACGAAAGGCCAGTCCCCATGCGAGTTCCTCGGAGGCCTCTGGGGATTCCTCTCCCGTCGATGCCGGGGCCTAAGACCTTGTGTGGAGTCGGGGCCGGAACCTGAGGATTCCTCTCCAGTGCTGACATGGATCTTGGGGTACTTCTGGAGTCTCCCCAGGGGAGTCAGTCCTTGTCTCGAATGCGGGTATGCACTTGCGCTTTCCTCCAGAGCGGTAGCAGCAGTGTCACGCAGTTCGCCGCGTGGATCAAAGGATCTATGGTTTTCCCTCGAGTCTTTCCCACGAGGCTTTCCCACGAGGCTTTCCCACAGGGCTGTCCCACGTGCACACGTGGTGGGAGTCGATCCTCGGCTTGAACGTCAAGGCAGTGCAGGGAAAACAGGTTTCTCTGGAATGGACTGACACATCTGGGGGACTCTTGGAATGGTGGCACGACCCTGGAGTTCCTCTCGCCTTTCCTGTGGAGAGCGCCTCCTCTTGAGATGCGACGGGAACGCCGGGAATTCTTTCCCTACGAAACAGGGAAAGGATCCCTCATCTCGAGCTAGGAGGCGGAAACGGGGCTCCCCTGGATGTGTGCGGGACCCCACGTGCTTCCTCTCGAGTGGAGACGGGTATGTCGGGGAACTTCTTGAGTTGCATCAATGGTGTGAAGGACCCTTTGGAAGTTCCAGTGGTTAGATGTGATTGGCCTCGAGAAGCCTCAGCGGAAATGGGCCTCATCTCGCCTGGAGGGCAAAACCTCCTGGATTTTCTCGAGTTGCGGCAGGTGCTCTCGACTTACGACGGGGACCTCAGGGACCCAATCTGGTGGCCTCAGGAAAGGCCATTCCCATGCGAGTTCCTCGGGGGCCTCTCGGGATTCCTCTCCCGTCGATGCCGGGGCCTAAGACCTTGTGTGGAGTCGGGGCCGGAACCTGAGGATTCCTCTCCAGTGCTGACATGGATCTTGGGGTACTTCTGGAGTCTCCCCAGGGGAGTCAGTCCTCGTCTCGAATGCGGGCATGCACTTGCGCTTTCCTCCAGAGCGGTAGCAGCAGTGTCACGCAGTCCGCCGCGTGGATCAAAGGATCTATGGTTTTCCCTCGAGTCTTTCCCACGAGGCTTTCCCACAGGGCTGTCCCACGTGCACACGTGGTGGGAGTCGATCCTCGGCTTGAACGTCAAGGCAGTGCAGGGAAAACAGGTTCCTCTGGAATGGACTGACACATCTGGGGGACTCTTGGAATGGTGTCACGACCCTGGAGTTCCTCTCGCCTTTCCTGTGGAGAGCGCCTCCTCTTGAGATGCGACGGAAACGCCGGGAATTCTTTCCCTCGAAACAGGGAAGGATCCCTCATCTCGAGCTAGGAGACGGAAACGGGGCTCCCCTGGATGTGTGAGGGACCCCACGTGCTTCCTTTCGAGTGGAGACGGGTATGTCGGGGAACTTCTTGAGTTGCAGCAATGGTGTGAAGGACCCTTTGGAAATTCCAGTGGTTAGATGTGATTGGCCTCGAGAAGCCTCAGCGGAAATGGGCCTCATCTCGCCTGGAGGGCAAAACCTCCTGGATTTTCTCGAGTTGCGGCAGGTGCTCTCGACTTACGACCGGGACCTCAGGGACCCGCTCTGGTGGCCTCAGGAAAGGCCAGTCCCCATGCGAGTTCCTCGGGGGCCTCTCGGGATTCCTCTCCCGTCGATGCCGGGGCCTAAGACCTTGTGTGGAGTCGGGGCCGGAACCTGAGGATTCATCTCCAGTGCTGACATGGATCTTGGGGTACTTCAGGAGTCTCCCCAGGGGAGTCAGTCCTCGTCTCGAATGCGGGCATGCCCTTGCGCTTTCCTCCAGAGCGGTAGCAGCAGTGTCACGCAGTCCGCCGCGTGGATCAAAGGATCTATGGTTTTCCCTCGAGTCTTTCCCACGAGGCTTTCCCACGAGGCTTTCCCACAGGGCTGTCCCACGTGCACACGTGGTGGGAGTCGATCCTCGGCTTGAACGTCAAGGCAGTGCAGGGAAAACATGTTCCTCTGGAATGGACTGACACATCTGGGGGACTCTTGGAATGGTGTCTCGACCCTGGAGTTCCTCTCGCCTTTCCTGTTGAGAGCGCCTCCTCTTGAGATACGACGGGAAAGCCGGGAATTCTTTCCCTACGAAACAGGGAAAGGATCCCTCATCTCGAGCTAGGAGGCGGAAACGGGGCTCCCCTGGATGTGTGCGGGACACCACGTGCTTCCTCTCGAGTGCAGACGGGTAAGTCGGGGAACTTCTTGAGTTGCAGCAAGGGTGTGAAGGACCCTTTGGAAGTTCCAGTGGTTAGATGTGATTGGCCTCGAGAAGCCTCAGCGGAAATGGGCCTCATCTCGCCTGGAGGGCAAAACCTCCTGGATTTTCTCGAGTTGCGGCAGGTGCTCTCGACTTACGACGGGGACCTCAGGGACCCGCTCTGGTGGCCTTAGGAAAGGCCAGTCCCCATGCGAGTTCCTCGGGGACCTCTCGTGATTCCTCTCCCGTCGATGCCGGGGCCTAAGACCTTGTGTGGAGTCGGGGCCGGAACCTGAGGATTCCTCTCCAGTGCTGACATGGATCTTGGGGTACTTCTGGAGTCTCCCCAGGGGAGTCAGTCCTCGTCTCGAATGCGGGCATGCACTTGCGCTTTCCTCCAGAGCGGTAGCAGCAGTGTCACGCAGTCCGCCGCGTGGATCAAAGGATCTATGGTTTTCCCTCGAGTCTTTCCCAAGAGGCTTTCCCACGAGGCTTTCCCACAGGGCTGTCCCACGTGCACACGTGGTGGGAGTCGATCCTCGGCTTGAACGTCAAGGCAGTGCAGGGAAAACAGGTTCCTCTGGAATGGACTGACACATCTGGGGGACTCTTGGAATGGTGGCATGACCCTGGAGTTCCTCTCGCCTTTCCTGTGGAGAGCGCCTCCTCTTGAGATGCGACGAGAACGCCGGGAATTCTTTCCCTACGAAACAGGGAAAGGATCCCTCATCTCGAGCTAGGAGGCGGAAACGGGGCTCCCCTGGATGTGTGCGGGACACCACGTGCTTCCTCTCGAGTGGAGACGGTAAGTCGGGGAACTTCTTGAATTGCAGCAAGGATGTGAAGGACCCTTTGGAAGTTCCAGTGGTTAGACGTGATTGGCCTCGAGAAGCCTCAGCGGAAATGGGCCTCATCTCGCCTGGAGGGCAAAACCTCCTGGATTTTCTCGAGTTGCGGCAGGTGCTCTAGACTTACGACGGGGACCTCAGGGACCCGCTCTGGTGGCCTCAGGAAAGGCCCGTCCCCATGCGAGTTTCTCGGGGGCCTCTCGGGATTCCTCTCCCGTCGATGCCGGGGCCTAAGACCTTGTGTGGAGTCGGGGCCGGAACCTGAGGATTCCTCTCCAGTGCTGACATGGATCTTGGGGTACTTCTGGAGTCTCCCCAGGGGAGTCAGTCCTCGTCTCGAATGCGGGCATGCACTTGCGCTTTCCTCCATAGCGGTAGCAGCAGTGTCACGCAGTCCACCGCGTGGATCAAAGGATCTATGGTTTTCCCTCGAGTCTTTCCCACGAGGCTTTCCCACGAGGCTTTCCCACAGGGCTGTCCTACGTGCACACGTGGTGGGAGTCGATCCTTGGCTTGAACGTCAAGGCAGTGCAGGGAAAACAGGTTCCTCTGGAATGGACTGACACATCTGGGAGACTCTTGGAATGGTGGCACGACCCTGGAGTTCCACTCGCCTTTCCTGTGGAGAGCGCCTCCTCTTGAGATGCGACGGGAACGCCGGGAATTCTTTCCCTACGAAACAGGGAAAGGATCCCTCATCTCGAGCTAGGAGGCGGAAACGGGGCTCCCCTGGATGTGTGCGGGACACCACGTGCTTCCTCTCGAGTGGAGACGGGTATGTCGGGGAACTTCTTGAGTTGCAGCAAGGGTGTGAAGGACCCTTTGGAAGTTCCAGTGGTTAGACGTGATTGGCCTCGAGAAGCCTCAGCGGAAATGGGCCTCATCTCGCCTCGAGGGCAAAACCTCCAGGATTTTCTCGAGTTGCGGCAGGTGCTCTCGACTTACGACGGGGACCTCAGGGACCCGCTCTGGTGGCCTCAGGAAAGGCCAGTCCCCATGCGAGTTCCTCGGGGGCCTCTCGGGATTCTTCTCCCGTCGATGCCGGGGCCTAAGACCTTGTGTGGAGTCGGGGCCGGAACCTGAGGATTCCGCTCCAGTGCTGACATGGATCTTGGGGTACTTCTGGAGTCTCCCCAGGGGAATCAGTCCTCGTCTCGAATGCGGGCATGCACTTGCGCTTTCCTCCAGAGCGGTAGCAGCAGTGTCACGCAGTCCGCCGCGTGGATCAAAGGATCTATGGTTTTCCCTCGAGTCTTTCCCACGAGGCTTTCCCACGAGGCTTTCCCACAGCGCTGTCCCACGTGCACACGTGGTGGGACTCGATCTTCGGCTTGAACGTCAAGGCAGTGCAGGGAAAACAGGTTCCTCTGGAATGGACTGACACATCTGGGGGACTCTTGGAATGGTGGCACGACCCTGGAGTTCCTCTCGCCTTTCCTGTGGAGAGCCCCTCCTCTTGAGATGCGACGGGAACGCCGGGAATTCTTTCCCTACGAAACAGGGAAAGGATCCCTCATCTCGAGCTAGGAGGCGGAAAGGGGGCTCCCCTGGATGTGTGCGGGACACCACGTGCTTCCTTTCGAGTGGAGACGGGTATGTCGGGGAACTTCTTGAGTTGCAGCAATGGTGTGAAGGACCCTTTGGAAGTTCCAGTGGTTAGATGTGATTGGCCTCGAGAAGCCTCAGCGGAAATGGGCCTCATCTCGCCTGGAGGGCAAAACCTCCTGGATTTTCTCGAGTTGCGGCAGGTGCTCTCGACTTACGACCGGGACCTCAGGGACCCGCTCTGGTGGCCTCAGGAAAGGCCAGTCCCCATGCGAGTTCCTCTGGGGCCTCTCGGGATTCCTCTCCCGTCGATGCCGGGGCCTGAGACCTTGTGTGGAGTCGGGGCCGGAACCTGAGGATTCCTCTCCAGTGCTGACATGGATCTTGGGGTACTTCTGGAGTCTCCCCAGGGGAGTCAGTCCTCGTCTCGAATGCGGGCATGCCCTTGCGCTTTCCTCCAGAGCGGTAGCAGCAGTGTCACGCAGTCCGCCGCGTGGATCAAAGGATCTATGATTTTCCCTCGAGTCTTTCCCACGAGGCTTTCCCACGAGGCTTTCCCACAGGGCTGTCCCACGTGCACACGTGGTGGGAGTCGATCCTCGGCTTGAACGTCAAGGCAGTGCAGGGAAAACATGTTCCTCTGGAATGGACTGACACATCTGGGGGACTCTTGGAATGGTGTCTCGACCCTGGAGTTCCTCTCGCCTTTCCTGTTGAGAGCGCCTCCTCTTGAGATACGACGGGAAAGCCGGGAATTCTTTCCCTACGAAACAGGGAAAGGATCCCTCATCTCGAGCTAGGAGGCGGAAACGGGGCTCCCCTGGATGTGTGCGGGACACCACGTGCTTCCTCTCGAGTGCAGACGGGTAAGTCGGGGAACTTCTTGAGTTGCAGCAAGGGTGTGAAGGACCCTTTGGAAGTTCCAGTGGTTAGATGTGATTGGCCTCGAGAAGCCTCAGCGGAAATGGGCCTCATCTCGCCTGGAGGGCAAAACTTCCTGGATTTTCTCGAGTTGCGGCAGGTGCTCTCGACTTACGACGGGGACCTCAGGGACCCGCTCTGGTGGCCTTAGGAAAGGCCAGTCCCCATGCGAGTTCCTCGGGGACCTCTCGTGATTCCTCTCCCGTCGATGCCGGGGCCTAAGACCTTGTGTGGAGTCGGGGCCGGAACCTGAGGATTCCTCTCCAGTGCTGACATGGATCTTGGGGTACTTCTGGAGTCTCCCCAGGGGAGTCAGTCCTCGTCTCGAATGCGGGCATGCACTTGCGCTTTCCTCCAGAGCGGTAGCAGCAGTGTCACGCAGTCCGCCGCGTGGATCAAAGGATCTATGTTTTTCCCTCGAGTCTTTCCCACGAGGCTTTCCCACGAGGCTTTCCCACAGGGCTGTCCCACGTGCACACGTGGTGGGAGTCGATCCTCGGCTTGAACGTCAAGGCAGTGCAGGGAAAACAGGTTCCTCTGGAATGGACTGACACATCTGGGGGACTCTTGGAATGGTGGCATGACCCTGGAGTTCCTCTCCCCTTTCCTGTGGAGAGCGCCTCCTCTTGAGATGCGACGAGAACGCCGGGAATTCTTTCCCTACGAAACAGGGAAAGGATCCCTCATCTCGAGCTAGGAGGCGGAAACGGGGCTCCCCTGGATGTGTGCGGGACACCACGTGCTTCCTCTCGAGTGGAGACGGGTAAGTCGGGGAACTTCTTGAGTTGCAGCAAGGGTGTGAAGGACCCTTTGGAAGTTCCAGTGGTTAGACGTGATTGGCCTCGAGAAGCCTCAGCGGAAATGGGCCTCATCTCGCCTGGAGGGCAAAACCTCCTGGATTTTCTCGAGTTGCGGCAGGTGCTCTAGACTTACGATGGGGACCTCAGGGACCCGCTCTGGTGGCCTCAGGAAAGGCCCGTCCCCATGCGAGTTTCTCGGGGGCCTCTCGGGATTCCTCTCCCGTCGATGCCGGGGCCTAAGACCTTGTGTGGAGTCGGGGCCGGAACCTGAGGATTCCTCTCCAGTGCTGACATGGATCTTGGGGTACTTCTGGAGTCTCCCCAGGGGAGTCAGTCGTCGTCTCGAATGCGGTCATGCACTTGCGCTTTCCTCCAGAGCGGTAGCAGCAGTGTCACGCAGTCCGCCGCGTGGATCAAAGGATCTATGGTTTTCCCTCGAGTCTTTCCCACGAGGCTTTCCCACGAGGCTTTCCCACAGGGCTGTCCCACGTGCACACGTGGTGGGAGTCGATCCTCGGCTTGAACGTCAAGGCAGTGCAGGGAAAACAGTTTCCTCTGGAACGGACTGACACATCTGGGGGACTCTTGGAATGGTGGCACGACCCTGGAGTTCCTCTCGCCTTTCCTGTGGAGAGCGCCTCCTCTTGAGATGCGACTGGAACGCCGGGAATTCTTTCCCTACGAAACAGGGAAAGGATCCCTCATCTCGAGCTAGGAGGCGGAAACGGGGCTCCCCTGGATGTGTGCGGGACACCACGTGCTTCCTTTCGAGTGCAGACGGGTATGTCGGGGAACTTCTTGAGTTGCAGCAAGGGTGTGAATGACCCTTTGGAAGTTCCAGTGGTTAGATGTGATTGGCCTCGAGAAGCCTCAGCGGAAATGGGCCTCATCTCGCCTGGAGGGCAAAACCGCCTGGATTTTCTCGACTTGCGGCAGGTGCTCTCGACTTACGACGGGGACCTCAGGGACCCGCTCTGGTGGCCTCAGGAAAGGCTAGTCCCCATGCGAGTTCCTCGGGGCCCTCTCGTGATTCCTCTCCCGTCGATGCCGGGGCCTAAGACCTTGTGTGGAGTCGGGGCCGGAACCTGAGGATTCCTCTCCAGTGCTGACATGGATCTTGGGGTACTTCTGGAGTCTCCTCAGGGGAGTCAGTCCTCGTCTCGAATGCGGGCATGCACTTGCGCTTTCCTCCAGAGCGGTAGCAGCAGTGTCACGCAGTCCGCCGCGTGGATCAAAGGATCTATGGTTTTCCCTCGAGTATTTCCCACGAGGCTTTCCCACGAGGCTTTCCCACAGGGCTGTCCCACGTGCACACGTGGTGGGAGTCGATCCTCGGCTTGAACGTCAAGGCAGTGCAGGGAAAACAGGTTCCTCTGGAATGGACTGACACATCTGGGGGACTCTTGGAATGGTGGCACGACCCTGGAGTTCCTCTCGCGTTTCCTGTGGAGAGCGCCTCCTCTTGAGATGCGACGGGAACGCCGGGAATTCTTTCCCTACGAAACAGGGAAAGGATCCCTCATCTTGAGCTAGGAGGCGGAAACCTGGCTCCCCTGGATGTGTGCGGGACCCAACGTGCTTCCTCTCGAGTGGAGACGGGTATGTCGGGGAACTTCTTGAGTTGCAGCAATGGTGTGAAGGACCCTTTGGAAGTTCCAGTGGTTAGATGTGATTGGCCTCGAGAAGCCTCAGTGCAAATGGGCCTCATCTCGCCTGGAGGGCAAAACCTCCTGTATTTTCTCGAGTTCCGGCAAGTGCTCTCGACTTACGACGGGGACCTCAGGGAACCGCTCTGGTGGCCTCAGGAAAGGCCAATCCCCATGAGAGTTCCACGGGGGCCTCTCGGGATTCCTCTCCCGTCGATTCCGGGGCCTAAGACCTCGTGTGGAGTCGGGGCCGGAACCTGAGGATTCCTCTCCAGTGCTGACATGGATCTTGGGGTACTTCTGGAGTCTCCCCAGGGGAGTCAGTCCTCGTCTCGAATGCGGGCATGCACTTGCGCTTTCCTCCAGAGCAGTAGCAGCAGTGTGACGCAGTCCGCCGCGTGGATCAAAGGATCTATGGTTTTCCCTCGAGTCTTTCCCACGAGGCTTTCCCACGAGGCTTTCCCACAGGGCTGTCCCACGTGCACACGTGGTGGGAGTCGATCCTCGGCTTGAACGTCAAGGCAGTGAAGGGAAAACAGGTTCCTCTGGAATGGACTGACACATCTGGGGGACTCTTGGAATGGTGGCACGACCCTGGAGTTCCTCTCGCCTTTCCTGTGGAGAGCGCCTCCTCTTGAGATGCGACGGGAACGCCGGGAATTCTTTCCCTACGAAACAGGGAAAGGATCCCTCATCTCGAGCTAGGAGGCGGAAACGGGGCTCCCCTGGATGTGTGCGGGACCCCACGTGCTTCCTCTCGAGTGGAGACGGGTATGTCGGGGAACTTCTTGAGTTGCAGCAAGGGTGTGAAGGACCCTTTGGAAGTTCCAGTGGTTAGACGTGATTGGCCTCGAGAAGCCTCAGCGGAAATGGGCCTCATCTCGCCTGGAGGGCAAAACCTCCTGGATTTTGTCGAGTTGCGGCAGGTGCTCTCGACTTACGACGGGGACCTCAGGGACCCGCTCTGGTGGCCTCAGGAAAGGCCAGTCCCCATGCGAGTTCCTCGGGGGCGTCTCGGGATTCCTCTCCCGTCGATGCCGGGGCCTAAGACCTTGTGTGGAGTCGGGGCCGGAACCTGAGGATTCCTCTCCAGTGCTGACATGGACCTTGGGGTACTTCTGGAGTCTCCCCAGGGGAGTCAGTCCTCGTCTCGAATGCGGGCATGCACTTGCGCTTTCCTCCAGAGCGGTAGCAGCAGTGTCACGCAGTCCGCCGCGTGGATCAAAGGATCTATGGTTTTCCCTCGAGTCTTTCCCACGAGGCTTTCCCACGAGGCTTTCCCACAGGGCTGTCCCACGTGCACACGTGGTGGGACTCGATCTTCGGCTTGAACGTCAAGGCAGTGCAGGGAAAACAGGTTCCTCTGGAATGGACTGACACATCTGGGGGACTCTTGGAATGGTGGCACGACCCTGGAGTTCCTCTCGCCTTTCCTGTGGAGAGCCCCTCCTCTTGAGATGCGACGGGAACGCCGGGAATTCTTTCCCTACGAAACAGGGAAAGGATCCCTCATCTCGAGCTAGGAGGCCGAAACGGGTCTCCCCTGGATGTGTGCGGGACACCACGTGCTTCCTCTCGAGTGCAGACGGGTATGTCGGGGAACTTCTTGAGTTGCAGCAAGGGTGTGAAGGACCCTTTGGAAGTTCCAGTGGTTAGATGTGATTGGCCTCGAGAAGCCTCAGCGGAAATGGGCCTCATCTCGCCTGGAGGGCAAAACCTCCTGGATTTTCTCGAGTTGCGGCAGGTGCTCTCGACTTACGACGGGGACCTCAGGGACCCGCACTGGTGGCCTCAGGAAAGGCCAGTCCCCATGCGAGTTCCTCGGGGGCCTCTCGGGATCACTCTCCCGTCGATGCCGGGGCCTAAGACCTTGTGTGGAGTCGGGGCCGGAACCTGAGGATTCCTCTCCAGTGCTGACATGGATCTTGGGGTACTTCTGGAGTCTCCCCAGGGGAGTCAGTCCTCGTCTCGAATGCGTGCATGCACTTGCGCTTTCCTCCTGAGCGGTAGCAGCAGTGTCACGCAGTCTGCCGCGTGGATCAAAGGATCTATTGTTTTCCCTCGAGTCTTTCCCACGAGGCTTTCCCACGAGGCTTTCCCACAGGGCTGTCCCACGTGCACACGTGGTGGGAGTCGATCCTCGGCTTGAACGTCAAGGCAGTGCAGGGAAAACAGGTTCCTCTGGAATGGACTGACACTTCTGGGGGACTCTTGGAATGGTGGCACGACCCTGGAGTTCCTCTCGCCTTTCCTGTGGAGAGCGCCTCCTCTTGAGATGCGACGGGAACGCCGGGAATTCTTTCCCTACGAAACAGGGAAAGGATCCCTCATCTCGAGCTAGGAGGCGGAAACGGGGCTCCCCTGGATGTGTGCGGGACACCACATGCTTCCTCTCGAGTGGAGACGGGTATGTCGGGGAACTTCTTGAGTTGCAGCAAGGATGTGAAGGACCCTTTGGAAGTTCCAGTGGTTAGACGTGATTGGCCTCGAGAAGCCTCAGCGGAAATGGGCCTCTTCTCGCCTGGAGGGCAAAACCTCCTGGATTTTCTCGAGTTGCGGCAGGTGCTCTCCACTTACGACGGGGACCTCAGGGACCCGCTCTGGTGGCCTCAGGAAAGGCCAGTCCCCATGCGAATTCCTCGGGGGCGTCTCGGGATTCCTCTCCCGTCGATGCCGGGGCCTAAGACCTTGTGTGGAGTCGGGGCCGGAACCTGAGGATTCCTCTCCAGTGCTGACATGGATCTTGGGGTACTTCTGGAGTCTCCCCAGGGGAGTCAGTCCTCGTCTCGAATGCGGGCATGCACTTGCGCTTTCCTCCAGAGCGGTAGCAGCAGTGTCACGCAGTCCGCCGCGTGGATCAAAGGATCTATGTTTTTCCCTCGAGTCTTTCCCACGAGGCTTTCCCACGAGGCTTTCCCACAGGGCTGTCCCACGTGCACACGTGGTGGGAGTCGATCCTCGGCTTGAACGTCAAGGCAGTGCAGGGAAAACATGTTCCTCTGGAATGGACTGACACATCTGGGGGACTCTTGGAATGGTGTCTCGACCCTGGAGTTCCTCTCGCCTTTCCTGTTGAGAGCGCCTCCTCTTGAGATACGACGGGAAAGCCGGGAATTCTTTCCCTACGAAACAGGGAAAGGATCCCTCATCTCGAGCTAGGAGGCGGAAACGGGGCTCCCCTGGAGGTGTGCGGGACACCACGTGCTTCCTCTCGAGTGCAGACGGGTAAGTCGGGGAACTTCTTGAGTTGCAGCAAGGGTGTGAAGGACCCTTTGGAAGTTCCAGTGGTTAGATGTGATTGGCCTCGAGAAGCCTCAGCGGAAATGGGCCTCATCTCGCCTGGAGGGCAAAACCTCCTGGATTTTCTCGAGTTGCGGCAGGTGCTCTCGACTTACGACGGGGACTTCAGGGACCCGCTCTGGTGGCCTTAGGAAAGGCCAGTCCCCATGCGAGTTCTTCGGGGACCTCTCGTGATTCCTCTCCCGTCGATGCCGGGGCCTAAGACCTTGTGTGGAGTCGGGGCCGGAACCTGAGGATTCCTCTCCAGTGCTGACATGGATCTTGGGGTACTTCTGGAGTCTCCCCAGGGGAGTCAGTCCTCGTCTCGAATGCGGGCATGCACTTGCGCTTTCCTCCAGAGCGGTAGCAGCAGTGTCACGCAGTCCGCCGCGTGGATCAAAGGATCTATGGTTTTCCCTCGAGTCTTTCCCACGAGGCTTTCCCACGAGGCTTTCCCACAGGGCTGTCCCACGTGCACACGTGGTGGGAGTCGATCCTCGGCTTGAACGTCAAGGCAGTGCAGGGAAAACAGGTTCCTCTGGAATGGACTGACACATCTGGGGGACTCTTGCAATGGTGGCACGACCCTGGAGTTCCTCTCGCCTTTCCTGTGGAGAGCGCCTCCTCTTGAGATGCGACGGGAACGCCGGGAATTCTTTCCCTACGAAACAGGGAAAGGATCCCTCATCTTGAGCTAGGAGGCGGAAACGGGGCTCCCCTGGATGTGTGCGGGACCCAACGTGCTTCCTCTCGAGTGGAGACGGGTATGTCGGGGAACTTCTTGAGTTGCAGCAATGGTGTGAAGGACCCTTTGGAAGTTCCAGTGGTTAGATGTGATTGGCCTCGAGAAGCCTCAGCGCAAATGGGCCTCATCTCGCCTGGAGGGCAAAACCTCCTGGATTTTCTCGAGTTCCGGCAAGTGCTCTCGACTTACGACGGGGACCTCAGGGAACCGCTCTGGTGGCCTCAGGAAAGGCCAGTCCCCCTGCGAGTTCCACGGGGGCCTCTCGGGATTCCTCTCCCGTCGATGCCGGGGCCTAAGACCTCCTGTGGAGTCGGGGCCGGAACCTGAGGATTCCTCTCCAGTGCTGACATGGATCTTGGGGTACTTCTGGAGTCTCCCCAGGGGAGTCAGTCCTCGTCTCGAATGCGGGCATGCACTTGCGCTTTCCTCCAGAGCGGTAGCAGCAGTGTCAGGCAGTCCGCCGCGGGGATCAAAGGATCTATGGTTTTCCCTCGAGTCTTTCCCACGAGGCTTTCCCACGAGGCTTTCCCACAGGGCTGTCCCACGTGCACACGTGGTGGGAGTCGATCCTCGGCTTGAACGTCAAGGCAGTGAAGGGAAAACAGGTTCCTCTGGAATGGACTGACACATCTGGGGGACTCTTGGAATGGTGGCACGACCCTGGAGTTCCTCTCGCCTTTCCTGTGGAGAGCGCCTCCTCTTGAGATGCGACGGGAACGCCGGGAATTCTTTCCCTACAAAACAGGGAAAGGATCCCTCATCTCGAGCTAGGAGGCGGAAACGGGGCTCCCCTGGATGTGTGCGGGACAACACATGCTTCCTCTCGAGTGGAGACGGGTATGTCGGGGAACTTCTTGAGTTGCAGCAAGGGTGTGAAGGACCCTTTGTAAGTTCCAGTGGTTAGACGTGATTTGCCTCGAGAAGCCTCAGTGCAAATGGGCCTCATCTCGCCTGGAGGGCAAAACCTCCTGGTTTTTCTCGAGTTGCGGCAGGTGCTCTCGACTTACGACGGGGACCTCAGGGACCCGCTCTGGTGACCTCAGGAAAGGCCAGTCCCCATGCGAGTTCCTCGGGGGCGTCTCGGGATTCCTCTCCCGTCGATGCCGGTGCCTAAGACCTTGTGTGGAGTCGGGGCCGTAACCTGAGGATTCCTCTCCAGTGCTGACATGGATCTTGGGGTACTTCTGGAGTCTCCCCAGGGGAGTCAGTCCTCGTCTCGAATGCGGGCATGCACTTGTGCTTTCCTCCAGAGCGGTAGCAGCAGTGTCACGCAGTCCGCCGCGTGGATCAAAGGATCTATGGTTTTCCCTCGAGTCTTTCCCACGAGGCTTTCCCACGAGGCTTTCCCACAGGGCTGTCCCACGTGCACACGTGGTGAGAGTCGATCCTCGGCTTGAACGTCAAGGCAGTGCAGGGAAAACAGGTTCCTCTGGAATGGACTGACACATCTGGGGGACTCTTTGAATGGTGGCATGACCCTGGAGTTCCTCTCGCCTTTCCTGTGGAGAGCGCCTCCTCTTGAGATGCGACGGGAACGCCGGGAATTCTTTCCCTACGATACAGGGAAAGGATCCCTCATCTCGAGCTAGGAGGCGGAAACGGGGCTCCCCTGGATGTGTGCGGGACACCACGTGCTTCCTCTCGAGTGCAGACGGGTATGTCGGGGAACTTCTTGAGTTGCAGCAAGGGTGTGAAGGACCCTTTGGAAGTTCCAGTGGTTAGATGTGATTGGCCTCGAGAAGCCTCAGCGGAAATGGGCCTCATCTCGCCTGGAGGGCAAAACCTCCTGGATTTTCTCGAGTTGCGGCAGGTGCTCTCGACTTACGACGGGGACCTCAGGGACCCGCTCTGGTGGCCTCAGGACAGGCCAGTCCCCATGCGAGTTCCACGGGGGCCTCTCGGGATTCCTCTCCCGTCGATGCCGGGGCCTAAGACCTTGTGCGGAGTCGGGGCCGGAACCTGAGGATTCCTCTCCAGTGTTGACATGGATCTTGGGGTACTTCTGGAGTCTCCCCAGGGGAGTCAGTCGTCGTCTCGAATGCGGGCATGCACTTGCGCTTTCCTCCAGAGCGGTAGCAGCAGTGTCACGCAGTCCGCCGCGTGGATCAAAGGATCTATGGTTTTCCCTCGAGTCTTTCCCACGAGGCTTTCCCACGAGGCTTTCCCACAGGGCTGTCCCACGTGCACACGTGGTGGGAGTCGATCCTCGGCTTGAACGTCAAGGCAGTGCAGGGAAAACAGGTTCCTCTGGAATGGACTGACACATCTGGGGAACTCTTGGAATGGTGGCACGACCCTGGAGTTCCTCTCGCCTTTCCTGTGGAGAGCGCCTCCTCTTGAGATGCGACGGGAATGCCGGGAATTCTTTCCCTACGAAACAGGGAAAGGATCCCTCATCTCGAGCTAGGAGGCGGAAACGGGTCTCCCCTGGATGTGTGCGGGACACCACGTGCTTCCTCTCGAGTGCAGACGGGTATGTCAGGGAACTTCTTGAGTTGCAGCAAGGGTGTGAAGGACCCTTTGGAAGTTCCAGTGGTTAGATGTGATTGGCCTCGAGAAGCCTCAGCGGAAATGGGCCTCATCTCGCCTGGAGGGCAAAACCTCCTGGATTTTCTCGAGTTGCGGCAGGTGCTCTCGACTTACGACGGGGACCTCAGGGAGCCGCTCTGGTGGCCTCAGGAAAGGCCAGTCCCCATGCGAGTTCCTCGGGGGCGTCTCGGGATTCCTCTCCCGTCGATGCCGGGGCCTAAGACCTTGTGTGGAGTCGGGGCCGGAACCTGAGGATTCCTCTCCAGTGCTGACATGGATCTTGGGGTACTTCTGGAGTCTCCCCAGGGGAGTCAGTCCTCGTCTCGAATGCGGGCATGCACTTGCGCTTTCCTCCAGAGCGGTAGCAGCAGTGTCACGCAGTCCGCCGCGTGGATCAAAGGATCTATGGTTTTCCCTCGAGTCTTTCCCACGAGGCTTTCCCACGAGGCTTTCCCACAGGGCTGTCCCACGTGCACACGTGCTGGTAGTCGATCCTCGGCTTGAACGTCAAGGCAGTGCAGGGAAAACAGGTTCCTCTGGAATGGACTGACACATCTGGGGGACTCTTGGAATGGGGGCATGACCCTGGAGTTCCTCTCGCCTTTCCTGTGGAGAGCGCCTCCTCTTGAGATGCGACGGGAACGCCGGGAATTCTTTCCCTACGAAACAGGAAAAGGATCCCTCATCTCGAGCTAGGAGGCGGAAACGGGGCTCCCCTGGATGTGTGCGGGACACCACGTGCTTCCTCTCGAGTGCAGACGGGTATGTCGGGGAACTTCTTGAGTTGCAGCAAGGGTGTCAAGGACCCTTTGGAAGTTCCAGTGGTTAGATGTGATTGGCCTCGAGAAGCCTCAGCGGAAATGGGCCTCATCTCGCCTGGAGGGCAAACCTCCTGGATTTTCTCGAGTTGCGGCAGGTGCTCTCGACTTACGACGGGGACCTCAGGGACCCGCTCTGGTGGTCTCAGGACAGGCCAGTCCCCATGCGAATTCCTCGGGGGCCTCTCGGGATTCCTCTCCCGTCGATGCCGGGGCCTAAGACCTTGTGTGGAGTCGGGGCCGGAACCTGAGGATTCCTCTCCAGTGCTGACATGGATCTTGGGGTACTTCTGGAGTCTCCCCAGGGGAGTCAGTCCTCGTCTCGAATGCGGGCATGCACTTGCGCTTTCCTCCAGAGCGGTAGCAGCAGTGTCACGCAGTCCGCCGCGTGGATCAAAGGATCTATGGTTTTCCCTCGAGTCTTTCCCACGAGGCTTTCCCACGAGGCTTTCCCACAGGGCTGTCCCACGTGCACACGTGGTGGGAGTCGATCCTCGGCTTGAACGTCAAGGCAGTGCAGGGAAAAAAGGTTCCTCTGGAATGGACTGAAACATCTGGGGGACTCTTGGAATGGTGGCACGACCCTGGAGTTCCTCTCGCCTTTCCTGTGGAGAGCGCCTCCTCTTGAGATGCGACGGGAACGCCGGGAGTTCTTTCCCTACGAAACAGGGAAAGGATCCCTCATCTCGAGCTAGGAGGCGGAAACGGGGCTTCCCTGGATGTGTGCGGGACACCACGTTCTTCCTCTCGAGTGGAGACGGGTATGTCGGGGAACTTCTTGAGTTGCAGCAAGGGTGTGAAGGACCCTTTGGAAGTTCAAGTGGTTAGACGTGATTGGCCTCGAGAAGCCTCAGCGGAAATGGGCCTCATCTCGCCTGGAGGGCAAAACCTCCTGGATTTTCTCGAGTTGCGGCAGGTGCTCTCGACTTACGACGGGGACCTCAGGGACCCGCTCTGGTGGCCTCAGGAAAGGCCAGTCCCCATGCGAGTTCCTCGGGGGCCTCTCGGGATTCCTCTCCCGTCGATGCCGGGGCCTAAGACCTTGTGTGGAGTCGGGGCCGGAACCTGAGGATTCCTCTCCAGTGCTGACATGGATCTTGGGGTACTTCTGGAGTCTCCCCAGGGGAGTCAGTCCTCGTCTCGAAAGCGGGCATGCACATGCGCTTTCCTCCAGAGCGGTAGCAGCAGTGTCACGCAGTCCGCCGCATGGATCAAAGGATCTGTGGTTTTCCCTCGAGTCTTTCCCACGAGGCTTTCCCACGAGGCTTTCCCACAGGGCTGTCCCACGTGCACACGTGGTGGGAGTCGATCCTCGGCTTGAACGTCAAGGCAGTGCAGGGACAACAGGTTCCTCTGGAATGGACTGACACATCTGGGGGACTCTTGGAATGGTGGCATGACCCTGGAGTTCCTCTCGCCTTTCCTGTGGAGAGCGCCTCCTCTTGAGATGCGACGGGAACGCCGGGAATTCTTTCCCTACGAAACAGGGAAAGGATCCCTCATCTCGAGCTAGGAGGCGGAAACGGGGCTCCCCTGGATGTGTGCGGGACCCCACGTGCTTCCTCTCGAGTGGAGACGGGTATGTCGGGGAACTTCTTGAGTTGCAGCAATGGTGTGAAGGACCCTTTGGAAGTTCCAGTGGTTAGATGTGATTGGCCTCGAGAAGCCTCAGGGGAAAAGGGCCTCATCTCGCCTGGAGGGCAAAACCTCCTGGATTTTCTCGAGTTGCGGCAGGTGCTCTCGACTTACGACGGGGACCACAGGGACCCGTTCTGGTGGCCTCAGGAAAGGCCCGTCCCCATGCGAGTTCCTCGGGGGCCTCTCGGGATTCCTCTCCCGTCGATGCCGGGGCCTAAGACCTTGTGTGGAGTCGGGGCCGGAACCTGAGGATTCCTCTCCAGTGCTGACATGGATCTTGGGGTACTTCTGGAGTCTCCCCAGGGGAGTCAGTCCTCGTCTCGAATGCGGGCATGCACTTGCGCTTTCCTCCAGAGCGGTAGCAGCAGTGTCACGCAGTCCGCCGCGGGGATCAAAGGATCTATGGTTTTCCCTCGAGTCTTTCCCACGAGGCTTTCCCACGAGGCTTTCCCACAGGGCTGTCCCACGTGCACACGTGGTGGGAGTCGATCCTCGGCTTGAACGTCACGGCAGTGCAGGGAAAACAGGTTCCTTTGGAATGGACTGACACATCTGGGGGACTCTTGGAATGGTGGCCAGACCCTCGAGTTCCTCTCGCCTTTCCTGTGGAGAGCGCCTCCTCTTGAGATGCGACGGGAACGCCGGGAGTTCTTTCCCTACGAAACAGGGAAAGGATCCCTCATCTCGAGCTAGGAGGTGGAAACGGGGCTCCCCTGGATGTGTGCGGGACACCACGTGCTTCCTCTCGAGTGGAGACGGGTATGTCGGGGACCTTCTTGAGTTGCAGCAAGGGTGTGAAGGACCCTTTGGAAGTTCCAGTGGTTAGACGTGATTGGCCTCGAGAAGCCTCAGCGGAAATGGGCCTCATCTCGCCTGGAGGGCAAAACCTCCTGGATTTTCTCGAGTTGCGGCAGGTGCTCTCGACTTACGACGGGGACCTCAGGGACCCGCTCTGGTGGCCTCAGGAAAGGCCAGTCCCCATGCGAGTTCCTCGGGGGCCTCTCGGGATTCCTCTCCCGTCGATGCCGGGGCCTAAGACCTTGTGTGGAGTAGGGGCCGGAACCTGAGGATTCCGCTCCAGTGCTGACATGGATCTTGGGGTACTTCTGGAGTCTCCCCAGGGGAATCAGTCCTCGTCTCGAATGCGGGCATGCACTTGCGCTTTCCTCCAGAGCGGTAGCAGCAGTGTCACGCAGTCCGCCGCGTGGATCAAAGGATCTATGGTTTTCTCTCGAGTCTTTCCCACGAGGCTTTCCCACGAGGCTTTCCCACAGGGCTGTCCCACGTGCACACGTGGTGGGACTCGATCTTCGGCTTGAACGTCAAGGCAGTGCAGGGAAAACAGGTTCCTCTGGAATGGACTGACACATCTGGGGGACTCTTGGAATGGTGGCACGACCCTGGAGTTCCTCTCGCCTTTCCTGTGGAGAGCGCCTCCTCTTGAGATGCGACGGGAACGCCGGGAATTCTTTCCCTACGAAACAGGGAAAGGATCCCTCATCTCGAGCTAGGAGGCCGAAACGGGTCTCCCCTGGATGTGTGCGGGACACCACGTGCTTCCTCTCGAGTGCAGACGGGTATGTCGGGGAACTTCTTGAGTTGCAGCAAGGGTGTGAAGGACCCTTTGGAAGTTCCAGTGGTTAGATGTGATTGGCCTCGAGAAGCCTCAGCGGAAATGGGCCTCATCTCGCCTGGAGGGCAAAACCTCCTGGATTTTCTCGAGTTGCGGCAGGTGCTCTCGACTTACGACGGGGACCTCAGGGACCCGCACTGGTGGCCTCAGGAAAGGCCAGTCCCCATGCGAGTTCCTCGGGGGCCTCTCGGGATCACTCTCCCGTCGATGCCGGGGCCTAAGACCTTGTGTGGAGTCGGGGCCGGAACCTGAGGATTCCTCTCCAGTGCTGACATGGATCTTGGGGTACTTCTGGAGTCTCCCCAGGGGAGTCAGTCCTCGTCTCGAATGCGGGCATGCACTTGCGCTTTCCTCCAGAGCGGTAGCAGCAGTGTCACGCAGTCTGCCGCGTGGATCAAAGGATCTATTGTTTTCCCTCGAGTCTTTCCCACGAGGCTTTCCCACGAGGCTTTCCCACAGGGCTGTCCCACGTGCACACGTGGTGGGAGTCGATCCTCGGCTTGAACGTCAAGGCAGTGCAGGGAAAACAGGTTCCTCTGGAATGGACTGACACATCTGGGGGACTCTTGGAATGGTGGCACGACCCTGGAGTTCCTCTCGCCTTTCCTGTGGAGAGCGCCTCCTCTTGAGATGCGACGGGAACGCCGGGAATTCTTTCCCTACGAAACAGGGAAAGGATCCCTCATCTCGAGCTAGGAGGCGGAAACGGGGCTCCCCTGGATGTGTGCGGGACACCACATGCTTCCTCTCGAGTGGAGACGGGTATGTCGGGGAACTTCTTGAGTTGCAGCAAGGATGTGAAGGACCCTTTGGAAGTTCCAGTGGTTAGACGTGATTGGCCTCGAGAAGCCTCAGCTGAAATGGGCCTCTTCTCGCCTGGAGGGCAAAACCTCCTGGATTTTCTCGAGTTGCGGCAGGTGCTCTCGACTTACGACGGGGACCTCAGGGACCCGCTCTGGTGGCCTCAGGAAAGGCCAGTCCCCATGCGAGTTCCTCGGGGGCGTCTCGGGATTCCTCTCCCGTCGATGCCGGGGCCTAAGACCTTGTGTGGAGACGGGGCCGGAACCTGAGGATTCCTCTCCAGTGCGGACATGGATCTTGGGGTACTTCTGGAGTCTCCCCAGGGGAGTCAGTCCTCGTCTCGAATGCGGGCATGCACTTGCGCTTTCCTCCAGAGCGGTAGCAGCAGTGTCACGCAGTCCGCCGCGTGGATCAAAGGATCTATGGTTTTCCCTCGAGTCTTTCCCACGAGGCTTTCCCACGAGGCTTTCCCACAGGGCTGTCCCACGTGCACACGTGCTGGTAGTCGATCCTCGGCTTGAACGTCAAGGCAGTGCAGGGAAAACAGGTTCCTCTGGAATGGACTGACACATCTGGGGGACTCTTGGAATGGGGGCATGACCCTGGAGTTCCTCTCGCCTTACCTGTGGAGAGCGCCTCCTCTTGAGATGCGACGGGAACGCCGGGAATTCTTTCCCTACGAAACAGGAAAAGGATCCCTCATCTCGAGCTAGGAGGCGGAAACGGGGCTCCCCTGGATGTGTGCGGGACACCACGTGCTTCCTCTCGAGTGCAGACGGGTATGTCGGGGAACTTGTTGAGTTGCAGCAAGGGTGTCAAGGACCCTTTGGAAGTTCCAGTGGTTAGATGTGATTGGCCTCGAGAAGCCTCAGCGGAAATGGGCCTCATCTCGCCTGGAGGGCAAACCTCCTGGATTTTCTCGAGTTGCGGCAGGTGCTCTCGACTTACGACAGGGACCTCAGGGACCCGCTCTGGTGGTCTCAGGACAGGCCAGTCCCCATGCGAATTCCTCGGGGGCCTCTCGGGATTCCTCTCCCGTCGATGCCGGGGCCTAAGACCTTGCGTGGAGTCGGGGCCGGAACCTGAGGATTCCTCTCCAGTGCTGACATGGATCTTGGGGTACTTCTGGAGTCTCCCCAGGGGAGTCAGTCCTCGTCTCGAATGCGGGCATGCACTTGCGCTTTCCTCCAGAGCGGTAGCAGCAGTGTCACGCAGTCCGCCGCGTGGATCAAAGGATCTATGGTTTTCCCTCGAGTCTTTCCCACGAGGCTTTCCCACGAGGCTTTCCCACAGGGCTGTCCCACGTGCACACGTGGTGGGAGTCGATCCTCGGCTTGAACGTCAAGGCAGTGCAGGGAAAAAAGGTTCCTCTGGAATGGACTGACACATCTGGGGGACTCTTGGAATGGTGGCACGACCCTGGAGTTCCTCTCGCCTTTCCTGTGGAGAGCGCCTCCTCTTGAGATGCGACGGGAACGCCGGGAGTTCTTTCCCTACGAAACAGGGAAAGGATCCCTCATCTCGAGCTAGGAGGCGGAAACGGGGCTCCCCTGGATGTGTGCGGGACACCACGTGCTTCCTCTCGAGTGCAGACGGGTATGTCGGGGAACTTCTTGAGTTGCAGCAAGGGTGTGAAGGACCCTTTGGAAGTTCCAGTGGTTAGACGTGATTGGCCTCGAGAAGCCTCAGCGGAAATGGGCCTCATCTCGCCTGGAGGGCAAAACCTCCTGGATTTTCTCGAGTTGCGGCAGGTGCTCTCGACTTACGACGGGGACCTCAGGGACCCGCTCTGGTGGCCTCAGGAAAGGCCAGTCCCCATGCGAGTTCCTCGGGGGCCTCTCGGGATTCCTCTCCCGTCGATGCCGGGGCCTAAGACCTTGTGTGGAGTCGGGGCCGGAACCTGAGGATTCCTCTCCAGTGCTGACATGGATCTTGGGGTACTTCTGGAGTCTCCCCAGGGGAGTCAGTCCTCGTCTCGAAAGCGGGCATGCACTTGCGCTTTCCTCAAGAGCGGTAGCAGCAGTGTCACGCAGTCCGCCGCGTGGATCAAAGGATCTGTGGTTTTCCCTCGAGTCTTTCCCACGAGGCTTTCCCACGAGGCTTTCCCACAGGGCTGTCCCACGTGCACACGTGGTGGGAGTCGATCCTCGGCCTGAACGTCAAGGCAGTGCAGGGACAACAGGTTCCTCTGGAATGGACTGACACATCTGGGGGACTCTTGGAATGGTGGCATGACCCTGGAGTTCCTCTCGCCTTTCCTGTGGAGAGCGCCTCCTCTTGAGATGCGACGGGAACACCGGGAATTCTTTCCCTACGAAACAGGGAAAGGATCCCTCATCTCGAGCTAGGAGGCGGAAACGGGGCTCCCCTGGATGTGTGCGGGACACCACGTGCTTCCTCTCGAGTGCAGACGGGTATGTCGGGGACCTTCTTGAGTTGCAGCAAGGGTGTGAAGGACCCTTTGGAAGTTTCAGTGGTTAGACGTGATTGGCCTCGAGAAGCCTCAGCGGAAATGGGCCTCATCTCGCCTGGAGGGCAAAACCTCCTGGATTTTCTCGAGTTGCGGCAGGTGCTCTCGACTTACGACGGGGACCTCAGGGACCCGCTCTGGTGGCCTCAGGAAAGGCCAGTCCCCATGCGAGTTCCTCGGGGGCCTCTCGGGATTCCTCTCCCGTCGATGCCGGGGCCTAAGACCTTGTGTGGAGTCGGGGCCGGAACCTGAGGATTCCTCTCCAGTGCTGACATGGATCTTGGGGTACTTCTGGAGTCTCCCCAGGGGAGTCAGTCCTCGTCTCGAAAGCGGGCATGCACATGCGCTTTCCTCCAGAGCGGTAGCAGCAGTGTCACGCAGTCCGCCGCATGGATCAAAGGATCTGTGGTTTTCCCTCGAGTCTTTCCCACGAGGCTTTCCCACGAGGCTTTCCCACAGGGCTGTCCCACGTGCACACGTGGTGGGAGTCGATCCTCGGCTTGAACGTCAAGGCAGTGCAGGGACAACAGGTTCCTCTGGAATGGACTGACACATCTGGGGGACTCTTGGAATGGTGGCATGACCCTGGAGTTCCTCTCGCCTTTCCTGTGGAGAGCGCCTCCTCTTGAGATGCGACGGGAACGCCGGGAATTCTTTCCCTACGAAACAGGGAAAGGATCCCTCATCTCGAGCTAGGAGGCGGAAACGGGGCTCCCCTGGATGTGTGCGGGACCCCACGTGCTTCCTCTCGAGTGGAGACGGGTATGTCGGGGAACTTCTTGAGTTGCAGCAATGGTGTGAAGGACCCTTTGGAAGTTCCAGTGGTTAGATGTGATTGGCCTCGAGAAGCCTCAGGGGAAAAGGGCCTCATCTCGCCTGGAGGGCAAAACCTCCTGGATTTTCTCGAGTTGCGGCAGGTGCTCTCGACTTACGACGGGGACCACAGGGACCCGTTCTGGTGGCCTCAGGAAAGGCCCGTCCCCATGCGAGTTCCTCGGGGGCCTCTCGGGATTCCTCTCCCGTCGATGCCGGGGCCTAAGACCTTGTGTGGAGTCGGGGCCGGAACCTGAGGATTCCTCTCCAGTGCTGACATGGATCTTGGGGTACTTCTGGAGTCTCCCCAGGGGAGTCAGTCCTCGTCTCGAATGCGGGCATGCACTTGCGCTTTCCTCCAGAGCGGTAGCAGCAGTGTCACGCAGTCCGCCGCGGGGATCAAAGGATCTATGGTTTTCCCTCGAGTCTTTCCCACGAGGCTTTCCCACGAGGCTTTCCCACAGGGCTGTCCCACGTGCACACGTGGTGGGAGTCGATCCTCGGCTTGAACGTCACGGCAGTGCAGGGAAAACAGGTTCCTTTGGAATGGACTGACACATCTGGGGGACTCTTGGAATGGTGGCCAGACCCTCGAGTTCCTCTCGCCTTTCCTGTGGAGAGCGCCTCCTCTTGAGATGCGACGGGAACGCCGGGAGTTCTTTCCCTACGAAACAGGGAAAGGATCCCTCATCTCGAGCTAGGAGGTGGAAACGGGGCTCCCCTGGATGTGTGCGGGACACCACGTGCTTCCTCTCGAGTGGAGACGGGTATGTCGGGGACCTTCTTGAGTTGCAGCAAGGGTGTGAAGGACCCTTTGGAAGTTCCAGTGGTTAGACGTGATTGGCCTCGAGAAGCCTCAGCGGAAATGGGCCTCATCTCGCCTGGAGGGCAAAACCTCCTGGATTTTCTCGAGTTGCGGCAGGTGCTCTCGACTTACGACGGGGACCTCAGGGACCCGCTCTGGTGGCCTCAGGAAAGGCCAGTCCCCATGCGAGTTCCTCGGGGGCCTCTCGGGATTCCTCTCCCGTCGATGCCGGGGCCTAAGACCTTGTGTGGAGTAGGGGCCGGAACCTGAGGATTCCGCTCCAGTGCTGACATGGATCTTGGGGTACTTCTGGAGTCTCCCCAGGGGAATCAGTCCTCGTCTCGAATGCGGGCATGCACTTGCGCTTTCCTCCAGAGCGGTAGCAGCAGTGTCACGCAGTCCGCCGCGTGGATCAAAGGATCTATGGTTTTCTCTCGAGTCTTTCCCACGAGGCTTTCCCACGAGGCTTTCCCACAGGGCTGTCCCACGTGCACACGTGGTGGGACTCGATCTTCGGCTTGAACGTCAAGGCAGTGCAGGGAAAACAGGTTCCTCTGGAATGGACTGACACATCTGGGGGACTCTTGGAATGGTGGCACGACCCTGGAGTTCCTCTCGCCTTTCCTGTGGAGAGCGCCTCCTCTTGAGATGCGACGGGAACGCCGGGAATTCTTTCCCTACGAAACAGGGAAAGGATCCCTCATCTCGAGCTAGGAGGCCGAAACGGGTCTCCCCTGGATGTGTGCGGGACACCACGTGCTTCCTCTCGAGTGCAGACGGGTATGTCGGGGAACTTCTTGAGTTGCAGCAAGGGTGTGAAGGACCCTTTGGAAGTTCCAGTGGTTAGATGTGATTGGCCTCGAGAAGCCTCAGCGGAAATGGGCCTCATCTCGCCTGGAGGGCAAAACCTCCTGGATTTTCTCGAGTTGCGGCAGGTGCTCTCGACTTACGACGGGGACCTCAGGGACCCGCACTGGTGGCCTCAGGAAAGGCCAGTCCCCATGCGAGTTCCTCGGGGGCCTCTCGGGATCACTCTCCCGTCGATGCCGGGGCCTAAGACCTTGTGTGGAGTCGGGGCCGGAACCTGAGGATTCCTCTCCAGTGCTGACATGGATCTTGGGGTACTTCTGGAGTCTCCCCAGGGGAGTCAGTCCTCGTCTCGAATGCGGGCATGCACTTGCGCTTTCCTCCAGAGCGGTAGCAGCAGTGTCACGCAGTCTGCCGCGTGGATCAAAGGATCTATTGTTTTCCCTCGAGTCTTTCCCACGAGGCTTTCCCACGAGGCTTTCCCACAGGGCTGTCCCACGTGCACACGTGGTGGGAGTCGATCCTCGGCTTGAACGTCAAGGCAGTGCAGGGAAAACAGGTTCCTCTGGAATGGACTGACACATCTGGGGGACTCTTGGAATGGTGGCACGACCCTGGAGTTCCTCTCGCCTTTCCTGTGGAGAGCGCCTCCTCTTGAGATGCGACGGGAACGCCGGGAATTCTTTCCCTACGAAACCGGGAAAGGATCCCTCATCTCGAGCTAGGAGGCGGAAACGGGGCTCCCCTGGATGTGTGCGGGACACCACATGCTTCCTCTCGAGTGGAGACGGGTATGTCGGGGAACTTCTTGAGTTGCAGCAAGGATGTGAAGGACCCTTTGGAAGTTCCAGTGGTTAGACGTGATTGGCCTCGAGAAGCCTCAGCTGAAATGGGCCTCTTCTCGCCTGGAGGGCAAAACCTCCTGGATTTTCTCGAGTTGCGGCAGGTGCTCTCGACTTACGACGGGGACCTCAGGGACCCGCTCTGGTGGCCTCAGGAAAGGCCAGTCCCCATGCGAGTTCCTCGGGGGCGTCTCGGGATTCCTCTCCCGTCGATGCCGGGGCCTAAGACCTTGTGTGGAGACGGGGCCGGAACCTGAGGATTCCTCTCCAGTGCGGACATGGATCTTGGGGTACTTCTGGAGTCTCCCCAGGGGAGTCAGTCCTCGTCTCGAATGCGGGCATGCACTTGCGCTTTCCTCCAGAGCGGTAGCAGCAGTGTCACGCAGTCCGCCGCGTGGATCAAAGGATCTATGGTTTTCCCTCGAGTCTTTCCCACGAGGCTTTCCCACGAGGCTTTCCCACAGGGCTGTCCCACGTGCACACGTGCTGGTAGTCGATCCTCGGCTTGAACGTCAAGGCAGTGCAGGGAAAACAGGTTCCTCTGGAATGGACTGACACATCTGGGGGACTCTTGGAATGGGGGCATGACCCTGGAGTTCCTCTCGCCTTACCTGTGGAGAGCGCCTCCTCTTGAGATGCGACGGGAACGCCGGGAATTCTTTCCCTACGAAACAGGAAAAGGATCCCTCATCTCGAGCTAGGAGGCGGAAACGGGGCTCCCCTGGATGTGTGCGGGACACCACGTGCTTCCTCTCGAGTGCAGACGGGTATGTCGGGGAACTTGTTGAGTTGCAGCAAGGGTGTCAAGGACCCTTTGGAAGTTCCAGTGGTTAGATGTGATTGGCCTCGAGAAGCCTCAGCGGAAATGGGCCTCATCTCGCCTGGAGGGCAAACCTCCTGGATTTTCTCGAGTTGCGGCAGGTGCTCTCGACTTACGACAGGGACCTCAGGGACCCGCTCTGGTGGTCTCAGGACAGGCCAGTCCCCATGCGAATTCCTCGGGGGCCTCTCGGGATTCCTCTCCCGTCGATGCCGGGGCCTAAGACCTTGCGTGGAGTCGGGGCCGGAACCTGAGGATTCCTCTCCAGTGCTGACATGGATCTTGGGGTACTTCTGGAGTCTCCCCAGGGGAGTCAGTCCTCGTCTCGAATGCGGGCATGCACTTGCGCTTTCCTCCAGAGCGGTAGCAGCAGTGTCACGCAGTCCGCCGCGTGGATCAAAGGATCTATGGTTTTCCCTCGAGTCTTTCCCACGAGGCTTTCCCACGAGGCTTTCCCACAGGGCTGTCCCACGTGCACACGTGGTGGGAGTCGATCCTCGGCTTGAACGTCAAGGCAGTGCAGGGAAAAAAGGTTCCTCTGGAATGGACTGACACATCTGGGGGACTCTTGGAATGGTGGCACGACCCTGGAGTTCCTCTCGCCTTTCCTGTGGAGAGCGCCTCCTCTTGAGATGCGACGGGAACGCCGGGAGTTCTTTCCCTACGAAACAGGGAAAGGATCCCTCATCTCGAGCTAGGAGGCGGAAACGGGGCTCCCCTGGATGTGTGCGGGACACCACGTGCTTCCTCTCGAGTGCAGACGGGTATGTCGGGGAACTTCTTGAGTTGCAGCAAGGGTGTGAAGGACCCTTTGGAAGTTCCAGTGGTTAGACGTGATTGGCCTCGAGAAGCCTCAGCGGAAATGGGCCTCATCTCGCCTGGAGGGCAAAACCTCCTGGATTTTCTCGAGTTGCGGCAGGTGCTCTCGACTTACGACGGGGACCTCAGGGACCCGCTCTGGTGGCCTCAGGAAAGGCCAGTCCCCATGCGAGTTCCTCGGGGGCCTCTCGGGATTCCTCTCCCGTCGATGCCGGGGCCTAAGACCTTGTGTGGAGTCGGGGCCGGAACCTGAGGATTCCTCTCCAGTGCTGACATGGATCTTGGGGTACTTCTGGAGTCTCCCCAGGGGAGTCAGTCCTCGTCTCGAAAGCGGGCATGCACTTGCGCTTTCCTCAAGAGCGGTAGCAGCAGTGTCACGCAGTCCGCCGCGTGGATCAAAGGATCTGTGGTTTTCCCTCGAGTCTTTCCCACGAGGCTTTCCCACGAGGCTTTCCCACAGGGCTGTCCCACGTGCACACGTGGTGGGAGTCGATCCTCGGCCTGAACGTCAAGGCAGTGCAGGGACAACAGGTTCCTCTGGAATGGACTGACACATCTGGGGGACTCTTGGAATGGTGGCATGACCCTGGAGTTCCTCTCGCCTTTCCTGTGGAGAGCGCCTCCTCTTGAGATGCGACGGGAACACCGGGAATTCTTTCCCTACGAAACAGGGAAAGGATCCCTCATCTCGAGCTAGGAGGCGGAAACGGGGCTCCCCTGGATGTGTGCGGGACACCACGTGCTTCCTCTCGAGTGCAGACGGGTATGTCGGGGACCTTCTTGAGTTGCAGCAAGGGTGTGAAGGACCCTTTGGAAGTTTCAGTGGTTAGACGTGATTGGCCTCGAGAAGCCTCAGCGGAAATGGGCCTCATCTCGCCTGGAGGGCAAAACCTCCTGGATTTTCTCGAGTTGCGGCAGGTGCTCTCGACTTACGACGGGGACCTCAGGGACCCGCTCTGGTGGCCTCAGGAAAGGCCAGTCCCCATGCGAGTTCCTCGGGGGCCTCTCGGGATTCCTCTCCCGTCGATGCCGGGGCCTAAGACCTTGTGTGGAGTCGGGGCCGGAACCTGAGGATTCCTCTCCAGTGCTGACATGGATCTTGGGGTACTTCTGGAGTCTCCCCAGTGGAGTCAGTCCTCGTCTCGAATGCGAGCATGCACTTGCGCTTTCCTCCAGAGCGGTAGCAGCAGTGTCACGCAGTCCGCCGCGTGGATCAAAGGATCTATGGTTTTCCCTCGAGTCCTTCCCACGAGGCTTTCCCAGGAGGCTTTCCCACAGGGCTATCCCACGTGCACACGTGGTGGGACTCGATCATCGGCTTGAACGTCAAGGCAGTGCAGGGAAAACAGGTTCCTCTGGAATGGACTGACACATCTGGGGGACTCTTGGAATGGTGGCACGACCCTGGAGTTCCTCTTGCCTTTCCTGTGGAAAGCGCCTCCTCTTGAGATGCGACGGGAACGCCGGGAATTCTTTCCCTACGAAACAGGGAAAGGATCCCTCATCTCGAGCTATGAGGCGGAAACGGGGCTCCCCTGGATGTGTGCGGGACCCCACGTGCTTCCTCTCGAGTGGAGAAGGGTATGTCGGGGAACTTCTTGAGTTGCAGCAAGGGTGTGAAGGACCCTTTGGAAGTTCCAGTGGTTAGAAGTGATTAGCCTCGAAAAGCCTAAGCGGAAATGGGCCTCATCTCGCCTGGAGAGCAAAACCTCCTGGATTTTCTCGAGTTGCGGCAGGTGCTCTCGACTTACGACGGGGACCTCAGAGACCCGCTCTGGTGGCCTCAGGAAAGGCCAGTCCCCATGCGAGTTCCTCGGGTGCTCTCGGGATTCCTCTCCCGGCGATGCTGGGGCCTAAGCCCTTGTGTGGAGTCGGGGCCGGAACCTGAGGATTCCTCTCCAGTGCTGACATGGATCTTGGGGTACTTCTGGAGTCTCCCCAGGGGAGTCAGTCCTCGTCTCGAATGCGGGCATGCACTTGCGCTTTCCCCCAGAGCGGTAGCAGCAGTGTCACGCAGTCCACCGCGTGGATTAAAGGATCTATGTTTTTCCCTCGAGTCTTTCCCACGAGGCTTTCCCACGAGGCGTTCCCACAGGGCTGTCCCACGTGCACACGTGGTGGGAGTGGATCCTCGGCTTGAACGTCAAGGCAGTGCAGGGAAAACAGGTTCCTCTGGAATGGACTGACACATCTGGGGGTCTCTTGGAATGGTGCCACGACCCTGGAGTTCCTTTCGCCTTTCCTGTGGAGAGCGCCTCCTCTTGAGATGCGACGGGACGCCGGGAATTCTTTCCCTACGAAACAGGGAAAGGATCCCTCATCTCGAGCTAGGAGGCGGAAACGGGGCTCCCCTGGATGTGTGCGGGACACCACGTGCTTCCTCTCGAGTGGAGACGGGTATGTCGGGGACCTTCTTGAGTTGCAGCAAGGGTGTGAAGGACCCTTTGGAAGTTCCAGTGGTTAGACGTGATTGGCCTCGAGAAGCCTCAGCGGAAATGGGCCTCATCTCGCCTGGAGGGCAAAACCTCCTGGATTTTCTCGAGTTGCGGCAGGTGCTCTCGACTTACGACGGGGACCTCAGGGACCCGCTCTGGTGGCCTCAGGAAAGGCCAGTCCCCATGCGAGTTCCTCGGGGGCCTCTCGGGATTCCTCTCCCGTCGATGCCGGGGCCTAAGACCTTGTGTGGAGTCGGGGCCGGAACCTGAGGATTCCGCTCCAGTGCTGACATGGATCTTGGGGTACTTCTGGAGTCTCCCCAGGGGAATCAGTCCTCGTCTCGAATGCGGGCATGCACTTGCGCTTTCCTCCAGAGCGGTAGCAGCAGTGTCACGCAGTCCGCCGCGTGGATCAAAGGATCTATGGTTTTCCCTCGAGTCTTTCCCACGAGGCTTTCCCACGAGGCTTTCCCACAGGGCTGTCCCACGTGCACACGTGGTGGGACTCGATCTTCGGCTTGAACGTCAAGGCAGTGCAGGGAAAACAGGTTCCTCTGGAATGGACTGACACATCTGGGGGACTCTTGGAATGGTGGCACGACCCTGGAGTTCCTCTCGCCTTTCCTGTGGAGAGCGCCTCCTCTTGAGATGCGACGGGAACGCCGGGAATTCTTTCCCTACGAAACAGGGAAAGGATCCCTCATCTCGAGCTAGGAGGCCGAAACGGGTCTCCCCTGGATGTGTGCGGGACACCACGTGCTTCCTCTCGAGTGCAGACGGGTATGTCGGGGAACTTCTTGAGTTGCAGCAAGGGTGTGAAGGACCCTTTGGAAGTTCCAGTGGTTAGATGTGATTGGCCTCGAGAAGCCTCAGCGGAAATGGGCCTCATCTCGCCTGGAGGGCAAAACCTCCTGGATTTTCTCGAGTTGCGGCAGGTGCTCTCGACTTACGACGGGGACCTCAGGGACCCGCACTGGTGGCCTCAGGAAAGGCCAGTCCCCATGCGAGTTCCTCGGGGGCCTCTCGGGATCACTCTCCCGTCGATGCCGGGGCCTAAGACCTTGTGTGGAGTCGGGGCCGGAACCTGAGGATTCCTCTCCAGAGCTGACATGGATCTTGGGGTACTTCTGGAGTCTCCCCAGGGGAGTCAGTCCTCGTCTCGAATGCGGGCATGCACTTGCGCTTTCCTCCAGAGCGGTAGCAGCAGTGTCACGCAGTCTGCCGCGTGGATCAAAGGATCTATTGTTTTCCCTCGAGTCTTTCCCACGAGGCTTTCCCACGAGGCTTTCCCACAGGGCTGTCCCACGTGCACACGTGGTGGGAGTCGATCCTCGGCTTGAACGTCAAGGCAGTGCAGGGAAAACAGGTTCCTCTGGAATGGACTGACACATCTGGGGGACTCTCGGAATGGTGGCACGACCCTGGAGTTCCTCTCGCCTTTCCTGTGGAGAGCGCCTCCTCTTGAGATGCGACGGGAACGCCGGGAATTCTTTCCCTACGATACAGGGAAAGGATCCCTCATCTCGAGCTAGGAGGCGGAAACGGGGCTCCCCTGGATGTGTGCGGGACACCACATGCTTCCTCTCGAGTGGAGACGGGTATGTCGGGGAACTTCTTGAGTTGCAGCAAGGATGTGAAGGACCCTTTGGAAGTTCCAGTGGTTAGACGTGATTGGCCTCGAGAAGCCTCAGCGGAAATGGGCCTATTCTCGCCTGGAGGGCAAAACCTCCTGGATTTTCTCGAGTTGCGGCAGGTGCTCTCGACTTACGACGGGGACCTCAGGGACCCGCTCTGGTGGCCTCAGGAAAGGCCAGTCCCCATGCGAGTTCCTCGGGGGCGTCTCGGGATTCCTCTCCCGTCGATGCCGGGGCCTAAGACCTTGTGTGGAGTCGGGGCCGGAACCTGAGGATTCCTCTCCAGTGCGGACATGGATCTTGGGGTACTTCTGGAGTCTCCCCAGGGGAGTCAGTCCTCGTCTCGAATGCGGGCATGCACTTGCGCTTTCCTCCAGAGCGGTAGCAGCAGTGTCACGCAGTCCGCCGCGTGGATCAAAGGATCTATGGTTTTCCCTCGAGTCTTTCCCACGAGGCTTTCCCACGAGGCTTTCCCACAGGGCTGTCCCAAGTGCACACGTGCTGGTAGTCGATCCTCGGCTTGAACGTCAAGGCAGTGCAGGGAAAACAGGTTCCTCTGGAATGGACTGACACATCTGGGGGACTCTTGGAATGGGGGCATGACCCTGGAGTTCCTCTCGCCTTTCCTGTGGAGAGCGCCTCCTCTTGAGATGCGACGGGAACGCCGGGAATTCTTTCCCTACGAAACAGGAAAAGGATCCCTCATCTCGAGCTAGGAGGCGGAAACGGGGCTCCCCTGGATGTGTGCGGGACACCACATGCTTCCTCTCGAGTGCAGACGGGTATGTCGGGGAACTTCTTGAGTTGCAGCAAGGGTGTCAAGGACCCTTTGGAAGTTCCAGTGGTTAGATGTGATTGGCCTCGAGAAGCCTCAGCGGAAATGGGCCTCATCTCGCCTGGAGGGCAAACCTCCTGGATTTTCTCGAGTTGCGGCAGGTGCTCTCGACTTACGACAGGGACCTCAGGGACCCGCTCTGGTGGTCTCAGGACAGGCCAGTCCCCATGCGAATTCCTCGGGGGCCTCTCGGGATTCCTCTCCCGTCGATGCCGGGGCCTAAGACCTTGTGTGGAGTCGGGGCCGGAACCTGAGGATTCCTCTCCAGTGCTGACATGGATCTTGGGGTACTTCTGGAGTCTCCCCAGGGGAGTCAGTCCTCGTCTCGAATGCGGGCATGCACTTGCGCTTTCCTCCAGAGCGGTAGCAGCAGTGTCACGCAGTCCGCCGCGTGGATCAAAGGATCTATGGTTTTCCCTCGAGTCTTTCCCACGAGGCTTTCCCACGAGGCTTTCCCACAGGGCTGTCCCACGTGCACACGTGGTGGGAGTCGATCCTCGGCTTGAACGTCAAGGCAGTGCAGGGAAAAAAGGTTCCTCTGGAATGGACTGACACATCTGGGGGACTCTTGGAATGGTGGCACGACCCTGGAGTTCCTCTCGCCTTTCCTGTGGAGAGCGCCTCCTCTTGAGATGCGACGGGAACGCCGGGAGTTCTTTCCCTACGAAACAGGAAAAGGATCCCTCATCTCGAGCTAGGAGGCGGAAACGGGGCTCCCCTGGATGTGTGCGGGACACCACGTTCTTCCTCTCGAGTGGAGACGGGTATGTCGGGGAACTTCTTGAGTTGCAGCAAGGGTGTGAAGGACCCTTTGGAAGTTCCAGTGGTTAGACGTGATTGGCCTCGAGAAGCCTCAGCGGAAATGGGCCTCATCTCGCCTGGAGGGCAAAACCTCCTGGATTTTCTCGAGTTGCGGCAGGTGCTCTCGACTTACGACGGGGACCTCAGGGACCCGCTCTGGTGGCCTCAGGAAAGGCCAGTCCCCATGCGAGTTCCTTGGGGGCCTCTCGGGATTCCTCTCCCGTCGATGCCGGGGCCTAAGACCTTGTGTGGAGTCGGGGCCGGAACCTGAGGATTCCTCTCCAGTGCTGACATGGATCTTGGGGTACTTCTGGAGTCTCCCCAGGGGAGTCAGTCCTCGTCTCGAAAGCGGGCATGCACTTGCGCTTTCCTCCAGAGGGGTAGCAGCAGTGTCACGCAGTCCGCCGCGTGGATCAAAGGATCTGTGGTTTTCCCTCGAGTCTTTCCCACGAGGCTTTCCCACGAGGCTTTCCCACAGGGCTGTCCCACGTGCACACGTGGTGGGAGTCGATCCTCGGCCTGAACGTCAAGGCAGTGCAGGGACAACAGGTTCCTCTGGAATGGACTGACACATCTGGGGGACTCTTGGAATGGTGGCATGACCCTGGAGTTCCTCTCGCCTTTCCTGTGGAGAGCGCCTCCTCTTGAGATGCGACGGGAACGCCGAGAATTCTTTCCCTACGAAACAGGGAAAGGATCCCTCATCTCGAGCTAGGAGGCGGAAACGGGGCACCCCTGGATGTGTGCGGGACCCCACGTGCTTCCTCTCGAGTGGAGACGGGTATGTCGGGGACCTTCTTGAGTTGCAGCAAGGGTGTGAAGGACCCTTTGGAAGTTTCAGTGGTTAGACGTGATTGGCCTCGAGAAGCCTCAGCGGAAATGGGCCTCATCTCGCCTGGAGGGCAAAACCTTCTGGATTTTCTCGAGTTGCGGCAGGTGCTCTCGACTTACGACGGGGACCTCAGGGACCCGCTCTGGTGGCCTCAGGAAAGGCCAGTCCCCATGCGAATTCCTCGGGGGCCTCTCGGGATTCCTCTCCCGTCGATGCCGGGGCCTAAGACCTTGTGTGGAGTCGGGGCCGGAACCTGAGGATTCCTCTCCAGTGCTGACATGGATCTTGGGGTACTTCTGGAGTCTCCCCAGGGGAGTCAGTCCTCGTCTCGAATGCGGGCATGCACTTCGCTTTCCTCCAGAGCGGTAGCAGCAGTGTCACGCAGTCCGCCGCGTGGATCAAAGGATCTATGGTTTTCCCTCGAGTCTTTCCCACGAGGCTTTCCCACGAGGCTTTCCCACAGGGCTGTCCCACGTGCACACGTGGTGGGAGTCGATCCTCGGCTTGAACGTCAAGGCAGTGCAGGGAAAAAAGGTTCCTCTGGAATGGACTGACACATCTGGGGGACTCTTGGAATGGTGGCACGACCCTGGAGTTCCTCTCGCCTTTCCTGTGGAGAGCGCCTCCTCTTGAGATGCGACGGGAACGCCGGGAGTTCTTTCCCTACGAAACAGGGAAAGGATCCCTCATCTCGAGCTAGGAGGCGGAAACGGGGCTCCCCTGGATGTGTGCGGGACACCACGTTCTTCCTCTCGAGTGGAGACGGGTATGTCGGGGAACTTCTTGAGTTGCAGCAAGGGTGTGAAGGACCCTTTGGAAGTTCAAGTGGTTAGACGTGATTGGCCTCGAGAAGCCTCAGCGGAAATGGGCCTCATCTCGCCTGGAGGGCAAAACCTCCTGGATTTTCTCGAGTTGCGGCAGGTGCTCTCGACTTACGACGGGGACCTCAGGGACCCGCTCTGGTGGCCTCAGGAAAGGCCAGTCCCCATGCGAGTTCCTCGGGGGCCTCTCGGGATTCCTCTCCCGTCGATGCCGGGGCCTAAGACCTTGTGTGGAGTCGGGGCCGGAACCTGAGGATTCCTCTCCAGTGCTGACATGGATCTTGGGGTACTTCTGGAGTCTCCCCAGGGGAGTCAGTCCTCGTCTCGAAAGCGGGCATGCACTTGCGCTTTCCTCAAGAGCGGTAGCAGCAGTGTCACGCAGTCCGCCGCGTGGATCAAAGGATCTGTGGTTTTCCCTCGAGTCTTTCCCACGAGGCTTTCCCACGAGGCTTTCCCACAGGGCTGTCCCACGTGCACACGTGGTGGGAGTCGATCCTCGGCCTGAACGTCAAGGCAGTGCAGGGACAACAGGTTCCTCTGGAATGGACTGACACATCTGGGGGACTCTTGGAATGGTGGCATGACCCTGGAGTTCCTCTCGCCTTTCCTGTGGAGAGCGCCTCCTCTTGAGATGCGACGGGAACACCGGGAATTCTTTCCCTACGAAACAGGGAAAGGATCCCTCATCTCGAGCTAGGAGGCGGAAACGGGGCTCCCCTGGATGTGTGCGGGACCCCACGTGCTTCCTCTCGAGTGGAGACGGGTATGTCGGGGACCTTCTTGAGTTGCAGCAAGGGTGTGAAGGACCCTTTGGAAGTTTCAGTGGTTAGACGTGATTGGCCTCGAGAAGCCTCAGCGGAAATGGGCCTCATCTCGCCTGGAGGGCAAAACCTCCTGGATTTTCTCGAGTTGCGGCAGGTGCTCTCGACTTACGACGGGGACCTCAGGGACCCGCTCTGGTGGCCTCAGGAAAGGCCAGTCCCCATGCGAGTTCCTCGGGGGCCTCTCGGGATTCCTCTCCCGTCGATGCCGGGGCCTAAGACCTTGTGTGGAGTCGGGGCCGGAACCTGAGGATTCCTCTCCAGTGCTGACATGGATCTTGGGGTACTTCTGGAGTCTCCCCAGTGGAGTCAGTCCTCGTCTCGAATGCGAGCATGCACTTGCGCTTTCCTCCAGAGCGGTAGCAGCAGTGTCACGCAGTCCGCCGCGTGGATCAAAGGATCTATGGTTTTCCCTCGAGTCCTTCCCACGAGGCTTTCCCATGAGGCTTTCCCACAGGGCTATCCCACGTGCACACGTGGTGGGACTCGATCATCGGCTTAAACGTCAAGGCAGTGCAGGGAAAACAGGTTCCTCTGGAATGGACTGACACATCTGGGGGACTCTTGGAATGGTGGCACGACCCTGGAGTTCCTCTTGCCTTTCCTGTGGAAAGCGCCTCCTCTTGAGATGCGACGGGAACGCCGGGAATTCTTTCCCTACGAAACAGGGAAAGGATCCCTCATCTCGAGCTATGAGGCGGAAACGGGGCTCCCCTGGATGTGTGCGGGACCCCACGTGCTTCCTCTCGAGTGGAGAAGGGTATGTCGGGGAACTTCTTGAGTTGCAGCAAGGGTGTGAAGGACCCTTTGGAAGTTCCAGTGGTTAGAAGTGATTAGCCTCGAGAAGCCTAAGCGGAAATGGGCCTCATCTCGCCTGGAGAGCAAAACCTCCTGGATTTTCTCGAGTTGCGGCAGGTGCTCTCGACTTACGACGGGGTCCTCAGAGACCCGCTCTGGTGGCCTCAGGAAAGGCCAGTCCCCATGCGAGTTCCTCGGGTGCTCTCGGGATTCCTCTCCCGGCGATGCTGGGGCCTAAGCCCTTGTGTGGAGTCGGGGCCGGAACCTGAGGATTCCTCTCCAGTGCTGACATGGATCTTGGGGTACTTCTGGAGTCTCCCCAGGGGAGTCAGTCCTCGTCTCGAATGCGGGCATGCACTTGCGCTTTCCCCCAGAGCGGTAGCAGCAGTGTCACGCAGTCCACCTCGTGGATTAAAGGATCTATGGTTTTCCCTCGAGTCTTTCCCACGAGGCTTTCCCACGAGGCGTTCCCACAGGGCTGTCCCACGTGCACACGTGGTGGGAGTCGATCCTCTTCTTGAACGTCAAGGCAGTGCAGGGAAAACAGGTTCCTCTGGAATGGACTGACACATCTGGGGGTCTCTTGGAATGGTGCCACGACCCTGGAGTTCCTTTCGCCTTTCCTGTGGAGAGCGCCTCCTCTTGAGATGCGACGGGACGCCGGGAATTCTTTCCCTACGAAACAGGGAAAGGATCCCTCATCTCGAGCTAGGAGGCGGAAACGGGGCTCCCCTGGATGTGTGCGGGACCCTCGTGCTTCCTCTCGAGTGGAGACGGGTATGTAGGGGAACTTCTTGAGTTGCAGCAAGGGTGTGAAGGACCCTTTGGAAGTTCCAGTGGTTAGATGTGATTAGCCTCGAGAAGCCTCAGCGGAAATGGGCCTCATCTCGCCTGGAGGGCAAAACCTCCTGGATTTTCTCGAGTTGCGGCAGGTGCTCTCGACTTATGACGAGGACCTCAGGGACCCGCTCTGGTGGCCTCAGGAAAGGCCAGTCCCCATGCGAGTTCCTCGGGGGCCTCTCGGGATTCCTCTCCCGTCGATGCCGGGCCGAAGACCTTGTGTGGAGTCGGGGTCGGAACCTGAGGATTCCTCTCCAGTGCTGACATGGATCTTGGGGTACTTCTGGAGTCTCCCCAGGGGAGTCAGTCCTCGTCTCGAATGCGGGCATGCACTTGCGCTTTCCTCCAGAGCGGTAGCAGCAGTGTCACGCAGTCCGCCGCGTGGATCAAAGGATCTATGGTTTTCCCTCGACTCTTTCCCACGAGGCTTTCCCACGAGGTTTTCCCACAGGGCTGTCCCACGTGCACACGTGGTGGGAGTCGATCCTCGGCTTGAACGTCAAGGCAGTGCAGGGAAAACAGGTTCCTCTGTAATGGACTGACACATCTGGGGGACTCTTGGAATGGTGGCACGACCCTGGAGTTCCTCTCGCCTTTCCTGTGCAGAGCTCCTCCTCTTGAGATGCGACGGGAACGCCGGGAATTCTTTCCCTACGAAACAGGGAAAGGATCCCTCATCTCGAGCTAGGAGGCGGAAACGGGGCTCCCCTGGATGTGTGCGGGACCCCACGTGCTTCCTCTGGAGTGGAGACGGGTATGTCGGGGAACTTCTTGAGTCGCAGCAAGGGTGTGAAGGACCCGTTGGAAGTTCCAGTATTTAGACGTGATTAGCCTCGAGAAGCCTCAGCGGAAATGGGCCTCATCTCGCCTGGAGGGCAAAACCTCCTGGATTTTCGCGAGTTGCGGCAGGTGCTCTCGACTTACGACGAGGACCTCAGGGACCCGCTCTGGTGGCCTCAGGAAAGGCCAGTCCCCATGCGAGTTCCTCGGGGGCCTCTCGGGATTCCTCTCCCGTCGATGACGGGGCCTAGGACCTTGTGTGGAGTCGGGGTCCGAACGTGAGGATTTCTCTCCAGTGCTGACATGGATCTTGGGGTACTTCTGGAGTCTCCCCAGGGGAGTCAGTCCTCGTCTCGAATGCGGGCATGCACTTGCGCTTTCCTCCAGAGCGGTAGCAGCAGTGTCACGCAGTCCGCAGCGTGCATCAAAGGATCTATGGTTTTCCCTCGAGTCTTTCCCACGAGGCTTTCCCACGAGGCTTTCCCACAGGGCTGTCTAACGTTCAAACGTGGTGGGAGTCGATCCTCGGCTTGAACGTCAAGGCAGTGCAGGGCAAACAGGTTCCTCTGGAATGGACTGACTCATCTGGGTGACTCTTGCAATGGTGGCACGACCCTGGAGTTCCTCTCGCCTTTCCTGTGGAGAGCGCCTCCTCTTGAGATGCGACGGAACGCCGGGAATTCTTTCCCTACGAAACAGGGAAAGGATCCCTCATCTCGAGCTAGGAGGCGGAAACGGGGCTCCCCTGGATGTGTGCGGGACCCTCGTGCTTCCTCTCTCGGGGAGACGTGTATGTCGGGGAACTTCTTGAGTTGTAGCAAGGGTGTGAAGGACCCTTTGGAAATTCCAGTGGTTAGATGTGATTGGCCTCGAGAAGCCTCAGCGGAAATGGGCCTCATCTCGCCTGGAGGTGAAAACCTCCTGGATTTTCTCGAGTTGCGGCAGGTGCTCTCGACTTACGTCGTGGACCACAGGGACCCGCTCTGGTGGCCTCAGGAAAGCCCAGTCCCCATGCTAGTTCTTCGGGGGCCTCTCGGGATTCCTCTCCCGTCGATGCCAGGGCATAAGACCTTGTGTGGAATCGGGGCCGGAACCTGAGGATTCCTCTCCAGTGCTGACATGGATCTTGGGGTACTTCTGGAGTCTCCCCAGGGGAGTCAGTCCTCGTCTCGAATGCGGGCATGCACTTGCACTTTCCTCCAGAGCGGTAGCAGCAGTGTCACGCAGTCCGCCGCGTGGATCAAAGGATTTATGGTTTTCTCTCGAGACTTTCCCACGAGGCTTTCCCACAGGGCTGTCCCACGTGCACACGTGTTGAGAGTCGATCCTCGGCTTGAACGTCATGGCAGTGCTGGGAAAACAGGTTCCTCTGGAATGGACTGACACATCTGGGGGACTCTTGGAATGGTGGCACGACCCTGGAGTTCCTCTCTCCTTTCCTGTGGAGAGCGCCTTCTCTTGAGATGCGACGGGAACGCCGGGAATTCTTTCCCTACGAAACAGGGAAAGGATCCCTCATCTCGAGATAGGAGGCGGAAACGGGGCTCCCCTGGATGTGTGCGGGACCCAACGTGCTTCCTCTCGAGTGGAGACGGGTATGTCGGGGAACTTCTTGAGTTGCAGCAAGGGTGTGAAGGACCCTTTGGAAGTTCCAGTGGTTAGATGTGATCAGCCTCGAGAAGCCTCAGCGGAAATGGGCCTCATCTCGCCTGGAGGGCAAAACCTCCTGGATTTTCTCGAGTTGCGGCTGGTGCTCTCGACTTACGACGGGTACCTCGGGGACCCCCTCTGGTGGCCTCAGGAAAGGCCAGTCCCCATGCGAGTTCCTCGGAGGCCTCTCGGGATTCCTCTCCCGTCGATGCCGGGGCCTAAGACCTTGTGTGGGCTCGGGGCCGGAACCTGAGTATTCCTCTCCAGTGCTGACATGGATCTTGGGGTACTTCTGGAATCTCCCCAGGGGAGTCAGTCCTCGTCTCGAATGCGGGCATGCACTTGCGCTTTCCTCCAGAGCGGTAGCAGCAGTGTCCCCCAGTCCTCCGCGTGGATCAAAGGATCTATGGTTTTCCCTCGAATCTTTCCCACGAGGCTTTCCCACGAGGCTTTCCCACAGGGCTGTCCCACGTGCACACGTGGTGGGAGTCGATCCTCGGCTTGAACGTCAAGGCAGTGCAGGGAAAACAGGTTCCACTGGAATGGATTGACACATCTGGGGGACTCTTGGAATGGTGGCACGACCCTGGAGTTCCTCTCGCATTTCCTGTGGAGAGCGCCTCCTCTTGAGATGCGACGTGAACGCCGGGAATTCTTTCCCTATGAAACAGGGAAAGGATCCCTCATCTCGAGCTGCGAGGCGGAAACGGGGCTCCCCTGGATGTGTGCGGGACCCTTGTGCTTCCTCTCGAGGGGAGACGGGTATGTCGGGGAACTTCTTGAGTTGCAGCGAGGGTGTGAAGGACCCTTTGGAATTCCAGTGGTTAGATGTGATTAGCCTCGAGAAGCCTCAGCGGAAATGGGCCTCATCTCGCCTGGAGGGCAAAACCTCACCTGGATTTTCTCGAGTTGCGGCAGGTGCTCTCGACTTATGACGTGGACCTCAGGGACCCGCTCTGGTGGCCTCAGGAAAGCCCAGTCCCCATGCGAGTTCTTCGGGGGCCACTCGGGATTCCTCTCCCGTCGATGCCGGGTCCTAAGACCTTGTGTGGAGTGGGGCCGGAACCTGAGGATTCCTCTCCAGTGCTGACATGTATCTTGGGGTACTTCTGGAGTCTCCCCAGGGGAGTCAGTCCTCGTCTCAAATGGGGGCATGCACTTGCGCTTTCCTCCAGAGCGGTAGCAGCAGTGTCACGCAGTCCGCCGCGTGGATCAAAGGATCTATGGTTTTCCCTCGAGACTTTCCCACGAGGCTTTCCCACGAGGCTTTCCCACAGGGCTGTCCCACGTGCACACGTGGTGGGAGTCGTTCCTCGGCTTGAACGTCAAGGCAGTGCAGGGAAAACAGGTTCCTCTGGAATGGACTGACACATCTGGTTGACTCTTGGAATGGTGGCACGACCCTGGAGTTCCTCTCGCCTTTCCTGTGGAGAGCGCCTCCTCTTGAGATGCGACGGGAACGCCGGGAATTCCTTCCCTACGAAACAGGGAAAGGATCCCTCATCTCGAGCTTGGAGGCGGAAACGTGGCTCCCCTGGATGTGTGAGGGACCCTCGTGCTTCCTCTCGAGTGGAGACGGTTATGTCGGGGCACTTCTTGAGTTGCAGCAAGGGTGTGAAGGACCCTTTGGAAGTTCCAGTGGTTAGATGTGATTAGCCTCGAGAAGCCTCAGCGGAAATGGGCCTCATCTCGCCTGGAGGGCCAAACCTCCTGGATTTTCTCGAGTTGCGGCAGGTGCTCTCGACTTACGACGGGGACCACAGGGACCCGCTCTGGTGGCCTCAGGAAAGGCCAGTCCCCATGCGAGTTCCTCGGGGGCCTCTCGGGATTCCTCTCCCGTCGATGCCGGGGCCTAAGACCTTGTATGGAGTCGGGGCCGGAACCTGAGGATTCCTCTCCAGTGCTGGCATGGACCTTGGGGTACCTCTGGAGTCTCCCCAGGGGAATCAGTCCTCGTCTCGAATGCGGGCATGCACTTGCGCTTTCCTCCAGAGCGGTAGCAGCAGTGTCGCGCAGTCCGCCGCGTGGATCAAAGGATCTATGGTTTTCCCTCGAGTCTTTCCCATGAAGCTTTCCCACGAGGCTTTCCCACAGGGCTGTCCCACGTGCACACGTGGTGGGAGTGGATCCTCGGCTTGAACGTCAAGGCAGTGCAGGGAAAAAAGGTTCCTCTGGAATGGACTGACACATCTGGGGGACTCTTGGAATGTTGGCACGACTCTGGAGTTCCTCTCGCCTTTCCTGTGGAGAGCAACTCCTCTTGAGATTCGACGGGAATGCCGGGAATTCTTTCCCTACGTAACAGGGAAAGGATCCCTCATCTCGAGCTAGGAGGCGGAAACGGGGCTCCCCTGGATGTGTGCGGGACCCTCGTGCTTCCTCTCGAGTGGAGACGGGTATGTCGGGGAACTTCTTGAGTTGCAGCAAGGGTGTGAAGGACCCTTTGGAAGTTCCAGTGGTTAGATGTGATTAGCCTCGAGAAGCCTCAGCGGAAATGGGCCTCATCTCGCCTGGAGGGCAAAACCTCCTGGATTTTCTCGAGTTGAGGCAGGTGCTCTCGACTTAAGACGGGGATCTCGGGGACCCGCGCTGGTGGCCTCAGGAAAGGCCAGTCCCCATGCGAGTTCCTCGGGGGCCTCTCGGGATTCCTCTCCCGTCGATGCCGGGGCCTAAGACCATGTGTGGAGTCAGGGTCGGAACCTGAGGATTCCTCTCCAGTGCTGACATGGATCTTGGGGTACTTCTGGAATGTCCCCAGGGGAGTAAGTCCTCGTCTGGAATGCGGGCATGCACTTGCGCTTTCCTCCAGAGCGGTAGCAGCAGAGTCCCGCAGTCCTCCGCGCGGATTAAAGATCTATGGTTTTCCCTCGAGTCTTTCCCACGAGGCTTTCCCACGAGGCTTTCCCACAGGGCTGTCCCACGTGCACACGTGGTGGGAGTCGATCCTCGGCTTGAACGTCAAGGCAGTTCCGGGAAAATAGGTTCCTCTGTAATGGACTGACACATCTCGGGCACTCTTGGAATGGTGGCACGACCCTCGAGTTCCTCTCGCCTTTCCGGTGGAGAGCACCTCCTCTTGAGATGCGACGGGAACGCTGGGAATTCTTTCCGTACGAAACAGGGAAAGGAACCCTCATCTCGAGCTGGGAGGCGGAAACCGGGCTCCCCTGGATGTGTGCGGGACCCTTGTGCTTCCTTCGAGGGAAGACGGGTATGTCGGGGAACTTCTTGAGTTGCAGCAAGGGTGTGAAGGACCCTTTGGAAATTCCAGTGGTTAGATGTGATTAGCCTCGAGAAGCCTCAGCGGAAATGGGCCTCATCTCGCCTGGAGGGCAAAACCTCCTGGATTTTCTCGAGTTGCGGCAGGTGCTCTCGACTTACCACGTGGACCTCAGGGACCCGCTCTGGTGGCCTCAGGAAAGGCCAGTCCCCATGCGAGTTCTTCGGGGGCCTCTCGGGATTCCTCTCCCGTCGATCCCGGGGCCTAAGACATTGTGTGGAGTCGGGGCCGGAACCTGAGGATTCCTCTCCAGTGCTGACATGGATCTTGGGGTACTTCTGGAGTCTCCCCAGGGTAGTCAGTCCTCGTCTCGAATGCGGGCATGCACTTGCGCTTTCCTCCAGAGCGGTAGCAGCAATGTCACGCAGTCCGCCGCGTGGATCAAAGGATCTATGGTTTTCTCTCGAGACTTTCCCACGAGGCTTTCCCACGAGGCTTTCCCACAGGGCTGTCCCACGTGCACACGTGGTGGGAGTCGATCCTCGGCTTGAACGTCAAGGCAGTGCAGGGAAAACAGGTTCCTCTGGAATGGACTGACACATCTGGGGGACTCTTGGAATGGTCGCACGACCCTCGAGTTCCTCTCGCCTTTCCTGTGGAGAGCGCCTTCTCTTGAGATGCAACGGGAACGCCGGGAATTCTTTCCCTAAGAAACAGGGAAAGGATCCCTCATCTCCAGCTAGGAGGCGGAAAGGGCGCTCCCCTGGATGTGTGCGGGACCCTCGTGCGTCCTCTCAAGTGGAGACGTGTATTTCGGGGAACTTCTTCAGTTGCAGCAAGGTTGTGAAGGACCCTTTGGAAGTTCCAGTGGTTAGATGTGATTAGCCTCGAGAAGACTCAGCGGAAATGGGCCTCATCTCGCCTGGAGGGCAAAACCTCCTGGATTTTCTCAAGTTGCGGCAGGTGCTCTACTTACGACGGGGACCACGGGGACCCGCTCTGGTGGCCTCAGGAAAGGCCAGTCCCCATGCGAGTTCCTCAGAGGCCTCTCGGGATTCCTCTCCCTTCGATGCCGGGGCCTAAGTCCTTGTGTGGAGTAGGGGCCGGAACCTGAGGATTCCTCTCCAGTGCTGACATGGTTCTTGGGGTACTTCTGGAGTCTCCCCAGGGGAGTCAGTCCTCGTCTCGAATGCGGGCATGCACTTGCGCTTTCCTCCAGAGCGGTAGCAGCAGTGTCACGCAGTCCGCCGCGTGGATCAAAGGATCTATGGTTTTCCCTCGAGTCTTTCCCACGAGGCTTTCCCACGAGGCTTTCCCACAGGGCTGTCCCACGTGCACAATTGGTGGGAGTCGATCCTCGGCTTGAACGTCAAGGCAGTGCAGGGAAAACAGGTTCCTCTGGAATGGACTGACACATCTGGGGGACTCTTGGAATGGTGGCACCACCCTGGAGTTCCTCTCGCCTTTCATGCGGAGAGCGCCTCCTCTTGAGATGCGAGGGGAACGCCAGAATTCTTTCCCTAAGAAACAGGGAAAGGATCCCTCATCTCGAGCTAGGAGGCGGAAACGGGGCTCCCCTGGATGTGTGCGGGACCCTCGTGCTTCCTCTCGAGTGGAGATGGGTATGTCGGGGAACTTCTTGAGTTGCAGCAAGGGTGTGAAGGACCCTTTGGAAGTTCCAGGTGTTAGATGTGATTAGCCTCGAGAAGCCTCAGCGGAAATGGGCCTCATCTCGAATGGAGGGCAAAACCTCCTGGATTTTCTCGAATTCCGGCAGGTGCTCTCGACTTACGACGGGGATCTCGGGGACCCGCGCTGGTGGCCTCAGGAAAGGCCAGTCCCCATGCGAGTTCCTCGGGGGCCTATCGGGATTCCTCTCCCGTCGATGCCGGGGCCTAAGACCTTGTGTGGAGTCAGGGCCGGAACCTGAGGATTCCTCTCCAGTGCTGACATGGATCTTGGGGTACTTCTGGAATCTCCCCAGGGGTGTCAGTCCTCGTCTCGAATGCGGGCATGCACTTGCGCTTTCCTCCAGAGCGGTAGCAGCAGTGTCCCGCAGTCCTCCGCGCGGATCAAAGATCTATGGTTTTCCCTCGAGTCTTTCCCACGAGGCTTTCCCACGAGGCTTTCCCACAGTGCTGTCCCACGTGCACACGTGGTGGGAGTCGATCCTCGGCTTGAACGTCAAGGCAGTGCCGGGAAAACAGGTTCCTCTGGAATGGACTGACACATCTCGGGCACTCTTGGAATGGTGGCACGACCCTCGAGTTCCTCTCGCCTTTCCTGTGGAGAGCGCCTCCTCTTGAGATGCGACGGGAACGCCGGGAATTCTTTCCCTACGAAACAGGGAAAGGATCCCTCATCTCGAGCTAGGGGGCGGAAACGGGGCTCCCCTGGATGTGTGCGGGACCCCACGTGCTTCCCCTCGAGTGGAGACGGGTATGTCGGGGAACTTCTTGAGTTGCAGCAAGGGTGTGAAGGACCCTTTGGAAGTTCCAGGGGTTTGACGTGATTAGCCTCGAGAAGCCTCAGCGGAAATGGGCCTCAACTCGCCTGGAGGGCAAAACCTCTTGGATTTTCTCGAGTTGCGGCAGGTGCACTCGACTTACGACGGGGACCTCAGGGACCCGCTCTGTTGGCCTCAGGAAAGGCCAGTCCCCATGCGAGTTCCTCGGGGGCCTCTCGGGATTCCTCTCCCGTCGATGCCGGGGACTAAGACCTTGTGTGGAGTCGGGGCCGGAACCTGAGGATTCCTCTCCAGTGCTGACATGGATCTTGGGGTACTTCTGGAGTCTCCCCAGGGGAGTCAGTCCTCGTCTCGAATGTGGGCATGCACTTGCGCTTTCCTCCAGAGCGGTAGCAGCAGTGTCACGCAGTCCGCCGCGTGGATCAAAGGGTCTATGGTTTCCCTCGAGTCTTTCCCACGAGGCTTTCCCACGAGGCTTTCCCACAGGGCTGTCCCACGTGCACACGTGGTGGGAGTCGATCCTCGGCTTGAACGTCAAGGCAGTGCAGGGAAAACAGGTTCCTCTGGAATGGACTGACACATCTGGGGGACTCTTGGAATGGTGGCACGACCCTGGAGTTCCTCTCGCCTTTCCTGTGGAGAGCGCCTCCTCTTGAGATGCGACGGGAACGCCGGGAATTCTTTCCCTACGAAACAGGGAAAGGATCCCGCATCTCGAGCTAGGAGGCGGAAACGGGGCTCCCCTGGATGTGTGCGGGACCCTCTTGCTTCCTCTCGAGTGGAGACGGGTATGTCGGGGAACTTCTTGAGTTGCAGCAAGGGTGTGAAGGACCCTTTGGAAGTTCCAGGTGTTAGATGTGATTAGCCTCGAGAAGCCTCAGCGGAAATGGGCCTCATCTCGCCTGGAGGGCAAAACCTCCTGGATTTTCTCGAGTTGCGGCAGGTGCTCTCGACTTACGACGGGGACCTCGGGTAACCGCGCTGGTGGCCTCAGGAAAGGCCAGTCCCCATGCGAGTTCCTCGGGGGCCTCTCGGGATTCCTCTCCCGTCGATGCCGGGGCCTAAGACCTTGTGTGGAGTCGGGGCCGGAACCTGAGGATTCCTCTCCAGTGCTGACATGGATCTTGGGGTACTTCTGGAATCTCCCAGGGGAGTCAGTCCTCGTCTCGAATGCGGGCATGCAATTGCGCTTTACTCCAGAGCGGTAGCAGCAGTGTCCCGCAGTCCTTCGCGTGGATCAAAGGATCTATGGTTTTCCCTCGAGTCTTTCCCACGAGGCTTTCCCACGAGGCTTTCCCACAGAGCTGTCCCACGTGCACACGTGGTGGGATCGATCCTCGGCTTGAACGTCAAGGCAGTGCCGGGAAAACAGGTTCCTCTGGAATGGACTGACACATCTGGGGGACTCTTGGAATGGTGGCACCACCCTCGAGTTCCGCTCGCCTTTCCTGTGGAGAGCGCCACCTCTTGAGATGCGACGGGAACGCCGGGAATTCTTTCCGTACGAAACAGGGAAAGGATCCCTCATCTCGAGCTGGGAGGCGGAAACGGGGCTCCCCTGGATGTGTGCGGGACCCTTGTGCTTCCTCTCGAGGGGAGACGGGTATGTCGGGGAACTTCTTGAGTTGCAGCAAGGGTGTGAAGGACCCTTTGGAAATTCCAGTGGTTAGATGTGATTAGCCTCGAGAAGCCTCAGCGGAAATGGGCCTCATCTCGCCTGGAGGGCAAAACCTCCTTGATTTTCTCGAGTTGCGGCAGCTCCTCTCGACATTCGACGTGGACCTCAGGGACCCGCTCTGGTGGCCTCAGGAAAGGCCAGTCCCCATGCGAGTTCTTCTGGGGCCACTCGGGATTCCTCTCCCGTCGATCCCGGGGCCTAAGACCTTGTGTGGAGTCGGGGCCGGAACCTGAGGATTCCTCTCCAGTGCTGACATGGATCTTGGGGTACTTCTGGAGTCTCCCCAGGGGAGTCAGTCCTCGTCTCGAATGCGGGCATGCACTTGCGCTTTCCTCCAGAGCGGTAGCAGCAGTGTCACGCAGTCCGCCGCGTGGATCAAAGGATCTATGGTTTTCCCTCGAGTCTTTCCCACGAGGCTTTCCCACGAAGCTTTCCCACAGGGCTGTCCCACGTGCACACGTGGTGGGAGTCGATCCTCGGCTTGAACGTCAAGGCAGTGTAGGGCAAACAGGTTCCTCTGGAATGGACTGACACATCTGGGGGACTCTTGGAATGGTGGCACCACCCTGGAGTTCCTCTCGCCCTTCCTGTGGAGAGCGCCTCCTCTTGAGATGCGACGGGTACGCCGGGAATTCTTTCCCTACGAAACAGGGAAATGATCCCTCATCTCGAGCTAGGGGGCGGAAACGGGGCTCCCCTGGATGTGTGCGGGACCCCACGTGCTTCCTCTCGAGTGGAGACGGGTATGTCGGGGAACTTCTTGAGTTGCAGCAAGGGTGTGAAGGACCCTTTGGAAGTTCCAGGGCTTAGACGTGATTAGCCTCGAGAATCCTCAGCGGAAATGGGCCTCAACTCGCCTGGAGGGCAAAACCTCCTGGATTTTCTCGAGTTGCGGCAGGTGCTCTCGACTTACGACGGGGACCACAGGGACCCGCTCTGGTGGCCTCAGGAAAGGCCAGTCCCCATGCGAGTTCCTCGGGGGCCTCTCGGGATTCCTCTCCCGTCGATGCCGGGGACTAAGACCTTGTGTGGAGTCGGGGCCGGAACCTGAGGATTCCTCTCCAGTGCTGACATGGATCTTGGGGTACTTCTGGAGTCTCCCCAGGGGCGTCAGTCCTCGTCTCGAATGCGGGCATGCAATTGCGCTTTACTCCAGAGCGGTAGCAGCAGTGTCCCGCAGTCCTTCGCGTGGATCAAAGGATCTATGGTTTTCCCTCGAGTCTTTCCCACGAGGCTTTCCCACGAGGCTTTCCCACAGAGCTGTCCCACGTGCACACGTGGTGGGATCGATCCTCGGCTTGAACGTCAAGGCAGTGCCGGGAAAACAGGTTCCTCTGGAATGGACTGACACATCTGGGGGACTCTTGGAATGGTGGCACGGCCCTCGAGTTCCGCTCGCCTTTCCTGTGGAGAGCGCCACCTCTTGAGATGCGACGGGAACGCCGGGAATTCTTTCCGTACGAAACAGGGAAAGGATCCCTCATCTCGAGCTGGGAGGCGGAAACGGGGCTCCCCTGGATGTGTGCGGGACCCTTGTGCTTCCTCTCGAGGGGAGACGGGTATGTCGGGGAACTTCTTGAGTTGCAGCAAGGGTGTGAAGGACCCTTTGGAAATTCCAGTGGTTAGATGTGATTAGCCTGGAGAAGCCTCAGAGGAAATGGGCCTCATCTCGCCTGGAGGGCAAAACCTACTTGATTTTCTCGAGTTGCGGCAGGTGCTCTCGACAAACGACGTGGACCTCAGGGACCCGCTCTGGTGGCCTCAGGAAAGGCCAGTCCCCATGCGAGTTCTTCGGGGGCCACTCGGGATTCCTCTCCCGTCGATCCCGGGGCCTAAGTCCTTGTGTGGAGTCGGGGCCGGAACCTGAGGTTTCCTCTCCAGTGCTGACATGGATCTTGGGGTACTTCTGGAGTCTCCCCAGGGGAGTCAGTCCTCGTCTCGAATGCGGGCATGCACTCGGGCTTTCCCCCAGAGCGGTAGCAGCAGTTTCACACAGTCCGCCGCGTGGATCAAAGGATCTATGGTTTTCCCTCGAGTCTTTCCCACGAGGCTTTCCCACGAGGCTTTCCCACAGGCCTTTCCCACGTGCACACGTGGTGGGAGTCGCTAATCGGCTTGAACGTCAAGGCAGTGCCGGGAAAACAGGTTCCTCTGGAATGGACTGACACATCTGGGGGACTCTTGGAATGGTGGCACGACCCTTGAGTTCCTCTCGCCTTTCCTGTGGAGAGCGCCTCCTCTTGAGATGCGACGGGAACGCCGGGAATTCTTTCCCTACGAAACAGGGAAAGGATCCCTCATCTCGAGCTAGGAGGCGGAAACGGGGCTCCCCTGGATGTGTGCGGGCCCCACGTGCTTCCTCTCGAGTGGAGACGGGTATGTCGGGGAACTTCTTGAGTTGCAGCAAGGGTGTGAAGGACCCTTTGGAAGTTCCAGTGGTTAGATGTGATTGGCCTCGAGAAGCCTCAGCGGAAATGGGCCTCATCTCGCCTGGAGGGCAAAACCTCCTGGATTTTCTCGAGTTGCGGCAGGTGCTCTCGACTTACGACGGGGACCTCAGGGACCCGCTCTGGTGGCCTCAGGAAAGGCCAGTCCCCATGCGAGTTCCTCGGGGGCCTCTCGGGATTCCTCTCCCGTCGATGCCGGGGCCTAAGACCTTGTGTGGAGTCGGGGCCGGAACCTGAGGATTCCTCTCCAGTGCTGACATGGATCTTGGGGTACTTCTGGAGTCTCCCCAGGGGAGTCAGTCCTCGTCTCGAATGCGGGCATGCACTTGCGCTTTCCTCCAGAGCGGTAGCAGCAGTGTCACGCAGTCCGCCGCGTGGATCAAAAGATCTATGATTTTCCATCGAGTGTTTCCCACGAGGCTTTCCCACGAGGCTTACCCACAGGGCTGTCCCACGTGCACACGTGGTGGGAGTCGATCCTCGGCTTGAACGTCAAGGCAGTGAAGGGAAAACAGGTTCCTCTTGAATGGACTGACCCATCTGGGGGACTCTTTTAATGGTGGCACCACCCTGGAGTTCCTCTCGCCCTTCCTGTGGAGAGCGCCTCCTCTTGAGATGCGACGGGTACGCCGGGAATTCTTTCCCTACGAAACAGGGAAAGGATCCCTCATCTCGAGCTAGGGGGTGGAAACGGGGCTCCCCTGGATGTGTTCGGGACCCCACGTGCTTCCTCTCGAGTGGAGACGGGTATGTAGGGGAACTTCTTGAGTTGCAGCAAGGGTGTGAAGGACCCTTTGGAAGTTCCAGGGCTTAGACGTGATTAGCCTCGAGAAGCCTCAGCGGAAATGGGCCTCATCTCGCCTGGAGGGCAAAACCTCCTGGATTTTCTCGAGTTGTGGCAGGTGCTCTCGACTTACGACGGGGACCTCGGGGACCCGCGCTGGTAGCCTCAGGAAAGGCCAGTCCCCATGCGAGTTCCTCGGGGGCCTCTCGGGATTCCTCTCCCGTCGATGCCGGGGCCTAAGACCTTGTGTGGAGTCGGGGCCGGAACCTGAGGATTCCTCTCCAGTGCTGACATGGATCTTGGGGTACTTCTGGAGTCTCCCCAGGGGAGTCAGTCCTCGTCTCGAATGCGGGCATGCACTTGCGCTTTCCTCCAGAGCGGTAGCAGCAATGTCACGCAGTCCTTCGCGTGGATCAAAGGATCTATGGTTTTCTCTCGAGACTTTCCCACGAGGCTTTCCCACGAGGCTTTCCCACAGGGCTGTCCCACGTGCACACGTGGTGGGAGTCGATCCTCGGCTTGAACGTCAAGGCAGTGCAGGGAAAACAGGTTCCTCTGGAATGGACTGACACATCTGGGGGACTCTTGGAATGGTCGCACGACCCTCGAGTTCCTCTCGCCTTTCCTGTGGAGAGCGCCTTCTCTTGAGATGCAACGGGAACGCCGGGAATTCTTTCCCTAAGAAACAGGGAAAGGATCCCTCATCTCCAGCTAGGAGGCGGAAACGGGGCTCCCCTGGATGTGTGTGGGACCCTCGTGCTTCCTCTCGAGTGGAGACGTGTATTTCGGGGAACTTCTTCAGTTGCAGCAAGGTTGTGAAGGACCCTTTGGAAGTTCCAGTGGTTAGATGTGATTAGCCTCGAGAAGACTCAGCGGAAATGGGCCTCATCTCGCCTGGAGGGCAAAACCTCCTGGATTTTCTCAAGTTGCGGCAGGTGCTCTACTTACGACGGGGACCACGGGGACCCGCTCTGGTGGCCTCAGGAAAGGCCAGTCCCCATGCGAGTTCCTCAGAGGCCTCTCGGGATTCCTCTCCCTTCGATGCCGGGGCCTAAGTCCTTGTGTGGAGTAGGGGCCGGAACCTGAGGATTCCTCTCCAGTGCTGACATGGATCTTGGGGTACTTCTGGAGTCTCCCCAGGGGAGTCAGTCCTCGTCTCGAATGCGGGCATGCACTTGCGCTTTCCTCCAGAGCGGTAGCAGCAGTGTCACGCAGTCCGCCGCGTGGATCAAAGGATCTATGGTTTTCCCTCGAGTCTTTCCCACGAGGCTTTCCCACGAGGCTTTCCCACAGGGCTGTCCCACGTGCACAATTGGTGGGAGTCGATCCTCGGCTTGAACGTCAAGGCAGTGCAGGGAAAACAGGTTCCTCTGGAATGGACTGACACATCTGGGGACTCTTGGAATGGTGGCACGACCCTGGAGTTCCTCTCGCCTTTCATGCGGAGAGCGCCTCCTCTTGAGATGCGAGGGGAACGCCAGAATTCTTTCCCTATGAAACAGGGAAAGGATCCCTCATCTCGAGCTAGGAGGCGGAAACGGGGCTCCCCTGGATGTGTGCGGGACCCTTGTGCTTCCTCTCGAGGGGAGACGGGTATGTCGGGGAACTTCTTGAGTTGCAGCAAGGGTGTGAAGGACCCTTTGGAAATTCCAGTGGTTAGATGTGATTAGCCTCGAGAAGCCTCAGCGGAAATGGGCCTCATCTCGCCTGGAGGGCAAAACCTCCTTGATTTTCTCGAGTGGCGGCAGGTGCTCTCGACATACGACGTGGACCTCAGGGACCCGCTCTGGTGGCCTCAGGAAAGGCCAGTCCCCATGCGAGTTCTTCGGGGGCCACTCGGGATTCCTCTCCCGTCGATCCCGGGGCCTAAGACCTTGTGTGGAGTCGGGGCCGGAACCTGAGGATTCCTCTCCAGTGCTGACATGGATCTTGGGGTACTTCTGGAGTCTCCCCAGGGGAGTCAGTCCTCGTCTCGAATGCGGGCATGCACTTGGGCTTTCCCCCAGAGCGGTAACAGCAGTTTCACGCAGTCCGCCACGTGGATCAAAGGATCTATGGTTTTCCCTCGAGTCTTTCCCACGAGGCTTTCCCACGAGGCTTTCCCACAGGGCTTTCCCACGTGCACACGTGGTGGGAGTCGCTCCTCGGCTTGAACGTCAAGGCAGTGCAGGGAAAACAGGTTCCTCTGGAATGGACTGACACATCTGGGGGACTCTTGGAATGGTGGCACGACCCTTGAGTTCCTCTCGCCTTTCCTGTGGAGAGCGCCTCCTCTTGAGATGCGACGGGAACGCCGGGAATTCTTTCCCTACGAAACAGGGAAATGATCCCTCATCTCGAGCTAGGCGGCGGAAACGGGGCTCCCCTGGATGTGTGCGCGACCCTCGTGCTTCCTCTTGAGTGGTGACTGGTATGTCGGGGAACTTCCTGAGTTGCAGCAAGGGTGTGCAGGACCCTTTGGAAGTTCCAGTGGTTAGATGTGATTAGCCTCGAGAAGCTTCAGCGGAAATGGGCCTCATCTCGCCTGGAGGGCAAAACCTCCTGGATTTTCTCAAGTTGTGGCAGGTGCTCTCGACTTACGACGGGAACCTCAGGGACCCGCTCTGGTGGCCTCAGGAAAGGCCAGTCCCCATGCGAGTTCCTCAGGGGTGTCTCGGGATTCCTCTCCCGTCGATGCCGGGGCCTAAGACCTTGTGTGGAGTCGGGGCCGGAACCTGAGGATTCCTCTCCAGTGCTGACATGGATCTTGGGGTACTTCTGGAATCTCCCCAGGTGAGTCAGTCCTCGTCTCGAATGCGGGCATGCAATTGCGCTTTACTCCAGAGCGGTAGCAGCAGTGTCCCTCAGTCCTTCGCGTGGATCAAAGGATCTATGGTTTTCCCTCGAGTCTTTCCCACGAGGCTTTCCCACGAGGCTTTCCCACAGAGCTGTCCCACGTGCACACGTGGTGGGATCGATCCTCGGCTTGAACGTCAAGGCAGTGCCGGGAAAACAGGTTCCTCTGGAATGGACTGACACATCTGGGGGACTCTTGGAATGGTGGCACGACCCTCGAGTTCCTCTCGCCTTTCCTGTGGAGAGCGCCTCCTCTTGAGATGCGACGGGAACGCCGGGAATTCTTTCCCTACGAAACAGGGAAAGGATCCCTCTTCTCGAGCTAGGAGGCGGAAACGGGGCTCCCCTGGATGTGTGCGGGCCCCACGTGCTTCCTCTCGAGTGGAGACGGGTATGTTGGGGAACTTCTTGAGTTGCAGCAAGGGTGTGAAGGACCCTTTGGAAGTTCCAGTGGTTAGATGTGATTGGCCTCGAGAAGCCTCAGCGGAAATGGGCCTCATCTCGCCTGGAGGGCAAAACCTCCTGGATTTTCTCGAGTTGCGGCAGGTGCTCTCGACTTACGACGGGGACCTCAGGGACCCGCTCTGGTGGCCTCAGGAAAGGCCAGTCCCCATGCGAGTTCCTCGGGGGCCTCTCGGGATTCCTCTCCCGTGGATGCCGGGGCCTAAGACCTTGTGTGGAGTCGGGGCCGGAACCTGAGGATTCCTCTCCAGTGCTGACATGGATCTTGGGGTACTTCTGGAGTCTCCCCAGGGGAGTCAGTCCTCGTCTCGAATGCGGGCATGCACTTGCGCTTTCCTCCAGAGCGGTAGCAGCAGTGTCACGCAGTCCGCCGCGTGGATCAAAAGATCTATGATTTTCCATCGAGTGTTTCCCACGAGGCTTTCCCACGAGGCTTACCCACAGGGCTGTCCCACGTGCACACGTGGTGGGAGTGGATCCTCGGCTTGAACGTCAAGGCAGTGAAGGGAAAACAGGTTCCTCTTGAATGGACTGACACATCTGGGGACTCTTTTAATGGTGGCACCACCCTGGAGTTCCTCTCGCCCTTCCTGTGGAGAGCGCCTCCTCTTGAGATGCGACGGGTACGCCGGGAATTCTTTCCCTACGAAACAGGGAAAGGATCCCTCATCTCGAGCTAGGGGGCGGAAACGGGGCTCCCCTGGATGTGTGCGGGACCCCACGTGCTTCCTCTCGAGTGGAGACGGGTATGTCGGGGAACTTCTTGAGTTGCAGCAAGGGTGTGAAGGCCCCTTTGGAAGTTCCAGGGCTTAGACGTGATTAGCCTCGAGAAGCCTCAGCGGAAATGGGCCTCAACTCGCCTGGAGGGCAAAACCTCCTGGATTTTCTCGAGTTGCGGCAGGTGCTCTCGACTTACGACGGGGACCACAGGGACCCGCTCTGGTGGCCTCAGGAAAGGCCAGTCCCCATGCGAGTTCCTCGGGGGCCTCTCGGGATTCCTCTCCCGTCGATGCCGGGGACTAAGACCTTGTGTGGAGTCGGGGCCGGAACCTGAGGATTCCTCTCCAGTGCTGACATGGATCTTGGGGTACTTCTGGAGTCTCCCCAGGGGCGTCAGTCCTCGTCTCGAATGCGGGCATGCAATTGCGCTTTACTCCAGAGCGGTAGCAGCAGTGTCCCACAGTCCTTCGCGTGGATCAAAGGATCTATGGTTTTCCCTCGAGTCTTTCCCACGAGGCTTTCCCACGAGGCTTTCCCACAGAGCTGTCCCACGTGCACACGTGGTGGGATCGATCCTCGGCTTGAACGTCAAGGCAGTGCCGGGAAAACAGGTTCCTCTGGAATGGACTGACACATCTGGGGGACTCTTGGAATGGTGGCACGTCCCTCGAGTTCCGCTCGCCTTTCCTGTGGAGAGCGCCACTTCTTGAGATGCGACGGGAACGCCGGGAATTCTTTCCGTACGAAACAGGGAAAGGATCCCTCATCTCGAGCTGGGAGGCGGAAACGGGGCTCCCCTGGATGTGTGCGGGACCCTTGTGCTTCCTCTCGAGGGGAGACGGGTATGTCTGGGAACTTCTTGAGTTGCAGCAAGGGTGTGAAGGACCCTTTGGAAATTCCAGTGGTTAGATGTGATTAGCCTCGAGAAGCCTCAGCGGAAATGGGCCTCATCTCGCCTGGAGGGCAAAACCTCCTTGATTTTCTCGAGTTGCGGCAGGTGCTCTCGACAAACGACGTGGACCTCAGGGACCCGCTCTGGTGGCCTCAGGAAAGGCCAGTCCCCATGCGAGTTCTTCGGGGGCCACTCGGGATTCCTCTCCCGTCGATCCCGGGGCCTAAGACCTTGTGTGGAGTCGGGGCCGGAACCGGAGGATTCCTCTCCAGTGCTGACATGGATCTTGGGGTACTTCTGGAGTCTCCCCAGGGGAGTCAGTCCTCGTCTCGAATGCGGGCATGCACTTGGGCTTTCCCCCAGAGCGGTAGCAGCAGTTTCACACAGTCCGCCGCGTGGATCAAAGGATCTATGGTTTTCCCTCGAGTCTTTCCCACGAGGCTTTCCCACGAGGCTTTCCCACAGGGCTTTCCCACGTGCACACGTGGTGGGAGTCGCTCCTCGGCTTGAACGTCAAGGCAGTGAAGGGAAAACAGGTTCCTCTTGAATGGACTGACACATCTGGGGGACTCTTTTAATGGTGGCACCACCCTGGAGTTCCTCTCGCCCTTCCTGTGGAGAGGGCCTCCTCTTGAGATGCGACGGGTACGCCGGGAATTCTTTCCCTACGAAACAGGGAAAGGATCCCTAATCTCGAGCTAGGGGGCGGAAACGGGGCTCCCCTGGATGTGTGCGGGACCCCAGGTGCTTCCTCTCGAGTGGAGACGGGTATGTCGGGGAACTTCTTGAGTTGCAGCAAGGGTGTGAAGGACCCTTTGGAAGTTCCAGGGCTTAGACGTGATTAGCCTCGAGAAGCCTCAGCGGAAATGGGCCTCATCTCGCCTGGAGGGCAAAACCTCCTGGATTTTCTCGAGTTGTGGCAGGTGCTCTCGACTTACGACGGGGACCTCGGGGACCCGCGCTGGTAGCCTCAGGAAAGGCCAGTCCCCATGCGAGTTCCTCGGGGGCCTCTCGGGATTCCTCTCCCGTCGATGCCGGGGCCTAAGACCTTGTGTGGAGTCGGGGCCGGAACCTGAGGATTCCTCTCCAGTGCTGACATGGATCTTGGGGTACTTCTGGAATCTCCCCAGGGGAGTCAGTCCTCGTCTGGAATGCGGGCATGCACTTGCGCTTTCCTCCAGAGCGGTAGCAGCAGTGTCACGCAGTCCGCCGCGTGGATCAAAGGATCTATGGTTTTCCCTCGAGTCTTTCCCACGAGGCTTTCCCACGAGGCTTTCCCACAGGGTTGTCCCACGTGCACATGTGGTGGGAGTCGATCCTCGGCTTGAACGTCAAGGCAGTGCAGGGAAAACAGGTTCCTCTGGAATGGACTGACACATCTGGGGGACTCTTGGAATGGTGGCACGACCCTGGAGTTCCTCTCGCCTTTCCTGTGGAGAGCGCCTCCTCTTGAGATGCGACGGGAACGCCGGGAATTCTTTCCCTACGAAACAGTGAAATGATCCTTCATCTCGAGCTAGGCGGCGGAAACGGGGCTCCCCTGGATGTGTGCGCGACCCTCGTGCTTCCTCTCGAGTGGTGACTGGTATGTCGGGGAACTTCTTGAGTTGCAGCAAGGGTGTGCAGGACCCTTTGGAAGTTCCAGTGGTTAGATGTGATTAGCCTCGAGAAGCCTCAGCGGAAATGGGCCTCATCTCGCCTGGAGGGCAAAACCTCCTGGATTATCTCAAGTTGCGGCAGGTGCTCTCGACTTACGACGGGGACCTCAGGGACCCGCTCTGGTGGCCTCAGGAAAGGCCAGTCCCCTTGCGAGTTCCTCAGGGGCGTCTCGGGATTCCTCTCCCGTCGATGCCGGGGCCTAAGACCTTGTGTGGAGTCAGGGCCGGAACCTGAGGATTCCTCTCCAGTGCTGACATGTATCTTGGGGTACTTCTGGAATCTCCCCAGGGGAGTCAGTCCTCCTCTCGAATGCGGGCATGCACTTGCGCTTTCCTCCAGAGCGGTAGCAGCAGTGTCACGCAGTCCGCTGCGTGGATCAAAGGATCTATGGTTTTCCCTCGAGTCTTTCCAACGAGTCTTTCCCACGAGGCTTTCCCACAGGGCTGTCCCACGTGCACAAGTGGTGGGAGTCGATCCTCGGCTTGAACGTCAAGGCAGTGAAGGGAAAACAGGTTCCTCCTGAATGGACTGACACATCTGGGGGACTCTTGGAATGGTGGCACCACCCTGGAGTTCCTCTCGCCTTTCCTGTGGAGAGCGCCTCCTCTTGAGATGCGACGGGAACGCCGGGAATTCTTTCCCTACGAAACAGGGAAAGGATCCCTCATCTCGAGCTAGGGGGCGTAAACGGGGCTCCCCTGGATGTGTGCGGGACCCCACGTGCTTCCTCTCGAGTGGAGACGGGTATGTCGGGGAACTTCTTGAGTTGCAGCAAGGGTGTGAAGGACCCTTTGGAAGTTCCAGTGGTTAGACGTGATTAGCCTTGAGAAGCCTCAGCGGAAATGGGCCTCAACTCGCCTGGAGGGCAAAACCTCCTGGATTTTCTCGAGTTGCGGCAGGTGCTCTCGACTTACGACGGGGACCTCAGGGACCCGCTCTGGTGGCCTCAGGAAAGGCCAGTCCCCAAGCGCGTTCCTCGGGTTCCTCTCGGCATTCCTCTCCCGTCGATGCCGGGGCCTAAGACCTTGTGTGGAGTCGGGGCCGGAACCTGAGGATTCCTCTCCAGTGCTGACATGGATCTTGGGGTACTTCTGGAGTCTCCCCAGGGGAGTCAGTCCTCGTCTCGAATGCAGGCATGCACTTGCGCTTTCCTCCAGAGCGGTAGCAGCAGTGTCACGCAGTCCGCCGCGTGGATCAAAGGATCTATGGTTTTCCCTCGAGTCTTTCCCACGAGGCTTTCCCACGAGGCTTTCCCACAGGGCTGTCCCACGTGCACACGTGGTGGGAGTCGATCCTCGGCTTGAACGTCAAGGCAGTGCAGGGAAAACAGGTTCCTCTGGAATGGACTGACACATCTGGTTGACTCTTGGAATGGTGGCACGACCCTGGAGTTCCTCTCGCCTTTCCTGTGGAGAGCGCCTCCTCTTGAGATGCGACGGGAACGCCGGGAATTCTTTCCGTACGAAACAGGGAAAGGATCCCTCATCTCGAGGTGGGAGGCGGAAACGGGGCTTCCCTGGATGTGTGCGGGACCCTTGTGCTTCCTCTCGAGGGGAGACGGGTATGTCGGGGAACTTCTTGAGTTGCAGCAAGGGGGTGAAGGACCCTTTGGAAGTTCCAGTGGTAAGATGTGATTAGCCTCGAGAAGCCTCAGCGGAAATGGGCCTCATCTCGCCTGGAGGGCAAAACCTCCTGGATTTTCTCGAGTTGCGGCAGGTGCTCTCGACTTACGACGGGGACATCGGCGACCCGCTCTGGTGGCCTCAGGAAAGGCCAGTCCCCATGCGAGTTCCTCAGAGGCCTCTCGGGATTCCTCTCCCTTCGATGCCGGGGTCTAAGACCTTGTGTGGAGTAGGGGCCGGAACCTGCGGATTCCTCTCCAGTGCTGACATGGATCTTGGGGTACTTCTGGAGTCTCCCCAGGGGAGTCAGTCCTCGTCTCGAATGCGGGCATGCACTTGCGCTTTACCCCAGAGCGGTAGCAGCAGTGTCACGCAGTCCGCCGCGTGGATCAAACGATGTATGGTTTTTCCTCGAGTCTTTCCCACGAGGCTTTCCCACGAGGCTTTCCCACAGGGCTGTCCCACGTGCACACGTGGTGGGAGTCGATCCTCGGCTTGAACGTCAAGGCAGTGCAGGGAAAACAGGTTCCTCTGGAATGGACTGACACATCTGGGGGACTCTTGGAATGGTGGCACGACCCTGGAGTTCCTCTCGCCTTTCCTGTGGAGAGCGCCTCCTCTTGAGATGCGACGGGAACGCCGGGAATTCTTTCCCTACGAAACAGGGAAAGGATCCCTCATCTCGAGCTAGGAGGCGGAAACGGGGCTCCCCTGGATGTGTGCGGGACCCTCGTGCTTCCTCTCGAGGGGAGACGGGTATGTCGGGGAACTTCTTGAGTTGCAGCAAGGGTGTGAAGGACCCTTTGGAAATTCCAGTGGTTAGATGTGATTAGCCTCGAGAAGCCTCAGCGGAAATGGGCCTCATCTCGCCTGGAGGGCAAAACCTCCTGGATTTTCTCGAGTTGCGGCAGGTGCTCTCGACTTACGACGGGGACCTCAGGGACCCGCTCTGGTGGCCTCAGGAAAGGCCAGTCCCCATGCGAGTTCCTCGGGGGCCTCTCGGGATTCCTCTCCCGTCGATGCCGGGGCCTAAGACCTTGTGTGGAGTCGGGGCCGGAACCTGAGGATTCCTCTCCAGTGCTGACAGGGATCTTGGGGTACTTCTGGAGTCTCCCCAGGGGAGTCAGTCCTCGTCTCGAATGCGGGCATGCACTTGCGCTTTCCTCCAGAGCGGTAGCAGCAGTGTCACGCAGTCCGCCGCGTGGATCAAAGGATCTATGGTTTTCCCTCGAGTGTTTCCCACGAGGCTTTCCCACGAGGCTTACCCACAGGGCTGTCCCACGTGCACACGTGGTGGGAGTCGATCCTCGGCTTGAACGTCAAGGCAGTGAAGGGAAAACAGGTTCCTCTTGAATGGACTGACACATCTGGGGGACTCTTGGAATGGTGGCACGACCCTGGAGTTCCTCTCGCCTTTCCTGTGGAGAGCACCTCCTCTTGAGATGGGACGGGTACGCCGGGAATTCTTTCCCTACGAAACAGGGAAAGGATCCCTCATCTCGAGCTAGGGGGCGGAAACGGGGCTCCCCTGGATGTGTGCGGGACACCACGTGCTTCCTCTCGAGTGGAGACGGGTATGTCGGGGAACTTCTTGAGTTGCAGCAAGGGTGTGAAGGACCCTTTGGACGTTCCAGGGCTTAGTCGTGATTAGCCTCGAGAAGCCTCAGCGGAAATGGGCCTCAACTCGCCTGGAGGGCAAAACCTCCTGGATTTTGTCGAGTTACGGCAGGTGCTCTCGACTTACGACGGGGACCACAGGGACCCGCTCTGGTGGCCTCAGGAAAGGCCAGTCCCCATGCGAGTTCCTCGGGGGCCTCTCGGGATGCATCTCCCGTCGATGCCGGGGACTAAGACCTTGTGTGGAGTCGGGGCCGGAACCTGAGGATTCCTCTCCAGTGCTGACATGGATCTTGGGGTACTTCTGGAGTCTCCCCAGGGGAGTCAGTCCTCGTCTCGAATGTGGGCATGTAGTTGCGCTTTCCTCCAGAGCGGTAGCAGCAGTGTCACCCAGTCCGCCCCGTGGATCAAAGGATCTATGGTTTTCCCTCGAGTCTTTCCCACGAGGCTTTCCCACAGGGCTGTTCCACGTGCACACGTGTTGGGAGTCGCTCCTCGGCTTGAACGTCAAGGCAGTGCAGGGAAAACAGGTTCCTCTGGAATGGACTGACACATCTGGGGGACTCTTGGAATGGTGGCACGACCCTGGAGTTCCTCTCGCCTTTCCTGTGGAGAGCGCCTCCTCTTGAGATGCGACGGGAACGCCGGGAATTTTTTCCCTACCAAACAGGGAAAGGATCCTTCATCTCGAGCTAGGGGGCGGAAACGGGGCTCCCCTGGATGTGTGCGGGACCCCACGTGCTTCCTCTCGAGTGGAGACGGGTATGTCGGGGAACTTCTTGAGTTGCAGCAAGGGTGTGAAGGACCCTTTGGAATTTCCAGTGGTTAGTTATGATTGGCCTCGAGAAGCCTCAGCGGAAATGGGCCTCATCTCGCCTGGAGGGCAAAACATCCTGGATTTTCTCGAGTTGCGGCAGGTGCTCTCGACTTACGACGGGGACATCAGGGACCCGCTCTGGTGGCCTCAGGAAAGGCCAGTCCCCATGCGAGTTCCTCGGGGGCCTCTCGGGATTCCTCTCCCGTCGATGCCGGGGCCTAAGACCTTGTGTGGAGTCGGGGCCGGAACCTGAGGATTCCTCTCCAGTGCTGACATGGATCTTGGGGTACTTCTGGAGTCTCCCCAGGGGAGTCAGTCCTCGTCTCGAATGCGGGCATGCACTTGCGCTTTCCTCCAGAGCGGTAGCAACAGTGTCACGCAGTCCACCGCGTGGATCAAAGGATCTATGGTTTTCCCTCGAGTCTTTCCCACGAGCCTTTCCCACGAGCCTTTCCCACAGGGCTGTCCCACGTGCACACGTGGTGGGAGTCGATCCTCGGCTTGAACGTCAAGGCAGTGCAGGGAAAACAGGTTCCTCTGGAATGGACTGACACATCTGGGGGACTCTTGGAATGGTGGCACGACCCTGAAGTTCCTCTCGCCTTTCCTGTGGAGAGCGCCTCCTCTTGAGATGCGACGGGAACGCCGGGAATTCTTTCCCTACGAAACAGGGAAAGGATCCCTCATCTCGTGGTGGTAGGCGGAAACGGGGCTTCCCTGGATGTGTGCGGGACCCTTGTGCTTCCTCTCGAGGGGAGACGGGTATGTCGGGGAACTTCTTGAGTTGCAGCAAGGGTGTGAAGGACCCTTTGGAAGTTCCAGTGGTTAGATGTGATTAGCCTCGAGAAGCCTCAGCGGAAATGGGCCTCATCTCGCCTGGAGGGCAAAACCTCCTGGATTTTCTCGAGTTGCGGCAGGTGCTCTCGACTTACGACGGGGACCTCGGCGACCCGCTCTGGTGGCCTCAGGAAAGGCCAGTCCCCATGCGAGTTCCTTAGAGGCCTCTCGGGATTCCTCTCCCTTCGATGCCGGGGCCTAAGACCTTGTGTGGAGTAGGGGCCGGAACCTGAGGATTCCTCTCCATTGCTGACATGGATCTTGGGGTACTTCTGGAGTCTCCCCAGGGGAGTCAATCCTCGTCTCGAATGCGGGCATGCACTTGCGCTTTCCCCCAGAGCGGTAGCAGCAGTGTCACGCATTCCGCCGCGTGGATCAAAGGATGTATGGTTTTCCCTCGAGTCTTTCCCACGAGGCTTTCCCACGAGGCTTTCCCACAGGGCTGTCCCACGTGCATACGTGGTGGGAGTCGATCCTCGGCTTGAACGTCAAGGCAGTGCAGGGAAAACAGGTTCCTCTGGAATGGACTGACACATCTGGGGGACTCTTGGAATGGTGGCACGACCCTGGAGTTCCTCTCGCCTTTCCTGTGGAGAGCGCCTCCTCTTGAGATGCGACGGGAACGCCGGGAATTCTTTCCCTACGAAACAGTGAAAGGATCCCTCATCTCGAGCTAGGAGGCGGAAACAGGGCTCCCCTGGATGTGTGCGGGACCCTCGTGCTTCCTCTCGAGTGGAGACGGGTATGTCGGGGAACTTCTTGAGTTGCAGCAAGGGTGTGAAGGACCCTTTGGAAGTTCCAGGTGTTAGATGTGATTAGCCTCGAGAAGACTCAGCGGAAATGGGCCTCATCTCGCCTGGAGGGCAAAACCTCCTGGATTTTCTCGAGTTTCGGCAGGTGCTCTCGACTTACGACGGGGACCTCGGGGACCCGCGCTGGTGGCCTCAGGAAAGGCCAGTCCCCATGCGAGTTCCTCGGGGGCCTCTCGGGATTCCTCTCCCGTCGATGCCGGGGACTAAGACCTTGTGTGGAGTCGGGGCCGGAACCTGAGGATTCCTCTCCAGTGCTGACATGGATCTTGGGGTACTTCTGGAGTCTCCCCAGGGGAGTCAGTCCTCGTCTCGAATGTGGGCATGCACTTGCACTTTCCTCCAGAGCGGTAGCAGCAGTGTCACCCAGTCCGCCGCGTGGATCAAATGATCTATGGTTTTCCCTGGAGTCTTTCCCACGAGGCTTTCCCACGAGGCTTTCCCACAGGGCTGTCCCACGTGCACACGTGGTGGGAGTGGATCCTCGGCTTGAACGTCAAGACAGTGCAGGGAAAACTGGTTCCTCTGGAATGGACTGACACATCTGGGGGACTCTTGGAATGGTGGCACGAACCTGGAGTTCCTCTCGCCTTTCCTGTGGAGAGCGCCTCCTCTTGAGATGCGACGGGAATGCCGGGAATTCTTTCCCTACGTAACAGGGAAAGGATCCCTCATCTCGAGCTAGGAGGCGGAAACGGGGCTCCCCTGGATGTGTGCGGGACCCTCGTGCTTCCTCTGGAGTGGAGACGGGTATGTCGGGGAACTTCTTGAGTTGCAGCAAGGTTGTGAAAGACCCCTTGGAAGTTCCAGTGGTTAGATGTGATTAGCCTCGAGAAGCCTCAGCGGAAATGGGCCTCATCTCGCCTGGAGGGCAAAACCTCCTGGATTTTCTCGAGTTGCGGCAGGTGCTCTCGACTTACGACGGGGATCTCGGGGACCCGCGCTGGTGGCCTCAGAAAAGGCCAGTCCCCATGCGAGTTCCTCGGGGGCCTCTCGGGATTCCTCTCCCATCAATGCCGGGGCCTAAGACGTTGTGTGGAGTCGGGGCCGGAACCTGAGGATTCCTCTCCAGTGCTGACATGGATCTTGGGGGACTTCTGGAGTCTCCCCAGGGGAGTCAGTCCTCGTCTCGAATGCGGGCATGCACTTGCGCTTTCCTCCAGAGCGGTAGCAGCAGTGACATGCAGTCCGCCGCGTGGATCAAAGGATGTTTGGTTTTCGCTCGAGTCTTTCCCACGAGGCTTTCCCAGGAGGCTTTCCCACAGGGCTGTCCCACGTGCACACGTGGTGGGAGTCGATCCTCGGCTTGAACGTCAAGGCAGTGCAGGGAAAACAGGTTCCTATGGAATGGACTGACACATCTGGGGGACACTTGGAATGGTGGCACGACCCTGGAGTTCCTCTCGCATTTCCTGTGGAGAGGGCCTCCTCTTGAGATGCGACGGGAACGCCGGGAATTCTTTCCCTACGAAACAGGGAAAGGATCCCTCATCTCGAGCTAGGAGGCGGAAACGGGGCTCCCCTGGATGTGTGCGGGACCCCACGTGCTTCCTCTCGAGTGGAGACGGGTATGTCGGGGAACTTCTTGAGTTGCAGCAATGGTGTGAAGGACCCTTTGGAAGTTCCAGTGGTTAGATGTGGTTGGCCTCGAGAAGCCTCAGCGGAAATGGGCCTCATCTCGCCTGGAGGGCAAAACCTCCTGGATTTTCTCGAGTTGCGCCAGGTGCTCTCGACTTACGACGGGGACCTCAGGGACCCGCTCTGGTGGCCTCAGGAAAGGCCAGTCCCCATGCGAGTTCCTCGGGGGCCTCTCGGGATTCCTCTCCCGTCGATGCCGGGGCCTAAGACCTTGTGTGGAGTCGGGGCCGGCACCTGAGAATTCCTCTCCAGTGCTGACATGGATCTTGGGGTACTTCTGGAGTCTCCCCAGGGGCGTCAGTCCTCGTCTCGAATGCGGGCATGCACTTGCGCTTTCCTCCAGAGCGGTAGCAGCAGTGTCACGCAGTCAGCCGCGTGGATCAAAGGATCTATGGTTTTCCCTCGAGTCTTTCCCACGAGGCTTTCCCACGAGGCTTTCCCACAGGGCTTCCCACGTGCACACGTGGTGGGAGTCGATCCTCGGCTTGAACGTCAAGGCAGTGAAGGGAAAACAGGTTCCTCTGGAATGGACTGACACATCTGGGGGACTCTTGGAATGGTGGCACGACCCTGGAGTTCCTCTCGCCTTTCCTGTGGAGAGCGCCTCCTCTTGAGATGCGACGGGAACGCCGGGAAATCTTTCCCTACGAAACAGGGAAAGGATCCCTCATCTCGATCTAGGAGGCGGAAACGGGGCTCCCCTGGATGTGTGCGGGACACCACGTGCTTCCTCTCGAGTGGAGACGGGTATGTCGGGGAACTTCTTGAGTTGCAGCAAGGGTGTGAAGGACCCTTTGGAAGGTCCAGTGGTTAGATGTGATTGGCCTCGAGAAGCCTCAGCGGAAATGGGCCTCATCTCGGTGGAGGGCAAAACCTCCTGGATTTTCTCGAGTTGCGGCAGGTGCTCTCGACTTACGACGGGGACCTCAGGGACCCGCTCTGGTGGCCTCAGGAAAGGCCAGTCCCCATGCGAGTTCCTCGGGGGCCTCTCGGGATTCCTCTCCCGTCGATGCCGGGGCCTAAGACCTTGTGTGGAGTCGGGGCCGGAACCTGAGGATTCCTCTCCAGTGCTGACATGGATCTTGCGGTACTTCTGGAGTCTCCCCAGGGGAGTCAGTCCTCGTCTCGAATGCGGGCATGCACTTGCGCTTTCCTCCAGAGCGGTAGCAGCAGTGTCACGCAGTCCGCCGCGTGGATCAAAGGATGTATGGTTTTCCCTCGAGTCTTTCCCACGAGGCTTTCCCACGAGGCTTTCCCACAGGGCTGTCCCACGTGCACACGTGGTGGGAGTCGATCCTCGGCTTGAACGTCAAGGCAGTGCAGGGAAAACAGGTTCCTCTGGAATGGACTGACACATCTGGGGGACTCTTGGAATGGTGGCACGACCCTGGAGTTCCTCTCGCCTTTCCTGTGGAGAGCGCCTCCTCTTGAGATGTGACGGGAACGCCGGGAATTCTTTCCCTACGAAACACGAAAGGATCCCTCATCTCGAGATAGGAGGCGGAAACGAGTCTCCCCTGGATGTGTGCGGGACACCACGTGCTTCCTCTCGAGTGCAGACGGGTATGTCGGGGAACTTCTTGAGTTGCAGCAAGGGTGTGAAGGACCCTTTGGAAGTTCCAGTGGTTAGATGTGATTGGCCTCGAGAAGCCTCAGAGGAAATGGGCCTCATCTCGCCTGGAGGGCAAAACCTCCTGGATTTTCTCGAGTTGCGGCAGGTGCTCTCGACATACGACGGGGACCTCAGGGACCCGCTCTGGTGGCCTCAGGAAAGGCCAGTCCTCATGCGAGTTCCTCGGGGGCCTCTCGGGATTCCTCTCCCGTCGATGCCGGGGCCTAAGACCTTGTGTGGAGTCGGGGCCGGAACCTGAGGGTTCCTCTCCAGTGCTGACATGGATCTTGGCGTACTTCTGGAGTCTCCCCAGGGGAGTCAGTCCTCGTCTCGAATGCGGGCATGCACTTGCGCTTTCCTCCAGAGCGGTAGCAGCAGTGTCACGCAGTCCGCCGCGTGAATCAAAGGATGTATGGTTTTCCCTTGAGTCTTTCCCACGAGGCTTTCCCACGAGGCTTTCCCACAGGGCTGTCCCACGTGCACACGTGGTGGGAGTCGATCCTCGGCTTGAACGTCAAGGCAGTGCAGGGAAAACAGGTTCCTCTGGAATGGACTGACACATCTGGGTGACTCTTGGAATGGTGGCACGACCCTGCAGTTCCTCTCGCCTTTCCTGTAGAGAGGGCCTCCTCTTGAGATGCGACGGGAACGCCGGGAATTCTTTCCCTACGAAACAGGGAAAGGATCCCTCATCTCGAGCTAGGAGGCGGAAACGGGGCTCCCCTGGATGTGTGCGGGACCCACGTGCTTCCTCTCGAGTGGAGACGGGTATGTCGGGGAACTTCTTGAGTTGCAGCAAGGGTGTGAAGGACCCTTTGGAAGGTCCAGTGGTTAGATGTGATTGGCCTCGAGAAGCCTCAGCGGAAATGGGCCTCATCTCGGTGGAGGGCAAAACATCCTGGATTTTCTCGAGTTGCTGCAGGTGCTCTCGACTTACGACGGGGATCTCAGGGACCCGCTCTGGTGGCCTCAGGAAAGGCCAGTCCCCATGCGAGTTCCTCGGGGGCCTCTCGGGATTCCTCTCCCGTCGATGCCGGGGCCTAAGACCTTGTGTGGAGTCGGGGCCGGAACCTGAGGATTCCTCTCCAGTGCTGACATGGATCTTGGGGTACTTCTGGAGTCTCCCCAGGGGAGTCAGTCCTCGTCTCGAATGCGGGCATGCACTTGCGCTTTCCTCCAGAGCGGTAGCAGCAGTGTCACGCAGTCCGCCGCGTGGATCAAAGGATGTATGGTTTTCCCTCGAGTCTTTCCCACGAGGCTTTCCCACGAGGCTTTCCCACAGGGCTGTCCCACGTGCACACGTGGTGGGAGTCGATCCTCGGCTTGAACGTCAAGGCAGTGCAGGGAAAACAGGTTCCTCTGGAATGGACTGACACATCTGGGGGACTCTTGGAATGGTGGCACGACCCTGGAGTTCCTCTCGCCTTTCCTGTGGAGAGCGCCTCCTCTTGAGATGTGACGGGAACGCCGGGAATTCTTTCCCTACGAAACACGAAAGGATCCCTCATCTCGAGATAGGAGGCGGAAACGAGTCTCCCCTGGATGTGTGCGGGACACCACGTGCTTCCTCTCGAGTGCAGACGGGTATGTCGGGGAACTTCTTGAGTTGCAGCAAGGGTGTGAAGGACCCTTTGGAAGTTCCAGTGGTTAGATGTGATTGGCCTCGAGAAGCCTCAGAGGAAATGGGCCTCATCTCGCCTGGAGGGCAAAACCTCCTGGATTTTCTCGAGTTGCGGCAGGTGCTCTCGACATACGACGGGGACCTCAGGGACCCGCTCTGGTGGCCTCAGGAAAGGCCAGTCCTCATGCGAGTTCCTCGGGGGCCTCTCGGGATTCCTCTCCCGTCGATGCCGGGGCCTAAGTCCTTGTGTGGAGTCGGGGCCGGAACCTGAGGGTTCCTCTCCAGTGCTGACATGGATCTTGGCGTACTTCTGGAGTCGCCCCAGGGGAGTCAGTCCTCGTCTCGAATGCGGGCATGCACTTGCGCTTTCCTCCAGAGCGGTAGCAGCAGTGTCACGCAGTCCGCCGCGTGGATCAAAGGATCTATGGTTTTCCCTCAAGTCTTTTCCACGAGGCTTTCGCATGAGGCTTTCCCACAGGGCTGTCCCACGTGCACACGTGGTGGGAGTCGATCCTCGGCTTGAACGTCAAGGCAGTGCAGGGAAAACAGGTTCCTCTGGAATGGACTGACACATCTGGGGGACTCTTGGAATGGTGGCACGACCCTGGAGTTCCTCTCGCCTTTCCTGTGGAGAGCGCCTCCTCTTGGGATGCGACGGGAACGCCGGGAATTCTTTCCCTACGAAACAGGGAAAGGATCCCTCATCTCGAGCTAGGAAGCGGAAACGGGTCTCCCCTGGATGTGTGCGGGACACCACGTGCTTCCTCTCGAGTGCAGACGGGTATGCGGGGAACTTCTTGAGTTGCAGCAAGGGTGTGAAGGACCCTTTGGAAGGTCCAGTGGTTAGATGTGATTGGCCTCGAGAAGCCTCAGCGGAAATGGGCCTCATCTCGCCTGGAGGGCAAAACTTCCTGGATTTTCTCGAGTTTCGGCAGGTGCTCTCGACTTACGACGGGGACCTCAGGGACCCGCTCTGGTGGCCTCAGGAAAGGCCAGTCTCCATGCGAGTTCTTCGGGGGCCTCTCGGGATTCCTCTCCCGTCGATGCCGGGGCCTAAGACCTTGTGTGGAGTCGGGGCCGGAACCTGAGGATTCCTCTCCAGTGCTGACATGGATCTTGGGGTACTTCTGGAGTCTCCCCAGGGGAGTCAGTCCTCGTCTCGAATGCGAGCATGCACTTGCGCTTTCCTCCAGAGCGGTAGCAATAGTGTCACGCAGTCCGCCGCGTGGATCAAAGGATCTATGGTTTCCCTCGAGTCTTTCCCACGAGGCTTTCCCACGAGGCTTTCCCACAGGGCTGTCCCACGTGCACACGTGGTGGGAGTCGATCCTCGGCTTGAACGTCAAGGCAGTGCAGGGAAAACAGGTTCCTCTGGAATGGACTGACACATCTCGGGGACTCTTGGAATGGTGGCACGACCCTGGAGTACCTCTCGCATTTCCTGTGGAGAGCGCCTCCTCTTGAGATGCGACGGGAACGCCGGGAATTCTTTCCCTACGAAACAGGGAAAGGATCCCTCATCTCGAGCTAGGAGTCGGAAACGGAGCTCCCCTGGATGTGGGCGGGACACCACGTGCTTCCTCTCGAGTGGAGACGGGTATGTCGGGGAACTTCTTGAGTTGCAGCAAGGGTGTGAAGGACCCTTTGGAAGTTCCAGTGGTTAGACGTGATTATCCTCGAGAAGCCTCAGCGGAAATGGGCCTCATCTCGCCTGGAGGGCAAAACCTCCTGGATTTTCTCGAGTTGCGGCAGGTGCTCTCGACTTAAGACGGGGACCTCAGGGACCCGCTCTGGTGGCCTCAGGAAAGGCCAGTCCCCATGCGAGTTCCTCGGGGGCGTCTCGGGATTCCTCTCCCGTCGATGCCGGGGCCTAAGACCTTGTGTGGAGTCGGGGCCGGAACCTGAGGATTCCTGTCCAGTGCTGACATGGATCTTGGGGTACTTCTGGAGTCTCCCCAGGGGAGTCAGTCCTCGTCTCGAATGCGGGCATGCACTTGCGCTTTCCTCCAGAGCGGTAGCAATAGTGTCACGCAGTCCGCCGCGTGGATCAAAGGATCTATGGTTTTCCCTCGAGTCTTTCCCACGAGGCTTTCCCACGAGGCTTTCCTCAGGGCTGTCCCACGTGCACACGTGGTGGGAGTCGATCCTCGGCTTGAACGTCAAGGCAGTGCAGGGAAAACAGGTTCCTCTGGAATGGACTGACACATCTCGGGGACTCTTGGAATGGTGTCACGACCCTGGAGTTCCTCTCGCCCTTCCTGTGGAGAGCGCCTCCTCTTGAGATGCGACGGGAACGCCGGGAATTCTTTCCCTACGAAACAGGGAAAGGATCCCTCATCTCGAGCTAGGAGGCGGAAACGGGGATCCCTTGGATGTGTGCGGGACCCCACGTGCTTCCTCTCGAGTGGAAACGGGTATGTCGGGGAACTTCTTGAGTTGCAGCAATGGTGTGAAGGACCCTTTGGAAGTTCCAGTGGTTAGATGTGATTGGCCTCGAGAAGCCTCAGCGTAAATGGGCCTCATCTCGGTGGAGGGCAAAACCTCCTGGATTTTCTCGAGTTGCGGCAGGTGCTCTCGACTTACGACGGGGACCTCAGAGACCCGTTCTGGTGGCCTCAGGAAAGGCCAGTCCCCATGCGAGTTCCTCGGGGGCCTCTCGGGATTCCTCTCCCGTCGATGCCGGGGCCTAAGACCTTGTGTGGAGTCGGGGCCGGAACCTGAGGATTCCTTTCCAGTGCTGACATGGATCTTGGGGTACTTCTGGAGTCTCCCCAGGGGAGTCAGTCCTCGTCTCGAATGCGGGCATGCACTTGCGCTTTCCTCCAGAGTGGTAGCAGCAGTGTCACGCAGTCCGCCGCGTGGATCAAAGGATCTATGGTTTTCCCTCGAGTCTTTCCCACGAGGCTTTCCCACGAGGCTTTCCCACAGGGCTGTCCAACGTGCACACGTGGTGGGAGTCGATCCTCGGCTTGAACGTCAAGGCAGTGCAGGGAAAACAGTTTCCTCTGGAATGGACTGACACATCTGGGGGACTCTTGGAATGGTGGCACGACCCTGGAGTTCCTCTCGCCTTTCCTGTGGAGAGCGCCTCCTCTTGAGATGCGACGGGAACGCCGGGAATTCTTTCCCTACGAAACAGGGAAAGGATCCCTCATCTCGAGCTAGGAGGCGGAAACGGGGTTCCCCTGGATGTGTGCGGGACCCAGGTGCTTCCTCTCGGGTGGAGACGGGTATGTCGGGGAACTTCTTGAGTTGCAGCAATGGTGTGAAGGAGCCTTTGGAAGTTCCAGTGGTTAGACGTGATTAGCCTCGAGAAGCCTCAGCGGAAATGGGCCTCATCTCGCCTGGAGGGCAAAACCGCCTGGATTTTCTCGAGTTGCGGCAGGTGCTCTCGACTTACGACGGGGACCTCAGGGACCCGCTCTGGTGGCCTCAGGAAAGGCCAGTCCCCATGCGAGTTCCTCGGGGGCCTCTCGGGATTCCTCTCCCGTCGATGCCGGGGCCTAAGACCTTGTGTGGAGTCGGGGCCGGAACCTGAGGATTCCTCTCCAGTGCTGACATGGATCTTGGGGTACTTCTGGAGTCTCCCCAGGGGAGTCAGTCCTCGTCTCGAATGCGGGCATGCACTTGCGCTTTCCTCCAGAGCGGTAGCAGCAGTGTCACGCAGTCCGCCGCGTGGATCAAAGGATCTATGGTTTTCCCTCGAGTCTTTCCCACGAGGCTTTCCCACGAGGCTTTCCCACAGGGCTGTCCCACGTGCACACGTGGTGGGAGTCGATCCCCGGCTTGAACGTCAAGGCAGTGCAGGGAAAACAGGTTCCTCTGGAATGGACTGACACATCTGGGGGACTCTTGGAATGGTGGCACGACCCTGGAGTTCCTCTCGCCTTTCCTGTGGAAAGCGCCTCCTCTTGAGATGCGACGGGAACGCCGGGAATTCTTTCCCTACGAAACAGGGAAAGGATCCCTCATCTCGAGCTAGGAGGCGGAAACGGGGCTCCCCTGGATGTGTGCGGGACCCACGTGCTTCCTCTCGAGTGGAGACGGGTATGTCGGGGAACTTCTTGAGTTGCAGCAAGGGTGTGAAGGACCCTTTGGAAGTTCCAGTGGTTAGACGTGATTAGCCTCGAGAAGCCTCAGCGGAAATGGGCCTCATCTCGCCTGGAGGGCAAAACCGCCTGGATTTTCTCGAGTTGCGGCAGGTGCTCTCGACTTACGACGGGGACCTCAGGGACCCGCTCTGGTGGCCTCAGGAAAGGCCAGTCCCCATGCGAGTTCCTCGGGGGCCTCTCGGGATTCCTCTCCCGTCGATGCCGGGGCCTAAGACCTTGTGTGGAGGGGGGCCGGAACCTGAGGATTCCTCTCCAGTGCTGACATGGATCTTGGGGTACTTCTGGAGTCTCCCCAGGGGAGTCAGTCCTCTTCTCGAATGCGGGCATGCACTTGCGCTTTCCTCCAGAGCGGTAGCAGCAGTGTCACGCAGTCCGCCGCGTGGATCAAAGGATCTATGGTTTTCCCTCGAGTCTTTCCCACGAGGCTTTCCCACGAGGCTTTCCCACAGGGCTGTCCCACGTGCACACATGGTGGGAGTCGATCCTCGGCTTGAACGTCAAGGCAGTGCAGGGAAAACAGGTTCCTCTGGAATGGACTGACACATCTGGGGGACTCTTGGAATGGTGGCACGACCCTGGAGTTCCTCTCGCCTTTCCTGTGGAGAGCGCCTCCTCTTGAGATGCGACGGGAACGCCGGGAATTCTTTCCCTACGAAACAGGGAAAGGATCCCTCATCTCGATCTAGGAGGCGGAAACGGGGTTCCCCTGGATGTGTGCGGGACCACACGTGCTTCCTCTCGAGTGGAGACGGGTATGTCGGGGAACTTCTTGAGTTGCAGCAATGGTGTGAAAGACCCTTTGGAAGTTCCAGTGGTTAGATGTGATTGGCCTCGAGAAGCCTCAGCGGAATTGGGCCTCATCGCGCCTGGAGGGCAAAACCTCCTGGATTTTCTCGAGTTGCGGCAGGTGCTCTCGACTTACGACGGGGACCTCAGGGACCCGCTCTGGTGGCCTCAGGAAAGGCCAGTCCCCATGCGAGTTCCTCGGGGGCCTCTCGGGATTCCTCTCCCGTCGATGCCGGGGCCTAAGACCTTGTGTGGAGTCGGGGCCGGAACCTGAGGATTCCTCTCCAGTGCTGACATGGATCTTGGGGTACTTCTGGAGTCTCCCCAGGGGAGTCAGTCCTCGTCTCGAATGCGGGCATGCACTTGCGCTTTCCTCCAGAGCGGTAGCAGCAGTGTCACGCAGTCCGCCGCGTGGATCAAAGGATGTATGATTTTCCCTCGAGTCTTTCCCACGAGGCTTTCCCACGAGGCTTTCCCACAGGGCTGTCCCACCTGCACACGTGGTGGGAGTCGATCCTCGGCTTGAACGTCAAGGCAGTGCAAGGAAAACAGGTTCCTCTGGAATGGACTGACACATCTGGGGGACTCTTGGAATGGTGGCACGACCCTGGAGTTCCTCTCGCCTTTCCTGTGGAGAGCGCCTCCTCTTGAAATGCGACGGGAACGCCGGGAATTCTTTCCCTACGAAACAGGGAAAGGATCCCTCATCTCGAGATAGGAGGCGGAAACGGGGCTCCCCTGGATGTGTGCGGGACACCACGTGCTTCCTCTCGAGTGCAGAGGGGTATGTCGGGGAACTTCTTGAGTTGCAGCAGTGGTGTGAAGGACCCTTTGGAAGTTCCAGTGGTTAGATGTGATTGGCCTCGAGAAGCCTCAGCGGAAATGGGCCTCATCGCGCCTGGAGGGCAAAACCTCCTGGATTTTCTCGAGTTGCGGCAGGTGCTCTCGACTTACGACGGGGACCTCAGGGACCCGCTCTGGTGGCCTCAGTAAAGGCCAGTCCCCTTGCGAGTTCCTCGGGGGCCTCTCGGGATTCCTCTCCCGTCGATGCCGGGGCCTAAGACCTTGTGTGGAGTCGGGGCCGGAACCTGAGGATTCCTCTCCAGTGCTGACATGGATCTTGGGGTACTTCTGGAGTCTCCCCAGGGGAGTCAGTCCTCGTCTCGAATGCGGGCATGCACTTGCGCTTTCCTCCAGAGCGGTAGCAGCAGTGTCACGCAGTCCGCCGCGTGGATCAAAGGATCTATGGTTTTCCCTCGAGTCTTTCCCACGAGGCTTTCCCCGAGGCTTTCCCACAGGGCTGTCCCACGTGCACACGTGGTGGGAGTCAATCCTTGGCTTGAACGTCAAGGCAGTGCAGGGAAAACAGGTTCCTCTGGAATGGACTGACACATCTGGGGGACTCTTGGAATGGTGGCACGACCCTGGAGTTCCTCTCGCCTTTCCTGTGGAGAGCGCCTCCTCTTGAGATGCGACAGGAACGCCGGGAATTCTTTCCCTACGAAACAGGGAAAGGATCCCTCATCTCGAGCTAGGAGGCGGAAACGGGGCTCCCCTGGATGTGTGCGGAACACCACGTGCTTCCTCTCGAGTGGAGACGGGTATCTCGGGGAACTTCTTGAGTTGCAGCAAGGGTGTGAAGGACCCTTTGGAAGTTCCAGTGGTTAGATGTGATTGGCCTCGAGAAGCCTCAGCGGAAATGGGCCTCATCTCGCCTGGAGGGCAAAACCTACTGGATTTTCTCGAGTTGCGGCAGGTGCTCTCGACTTACGACGGGGACCTCAGGGACCCGCTCTGGTGGCCTCAGGAAAGGCCAGTCCCCATGCGAGTTCCTCGGGGGCCTCTCGGGATTCCTCTCCCGTCGATGCCGGGGCCTAAGACCTTGTGTGGAGTCGGGGCCGGAACCTGAGGATTCCTCTCCAGTGCTGACATGGATCTTGGGGTACTTCTGGAGTCTTCCCAGGGGAGTCAGTCCTTGTCTCGAATGCGGGCATGCATTTGCGCTTTCCTCCAGAGCGGTAGCAGCAGTGTCACGCAGTCCACCGCGTGGATCAAAGGATCTATGGTTTTCCCTCGAGTCTTTCCCACGAGGCTTTCCCACGAGGCTTTCCCACAGGGCTGTCCCACGTGCACACGTTGTGGGAGTCGATCCTCGGCTTGAACGTCAAGGCAGTGCAGGGAAAACAGGTTCCTCTGGAATGGACTGACACATCTGGGGGACTCTTGGAATGGTGGCACGACCCTGCAGTTCCTCTCGCCTTTCCTGTGGAGAGCGCCTCCTCTTGATATGCGACGGGAACGCCGGGAATTCTTTCCCTACGAAACAGGGAAAGGATCCCTCATCTCGAGCTAGGAGGCGGAAACGGGTCACCCCTGGATGTGTGCGGGACCCCACGTGCTTCCTCTCGAGTGGAGACGGGTATGTCGGGGAACTTCTTGAGTTGCAGCAAGGGTGTGAAGGACCCTTTGGAAGTTCCTGTGGTTAGATGTGATTGGCCTCGAAAAGCCTCAGCGGAAATGGGCCTCATCTCGCCTGGAGGGCAAAACCTCCTGGATTTTCTCGAGTTGCGGCAGGTGCTCTCGACTTACGACGGGGACCTCAGGGACCCGCTCTGGTGGCCTCAGGAAAGGCCAGTCCCCATGCGAGTTCCTCGGGGGCGTCTCGGTATTCCTCTCCCGTCGATGCCGGGGCCTAAGACCTTGTGTGGAGTCGGGGCCGGAACCTGAGGATTCCTCTCCAGTGCTGACATGGATCTTGTGGTACTTCTGGAGTCTCCCCAGGGGAGTCAGTCCTCGTCTCGAATGCGGGCATGCACTTGCGCTTTCCTCCAGAGCGGTAGCAGCAGTGTCACGCAGTCCACCGCGTTGATCAAAGGATCTATGGTTTTCCCTCCAGTCTTTCCCACGAGGCTTTCCCACGAGCCTTTCCCACAGGGCTGTCCCACGTGCACACGTGGTGGGAGTTGATCCTCGGCTTGAACGTCAAGGCAGTGCAGGGAAAACAGGTTCCTCTGGAAAGGACTGACACATCTGGGGGACTCTTGGAATGGTGGCACGACCCTGGAGTTCCTCTCGCCTTTCGTGTGGAGAGCGCCTCCTCTTGAGATGCGACGGGAACGCCGGGAATTCTTTCCCTACGAAACAGGGAAAGGATCCCTCATCTCGAGCTAGGAGGCGGAAACGGGGCTACCCTGCATGTGTGAGGGACCCCACGTGCTTCCTCTCGAGTGGAGACGGGTATGTCGGGGAACTTCTTGAGTTGCAGCAAGGGTGTGAAGGACCCTTTGGAAGTTCCAGTGGTTAGATGTGATTGGCCTCGAGAAGCCTAAGCGGAAATGGGCCTCATCTCGCCTGGAGGGCAAAACCTCCTGGATTTTCTCGAGTTGCGGCAGGTGCTCTCGACTTACGACGGGGACCTCAGGGACCCGCTCTGGTGGCCTCAGGAAAGGCCAGTCCCCATGCGAGTTCCTCGGGGGCCTCTCGGGATTCCTCTCCCGGCGATGCCGGGGTCTAAGACCTTGTGTGGAGTCGGGGCCGGAACCTGAGGATTCCTCTCCAGTGCTGACATGGATCTTGGGGTACTTCTGGAGTCTCCCCAGGGGAGTCAGTCCTCGTCTCGAATGCGGGCATGCACTTGCGCTTTCCTCCAGAGCGGTAGCAGCTGTGTCACCCAGTCCGCCGGGTGGATCAAAGGATCTATGGTTTTCCCTCGAGTCTTTCCCACGAGGCTTTCCCACGAGGCTTTCCCACAGGGCTGTCCCACGTGCACACGTGGTGGGAGTCGATCCTCGGCTTGAACGTCAAGGCAGTGCAGGGAAAACAGATTCCTCTGGAATGGACTGACACATCTGGGGGACTCTTGGAATGGTGGCACGACCCTGGAGTTCCTCTCGCCTTTCCTGTGGAAGCGCCTCCTCTTGAGATGCGACGGGAACGCCGGGAATTCTTTCCCTACGAAACAGGGAAAGGATCCCTCATCTCGAGCTAGGAGGCGGAAACGGGGCTCCCCTGGATGTGTGAGGGACACCACGTGCTTCCTCTCAAGTGCAGACGGGTATGTCGGGGAACTTCTTGAGTTGCAGCAAGGGTGTGAAGGACCCTTTGGAAGTTCCAGTGGTTAGATGTGATTGGCCTCGAGAAGCCTCAGCGGAAATGGGCCTCATCTCGCCTGGAGGGCAAAACCTCCTGGATTTTCTCGAGTTGCGGCAGGTGCTCTCGACTTACGACGGGGACCTCAGGGACCCGCTCTGGTGGCCTCAGGAAAGGCCAGTCCCCATGCGAGTTCCTCGGGGGCGTCTCGGGATTCCTCTCCCGTCGATGCCGGGGCCTAAGACCTTGTGTGGAGTCGGGGCCGGAACCTGAGGATTCCTCTCCAGTGCTGACATGGATCTTGGGGTACTTCTGGAGTCTCCCCAGGGGAGTCAGTCCTCGTCTCGAATGCGGGCATGCACTTGCGCTTTCCTCCAGAGCGGTAGGAGCAGTGTCACGAAGTCCGCCGCGTGGATCAAAGGATCTATGGTTTTCCCTCGAGTCTTTCCCACGAGGCTTTCCCACGAGGCTTTCCCACAGGGCTGTCCCACGTGCACACGTGGTGGGAGTCGATCCTCGGCTTGAACGTCAAGGCAGTGCAGGGAAAACAGGTTCCTCTGGAATGGACTGACACATCTGGGGGACTCTTGGAATGGTGGCACGACCCTGGAGTTCCTCTCGCCTTTCCTGTGGAGAGCGCCTCCTCTTGAGATGCGACGGGAACGCCGGGAATTCTTTCCCTACGAAACAGGGAAAGGATCCCTCATCTCGAGATAGGAGGCGGAAACGGGGCTCCCCTGGATGTGTGCGGGACCCACGTTCTTCCTCTCGAGTGGAGACGGGTATGTCGGGGAACTTCTTGAGTTGCAGCAAGGGTGTGAAGGACCCTTTGGAAGTTCCAGTGGTTAGACGTGATTATCCTCGAGAAGCCTCAGCGGAAATGGGCCTCATCTCGCCTGGAGGGCAAAACCTCCTGGATTTTCTCGAGTTGCGGCAGGTGCTCTCGACTTAAGCCGGGACCTCAGGGACCCGCTCTGGTGGCCTCAGGAAAGGCCAGTCCCCATGCGAGTTCCTCGGGGGCGTCTCGGGATTCCTCTCCCGTCGATGCCGGTGCCTAAGACCTTGTGTGGAGTCGGGGCCGGAACCTGAGGATTCCTCTCCAGTGCTGACATGGATCTTGGGGTACGTCTGGAGTCTCCTCAGGGGAGTCAGTCCTCGTCTCGAATGCGGGCATGCACTTGCGCTTTCCTCCAGAGCGGTAGCAGCAGTGTCACGCAGTCCGCCGCGTGGATCAAAGGATCTATGGTTTTCCCTCAAGTCTTTTCCACGAGGCTTTCGCATGAGGCTTTCCCACAGGGCTGTCCCACGTGCACACGTGGTGGGAGTCGATCCTCGGCTTGAACGTCAAGGCAGTGCAGGGAAAACAGGTTCCTCTGGAATGGACTGACACATCTGGGGGACTCTTGGAATGGTGGCACGACCCTGGAGTTCCTCTCGCCTTTCCTGTGGAGAGCGCCTCCTCTTGGGATGCGACGGGAACGCCGGGAATTCTTTCCCTACGAAACAGGGAAAGGATCCCTCATCTCGAGCTAGGAAGCGGAAACGGGTCTCCCCTGGATGTGTGCGGGACACCACGTGCTTCCTCTCGAGTGCAGACGGGTATGTCGGGGAACTTCTTGAGTTGCAGCAAGGGTGTGAAGGACCCTTTGGAAGGTCCAGTGGTTAGATGTGATTGGCCTCGAGAAGCCTCAGCGGAAATGGGCCTCATCTCGCCTGGAGGGCAAAACTTCCTGGATTTTCTCGAGTTTCGGCAGGTGCTCTCGACTTACGACGGGGACCTCAGGGACCCGCTCTGGTGGCCTCAGGAAAGGCCAGTCTCCATGCGAGTTCTTCGGGGGCCTCTCGGGATTCCTCTCCCGTCGATGCCGGGGCCTAAGACCTTGTGTGGAGTCGGGGCCGGAACCTGAGGATTCCTCTCCAGTGCTGACATGGATCTTGGGGTACTTCTGGAGTCTCCCCAGGGGAGTCAGTCCTCGTCTCGAATGCGAGCATGCACTTGCGCTTTCCTCCAGAGCGGTAGCAATAGTGTCACGCAGTCCGCCGCGTGGATCAAAGGATCTATGGTTTCCCTCGAGTCTTTCCCACGAGGCTTTCCCACGAGGCTTTCCCACAGGGCTGTCCCACGTGCACACGTGGTGGGAGTCGATCCTCGGCTTGAACGTCAAGGCAGTGCAGGGAAAACAGGTTCCTCTGGAATGGACTGACACATCTCGGGGACTCTTGGAATGGTGGCACGACCCTGGAGTTCCTCTCGCATTTCCTGTGGAGAGCGCCTCCTCTTGAGATGCGACGGGAACGCCGGGAATTCTTTCCCTACGAAACAGGGAAAGGATCCCTCATCTCGAGCTAGGAGTCGGAAACGGAGCTCCCCTGGATGTGGGCGGGACACCACGTGCTTCCTCTCGAGTGGAGACGGGTATGTCGGGGAACTTCTTGAGTTGCAGCAAGGGTGTGAAGGACCCTTTGGAAGTTCCAGTGGTTAGACGTGATTATCCTCGAGAAGCCTCAGCGGAAATGGGCCTCATCTCGCCTGGAGGGCAAAACCTCCTGGATTTTCTCGAGTTGCGGCAGGTGCTCTCGACTTAAGACGGGGACCTCAGGGACCCGCTCTGGTGGCCTCAGGAAAGGCCAGTCCCCATGCGAGTTCCTCGGGGGCGTCTCGGGATTCCTCTCCCGTCGATGCCGGTGCCTAAGACCTTGTGTGGAGTCGGGGCCGGAACCTGAGCATTCCTCTCCAGTGCTGACATGGATCTTGGGGTACGTCTGGAGTCTCCCCAGGGGAGTCAGTCCTCGTCTCGAATGCGGGCATGCACTTGCGCTTTCCTCCAGAGCGGTAGCAGCAGTGTCACGCAGTCCGCCGCGTGGATCAAAGGATCTATGGTTTTCCCTCGAGTCTTTTCCACGAGGCTTTCGCATGAGGCTTTCCCACAGGGCTGTCCCACGTGCACACGTGGTGGGAGTCGATCCTCGGCTTGAACGTCAAGGCAGTGCAGGGAAAACAGGTTCCTCTGGAATGGACTGACACATCTGGGGGACTCTTGGAATGGTGGCACGACCCTGGAGTTCCTCTCGCCTTTCCTGTGGAGAGCGCCTCCTCTTGAGATGCGACGGGAACGCCGGGAATTCTTTCCCTACGAAACAGGGAAAGGATCCCTCATCTCGAGCTAGGAGGCGGAAACGGGTCTCCCCTGGATGTGTGCGGGACACCACGTGCTTCCTCTCGAGTGCAGACGGGTATGTCGGGGAACTTCTTGAGTTGCAGCAAGGGTGTGAAGGACCCTTTGGAAGGTCCAGTGGTTAGATGTGATTGGCCTCGAGAAGCCTCAGCGGAAATGGGCCTCATCTCGCCTGGAGGGCAAAACCTCCTGGATTTTCTCGAGTTTCGGCAGGTGCTCTCGACTTACGACGGGGACCTCAGGGACCCGCTCTGGTTGCCTCAGGAAAGGCCAGTCTCCATGCGAGTTCTTCGGGGGCCTCTCGGGATTCCTCTCCCGTCGATGCCGGGGCCTAAGACCTTGTGTGGAGTCGGGGCCGGAACCTGAGGATTCCTGTCCAGTGCTGACATGGATCTTGGGGTACTTCTGGAGTCTCCCCAGGGGAGTCAGTCCTCGTCTCGAATGCGGGCATGCACTTGCGCTTTCCTCCAGAGCGGTAGCAATAGTGTCACGCAGTCCGCCGCGTGGATCAAAGGATCTATGGTTTTCCCTCGAGTCTTTCCCACGAGGCTTTCCCACGAGGCTTTCCCACAGGGCTGTCCCACGTGCACACGTGGTGGGAGTCGATCCTCGGCTTGAACGTCAAGGCAGTGCAGGGAAAACAGGTTCCTCTGGAATGGACTGACACATCTCGGGGACTCTTGGAATGGTGTCACGACCCTGGAGTTCCTCTCGCCCTTCCTGTGGAGAGCGCCTCCTCTTGAGATGCGACGGGAACGCCGGGAATTCTTTCCCTACGAAACAGGGAAAGGATCCCTCATCTCGAGCTAGGAGGCGGAAACGGGGATCCCTTGGATGTGTGCGGGACCCCACGTGCTTCCTCTCGAGTGGAAACGGGTATGTCGGGGAACTTCTTGAGTTGCAGCAATGGTGTGAAGGACCCTTTGGAAGTTCCAGTGGTTAGATGTGATTGGCCTCGAGAAGCCTCAGCGTAAATGGGCCTCATCTCGGTGGAGGGCAAAACCTCCTGGATTTTCTCGAGTTGCGGCAGGTGCTCTCGACTTACGACGGGGACCTCAGAGACCCGTTCTGGTGGCCTCAGGAAAGGCCAGTCCCCATGCGAGTTCCTCGGGGGCCTCTCGGGATTCCTCTCCCGTCGATGCCGGGGCCTAAGACCTTGTGTGGAGTCGGGGCCGGAACCTGAGGATTCCTTTCCAGTGCTGACATGGATCTTGGGGTACTTCTGGAGTCTCCTCAGGGGAGTCAGTCCTCGTCTCGAATGCGGGCATGCACTTGCGCTTTCCTCCAGAGTGGTAGCAGCAGTGTCACGCAGTCCGCCACGTGGATCAAAGGATCTATGGTTTTCCCTCGAGTCTTTCCCACGAGGCTTTCCCACGAGGCTTTCCCACAGGGCTGTCCAACGTGCACACGTGGTGGGAGTCGATCCTCGGCTTGAACGTCAAGGCAGTGCAGGGAAAACAGTTTCCTCTGGAATGGACTGACACATCTGGGGGACTCTTGGAATGGTGGCACGACCCTGGAGTTCCTCTCGCCTTTCCTGTGGAGAGCGCCTCCTCTTGAGATGCGACGGGAACGCCGGGAATTCTTTCCCTACGAAACAGGGAAAGGATCCCTCATCTCGAGCTAGGAGGCGGAAACGGGGTTCCCCTGGATGTGTGCGGGACCCAGGTGCTTCCTCTCGGGTGGAGACGGGTATGTCGGGGAACTTCTTGAGTTGCAGCAATGGTGTGAAGGAGCCTTTGGAAGTTCCAGTGGTTAGACGTGATTAGCCTCGAGAAGCCTCAGCGGAAATGGGCCTCATCTCGCCTGGAGGGCAAAACCGCCTGGATTTTCTCGAGTTGCGGCAGGTGCTCTCGACTTACGACGGGGACCTCAGCGACCCGCTCTGGTGGCCTCAGGAAAGGCCAGTCCCCATGCGAGTTCCTCGGGGGCCTCTCGGGATTCCTCTCCCGTCGATGCCGGGGCCTAAGACCTTGTGTGGAGTCGGGGCCGGAACCTGAGGATTCCTCTCCAGTGCTGACATGGATCTTGGGGTACTTCTGGAGTCTCCCCAGGGGAGTCAGTCCTCGTCTCGAATGCGGGCATGCACTTGCGCTTTCCCCCAGAGCGGTAGCAGCAGTGTCACGCAGTCCGCCGCGTGGATCAAAGGATCTATGGTTTTCCCTCGAGTCTTTCCCACGAGGCTTTCCCACGAGGCTTTCCCACAGGGCTGTCCCACGTGCACACGTGGTGGGAGTCGATCCCCGGCTTGAACGTCAAGGCAGTGCAGGGAAAACAGGTTCCTCTGGAATGGACTGACACATCTGGGGGACTCTTGGAATGGTGGCACGACCCTGGAGTTCCTCTCGCCTTTCCTGTGGAAAGCGCCTCCTCTTGAGATGCGACGGGAACGCCGGGAATTCTTTCCCTACGAAACAGGGAAAGGATCCCTCATCTCGAGCTAGGAGGCGGAAACGGGGCTCCCCTGGATGTGTGCGGGACCCACGTGCTTCCTCTCGAGTGGAGACGGGTATGTCGGGGAACTTCTTGAGTTGCAGCAAGGGTGTGAAGGACCCTTTGGAAGTTCCAGTGGTTAGACGTGATTAGCCTCGAGAAGCCTCAGCGGAAATGGGCCTCATCTCGCCTGGAGGGCAAAACCGCCTGGATTTTCTCGAGTTGCGGCAGGTGCTCTCGACTTACGACGGGGACCTCAGGGACCCGCTCTGGTGGCCTCAGGAAAGGCCAGTCCCCATGCGAGTTCCTCGGGGGCCTCTCGGGATTCCTCTCCCGTCGATGCCGGGGCCTAAGACCTTGTGTGGAGGGGGGCCGGAACCTGAGGATTCCTCTCCAGTGCTGACATGGATCTTGGGGTACTTCTGGAGTCTCCCCAGGGGAGTCAGTCCTCTTCTCGAATGCGGGCATGCACTTGCGCTTTCCTCCAGAGCGGTAGCAGCAGTGTCACGCAGTCCGCCGCGTGGATCAAAGGATCTATGGTTTTCCCTCGAGTCTTTCCCACGAGGCTTTCCCACGAGGCTTTCCCACAGGGCTGTCCCACGTGCACACATGGTGGGAGTCGATCCTCGGCTTGAACGTCAAGGCAGTGCAGGGAAAACAGGTTCCTCTGGAATGGACTGACACATCTGGGGGACTCTTGGAATGGTGGCACGACCCTGGAGTTCCTCTCGCCTTTCCTGTGGAGAGCGCCTCCTCTTGAGATGCGACGGGAACGCCGGAAATTCTTTCCCTACGAAACAGGGAAAGGATCCCTCATCTCGATCTAGGAGGCGGAAACGGGGTTCCCCTGGATGTGTGCGGGACCACACGTGCTTCCTCTCGAGTGGAGACGGGTATGTCGGGGAACTTCTTGAGTTGCAGCAATGGTGTGAAAGACCCTTTGGAAGTTCCAGTGGTTAGATGTGATTGGCCTCGAGAAGCCTCAGCGGAATTGGGCCTCATCGCGCCTGGAGGGCAAAACCTCCTGGATTTTCTCGAGTTGCGGCAGGTGCTCTCGACTTACGACGGGGACCTCAGGGACCCGCTCTGGTGGCCTCAGGAAAGGCCAGTCCCCATGCGAGTTCCTCGGGGGCGTCTCGGGATTCCTCTCCCGTCGATGCCGGTGCCTAAGACCTTGTGTGGAGTCGGGGCCGGAACCTGAGGATTCCTCTCCAGTGCTGACATGGATCTTGGGGTACGTCTGGAGTCTCCTCAGGGGAGTCAGTCCTCGTCTCGAATGCGGGCATGCACTTGCGCTTTCCTCCAGAGCGGTAGCAGCAGTGTCACGCAGTCCGCCGCGTGGATCAAAGGATCTATGGTTTTCCCTCAAGTCTTTTCCACGAGGCTTTCGCATGAGGCTTTCCCACAGGGCTGTCCCACGTGCACACGTGGTGGGAGTCGATCCTCGGCTTGAACGTCAAGGCAGTGCAGGGAAAACAGGTTCCTCTGGAATGGACTGACACATCTGGGGGACTCTTGGAATGGTGGCACGACCCTGGAGTTCCTCTCGCCTTTCCTGTGGAGAGCGCCTCCTCTTGGGATGCGACGGGAACGCCGGGAATTCTTTCCCTACGAAACAGGGAAAGGATCCCTCATCTCGAGCTAGGAAGCGGAAACGGGTCTCCCCTGGATGTGTGCGGGACACCACGTGCTTCCTCTCGAGTGCAGACGGGTATGTCGGGGAACTTCTTGAGTTGCAGCAAGGGTGTGAAGGACCCTTTGGAAGGTCCAGTGGTTAGATGTGATTGGCCTCGAGAAGCCTCAGCGGAAATGGGCCTCATCTCGCCTGGAGGGCAAAACTTCCTGGATTTTCTCGAGTTTCGGCAGGTGCTCTCGACTTACGACGGGGACCTCAGGGACCCGCTCTGGTGGCCTCAGGAAAGGCCAGTCTCCATGCGAGTTCTTCGGGGGCCTCTCGGGATTCCTCTCCCGTCGATGCCGGGGCCTAAGACCTTGTGTGGAGTCGGGGCCGGAACCTGAGGATTCCTCTCCAGTGCTGACATGGATCTTGGGGTACTTCTGGAGTCTCCCCAGGGGAGTCAGTCCTCGTCTCGAATGCGAGCATGCACTTGCGCTTTCCTCCAGAGCGGTAGCAATAGTGTCACGCAGTCCGCCGCGTGGATCAAAGGATCTATGGTTTCCCTCGAGTCTTTCCCACGAGGCTTTCCCACGAGGCTTTCCCACAGGGCTGTCCCACGTGCACACGTGGTGGGAGTCGATCCTCGGCTTGAACGTCAAGGCAGTGCAGGGAAAACAGGTTCCTCTGGAATGGACTGACACATCTCGGGGACTCTTGGAATGGTGGCACGACCCTGGAGTACCTCTCGCATTTCCTGTGGAGAGCGCCTCCTCTTGAGATGCGACGGGAACGCCGGGAATTCTTTCCCTACGAAACAGGGAAAGGATCCCTCATCTCGAGCCAGGAGTCGGAAACGGAGCTCCCCTGGATGTGGGCGGGACACCACGTGCTTCCTCTCGAGTGGAGACGGGTATGTCGGGGAACTTCTTGAGTTGCAGCAAGGGTGTGAAGGACCCTTTGGAAGTTCCAGTGGTTAGACGTGATTATCCTCGAGAAGCCTCAGCGGAAATGGGCCTCATCTCGCCTGGAGGGCAAAACCTCCTGGATTTTCTCGAGTTGCGGCAGGTGCTCTCGACTTAAGACGGGGACCTCAGGGACCCGCTCTGGTGGCCTCAGGAAAGGCCAGTCCCCATGCGAGTTCCTCGGGGGCGTCTCGGGATTCCTCTCCCGTCGATGCCGGTGCCTAAGACCTTGTGTGGAGTCGGGGCCGGAACCTGAGCATTCCTCTCCAGTGCTGACATGGATCTTGGGGTACGTCTGGAGTCTCCCCAGGGGAGTCAGTCCTCGTCTCGAATGCGGGCATGCACTTGCGCTTTCCTCCAGAGCGGTAGCAGAAGTGTCACGCAGTCCGCCGCGTGGATCAAAGGATCTATGGTTTTCCCTCGAGTCTTTTCCACGAGGCTTTCGCATGAGGCTTTCCCACAGGGCTGTCCCACGTGCACACGTGGTGGGAGTCGATCCTCGGCTTGAACGTCAAGGCAGTGCAGGGAAAACAGGTTCCTCTGGAATGGACTGACACATCTGGGGGACTCTTGGAATGGTGGCACGACCCTGGAGTTCCTCTCGCCTTTCCTGTGGAGAGCGCCTCCTCTTGAGATGCGACGGGAACGCCGGGAATTCTTTCCCTACGAAACAGGGAAAGGATCCCTCATCTCGAGCTAGGAGGCGGAAACGGGTCTCCCCTGGATGTGTGCGGGACACCACGTGCTTCCTCTCGAGTGCAGACGGGTATGTCGGGGAACTTCTTGAGTTGCAGCAAGGGTGTGAAGGACCCTTTGGAAGGTCCAGTGGTTAGATGTGATTGGCCTCGAGAAGCCTCAGCGGAAATGGGCCTCATCTCGCCTGGAGGGCAAAACCTCCTGGATTTTCTCGAGTTTCGGCAGGTGCTCTCGACTTACGACGGGGACCTCAGGGACCCGCTCTGGTGGCCTCAGGAAAGGCCAGTCTCCATGCGAGTTCTTCGGGGGCCTCTCGGGATTCCTCTCCCGTCGATGCCGGGGCCTAAGACCTTGTGTGGAGTCGGGGCCGGAACCTGAGGATTCCTGTCCAGTGCTGACATGGATCTTGGGGTACTTCTGGAGTCTCCCCAGGGGAGTCAGTCCTCGTCTCGAATGCGGGCATGCACTTGCGCTTTCCTCCAGAGCGGTAGCAATAGTGTCACGCAGTCCGCCGCGTGGATCAAAGGATCTATGGTTTTCCCTCGAGTCTTTCCCACGAGGCTTTCCCACGAGGCTTTCCTCAGGGCTGTCCCACGTGCACACGTGGTGGGAGTCGATCCTCGGCTTGAACGTCAAGGCAGTGCAGGGAAAACAGGTTCCTCTGGAATGGACTGACACATCTCGGGGACTCTTGGAATGGTGTCACGACCCTGGAGTTCCTCTCGCCCTTCCTGTGGAGAGCGCCTCCTCTTGAGATGCGACGGGAACGCCGGGAATTCTTTCCCTACGAAACAGGGAAAGGATCCCTCATCTCGAGCTAGGAGGCGGAAACGGGGATCCCTTGGATGTGTGCGGGACCCCACGTGCTTCCTCTCGAGTGGAAACGGGTATGTCGGGGAACTTCTTGAGTTGCAGCAATGGTGTGAAGGACCCTTTGGAAGTTCCAGTGGTTAGATGTGATTGGCCTCGAGAAGCCTCAGCGTAAATGGGCCTCATCTCGGTGGAGGGCAAAACCTCCTGGATTTTCTCGAGTTGCGGCAGGTGCTCTCGACTTACGACGGGGACCTCAGAGACCCGTTCTGGTGGCCTCAGGAAAGGCCAGTCCCCATGCGAGTTCCTCGGGGGCCTCTCGGGATTCCTCTCCCGTCGATGCCGGGGCCTAAGACCTTGTGTGGAGTCGGGGCCGGAACCTGAGGATTCCTTTCCAGTGCTGACATGGATCTTGGGGTACTTCTGGAGTCTCCTCAGGGGAGTCAGTCCTCGTCTCGAATGCGGGCATGCACTTGCGCTTTCCTCCAGAGTGGTAGCAGCAGTGTCACGCAGTCCGCCACGTGGATCAAAGGATCTATGGTTTTCCCTCGAGTCTTTCCCACGAGGCTTTCCCACGAGGCTTTCCCACAGGGCTGTCCAACGTGCACACGTGGTGGGAGTCGATCCTCGGCTTGAACGTCAAGGCAGTGCAGGGAAAACAGTTTCCTCTGGAATGGACTGACACATCTGGGGGACTCTTGGAATGGTGGCACGACCCTGGAGTTCCTCTCGCCTTTCCTGTGGAGAGCGCCTCCTCTTGAGATGCGACGGGAACGCCGGGAATTCTTTCCCTACGAAACAGGGAAAGGATCCCTCATCTCGAGCTAGGAGGCGGAAACGGGGTTCCCCTGGATGTGTGCGGGACCCAGGTGCTTCCTCTCGGGTGGAGACGGGTATGTCGGGGAACTTCTTGAGTTGCAGCAATGGTGTGAAGGAGCCTTTGGAAGTTCCAGTGGTTAGACGTGATTAGCCTCGAGAAGCCTCAGCGGAAATGGGCCTCATCTCGCCTGGAGGGCAAAACCGCCTGGATTTTCTCGAGTTGCGGCAGGTGCTCTCGACTTACGACGGGGACCTCAGGGACCCGCTCTGGTGGCCTCAGGAAAGGCCAGTCCCCATGCGAGTTCCTCGGGGGCCTCTCGGGATTCCTCTCCCGTCGATGCCGGGGCCTAAGACCTTGTGTGGAGTCGGGGCCGGAACCTGAGGATTCCTCTCCAGTGCTGACATGGATCTTGGGGTACTTCTGGAGTCTCCCCAGGGGAGTCAGTCCTCGTCTCGAATGCGGGCATGCACTTGCGCTTTCCTCCAGAGCGGTAGCAGCAGTGTCACGCAGTCCACCGCGTGGATCAAAGGATCTATGGTTTTCCCTCGAGTCTTTTCCACGAGGCTTTCCCACGAGGCTTTCCCACAGGGCTCTCCCACATGCACACGTGGTGGGAGTCGATCCTCGGCTTGAACATAAAGGCAGTGCAGGGAAAACAGGTTCCTCTGGAATGGACTGACACATCTGGGGGACTCTTGGAATGGTGTCACGACCCTGGAGTACCTCTCGCATTTCCTGTGGAGAGCGCCTCCTCTTGAGATGCGACGGGAACGCCGGGAATTCTTTCCCTACGAAACAGGGAAAGGATCCCTCATCTCGAGCTAGGAGTCGGAAACGGAGCTCCCCTGGATGTGGGCGGGACACCACGTGCTTCCTCTCGAGTGGAGACGGGTATGTCGGGGAACTTCTTGAGTTGCAGCAAGGGTGTGAAGGACCCTTTGGAAGTTCCAGTGGTTAGACGTGATTATCCTCGAGAAGCCTCAGCGGAAATGGGCCTCATCTCGCCTGGAGGGCAAAACCTCCTGGATTTTCTCGAGTTGCGGCAGGTGCTCTCGACTTAAGACGGGGACCTCAGGGACCCGCTCTGGTGGCCTCAGGAAAGGCCAGTCCCCATGCGAGTTCCTCGGGGGCGTCTCGGGATTCCTCTCCCGTCGATGCCGGTGCCTAAGACCTTGTGTGGAGTCGGGGCCGGAACCTGAGCATTCCTCTCCAGTGCTGACATGGATCTTGGGGTACGTCTGGAGTCTCCCCAGGGGAGTCAGTCCTCGTCTCGAATGCGGGCATGCACTTGCGCTTTCCTCCAGAGCGGTAGCAGAAGTGTCACGCAGTCCGCCGCGTGGATCAAAGGATCTATGGTTTTCCCTCGAGTCTTTTCCACGAGGCTTTCGCATGAGGCTTTCCCACAGGGCTGTCCCACGTGCACACGTGGTGGGAGTCGATCCTCGGCTTGAACGTCAAGGCAGTGCAGGGAAAACAGGTTCCTCTGGAATGGACTGACACATCTGGGGGACTCTTGGAATGGTGGCACGACCCTGGAGTTCCTCTCGCCTTTCCTGTGGAGAGCGCCTCCTCTTGAGATGCGACGGGAACGCCGGGAATTCTTTCCCTACGAAACAGGGAAAGGATCCCTCATCTCGAGCTAGGAGGCGGAAACGGGTCTCCCCTGGATGTGTGCGGGACACCACGTGCTTCCTCTCGAGTGCAGACGGGTATGTCGGGGAACTTCTTGAGTTGCAGCAAGGGTGTGAAGGACCCTTTGGAAGGTCCAGTGGTTAGATGTGATTGGCCTCGAGAAGCCTCAGCGGAAATGGGCCTCATCTCGCCTGGAGGGCAAAACCTCCTGGATTTTCTCGAGTTTCGGCAGGTGCTCTCGACTTACGACGGGGACCTCAGGGACCCGCTCTGGTGGCCTCAGGAAAGGCCAGTCTCCATGCGAGTTCTTCGGGGGCCTCTCGGGATTCCTCTCCCGTCGATGCCGGGGCCTAAGACCTTGTGTGGAGTCGGGGCCGGAACCTGAGGATTCCTGTCCAGTGCTGACATGGATCTTGGGGTACTTCTGGAGTCTCCCCAGGGGAGTCAGTCCTCGTCTCGAATGCGGGCATGCACTTGCGCTTTCCTCCAGAGCGGTAGCAATAGTGTCACGCAGTCCGCCGCGTGGATCAAAGGATCTATGGTTTTCCCTCGAGTCTTTCCCACGAGGCTTTCCCACGAGGCTTTCCTCAGGGCTGTCCCACGTGCACACGTGGTGGGAGTCGATCCTCGGCTTGAACGTCAAGGCAGTGCAGGGAAAACAGGTTCCTCTGGAATGGACTGACACATCTCGGGGACTCTTGGAATGGTGTCACGACCCTGGAGTTCCTCTCGCCCTTCCTGTGGAGAGCGCCTCCTCTTGAGATGCGACGGGAACGCCGGGAATTCTTTCCCTACGAAACAGGGAAAGGATCCCTCATCTCGAGATAGGAGGCGGAAACGGGGCTCCCTTGGATGTGTGCGGGACCCCACGTGCTTCCTCTCGAGTGGAAACGGGTATGTCGGGGAACTTCTTGAGTTGCAGCAATGGTGTGAAGGACCCTTTGGAAGTTCCAGTGGTTAGATGTGATTGGCCTCGAGAAGCCTCAGCGTAAATGGGCCTCATCTCGGTGGAGGGCAAAACCTCCTGGATTTTCTCGAGTTGCGGCAGGTGCTCTCGACTTACGACGGGGACCTCAGAGACCCGTTCTGGTGGCCTCAGGAAAGGCCAGTCCCCATGCGAGTTCCTCGGGGGCCTCTCGGGATTCCTCTCCCGTCGATGCCGGGGCCTAAGACCTTGTGTGGAGTCGGGGCCGGAACCTGAGGATTCCTTTCCAGTGCTGACATGGATCTTGGGGTACTTCTGGAGTCTCCTCAGGGGAGTCAGTCCTCGTCTCGAATGCGGGCATGCACTTGCGCTTTCCTCCAGAGTGGTAGCAGCAGTGTCACGCAGTCCGCCACGTGGATCAAAGGATCTATGGTTTTCCCTCGAGTCTTTCCCACGAGGCTTTCCCACGAGGCTTTCCCACAGGGCTGTCCAACGTGCACACGTGGTGGGAGTCGATCCTCGGCTTGAACGTCAAGGCAGTGCAGGGAAAACAGTTTCCTCTGGAATGGACTGACACATCTGGGGGACTCTTGGAATGGTGGCACGACCCTGGAGTTCCTCTCGCCTTTCCTGTGGAGAGCGCCTCCTCTTGAGATGCGACGGGAACGCCGGGAATTCTTTCCCTACGAAACAGGGAAAGGATCCCTCATCTCGAGCTAGGAGGCGGAAACGGGGTTCCCCTGGATGTGTGCGGGACCCAGGTGCTTCCTCTCGGGTGGAGCCGGGTATGTCGGGGAACTTCTTGAGTTGCAGCAATGGTGTGAAGGAGCCTTTGGAAGTTCCAGTGGTTAGACGTGATTAGCCTCGAGAAGCCTCAGCGGAAATGGGCCTCATCTCGCCTGGAGGGCAAAACCGCCTGGATTTTCTCGAGTTGCGGCAGGTGCTCTCGACTTACGACGGGGACCTCAGGGACCCGCTCTGGTGGCCTCAGGAAAGGCCAGTCCCCATGCGAGTTCCTCGGGGGCCTCTCGGGATTCCTCTCCCGTCGATGCCGGGGCCTAAGACCTTGTGTGGAGTCGGGGCCGGAACCTGAGGATTCCTCTCCAGTGCTGACATGGATCTTGGGGTACTTCTGGAGTCTCCCCAGGGGAGTCAGTCCTCGTCTCGAATGCGGGCATGCACTTGCGCTTTCCTCCAGAGCGGTAGCAGCAGTGTCACGCAGTCCGCCGCGTGGATCAAAGGATCTATGGTTTTCCCTCGAGTCTTTCCCACGAGGCTTTCCCACGAGGCTTTCCCACAGGGCTGTCCCACGTGCACACGTGGTGGGAGTCGATCCCCGGCTTGAACGTCAAGGCAGTGCAGGGAAAACAGGTTCCTCTGGAATGGACTGACACATCTGGGGGACTCTTGGAATGGTGGCACGACCCTGGAGTTCCTCTCGCCTTTCCTGTGGAAAGCGCCTCCTCTTGAGATGCGACGGGAACGCCGGGAATTCTTTCCCTACGAAACAGGGAAAGGATCCCTCATCTCGAGCTAGGAGGCGGAAACGGGGCTCCCCTGGATGTGTGCGGGACCCACGTGCTTCCTCTCGAGTGGAGACGGGTATGTCGGGGAACTTCTTGAGTTGCAGCAAGGGTGTGAAGGACCCTTTGGAAGTTCCAGTGGTTAGACGTGATTAGCCTCGAGAAGCCTCAGCGGAAATGGGCCTCATCTCGCCTGGAGGGCAAAACCGCCTGGATTTTCTCGAGTTGCGGCAGGTGCTCTCGACTTACGACGGGGACCTCAGGGACCCGCTCTGGTGGCCTCAGGAAAGGCCAGTCCCCATGCGAGTTCCTCGGGGGCCTCTCGGGATTCCTCTCCCGTCGATGCCGGGGCCTAAGACCTTGTGTGGAGGGGGGCCGGAACCTGAGGATTCCTCTCCAGTGCTGACATGGATCTTGGGGTACTTCTGGAGTCTCCCCAGGGGAGTCAGTCCTCTTCTCGAATGCGGGCATGCACTTGCGCTTTCCTCCAGAGCGGTAGCAGCAGTGTCACGCAGTCCGCCGCGTGGATCAAAGGATCTATGGTTTTCCCTCGAGTCTTTCCCACGAGGCTTTCCCACGAGGCTTTCCCACAGGGCTGTCCCACGTGCACACATGGTGGGAGTCGATCCTCGGCTTGAACGTCAAGGCAGTGCAGGGAAAACAGGTTCCTCTGGAATGGACTGACACATCTGGGGGACTCTTGGAATGGTGGCACGACCCTGGAGTTCCTCTCGCCTTTCCTGTGGAGAGCGCCTCCTCTTGAGATGCGACGGGAACGCCGGGAATTCTTTCCCTACGAAACAGGGAAAGGATCCCTCATCTCGATCTAGGAGGCGGAAACGGGGTTCCCCTGGATGTGTGCGGGACCACACGTGCTTCCTCTCGAGTGGAGACGGGTATGTCGGGGAACTTCTTGAGTTGCAGCAATGGTGTGAAAGACCCTTTGGAAGTTCCAGTGGTTAGATGTGATTGGCCTCGAGAAGCCTCAGCGGAATTGGGCCTCATCGCGCCTGGAGGGCAAAACCTCCTGGATTTTCTCGAGTTGCGGCAGGTGCTCTCGACTTACGACGGGGACCTCAGGGACCCGCTCTGGTGGCCTCAGGAAAGGCCAGTCCCCATGCGAGTTCCTCGGGGGCCTCTCGGGATTCCTCTCCCGTCGATGCCGGGGCCTAAGACCTTGTGTGGAGTCGGGGCCGGAACCTGAGGATTCCTCTCCAGTGCTGACATGGATCTTGGGGTACTTCTGGAGTCTCCCCAGGGGAGTCAGTCCTCGTCTCGAATGCGGGCATGCACTTGCGCTTTCCTCCAGAGCGGTAGCAGCAGTGTCACGCAGTCCGCCGCGTGGATCAAAGGATGTATGATTTTCCCTCGAGTCTTTCCCACGAGGCTTTCCCACGAGGCTTTCCCACAGGGCTGTCCCACCTGCACACGTGGTGGGAGTCGATCCTCGGCTTGAACGTCAAGGCAGTGCAAGGAAAACAGGTTCCTCTGGAATGGACTGACACATCTGGGGGACTCTTGGAATGGTGGCACGACCCTGGAGTTCCTCTCGCCTTTCCTGTGGAGAGCGCCTCCTCTTGAAATGCGACGGGAACGCCGGGAATTCTTTCCCTACGAAACAGGGAAAGGATCCCTCATCTCGAGATAGGAGGCGGAAACGGGGCTCCCCTGGATGTGTGCGGGACACCACGTGCTTCCTCTCGAGTGCAGAGGGGTATGTCGGGGAACTTCTTGAGTTGCAGCAGTGGTGTGAAGGACCCTTTGGAAGTTCCAGTGGTTAGATGTGATTGGCCTCGAGAAGCCTCAGCGGAAATGGGCCTCATCGCGCCTGGAGGGCAAAACCTCCTAGATTTTCTCGAGTTGCGGCAGGTGCTCTCGACTTACGACGGGGACCTCAGGGACCCGCTCTGGTGGCCTCAGGAAAGGCCAGTCCCCTTGCGAGTTCCTCGGGGGCCTCTCGGGATTCCTCTCCCGTCGATGCCGGGGCCTAAGACCTTGTGTGGAGTCGGGGCCGGAACCTGAGGATTCCTCTCCAGTGCTGACATGGATCTTGGGGTACTTCTGGAGTCTCCCCAGGGGAGTCAGTCCTCGTCTCGAATGCGGGCATGCACTTGCGCTTTCCTCCAGAGCGGTAGCAGCAGTGTCACGCAGTCCGCCGCGTGGATCAAAGGATCTATGGTTTTCCCTCGAGTCTTTCCCACGAGGCTTTCCCCGAGGCTTTCCCACAGGGCTGTCCCACGTGCACACGTGGTGGGAGTCAATCCTTGGCTTGAACGTCAAGGCAGTGCAGGGAAAACAGGTTCCTCTGGAATGGACTGACACATCTGGGGGACTCTTGGAATGGTGGCACGACCCTGGAGTTCCTCTCGCCTTTCCTGTGGAGAGCGCCTCCTCTTGAGATGCGACAGGAACGCCGGGAATTCTTTCCCTACGAAACAGGGAAAGGATCCCTCATCTCGAGCTAGGAGGCGGAAACGGGGCTCCCCTGGATGTGTGCGGAACACCACGTGCTTCCTCTCGAGTGGAGACGGGTATCTCGGGGAACTTCTTGAGTTGCAGCAAGGGTGTGAAGGACCCTTTGGAAGTTCCAGTGGTTAGATGTGATTGGCCTCGAGAAGCCTCAGCGGAAATGGGCCTCATCTCGCCTGGAGGGCAAAACCTACTGGATTTTGTCGAGTTGCGGCAGGTGCTCTCGACTTACGACGGGGACCTCAGGGACCCGCTCTGGTGGCCTCAGGAAAGGCCAGTCCCCATGCGAGTTCCTCGGGGGCCTCTCGGGATTCCTCTCCCGTCGATGCCGGGGCCTAAGACCTTGTGTGGAGTCGGGGCCGGAACCTGAGGATTCCTCTCCAGTGCTGACATGGATCTTGGGGTACTTCTGGAGTCTCCCCAGGGGAGTCAGTCCTTGTCTCGAATGCGGGCATGCATTTGCGCTTTCCTCCAGAGCGGTAGCAGCAGTGTCACGCAGTCCACCGCGTGGATCAAAGGATCTATGGTTTTCCCTCGAGTCTTTCCCACGAGGCTTTCCCACGAGGCTTTCCCACAGGGCTGTCCCACGTGCACACGTTGTGGGAGTCGATCCTCGGCTTGAACGTCAAGGCAGTGCAGGGAAAACAGGTTCCTCTGGAATGGACTGACACATCTGGGGGACTCTTGGAATGGTGGCACGACCCTGCAGTTCCTCTCGCCTTTCCTGTGGAGAGCGCCTCCTCTTGATATGCGACGGGAACGCCGGGAATTCTTTCCCTACGAAACAGGGAAAGGATCCCTCATCTCGAGCTAGGAGGCGGAAACGGGTCACCCCTGGATGTGTGCGGGACCCCACGTGCTTCCTCTCGAGTGGAGACGGGTATGTCGGGGAACTTCTTGAGTTGCAGCAAGGGTGTGAAGGACCCTTTGGAAGTTCCTGTGGTTAGATGTGATTGGCCTCGAAAAGCCTCAGCGGAAATGGGCCTCATCTCGCCTGGAGGGCAAAACCTCCTGGATTTTCTCGAGTTGCGGCAGGTGCTCTCGACTTACGACGGGGACCTCAGGGACCCGCTCTGGTGGCCTCAGGAAAGGCCAGTCCCCATGCGAGTTCCTCGGGGGCGTCTCGGTATTCCTCTCCCGTCGATGCCGGGGCCTAAGACCTTGTGTGGAGTCGGGGCCGGAACCTGAGGATTCCTCTCCAGTGCTGACATGGATCTTGTGGTACTTCTGGAGTCTCCCCAGGGGAGTCAGTCCTCGTCTCGAATGCGGGCATGCACTTGCGCTTTCCTCCAGAGCGGTAGCAGCAGTGTCACGCAGTCCACCGCGTTGATCAAAGGATCTATGGTTTTCCCTCCAGTCTTTCCCACGAGGCTTTCCCACGAGCCTTTCCCACAGGGCTGTCCCACGTGCACACGTGGTGGGAGTTCATCCTCGGCTTGAACGTCAAGGCAGTGCAGGGAAAACAGGTTCCTCTGGAAAGGACTGACACATCTGGGGGACTCTTGGAATGGTGGCACGACCCTGGAGTTCCTCTCGCCTTTCGTGTGGAGAGCGCCTCCTCTTGAGATGCGACGGGAACGCCGGGAATTCTTTCCCTACGAAACAGGGAAAGGATCCCTCATCTCGAGCTAGGAGGCGGAAACGGGGCTACCCTGCATGTGTGAGGGACCCCACGTGCTTCCTCTCGAGTGGAGACGGGTATGTCGGGGAACTTCTTGAGTTGCAGCAAGGGTGTGAAGGACCCTTTGGAAGTTCCAGTGGTTAGATGTGATTGGCCTCGAGAAGCCTAAGCGGAAATGGGCCTCATCTCGCCTGGAGGGCAAAACCTCCTGGATTTTCTCGAGTTGCGGCAGGTGCTCTCGACTTACGACGGGGACCTCAGGGACCCGCTCTGGTGGCCTCAGGAAAGGCCAGTCCCCATGCGAGTTCCTCGGGGGCCTCTCGGGATTCCTCTCCCGGCGATGCCGGGGTCTAAGACCTTGTGTGGAGTCGGGGCCGGAACCTGAGGATTCCTCTCCAGTGCTGACATGGATCTTGGGGTACTTCTGGAGTCTCCCCAGGGGAGTCAGTCCTCGTCTCGAATGCGGGCATGCACTTGCGCTTTCCTCCAGAGCGGTAGCAGCTGTGTCACCCAGTCCGCCGGGTGGATCAAAGGATCTATGGTTTTCCCTCGAGTCTTTCCCACGAGGCTTTCCCACGAGGCTTTCCCACAGGGCTGTCCCACGTGCACACGTGGTGGGAGTCGATCCTCGGCTTGAACGTCAAGGCAGTGCAGGGAAAACAGATTCCTCTGGAATGGACTGACACATCTGGGGGACTCTTGGAATGGTGGCACGACCCTGGAGTTCCTCTCGCCTTTCCTGTGGAAGCGCCTCCTCTTGAGATGCGACGGGAACGCCGGGAATTCTTTCCCTACGAAACAGGGAAAGGATCCCTCATCTCGAGCTAGGAGGCGGAAACGGGGCTCCCCTGGATGTGTGAGGGACACCACGTGCTTCCTCTCAAGTGCAGACGGGTATGTCGGGGAACTTCTTGAGTTGCAGCAAGGGTGTGAAGGACCCTTTGGAAGTTCCAGTGGTTAGATGTGATTGGCCTCGAGAAGCCTCAGCGGAAATGGGCCTCATCTCGCCTGGAGGGCAAAACCTCCTGGATTTTCTCGAGTTGCGGCAGGTGCTCTCGACTTACGACGGGGACCTCAGGGACCCGCTCTGGTGGCCTCAGGAAAGGCCAGTCCCCATGCGAGTTCCTCGGGGGCGTCTCGGGATTCCTCTCCCGTCGATGCCGGGGCCTAAGGCCTTGTGTGGAGTCGGGGCCGGAACCTGAGGATTCCTCTCCAGTGCTGACATGGATCTTGGGGTACTTCTGGAGTCTCCCCAGGGGAGTCAGTCCTCGTCTCGAATGCGGGCATGCACTTGCGCTTTCCTCCAGAGCGGTAGGAGCAGTGTCACGAAGTCCGCCGCGTGGATCAAAGGATCTATGGTTTTCCCTCGAGTCTTTCCCACGAGGCTTTCCCACGAGGCTTTCCCACAGGGCTGTCCCACGTGCACACGTGGTGGGAGTCGATCCTCGGCTTGAACGTCAAGGCAGTGCAGGGAAAACAGGTTCCTCTGGAATGGACTGACACATCTGGGGGACTCTTGGAATGGTGGCACGACCCTGGAGTTCCTCTCGCCTTTCCTGTGGAGAGCGCCTCCTCTTGAGATGCGACGGGAACGCCGGGAATTCTTTCCCTACGAAACAGGGAAAGGATCCCTCATCTCGAGCTAGGAGGCGGAAACGGGGCTCCCCTGGATGTGTGCGGGACACCTCGTGCTTCCTCTCGAGTGGAGACGGGTATGTCGGGGAACTTCTTGAGTTGCAGCAAGGGTGTGAAGGACCCTTTGGAAGTTCCAGTGGTTAGATGTGATTGGCCTCGAGAAGCCTCAGCGGAAATGGGCCTCATCTCGCCTGGAGGGCAAAACCTACTGGATTTTCACGAGTTGCGGCAGGTGCTCTCGACTTACGACGGGGACCTCAGGGACCCGCTCTGGTGGCCTCAGGAAAGGCCAGTCCCCATGCGAGTTCCTCGGGGGCCTCTCGGGATTCCTCTCCCGTCGATGCCGGGGCCTAAGACCTTGTGTGGAGTCGGGGCCGGAACCTGAGGATTCCTCTCCAGTGCTGACATGGATCTTGGGGTACTTCTGGAGTCTCCCCAGGGGAGTCAGTCCTCGTCTCGAATGCGGGCATGCACTTGCGCTTTCCTCCAGAGCGGTAGCAGCAGTGTCACGCAGTCCGCCGCGTGGATCAAAGGATCTATGGTTTTCCCTCGAGTCTTTCCCACGAGGCTTTCCCACGAGGCTTTCACACACGGCTGTCCCACGTGCACACGTGGTGGGTTCGATCATCGGCTTGAACGTCAAGGCAGTGCAGGGAAAACAGGTTCCTCTGGAATGGACTGACACATCTGGGGGACTCTTGGAATGGTGGCACGACCCTGGAGTTCCTCTCGCCTTTCCTGTGGAAGCGCCTCCTCTTGAGATGCGACGGGAACGCCGGGAATTCTTTCCCTACGAAACAGGGAAAGGATCCCTCATCTCGAGCTAGGAGGCGGAAACGGGGCTCCCCTGGATGTGTGCGGGACACCTCGTGCTTCCTCTCGAGTGGAGACGGGTATGTCGGGGAACTTCTTGAGTTGCAGCAAGGGTGTGAAGGACCCTTTGGAAGTTCCAGTGGTTAGATGTGATTGGCCTCGAGAAGCCTAAGCGGAAATGGGCCTCATCTCGCCTGGAGGGCAAAACCTCCTGGATTTTCTCGAGTTGCAGCAGGTCCTCTCGACTTACGACGGGGACCTCAGGGACCCGCTCTGGTGGCCTCAGGAAAGGCCAGTCCCCATGCGAGTTCCTCGGGGGCGTCTCGGGATTCCTCTCCCGTCAATGCCGGGGCCTAAGACCTTGTGTGGAGTCGGGGCCGGAACCTGAGGATTCCTCTCCAGTGCTGACATGGATCTTGGGGTACTTCTGGAGTCTCCCCAGGGGAGTCAGTCCTCGTCTCGAATGCGGGCATGCACTTGCGCTTTCCTCCAGAGCGGTAGCAGCAGTGTCACGCAGTCTGCCGCGTGGATCAAAGGATCTATGGTTTTCCCTCGAGTCTTTCCCACGAGGCTTTCCCACGAGGCTTTCCCACAGGGCTGTCCCACGTGCACACGTGGTGGGAGTGGATCCTCGGCTTGAACGTCAAGGCAGTGCAGGGAAAACAGGTTCCTCTGGAATGGACTGACACATCTGGGGGACTCTTGGAATGGTGGCACGACCCTGGAGTTCCTCTCGCCTTTCCTGTGGAGAGCGCCTCCTCTTGAGATGCGACGGGAACGCCGGGAATTCTTTCCCTACGAAACAGGGAATCGATCCCTCATCTCGAGCTAGGAGGCGGAAACGGGGCTCCCCTGGATGTGTGCGGGACACCTCGTGCTTCCTCCCGAGTGGAGACGGGTATGTCGGGGAACTTCTTGAGTTGCAGCAAGGGTGTGAAGGACCCTTTGGAAGTTCCAGTGGTTAGATGTGATTGGCCTCGAGAAGCCTCAGCGGAAATGGGCCTCATCTCGCCTGGAGGGCAAAACCTCCTGGATTTTCTCGAGTTGCTGCAGGTGCTCTCGACTTACGACGGGAACCTCAGTTACCCGCTCTGGTGGCCTCAGGAAAGGCCAGTCCCCATGCGAGTTCCTCGGGGGCCTCTCGGGATTCCTCTCCCGTCGATGCCGGGGCCTAAGACCTTGTGTGGAGTCGGGGCCGGAACCTGAGGATTCCTCTCCAGTGCTGACATGGATCTTGGGGTACTTCTGGAGTCTCCCCAGGGGAGTCAGTCCTCGTCTCGAATGCGGGCATGCACTTGCGCTTTCCTCCAGAGCGGTAGCAGCAGTGTCACGCAGTCCACCGCGTGGATCAAAGGATCTATGGTTTTCCCTCGAGTCTTTCCCACGAGGCTTTCCCACGAGGCTTTCCCACAGGGCTGTCCCACGTGCACACGTGGTGAGAGTCGATCCTCGGCTTGAACGTCAAGGCAGTGCAGGGAAAACAGGTTCCTCTGGAATGGACTGACACATCTGGGGGACTCTTGGAATGGTGGCACGACCCTGGAGTTCCTCTCGCCTTTCCTGTGGAGAGCGCCTCCTCTTGAGATGCGACGGGAACGCCGGGAATTCTTTCCCTACGAAACAGGGAATCGATCCCTCATCTCGAGCTAGGAGGCGGAAACGGGGCTCCCCTGGATGTGTGCGGGACACCTCGTGCTTCCTCCCGAGTGGAGACGGGTATGTCGGGGAACTTCTTGAGTTGCAGCAAGGGTGTGAAGGACCCCTTGGAAGTTCCAGTGGTTAGATGTGATTGGCCTCGAGAAGCCTCAGCGGAAATGGGCCTCATCTCGCCTGGAGGGCAAAACCTCCTGGATTTTCTCGAGTTGCGGCAGGTGCTCTCGACTTACGACGGGGACCTGAGGGACCCGCTCTGGTGGCCTCAGGAAAGGCCAGTCCCCATGCGAGTTCCTCGGGGGCGTCTCGGGATTCCTCTCCCGTCGATGCCGGGGCCTAAGACCTTGTGTGGAGTCGGGGCCGGAACCTGAGGATTCCTCTCCAGTGCTGACATGGATCTTGGGGTACTTCTGGAGTCTCCCCAGGGGAGTCAGTCCTCGTCTCGAATGCGGGCATGCACTTGCGCTTTCCTCCAGAGCGGTAGGAGCAGTGTCACGAAGTCCGCCGCGTGGATCAAAGGATCTATGGTTTTCCCTCGAGTCTTTCCCACGAGGCTTTCCCACGAGGCTTTCCCACAGGGCTGTCCCACGTGCACACGTGGTGGGAGTCGATCCTCGGCTTGAACGTCAAGGCAGTGCAGGGAAAACAGGTTCCTCTGGAATGGACTGACACATCTGGGGGACTCTTGGAATGGTGGCACGACCCTGGAGTTCCTCTCGCCTTTCCTGTGGAGAGCGCCTCCTCTTGAGATGCGACGGGAACGCCGGGAATTCTTTCCCTACGAAACAGGGAAAGGATCCCTCATCTCGAGCTAGGAGGCGGAAACGGGGCTCCCCTGGATGTGTGCGGGACACCTCGTGCTTCCTCTCGAGTGGAGACGGGTATGTCGGGGAACTTCTTGAGTTGCAGCAAGGGTGTGAAGGACCCTTTGGAAGTTCCAGTGGTTAGATGTGATTGGCCTCGAGAAGCCTCAGCGGAAATGGGCCTCATCTCGCCTGGAGGGCAAAACCTACTGGATTTTCACGAGTTGCGGCAGGTGCTCTCGACTTACGACGGGGACCTCAGGGACCCGCTCTGGTGGCCTCAGGAAAGGCCAGTCCCCATGCGAGTTCCTCGGGGGCCTCTCGGGATTCCTCTCCCGTCGATGCCGGGGCCTAAGACCTTGTGTGGAGTCGGGGCCGGAACCTGAGGATTCCTCTCCAGTGCTGACATGGATCTTGGGGTACTTCTGGAGTCTCCCCAGGGGAGTCAGTCCTCGTCTCGAATGCGGGCATGCACTTGCGCTTTCCTCCAGAGCGGTAGCAGCAGTGTCACGCAGTCCGCCGCGTGGATCAAAGGATCTATGGTTTTCCCTCGAGTCTTTCCCACGAGGCTTTCCCACGAGGCTTTCACACACGGCTGTCCCACGTGCACACGTGGTGGGAGTCGATCATCGGCTTGAACGTCAAGGCAGTGCAGGGAAAACAGGTTCCTCTGGAATGGACTGACACATCTGGGGGACTCTTGGAATGGTGGCACGACCCTGGAGTTCCTCTCGCCTTTCCTGTGGAAGCGCCTCCTCTTGAGATGCGACGGGAACGCCGGGAATTCTTTCCCTACGAAACAGGGAAAGGATCCCTCATCTCGAGCTAGGAGGCGGAAACGGGGCTCCCCTGGATGTGTGCGGGACACCTCGTGCTTCCTCTCGAGTGGAGACGGGTATGTCGGGGAACTTCTTGAGTTGCAGCAAGGGTGTGAAGGACCCTTTGGAAGTTCCAGTGGTTAGATGTGATTGGCCTCGAGAAGCCTAAGCGGAAATGGGCCTCATCTCGCCTGGAGGGCAAAACCTCCTGGATTTTCTCGAGTTGCCGCAGGTGCTCTCGACTTACGACGGGGACCTCAGGGACCCGCTCTGGTGGCCTCAGGAAAGGCCAGTCCCCATGCGAGTTCCTCGGGGGCGTCTCGGGATTCCTCTCCCGTCAATGCCGGGGCCTAAGACCTTGTGTGGAGTCGGGGCCGGAACCTGAGGATTCCTCTCCAGTGCTGACATGGATCTTGGGGTACTTCTGGAGTCTCCCCAGGGGAGTCAGTCCTCGTCTCGAATGCGGGCATGCACTTGCGCTTTCCTCCAGAGCGGTAGCAGCAGTGTCACGCAGTCCGCCGCGTGGATCAAAGGATCTATGGTTTTCCCTCGAGTCTTTCCCACGAGGCTTTCCCACGAGGCTTTCCCACAGGGCTGTCCCACGTGCACACGTGGTGGGAGTGGATCCTCGGCTTGAACGTCAAGGCAGTGCAGGGAAAACAGGTTCCTCTGGAATGGACTGACACATCTGGGGGACTCTTGGAATGGTGGCACGACCCTGGAGTTCCTCTCGCCTTTCCTGTGGAGAGCGCCTCCTCTTGAGATGCGACGGGAACGCCGGGAATTCTTTCCCTACGAAACAGGGAATCGATCCCTCATCTCGAGCTAGGAGGCGGAAACGGGGCTCCCCTGGATGTGTGCGGGACACCTCGTGCTTCCTCCCGAGTGGAGACGGGTATGTCGGGGAACTTCTTGAGTTGCAGCAAGGGTGTGAAGGACCCTTTGGAAGTTCCAGTGGTTAGATGTGATTGGCCTCGAGAAGCCTCAGCGGAAATGGGCCTCATCTCGCCTGGAGGGCAAAACCTCCTGGATTTTCTCGAGTTGCGGCAGGTGCTCTCGACTTACGACGGGAACCTCAGTTACCCGCTCTGGTGGCCTCAGGAAAGGCCAGTCCCCATGCGAGTTCCTCGGGGGCCTCTCGGGATTCCTCTCCCGTCGATGCCGGGGCCTAAGACCTTGTGTGGAGTCGGGGCCGGAACCTGAGGATTCCTCTCCAGTGCTGACATGGATCTTGGGGTACTTCTGGAGTCTCCCCAGGGGAGTCAGTCCTCGTCTCGAATGCGGGCATGCACTTGCGATTTCCTCCAGAGCGGTAGCAGCAGTGTCACGCAGTCCGCCGCGTGGATCAAAGGATCTATGGTTTTCCCTCCAGTCTTTCCCACGAGGCTTTCCCACGAGGCTTTCCCACAGGGCTGTCCCACGTGCACACGGGGTGGGAGTGGATCCTCGGCTTGAACGTCAAGGCAGTGCAGGGAAAACAGTTTCCTCTGGAATGGACTGACACTTCTCGGGGACTCTTGGAATGGTGTCACGACCCTGGAGTTCCTCTCGCCTTTCCTGTGGAGAGCGCCTCCTCTTGAGATGCGACGGGAACGCCGGGAATTCTTTCCCTACGAAACAGGGAATCGATCCCTCATCTCGAGCTAGGAGGCGGAAACGGGGCTCCCCTGGATGTGTGCGGGACACCTCGTGCTTCCTCTCGAGTGGAGACGGGTATGTCGGGGAACTTCTTGAGTTGCAGCAAGGGTGTGAAGGACCCTTTGGAAGTTCCAGTGGTTAGATGTGATTGGCCTCGAGAAGCCTCAGCGGAAATGGGCCTCATCTCGAATGGAGGGCAAAACCTCCTGGATTTTCTCGAGTTGCGGCAGGTGATCTCGACTTACGACGGGGACCTCAGGGACCCGCTCTGCTGGCCTCAGGAAAGGCCAGTCCCCATGCGAGTTCCTCGGGGGCCTCTCGGGATTCCTCTCCCGTCGATGCCGGGGCCTAAGACCTTGTGTGGAGTCGGGGCCGGAACCTGAGGATTCCTCTCCAGTGCTGACATGGATCTTGGGGTACTTCTGGAGTCTCCCCAGGGGAGTCAGTCCTCGTCTCGAATGCGGGCATGCACTTGCGCTTTCCTCCAGAGCGGTAGCAGCAGTGTCACGCAGTCCACCGCGTGGATCAAAGGATCTATGGTTTTCCCTCGAGTCTTTCCCACGAGGCTTTCCCACGAGGCTTTCCCACAGGGCTGTCCCACGTGCACACGTGGTGAGAGTCGATCCTCGGCTTGAACGTCAAGGCAGTGCAGGGAAAACAGGCTCCTCTGGAATGGACTGACACATCTGGGGGACTCTTGGAATGGTGGCACGACCCTGGAGTTCCTCTCGCCTTTCCTGTGGAGAGCGCCTCCTCTTGAGATGCGACGGGAACGCCGGGAATTCTTTCCCTACGAAACAGGGAATCGATCCCTCATCTCGAGCTAGGAGGCGGAAACGGGGCTCCCCTGGATGTGTGCGGGACACCTCGTGCTTCCTCCCGAGTGGAGACGGGTATGTCGGGGAACTTCTTGAGTTGCAGCAAGGGTGTGAAGGACCCTTTGGAAGTTCCAGTGGTTAGATGTGATTGGCCTCGAGAAGCCTCAGCGGAAATGGGCCTCATCTCGCCTGGAGGGCAAAACCTCCTGGATTTTGTCGAGTTGCGGCAGGTGCTCTCGACTTACGACGGGGACCTCAGGGACCCGCTCTGGTGGCCTCAGGAAAGGCCAGTCCCCATGCGAGTTCCTCGGGGGCCTCTCGGGATTCCTCTCCCGTCGATGCCGGGGCCTAAGACCTTGTGTGGAGTCGGGGCCGGAACCTGAGGATTCCTCTCCAGTGCTGACATGGATCTTGGGGTACTTCTGGAGTCTCCCCAGGGGAGTCAGTCCTCGTCTCGAATGCGGGCATGCACTTGCGCTTTCCTCCAGAGCGGTAGCAGCAGTGTCACGCAGTCCGCCGCGTGGATCAAAGGATCTATGGTTTTCCCTCGAGTCTTTCCCACGAGGCTTTCCCACGAGGCTTTCCCACAGGGCTGTCCCACGTGCACACGTGGTGGGAGTTGATCCTCGGCTTGAACGTCAAGGCAGTGCAGGGAAAACAGGTTCCTCTGGAAAGGACTGACACATCTGGGGGACTCTTGGAATGGTGGCACGACCCTGGAGTTCCTCTCGCCTTTCGTGTGGAGAGCGCCTCCTCTTGAGATGCGACGGGAACGCCGGGAATTCTTTCCCTACGAAACAGGGAAAGGATCCCTCATCTCGAGCTAGGAGGCGGAAACGGGGCTACCCTGCATGTGTGAGGGACCCCACGTGCTTCCTCTCGAGTGGAGACGGGTATGTCGGGGAACTTCTTGAGTTGCAGCAAGGGTGTGAAGGACCCTTTGGAAGTTCCAGTGGTTAGATGTGATTGGCCTCGAGAAGCCTAAGCGGAAATGGGCCTCATCTCGCCTGGAGGGCAAAACCTCCTGGATTTTCTCGAGTTGCGGCAGGTGCTCTCGACTTACGACGGGGACCTCAGGGACCCGCTCTGGTGGCCTCAGGAAAGGCCAGTCCCCATGCGAGTTCCTCGGGGGCCTCTCGGGATTCCTCTCCCGTCGATGCCGGGGTCTAAGACCTTGTGTGGAGTCGGGGCCGGAACCTGAGGATTCCTCTCCAGTGCTGACATGGATCTTGGGGTACTTCTGGAGTCTCCCCAGGGGAGTCAGTCCTCGTCTCGAATGCGGGCATGCACTTGCGCTTTCCTCCAGAGCGGTAGCAGCTGTGTCACGCAGTCCGCCGGGTGGATCAAAGGATCTATGGTTTTCCCTCGAGTCTTTCCCACGAGGCTTTCCCACGAGGCTTTCCCACAGGGCTGTCCCACGTGCACACGTGGTGGGAGTCGATCCTCGGCTTGAACGTCAAGGCAGTGCAGGGAAAACAGATTCCTCTGGAATGGACTGACACATCTGGGGGACTCTTGGAATGGTGGCACGACCCTGGAGTTCCTCTCGCCTTTCCTGTGGAAGCGCCTCCTCTTGAGATGCGACGGGAACGCCGGGAATTCTTTCCCTACGAAACAGGGAAAGGATCCCTCATCTCGAGCTAGGAGGCGGAAACGGGGCTCCCCTGGATGTGTGCGGGACACCACGTGCTTCCTCTCAAGTGCAGACGGGTATGTCGGGGAACTTCTTGAGTTGCAGCAAGGGTGTGAAGGACCCTTTGGAAGTTCCAGTGGTTAGATGTGATTGGCCTCGAGAAGCCTCAGCGGAAATGGGCCTCATCTCGCCTGGAGGGCAAAACCTCCTGGATTTTCTCGAGTTGCGGCAGGTGCTCTCGACTTACGACGGGGACCTCAGGGACCCGCTCTGGTGGCCTCAGGAAAGGCCAGTCCCCATGCGAGTTCCTCGGGGGCGTCTCGGGATTCCTCTCCCGTCGATGCCGGGGCCTAAGACCTTGTGTGGAGTCGGGGCCGGAACCTGAGGATTCCTCTCCAGTGCTGACATGGATCTTGGGGTACTTCTGGAGTCTCCCCAGGGGAGTCAGTCCTCGTCTCGAATGCGGGCATGCACTTGCGCTTTCCTCCAGAGCGGTAGCAGCAGTGTCACGCAGTCCGCCGCGTGGATCAAAGGATCTATGGTTTTCCCTCGAGTCTTTCCCACGAGGCTTTCCCACGAGGCTTTCCCACAGGGCTGTCCCACGTGCACACGTGGTGGGAGTCGATCCTCGGCTTGAACGTCAAGGCAGTGCAGGGAAAAGAGGTTCCTCTGGAATGGACTGACACATCTGGGGGACTCTTGGAATGGTGGCACGACCCTGGAGTTCCTCTCGCCTTTCCTGTGGAGAGCGCCTCCTCTTGAGATGCGACGGGAACGCCGGGAATTCTTTCCCTACGAAACAGGGAATCGATCCCTCATCTCGAGCTAGGAGGCGGAAACGGGGCTCCCCTGGATGTGTGCGGGACACCTCGTGCTTCCTCTCGAGTGGAGACGGGTATGTCGGGGAACTTCTTGAGTTGCAGCAAGGGTGTGAAGGACCCTTTGGAAGTTCCAGTGGTTAGATGTGATTGGCCTCGAGAAGCCTCAGCGGAAATGGGCCTCATCTCGAATGGAGGGCAAAACCTCCTGGATTTTCTCGAGTTGCGGCAGGTGATCTCGACTTACGACGGGGACCTCAGGGACCCGCTCTGCTGGCCTCAGGAAAGGCCAGTCCCCATGCGAGTTCCTCGGGGGCCTCTCGGGATTCCTCTCCCGTCGATGCCGGGGCCTAAGACCTTGTGTGGAGTCGGGGCCGGAACCTGAGGATTCCTCTCCAGTGCTGACATGGATCTTGGGGTACTTCTGGAGTCTCCCCAGGGGAGTCAGTCCTCGTCTCGAATGCGGGCATGCACTTGCGCTTTCCTCCAGAGCGGTAGCAGCAGTGTCACGCAGTCCACCGCGTGGATCAAAGGATCTATGGTTTTCCCTCGAGTCTTTCCCACGAGGCTTTCCCACGAGGCTTTCCCACAGGGCTGTCCCACGTGCACACGTGGTGAGAGTCGATCCTCGGCTTGAACGTCAAGGCAGTGCAGGGAAAACAGGTTCCTCTGGAATGGACTGACACATCTGGGGGACTCTTGGAATGGTGGCACGACCCTGGAGTTCCTCTCGCCTTTCCTGTGGAGAGCGCCTCCTCTTGAGATGCGACGGGAACGCCGGGAATTCTTTCCCTACGAAACAGGGAATCGATCCCTCATCTCGAGCTAGGAGGCGGAAACGGGGCTCCCCTGGATGTGTGCGGGACACCTCGTGCTTCCTCCCGAGTGGAGACGGGTATGTCGGGGAACTTCTTGAGTTGCAGCAAGGGTGTGAAGGACCCTTTGGAAGTTCCAGTGGTTAGATGTGATTGGCCTCGAGAAGCCTCAGCGGAAATGGGCCTCATCTCGCCTGGAGGGCAAAACCTCCTGGATTTTGTCGAGTTGCGGCAGGTGCTCTCGACTTACGACGGGGACCTCAGGGACCCGCTCTGGTGGCCTCAGGAAAGGCCAGTCCCCATGCGAGTTCCTCGGGGGCCTCTCGGGATTCCTCTCCCGTCGATGCCGGGGCCTAAGACCTTGTGTGGAGTCGGGGCCGGAACCTGAGGATTCCTCTCCAGTGCTGACATGGATCTTGGGGTACTTCTGGAGTCTCCCCAGGGGAGTCAGTCCTCGTCTCGAATGCGGGCATGCACTTGCGCTTTCCTCCAGAGCGGTAGCAGCAGTGTCACTCAGTCCGCCGCATGGATCAAAGGATCTATGGTTTTCCCTCGAGTCTTTCCCACGAGGCTTTCCCACGAGGCTTTCCCACACGGCTGTCCCACGTGCACACGTGGTGGGAGTTGATCCTCGGCTTGAACGTCAAGGCAGTGCAGGGAAAACAGGTTCCTCTGGAAAGGACTGACACATCTGGGGGACTCTTGGAATGGTGGCACGACCCTGGAGTTCCTCTCGCCTTTCGTGTGGAGAGCGCCTCCTCTTGAGATGCGACGGGAACGCCGGGAATTCTTTCCCTACGAAACAGGGAAAGGATCCCTCATCTCGAGCTAGGAGGCGGAAACAGGGCTACCCTGCATGTGTGAGGGACCCCACGTGCTTCCTCTCGAGTGGAGACGGGTATGTCGGGGAACTTCTTGAGTTGCAGCAAGGGTGTGAAGGACCCTTTGGAAGTTCCAGTGGTTAGATGTGATTGGCCTCGAGAAGCCTAAGCGGAAATGGGCCTCATCTCGCCTGGAGGGCAAAACCTCCTGGATTTTCTCGAGTTGCGGCAGGTGCTCTCGACTTACGACGGGGACCTCAGGGACCCGCTCTGGTGGCCTCAGGAAAGGCCAGTCCCCATGCGAGTTCCTCGGGGGCCTCTCGGGATTCCTCTCCCGTCGATGCCGGGGTCTAAGACCTTGTGTGGAGTCGGGGCCGGAACCTGAGGATTCCTCTCCAGTGCTGACATGGATCTTGGGGTACTTCTGGAGTCTCCCCAGGGGAGTCAGTCCTCGTCTCGAATGCGGGCATGCACTTGCGCTTTCCTCCAGAGCGGTAGCAGCTGTGTCACGCAGTCCGCCGGGTGGATCAAAGGATCTATGGTTTTCCCTCGAGTCTTTCCCACGAGGCTTTCCCACGAGGCTTTCCCACAGGGCTGTCCCACGTGCACACGTGGTGGGAGTCGATCCTCGGCTTGAACGTCAAGGCAGTGCAGGGAAAACAGGTTCCTCTGGAATGGACTGACACATCTGGGGGACTCTTGGAATGGTGGCACGACCCTGGAGTTCCTCTCGCCTTTCCTGTGGAAGCGCCTCCTCTTGAGATGCGACGGGAACGCCGGGAATTCTTTCCCTACGAAACAGGGAAAGGATCCCTCATCTCGAGCTAGGAGGCGGAAACGGGGCTCCCCTGGATGTGTGCGGGACACCACGTGCTTCCTCTCAAGTGCAGACGGGTATGTCGGGGAACTTCTTGAGTTGCAGCAAGGGTGTGAAGGACCCTTTGGAAGTTCCAGTGGTTAGATGTGATTGGCCTCGAGAAGCCTCAGCGGAAATGGGCCTCATCTCGCCTGGAGGGCAAAACCTCCTGGATTTTCTCGAGTTGCGGCAGGTGCTCTCGACTTACGACGGGGACCTCAGGGACCCGCTCTGGTGGCCTCAGGAAAGGCCAGTCCCCATGCGAGTTCCTCGGGGGCGTCTCGGGATTCCTCTCCCGTCGATGCCGGGGCCTAAGACCTTGTGTGGAGTCGGGGCCGGAACCTGAGGATTCCTCTCCAGTGCTGACATGGATCTTGGGGTACTTCTGGAGTCTCCCCAGGGGAGTCAGTCCTCGTCTCGAATGCGGGCATGCACTTGCGCTTTCCTCCAGAGCGGTAGCAGCAGTGTCACGCAGTCCGCCGCGTGGATCAAAGGATCTATGGTTTTCCCTCGAGTCTTTCCCACGAGGCTTTCCCACGAGGCTTTCCCACAGGGCTGTCCCACGTGCACACGTGGTGGGAGTCGATCCTCGGCTTGAACGTCAAGGCAGTGCAGGGAAAAGAGGTTCCTCTTGAATGGACTGACACATCTGGGGGACTCTTGGAATGGTGGCACGACCCTGGAGTTCCTCTCGCCTTTCCTGTGGAGAGCGCCTCCTCTTGAGATGCGACGGGAACGCCGGGAATTCTTTCCCTACGAAACAGGGAATCGATCCCTCATCTCGAGCTAGGAGGCGGAAACGGGGCTCCCCTGGATGTGTGCGGGACACCTCGTGCTTCCTCTCGAGTGGAGACGGGTATGTCGGGGAACTTCTTGAGTTGCAGCAAGGGTGTGAAGGACCCTTTGGAAGTTCCAGTGGTTAGATGTGATTGGCCTCGAGAAGCCTCAGCGGAAATGGGCCTCATCTCGAATGGAGGGCAAAACCTCCTGGATTTTCTCGAGTTGCGGCAGGTGATCTCGACTTACGACGGGGACCTCAGGGACCCGCTCTGCTGGCCTCAGGAAAGGCCAGTCCCCATGCGAGTTCCTCGGGGGCCTCTCGGGATTCCTCTCCCGTCGATGCCGGGGCCTAAGACCTTGTGTGGAGTCGGGGCCGGAACCTGAGGATTCCTCTCCAGTGCTGACATGGATCTTGGGGTACTTCTGGAGTCTCCCCAGGGGAGTCAGTCCTCGTCTCGAATGCGGGCATGCACTTGCGCTTTCCTCCAGAGCGGTAGCAGCAGTGTCACGCAGTCCACCGCGTGGATCAAAGGATCTATGGTTTTCCCTCGAGTCTTTCCCACGAGGCTTTCCCACGAGGCTTTCCCACAGGGCTGTCCCACGTGCACACGTGGTGAGAGTCGATCCTCGGCTTGAACGTCAAGGCAGTGCAGGGAAAACAGGTTCCTCTGGAATGGACTGACACATCTGGGGGACTCTTGGAATGGTGTCATGACCCTGGAGTTCCTCTCGCCTTTCCTGTGGAGAGCGCCTCCTCTTGAGATGCGACGGGAACGCCGGGAATTCTTTCCCTACGAAACAGGGAAAGGATCCCTCATCTCGAGCTAGGAGGCGGAAACGGGGCTACCCTGGATGTGTGCGGGACCCCACGTGCGTCCTCTCGAGTGGAGACGGGTATGTCGGGGAACTTCTTGAGTTGCAGCAATGGTGTGAAGGACCCTTTGGAAGTTCCAGTGGTTAGATGTGATTGGCCTCGAGAAGCCTCAGCGGAAATGGGCCTCATCTCGCCTGGAGGGCAAAACCTCCTGGATTTTGTCGAGTTGCGGCAGGTGCTCTCGACTTACGACGGGGACCTCAGGGACCCGCTCTGGTGGCCTCAGGAAAGGCCAGTCCCCATGCGAGTTCCTCGGGGGCCTCTCGGGATTCCTCTGCCGTCGATGCCGGGGCCTAAGACCTTGTGTGGAGTCGGGGCCGGAACCTGAGGATTCCTCTCCAGTGCTGACATGGATCTTGGGGTACTTCTGGAGTCTCCCCAGGGGAGTCAGTCCTCGTCTCGAATGCGGGCATGCACTTGCGCTTTCCTCCAGAGCGGTAGCAGCAGTGTCACGCAGTCCGCCGCGTGGATCAAAGGATCTATGGTTTTCCCTCGAGTCTTTCCCACGAGGCTTTCCCACGAGGCTTTCCCACAGGGCTGTCCCACGTGCACACGTGGTGGGAGTCGATCATCGGCTTGAACGTCAAGGCAGTGCAGGGAAAACAGGTTCCTCTGGAATGGACTGACACATCTGGGCGACTCTTGGAATGGTGGCACGACCCTGGAGTTCCTCTCGCCTTTCCTGTGGAGAGCGCCTCCTCTTGAGATGTGACGGGAACGCCGGGAATTCTTTCCCTACGAAACAGGGAAAGGATCCCTCATCTCGAGGTAGGAGGCGGAAACGGGGCTACCCTGGATGTGTGCGGGACCCCACGTGCTTCCTCTCGAGTGGAGACGGGTATGTCGGGGAACTTCTTGAGTTGCAGCAATGGTGTGAAGGACCCTTTGGAAGTTCCAGTGGTTAGACGTGATTGGCCTCGAGAAGCCTAAGCGGAAATGGGCCTCATCTCGCCTGAAGGGCAAAACCTCCTGGATTTTCTCGAGTTGCGGCAGGTGCTCTCGACTTACGACGGGGACCTCAGGGACCCGCTCTGGTGGCCTCAGGAAAGTCCAGTCCCCATGCGAGTTCCTCGGGGGCCTCTCGGGATTCCTCTCCCGTCGATGCCGGGGCCTAAGACCTTGTGTGGAGTCGGGGCCGGAACCTGAGGATTCCTCTCCAGTGCTGACATGGATCTTGGGGTACTTCTGGAGTCTCCCCAGGGGAGTCAGTCCTCGTCTCGAATGCGGGCATGCACTTGCGCTTTCCTCCAGAGCGGTAGCAGCAGTGTCACGCAGTCCGCCGCGTGGATCAAAGGATGTATGGTTTTCCCTCGAGTCTTTCCCACGAGGCTTTCCCACAGGGCTCTCCCCACGTGCACACGTGGTGGGAGTCGATCCTCGGCTTGAACGTCAAGGCAGTGCAGGGAAAACAGGTTCCTCTGGAATGGACTGACACATCTGGGGGACTCTTGGAATGGTGGCACGACCCTAGAGTTCCTCTCGCCTTTCCTGTGGAAGCGCCTCCTCTTGAGATGCGCCGGGAACGCCGGGAATTCTTTCCCTACGAAACAGGGAAAGGATCCCTCATCTCGAGCTAGGAGGCGGAAACGGGGCTCCCCTGGATGTGTGCGGGACACCTCGTGCTTCCTCTCGAGTGGAGACGGGTATGTCGGGGAACTTCTTGAGTTGCAGCAAGGGTGTGAAGGACCCTTTGGAAGTTCCAGTGGTTAGATGTGATTGGCCTCGAGAAGCCTAAGCGGAAATGGGCCTCATCTCGCCTGGAGGGCAAAACCTCCTGGATTTTCTCGAGTTGCAGCAGGTGCTCTCGACTTACGACGGGGACCTCAGGGACCCGCTCTGGTGGCCTCAGGAAAGGCCAGTCCCCATGCGAGTTCCTCGGGGGCGTCTCGGGATTCCTCTCCCGTCAATGCCCGGGCCTAAGACCTTGTGTGGAGTCGGGGCCGGAACCTGAGGATTCCTCTCCAGTGCTGACATGGATCTTGGGGTACTTCTGGAGTCTCCCCAGGGGAGTCAGTCCTCGTCTCGAATGCGGGCATGCACTTGCGCTTTCCTCCAGAGCGGTAGCAGCAGTGTCACGCAGTCCGCCGCGTGGATCAAAGGATCTATGGTTTTCCCTCGATTCTTTCCCACGAGGCTTTCCCACGAGGCTTTCCCACAGGGCTGTCCCACGTGCACACGTGGTGGGAGTGGATCCTCGGCTTGAACCTCAAGGCAGTGCAGGGAAAACAGGTTCCTCTGGAATGGACTGACACATCTGGGGGACTCTTGGAATGGTGTCACGACCCTGGAGTTCCTCTCGCCTTTCCTGGGGAGAGCGCCTCCTCTTGAGATGCGACGGGAACGCCGGGAATTCTTTCCCTACGAAACAGGGAATCGATCCCTCATCTCGAGCTAGGAGGCGGAAACGGGGCTCCCCTGGATGTGTGCGGGACACCTCGTGCTTCCTCTCGAGTGGAGACGGGTATGTCGGGGAACTTCTTGAGTTGCAGCAAGGGTTTGAAGGACCCTTTGGAAGTTCCAGTGGTTAGATGTGATTGGCCTCGAGAAGCCTCAGCGGAAATGGGCCTCATCTCGCCTGGAGGGCAAAACCTCCTGGATTTTCTCGAGTTGCGGCAGGTGCTCTCGACTTACGACGGGGACCTCAGGGACCCGCTCTGGTGGCCTCAGGAAAGGCCAGTCCCCATGCGAGTTCCTCGGGGGCCTCTCGGGATTCCTCTCCCGTCGATGCCGGGGCCTAAGACCTTGTGTGGAGTCGGGGCCGGAACCTGAGGATTCCTCTCCAGTGCTGACATGGATCTTGGGGTACTTCTGGAGTCTCCCCAGGGGAGTCAGTCCTCGTCTCGAATGCGGGCATGCACTTGCGCTTTCCTCCAGAGCGGTAGCAGCAGTGTCACGCAGTCCGCCGCGTGGATCAAAGGATCTATGGTTTTCCCTCGAGTCTTTCCCACGAGGCTTTCCCACGAGGCTTTCACACACGGCTGTCCCACGTGAACACGTGGTGGGAGTCGATCATCGGCTTGAACGTCAAGGCAGTGCAGGGAAAACAGGTTCCTCTGGAATGGACTGACACATCTGGGGGACTCTTGGAATGGTGGCACGACCCTGGAGTTCCTCTCGCCTTTCCTGTAGAGAGCGCCTCCTCTTGAGATGAGACGGGAACGCCGGGAATTCTTTCCCTACGAAACAGGGAAAGGATCCCTCATCTCGAGGTAGGAGGCGGAAACGGGGCTACCCTGGATGTGTGCGGGACCCCACGTGCTTCCTCTCGAGTGGAGACGGGTATGTCGGGGAACTTCTTGAGTTGCAGCAATGGTGTGAAGGACCCTTTGGAAGTTCCAGTGGTTAGACGTGATTGGCCTCGAGAAGCCTAAGCGGAAATGGGCCTCATCTCGCCTGGAGGGCAAAACCTCCTGGATTTTCTCGAGTTGCGGCAGGTGCTCTCGACTTACGACGGGGACCTCAGGGACCCGCTCTGGTGGCCTCAGGAAAGGCCAGTCCCCATGCGAGTTCCTCGGGGGCCTCTCGGGATTCCTCTCCCGTCGATGCCGGGGCCTAAGACCTTGTGTGGAGTCGGGGCCGGAACCTGAGGATTCCTCTCCAGTGCTGACATGGATCTTGGGGTACTTCTGGAGTCTCCCCAGGGGAGTCAGTCCTCGTCTCGAATGCGGGCATGCACTTGCGCTTTCCTCCAGAGCGGTAGCAGCAGTGTCACGCAGTCCGCCGCGTGGATCAAAGGATGTATGGTTTTCCCTCGAGTCTTTCCCACGAGGCTTTCCCACGAGGCTTTCCCACAGGGCTCTCCCCACGTGCACACGTGGTGGGAGTCGATCCTCGGCTTGAACGTCAAGGCAGTGCAGGGAAAACAGGTTCCTCTGGAATGGACTGACACATCTGGGGGACTCTTGGAATGGTGGCACGACCCTGGAGTTCCTCTCGCCTTTCCTGTGGAAGCGCCTCCTCTTGAGATGCGACGGGAACGCCGGGAATTCTTTCCCTACGAAACAGGGAAAGGATCCCTCATCTCGAGCTAGGAGGCGGAAACGGGGCTCCCCTGGATGTGTGCGGGACACCTCGTGCTTCCTCTCGAGTGGAGACGGGTATGTCGGGGAACTTCTTGAGTTGCAGCAAGGGTGTGAAGGACCCTTTGGAAGTTCCAGTGGTTAGATGTGATTGGCCTAGAGAAGCCTAAGCGGAAATGGGCCTCATCTCGCCTGGAGGGCAAAACCTCCTGGATTTTCTCGAGTTGCAGCAGGTGCTCTCGACTTACGACGGGGACCTCAGGGACCCGCTCTGGTGGCCTCAGGAAAGGCCAGTCCCCATGCGAGTTCCTCGGGGGCCTCTCGGGATTCCTCTCCCGTCGATGCCGGGGCCTAAGACCTTGTGTGGAGTCGGGGCCGGAACCTGAGGATTCCTCTCCAGTGCTGACATGGATCTTGGGGTACTTCTGGAGTCTCCCCAGGGGAGTCAGTCCTCGTCTCGAATGCGGGCATGCACTTGCGCTTTCCTCCAGAGCGGTAGCAGCAGTGTCACGCAGTCCGCCGCGTGGATCAAAGGATGTATGGTTTTCCCTCGAGTCTTTCCCACGAGGCTTTCCCACGAGGCTTTCCCACAGGGCTCTCCCCACGTGCACACGTGGTGGGAGTCGATCCTCGGCTTGAACGTCAAGGCAGTGCAGGGAAAACAGGTTCCTCTGGAATGGACTGACACATCTGGGGGACTCTTGGAATGGTGGCACGACCCTGGAGTTCCTCTCGCCTTTCCTGTGGAAGCGCCTCCTCTTGAGATGCGACGGGAACGCCGGGAATTCTTTCCCTACGAAACAGGGAAAGGATCCCTCATCTCGAGCTAGGAGGCGGAAACGGGGCTCCCCTGGATGTGTGCGGGACACCTCGTGCTTCCTCTCGAGTGGAGACGGGTATGTCGGGGAACTTCTTGAGTTGCAGCAAGGGTGTGAAAGACCCTTTGGAAGTTCCAGTGGTTAGATGTGATTGGCCTAGAGAAGCCTAAGCGGAAATGGGCCTCATCTCGCCTGGAGGGCAAAACCTCCTGGATTTTCTCGAGTTGCAGCAGGTGCTCTCGACTTACGACGGGGACCTCAGGGACCCGCTCTGGTGGCCTCAGGAAAGGCCAGTCCCCATGCGAGTTCCTCGGGGGCCTCTCGGGATTCCTCTCCCGTCGATGCCGGGGCCTAAGACCTTGTGTGGAGTCGGGGCCGGAACCTGAGGATTCCTCTCCAGTGCTGACATGGATCTTGGGGTACTTCTGGAGTCTCCCCAGGGGAGTCAGTCCTCGTCTCGAATGCGGGCATGCACTTGCGCTTTCCTCCAGAGCGGTAGCAGCAGTGTCACGCAGTCCGCCGCGTGGATCAAAGGATCTATGGTTTTCCCTCGAGTCTTTCCCACGAGGCTTTCCCACGAGGCTTTCCCACACGGCTGTCCCACGTGCACACGTGGTGGGAGTCGATCATCGGCTTGAACGTCAAGGCAGTGCAGGGAAAACAGGTTCCTCTGGAATGGACTGACACATCTGGGGGACTCTTGGAATGGTGGCACGACCCTGGAGTTCCTCTCGCCTTTCCTGTAGAGAGCGCCTCCTCTTGAGATGCGACGGGAACGCCGGGAATTCTTTCCCTACGAAACAGGGAAAGGATCCCTCATCTCCAGGTAGGAGGCGGAAACGGGGCTACCCTGGATGTGTGCGGGACCCCACGTGCTTCCTCTCGAGTGGAGACGGGTATGTCGAGGAACTTCTTGAGTTGCAGCAATGGTGTTAAGGACCCTTTGGAAGTTCCAGTGGTTAGATGTGATTGGCCTCGAGAAGCCTAAGCGGAAATGGGCCTCATCTCGCCTGGAGGGCAAAACCTCCTGGATTTTCTCGAGTTGCGGCAGGTGCTCTCGACTTACGACGGGGACCTCAGGGACCGCTCTGGTGGCCTCAGGAAAGGCCAGTCCCCATGCGAGTTCCTCGGGGGCCTCTCGGGATTCCTCTCCCGTCGATGCCGGGGCCTCAGACCTTGTGTGGAGTCGGGGCCGGAACCTGAGGATTCCTCTCCAGTGCTGACATGGATCTTGGGGTACTTCTGGAGTCTCCCCAGGGGAGTCAGTCCTCGTCTCGAATGCGGGCATGCACTTGCGCTTTCCTCCAGAGCGGTAGCAGCAGTGTCACGCAGTCCGCCGCGTGGATCAAAGGATCTATGGTTTTCCCTCGAGTCTTTCCCACGAGGCTTTCCCACGAGGCTTTCCCACAGGGCTGTCCCACGTGCACACGTGGTGGGAGTCGATCCTCGGCTTGAACGTCAAGGCAGTGCAGGGAAAACAGGTTCCTCTGGAATGGACTGACACATCTGGGGGACTCTTGGAATGGTGGCACGACCCTGGAGTTCCTCTCGCCTTTCCTGTGGAGAGCGCCTCCTCTTGAGATGCGACGGGAACGCCGGGAATTCTTTCCCTACGAAACAGGGAATCGATCCCTCATCTCGAGCTAGGAGGCGGAAACGGGGCTCCCCTGGATGTGTGCGGGACACCTCGTGCTTCCTCTCGAGTGGAGACGGGTATGTCGGGGAACTTCTTGAGTTGCAGCAACGGTGTGAAGGACCCTTTGGAAGTTCCAGTGGTTAGATGTGATTGGCCTCGAGAAGCCTCAGCGGAAATGGGCCTCATCTCGCCTGGAGGGCAAAACCTCCTGGATTTTGTCGAGTTGCGGCAGGTGCTCTCGACTTACGACGGGGACCTCAGGGACCCGCTCTGGTGGCCTCAGGAAAGGCCAGTCCCCATGCGAGTTCCTCGGGGGCCTCTCGGGATTCCTCTCCCGTCGATGCCGGGGCCTCAGACCTTGTGTGGAGTCGGGGCCGGGACCTGAGGATTCCTCTCCAGTGCTGACATGGATCTTGGGGTACTTCTGGAGTCTCCCCAGGGGAGTCAGTCCTCGTCTCGAATGCGGGCATGCACTTGCGCTTTCCTCCAGAGCGGTAGCAGCAGTGTCACGCAGTCCGCCGCGTGGATCAAAGGATCTATGGTTTTCCCTCGAGTCTTTCCCACGAGGCTTTCCCACGAGGCTTTCCCACAGGGCTGTCCCACGTGCACACGTGGTGGGAGTCGATCCTCGGCTTGAACGTCAAGGCAGTGCAGGGAAAACAGGTTCCTCTGGAAAGGACTGACACATCTGGGGGACTCTTGGAATGGTGGCATGACCCTGGAGTTCCTCTCGCCTTTCGTGTGGAGAGCGCCTCCTCTTGAGATGCGACGGGAACGCCGGGAATTCTTTCCCTACGAAACAGGGAAAGGATCCCTCATCTCGAGCTAGGAGGCGGAAACGGGGCTACCCTGCATGTGTGAGGGACCCAACGTGCTTCCTCTCGAGTGGAGACGGGTATGTCGGGGAACTTCTTGAGTTGCAGCAAGGGTGTGAAGGACCCTTTGGAAGTTCCAGTGGTTAGATGTGATTGGCCTCGAGAAGCCTAAGCGGAAATGGGCCTCATCTCGCCTGGAGGGTAAAACCTCCTGGATTTTCTCGAGTTGCGGCAGGTGCTCTCGACTTACGACGGGGACCTCAGGGACCCGCTCTGGTGGCCTCAGGAAAGGCCAGTCCCCATGCGAGTTCCTCGGGGGCCTCTCGGGATTCCTCTCCCGTCGATGCCGGGGTCTAAGACCTTGTGTGGAGTCGGGGCCGGAACCTGAGGATTCCTCTCCAGTGCTGACATCGATCTTGGGGTACTTCTGGAGTCTCCCCAGGGGAGTCAGTCCTCGTGTCGAATGCGGGCATGCACTTGCGCTTTCCTCCAGAGCGGTAGCAGCAGTGTCACACAGTCCGCCGCGTGGATCAAAGGATCTATGGTTTTCCGTCGAGTCTTTCCCACGAGGCTTTCCCACAGGGCTGTCCCACGTGCACACGTGGTGGGAGTCGATCCTCGGCTTGAACGTCAAGGCAGTGCAGGGAAAACAGGTTCCTCTGGAATGGACTGACACATCTGGGGGACTCTTGGAATGGTGGCACGACCCTGGAGTTCCTCTCGCCTTTCCTGTGGAAGCGCCTCCTCTTGAGATGCGATGGGAACGCCGGGAATTCTTTCCCTACGAAACAGGGAAAGGATCCCTCATCTCGAGCTAGGAGGCGGAAACGGGGCTCCCCTGGATGTGTGCGGGACCCACGTGCTTCCTCTCGAGTGGAGACGGGTATGTCGGGGAACTTCTTGAGTTGCAGCAAGGGTGTGAAGGACCCTTTGTAAGTTCCAGTGGTTAGATGTGATTGGCCTCGAAAAGCCTCAGCGGAAATGGGCCTCATCTCGCCTGGAGGGCAAAACCTCCTGGATTTTCTCGAGTTGCGGCAGGTGCTCTCGACTTACGACGGGGACCTCAGGGACCCGCTCTGGTGGCCTCAGGAAAGGCCAGTCCCCATGCGAGTTCCTCGGGGGCCTCTCGGGATTCCTCTCCCGTCGATGCCGGGGCCTAAGACCTTGTGTGGAGTCGGGGCCGGAACCTGAGGATTCCTCTCCAGTGCTGACATGGATCTTGGGGTACTTCTGGAGTCTCCCCAGGGGAGTCAGTCCTCGTCTCGAATGCGGGCATGCACTTGCGCTTTCCTCCAGAGCGGTAGCAGCACTGTCACGCAGTCCGCCTCTTGGATCAAAGGATCTATGGTTTTCCCTCGAGTCTTTCCCCGAGGCTTTCCCACGAGGCTTTCCCACAGGGCTGTCCCACGTGCACACGTGGTGGCAGTCGATCCTCGGCTTGAACGTCAAGGCAGTGCAGGGAAAACAGGTTCCTCTGGAATGGACTGACACATCTGGGGGACTCTTGGAATGGTGTCACGACCCTGGAGTTCCTCTCGCCTTTCCTGTGGAGAGCGCCTCCTCTTGAGATGCGACGGGAACGCCGGGAATTCTTTCCCTACGAAACAGGGAAATGATCGCTCATCTCGAGCTAGGAGGTGGAAACGGGGCTCCCCTGGATGTGGGCGGGACACCACGTGCTTCCTCTCGAGTGCAGACGGGTATGTCGGGGAACTTCTTGAGTTGCAGCAAGGGTGTGAAGGACCCTTTGGAAGTTCCAGTGGTTAGATGTGATTGGCCTCGAGAAGCCTCAGCGGAAATGGCCTCATCTCGCCTGGAGGGCAAAACCTCCTGGATTTTCTCGAGTTGCGGCAGGTGCTCTCGACTTACGACGGGGACCTCAGGGACCCGCTCTGGTGGCCTCAGGAAAGGCCAATCCCCATGCGAGTTCCTCGGGGGCCTCTCGGGATTCCTCTCCCGTCGATGCCGGGGCCTAAGACCTTGTGTGGAGTCGGGGCCGGAACCTGAGGATTCCTCTCCAGTGCTGACATGGATCTTGGGGTACTTCTGGAGTCTCCCCAGAGGAGTCAGTCCTCGTCTCGAATGCGGGCATGCACTTGCGCTTTCCTCCAGAGCGGTAGCAGCAGTGTCACGCAGTCCGCCGCGTGGATCAAAGGATCTATGGTTTTCCCTCGAGTCTTTCCCACGAGGCTTTCCCACAGGGCTGTCCCACGTGCACACGTGGTGGGAGTCGATCCTCGGCTTGAACGTCAAGGCAGTGCAGGGAAAACAGGTTCCTCTGGAATGGACTGACACATCTGGGGGACTCTTGGAATGGTGGCACGACCCTGGAGTTCCTCTCGCCTTTCCTGTGGAAGCGCCTCCTCTTGAGATGCGACGGAAACGCCGGGAATTCTTTCCCTACGAAACAGGGAAAGGATCCCTCATCTCGAGCTAGGAGGCGGAAACGGGGCTACCCTGGATGTGTGCGGGACCCCACGTGCTTCCTCTCGAGTGGAGACGGGTATGTCGGGGAACTTCTTGAGTTGCAGCAATGGTGTGAAGGACCCTTTGGAAGTTCCAGTGGTTAGATGTGATTGGCCTCGAAAAGCCTCAGCGGAAATGGGCCTCATCTCGCCTGGAGGGCAAAACCTCCTGGATTTTCTCGAGTTGCGGCAGGTGCTCTCGACTTACGACGGGGACCTCAGGGACCCGCTCTGGTGGCCTCAGGAAAGGCCAGTCCCCATGCGAGTTCCTCGGGGGCCTCTCGGGATTCCTCTCCCGTCGATGCCGGGGCCTAAGACCTTGTGTGGAGTCGGGGCCGGAACCTGAGGATTCCTCTCCAGTGCTGACATGGATCTTGGGGTACTTCTGGAGTCTCCCCAGGGGAGTCAGTCCTCGTCTCGAATGCGGGCATGCACTTGCGCTTTCCTCCAGAGCGGTAGCAGCAGTGTCACGCAGTCCACCGCGTGGATCAAAGGATCTATGGTTTTCCCTCGAGTCTTTTCCACGAGGCTTTCCCACGAGGCTTTCCCACAGGGCTCTCCCACATGCACACGTGGTGGGAGTCGATCCTCGGCTTGAACGTCAAGGCAGTGCAGGGAAAACAGGTTCCTCTGGAATGGACTGACACATCTGGGGGACTCTTGGAATGGTGTCACGACCCTGGAGTTCCTCTCGCCTTTCCTGTGGAGAACGCCTTCTCTTGAGATGCGACGGGAACGCCGGGAATTCTTTCCCTACGAAACAGGGAAAGGATCCCTCATCTCGAGCTAGGAGGCGGAAACGGGGCTACCCTGGATGTGTGCGGGACCCCACGTGGGTCCTCTCGAGTGGAGACGGGTATGTCGGGGAACTTCTTGAGTTGCAGCAATGGTGTGAAGGACCCTTTGGAAGTTCCAGTGGTTAGATGTGATTGGCCTCGAGAAGCCTCAGCGGAAATGGGCCTCATCTAGCCTGGAGGGCAAAACCTCCTGGATTTTCTCGAGTTGTGGCAGGTGCTCTCGACTTACGACGGGGACCTCAGGGACCCGCTCTGGTGGCCTCAGGAAAGGCCAGTCCCCATGCGAGTTCCTCGGGGGCCTCTCGGGATTCCTCTCCCGTCGATGCCGGGGCCTAAGACCTTGTGTGGAGTCGGGGCCGGAACCTGAGGATTCCTCTCCAGTGCTGACATGGATCTTGGGGTACTTCTGGAGTCTCCCCAGGGGAGTCAGTCCTCGTCTCGAATGCGGGCATGCACTTGCGCTTTCCTCCAGAGCGGTAGCAGCAGTGTCACGCAGTCCGCCGCGTGGATCAAAGGATCTATGGTTTTCCCTCGAGTCTTTCCCACGAGGCTTTCCCACGAGCCTTTCCCACAGGGCTCTCCCACATGCACACGTGGTGGGAGTCGATCCTCGGCTTGAACGTCAAGGCAGTGCAGGGAAAACAGGTTCCTCTGGAATGGACTGACACATCTGGGGGACACTTGGAATGGTGTCACGACCCTGGAGTTCCTCTCGCCTTTCCTGTGGAGAGCGCCTCCTCTTGAGATGCGACGGGAACGCTGGGAATTCTTTCCCTACGAAACAGGGAAAGGATCCCTCATCGCGAGCTAGGAGGCGGAAACGGGGCTACCCTGGATGTGTGCGGGACCCTTTGTGCGTCCTCTCGAGTGGAGACGGGTATGTCGGGGAACTTCTTGAGTTGCAGCAATGGTGTGAAGGACCCTTTGGAAGTTCCAGTGGTTAGATGTGATTGGCCTCGAGAAGCCTCAGCGGAAATGGGCCTCATCTCGCCTGGAGGGCAAAACCTCCTGGATTTTGTCGAGTTGCGGCAGGTGCTCTCGACTTACGACGGGGACCTCAGGGACCCGCTCTGGTGGCCTCAGGAAAGGCCAGTCCCCATGCGAGTTCCTCGGGGGCCTCTCGGGATTCCTCTCCCGTCGATGCCGGGGCCTAAGACCTTGTGTGGAGTCGGGGCCGGAACCTGAGGATTCCTCTCCAGTGCTGACATGGATCTTGGGGTACTTCTGGAGTCTCCCCTGGGGAGTCAGTCCTCGTCTCGAATGCGGGCATGCACTTGCGCTTTCCTCCAGAGCGGTAGCAGCAGTGTCACGCAGTCCGCCGCGTGGATCAAAGGATCTATGGTTTTCCCTCGAGTCTTTCCCACGAGGCTTTCCCACGAGGCTTTCCCACAGGGCTGTCCCACGTGCACACGTGGTGGGAGTCGATCCTCGGCTTGAACGTCAAGGCAGTGCAGGGAAAACAGGTTCCTCTGGAAACGACTGACACATCTGGGGGACTCTTTGAATGGTGGCACGACCCTGGAGTTCCTCTCGACTTTCGTGTGGAGAGCGCCTCCTCTTGAGATGCGACGGGAACGCCGGGAATTCTTTCCCTAAGAAACAGGGAAAGGATCCCTCATCTCGAGCTAGGAGGCGGAAACGGGGCTACCCTGCATGTGTGAGGGACCCAATGTGCTTCCTCTCGAGTGGAGACGGGTATGTCGGGGAACTTCTTGAGTTGCAGCAAGGGTGTGAAGGACCCTTTGGAAGTTCCAGTGGTTAGATGTGATTGGCCTCGAGAAGCCTAAGCGGAAATGGGCCTCATCTCGCCTGGAGGGCAAAACCTCCTGGATTTTCTCGAGTTGCGGCAGGTGCTCTCGACTTACGACGGGGACCTCAGGGACCCGCTCTGGTGGCCTCAGGAAAGGCCAGTCCCCATGCGAGTTCCTCGGGGGCCTCTCGGGATTCCTCTCCCGTCGATGCCGGGGTCTAAGACCTTGTGTGGAGTCGGGGCCGGAACCTGAGGATTCCTCTCCAGTGCTGACATCGATCTTGGGGTACTTCTGGAGTCTCCCCAGGGGAGTCAGTCCTCGTGTCGAATGCGGGCATGCCCTTGCGCTTTCCTCCAGAGCGGTAGCAGCAGTGTCACTCAGTCCGCCGCGTGGATCAAAGGATCTATGGTTTTCCGTCGAGTCTTTCCCACGAGGCTTTCCCACGAGGCTTTCCCACAGGGCTGTCCCACGTGCACACGTGGTGGGAGTCGATCCTCGGCTTGAACGTCAAGGCAGTGCAGGGAAAACAGGTTCCTCTGGAATGGACTGACACATCTGGGGGACTCTTGGAATGGTGGCACGACCCTGGAGTTCCTCTCGCCTTTCCTGTGGAAGCGCCTCCTCTTGAGATGTGATGGGAACGCCGGGAATTCTTTCCCTACGAAACAGGGAAAGGATCCCTCATCTCGAGCTAGGAGGCGGAAACGGGGCTCCCCTGGATGTGTGCGGGACCCACGTGCTTCCTCTCGAGTGGAGACGGGTATGTCGGGGAACTTCTTGAGTTGCAGCAAGGGTGTGAAGGACCCTTTGGAAGTTCCAGTGGTTAGATGTGATTGGCCTCGAAAAGCCTCAGCGGAAATGGGCCTCATCTCGCCTGGAGGGCAAAACCTCCTGGATTTTCCGAGTTGCGGCAGGTGCTCTCGACTTACGACGGGGACCTCAGGGACCCGCTCTGGTGGCCTCAGGAAAGGCCAGTCCCCATGGGAGTTCCTCGGGGGCCTCTCGGGATTCCTCTCCCGTCGATGCCGGGGCCTAAGACCTTGTGTGGAGTCGGGGCCGGAACCTGAGGATTCCTATCCAGTGCTGACATGGATCTTGGGGTACTTCTGGAGTCTCCCCAGGGGAGTCAGTCCTCGTCTCGAATGCGGGCATGCACTTGCGCTTTCCTCCAGAGCGGTAGCAGCAGTGTCACGCAGTCCGCCGCGTGGATCAAAGGATCTATGGTTTTCCCTCGAGTCTTTCCCACGAGGCTTTCCCACAGGGCTGTCCCACGTGCACACGTGGTGGGAGTCGATCATCGGCTTGAACGTCAAGGCAGTGCAGGGAAAACAGGTTCCTCTGGAATGGACTGACACATCTGGGGGACTCTTGGAATGGTGGCACGACCCTGGAGGTCCTCTCGCCTTTCCTATGGAGAGCGCCTCCTCTTGAGATGCGACGGGAACGCCGGGAATTCTTTCCCTACGAAACAGGGAAAGGATCCCTCATCTCGAGCTAGGAGGCGGAAACGGGGCTACCCTGGATGTGTGCGGGACCCCACGTGCTTCCTCTCGAGTGGAGACGGGTATGTCGGGGAACTTCTTGAGTTGCAGCAATGGTGTGAAGGACCCTTTGGAAGTTCCAGTGGTTAGATGTGATTGGCCTCGAGAAGCCTAAGCGGAAATGGGCCTCATCTCGCCTGGAGGGCAAAACCTCCTGGATTTTCTCGAGTTGCGGCAGGTTCTCTCGACTTACGACGGGGACCTCAGGGACCCGCTCTGGTGGCCTCAGGAAAGGCCAGTCCCCATGCGAGTTCCTCGGGGGCCTCTCGGGATTCCTCTCCCGTCGATGCCGGGGCCTAAGACCTTGTGTGGAGTCGGGGCCGGAACCTGAGGATTCCTCTCCAGTGCTGACATGGATCTTGGGGTACTTCTGGAGTCTCCCCAGGGGAGTCAGTCCTCGTCTCGAATGCGGGCATGCACTTGCGCTTTCCTCCAGAGCGGCAGCAGCTGTGTCACGCAGTCCGCCGCGTGGATCAAAGGATCTATGGTTTTCCCTCGAGTCTTTCCCACGAGGCTTTCCCACGAGGCTTTCCCACAGGGCTCTCCCCACGTGCACAAGTGGTGGGAGTCGATCCTCGGCTTGAACGTCAAGGCAGTGCAGGGAAAACAGGTTCCTCTGGAATGGACTGACACATCTGGGGGACTCTTGGAATGGTGGCACGACCCTGGAGTTCCTCTCGCCTTTCCTGTGGAAGCGCCTCCTCTTGAGATTCGACGGGAACGCCGGGAATTCTTTCCCTACGAAACAGGGAAAGGATCCCTCATCTCGAGCTAGGAGGCGGAAACGGGGCTCCCCTGGATGTGTGCGGGACACCACGTGCTTCCTCTCAAGTGCAGACGGGTATGTCGGGGAACTTCTTGAGTTGCAGCAAGGGTGTGAAGGACCCTTTGGAAGTTCCAGTGGTTAGATGTGATTGGCCTCGAGAAGCCTCAGCGGAAATGGGCCTCATCTCGCCTGGAGGGCAAAACCTCCTGGATTTTCTCGAGTTGCGGCAGGTGCTCTCGACTTACGACGGGGACCTCAGGGACCCGCTCTGGTGGCCTCAGGAAAGGCCAGTCCCCATGCGAGTTCCTCGGGGGCCTCTCGGGATTCCTCTCCCGTCGATGCCGGGGTCTAAGACCTTGTGTGGAGTCGGGGCCGGAACCTGAGGATTCCTCTCCAGTGCTGACATCGATCTTGGGGTACTTCTGGAGTCTCCCCAGGGGAGTCAGTCCTCGTGTCGAATGCGGGCATGCACTTGCGCTTTCCTCCAGAGCGGTAGCAGCAGTGTCACTCAGTCCGCCGCGTGGATCAAAGGATCTATGGTTTTCCGTCGAGTCTTTCCCACGAGGCTTTCCCACGAGGCTTTCCCACAGGGCTGTCCCACGTGCACACGTGGTGGGAGTCGATCCTCGGCTTGAACGTCAAGGCAGTGCAGGGAAAACAGGTTCCTCTGGAATGGACTGACACATCTGGGGGACTCTTGGAATGGTGGCACGACCCTGGAGTTCCTCTCGCCTTTCCTGTGGAAGCGCCTCCTCTTGAGATGTGATGGGAACGCCGGGAATTCTTTCCCTACGAAACAGGGAAAGGATCCCTCATCTCGAGCTAGGAGGCGGAAACGGGGCTCCCCTGGATGTGTGCGGGACCCACGTGCTTCCTCTCGAGTGGAGACGGGTATGTCGGGGAACTTCTTGAGTTGCAGCAAGGGTGTGAAGGACCCTTTGGAAGTTCCAGTGGTTAGATGTGATTGGCCTCGAAAAGCCTCAGCGGAAATGGGCCTCATCTCGCCTGGAGGGCAAAACCTCCTGGATTTTCCGAGTTGCGGCAGGTGCTCTCGACTTACGACGGGGACCTCAGGGACCCGCTCTGGTGGCCTCAGGAAAGGCCAGTCCCCATGCGAGTTCCTCGGGGGCCTCTCGGGATTCCTCTCCCGTCGATGCCGGGGCCTAAGACCTTGTGTGGAGTCGGGGCCGGAACCTGAGGATTCCTATCCAGTGCTGACATGGATCTTGGGGTACTTCTGGAGTCTCCCCAGGGGAGTCAGTCCTCGTCTCGAATGCGGGCATGCACTTGCGCTTTCCTCCAGAGCGGTAGCAGCAGTGTCACGCAGTCCGCCGCGTGGATCAAAGGATCTATGGTTTTCCCTCGAGTCTTTCCCACGAGGCTTTCCCACAGGGCTGTCCCACGTGCACACGTGGTGGGAGTCGATCATCGGCTTGAACGTCAAGGCAGTGCAGGGAAAACAGGTTCCTCTGGAATGGACTGACACATCTGGGGGACTCTTGGAATGGTGGCACGACCCTGGAGTTCCTCTCGCCTTTCCTATGGAGAGCGCCTCCTCTTGAGATGCGACGGGAACGCCGGGAATTCTTTCCCTACGAAACAGGGAAAGGATCCCTCATCTCGAGCTAGGAGGCGGAAACGGGGCTACCCTGGATGTGTGCGGGACCCCACGTGCTTCCTCTCGAGTGGAGACGGGTATGTCGGGGAACTTCTTGAGTTGCAGCAATGGTGTGAAGGACCCTTTGGAAGTTCCAGTGGTTAGATGTGATTGGCCTCGAGAAGCCTAAGCGGAAATGGGCCTCATCTCGCCTGGAGGGCAAAACCTCCTGGATTTTCTCGAGTTGCGGCAGGTTCTCTCGACTTACGACGGGGACCTCAGGGACCCGCTCTGGTGGCCTCAGGAAAGGCCAGTCCCCATGCGAGTTCCTCGGGGGCCTCTCGGGATTCCTCTCCCGTCGATGCCGGGGCCTAAGACCTTGTGTGGAGTCGGGGCCGGAACCTGAGGATTCCTCTCCAGTGCTGACATGGATCTTGGGGTACTTCTGGAGTCTCCCCAGGGGAGTCAGTCCTCGTCTCGAATGCGGGCATGCACTTGCGCTTTCCTCCAGAGCGGCAGCAGCTGTGTCACGCAGTCCGCCGCGTGGATCAAAGGATCTATGGTTTTCCCTCGAGTCTTTCCCACGAGGCTTTCCCACGAGGCTTTCCCACAGGGCTCTCCCCACGTGCACAAGTGGTGGGAGTCGATCCTCGGCTTGAACGTCAAGGCAGTGCAGGGAAAACAGGTTCCTCTGGAATGGACTGACACATCTGGGGGACTCTTGGAATGGTGGCACGACCCTGGAGTTCCTCTCGCCTTTCCTGTGGAAGCGCCTCCTCTTGAGATTCGACGGGAACGCCGGGAATTCTTTCCCTACGAAACAGGGAAAGGATCCCTCATCTCGAGCTAGGAGGCGGAAACGGGGCTCCCCTGGATGTGTGCGGGACACCACGTGCTTCCTCTCAAGTGCAGACGGGTATGTCGGGGAACTTCTTGAGTTGCAGCAAGGGTGTGAAGGACCCTTTGGAAGTTCCAGTGGTTAGATGTGATTGGCCTCGAGAAGCCTCAGCGGAAATGGGCCTCATCTCGCCTGGAGGGCAAAACCTCCTCGATTTTCTCGAGTTGCGGCAGGTGCTCTCGACTTACGACGGGGACCTCAGGGACCCGCTCTGGTGGCCTCAGGAAAGGCCAGTCCCCATGCGAGTTCCTCGGGGGCCTCTCGGGATTCCTCTCCCGTCGATGCCGGGGCCTAAGACCTTGTGTGGAGTCGGGGCCGGAATCTGAGGATTCCTCTCCAGTGCTGACATGGATCTTGGGGTACTTCTGGAGTCTCCCCAGGGGAGTCAGTCCTCGTCTCGAATGCGGGCATGCACTTGCGCTTTCCTCCAGAGCGGTAGCAGCAGTGTCACGCAGTCCGCCGCGTGGATCAAAGGATCTATGCTTTTCCCTCGAGTCTTTCCCACGAGGCTTTCCCACGAGGCTTTCCCACAGGGCTGTCCCACGTGCACACGTGGTGGGAGTTGATCCTCGGCTTGAACGTCAAGGCAGTGCAGGGAAAACAGGTTCCTCTGGAATGGACTGACACATCTGGGGGACTCTTGGAATGGTGGCACGACCCTGGAGTTCCTCTCGCCTTTCCTGTGGAGAGCGCCTCCTCTTGAGATGCGACGGGAACGCCGGGAATTCTTTCCCTACGAAACAGGGAATGGATCCCTCATCTCGAGCTAAGAGGCGGAAACGGGGCTCCCCTGGATGTGTGCGGGACACCTCGTGCTTCCTCTCGAGTGGAGACGGGTATGTCGGGGAACTTCTTGAGTTGCAGCAATGGTGTGAAGGACCCTTTGGAAGTTCCAGTGGTTAGATGTGATTGGCCTCGACAAGCCTCAGCGGAAATGGGCCTCATCTCGCCTGGAGGCCAAAACCTCCTGGATTTTCTCGTGTTGCGGCAGGTGCTCTCGACTTACGACGGGGACTTCAGGGACCCGCTCTGGTGGCCTCAGGAAAGGCCAGTCCCCATGCGAGTTCCTCGGGGGCCTCTCGGGATTCCTCTCCCGTCGATGCCGGGGCCTAAGACCTTGTGTGGAGTCGGGGCCGGAACCTGAGGATTCCTCTCCAGTGCTGACATGGATCTTGGGGTACTTCTGGAGTCTCCCCAGGGGAGTCAGTCCTCGTCTCGAATGCGGGCATGCACTTGCGCTTTCCTCCAGAGCGGTAGCAGCAGTGTCACGCAGTCCACCGTTTGGATCAAAGGATCTATGGTTTTCCCTCGAGTCTTTCCCCGAGGCTTTCCCACGAGGCTTTCCCACAGGGCTGTCCCACGTGCACACGTGGTGGGAGTCGATCCTCGGCTTGAACGTCAAGGCAGTGCAGGGAAAACAGGTTCCTCTGGAATGGACTGAAATATCTGGGGGACTCTTGGAATGGTGGCACGACCCTGGAGTTCCTCTCGCCTTTCCTGTGGAGAGCGCCTCCTCTTGAGATGCGACGGGAACGCCGGGAATTCTTTCCCTACGAAACAGGGAAAGGATCCCTCATCTCGAGCTAGGAGGCGGAAACGGGGCTCCCCAGGATGTGTGCGGGACCCCACGTGCTTCCTCTCGAGTGCAGACGGGCATGCCGGGGAACTTCTTGAGTTACAGCAATGGTGTGAAGGACCCTTTGGAAGTTCCAGTGGTTAGATGTGATTGGCCTCGAAAAGCCTCAGCGGAAATGGGCCTCATCTCGCCTGGAGGGCAAAACCTCCTGGATTTTCTCGAGTTGCGGCAGGTGCTCTCGACTTACGACGGGGACCTCAGGGACCCGCTCTGGTGGCCTCAGGAAAGGCCAGTCCCCATGCGAGTTCCTCGGGGGCCTCTCTGGATTCCTCTCCCGTCGATGCCGGGGCCTCAGACCTTGTGTGGAGTCGGGGCCGGGACCTGAGGATTCCTCTCCAGTGCTGACATGGATCTTGGGGTACTTCTGGAGTCTCCCCAGGGGAGTCAGTCCTCGTCTCGAATGCGTGCATGCACTTGCGCTTTCCTCCAGAACGGTAGCAGCAGTGTCACGCAGTCCGCCGCGTGGATCAAAGGATCTATGGTTTTCCCTCGAGTCTTTCCCACGAGGCTTTCCCACGAGGCTTTCCCACAGGGCTGTCCCACGTGCACACGTGGTGGGAGTCGATCCTCGGCTTGAACGTCAAGGCAGTGCAGGGAAAACAGGTTCCTCTGGAATGGACTGACACATCTGGGGGACTCTTGGAATGGTGGGACGACCCTGGAGTTCCTCTCGCCTTTCCTGTGGAGAGCGCCTCCTCTTGAGATACGACGGGAACGCCGGGAATTCTTTCCCTACGAAACAGGGAAAGGATCCCTCATCTCGAGCTAGGAGGCGGAAACGGGGCTCCCCTGGATGTGTGCGGGACACCACGTGCTTCCTCTCGAGTGGAGACGGGTATGTCGGGGAACTTCTTGAGTTGCAGCAAGGGTGTGAAGGACCCTTTGGAAGTTCCAGTGGTTAGATGTGATTGGCCTCGAGAAGCCTCAGCGGAAATGGGCCTCATCTCGCCTGGAGGGCAAAACCTCCTGGATTTTCTCGAGTTGCGGCAGGTGCTCTCGACTTACGACGGGGACCTCAGGGACCCGCTCTGGTGGCCTCAGGAAAGGCCAGTCCCCATGCGAGTTCCTCGGGGGCCTCTCGGGATTCCTCTCCCGTTGATGCCGGGGCCTAAGACCTTGTGTGGAGTCGGGGCCGGAACCTGAGGATTCCTCTCCAGTGCTGACATGGATCTTGGGGTACTTCTGGAGTCTGCCCAGGAGAGTCAGTCCTCGTCTCGAGAGGCGGCATGCACGTGCGCTTTCCTCCCGAGCTGTAGTAGCAGTGTCACGCTTCTCGTCGTGTCGATCATGGGAATCTGTGGCTTTCCCTCGAGGCTTTCCCACGAGGCTTTCCCACGAGGCTTTCCCACAGGGCTGTCTCACGTGCCACCCTGGTGTGAGTCGATCCTCGGCGTGAAAGTCGAGGCAGTGCAGGGAAAGGAGGTTCCTCTGGAATGGACTGGGACATCTGAGGGACTCTGGGAATGGTGGCACGACCCTGGAGTTCTTCTCGCCTTTCCTTTGGAGAGCGCCTGCTCTTGAGATGCGACGGGAACGCCGGGAATTCTTTCCCGACCAAGCAGGGAAAGGATCCCTCATCTCGAGCTACGAGGTGGAAACGGGGCTCCTCTGGATGTGGGCCGAACCCCGTGCTTTCTTTCGACTGGAGACGGGTATGTCGGGGAACTTCTTGAGTTGCAGTAAGGGTGTCAAGGACCCTTTGAAAGTTCCAGAGGTTAGATGTGATTAGCCTCGAGACGCCTCAGCCAAAATGGGCCACATCTCGCCCGGAGGGGGGAACCTTCTGGTTTTCTCGAGTTGCGGCTTGTGCTCTCGACTTACGACGGGGACCTCATGGACCCGCTCTGTTGGCCTCAGGAAAGGTCATTCCCCATGCGAGTTGCTCGGTGGCCTCTCAGGATTCCTCGCCCGTTGATGCCGGCGCCTAAGACCTTGTGTGGAGTCGAACCAGAACCTGAGGATTCCTCTCCCGTGCTCACATGGATCTTGGCGTACTTCTGGAGTCTCCCAAGGGGCGTCAGTCCTCGTCTCGAGTGGGGTCATGCAGGTGTGCTTTCCTCCTGAGCAGTAGCAGCAGTGTCTCGCTTCCCGTCTTGTGGATCAAGGGATCTGTGTCTTTCCCTCGAGGCTTTTTCATGGGCTTTCCCACAGGGCTATTCCACGTGCCACCATGCAGTGCTGGGAAAACAGGAACCTCCTTCCCCACATAGGGGGTACACTGTCCCCTTGGGTGTGTATCTCCGTGGCATTCGCGCTTGGGGGTTGCCACGGATGTTGGCCTCAGGCTCCACATGAGAAAAGCCCCTAATGGCATTAGCTGCCGGTCCAGACGCTGGCCCCTCAGGTCTCTGGCCGGAGCCTTGGGCTCCAGGCAACTCAAAGCCCTCGGGGCTGGTGCTCTGGGACTGCTGTAGGGAAAGGACGCCAGGAGCCCACGGAGGAGTTGGGGAGGCGCAGGTGGCATATGGAGGCGAGGACAGCGTGGGATCTAGGTGGAGGCGCTGGAGAGAGCGTCCGTTGTCCCGGAATGCCTCGGAGGAGCCAGCGGGGGACAGTCCAGGCCCAGGGACCTGTGGTATGTGAAAAGGTGGGAAACCCCAGAACAAGGCAGGCTGGGAAAGGGGGCGTGGGCGGCCAATTCAAAGGGACCTAGGGGGCGTTTCCTGGGCGGTGAGCTCCCTTGGCACTGCTGAGGGCCCCTGATTGATCCACCCGGGGTTGATCCCACCATCCGCTGCGAGGGAGGGCCACAAACCAAAGCCCCCGAACTGCCCACCCACCCCAACGGGGATCTTGGCGGTCCGGGGCACAGCTGTGCCCGGGAAAAGCCCACTCACTCCACGGGACACCGTCCAGGGTCTCTGCTTGGAAAGAGGCCATGGGCGGCCCCCTCCATCTACGCACCCAAACCCTATTGACGTCAATGGGGGCGGAGACGCCTCCCGCTCTCCAGAGTCCTGGGCTGCTGGGTCCCCGCCCACTCGGCCAGCAGTCTGCAGCGCTCCTGTGTGCCTCTCCCACCATGGCTTCGTCCAGCTCCTCCAGCACCTCAAGCGGTACGTTTGCCCTCGGTCCCTGGGGTCGGATCACGTCTCAGGGGATTTGCGGGTGGCCCGGGCAAGGGCTCTCGGCCCACGTGTCGACCCCCGCTCCCGCCCGAGAACGGCGGGGACCCATCGGCCGGGCCCGGGGTTCCCAGGCGTCAGGTGTGCCCAAAGTTGGAGGGCGTTGCATCGTTCGTTCATCTTGCTCCTTTGGCACACACATGGCTTCTCCGTTCTCTTTTCTGGGAAGACAGTGTTGTTTTAGGGGGCGTGCTGCGGGAGTCAGGGGCCGGTGGGAGCGGGTGCTGTGCTGGGATGAGGCCCTTTATCCTCACATCTTCCTGTGGGAACGGGAGTCGGGGAGCTCTGTGGCCTTGCCGCCTTCAGTGGCTTCCTCTGCACAGGGGCCTAGTGCCTTCTGCCTTCTGTCAGTCGTTACGGGGTTTGGGCTTCGTTTTGGCGGCCTTGGCCTTGGCCCTGGCCTGGGCCTTGGCCTTACCCTTGGTGTTGCCCTTGCCCTTGCCCTTGGCCTTCGGCTTGGCCTTCCCTAGGCCTTGTCCTTGGCCTTACCTTGTCCTTGCCCTTACCTTGTCCTTGCCCTTAAACTTAAACTTGACCTTGACTTTGACCTTGAACTTGAACTTGACCTTGACTTTGACCTTGACCTTGACCTTGAACTTGAACTTGAACTTGACCTTGACTTTGACCTTGAACTTGACCTTGACTTTGACCTTGAACTTGACCTTGACTTTGACCTTGAACTTGACCTTGAACTTTACCTTGACCTTGAACTTGAACTTGACCTTGACTTTGACCTTGAACTTGACCTTGACTTTGACCTTGAACTTGACCTTGAACTTGACCTTGAACTTGAACTTGACCTTGACTTTGACCTTGAACTTGAACTTGACCTTGACTTTGACCTTGAACTTGAACTTGACTTTGACCTTGAACTTGAACTTGACCTTCACTTTGACCTTGAACTTGACCTTGACCTTGAACTTGAACTTGAACTTGACCAACAACGGGAGACCAGATTTGCTCAGAGCACCGGAGGTCCAGAGGCAGGGCCGTGTATCTCCCCTTCCCTTTGTGATCATTGCAAAGACATTCCTAGCTGATAGCGGGAGTGCCCATGAAGAAGCAAGCAGTGGGAGTGTGTTTGACACGACTGTGTGCCTCAACTCCACAAGGGGCCTTTCCTCTCGAAGTAGGCCCCATGTCCCCTTGGGGAGGGTGTCATGCCTCTTTTCTCCACACTGCCAAAGGGTGGAGTAAAGCTCGCTCTGTCAGAGGTACAAAAACAGCAATTGAATGGATTTTCAAGCTCTTGCTAGGCTGCACCCTTTCAGGGCCCACTTTACTGAAACAGGTGCTCTGTGGCCCCCGGTTGGGTATGCAGGTTCACAAACAGGGTGAGATCCTGTCCAAGCCAACAATTTTCCTGAAAGACCTAGGCTCACTAAAGCTCTCCTCCAGAGCAAAGGGGATAGAGGAGATGTATGGAGGAGTCTTTGCCTTTCCCTGTGAGTGTGGGGCTACTCCCTACGGCCCCAAGCTCAGGGATAACTGCCTCTAAGAAAGGAATGGCAAGAAGCGCTAATCTTGGAGGTTGGGACAGGGAGTTCACAGCATGTGGGGAAAGAAAGACTTCTTCGGGGAAGAAGAGGCAACCACCGGGGGTGTGTTCGCAAGCCTCTATTTGGAAGGAACACGTTTGCTTATACAACTCAAGACCTCCAGATCTGCTCAGAGGACTGAAGTTCCAGAGACAGGGCCATGTATCTCCCCTTCCCTTTGAGATCCTTGCCAAGACATTCCTAGCAGATTGTCGGAGTGCCCATGAAGAAGCAAGCAGCGGGAGTGTGCTTGACATCACTGGCTGCCTACCTGGGCTCAGCTCCTCAAGGGGCCTTTCTCTCCTGGTAGGCCCTATGTCCCCTTTGGGAGAGGGTTGTGCCCTCTTCCCTCCACACTGCCAAAGGGTGGAGGTGGAGCAAACTCGTTCTCTCCGAGGTAAAAGAAAGACAAATTGGATGGATCTTTAAGCTCTTGCTATGCTGCACCCCTCCAGGACCCACTCGAGCAAAACAGGTGCCCTGTGGCCCCTAGGTCGTGTATGCAGGTTCACACACCGGGTGTGATCCCGTCAAAGCCAAGAATTTTCCTGACAGACCTAGGCTCACTAGAGCTCTCCTCCAGAGGAAAGGGGACAGAAAAGATGTGTGTGTGGAGGTGGCTCTGCCTTTCCAGGTCCCAATCTCAGGGATAACTGCCCCTAAGAAAGGAACTGCTGCTGCTGCTGCTGCTGCTGCTGCTGCTGCTGCTGCTGCTGCTGCTAAGTTGGTTCAGTCGTGTTCGACTCTGTGCGACGCCATAGACGGTAGCCCACTAGGCTCCCCCGTCCCTGGGATTCTCCAGGCAAGAACAGTAAGTGGGTTGCCATTGCCTTCTCCAATGCATGAAAGTGAAAATGAAAGTGCAGTCGCTCAGTCGTGTCCGACCCTCAGCGACCCCATGGACTGCAGCCTACCAGGCTTCTCTGTCCATAGGATTTTCTGAAAGGAACTGCAAGAAGCACTTTTCCAGGAGGCTGGGAAAGGGAGTTTGCAGGATGTGGGGAAAGAGAGCCTCCTTCGGGGAAGAATAGGCGGCCACTTGTTTTGTGTTGCAAACCTCTATTTGGAAGGAACAGGTTAGCTTATACAAAGGGAGACCTCCAGATCTGCTCAGAGGACCGAAGTTGCAGAGGCAGGTCGGTGTATCTTCCCTTCACTTTGCGATCCTTGCAAAGACATTCCTTGCTGCTAGATGACTCAGCAAGGGCCTTTGAGACTGTTGTTTTCTTTCCTAGGTTCAAAGATTCCTTCAGTTCCTAATATAGATATCCTAGAAATGATATGACATCCGTGAAAATCTGATATGTCCTGGTCAAATGCTGTCAGTTATCATTCTAGTTATCATATTAAAGCATTTCAAGTCGCAGCAGTGACCAGATGACATTGTCAATTTCTATTTCATCAGGTTTTAACCATGTCCTCTGTGGTTTCACACTGATGCCTTTGCAGAAATACTGCTACTTCAAGATATATGGAAAATACTTTTTTTAAGCTTACTGATAATTTGTTTGTTTGTTTGCTTGTCTTCTGGTAAGCTGCTACCAGATGGAATTTAGTCTCCTCTCTAGGTTAAGAGAACTAAGTTTTCTTAGAATGCAATTTTTGATCACAGACTATGAGTTTCTCTACCTTTCATTGATTTATAATTGTTTTCATCATCTGTTTTTTTACTTCGGTAAAGTAAATAAGCCTTATTTAAGATTTTGGTACATGTAGGATGGACTAAGCTTTCCCCACTCTTGCAAGTTCCCTTAACCCTTCAGATTCTTCTTGTGGGACCAAGATCTCACTTTCCTCCAGAGGGACAATCCAAGCTTTTTATCAGTTGATCTGCCCCTGACATCAGAGTCAAGTTGAGCACGAGTTGGCCTATAATTTAGGCATGAAACTATGACTACATAAAGAAAAGGTGACTTTATGATTCAGGGATGGCCATGATATGCCTTGCACTTCAGAGAAAATGGGTTAAAATGATTTTTTTTTCCTTCAAAACTGCACACCCAGTTCTTTCAGCATATGCAATTGAAAACATCTAGTCATTAGGTCAGTTTTCATTCCAATCCCAAAGAAAGGCAATGACAAAGACTATTCAAGCTGCTGCACAATTGCACTCATCTCACACACTAGTAAAGTAATGCTCAAAATTCTCCAAGTTCACATGAACTGTGAACTTCCAGATGTTCAAGAGGGATTTAAAAAATGCAGAGAAACCAGAGATCAAATTGCCAACATCCACTGGATCATTGAAAAAGCAAGAGAGTTCCGGAAAAAAAAAAAACCCATCTATTTCTGCTTTATTGACAATGCCAAAGCCTTTGACTGTGTGGATCACAAGAAACTGGGAAAAATTCTGAAAGAGATGGGAATACCAGACCACCTGACCTGTCTCTTGAGAAACCTGTATGCAGGTCAGGAAGAAACAGTTCGAACTGGACATGGAACAACAGACTGGTTCTACATAGGAAAAGGAACATGTCAAGGCTGTATATTGTCACCCTGCTTATTTAACTTATATGCAGAGTACAGCATGAGAAACACTGGGCTGGAGGAAGCACACGCTGGAATCAAGGTTGCTGGGAGAAATATCAATAATCTCAGATATTCAGATGACACCACCCTTATGGCAGAAAGTGAAGAAGAGCTAAAGAGTCTCCTGATGAAAGTGAAAGAGGAGAGTGAAAAAGTTAGCTTAAAGCTCAGCATTCAGAAAACTACAATCATTGCATCCAGTCTCATCACTTCATGGCAAATAGATGGGAAAACATTGGAAACAGCAGCAGACTATTTTGGGGGGCTTGGAAATCACTGCAGGTGATGGCTGCCTCCATGAACTTAAAACATATTTATGACTTGGAAGAAAAGTGATGACCAAACTAGACAGCATATTAAAAAGCCGAGACGTTGCTTTGCCAACAAAGATCCATCCGGTCAAGGCTATGGTTTTTCCATATGTCATGGATGGATATGAAAGATGCACTATAAAGAAAGTGACAGCTGAAAATGTGATGCTTTTGAACTGTGGTGTTGGAGAAGATGCTTGTAGGTCGCTTAGACTACAAGGAGACGCAACCACTCCATCCTAAAGGAAATCAGGTCTGAATATCCATTGGAAGGACTAATACTGAACCTGAAACTCCAATACTTTGGCCACTTGATGTGAAGAGCTGACTCACTTGGAAGTTGCTTTGATTTGCCTATGAGTGTGGGAGCCCTCCCTGGGCAAAGGGCCTCAGGGGTCATTGCCACTGAATCATGACATCCAAGCAAGCGCATTCCAGCTGTGTGACATGCAGGAAGCAGGAGACTGGGACATCTGTCTTCCTTAGAGGAAGGAAAGTCATCCACAGAGAGTGTGTTTTCAGGCCTCTCTTTGCAGCAAGTGTTTTGCTTCTCAGACATCAGAGCTGCAGGCTTGCTCTGAGGGCCTCAATTCCAGAGTCAGGGCTGTGTGTCTCACTGCACTTTCCAAGCATTGCAGACACATTCCTAGGTTGGAGCAGTGCTTCCCATGAGAAAGAAGCCTCGGGAGTGTGTCTGAGCGGGCTGAGTGCCATGCTAGGGTCACCTAGTCGAGGGCACCTTGCACATCCAATGGGCCCCAGGCGAGTAGCTATGGACCGGCCCCTCGGTTGAGATATCCCAAAGCAGGGAACAAAGCTAGCTCTGTCAGAAGGAGGAAAACAGCAATGGGATGGATTTTCAAGCAGTTGCTCAGTCACACCACGTGAGGGCTCCGCGGGAAAGAAATGCGAATTTTGGCCTCTAGGCCCAGTATCCAGATGTGTGCACAGGATATTTTCCCCACAGGATCCAAGAATGTTCCAGACAGACCTAAGCTCACTAGCTCTCTCCTGCAGAGGAAATGAAATATTGTTGCTGAACCACGAAAAGATGCTGGGATTCTTGGCTTATGGAGGAGAAGAATTCAATCCAGGGCCCAAGACGAGGCTTGATTGCTCAGAGCTTTTGTGCAATCGAGTTTTATTCAAGTAGAAAGGAGATAGAGAAAGCTTCTGACAGAGACATCACAAGGGGCAGAAAGTGTACCCCCTTGCTAGTGTTAGTAATGGAGTTATATACTCTCCAATAAGTTATTACAACGAACAAAAGAATGTCTGGAGGTTGTAAAGACTCACTAGACCTACTCCCATCATTTACATTTTAAGATAACAGGATTAGCCAGAAGGTTTTTCCAGAGACCGTCCTCAAGAAGGATGCATGATTGTTATATAATCCGAAGGAATGTAGAGGGAAAAAAGTGTGCCCTTTCTTCCTCCTTGAGAATTCTAGACCCCTCTCTCCTTGGGGACCCTCGAACTTCTTATAAACCTGCCTTGGCAATGACTCTCTCCGAAACATGATTGAACAGCCTTTTGGAGCTTCCTTTGACTCCCTGGGAGGGAGGGAGCCCTCCCTGAGCACAGGGCCTCAGGGGCCATGGCCAATGAAAACTAATCTCCCAGTAAGTGCTTTTCAGCCCTGTGTGACTCTCAGCCCACAGGAGGCTGAGAAAACTCTCTTCCTTGGAGGAAGGAAAGGCAGCCCAAGAGTGTGTTTTCAGGCCTGTATCTTGCAGCAAGTGTTTGGCTTGTTAGACATAAGACCTGCAGGCCTGCTCCAACAGACTCCATTCCAGAATCAGGGCCTTGTGTCTCCCTGCAGTTTCCTGGCCTCGCAAACACATTCCTAGGGGAGAGCAGTCCTGCCCATGGGGAAGCAGGCTGCGGGAGTGTGTCTGAGGGGGCCAGGTGCCATGCTGGGGTCACCTGGTCGAGGGCACCTTGCACCTCCAATGGACCCCAGGCAAGGAGTTGCAGGCCACCACCTTGCTTCTGAAATCCCAAAGTGGGGAGCAAAGCTCGCTCTGTCAGAGGGAAGAAAACAGCAACAGGATGGATTTTCAAGCAGTTGCTAGGCTGTACTGCGTTAGGGCTCCAAGGAAGAAAAATGCAGATGTTAGCCCCTACGACTGGTATCCAGGTGGGCTCCCAGGATGATTTCCCCGCAGGATCCAAGAACGTTCCAGACAGACCTGGGCTCACTAGCTCCCTCCTGCAGAGGAAACATGATAGAACAGCTGTTTGGAGGTTGCTTTGACTTCCCCTGGGAGGGTAGGATCCCTCCCTGGGTGCAGGGCCTCAGGGGCCATTGCCGCTGAGAAATGCCCTCTAAGTCAGACCTTTCCAGCCTTGTATGACTCAGCACGGAGGAGACTGGAAAAGCTATCTTCCTTGGAGGAAGGAAAGGCAGCCCCAGAGAGTGTGTTTTCACACCTGTATCTCGCAGCAAGTGTTTGCCGTCTCAGACGTCAGACCTCCAGGCCTGCTCCAACGGCCTCAGTTCCAGAGTCAGGGCCGTGTGTCTCCCTGCATTTTCTGAGCCTTGGGAACACATTCCTAGGTCAGAACAGTCCTGCCCATGGGGAAGGAGGCTGCGGAAGTGTGTCTGAGGGGGTCGGGTGCCATGCTGGGGTCCAGTAGACCTGGTACCTCCAATAGACCCCAGGACAACAGCGGTGGGGCTCCCCCTGGCTTCCGAAATGCCAAAGCGAGAAGCAAAGCTAGCTCTATCAGAAGGAAGAAAAGAGCAATTAGATGGATGTTCAGGCTGTTGCTGGGCCGCACCACTTCAGGTTACCCCCCGAGAGGAGCAGGCGCCCTGTGGCCCCTCGGTCCCATATGCAGGTTAACACACAGGATGTGTCCCCATAGGAGCCAAGAATTTTCCTGACAGACCTAGGCTCACTAGAGCTCTCCTACAGGGCAAAAGGGATAGAACAGACTGTGGATGTGACTCTGCCTTTCCCAGCGAGCATGGGGCCCTCCCTACGGCCCCGGGCTCCAGGGAAAATTGTCCCTGAAAAATGACCTCCAAGAAGCGCTTTTCCAGCAGGCTGGGATGCAGAGTTCACAGGATGTGGGGAAAGTGATCGTCCTTCAGGGAAGAAGAGGCAGCCACCCAGTGTGTGTTTGCAAGCCTGTATTTGGAAGAAACTGGTTTGCTTCTTCAAGGGGAGACCTCCAGGTCTGCTCAGAGGACCGAAATTCCAGAGGCAGCACCATGCATCTCCCCTGTCCTTTCTGAGCCTTGGAAAGACATTCCTAGCTTATAGCGGTATTGCTCATGAAGAAGCAGGATGCAGGAATGTGTCAGACATGACTGGGTGCCTTCCTGGGTTCAGCTCCGTGAGGGGCCTTTCCACTCAAAGTAGGTCCCATGCCTCCTTGGGGAGGAAGTGGGGCCCGCTTGCCTCCAAATTGCCAAAGGCTGGAACAAAGCTAGTTCTATCAGAGGTAAGAAAAGAGCAATTGGATGGATGTGGAAGCTGTTGCTGGGCTGCACTGCTTCAGGCCCCCCACCCCTCCGGCCCCGAGAGAAACAGGCGCCCTGTGGCCCCTCGGTCCTGTATGCAGTTTCACACATAGAATGTGTCCCCATAGGAGCCAAGAATTTTCCTGACAGACCTAGGCTCACTAGAGCTCTCCTACAGAGCAAAGGGGTTGGGACAGATGTGTGGCTGTGGCTCTGCCTTTCCCTGGGAGTGTGGAGCCACTCCCTATGGCCCCGGGCTCCAGGGGAAATTGCCCCTGAATAATGACCTCCAAGAAGCGCTTTTCCAACTGGCTGAGACGTGGAGTTCTCAGGATGCAGGGAAAGCGAGTGTCCCTTCGGGGAAGCAAAGGCAGTCACCTGTTATCATTACTTACTAGAATAGTAGGTACCTTCTCTGGTTGGGCAGAGGCCTTCCCTACCTGATCTGAAAAAGAAAATGAAGTAGCTCGCTGATTTGAGAAATAATTCCCAGACTTGGGTTTCCAACCAGTATAGAATCCGACAATGGCCCTGTCTTTGTAGCCGCGTTAATTAACAGGTATGTGAAGCTCTAAATATCAGTGGAAATTACATACAGCATATAGGCCCCAGTGTTCTGGAATGGTGGAAAGAAACAACCAAACTCTTGAAGAGACTCTTTCAAAATGAATCATAGAGACTGACTGTACATGGATGGGCTTGCTTCTGGCAGACTTACTCATATTACGGGTAACTGCACGTTCCCATAGTTGTTGTCCTTATGAAATTTTCTATGGGAGAACCCCCCACCCCAAATGAGGCAGGTGTTAGCAGATTTGCCACAAGTAAGGAGGTGGGATTTCACAGCAGCTGGAACAATTAGGTAAGGTAATAAATCAGGTAACTAAGTTTGTGTAAAAAAAAATATCATTCCCCCTTGAGGAACAGATTCATGAATTTGTGCTCAGTGATCAGGTGTGGCTCAATGACTGGAAACACAATTCCTTGGCCTGACATCGGAAAGGTCCTTATACTGTTGTTTTAGCCACAATTCTGAAAGAGAAGGGAATACTAGACCACCTAACCTGCCTCTTGAGAAATCTGTATGAAGGTCAGGAAGCAACAGTTAGAGCAGGACATGGAACAACATACTGGTTCCAAAAAGGAAAAGGAGTATGTCAAGGCTGTATATTGTCACCCTGTTTATTTAGCTTATATGCAGACTACATCATGAAAAATGCTGGGATGGAAGATACCTGAGCTGGAATCAAGATTGCCGGAAGAAATAGCAATAAACTTAGATATGCAGATGTCACCACCATTATGGCAGAATGGGAAGAGGAACGCGTATGTCGGGGAACTTCTTGAGTTGCAGCAAAGGTGTGAAGGACCCTTTCGAATTCCAGAGGTTAGGTGTGGTTAGTCTCGAGATGCCTCAGCAGAAATGGGCCTCATGTCGCCTGGAATGGAGAGGCTTCTGGATATTCCCCAGTTTCAGCAGGTGCTCTCAAGTTACCACGGGGACCTCAGGGACCCGCTCTGGCGGCCTCAGGAAAGGCCAGTCACCATGCGTGTTGCTAGGGGGCCTCTCGTGATTCCTCTCCCGTCGGTGCCGGAGCCTAAGAAGTTGTGTGGAGTCGGGGCCGGAACCTGAGGATTCCTCACCAATGCCGACATGGATCTTGGGGTAATTATGGAGTCTCCCCAGGGGAGTCAGTCCTCGTCTCGAGAGGGGGCATGCAGGTGCGCTTTCCTCCTGATCTGTAGCAGCGGTGTCACGCTTCCCATCTCGTGAGTCATGGGATCTGCGGCTTTCCCTCCAGGATTTTCCACGAGGCTTTCCCACGAGGCTTTCCCACAGGGCTGTCCCACTAGGCTTTCGCACAGGGCTATCTCACGTGCCACCTTGGTGGCAGTCGATCCTCGGCGTGAAAGTCGAGGCAGTGCAGGGAAAACAGGTTCCTCTGGAATGGACTGAGACATCTGGGGGACTCTTGGAATGGTGGAACGACGCTGGCATACCTCTCGCCTTTCCTGTGGAGAGCGCCTCCTCTTGAGATGCGACGGGAACGCCGGGAATTCTTTCCCGGCCACCAGCGAAAGGATCCCTCATCACGAGCTACGAGCGGAAACGGGGCTCTTCTGGATGTGGGCCGGACCCTCGTGCTTCCTCTCGAGTGGAGACAGGTATGTCAGGCAACTTCTTGAGTTGCAGCAAGGGTGTGAAGGACCTTTTGGAAGTTACAGACTTTAGGTTTGATTAGCTTCGAGAAGCCTCAACGGAAATGGGCCTCATCTCGCCTGGAGGGCAAAACCTCCTGGATTTTCTCGAGTTGCGGCAGGTGCTCTCGACTTACGACGGGGACCTCAGGGACACTCTCTGGTGGCCTTAGGAAAGGCCAGTCCCCATGCGAGTTGCTCGGGGGCCTCTCGGCATTCCTCTCCGTTCGATGCCGGGGCCTAAGACCTTGTGTGGAGTCGGGGCCAGAACCTGAGGATTCCTCTCCAGGGCTGACATGGATCTTGGGGTACTTCTGGAGTCTCCCCAGGAGAGTAAGTCCTCGTCTCGAATGGGGGCATGCACGTGCGCTTTCCTCCAGAGCAGTAGCAGCAGTGTCACGCTTCCTATCGCGTGGATCAAGGGATCTGTGGCTTTCCCTCGAGGCTTTCCCACGAGGTTTTCCCACGTGGCTTTCCCACGAGCCTTTCCCACGTGGCTTTCCCACGAGGCTTTAACACAGGGCTGTCCCACCTGCCACCGTGGTGGGAGTCGATCCTCGGCGTGAAAGTCGAGGCAGTGCATGGAAAATAGGTTCCTCTGGAATGGACTGAGACATCTGGGGGCTCTCGGAATGGTGGCACGACGCTGGAGTTCCTCTCGCCTTTCCTATTGCGACCGCCTCCTCTTGAAATGCAACGGGAACGCCGAGAATTCTTCCCCGACCAAGAAGCGAAAGGATGCCTCATCTCGAGCCACTAGGCGGAAACGAGGCTCCTCTGGATGTGCCCAGGACCCTCGTGCTTCCTCTAGAGTGTAGACGGGTAAGTCGGGGAACTTCTCGAGTGGCAGCATGGGAGTGAAGGACCTTTTGGAAGTTCCAGAGGTTAGGTGTGATTAGCCTCGAGAAGCATCAGTGGAAATGGGACTCTTCTCGCCTGGAGGGCAAAACCTCCTGGATTTTTTCGAGTTGCGGCTGGTGCTCTCGACTTACCACGGGGACCTCAGGGACACGATCTGGTGGCCTCAGGAAAGGCCAGTCCCCATGCAGGTTTCTCGTGGGCATCTTGGGATTCCTCTCACTTTGATGCCGGGGCCTAAGACCTTGTGTGGAGTTGGGCCCGGAACATGAGGATTCCTCTCCAGTGTTGAAATGGATCTTGGGTCACTTCTGGAGTCTCCCCAGGGGAGTGAGTCCTCGTCTCGAGAGGGGGCATGCACGTGCGCTTTCCTTCCGACCTGTAGCAGCAGTGTCACGCTTCCCGTCGCGTGGATCAAGGGATCTGTGGCTTTCCCTCGAGGCTTTCCCACGAAGCTTTCCCACAGGGCTTTCCCACGTGAGTCTGTGGTGGGAGTCGATCCTCGGCGTGAAAGTCGAGGCAGTGCAGGGAAAACAGGTTCCTCCGGAATGGACTGAGACATCTGGGGGACTCTTGGAATGGTGGCACGACACTGGAGTTGCTCTCACCTTTCCTGTGGAGAGCACCTCCTATTGCGATGCGACGGGAACGCCCAGGATTCTCTCCCGAACAATCAGCGAAAGGATCCCTCATCTCCAGCTACGAGGCGGAAACGGAGCTCTTCTGGATGTGGGCGGGACCCACGTGCTTTCTCTCGAGTGGAGAGGGGTATGTCGGGGAACTTCTTGAGTTGCAACAAGGGTGTGAAGGACCCTTTGGAAGTTCCAGAGGTTAGATGTGATTAGCCTCGAGACGCCTCAGCGGAAATGGGCCTCATCGAGCCTGGATGGGAGAACTTCCTGGATTTTCTCGAGTTTTGGCAGGTGGTCTCGTCTTACGACGGTGACCTAAGGAACCCGCTCTGGTGACCTCAGGACTGGCCAGTCCCCATACGACTTGTTCGGTGGCCTCCTGGGATTACACTCCCGTCGATGCCAGGGCCTAAGGTGTTGTGTGGAGTCGGGGCCGGAACCTGAGAATTCCTCTCCAGTGCTGAAATGGATATTGGGGTAATTCTGGAGTCTCCCCAGGGAAGTCAGCCCTCCGCTCTAAGGGACAGGCACGTGCGCTTTCCTCCCGAGCTGTAGCAGCAGTGTGACGCTTGCCATCGCGTCGATCATGGGATCTGTGGCTTTCCCTCGAGGATTTCCCTCGAGGCTTTCTCACGAGGATTTCGTACAGAGCTGTCCAACGTGCCACCGTGGTCGGAGTCGATCCTCGGCGTGAAAGTAGAGGCAGCACAGGGAAAACAGGTCCTCTGGAATGGACTGAGACAATGGGGGACTCTTGGTTTGGTGGCACGACCCTGGTGTTCCTTTCGCGTTTCCTGTGGAGAACGCATCCTCTTGAGATGGGACGGGAATGCCCAGAATTCTTTCCCGACCAAGCAGGGAAAGGATCCCTCATGTCAGGCTAGGAGGCGGAAACGGGGCTCCTCTGGATGTGGGCGGGACCTTCGTGCTTCCTCTCGAGTGGAGACAGGTAAGTCGGGGAACTTCTTCAGTTGCAGCAAGGGTGTGAAGGACCTTTTGAAAGTCCCAGATGTTAGGTGTGATTAGCCTCGAAACGCCTCAGCGGAAATGGGCCTCATCTCACCTGGAGGGCAAAACCTCGTGGATTTTCTCGAGTTGCGGCAGGTGCTCTCGACTTACGACGGGGACCTCAGGGACCCGCTCTGGTGGCCTCAGGAAAGGCCAGTCCCCATGCGAGTTTCTAGGAGTCCTCTCAGGATTCCTCTCCCTTTGATGCCAGGGCCTAAAACCTTGTGTGGAATCCGGGCCGGAACTTGAGGATTCCTCTCCAGTGCTGACATGGATCTTGGGGTACTTCTGGAGTCTTCCCAGGGGAGTAAGTCCTCGTCTCCAATGGGGGCATGCACGTGCGCTTTCCTCCAGAGTGGTAGCAGCAGTGTCACGCTACCGTCGCGTGGATCAAGGGATCTGTGGCTTTCCCTCAAAGCTTTCCCACGAGGCTTTCCCACAGGGCTCTCCCACGTGCCACCGTGGTGGTAGTCGATCCTCGGCGTGAAAGTCGAGGCAGTGCAGGGAAAACAGGTTCCTCTAGAATGGACTGAGATATTTGGGGGACTCTTGGAATGGCGGCACGACGCTGGAGTTCCTCTCGCCTTTCCTGTGGAGAGTGCCTCCTCTTGAGATGCGACGGGAATGCCCAAAATTCTTTCCCGACCAAGCAGGGAAAGGATCCCTCATCTCAAGGGGCGAGGCGGAAATGGGGCTCCTCTGGATGTGGGCGGGAACCTCGTGCTTCCTCTAGAGTGGAGAGGGGTATGTCGGGGAACTACTTGAGTTGCAGCAAGGGTGTGAAGGACCTTTTGGAAGTTCCAGAGGTTAGGTGTGATTAGCCTCGAGACTCCTCAGCGAAAATGGGCCTCATCTCGCCTGCAGGGCAAAACCTCCTGGATTTTCTCGAGTTGCGGCAGGTGCTGTCGAATTACGTCGGGGACCTCAGGGACCCGCTCTGGTGGCCTCAGGAAAGGCCAGTCCCCATGCGAGTTGCTCGCGGGCCTCTGGGGATTCCTCACCGTTGGATGCCGGATCCTAAGACCTTGTGTGGAGTCGGGGCCGGAACCTGAGGATTCCTCTCCAGTGTTGACACGGATCTTGGGGTACTTCTGGAGTCTCCTCAGCGGAGTAAGTCCTCGTCTCGAATGGGGGCATGCACGTGCGCTTTCCTCCAGAGCGGCAGCAGCACCGTCACGCTTCCCGTCGCGTGGACAAGGGATCTGTGGCTATACCTCGAGGTTTTCCCACGAGGCTTTCCCAAGAGGCTTTCCCACAGGACCGTCCCATGTGCCCCCGTGGTTGGAGTCGATCCTTGGCGTGAAAGTCGAGTCAGTGCAGGGAAAACAGGTTCCTCTGGAATGGGCGGAGACATATGGGGGACTCTTGGAATGGTGGCACGACGCTGATGTTCCTCTCGCCTTTCCTGTGGAGAGCGCCTCCTCTTGAGATGCAACGGGAACGCCGGGAATTCTTTCCCGACCAAGCAGGGAAAGGATCCCTCATCTCGAGCTACAAGGCGGAAACGGGCTCCTCTGGAGGTGGGCGGGACCCTCGTGCTTTCTCTAGAGTGGAGACGGGGATGTCGGGGAAATTCTTGAGTTGAAGCAAGGGTGTGAAGGACCTTTTGGAAGTTCAAGAGGTTAGGTGTGATTAGCCTCGAGAAGCCTCACTGGAAATGGTCCTCATCTCGCATGGAGGCCAAAACCTCCTGGATTTTCTCGTGTTTCGGCAGGTGCTCAAGACTTATAACGGGGTCCTCCGGGACCGGCTCTGGTGGCCTCAGGAAAGGCCAGTCAGCATGCGAGTTCCTCGGGGGCCTCTCGGGATTCCTCTCCAGTCCATGCCGGGGCCTAAGACCTTGTGTGGAGTCGGGGCCTGAACCTGCGGATTCCTCTCCAGTGCTGACATGGATCTTGGGGTACTTCTGGAGGCTCCCCAGGGGAGTAAGTCCTCGTCTTGAATGGGGTCATGCACGTGCGCTTTCCTCCCGATCGGTAGCAGCAGTGTCACGCTTCCGGTCGCGTTTATCAAGGGATCTGTGGCTTTCCCTGGAGGCTTTCCCACCAGGCTTTCCCACGAGGCTTTCCCACAGGGCTGTCCCATGTGCCACCGTGGTGGGAGTCGATCCTCGGCGTGAAAGTCGAGGCAGTGTATGGAAAACAGGTTCCTCTGAAATGGACTGAGACAATGGGGGACTCTTGGTTTGGTGACACGACGATGGTGTTCCTTTCGCCTTTCCTGTGTAAAACGCATCCTCTTGAGATGGGACGGGAATGCCCAGAATTCTTTCCCGATCAAGCAGCCAAAGGATCCCTCATGTCGAGCTAGGAGGCGGAAACGGGGCTCCTCTGGATGTGGGCGGGACCCTCGTGCTTCCTCTCGAGTGGAGACAGGTATGTCGGGGAAGTTCTTGAGTTGCAGCAAGGGTGTGAAGGACCTTTTGAAAGTCCCAGATGTTAGGTGTGATTAGCCTTGAGACGCCTCAGCGGAAATGGGCCCCATCTCGCCTGGAGGGCAAAACCTCCTGGATTTTCTCGAGTTGCGGCAGGTGCTCTCGACTTATGTCGGGGACCTCAGGGACCCGCTCTGGTGGCCTCAGGAAAGGCCAGTCCCCTGCGAGTTGCTCGGGTGCCTTTGGGGATTCCTCTCCCTTCGATGCCGGGGCCTAAGGCCTGTGTGGAGGCGGGGCCGGAACCTGAGGATTCCTCTCCAGTGCTGACATGGATCTTGGGGTACTTCTGGAGTCTCCTCAGGGGACTAAGTCCTCATCTCGAATGGGGACATGCACCTGCGCTTTCCTCCAGAGCTCTAGCAGCAGTGTCACGCTTTCCATCGCCTGGATCAAGGGATCTGTGTCTTTCACTCCAGGCTTTCCCAGGAGGCTTTCTCACGAGGCTTCCAGACAGGGGTCCCACGTGCCACCTTGGTTTGAGTCGATCCTCGGCGTGAAAGTCGAGGCAGTGCAGGGAAAACAGGTTCCTCTGAAATGACTGAGATATTTGGGGGACTCTTGGAATGGTGGCACGATGCTGGAGATCCGCTCGCCTTTGCTGTGGAGAGCGCCTCCTCTTGAAATGCGACAGGAATGCCCAGAATTCTTTCCCGACCAAGCAGGGAAAGTGTCCCTCATCTTGAGCTACGAGGAAGAAACAGGGCTCCTCTGGATGTGGGCGGGACCCTCATGCTTCCTCTAGAGTGGAGACAGGGAAGTCGGGGAACGTCTTGAGTTGCAGCAAGGGTTTGAAGGACCTTTTGGAAGTTCCAGGGCTTAGATGTGATTAGCCTTGAGAAGCTTCAGCGGAAATGGGCCTAATCTCGCCTGGAGGGCAAAACCTCCTGGATTTTCTCGAGTTGCGGCAGGTACTCTCGACTTACGACGGGGACCTCAGGGACCCGCTCTTGTGGCCTCAGGAAAGGCCAGTCCCAATGCAAGTTGCTCGGGGGCCTCTCGGGATTTCTCTCCCTTTGATGCCGGGGCCTAAGACCTTGTGTGGAGGCGGTGCTGGAACCTGAAGATTCCTCTCCAGTGCTGACATGGATCTTGGGGTACTTCTGGAGTCTCCCCAGGGGAGTAAGTCCTCGTCTCAAATGGGGGCATGCACGTGCGCTTTCCTCCATAGCGGCAGCAGCAGTGTCACGCTTCCCATCTCCTGGATCAAGATATCTGTGGCTTTCCCTAGAGGCTTTCCCACGAGGCTTTTCCACGAGGCTTTCCCACTGGGCTGTCACACGTGCCAGCGTGGTGGGAGTTGATCCTCTGCGTGGGAGTCGATCCTCTGCGTGAAAGCCGAGGCAGTGCAGGGCAAACAGGTTCCTCTGGAATGGACTGAGACATCTCGGGGACTCTTGGAATGGTGGCACGACGCTGGAGTTCCTCTCGCCTTTCCTGTGGAGAGCGCCTCCTCTTGTGGTGAGAGGGGAACGCCGGGAATTCTTTCCGGACAAAGCAGCGAAATGTCCCTCATCTCGAGCTACGAGGCAGAAACGGGGCTCCTCTGGATGTGGATGGGAGACTCGTGCTTCCTCTAGAGTGGAGACGCGCATGTCAGGCAACTTCTTGAGTTGCAGCAAGGGTGTAAAGGACCTTTTGGAAGTTCTAGAGGCTAGAAGTGATTAGCCTGGAGAAGCCACAGCGGAAATGGGCCTCATCTCGCCTGGAGGGAGAAACCTCCTGGATTTACTCGAGTTGCGGCAGGTGCTCTCGTCTTACGACGGTGACCTAAGGGACCCGCTCTGGTGGCCTCAGGACTGGCCAGTCCCCATTCCAGTGACTCGGGAGCCTCTCGGGATTCCTCTCCCGTCGATGCCGGGCCTAAGACCTTGTGTGGAGTCAGGGCCGGATCCTAAGGATTCCTCTCCAGTGCTGACATGGAACTTTGGGTACTTCTGGAGTCTCCCCAGGGGAGTCAGTCCTCGTCTCTAGAGGGGACATGCAAATGGGCTTTCCTCCCGCGCTGGAGCAGAAATGTCACGCTTCCCGTCGGGTCGATCATGGGATCTGTGGCTTTCCCTCGAGGCTTTCCCCCGAGGCTTTCCCAGGAGGCTTTCCCACAGGGCTGTCCCACGTGCCACCGTGGTGGGAGTCCATCCTCGGCATGAAAGTCGAAGCAGTGGAGCAAAACAGTTTCCTCTGGAATGGACTGAGACATCTGCGGGACTCTTGGAATGTGGACACGACCCTGGAGTTACTCTCGCCTTTCCTGTGGAGAGCGCCTCCTCTTCAGATGCGACGTGAACGCTGGGAATGCTTTCCCGACCAAGCAGGGAAAGGATCCCTCATCTCGAGCTACGAGGCGGAAACGGGGCTCCTCTGGATGTGGGCGGGACCCTCGTTCTTCCTCTAGAATGGAGACCTGTATGTCGGGAAACTTCTTGATTTGAAGCAAGTGTGTGAAGGACCTTTTGGAATTTCGAGAAGTTAGGTGTGATTAACATTGAGAAGGCTCAGCGGAAATGGGTCTCATCTCGCCTGGAGGGCAAAACCTTCTGGATTTTCTCGAGTTGGGGCAGGTGCTCTCGACTTACGACGGGGACCTCAGGGACCCTCTCTGGTGGCCTCAGGAAAGGCTAGTTCCCTTGCGAGTTGCTCGGGGCCCTCTCGGGATTCTTCTCCCTTCGTGCCGGGGCCTAAGACCTTGTGTGGAGTCGAGAACGGGACCTGAGGATTCCTCTCCAGTGCTGACATGGATCTTGGGGTACTTCTGGAGTCTCCCAGTGGAGTAAGTCCTCGTCTCGAATGGGGGCATGCACGTGCGCTTTCCTACAGAGCAGTAGAAGTAGTGCCATGCTTCCCGTCGCGTGGATCAAGGGATCTGTGGCTTTCCTTCGATGCTTTCCCATGAGGCTTTCCCACGAGGCTTTCCCGCAGGGCTGTCCCACGTGAGACAGTGGTGGGAGTCGATCCTCGGCGTGAAAGTCAAGGCAGTGCAGGGAAAACAGGTTCCTCCGGAATGGACTGAGACATCTGGGGGCTCTTGGAATGGTGGCACGACCCTGGAGTTCCTCTCGCCTTTCCTGTGGAGAGTGCCGCCTCTTGTGATGCGACGGGAACGCCCAGGATTCTCTCCCGAACAAGCAGTGAAAGGATCCCTCATCTCTACCTACGAGGCGGGAATGGATCTCTTCTGGATGTGGGCGGGACCCACGTGCTACCTCTCGAGTGGAGAGGGGTATGTCGGGGAACTTCTTGAGATGCAGCAATGGTGTGAAGGACCCTTTGGAAGTTCCAGAGGTCAGATGTGATTAGCCTCGAGACGCCTCAGCAAAAATGGGCCTCATCGAGCCTGGATGGGAGAACTTCCTGGATTTTCTCGAGTTTTGGCAGGTGGTCTCGTCTTACGACAGTGACCTAAGGAACCCGCTCTGGTGACCTCAGGACTGGCCAGTCCCCATACGACTTGTTCGGTGGCCTCCTGGGATTACACTGCCGTTGATGCCGGGGCCTAAGAGGTTGTGTGGAGTCGGGGCCGGAACCTGAGGCTTCCTCTCCAGTGCTGAAATGGATATTGGGGTAATTCTTGAGTCTCCCCAGGGAAGTCAGTCCTCGTCTCAATAAGGGGCATGCACGTGCGCTTTCCTCCTGAGCTGTAGCAGCAGTTTCACGCTTCCCATCGCGTGAGTCATGGGATCTGTGGCTTTCCCTCGAGGATTTAACATGAGGCATTCCCACGAGGCTTTCCCACAGGGATGTCACACGTGCCACCGTGGTGGGAGTCGATCCTCGGCGTGAAAGTCGAGGCAGTGCAGGGAAAACAGGTTCCTCTAGAATGGAATGAAACATCTGGGGTTTTCTGGGAATGGTGGCACGACGCTGGAGTTCTAGCCTTTCCTGTGGAGAGCACCTCCTAATTGAGATGCGACAGGAATGCACAGAATTCTTTCCCGAACACGCAGCGAAAGGATTCCTCATCTCGAGCTACGTAGCGGAAACGGGGCTCCTCTGGATGTGGCCGGGACCCTCGTGTTTCCTCTAGATGTGAGACGGGTATGTCAGGCAACTTCTTGAGCTGCAGCAAGGGTGCGAAAGACCTTTTGGAAATTCCATAGGTTAGGTGTGATTAGCTTCGGAAAGCCTCAGTGGAAATGGGCCTCATCTCTCCTGGAGGGCAAAACCTCTTGGATTCTGTCGAGTTGTGGCAGGTGCTCTCAACTTCCGACGGGGACCTCATGGACCCGCTCTGGTTGCCTCAGGAAAGGCCAGTCCCTATGCGAGTTGCACGGGGGCCACTCAGGATAACTTTCCCTTCGAAGCCGGAGCCTAAGACCTTGTGTGGAGTCATGCCTGGAACATGAGGATTCCTCTCCAGTGCTGACATGGATCGTGGGGTACTACTGGAGTCTCCCCAGGGGAGTAAGTCCTCGTCTCGAATGGGTGCATGCACGTGTGCTTTCCTCCAGAGCTGTAGCTGCAGTGTCACGCTTCCCGTCCCGTGGATCAAGGGATCTGTGGCTTTCCCTCGAGGCTTTCCCACGAGGCTTTCCACTAGGCTTTCCCACAGGGCTGCTTCACGTGCCACCGTTGTGGCTGTCGATCCTCGGCGAGAAAGTCGAGGCAGTGCAGGGAAAACAGGTTCCTCTGAAATGAACTGAGAAATCTGGGGGACTCGGAATGGTGGCGCGGCCCTGGAGTTCCTCTTGCCTTTCCTGTGGAGAGGGCCTCCTCTTGAGATGCGACGGGAACGCCGGGAATTCTTTCCCTACGAAACAGGGAAAGGATCCCTCATCTCGAGCTAGGAGGCGGAAACGGGGCTCCCCTGGATGTGTGCGGGACCCCACGTGCTTCCTCTCGAGTGGAGACGGGTATGTCGGGGAACTTCTTGAGTTGCAGCAAGGGTGTGAAGGACCCTTTGGAAGTTCCAGTGGTTAGACTTGATTAGCCTCGAGAAGCCTCAGCGGAAATGGGCCTCATCTCGCCTGGAGGGCAAAACTTCCTGGATTTTCTCGAGTTGTGGCAGGTGCTCTCGACTTACGACGGGGACCTCAGGGACCCGCTCTGGTGGCCTCAGGAAAGGCCAGTCCCAATGCGAGTTCCTCGGGGGCCTCTCGGGATTCCTCTCCCGTCGATGCCGGGGCCTAAGACATTGTGTGGAGTCGGGGCCGGAACCTGAGGATTCCTCTCCAGTGCTGACATGGATCTTGGGGTACTTCTGGAGTCTCCCCAGGGGAGTCAGTCCTCGTCTCGAATGCGGGCATGCACTTGCGCTTTCCTCCAGAGCGGTAGCAGCAGTGTCACGCAGTCCGCCGCGTGGATCAAAGGATCTATGGTTTTCCCTCGAGTCTTTCCCACGAGGCTTTCCCACGAGGCTTTCCCACAGGGCTGTCCCACGTGCACACGTGGTGGGAGTCGATCCTCGGCTTGAACGTCAAGGCAGTGCAGGGAAAACAGGTTCCTCTGGAATGGACTGACACATCTGGGGGACACTTGGAATGGTGGCATGACCCTGGAGTTCCTCTCGCCTTTCCTGTGGAGAGCGTCTCCTCTTGAGATGCGACGGGAACGCCGGGAATTCTTTCCCTACGAAACAGGGAAAGGATCCCTCATCTCAAGCTAGGAGGCGGAAACGGGGCTCCCCTGGATGTGTGCGGGAAACCACGTGCTTCCTCTCGAGTGCAGACGGGTATGTCGGGGAACTTCTTGAGTTGCAGCAATGGTGTGAAGGACCCTTTGGAAGTTCCAGTGGTTAGATGTGATTGGCCTCGAGAAGCCTCAGCGGAAATGGGCCTCATCTCGCCTGGAGGGCAAAACCTCCTGGATTTTCTCGAGTTGCGGCAGGTGCTCTCGGCTTACGACGGGGACCTCAGGGACCCGCTCTGGTGGCCTCAGGAAAGGCCAGTCCCCATGCGAGTTCCTCGGGGGCCTCCCGGGATTCCTCTCCCGTCGATGCCGGGGCCTAAGACCTTGTGTGGAGTCGGGGCCGGAACCTGAGGATTCCTCTCCAGTGCTGACATGGATCTTGGGGTACTTCTGGAGTCTCCCCAGGGGAGTCAGTCCTCGTCTCGAATGCGGGCATGCACTTGCGCTTTCCTCCAGAGCGGTAGCAGCAGTGTCACGCAGTCCGCCGCGTGGATCAAAGGATCTATGGTTTTCCCTCGAGTCTTTCCCACGAGGCTTTCCCACGAGGCATTCCCACAGGGCTGTCCCACGTGCACACGTGGTGGGAGTCGATCCTCGGCTTGAACGTCAAGGCAGTGCAGGGAAAACAGGTTCCTCTGGAATGGACTGACACATCTGGGGGACTCTTGGAATGGTGGCATGACCCTGGAGTTCCTCTCGCCTTTCCTGTGGAGAGCGCCTCCTCTTGAGATGCGACGGGAACGCCGGGAATTCTTTCCCTACGAAACAGGGAAAGGATCCCTCATCTCGAGCTAGGAGGCGGAAACGGGGCTCCCCTGGATGTGTGCGGGACACCACGTGCTTCCTCTCGAGTGGAGACGGGTATGTCGGGGAACTTCTTGAGTTGCAGTAAGGGTGTGAAGGACCCTTTGGAAGTTCCAGTGGTTAGATGTGATTGGCCTCGAGAAGCCTCAGCGGAAATGGGCCTCATCTCGCCTGGAGGGCAAAACCTCGTGGATTTTCTCGAGTTGCGGCAGGTGCTCTCGACTTACGACGGGGACCTCAGGGACCCGCTCTGGTGGCCTCAGGAAAGGCCAGTCCCCATGCGAGTTCCTCGGGGGCCTCTCGGGATTCCTCTCCCGTCGATGCCGGGGCCTAAGACATTGTGTGGAGTCGGGGCCGGAACCTGAGGATTCCTCTCCTGTGCTGACATGGATCTTGGGGTACTTCTGGAGTCTCCCCAGGGGAGTCAGTCCTCGTCTCGAATGCGGGCATGCACTTGCGCTTTCCTCCAGAGCGGTAGCAGCAGTGTCACGCAGTCCGCCGCGTGGATCAAAGGATCTATGGTTTTCCTTCTATTCTTTCCCAGGAGGCTTTCCCACGAGGCTTTCCCACAGGGCTGTCCCACGTGCACACGTGGTGGGAGTCGATCCTCGGCTTGAACGTCAAGGCAGTGCAGGGAAAACAGGTTCCTCTGGAATGGACTGACACATCTGGGGGACTCTTGGAATGGTGAAACGACCCTGGAGTTCCTCTCGCCTTTCCTGTGGAGAGCGCCTCCTCTTGAGATGCGACGGGAACGCCGGGAATTCTTTCCCTACGAAACAGGGAAAGGATCCCTCATCTCGAGCTAGGAGGCGGAAACGGGGCTCCCCTGGATGTGTGCGGGACCCACGTGCTTCCTCTCGAGTGAAGACGGGTATGTCGGGGAACTTCTTGAGTTGCAGCAAGGGTGTGAAGGACCCTTTGGAAGTTCCAGTGGTTAGACTTGATTAGCCTCGAGAAGCCTCAGCGGAAATGGGCCTCATCTCGCCTGGAGGGCAAAACCTCCTGGATTTTCTCGAGTTGCCGCAGGTGCTCTCGACTTACGACGGGGACCTCAGGGACCCGCTCTGGTGGCCTCAGGAAAGGCCAGTCCCCATGCGAGTTCCTCGGGGACCTCTCGGGATTCCTCTCCCGTCGATGCCGGGGCCTAAGACCTTGTGTGGAGTCGGGGCCGGAACCTGAGGATTCCTCTCCAGTGCTGACATGGATCTTGGGGTACTTCTGGAGTCTCCCCAGGGGAGTCAGTCCTCATCTCGAATGCGGGCATGCACTTGCGCTTTCCTCCAGAGCGGTAGCAGCAGTGTCACGCAGTCCGCCGCGTGGATCAAAGGATTTATGGTTTTCCCTCGAGTCTTTCCCACGAGGCTTTCCCACGAGGCTTTCCCACAGGGCTGTCCCACGTGCACACGTGGTGGGAGTCCATCCTCGGCTTGAACGTCAAGGCAGTGCAGGGAAAACAGGTTCCTCTGGAATGGACTGACACATCTGGGGGACTCTTGGAATGGTGGCACGACCCTGGAGTTCCTCTCGCCTTTCCTGTGGAGAGCGCCTCCTCTTGAGATGCGACGGGAACGCCGGGAATTTTTTCCCTACGAAACAGGGAAAGGATCCCTCATCTCGAGCTAGGAGGGGGAAACGGGGCTCCCCTGGATGTGTGCGGGACGCCACGTGCTTCCTCTCGTGTGGAGACGGGTATGTCGGGGAACTTCTTGAGTTGCAGCAAGGGTGTGAAGGACCCTTTGGAAGTTCAAGTGGTTAGATGTGATTGGCCTCGAGAAGCCTCAGCGGAAATGGGCCTCATCTCGCCTGGAGGGCAAAAACTCCTGGATTTTCTCGATTTGCGGCAGGTGCTCAAGACTTACGACGGGGCCCTCAGGGACCCGCTCTGGTGGCCTCAGGAAAGGCCAGTCCCCATGCGAGTTCCTCGGGGCCTTCTCGGGATTCCTCTCCCGTCGATGCCGGGGCCTAAGACCGTGTGTGGAGTCGGGGCCGGAACCTGAGGATTCCTCTCCAGTGCTGACATGGATCTTGGGGTACTTCTGGAGTCTCCCCAGGGGAGTCAGTCCTCGTCTCGAATGCGGGCATGCACTTGCGCTTTCCTCCAGAGCGGTAGCAGCAGTGTCACGCAGTCGGCCGCGTGGATCAAAGGATCTATGGTTTTCCCTCGAGTCTTTCCCACGAGGCTTTCCCACGAGGCTTTCCCACAGGGCTGTCCCACGTGCACACGTGGTGGGAGTCGATCCTCGGCTTGAACGTCAAGGCAGTGCAGGGAAAACAGGTTCCTCTGGAATGGACTGACACATCTGGGGGACTCTTGGAATGGTGGCATGACCCTGGAGTTCCTCTCGCCTTTCCTGTGGAGCGCCTCCTCTTGAGATGCGACGGGAACGCCGGGAATTCTTTCCCTACGAAACAGGGAAAGGATCCCTCATCTCGAGCTAGGAGGCGGAAACGGGGCTCCCCTGGATGTGTGCGGGACCCCACGTGCTTCCTCTCGAGTGGAGACGGGTATGTCGGGGAACTTCTTGAGTTGCAGCAAGGGTGTGAAGGACCCTTTGGAAGTTCCAGTGGTTAGATGTGATTGGCCTCGAGAAGCCTCAGCGGAAATGGGCCTCATCTTGCCTGGAGGGCAAAACCTCCTGGATTTTCTCGAGTTGCGGCAGGTGCTCTCGACTTACGACGGGGACCTCAGGGACCCGCTCTGGTGGCCTCAGGAAAGGCCAGTCCCCATGCGAGTTCCTCGGGGGCCTCTCGGGATTCCTCTCCCGTCGATGCCGGGGCCTAAGACCTTGTGTGGAGTCGGGGCCGAAACCTGAGGATTCCTCTCCAGTGCTGACATGGATCTTGGGGTACTTCTGGAGTCTCCCCAGGGGAGTCAGTCCTCATCTCGAATGCGGGCATGCACTTGCGCTTTCCTCCAGAGCGGTAGCAGCAGTGTCACGCAGTCCGCCGCCCGGATCAAAGGATCTATGGTTTTCCCTCGAGTCTTTCCCACGAGGCTTTCCCACGAGGCTTTCCCACAGGGCTGTCCCACGTTCACACGTGGTGGGAGTCCATCCTCGGCTTGAACGTCAAGGCAGTGCAGGGAAAACAGGTTCCTCTGGAATGGACTGACACATCTGGGGGACTCTTGGAATGGTGGCACGACCCTGGAGTTCCTCTCGCCTTTCCTGTGGAGAGCGCCTCCTCTTGAGATGCGACGGGAACGCCGGGAATTTTTTCCCTACGAAACAGGGAAAGGATCCCTCATCTCGAGCTAGGAGGCGGAAACGGGGCTCCCCTGGATGTGTGCGGGCGCCACGTGCTTCCTCTCGTGTGGAGACGGGTATGTCGGGGAACTTCTTGAGTTGCAGCAAGGGTGTGAAGGACCCTTTGGAAGTTCCAGTGGTTAGATGTGATTGGCCTCGAGAAGCCTCAGCGGAAATGGGCCTCATCTCGCCTGGAGGGCAAAACCTCCTGGATTTTCTCGATTTGCGGCAGGTGCTCAAGACTTACGACGGGGACCTCAGGGACCCGCTCTGGTGGCCTCAGGAAAGGCCAGTCCCCATGCGAGTTCCTCGGGGCCTTCTCGGGATTCCTCTCCCGTCGATGCCGGGGCCTAAGACCGTGTGTGGAGTCGGGGCCGGAACCTGAGGATTCCTCTCCAGTGCTGACATGGATCTTGGGGTACTTCTGGAGTCTCCCCAGGGGAGTCAGTCCTCGTCTCGAATGCGGGCATGCACTTGCGCTTTCCTCCAGAGCGGTAGCAGCAGTGTCACGCAGTCGGCCGCGTGGATCAAAGGATCTATGGTTTTCCCTCGAGTCTTTCCCACGAGGCTTTCCCACGAGGCTTTCCCACAGGGCTGTCCCACGTGCACACGTGGTGGGAGTCGATCCTCGGCTTGAACGTCAAGGCAGTGCAGGGAAAACAGGTTCCTCTGGAATGGACTGACACATCTGGGGGACTCTTGGAATGGTGGCATGACCCTGGAGTTCCTCTCGCCTTTCCTGTGGAGCGCCTCCTCTTGAGATGCGACGGGAACGCCGGGAATTCTTTCCCTACGAAACAGGGAAAGGATCCCTCATCTCGAGCTAGGAGGCGGAAACGGGGCTCCCCTGGATGTGTGCGGGACCCCACGTGCTTCCTCTCGAGTGGAGACGGGTATGTCGGGGAACTTCTTGAGTTGCAGCAAGGGTGTGAAGGACCCTTTGGAAGTTCCAGTGGTTAGATGTGATTGGCCTCGAGAAGCCTCAGCGGAAATGGGCCTCATCTTGCCTGGAGGGCAAAACCTCCTGGATTTTCTCGAGTTGCGGCAGGTGCTCTCGACTTACGACGGGGACCTCAGGGACCCGCTCTGGTGGCCTCAGGAAAGGCCAGTCCCCATGCGAGTTCCTCGGGGGCCTCTCGGGATTCCTCTCCCGTCGATGCCGGGGCCTAAGACCTTGTGTGGAGTCGGGGCCGAAACCTGAGGATTCCTCTCCAGTGCTGACATGGATCTTGGGGTACTTCTGGAGTCTCCCCAGGGGAGTCAGTCCTCATCTCGAATGCGGGCATGCACTTGCGCTTTCCTCCAGAGCGGTAGCAGCAGTGTCACGCAGTCCGCCGCCCGGATCAAAGGATCTATGGTTTTCCCTCGAGTCTTTCCCACGAGGCTTTCCCACGAGGCTTTCCCACAGGGCTGTCCCACGTGCACACGTGGTGGGAGTCCATCCTCGGCTTGAACGTCAAGGCAGTGCAGGGAAAACAGGTTCCTCTGGAATGGACTGACACATCTGGGGGACTCTTGGAATGGTGGCACGACCCTGGAGTTCCTCTCGCCTTTCCTGTGGAGAGCGCCTCCTCTTGAGATGCGACGGGAACGCCGGGAATTTTTTCCCTACGAAACAGGGAAAGGATCCCTCATCTCGAGCTAGGAGGGGGAAACGGGGCTCCCCTGGATGTGTGCGGGACGCCACGTGCTTCCTCTCGTGTGGAGACGGGTATGTCGGGGAACTTCTTGAGTTGCAGCAAGGGTGTGAAGGACCCTTTGGAAGTTCCAGTGGTTAGATGTGATTGGCCTCGAGAAGCCTCAGCGGAAATGGGCCTCATCTCGCCTGGAGGGCAAAACCTCCTGGATTTTCTCGATTTGCGGCAGGTGCTCAAGACTTACGACGGGGACCTCAGGGACCCGCTCTGGTGGCCTCAGGAAAGGCCAGTCCCCATGCGAGTTCCTCGGGGCCTTCTCGGGATTCCTCTCCCGTCGATGCCGGGGCCTAAGACCGTGTGTGGAGTCGGGGCCGGAACCTGAGGATTCCTCTCCAGTGCTGACATGGATCTTGGGGTACTTCTGGAGTCTCCCCAGGGGAGTCAGTCCTCGTCTCGAATGCGGGCATGCACTTGCGCTTTCCTCCAGAGCGGTAGCAGCAGTGTCACGCAGTCCGCCGCGTGGATCAAAGGATCTATGGTTTTCCCTCGAGTCTTTCCCACGAGGCTTTCCCACGAGGCTTTCCCACAGGGCTGTCCCACGTGCACACGTGGTGGGAGTCGATCCTCGGCTTGAACGTCAAGGCAGTGCAGGGAAAACAGGTTCCTCTGGAATGGACTGACACATCTGGGGGACTCTTGGAATGGTGGCATGACCGTGGAGTTCCTCTCGCCTTTCCTGTGGAGCGCCTCCTCTTGAGATGCGACGGGAACGCCGGGAATTCTTTCCCTACGAAACAGGGAAAGGATCCCTCATCTCGAGCTAGGAGGCGGAAACGGGGCTCCCCTGGATGTGTGCGGGACCCCACGTGCTTCCTCTCGAGTGGAGACGGGTATGTCGGGGAACTTCTTGAGTTGCAGCAAGGGTGTGAAGGACCCTTTGGAAGTTCCAGTGGTTAGATGTGATTGGCCTCGAGAAGCCTCAGCGGAAATGGGCCTCATCTTGCCTGGAGGGCAAAACCTCCTGGATTTTCTCGAGTTGCGGCAGGTGCTCTCGACTTACGACGGGGACCTCAGGGACCCGCTCTGGTGGCCTCAGGAAAGGCCAGTCCCCATGCGAGTTCCTCGGGGGCCTCTCGGGATTCCTCTCCCGTCGATGCCGGGGCCTAAGACCTTGTGTGGAGTCGGGGCCGAAACCTGAGGATTCCTCTCCAGTGCTGACATGGATCTTGGGGTACTTCTGGAGTCTCCCCAGGGGAGTCAGTCCTCGTCTCGAATGCGGGCATGCACTTGCGCTTTCCTCCAGAGCGGTAGCAGCAGTGTCACGCAGTCCGCCGCGTGGATCAAAGGATCTATGGTTTTCCCTCGAGTCTTTCCCACGAGGCTTTCCCACGAGGCTTTCCCACAGGGCTGTCCCACGTGCACACGTGGTGGGAGTCGATCCTCGGCTTGAACGTCAAGGCAGTGCAGGGAAAACAGGTTCCTCTGGAATGGACTGACACATCTGGGGGACACTTGGAATGGTGGCATGACCCTGGAGTTCCTCTCGCCTTTCCTGTGGAGAGCGTCTCCTCTTGAGATGCGACGGGAACGCCGGGAATTCTTTCCCTACGAAACAGGGAAAGGATCCCTCATCTCAAGCTAGGAGGCGGAAACGGGGCTCCCCTGGATGTGTGCGGGAAACCACGTGCTTCCTCTCGAGTGCAGACGGGTATGTCGGGGAACTTCTTGAGTTGCAGCAATGGTGTGAAGGACCCTTTGGAAGTTCCAGTGGTTAGATGTGATTGGCCTCGAGAAGCCTCAGCGGAAATGGGCCTCATCTCGCCTGGAGGGCAAAACCTCCTGGATTTTCTCGAGTTGCGGCAGGTGCTCTCGGCTTACGACGGGGACCTCAGGGACCCGCTCTGGTGGCCTCAGGAAAGGCCAGTCCCCATGCGAGTTCCTCGGGGGCCTCCCGGGATTCCTCTCCCGTCGATGCCGGGGCCTAAGACCTTGTGTGGAGTCGGGGCCGGAACCTGAGGATTCCTCTCCAGTGCTGACATGGATCTTGGGGTACTTCTGGAGTCTCCCCAGGGGAGTCAGTCCTCGTCTCGAATGCGGGCATGCACTTGCGCTTTCCTCCAGAGCGGTAGCAGCAGTGTCACGCAGTCCGCCGCGTGGATCAAAGGATATATGGTTTTCCCTCGAGTCTTTCCCACGAGGCTTTCCCACGAGGCTTTCCCACAGGGCTGTCCCACGTGCACACGTGGTGGGAGTCGATCCTCGGCTTGAACGTCAAGGCAGTGCAGGGAAAACAGGTTCCTCTGGAATGGACTGACACATCTGGGGGACTCTTGGAATGGTGGCATGACCCTGGAGTTCCTCTCGCCTTTCCTGTGGAGAGCGCCTCCTCTTGAGATGCGACGGGAACGCCGGGAATTCTTTCCCTACGAAACAGGGAAAGGATCCCTCATCTCGAGCTAGGAGGCGGAAACGGGGCTCCCCTGGATGTGTGCGGGACACCACGTGCTTCCTCTCGAGTGGAGACGGGTATGTCGGGGAACTTCTTGAGTTGCAGTAAGGGTGTGAAGGACCCTTTGGAAGTTCCAGTGGTTAGATGTGATTGGCCTCGAGAAGCCTCAGCGGAAATGGGCCTCATCTCGCCTGGAGGGCAAAACCTCGTGGATTTTCTCGAGTTGCGGCAGGTGCTCTCGACTTACGACGGGGACCTCAGGGACCCGCTCTGGTGGCCTCAGGAAAGGCCAGTCCCCATGCGAGTTCCTCGGGGGCCTCTCGGGATTCCTCTCCCGTCGATGCCGGGGCCTAAGACATTGTGTGGAGTCGGGGCCGGAACCTGCGGATTCCTCTCCTGTGCTGACATGGATCTTGGGGTACTTCTGGAGTCTCCCCAGGGGAGTCAGTCCTCGTCTCGAATGCGGGCATGCACTTGCGCTTTCCTCCAGAGCGGTAGCAGCAGTGTCACGCAGTCCGCCGCGTGGATCAAAGGATCTATGGTTTTCCTTCTATTCTTTCCCAGGAGGCTTTCCCACGAGGCTTTCCCACAGGGCTGTCCCACGTGCACACGTGGTGGGAGTCGATCCTCGGCTTGAACGTCAAGGCAGTGCAGGGAAAACAGGTTCCTCTGGAATGGACTGACACATCTGGGGGACTCTTGGAATGGTGAAACGACCCTGGAGTTCCTCTCGCCTTTCCTGTGGAGAGCGCCTCCTCTTGAGATGCGACGGGAACGCCGGGAATTCTTTCCCTACGAAACAGGGAAAGGATCCCTCATCTCGAGCTAGGAGGCGGAAACGGGGCTCCCCTGGATGTGTGCGGGACCCACGTGCTTCCTCTCGAGTGAAGACGGGTATGTCGGGGAACTTCTTGAGTTGCAGCAAGGGTGTGAAGGACCCTTTGGAAGTTCCAGTGGTTAGACTTGATTAGCCTCGAGAAGCCTCAGCGGAAATGGGCCTCATCTCGCCTGGAGGGCAAAACCTCCTGGATTTTCTCGAGTTGCGGCAGGTGCTCTCGACTTACGACGGGGACCTCAGGGACCCGCTCTGGTGGCCTCAGGAAAGGCCAGTCCCCATGCGAGTTCCTCGGGGACCTCTCGGGATTCCTCTCCCGTCGATGCCGGGGCCTAAGACCTTGTGTGGAGTCGGGGCCGGAACCTGAGGATTCCTCTCCAGTGCTGACATGGATCTTGGGGTACTTCTGGAGTCTCCCCAGGGGAGTCAGTCCTCATCTCGAATGCGGGCATGCACTTGCGCTTTCCTCCAGAGCGGTAGCAGCAGTGTCACGCAGTCCGCCGCGTGGATCAAAGGATTTATGGTTTTCCCTCGAGTCTTTCCCACGAGGCTTTCCCACGAGGCTTTCCCACAGGGCTGTCCCACGTGCACACGTGGTGGGAGTCCATCCTCGGCTTGAACGTCAAGGCAGTGCAGGGAAAACAGGTTCCTCTGGAATGGACTGACACATCTGGGGGACTCTTGGAATGGTGGCACGACCCTGGAGTTCCTCTCGCCTTTCCTGTGGAGAGCGCCTCCTCTTGAGATGCGACGGGAACGCCGGGAATTTTTTCCCTACGAAACAGGGAAAGGATCCCTCATCTCGAGCTAGGAGGGGGAAACGGGGCTCCCCTGGATGTGTGCGGGACGCCACGTGCTTCCTCTCGTGTGGAGACGGGTATGTCGGGGAACTTCTTGAGTTGCAGCAAGGGTGTGAAGGACCCTTTGGAAGTTCAAGTGGTTAGATGTGATTGGCCTCGAGAAGCCTCAGCGGAAATGGGCCTCATCTCGCCTGGAGGGCAAAACCTCCTGGATTTTCTCGATTTGCGGCAGGTGCTCAAGACTTACGACGGGGACCTCAGGGACCCGCTCTGGTGGCCTCAGGAAAGGCCAGTCCCCATGCGAGTTCCTCGGGGCCTTCTCGGGATTCCTCTCCCGTCGATGCCGGGGCCTAAGACCGTGTGTGGAGTCGGGGCCGGAACCTGAGGATTCCTCTCCAGTGCTGACATGGATCTTGGGGTACTTCTGGAGTCTCCCCAGGGGAGTCAGTCCTCGTCTCGAATGCGGGCATGCACTTGCGCTTTCCTCCAGAGCGGTAGCAGCAGTGTCACGCAGTCGGCCGCGTGGATCAAAGGATCTATGGTTTTCCCTCGAGTCTTTCCCACGAGGCTTTCCCACGAGGCTTTCCCACAGGGCTGTCCCACGTGCACACGTGGTGGGAGTCGATCCTCGGCTTGAACGTCAAGGCAGTGCAGGGAAAACAGGTTCCTCTGGAATGGACTGACACATCTGGGGGACTCTTGGAATGGTGGCATGACCCTGGAGTTCCTCTCGCCTTTCCTGTGGAGCGCCTCCTCTTGAGATGCGACGGGAACGCCGGGAATTCTTTCCCTACGAAACAGGGAAAGGATCCCTCATCTCGAGCTAGGAGGCGGAAACGGGGCTCCCCTGGATGTGTGCGGGACCCCACGTGCTTCCTCTCGAGTGGAGACGGGTATGTCGGGGAACTTCTTGAGTTGCAGCAAGGGTGTGAAGGACCCTTTGGAAGTTCCAGTGGTTAGATGTGATTGGCCTCGAGAAGCCTCAGCGGAAATGGGCCTCATCTTGCCTGGAGGGCAAAACCTCCTGGATTTTCTCGAGTTGCGGCAGGTGCTCTCGACTTACGACGGGGACCTCAGGGACCCGCTCTGGTGGCCTCAGGAAAGGCCAGTCCCCATGCGAGTTCCTCGGGGGCCTCTCGGGATTCCTCTCCCGTCGATGCCGGGGCCTAAGACCTTGTGTGGAGTCGGGGCCGAAACCTGAGGATTCCTCTCCAGTGCTGACATGGATCTTGGGGTACTTCTGGAGTCTCCCCAGGGGAGTCAGTCCTCATCTCGAATGCGGGCATGCACTTGCGCTTTCCTCCAGAGCGGTAGCAGCAGTGTCACGCAGTCCGCCGCCCGGATCAAAGGATCTATGGTTTTCCCTCGAGTCTTTCCCACGAGGCTTTCCCACGAGGCTTTCCCACAGGGCTGTCCCACGTGCACACGTGGTGGGAGTCCATCCTCGGCTTGAACGTCAAGGCAGTGCAGGGAAAACAGGTTCCTCTGGAATGGACTGACACATCTGGGGGACTCTTGGAATGGTGGCACGACCCTGGAGTTCCTCTCGCCTTTCCTGTGGAGAGCGCCTCCTCTTGAGATGCGACGGGAACGCCGGGAATTTTTTCCCTACGAAACAGGGAAAGGATCCCTCATCTCGAGCTAGGAGGGGGAAACGGGGCTCCCCTGGATGTGTGCGGGACGCCACGTGCTTCCTCTCGTGTGGAGACGGGTATGTCGGGGAACTTCTTGAGTTGCAGCAAGGGTGTGAAGGACCCTTTGGAAGTTCCAGTGGTTAGATGTGATTGGCCTCGAGAAGCCTCAGCGGAAATGGGCCTCATCTCGCCTGGAGGGCAAAACCTCCTGGATTTTCTCGATTTGCGGCAGGTGCTCAAGACTTACGACGGGGACCTCAGGGACCCGCTCTGGTGGCCTCAGGAAAGGCCAGTCCCCATGCGAGTTCCTCGGGGCCTTCTCGGGATTCCTCTCCCGTCGATGCCGGGGCCTAAGACCGTGTGTGGAGTCGGGGCCGGAACCTGAGGATTCCTCTCCAGTGCTGACATGGATCTTGGGGTACTTCTGGAGTCTCCCCAGGGGAGTCAGTCCTCGTCTCGAATGCGGGCATGCACTTGCGCTTTCCTCCAGAGCGGTAGCAGCAGTGTCACGCAGTCCGCCGCGTGGATCAAAGGATCTATGGTTTTCCCTCGAGTCTTTCCCACGAGGCTTTCCCACGAGGCTTTCCCACAGGGCTGTCCCACGTGCACACGTGGTGGGAGTCGATCCTCGGCTTGAACGTCAAGGCAGTGCAGGGAAAACAGGTTCCTCTGGAATGGACTGACACATCTGGGGGACTCTTGGAATGGTGGCACGACCCTGGAGTTCCTCTCGCCTTTCCTGTGGAGAGCGCCTCCTCTTGAGATGCGACGGGAACGCCGGGAATTCTTTCCCTACGAAACAGGGAAAGGATCCCTCATCTCCAGCTAGGAGGCGGAAACGGGGCTCCCCTGGATGTGTGCGGGACCCCACGTGCTTCCTCTCGAGTGGAGACGGGTATGTCGGGGAACTTCTTGAGTTGCAGCAAGGGTGTGAAGGACCCTTTGGAGGTTCCAGTGGTTAGATGTGATTGGCCTCGAGAAGCCTCAGCGGAAATGGGCCTCATCTCGCCTGGAGGGCAAAACCTCCTGGATTTTCTCGAGTTGCGGCAGGTGCTCTCGACTTACGACGGGGACCTCAGGGACCCGCTCTGGTGGCCTCAGGAAAGGCCAGTCCCCATGCGAGTTCCTCGGGGGCCTCTCGGGATTCCTCTCCCGTCGATGCCGGGGCCTAAGACCTTGTGTGGAATCGGGGCCGGAACCTGAGGATTCCTCTCCAGTGCTGACATGGATCTTGGGGTACTTCTCGAGTCTCCCCAGGGGAGTCAGTCCTCGTCTCGAATGCGGGCATGCACTTGCGCTTTCCTCCAGAGCGGTAGCAGCAGTGTCACGCAGTCCGCCGCGTGGATCAAAGGATCTATGGTTTTCCCTCGAGTCTTTCCCACGAGGCTTTCCCACGAGGCTTTCCCACAGGGCTGTCCCACGTGCACACGTGGTGGGAGTCGATCCTCGGCTTGAACGTCAAGGCAGTGCAGGGAAAACAGGTTCCTCTGGAATGGACTGACACATCTGGGGGACTCTTGGAATGGTGGCATGACCGTGGAGTTCCTCTCGCCTTTCCTGTGGAGCGCCTCCTCTTGAGATGCGACGGGAACGCCGGGAATTCTTTCCCTACGAAACAGGGAAAGGATCCCTCATCTCGAGCTAGGAGGCGGAAACGGGGCTCCCCTGGATGTGTGCGGGACCCCACGTGCTTCCTCTCGAGTGGAGAGGGGTATGTCGGGGAACTTCTTGAGTTGCAGCAAGGGTGTGAAGGACCCTTTGGAAGTTCCAGTGGTTAGATGTGATTGGCCTCGAGAAGCCTCAGCGGAAATGGGCCTCATCTTGCCTGGAGGGCAAAACCTCCTGGATTTTCTCGAGTTGCGGCAGGTGCTCTCGACTTACGACGGGGACCTCAGGGACCCGCTCTGGTGGCCTCAGGAAAGGCCAGTCCCCATGCGAGTTCCTCGGGGGCCTCTCGGGATTCCTCTCCCGTCGATGCCGGGGCCTAAGACCTTGTGTGGAGTCGGGGCCGAAACCTGAGGATTCCTCTCCAGTGCTGACATGGATCTTGGGGTACTTCTGGAGTCTCCCCAGGGGAGTCAGTCCTCGTCTCGAATGCGGGCATGCACTTGCGCTTTCCTCCAGAGCGGTAGCAGCAGTGTCACGCAGTCCGCCGCGTGGATCAAAGGATCTATGGTTTTCCCTCGAGTCTTTCCCACGAGGCTTTCCCACGAGGCTTTCCCACAGGGCTGTCCCACGTGCACACGTGGTGGGAGTCGATCCTCGGCTTGAACGTCAAGGCAGTGCAGGGAAAACAGGTTCCTCTGGAATGGACTGACACATCTGGGGGACTCTTGGAATGGTGGCACGACCCTGGAGTTCCTCTCGCCTTTCCTGTCTAGAGCGCCTCCTCTTGAGATGCGACGGGAACGCCGGGAATACTTTCCCTACGAAACAGGGAAGGGATCCCTCATCTCGAGCTAGGAGGCGGAAACGGGGCTCCCCTGGATGTGTGCGGGACGCCACGTGCTTCCTCTCGAGTGGAGACGGGTATGTCGGGGAACTTCTTGAGTTGCAGCAAGGGTGTGAAGGACCCTTTGGAAGTTTAAGTGGTTAGATGTGATTGGCCTCGAGAAGCCTCAGCGGAAATGGGCCTCATCTCGCCTGGAGGGCAAAACCTCCTGGATTTTCTCGAGTTGGGGCAGGTGCTCTCGACTTCCGACGGGAACCTCAGGGACCCGCTCTGGTGGCCTCAGGAAAGGCCAGTCCCCATGCGAGTTCCTTGGGGCCCTCTCGGGATTCCTCTCCCGTCGATGCCGGGGCCTAAGACCTTGTGTGTAGTCGGGGCCGGAACCTGAGGATTCCTCTCCAGTGCTGACATGGATCTTGGGGTACTTCTGGAGTCTCCCCAGGGGAGTCAGTCCTCGTCTCGAATGCGGGCATGCACTTGCGCTTTCCTCCAGAGCGGTAGCAGCAGTGTCACGCAGTCCGCCGCGTGGATCAAAGGATCTATGGTTTTCCCTCGAGTCTTTCCCACGAGGCTTTCCCACGAGGCTTTCCCACAGGGCTGTCCCACGTGCACACGTGGTGGGAGTCGATCCTCGGCTTGAACGTCAAGGCAGTGCAGGGAAAACAGGTTCCTCTGGAATGGACTGACACATCTGGGGGACTCTTGGAATGGTGGCACGACCCTGGAGTTCCTCTCGCCTTTCCTGTGGAGAGCGCCTCCTCTTGAGATGCGACGAGAACGCCGGGAATTCTTTCCCTACGAAACAGGGAAAGGATACCTCATCTCGAGCTAGGAGGCGGAAACGGGGCTCACCTGGATATGTGCGGGACCCACGTGCTTCCTCTCGAGTGGAGACGGGTATGTCGGGGAACTTCTTGAGTTGCAGCATGGGTTTGAAGGACCCTTTGGAAGTTCAAGTGGTTAGATGCGATTGGCCTCGAGAAGCCTCAGCGGAAATGGGCCTCATCTCGCCTGGAGGGCAAAACCTCCTGGATTTTCTCGAGTTGCGGCAGGTGCTCTCGACTTACGACGGGGACCTCAGGGACCCGCTCTGGTGGCCTCAGGAAAGGCCAGTCCCCATGCGAGTTCCTCGGGGCCCTCTCGGGATTCCTCTCCCGTCGATGCCGGGGCCTAAGACCTTGTGTGGAGTCGGGGCCGGAACCTGAGGATTCCTCTCCAGTGCTGACATGGATCTTGGGGTACTTCTGGAGTCTCCCCAGGGGAGTCAGTCCTCGTCTCGAATGCGGGCATGCACTTGCGCTTTCCTCCAGAGCGGTAGCAGCAGTGTCACGCAGTCCGCCGCGTGGATCAAAGTATCTATGGTTTTCCCTCGAGTCTTTCCCACGAGGCTTTCCCACGAGGCTTTCCCACAGGGCTGTCCCACGTGCACACGTGGTGGGAGTCGATCCTCGGCTTGAACGTCAAGGCAGTGCAGGGAAAACAGGTTCCTCTGGAATGGACTGACACATCTGGGGGACTCTTGGAATGGTGTCTCGACCCTGGAGTTCCTCTCGCCTTTCCTGTGGAGAGCGCCTCTTGAGATGCGACGGGAACGCCGGGAATTCTTTCCCTACGAAACAGGGAAGGGATCCCTCATCTCGAGCTAGGAGGCGGAAACGGGGCACCCCTGGATGTGTGCGGGACCCCACGTGCTTCCTCTCGAGTGGAGACGGGTATGTCGGGGAACTTCTTGAGTTGCAGCAAGGGTGTGAAGGACCCTTTGGAAGTTCCAGTGGTTAGATGTGATTGGCCTCGAGAAGCCTCAGCGGAAATGGGCCTCATCTCGCCTGGAGGGCAAAACCTCCTGGATTTTCTCGAGTTGCGGCACGTGCTCTCGACTTACGACGGGGACCTCAGGGACCCGCTCTGGTGGCCTCAGGAAAGGCCAGTCCCCATGCGAGTTCCTCGGGGGCCTCTCGAGATTCCTCTCCCGTCGATGCCGGGGCCTAAGACCTTGTGTGGAGTCGGGGCCGGAACCTGAGGATTCCTCTCCAGTGCTGACATGGATCTTGGGGTACTTCTGGAGTCTCCCCAGGGGAGTCAGTCCTCGTCTCGAATGCGGGCATGCACTTGCGCTTTCCTCCAGAGCGGTAGCAGCAGTGTCACGCAGTCCGCCGCGTGGATCAAAGGATCTATGGTTTTCCCTCGAGTCTTTCCCACGAGGCTTTCCCACGAGGCTTTCCCACAGGGCTGTCCCACGTGCACACGTGGTGGGAGTCCATCCTCGGCTTGAACGTCAAGGCAGTGCAGGGAAAACAGGTTCCTCTGGAATGGACTGACACATCTGGGGGACTCTTGGAATGGTGTCTCGACCCTGGAGTTCCTCTCGACTTTCCTGTGGAGAGCGCCACCTCTTGAGATGCGACGGGAACGCCGGGAATTCTTTCCCTACGAAACAGGTAAGGGATCCCTCATCTCGAGCTAGGAGGCGGAAACGGGGCTCCCCTGGATGTGTGCGGGACACCACGTGCTTCCTCTCGAGTGCAGACGGGTATGTCGGGGAACTTCTTGAGTTGCAGCAAGGGTGTGAAGGACCCTTTGGAAGTTCCAGTGGTTAGATGTGATTGGCCTCGAGAACCCTCAGCGGAAATGGGCCTCATCTCGCCTGGAGTGCAAAACCTCCTGGATTTTCACGAGTTGCGGCAGGTGCTCTCGACTTACGACGGGGACCTCAGGGACCCGCTCTGGTGGCCTCAGGAAAGGCCAGTCCCCATGCGCGTTCCTCGGGGGCCTCTCGGGATTCCTCTCCCGTCGATGCCGGGGCCTAAGACCTTGTGTGGATTCGGGGCCGGAACCTGAGGATTCCTCTCCAGTGCTGACATGGATCTTGGGGTAATTCTCGAGTCTCCCCAGGGGAGTCAGTCCTCGTCTCGAATGCGGGCATGCACTTGCGCTTTCCTCCAGAGCGGTAGCAGCAGTGTCACGCAGTCCGCCGCGTGGATCAAAGGATCTATGGTTTTCCCTCGAGTCTTTCCCACGAGGCTTTCCCACGAGGCTTTCCCACAGGGCTGTCCCACGTGCACACGTGGTGGGAGTCGATCCTCGGCTTGAACGTCAAGGCAGTGCAGGGAAAACAGGTTCCTCTGGAATGGACTGACACATCTGGGGGACTCTTGGAATGGTGTCTCGACCCTGGAGTTCCTCTCGCCTTTCCTGTGGAGAGCGCCTCCTCTTGAGATCCGACGGGAACGCCGGGAATTCTTTCCCTACGAAACAGGGAAGGGATCCCTCATCTCGAGCTAGGAGGCGGAAACGGGGCTCCCCTGGATGTGTGCGGGACCCCACGTGCTTCCTCTCGAGTGGAGACGGGTATGTCGGGGAACTTCTTGAGTTGCAGCAATGGTGTGAAGGACCCTTTGGAAGTTCCAGTGGTTAGATGTGATTGGCCTCGAGAAGCCTCAGCGGAAATGGGCCTCATCTCGCCTGGAGGGCAAAACCTCCTGGATTTTCTCGAGTTGAGGCACGTGCTCTCGACTTACGACTGGGACCTCAGGGACCCGCTCTGGTGGCCTCAGGAAAGGCCAGTCCCCATGCGAGTTCCTCGGGGGCCTCTCGAGATTCCTCTCCCGTCGATGCCGGGGCCTAAGACCTTGTGTGGAGTCGGGGCCGGAACCTGAGGATTCCTCTCCAGTGCTGACATGGATCTTGGGGTACTTCTGGAGTCTCCCCAGGGGAGTCAGTCCTCGTCTCGAATGTGGGCATGCACTTGCGCTTTCCTCCAGAGCGGTAGCAGCAGTGTCACGCAGTCTGCCACGTGGATCAAAGGATCTATGGTTTTCCCTCGAGTCTTTCCCACGAGGTTTTCCCACGAGGCTTTCCCACAGGGCTGTCCCACGTGCACACGTGGTGGGAGTCGATCCTCGGCTTGAACGTCCAGGCAGTGCAGGGAAAACAGGTTCCTCTGGAATGGACTGATATATCTGGGGGACTCTTGGAATGGTGTCTCGACCCTGGAGTTCCTCTCGCCTTTCCTGTGGAGAGCGCCTCCTCTTGAGATGCGACGGGAACGCCGGGAATTCTTTCCCTACGAAACAGGGAAGGGATCCCTCATCTCGAGCTAGGAGGCGGAAACGGGGCTCCCCTGGATGTGTGCGGGACGCCACGTGCTTCCTCTCGAGTGGAGACGGGTATGTCGGGGAACTTCTTGAGTTGCAGGAAGGGTGTGAAGGACCCTTTGGAAGTTCCAGTGGTTAGATGTGATTGGCCTCGAGAAGCCTCAGCGGAAATGGGCCTCATCTCGCCTGGAGTGCAAAACCTCATGGATTTTCACGAGTTGCGGCAGGTGCTCTAGACTTACGACGGGGACCTCAGGGACCCGCTCTGGTGGCCTCAGGAAAGGCCAGTCCCCATGCGCGTTCCTCGGGGGCCTGTCGGGATTCCTCTCCCGTCGATGCCGGGGCATAAGACCTTGTGTGGAGTCGGGGCCGGAACCTGAGGATTCCTCTCCAGTGCTGACATGGATCTTGGGGTACTTCTGGAGTCTCCCCAGGGGATTCAGTCCTCGTCTCGAATGCGGGCATGCACTTGCGCTTTCCTCCAGTTCGGTAGCAGCAGTGTCACGCAGTCCGCCGCGTGGATCAAAGGATCTATGGTTTTCCCTCGAGTCTTTCACACGAGGCTTTCCCACGAGGCTTTCCCACAGGGCTGTCCCACGTGCACACGTGGTGGGACTCGATCCTCGGCTTGAACGTCAAGGCAGTGCAGGGAAAACAGGTTCCTCTGGAATGGACTGACACATCTGGGGGACTCTTGGAATGGTGGCATGACCGTGGAGTTCCTCTCGCCTTTCCTGTGGAGAGCGCCTCCTCTTGAGATGCGACGGGAACGCCGGGAATTCTTTCCCTACGAAACAGGTAAAGGATCCCTCATCTCGAGCTAGGAGTTGGAAACGGGGCTCCCCTGGATGTGTGCGGGACACCACGTGCTTCCTCTCGAGTGCAGACGGGTATGTCGGGGAACTTCTTGAGTTGCAGCAAAGGTGTGAAGGACCCTTTGGAAGTTCTAGTGGTTACATATGATTGGCCTCGAGAAGCCTCAGCGGAAATGGGCCTCATCTCGCCTGGAGGGCAAAACCTCCTGGATTTTCTCGAGTTGCGGCAGGTGCTCTCGACTTTCGACGGGGAACTCAGGGACCCGCTCTGGTGGCCTCAGGAAAGGCCAGTCCCCATGCGAGTTCCTCGGGGGCGTCTCGTGATTCCTCTCCCGTCGATGCCGGGGCCTAAGACCTTGTGTGGAGTCGGGGCCGGAACCTGAGGATTCCTCTCCAGTGCTGACATGGATCTTGGGGTACTTCTGGAGTCTCCCCAGGGGAGTCAGTCCTCGTCTCGAATGCGGGCATGCACTTGCGCTTTCCTCCAGAGCGGTAGCAGCAGTGTCACGCAGTCCGCCGCGTGGATCAAAGGATCTATGGTTTTCCCTCGAGTCTTTCCCACGAGGCTTTCCCACGAGGCTTTCTCACAGGGCTGTCCCACGTGCACACGTGGTGGGAGTCGATCCTCGGCTTGAACGTCAAGGCAGTGCAGGGAAAACAGGTTCCTCTGGAATGGACTGACACATCTGGGGGACTCTTGGAATGGTGGCACGACCCTGGAGTTCCTCTCGCCTTTCCTGTGGAGAGCGCCTCCTCTTGAGATGCGACGGGAACGCCGGGAATTCTTTCCCAACGAAACAGGGAAAGGATCCCTCATCTCGAGCTAGGAGGCGGAAACGGGGCTCCCCTGGATGTGTGCGGGACACCACGTGCTTCCTCTCGAGTGCAGACCGGTATGTCGGGGAACTGCTTGAGTTGCAGCAAGGGTGTGAAGGACCCTTTGGAAGTTCCAGTGGTTAGACGTGATTGGCCTCGAGAGGCATCAGCGGAAATGGGCCTCATCTCGCCTGGAGGGCAAAACCTCCTGGATTTTCTCAAGTTGCGGCAGGTGCTCTCGACTTACGACGGGGACCTCAGGGACCCGCTCTGGTGGCCTCAGGAAAGGCCAGTCCCCATGCGAGTTCCTCGGGGGCCTCTCGGGATTCCTCTCCCGTCGATGCCGGGGCCTAAGACCTTGCGTGGAGTCGGGGCCGGAACCTGAGGATTCCTCTCCAGGGCTGACATGGATCTTGGGGTACTTCTGGAGTCTCCCCAGGGGAGTCAGTCCTCGTCTCGAATGCGGGCATGCACTTGCGCTTTCCTCCAGAGCGGTAGCAGCAGTGTCACGCAGTCCGCCGCGTGGATCAAAGGATCTATGGTTTTCCCTCGAGTCTTTCCCACGAGGCTTTCCCACGAGGCTTTCCCACAGGGCTGTCCCACGTGCACACGTGGTGGGAGTCGATCCTCGGCTTGAACGTCAAGGCAGTGCAGGGAAAACAGGTTCCTCTGGAATGGACTGACACAACTGGGGGACTCTTGGAATGGTGTCTCGACCCTGGAGTTCCTCTCGCCTTTCCTGTGGAGAGCGCCTCCTCTTGAGATGTGACAGGAACGCCGGGAATTCTTTCCCTACGAAACAGGGAAGGGATCCCTCATCTCGAGCTAGGAGGCGGAAACGGGGCTCCCCTGGATGTGTGCGGGACCCCACGTGCTTCCTCTCGAGTGGAGACGGGTATGTCGGGGAACTTCTTGAGTTGCAGCAATGGTGTGAAGGACCCTTTGGAAGTTCCAGTGGTTAGATGTGATTGGCCTCGAGAAGCCTCAGCGGAAATGGGCCTCATCTCGCCAGGAGGGCAAAACCTCCTGGATTTTCTCGAGCTGCGGCAGGTGCTCTCGACTTACGACGGGGAACTCAGGGAACCGATCTGGTGGCCTCAGGAAAGGCAAGTCCCCATGCGAGTTCCTCGGGGGCGTCTCGGGATTCCTCTCCTGTCGATGCCGGGGCCTAAGACCTTGTGTGGAGTCGGGCCGGAACCTGAGGATTCCTCTCCAGTGCTGACATGGATCTTGGGGTACTTCTGGAGTCTCCCCAGGGGAGTCAGTCCTCGTCTCGAATGCGGTCATGTTCTTGCGCTTTCCTCCAGAGCGGTAGCAGCAGTGTCACGCAGTCCGCCTCGTGGATCAAAGGATCTATGGTTTTCCCTCGAGTCTTTCCCACGAGGCTTTCCCACGAGCCTTTCCCACAGGGCTGTCCCACGTGCACACGTGGTGGGAGTCGATCCTCGGCTTGAACGTCAAGGCAGTGCAGGGAAAACAGGTTCCTCTGGAATGGACTGACACATCTGGGGGACTCTTGGAATGGTGGCACGACCCTGGAGTTCCTCTCGCCTTTCCTGTGGAGAGCGCCCCCTCTTGAGATGCGACGGGAACGCCGGGAATTCTTTCCCTATGAAACAGGGAAAGGATCCCTCATCTCGAGCTAGGAGGCGGAAACGGGGCTCCCCTGGATGTGTGCGGGACACCACGTGCTTCCTCTCGAGTGCAGACCGGTATGTCGGGGAACTGCTTGAGTTGCAGCAAGGGTGTGAAGGACCCTTTGGAATTTCCAGTGGTTAGACGTGATTGGCCTCGAGAGGCATCAGCGGAAATGGGCCTCATCTCGCCTGGAGGGCAAAACCTCCTGGATTTTCTCAAGTTGCGGCAGGTGCTCTCGACTTACGACGGGGACCTCAGGGACCCGCTCTGGTGGCCTCAGGAAAGGCCAGTCCCCATGCGAGTTCCTCGGGGGCCTCTCGGGATTCCTCTCCCGTCGATGCCGGGGCCTAAGACCTTGCGTGGAGTCGGGGCCGGAACCTGAGGATTCCTCTCCAGGGCTGACATGGATCTTGGGGTACTTCTGGAGTCTCCCCAGGGGAGTCAGTCCTCGTCTCGAATGCGGGCATGCACTTGCGCTTTCCTCCAGAGCGGTAGCAGCAGTGTCACGCAGTCCGCCGCGTGGATCAAAGGATCTATGGTTTTCCCTCGAGTCTTTCCCACGAGGCTTTCCCACGAGGCTTTCCCACAGGGCTGTCCCACGTGCACACGTGGTGGGAGTCGATCCTCGGCTTGAACGTCAAGGCAGTGCAGGGAAAACAGGTTCCTCTGGAATGGACTGACACAACTGGGGGACTCTTGGAATGGTGTCTCGACCCTGGAGTTCCTCTCGCCTTTCCTGTGGAGAGCGCCTCCTCTTGAGATGCGACAGGAACGCCGGGAATTCTTTCCCTACGAATCAGGGAAGGGATCCCTCATCTCGAGCTAGGAGGCGGAAACGGGGCTCCCCTGGATGTGTGCGGGACCCCACGTGCTTCCTCTCGAGTGGAGACGGGTATGTCGGGGAACTTCTTGAGTTGCAGCAATGGTGTGAAGGACCCTTTGGAAGTTCCAGTGGTTAGATGTGATTGGCCTCGAGAAGCCTCAGCGGAAATGGGCCTCATCTCGCCAGGAGGGCAAAACCTCCTGGATTTTCTCGAGTTGCGGCAGGTGCTCTCGACTTACGACGGGGAACTCAGGGAACCGATCTGGTGGCCTCAGGAAAGGCAAGTCCCCATGCGAGTTCCTCGGGGGCGTCTCGGGATTCCTCTCCTGTCGATGCCGGGGCCTAAGACCTTGTGTGGAGTCGGGCCGGAACCTGAGGATTCCTCTCCAGTGCTGACATGGATCTTGGGGTACTTCTGGAGTCTCCCCAGGGGAGTCAGTCCTCGTCTCGAATGCGGTCATGTTCTTGCGCTTTCCTCCAGAGCGGTAGCAGCAGTGTCACGCAGTCCGCCTCGTGGATCAAAGGATCTATGGTTTTCCCTCGAGTCTTTCCCACGAGGCTTTCCCACGAGCCTTTCCCACAGGGCTGTCCCACGTGCACACGTGGTGGGAGTCGATCCTCGGCTTGAACGTCAAGGCAGTGCAGGGAAAACAGGTTCCTCTGGAATGGACTGACACATCTGGGGGACTCTTGGAATGGTGGCACGACCCTGGAGTTCCTCTCGCCTTTCCTGTGGAGAGCGCCCCCTCTTGAGATGCGACGGGAACGCCGGGAATTCTTTCCCTATGAAACAGGGAAAGGATCCCTCATCTCGAGCTAGGAGGCGGAAACGGGGCTCCCCTGGATGTGTGCCGGACCCCACGTGATTCCTCTCGAGTGGAGACGGGTATGTCGGGGAACTTCTTGAGTTGCAGCAATGGTGTGAAGGACCCTTTGGAAGTTCCAGTGGTTAGATGTGATTGGCCTCGAGAAGCCTCAGCGGAAATGGGCCTCATCTCGCCTGGAGGGCAAAACCTCCTGGATTTTCTCGAGTTGCGGCAGGTGCTCTCGACTTACGACGGGGACCTCAGGGACCCGCTCTGGTGGCCTCAGGAAAGGCCAGTCCCCATGCGAGTTCCTCGGGGGCCTCTCGGGATTCCTCTCCCGTCGATGCCGGGGCATAAGACCTTGTGTGGAGTCGGGGCCGGAACCTGAGGATTCCTCTCCAGTGCTGACATGGATCTTGGGGTACTTCTGGAGTCTCCCCAGGGGAGTCAGTCCTCGTCTCGAATGCGGGCATGCACTTGCGCTTTCCTCCAGAGCGGTACCAGCAGTGTCACGCAGTCCGCCGCGTGGATCAAAGGATCTATGGTTTTCCCTCGAGTCTTTCCCACGAGGCTTTCCCACGAGCCTTTCCCACAGGGCTGTCCCACGTGCACACGTGGTGGGAGTCGATCCTCGGCTTGAACGTCAAGGCAGTGCAGGGAAAACAGGTTCCTCTGGAATGGACTGACACATCTGGGGGACTCTTGGAATGGTGTCACGACCCTGGAGTTCCTCTCGCCTTTCCTGTGGAGAGCGCCCCCTCTTGAGATTGGACGGGAACGCCGGGAATTCTTTCCCTACGAACAGGGAAGGGATCCCTCATCTCGAGCTAGGAGGCGGAAACGGGGCTCCCCTGGATGTGTGCGGGACCCCACGTGCTTCCTCTCGAGTGCAGACGGGTATGTCGGGGAACTTCTTGAGTTGCAGCAATGGTGTGAAGGACCTTTTGGAAGTTCCAGTGGTTAGATGTGATTGGCCTCGAGAAACCTCAGCGGAAATGGGCCTCATCTCGCCTGGAGGGCAAAACCTCCTGGATTTTCTCGAGTTGCGGCACGTGCTCTCGACTTACGACGGGGACCACATGGACCCGCTCTGGTGGCCTCAGGAAAGGCCAGTCCCCATGCGAGTTCCTCGGACCGTCTCGGGATTCCTCTCCCGTCGATGCCGCGGCCCAAGACCTTGTGTGGTATCGGGGCCGGAACCTGAGGATTCCTCTCCAGTGCTGACATGGATCTTGGGGTACTTCTGGAGTCTCCCCAGGGGAGTCAGTCCTCGTCTCGAATGCGGGCATGCACTTGCGCTTTCCTCCAGAGCGGTAGCAGCAGTGTCACGCAGTCCGCCGCGTGGATCAAAGGATCTATGGTTTTCCCTCGAGTCTTTCCCACGAGGCTTTCCCACGAGGCTTTCCCACAGGGCTGTCCCACGTGCACACGTGGTGGGAGTCGATCCTCGTCTTGAACGTCAAGGCAGTGCAGGGAAAACAGGTTCCTCTGGAATGGACTGACACATCTGGGGGACTCTTGGAATGGTGTCACGACCCTGGAGTTCCTCTCGCCTTTCCTGTGGAGAGCGCCTCCTCTTGAGATGCGACTGGAACGCCGGGAATTCTTTCCCTACGAAACAGGGAAGGATCCCTCATCTCGAGCTAGGAGGCGGAAACCGGGTTCCCTGGATGTGTGAGCGACCCCATGTGCTTCCTCTCGAGTGGAGACGGGTATGTCGGGGAACTTCTTGAGTTGCAGCAATGGTGTGAAGGACCCTTTGGAAGTTCCATTGGTTAGATGTGATTGGCATCGAGAAGCCTCAGCGGAAATGGGCCTCATCTCGCCTGGAGGGCAAAACCTCCTGGATTTTCTCGAGTTGCGGCAGGTGCTCTCGACTTACGACGGGGACCTCAGGGAACCGATCTGGTGGCCTCAGGAAAGGCAAGTCCCCATGCGAGTTCCTCGGGGGCGTCTCGGGATTCCTCTTCCGTCGATGCCGGGGCCTAAGACCTTGTGTGGAGTCGGGGCCGGAACCTGAGGATTCCTCTCCAGTGCTGACATGGATCTTGGGGTACTTCTGGAGTCTCCCCAGGGGAGTCAGTCCTCGTCTCGAATGCGGGCATGCACTTGCACTTTCCTCCAGAGCGGTAGCAGCAGTGTCACGCAGTCCGCCGCGTGGATCAAAGGATCTATGGTTTTCCCTCGAGTCTTTCCCACGAGGCTTTCCCACGAGGCTTTCCCACAGGGCTGTCCCACGTGCACACGTGGTGGGAGTCGATCCTCGGCTTGAACGTCAAGGCAGTGCAGGGAAAACAGGTTCCTCTGGAATGGACTGACACATCTGGGGGACTCTTGGAATGGTGTCACGACCCTGGAGTTCCTCTCGCCTTTCCTGTGGAGAGCGCCTCCTCTTGAGATGCGACGGGAACGCCGGGAATTCCTTCCCTACGAAACAGGGAAAGGATCCCTCATCTCGAGCTAGGTGGCGGAAACGGGGCTCCCCTGGATGTGTGCGGGACACCACGTGCTTCCTCTCGAGTGGAGTCGGGTATGTCGGGGAACTTCTTGAGTTGCAGCAAGGGTGTGAAGGACCCTTTGGAAGTTCCAGTGGTTAGATGTGATTGGCCTCGAGAAGCCTCAGCGGAAATGGGCCTCATCTCGCCTGGAGGGCAAAACCTCCTGGATTTTCTCGAGTTGCGGAAGGTGCTCTAGACTTACGACGGGGACCTCAGGGACCCGCTCTGGTGGCCTCAGGAAAGGCCAGTCCCCATGCGAGTTCCTCGGACCGTCTCGGGATTCCTCTCCCGTCGATGCCGGGGCCTAAGACCTTGCGTGGAGTCGGGGCCGGAACCTGAGGATTCCTCTCCAGTGCTGACATGGATCTTGGGGTACTTCTGGAGTCTCCCCAGGGGAGTCAGTCCTCGTCTCGAATGCGGGCATGCACTTGCGCTTTCCTCCAGAGCGGTAGCAGCAGTGTCACGCAGTCCGCCGCGTGGATCAAAGGATCTATGGTTTTCCCTCGAGTCTTTCCCACGAGGCTTTCCCACGAGGCTTTCCCACAGGGCTGTCCCACGTGCACACGTGGTGGGAGTCGATCCTCGGCTTGAACGTCAAGGCAGTGCAGGGAAAACAGGTTCCTCTGGAATGGACTGACACATCTGGGGGACTCTTGGAATGGTGTCTCGACCCTGGAGTTCCTCTCGCCTTTCCTGTGGAGAGCGCCTCCTCTTGAGATGCGACGGGAACGCCGGGAATTCTTTCCCTACGAAACAGGAAAAGGATCCCTCATCTCGAGCTAGGAGGCGGAAACGGGGCTCCCCTGGATGTGTGCGGGACCCACGTGCTTCCTCTCCAGTGGAGACGGGAATGTCGGGGAACTTCTTGAGTTGCAGCAAGGGTGTGAAGGACCCTTTGGAAGTTCCAGTGGTTAGACCTGATTAGCCTCGATAATCCTCAGCGGAAATGGGCCTCATCTCGCCTGGAGGGCAAAACCGCCTGGATTTTCTCGAGTTGCGGCAGGTGCTCTCGACTTACGACGGGGACCTCAGGGACCCGCTCTGGTGGCCTCAGGAAAGGCCAGTCCCCATGCGAGTTCCTCGGGGGCCTCTCGGGATTCCTCTCCCGTCGATGCCGGGGAGTAAGACCTTGTGTGGAGTCGGGGCCGGAACCTGAGGATTCCTCTCCAGTGCTGACATGGATCTTGGGGTACTTCTGGAGTCTCCCCAAGGAAGTCAGTCCTCGTCTCGAATGCGGGCATGCACTTGCGCTTTCCTCCAGAGCGGTAGCAGCAGTGTCACGCAGCCCGCCGCGTGGATCAAAGGATCTATGGTTTTCCCTCGAGTCTTTCCCACGAGGCTTTCCCACGAGGCTTTCCCACAGGGCTGTCCCACGTGCACACGTTGTGGGAGTCGATCCTCGGCTTGAACGTCAAGGCAGTGCAGGGAAAACAGGTTCCTCTGGAATGGACTGACACATCTGGGGGACTATTGGAATGGTGGCATGACCCTGGAGATCCTCTCGCCTTTCCTGTGGAGAGCGCCTCCTCTTGAGATGCGACGGGAACGCCGGGAATTCTTTCCCTACGAAACAGGGAAAGAATCCCTCATCTCGAGCTAGGAGGCGGAAACGGGGCTCCCCTGGATGTGTGCGGGACACCACGTGCTTCCTCTCGAGTGGAGACGGGTATGTCGGGGAACTTCTTGAGTTGCAGCAAGGGTGTGAAGGACCCTTTGAAAGTTCCAGTGGTTAGATGTGATTGGCCTCGAGAAGCCTCAGCGGAAATGGGCCTCATCTCGCCTGGAAGGCAAAACCTCCTGGATTTTCTCGAGTTGCGGCAGGTGCTCTCGACTTACGACGGGGACCTCAGGGACCCGCTCTGGTGGCCTCAGGAAAGGCCAGTCCCCATGCGAGTTCCTCGGGGGCGTCTCGGGATTCCTCTCCCGTCGATGCCGGGGCCTAAGACCTTGTGTGGATTCGGGGCCGGAACCTGAGGATTCCTCTCCAGTGCTGACATGGATCTTGGGGTAATTCTCGAGTCTCCCCAGGGGAGTCAGTCCTCGTCTCGAATGCGGGCATGCACTTGCGCTTTCCTCCAGAGCGGTAGCAGCAGTGTCACGCAGTCCGCCGCGTGGATCAAAGGATCTATGGTTTTCCCTCGAGTCTTTCCCACGAGGCTTTCCCACGAGGCTTTCCCACAGGGCTGTCCCACGTGCACACGTTGTGGGAGTCGATCCTCGGCTTGAACGTCAAGGCAGTGCAGGGAAAACAGGTTCCTCTGGAATGGACTGACACATCTGGGGGACTATTGGAATGGTGGCATGACCCTGGAGATCCTCTCGCCTTTCCTGTGGAGAGCGCCTCCTCTTGAGATGCGACGGGAACGCCGGGAATTCTTTCCCTACGAAACAGGGAAAGGATCCCTCATCTCGAGCTAGGAGGCGGAAACGGGGCTCCCCTGGATGTGTGCGGGACACCACGTGCTTCCTCTCGAGTGGAGACGGGTATGTCGGGGAACTTCTTGAGTTGCAGCAAGGGTGTGAAGGACCCTTTGAAAGTTCCAGTGGTTAGATGTGATTGGCCTCGAGAAGCCTCAGCGGAAATGGGCCTCATCTCGCCTGGAAGGCAAAACCTCCTGGATTTTCTCGAGTTGCGGCAGGTGCTCTCGACTTACGACGGGGACCTCAGGGACCCGCTCTGGTGGCCTCAGGAAAGGCCAGTCCCCATGCGAGTTCCTCGGGGGCGTCTCGGGATTCCTCTCCCGTCGATGCCGGGGCCTAAGACCTTGTGTGGATTCGGGGCCGGAACCTGAGGATTCCTCTCCAGTGCTGACATGGATCTTGGGGTAATTCTCGAGTCTCCCCAGGGGAGTCAGTCCTCGTCTCGAATGCGGGCATGCACTTGCGCTTTCCTCCAGAGCGGTAGCAGCAGTGTCACGCAGTCCGCCGCGTGGATCAAAGGATCTATGGTTTTCCCTCGAGTCTTTCCCACGAGGCTTTCCCACGAGGCTTTCCCACAGGGCTGTCCCACGTGCACACGTGGTGGGAGTCGATCCTCGGCTTGAACGTAACGGCAGTGCAGGGAAAACAGTTTCCTCTGGAATGGACTGACACATCTGGGGGACTTTTGGAATGGTGGCATGACCCTGGAGTTCCTCTCGCCTTTCCTGTGGAGAGCGCCTCCTCTTGAGATGCGACGGGAACGCCGGGAATTCTTTCCCTACGAAACAGGGAAAAGATCCCTCATCTCGAGCTAGGAGGCGGAAACGGGACTCCCCTGGATGTGTGCGGGACACCATGTGCTTCCTCTCGAGTGCAGACGGGTATGTCGGGGAACTTCTTGAGTTGCAGCAAGGGAGTGAAGGACCCTTTGAAAGTTCCAGTGGTTAGATGTGATTGGCCTCGAGAAGCCTCAGCGGAAATGGGCCTCATCTCGCCTGGAGGGCAAAACCTCCTGGATTTTCTCGAGTTGCGGCAGGTGCTCTCGACTTACGACGGGGACCTCAGGGACCCGCTCTGGTGGCCTCAGGAAAGGCCAGTCCCCATGCGAGTTCCTAGGGGGCCTCTCGGGATTCCTCTCCCGTTGATGCCGGGGCCTAAGACCTTGTGTGGAGTCGGGGCCGGAACCTGAGGATTCCTCTCCAGTGCTGACATGGATCTTGGGGTACTTCTGCAGTCTCCCCAGGGGAGTCAGTCCTCGCTTCGAATGCGGGCATGCACTTGCACTTTCCTCCAGAGCGGTAGCAGCAGTGTCACGCAGTCCGCCGCGTGGATCAAAGGATCTATGGTTTTCCCTCGAGTCTTTCCCACGAGGCTTTCCCACGAGGCTTTCCCACAGGGCTGTCCCACGTGCACACGTGGTGGGAGTCGATCCTCGGCTTGAACGTCAAGGCAGTGCAGGGAAAACAGGTTCCTCTGGAATGGACTGACACATCTGGGGGACTCTTGGAATGGTGTCACGACCCTGGAGTTCCTCTCACCTTTCCTGTTGAGAGCGCCTCCTCTTGAGATGCGACGGGAACGCCGGGAATTCTTTCCCTACGAAACAGGGAAAGGATCCCTCATCTCGAGCTAGGAGGCGGAAACGGGGCTCCCCTGGATGTGTGCGGGAACCCACGTACTTCCTCTCGAGTGCAGACGGGTATGTCGGGGAACTTCTTGAGTTGCAGCAATGGTGTGAAGGACCCTTTGGAAGTTCCAGTGGTTAGATGTGATTGGCCTCGAGAAGCCTCAGCGGAAATGGGCCTCATCTCGCCTGGAGGGCAAAACCTCCTGGATTTTCTCGAGTTGCGGCAGGTGCTCTCGACTTACGACGGGGACCTCAGGGACCCGCTCTGGTGGCCTCAGGAAAGGCCAGTCCCCATGCGAGTTCCTCGGACCGTCTCGGGATTCCTCTCCCGTCGATGCCGCGGCCCAAGACCTTGTGTGGTATCGGGGCCGGAACCTGAGGATTCCTCTCCAGTGCTGACATGGATCTTGGGGTACTTCTGGAGTCTCCCCAGGGGAGTCAGTCCTCGTCTCCAATGCGGGCATGCACTTGCGCTTTCCTCCAGAGCGGTAGCAGCAGTGTCACGCAGTCCGCCGCGTGGATCAAAGGATCTATGGTTTTCCCTCGAGTCTTTCCCACGAGGCTTTCCCACGAGGCTTTCCCACAGGGCTGTCCCACGTGCACACGTGGTGGGAGTCGATCCTCGTCTTGAACGTCAAGGCAGTGCAGGGAAAACAGGTTCCTCTGGAATGGACTGACACATCTGGGGGACTCTTGGAATGGTGTCACGACCCTGGAGTTCCTCTCGCCTTTCCTGTGGAGAGCGCCTCCTCTTGAGATGCGACTGGAACGCCGGGAATTCTTTCCCTACGAAACAGGGAAGGATCCCTCATCTCGAGCTAGGAGGCGGAAACCGGGTTCCCTGGATGTGTGAGCGACCCCATGTGCTTCCTCTCGAGTGGAGACGGGTATGTCGGGGAACTTCTTGAGTTGCAGCAATGGTGTGAAGGACCCTTTGGAAGTTCCATTGGTTAGATGTGATTGGCATCGAGAAGCCTCAGCGGAAATGGGCCTCATCTCGCCTGGAGGGCAAAACCTCCTGGATTTTCTCGAGTTGCGGCAGGTGCTCTCGACTTACGACGGGGACCTCAGGGAACCGATCTGGTGGCCTCAGGAAAGGCAAGTCCCCATGCGAGTTCCTCGGGGGCGTCTCGGGATTCCTCTTCCGTCGATGCCGGGGCCTAAGACCTTGTGTGGAGTCGGGGCCGGAACCTGAGGATTCCTCTCCAGTGCTGACATGGATCTTGGGGTACTTCTGGAGTCTCCCCAGGGGAGTCAGTCCTCGTCTCGAATGCGGGCATGCACTTGCACTTTCCTCCAGAGCGGTAGCAGCAGTGTCACGCAGTCCGCCGCGTGGATCAAAGGATCTATGGTTTTCCCTCGAGTCTTTCCCACGAGGCTTTCCCACGAGGCTTTCCCACAGGGCTGTCCCACGTGCACACGTGGTGGGAGTCGATCCTCGGCTTGAACGTCAAGGCAGTGCAGGGAAAACAGGTTCCTCTGGAATGGACTGACACATCTGGGGGACTCTTGGAATGGTGTCACGACCCTGGAGTTCCTCTCGCCTTTCCTGTAGAGAGCGCCTCCTCTTGAGATGCGACGGGAACGCCGGGAATTCCTTCCCTACGAAACAGGGAAAGGATCCCTCATCTCGAGCTAGGTGGCGGAAACGGGGCTCCCCTGGATGTGTGCGGGACACCACGTGCTTCCTCTCGAGTGGAGTCGGGTATGTCGGGGAACTTCTTGAGTTGCAGCAAGGGTGTGAAGGACCCTTTGGAAGTTCCAGTGGTTAGATGTGATTGGCCTCGAGAAGCCTCAGCGGAAATGGGCCTCATCTCGCCTGGAGGGCAAAACCTCCTGGATTTTCTCGAGTTGCGGAAGGTGCTCTAGACTTACGACGGGGACCTCAGGGACCCGCTCTGGTGGCCTCAGGAAAGGCCAGTCCCCATGCGAGTTCCTCGGACCGTCTCGGGATTCCTCTCCCGTCGATGCCGGGGCCTAAGACCTTGCGTGGAGTCGGGGCCGGAACCTGAGGATTCCTCTCCAGTGCTGACATGGATCTTGGGGTACTTCTGGAGTCTCCCCAGGGGAGTCAGTCCTCGTCTCGAATGCGGGCATGCACTTGCGCTTTCCTCCAGAGCGGTAGCAGCAGTGTCACGCAGTCCGCCGCGTGGATCAAAGGATCTATGGTTTTCCCTCGAGTCTTTCCCACGAGGCTTTCCCACGAGGCTTTCCCACAGGGCTGTCCCACGTGCACACGTGGTGGGAGTCGATCCTCGGCTTGAACGTCAAGGCAGTGCAGGGAAAACAGGTTCCTCTGGAATGGACTGACACATCTGGGGGACTCTTGGAATGGTGTCTCGACCCTGGAGTTCCTCTCGCCTTTCCTGTGGAGAGCGCCTCCTCTTGAGATGCGACGGGAACGCCGGGAATTCTTTCCCTACGAAACAGGAAAAGGATCCCTCATCTCGAGCTAGGAGGCGGAAACGGGGCTCCCCTGGATGTGTGCGGGACCCACGTGCTTCCTCTCCAGTGGAGACGGGAATGTCGGGGAACTTCTTGAGTTGCAGCAAGGGTGTGAAGGACCCTTTGGAAGTTCCAGTGGTTAGACCTGATTAGCCTCGATAATCCTCAGCGGAAATGGGCCTCATCTCGCCTGGAGGGCAAAACCGCCTGGATTTTCTCGAGTTGCGGCAGGTGCTCTCGACTTACGACGGGGACCTCAGGGACCCGCTCTGGTGGCCTCAGGAAAGGCCAGTCCCCATGCGAGTTCCTCGGGGGCCTCTCGGGATTCCTCTCCCGTCGATGCCGGGGAGTAAGACCTTGTGTGGAGTCGGGGCCGGAACCTGAGGATTCCTCTCCAGTGCTGACATGGATCTTGGGGTACTTCTGGAGTCTCCCCAAGGAAGTCAGTCCTCGTCTCGAATGCGGGCATGCACTTGCGCTTTCCTCCAGAGCGGTAGCAGCAGTGTCACGCAGCCCGCCGCGTGGATCAAAGGATCTATGGTTTTCCCTCGAGTCTTTCCCACGAGGCTTTCCCACGAGGCTTTCCCACAGGGCTGTCCCACGTGCACACGTTGTGGGAGTCGATCCTCGGCTTGAACGTCAAGGCAGTGCAGGGAAAACAGGTTCCTCTGGAATGGACTGACACATCTGGGGGACTATTGGAATGGTGGCATGACCCTGGAGATCCTCTCGCCTTTCCTGTGGAGAGCGCCTCCTCTTGAGATGCGACGGGAACGCCGGGAATTCTTTCCCTACGAAACAGGGAAAGGATCCCTCATCTCGAGCTAGGAGGCGGAAACGGGGCTCCCCTGGATGTGTGCGGGACACCACGTGCTTCCTCTCGAGTGGAGACGGGTATGTCGGGGAACTTCTTGAGTTGCAGCAATGGTGTGAAGGACCCTTTGGAAGTTCCAGTGGTTAGATGTGATTGGCCTCGAGAAGCCTCAGCGGAAATGGGCCTCATCTCGCCTGGAGGGCAAAACCTCCTGGATTTTCTCGAGTTGCGGCAGGTGCTCTCGACTTACGACGGGGACCTCAGGGACCCGCTCTGGTGGCCTCAGGAAAGGCCAGACCCATGCGAGGTCCTCGGGGTCCTCTCGGGATTCCTCTCCCGTCGATGACAGGGCCTAAGACCTTGTGTGGAGTCGGGGCCGGAACCTGAGGATTCCTCTCCAGTGCTGACATGGATCTTGGGGTACTTCTTGAGTCTCCCCAGGGGAGTCAGTCCTCGTCTCGAATGCGGGCATGCACTTCGCTTTCCTCCAGAGCGGTAGCAGCAGTGTCACGCAGTCCGCCGCGTGGATCAAAGGATCTATGGTTTTCCCTCGAGTCTTTCCCACGAGGCTTTCCCACGAGGCTTTCCCACAGGGCTGTCCCACGTGCACACGTGGTGGGAGTCGATCCTCGGCTTGAATGTCAAGGCAGTGCAGGGAAAACAGGTTACTCTGGAATGGACTGACACATCTGGGGGACTCTTGGAATGGTGTCTCGACCCTGGAGTTCCTCTCGCCTTTCCTGTGGAGAGCGCCTCCTCTTGAGATGCGACGGGAACGCCGGGAATTCTTTCCCTACGAAACAGGGAAAGGATCCCTCATCTCGAGCTAGGAGACGGAAACGGGGCTCCCCTGGATGTGTGCGGGAACCCACGTGCTTCCTCTCGTGTAGAGACGGGTATGTCGGGGAACTTCTTGAGTTGCAGCAATGGTGTGAAGGACCCTTTGGAAGTTCCAGTGGTTAGATGTGATTGGCCTTGAGAAGCCTAAGCGGAAATGGGCCTCATCTGGCCTGGAGGGCAAAACCTCCTGGATTTTCTCGAGTTGCGGCAGGTGCTCTCAACTTACGACGGGGACCTCAGGGACCCGCTCTGGTGGCCTCAGGAAAGGCCAGTCCCCATGCGAGTTCCTCGGGGGCCTCTCGGGATTCCTCTCCCGTCGATGCCGGGGCCTAAGACCTTGTGTGGAGTCGGGGCCGGAACCTGAGGATTCCTCTCCAGTGCTGACATGGATCTTGGGGTACTTCTGGAGTCTCCCCAGGGGAGTCAGTCCTCGTCTCGAATGCGGGCATGCACTTGCGCTTTCCTCCAGAGCGGTAGCAGCAGTGTCACGCAGCCCGCCGCGTGGATCAAAGGATCTATGGTTTTCCCTCGAGTCTTTCCCACGAGGCTTTCCCACGAGGCTTTCCCACAGGGCTGTCCCACGTGCACACGTGGTGGGAGTCGATCCTCGGCTTCAACGTCAAGGCAGTGCAGGGAAAACAGGTTCCTCTGGAATGGGCTGACACATCTGGGGGACTCTTGGAATGGTGGCAGGACCCTGGAGTTACTCTCGCCTTTCCTGTGGAGAGCGCCTCCTCTTGAGATGCGACGGGAACGCCGGGAATTCTTTCCCTACGAAACAGGGAAGGGATCCCTCATCTCGAGCTAGGAGGCGGAAACGGGGCTCCCCTGGATGTGTGCGGGACCCCACGTGCTTCCTCTCGAGTGGAGAGGGGTATGTCGGGGAACTTCTTGAGTTGCAGCAAGGGTGTGAAGGACCCTTTGGAAGTTCCAGTGATTAGATGTGATAGGCCACGAGAAGCCTCAGCGGAAATGGGCCTCATCTCGCCAGGAGGGCAAAACCTCCTGGATTTTCTCGAGTTGCGGCACGTGCTCTCGACTTACGACGGGGACCTCAGGGACCCGCTCTGGTGGCCTCAGGAAAGGCCAGTCCCCATGCGAGTTCCTCGGGGGCCTCTCGGGATTCCTCTCCCGTCGATGCCGGGGCCTAAGACCTTGTGTGGAGACGGGGCCGGAACCTGAGGATTCCTCTCCAGTGGTGACATGGATCTTTGGGTACTTCTGGAGTCTCCCCAGGGGAGTCAGTCCTCGTCTCGAATGCGGGCATGCACTTGCCCTTTCCTCCAGAGCGGTAGCAGCAGTGTCACGCAGTCCGCCGCATGGATCAAAGGATCTATGGTTTTCCCTCGAGTCTTTCCCACGAGGGTTTCCCACGAGGCTTTCCCACAGGGCTGTCCCACGTGCACACGTGGTGGGAGTCGATCCTCGGCTTGAATGTCAAGGCAGTGCAGGGAAAACAGGTTCCTCTGGAATGGACTGACACATCTGGGGGACTCTTGGAATGGTGTCTCGACCCTGGAGTTCCTCTCGCCTTTCCTGTGGAGAGCGCCTCCTCTTGAGATGCGACGGGAACGCCGGGAATTCTTTCCCTACGAAACAGGGAAAGGATCCCTCATCTCGAGCTAGGAGACGGAAACGGGGCTCCCCTGGATGTGTGCGGGAACCCACGTGCTTCCTCTCGTGTGGAGACGGGTATGTCGGGGAACTTCTTGAGTTGCAGCAATGGTGTGAAGGACCCTTTGGAAGTTCCAGTGGTTAGATGTGATTGGCCTTGAGAAGCCTCGGCGGAAATGGGCCTCATCTGGCCTGGAGGGCAAAACCTCCTGGATTTTCTCGAGTTGCGGCAGGTGCTCTCAACTTACGACGGGGACCTCAGGGACCCGCTCTGGTGGCCTCAGGAAAGGCCAGTCCCCATGCGAGTTCCTCGGGGGCCTCTCGGGATTCCTCTCCCGTCGATGCCGGGGCCTAAGTCCTTGTGTGGAGTCGGGGCCGGAACCTGAGGATTCCTCTCCAGTGCTGACATGGATCTTGGGGTACTTCTGGAGTCTCACCAGGGGAGTCAGTCCTCGTCTCGAATGCGGGCATGCACTTGCGCCTCCTCCAGAGCGGTAGCAGCAGTGTCACGCAGTCCGCCGCGTGGATCAAAGGATCTATGGTTTTCCCTCGAGTCTTTCCCACGAGGCTTTCCCCCGAGGCTTTCCCACAGGGCTGTCCCACGTGCACACGTGGTGGGAGTCGATCCTCGGCTTGAACGTCAAGGCAGTGCAGGGAAAACAGGTTCCTCTGGAATGGACTGACACATCTGGGGGACTCTTGGAATGGTGGCACGACCCTGGAGTTCCTCTCGCCTTTCCTGTGGAGAGCGCCTCCTCTTGAGATGCGACTGGAACGCCGGGAATTCTTTCCCTACGAAACAGGGAAGTATCCCTCATCTCAAGCTAGGAGGCGGAAACGGGGCTCCCCTGGATGTGTGAGGGACCGAACGTGCTTCCTCTCGAGTGGAGACGGGTATGTCGGGGAACTTCTTGAGTGGCAGCAATGGTGTGAAGGACCCTTTGGAAATTCCATTGGTTAGATGTGATTGGCCTCGAGAAGCCTCAGCGGAAATGGGCCTCATCTCGCCTGGAGGGCAAAACCTCCTGGATTTTCTCGAGTTGCGGCAGGTGCTCTCGATTTACGACGGGGAACTCAGGGAACCGCTCTGGTGGCCTCAGGAAAGGCCAGTCCCCATGCGAGTTCCTCGGGGGCCTCTCGGGATTCCTCTCCCGTCGATGCCAGGGCCTAAGACCTTGTGTGGAGTCGGGGACGGAACCTGAGGATTCCTCTCCAGTGCTGACATGGATCTTGGGGTACTTCTGGAGTCTTCCCAGGGGAGTCAGTCCTCGTCTCGAATGCGGGCATGCACTTGCGCTTTCCTCCAGAGCGGTAGCAGCAGTGTCACGCAGTCCGCCGCGTGGATCAAAGGATGTATGGTTTTCCCTCGAGTCTTTCACACGAGGCTTTCCCACGAGGCTTTCCCACAGGGCTGTCCCACGTGCACACGTGGTGGGAGTCGATCCTCGGCTTCAACGTCAAGGCAGTGCAGGGAAAACAGGTTCCTCTGGAATGGACTGACACATCTGGGGGACTCTTGGAATGGTGGCAGGACCCTGGAGTTCCTCTCGCCTTTCCTGTGGAGAGAGCCTCCTCTTGAGATGCGACAGGAACGCCGGGAATTCTTTCCCTACGAAACAGGGAAGGGATCCCTCATCTCGAGCTAGGAGGCGGAAACGGGGCTCCCCTGGATGTGTGCGGGACGCCACGTGCTTCCTCTCGTGTGGAGACGGGTATGTCGGGGAACTTCTTGAGTTGCAGCAAGGGTGTGAAGGACCCTTTGGAAGTTCAAGTGGTTAGATGTGATTGGCCTCGAGAAGCCTCAGCGGAAATGGGCCTCATCTCGCCTGGAGGGCAAAACCTCCTGGATTTTCTCGAGTTGCGGCAGTTGCTCAAGACTTACGACGGGGACCTCAGGGACCCGCTCTGGTGGCCTCAGGAAAGGCCAGTCCCCATGCGAGTTCCTCGGGGGCCTCTCGGGATTCCTCTCCCGTCGATGCCGGTGCCTCAGACCTTGTGTGGAGTAGGGGCCGGAACCTGAGGATTCCTCTCCAGTGGTGACATGGATCTTTGGGTACTTCTGGAGTCTCCCCAGGGGAGTCAGTCCTCGTCTCGAATGCGGGCATGCACTTGCGCTTTCCTCCAGAGCGGTAGCAGCAGTGTCACGCAGTCCGCCGCATGGATCAAAGGATCTATGGTTTTCCCTCGAGTCTTTCCCATGAGGGTTTCCCACGAGGCTTTCCCACAGGGCTGTCCCACGTGCACACGTGGTGGGAGTCGATCCTCGGCTTGAATGTCAAGGCAGTGCAGGAAAAACAGGTTCCTCTGGAATGGACTGACACATCTGGGGGACTCTTGGAATGGTGTCTCGACCCTGGAGTTCCTCTCGCCTTTCCTGTGGAGAGCGCCTCCTCTTGAGATGCGACGGGAACGCCGGGAATTCTTTCCCTACGAAACAGGGAAAGGATCCCTCATCTCGAGCTAGGAGGCGGAAACGGGGCTCCCCTGGATGTGTGCGGGAACCCACGTGCTTCCTCTCGTGTGGAGACGGGTATGTCGGGGAACTTCTTGAGTTGCAGCAATGGTGTGAAGGACCCTTTGGAAGTTCCAGTGGTTAGATGTGATTGGCCTTGAGAAGCCTCAGCGGAAATGGGCCTCATCTGGCCTGGAGGGCAAAACCTCCTGGATTTTCTCGAGTTGCGGCAGGTGCTCTCAACTTACGACGGGGACCTCAGGGACCCGCTCTGGTGGCCTCAGGAAAGGCCAGTCCACATGCGAGTTCCTCGGGGGCCTCTCGGGATTCCTCTCCCGTCGATGCCGGGGCCTAAGTCCTTGTGTGGAGTCGGGGCCGGAACCTGAGGATTCCTCTCCAGTGCTGACATGGATATTGGGGTACTTCTGGAGTCTCCCCAGGGGAGTCAGTCCTCGTCTCGAATGCGGGCATGCACTTGCGCCTCCTCCAGAGCGGTAGCAGCAGTGTCACGCAGTCCGCCGCGTGGATCAAAGGATCTATGGTTTTCCCTCGAGTCTTTCCCACGAGGCTTTCCCCCGAGGCTTTCCCACAGGGCTGTCCCACGTGCACACGTGGTGGGAGTCGATCCTCGGCTTGAACGTCAAGGCAGTGCAGGGAAAACAGGTTCCTCTGGAATGGACTGACACATCTGGGGGACTCTTGGAATGGTGGCACGACCCTGGAGTTCCTCTCGCCTTTCCTGTGGAGAGCGCCTCCTCTTGAGATGCGACTGGAACGCAGGGAATTCTTTCCCTACGAAACAGGGAAGTATCCCTCATCTCAAGCTAGGAGGCGGAAACGGGGCTCCCCTGGATGTGTGAGGGACCGAACGTGCTTCCTCTCGAGTGGAGACGGGTATGTCGGGGAACTTCTTGAGTGGCAGCAATGGTGTGAAGGACCCTTTGGAAATTCCATTGGTTAGATGTGATTGGCCTCGAGAAGCCTCAGCGGAAATGGGCCTCATCTCGCCTGGAGGGCAAAACCTCCTGGATTTTCTCGAGTTGCGGCAGGTGCTCTCGATTTACGACGGGGAACTCAGGGAACCGCTCTGGTGGCCTCAGGAAAGGCCAGTCCCCATGCGAGTTCCTCGGGGGCCTCTCGGGATTCCTCTCCCGTCGATGCCAGGGCCTAAGACCTTGTGTGGAGTCGGGGCCGGAACCTGAGGATTCCTCTCCTGTGCTGACATGGATCTTGGGGTACTTCTTGAGTCTCCCCAGGGGAGTCAGTCCTCGTCTCGAATGCGGGCATGCACTTGCGCTTTCCTCCAGAGCGGTAGCAGCAGTGTCACGCAGCCCGCCGCGTGGATCAAAGGATCTATGGTTTTCCCTCGAGTCTTTCCCACGAGGCTTTCCCACGAGGCTTTCCCACAGGGCTGTCCCACGTGCACACGTGGTGGGAGTCGATCCTCGGCTTCAACGTCAAGGCAGTGCAGGGAAAACAGGTTCCTCTGGAATGGACTGACACATCTGGGGGACTCTTGGAATGGTGGCAGGACCCTGGAGTTCCTCTCGCCTTTCCTGTGGAGAGAGCCTCCTCTTGAGATGCGACAGGAACGCCGGGAATTCTTTCCCTACGAAACAGGGAAGGGATCCCTCATCTCGAGCTAGGAGGCGGAAACGGGGCTCCCCTGGATGTGTGCGGGATGCCACGTGCTTCCTCTCGAGTGGAGACGGGTATGTCGGGGAACTTCTTGAGTTGCAGCAAGGGTGTGAAGGACCCTTTGGAAGTTCAAGTGGTTAGATGTGATTGGCCTCGAGAAGCCTCAGCGGAAATGGGCCTCATCTCGCCTGGAGGGCAAAACCTCCTGGATTTTCTCGAGTTGCGGCAGGTGCTCTAGACTTACGACGGGGACTTCAGGGACCCGCTCTGGTGGCCTCAGGAAAGGCCAGTCCCCATGCGAGTTCCTCGGGGGCCTCTCGGGATTCCTCTCCCGTCGATGCCGGGGAGTAAGACCTTGTGTGGAGTCGGGGCCGGAACCTGAGGATTCCTCTCCAGTGCTGACATGGATCTTGGGGTACTTCTGGAGTCTCCCCAGGGGAGTCAGTCCTCATCTCGAATGCTGGCATGCACTTGCGCTTTCCTCCAGAGCGGTAGCAGCAGTGTCACGCAGTCCGCCGCGTGGATCAAAGGATCTATGGTTTTCCCTCGAATCTTTCCCACGATGCTTTCCCACGAGGCTTTCCCACAGGGCTGTCCCACGTGCACACGTGGTGGGAGTCCATCCTCGTCTTGAACGTCAAGGCAGTGCAGGGAAAACAGGTTCCTCTGGAATGGACTGACACATCTGGGGGACTCTTGGAATGGTGGCACGACCCTGGAGTTCCTCTCGCCTTTCCTGTGGAGAGCGCCTCCTCTTGAGATGCGACGGGAACGCCGGGAATTTTTTCCCTACGAAACAGGGAAAGGATCCCTCATCTCGAGCTAGGATGCGGAAACGGGGCTCCCCTGGATGTGTGCGGGACGCCACGTGCTTCCTCTCGTGTGGAGACGGGTATGTCGGGGAACTTCTTGAGTTGCAGCAAGGGTGTGAAGGACCCTTTGGAAGTTCAAGTGGTTAGATGTGATTGGCCTCGAGAAGCCTCAGCGGAAATGGGCCTCATCTGGCCTGGAGGGCAAAACCTCCTGGATTTTCTCGATTTGCGGCAGGTGCTCAAGACTTACGACGGGGACCTCAGGGACCCGCTCTGGTGGCCTCAGGAAAGGCCAGTCCCCATGCGAGTTCCTCGGGGCCCTCTCGGGATTCCTCTCCCGTCGATGCCGGGGCCTAAGACCGTGTGTGGAGTCGGGGCCGGAACCTGAGGATTCCTCTCCAGTGCTGACATGGATCTTGGGGTACTTCTGGAGTCTCCCCAGGGGAGTCAGTCCTCGTCTCGAATGCGGGCATGCACTTGCGCTTTCCTCCAGAGCGGTAGCAGCAGTGTCACGCAGTCCGCCGCGTGGATCAAAGGATCTATGGTTTTCCCTCGAGTCTTTCCCACGAGGCTTTCCCACGAGGCTTTCCCACAGGGCTGTCCCACGTGCACACGTGGTGGGAGTCGATCCTCGGCTTGAACGTCAAGGCAGTGCAGGGAAAACAGGTTCCTCTGGAATGGACTGACACATCTGGGGGACTCTTGGAATGGTGGCACGACCCTGGAGTTCCTCTCGCCTTTCCTGTGGAGAGCGCCTCCTCTTGAGATCCGACGGGAACGCCGGGAATTCTTTCCCTACGAAACAGGGAAAGGATCCCTCATCTCGAGCTAGGAGGCGGAAACGGGGCTCCCCTGGATGTGTGCGGGACCCCACGTGCTTCCTCTCGAGTGGAGACGGGTATGTCGGGGAACTTCTTGAGTTGCAGCAAGGGTGTGAAGGACCCTTTGGAAGTTCCAGTGGTTAGATGTGATTGGCCTCGAGAAGCCTCAGCGGAAATGGGCCTCATCTCGCCTGGAGGGCAAAACCTCCTGGATTTTCTCGAGTTGCGGCAGGTGCTCTCGACTTACGACGGGGACCTCAGGGACCCGCTCTGGTGGCCTCAGGAAAGGCCAGTCCCCATGCGAGTTCCTCGGGGGCCTCTCGGGATTCCTATCCCGTCGATGCCGGGGCCTAAGACCTTGTGTGGAATCGGGGCCGGAACCTGAGGATTCCTCTCCAGTGCTGACATGGATCTTGGGGTACTTCTCGAGTCTCCCCAGGGGAGTCAGTCCTCGTCTCGAATGCGGGCATGCACTTGCGCTTTCCTCCAGAGCGGTAGCAGCAGTGTCACGCAGTCCGCCGCGTGGATCAAAGGATCTATGGTTTTCCCTCGAGTCTTTCCCACGAGGCTTTCCCACGAGGCTTTCCCACAGGGCTGTCCCACGTGCACACGTGGTGGGAGTCGATCCTCGGCTTGAACGTCAAGGCAGTGCAGGGAAAACAGGTTCCTCTGGAATGGACTGACACATCTGGGGGACTCTTGGAATGGTGTCTCGACCCTGGAGTTCCTCTCGCCTTTCCTGTGGAGAGCGCCTCCTCTTGAGATGCGACGGGAACGCCGGGAATTCTTTCCCTACGAAACAGGAAAAGGATCCCTCATCTCGAGCTAGGAGGCGGAAACGGGGCTCCCCTGGATGTGTGCGGGACCCCACGTGCTTCCTCTCGAGTGGAGACGGGTATGTCGGGGAACTTCTTGAGTGGCAGCAATGGTGTGAAGGACCCTTTGGAAGTTCCAGTGGTTAGATGTGATTGGCCTCGAGAAGCCTCAGCGGAAATGGGCCTCATCTCGCCTGGAGGGCAAAACCTCCTGGATTTTCTCGAGTTGCGGCAGGTGCTCTCGATTTACGACGGGGAACTCAGGGAACCGCTCTGGTGGCCTCAGGAAAGGCCAGTCCACATGCGAGTTCCTCGGGGGCCTCTCGGGATTCCTCTCCCGTCGATGCCAGGGCCTAAGACCTTGTGTGGAGTCGGGGCCGGAACCTGAGGATTCCTCTCCTGTGCTGACATGGATCTTGGGGAATTTCTGGAGTCTCCCCAGGGGAGTCAGTCCTCTTCTGGAATGCGGGCATGCACTTGCGCTTTCCTCCAGAGCGGTAGCAGCAGTGTCACGCAGCCCGCCGCGTGGATCAAAGGATCTATGGTTTTCCCTCGAGTCTTTCCCACGAGGCTTTCCCACGAGGCTTTCCCACAGGGCTGTCCCACGTGCACACGTGGTGGGAGTCGATACTCGGCTTCAACGTCAAGGCAGTGCAGGGAAAACAGGTTCCTCTGGAATGGGCTGACACATCTGGGGGACTCTTGGAATGGTGGCAGGACCCTGGAGTTCCTCTCGCCTTTCCTGTGGAGAGCGCCTCCTCTTGAGATGCGACGGGAACGCCGGGAATTCTTTCCCTACGAAACAGGGAAGGGATCCCTCATCTCGAGCTAGGAGGCGGAAACGGGGCTCCCCTGGATGTGTGCGGGACCCCAGGTGCTTCCTCTCGAGTGGAGACGGGTATGTCGGGGAACTTCTTGAGTTGCAGCAAGGGTGTGAAGGACCCTTTGGAAGTTCCAGTGATTAGATGTGATAGGCCACGAGAAGCCTCAGCGGAAATGGGCCTCATCTCGCCAGGAGGGCAAAACCTCCTGGATTTTCTCGAGTTGCGGCACGTGCTCTCGACTGACGACGGGGACCTCAGGGACCCGCTCTGGTGGCCTCAGGAAAGGCCAGTCCCCATGCGAGTTCCTCGGGGGCCTCTCGGGATTCCTCTCCCGTCGATCCCGGGGCATAAGACCTTGTGTGGAGTCGGGGCCGGAACCTGAGGATTCCTCTCCAGTGCTGACATGGATCTTTGGGTACTTCTGGAGTCTCCCCAGGGGAGTCAGTCCTCGTCTCGAATGCGGGCATGCACTTGCGCTTTCCTCCAGAGCGGTAGCAGCAGTGTCACGCAGTCCGCCGCATGGATCAAAGGATCTATGGTTTTCCCTCGAGTCTTTCCCACGAGGCTTTCCCACGAGGCTTTCCCACAGGGCTGTCCCACGTGCACACGTGGTGGGAGTCGATCCTCGGCTTGAATGTCAAGGCAGTGCAGGGAAAACAGGTTCCTCTGGAATGGACTGACACATCTGGGGGACTCTTGGAATGGTGTCTCGACCCTGGATTTCCTCTCGCCTTTCCTGTGGAGAGCGCCTCCTCTTGAGATGCGACGGGAACGCCGGGAATTCTTTCCCTACGAAACAGGGAAAGGATCCCTCATCTCGAGCTAGGAGACGGAAACGGGGCTCCCCTGGATGTGTGCGGGAACCCACGTGCTTCCTCTCGTGTGGAGACGGGTATGTCGGGGAACTTCTTGAGTTGCAGCAATGGTGTGAAGGACCCTTTGGAAGTTCCAGTGGTTAGATGTGATTGGCCTTGAGAAGCCTCAGCGGAAATGGGCCTCATCTGGCCTGGAGGGCAAAACCTCCTGGATTTTCTCGAGTTGCGGCAGGTGCTCTCAACTTACGACGGGGACCTCAGGGACCCGCTCTGGTGGCCTCAGGAAAGGCCAGTCCCCATGCGAGTTCCTCGGGGGCCTCTCGGGATTCCTCTCCCGTCGATGCCGGGGCCTAAGTCCTTGTGTGGAGTCGGGGCCGGAACATGAGGATTCCTCTCCAGTGCTGACATGGATCTTGGGGTACTTCTGGAGTCTCACCAGGGGCGTCAGTCCTCGTCTCGAATGCGGGCATGCACTTGCGCCTCCTCCAGAGTGGTAGCAGCAGTGTCACGCAGTCCGCCGCGTGGATCAAAGGATCTATGGTTTTCCCTCGAGTCTTTCCCACGAGGCTTTCCCACGAGGCTTTCCCACAGGGCTGTCCCACGTGCACACGTGGTGGGAGTCGATCCTCGGCTTCAACGTCAAGGCAGTGCAGGGAAAACAGGTTCCTCTGGAATGGACTGACACATCTGGGGGACTCTTGGAATGGTGGCAGGACCCTGGAGTTCCTCTCGCCTTTCCTGTGGAGAGAGCCTCCTCTTGAGATGCGACAGGAACGCCGGGAATTCTTTCCCTACGAAACAGGGAAGGGATCCCTCATCTCGAGCTAGGAGGCGGAAACGGGGCTCCCCTGGATGTGTGCGGGACGCCACGTGCTTCCTCTCGAGTGGAGACGGGTATGTCGGGGAACTTCTTGAGTTGCAGCAAGGGTGTGAAGGACCCTTTGGAAGTTTAAGTGGTTAGATGTGATTGGCCTCGAGAAGCCTCAGCGGAAATGGGCCTCATCTCGCCTGGAGGGCAAAACCTCCTGGATTTTCTCGAGTTGCGGCAGGTGCTCTCGACTTACGACGGGGACCTCAGGGACCCGCTCTGGTGGCCTCAGGAAAGGCCAGTCCCCATGCGAGTTCCTCGGGGCCCTCTCGGGATTCCTCTCCCGTCGATGCCGGGGCCTAAGACCTTGTGTGTAGTCGGGGCCGGAACCTGAGGATTCCTCTCCAGTGCTGACATGGGTCTTGGGGTACTTCTGGAGTCTCCCCAGGGGAGTCAGTCCTCGTCTCGAATGCGGGCATGCACTTGCGCTTTCCTCCAGAGCGGTAGCAGCAGTGTCACGCAGTCCGCCGCGTGGATCAAAGGATCTATGGTTTTCCCTCGAGTCTTTCCCACGAGGCTTTCCCACGAGGCTTTCCCATAGGGCTGTCCCACGTGCACACGTGGTGGGAGTCGATCCTCGGCTTGAACGTCAAGGCAGTGCAGGGAAAACAGGTTCCTCTGGAATGGACTGACACATCTGGGGGACTCTTGGAATGGTGGCACGACCCTGGAGTTCCTCTCGCCTTTCCTGTGGAGAGCGCCTCCTCTTGAGATGCGACGAGAACGCCGGGAATTCTTTCCCTACGAAACAGGGAAAGGATACCTCATCTCGAGCTAGGAGGCGGAAACGGGGCTCCCCTGGATATGTGCGGGACCCACGTGATTCCTCTCGAGTGGAGACGGGTATGTCGGGGAACTTCTTGAGTTGCAGCAATGGTGTGAAGGACCCTTTGGAAGTTCCAGTGGTTAGATGTGATTGGCCTCGAGAAGCCTCAGCGGAAATGGGCCTCATCTCGCCTGGAGGGCAAAACCTCCTGGATTTTCTCGAGTTGCGGCAGGCGCTCTCGACTTACGACGGGGACCTCAGGGACCCGCTCTGGTGGCCTCAGGAAAGGCCAGTCCCCATGCGAGTTCCTCGGACCGTCTCGGGATTCCTCTCCCGTCGATGCCGCGGCCCAAGACCTTGTGTGGTATCGGGGCCGGAACCTGAGGATTCCTCTCCAGTGCTGACATGGATCTTGGGGTACTTCTGGAGTCTCCCCTGGGGAGTCAGTCCTCGTCTCCAATGCGGGCATGCACTTGCGCTTTCCTCCAGAGCGGTAGCAGCAGTGTCACGCAGTCCGCCGCATGGATCAAAGGATCTATGGTTTTCCCTCGAGTCTTTCCCACGAGGCTTTCCCACGAGGCTTTCCCACAGGGCTGTCCCACGTGCACACGTGGTGGGAGTCGATCCTCGGCTTGAATGTCAAGGCAGTGCAGGGAAAACAGGTTCCTCTGGAATGGACTGACACATCTGGGGGACTCTTGGAATGGTGTCTCGACCCTGGATTTCCTCTCGCCTTTCCTGTGGAGAGCGCCTCCTCTTGAGATGCGACGGGAACGCCGGGAATTCTTTCCCTACGAAACAGGGAAAGGATCCCTCATCTCGAGCTAGGAGACGGAAACGGGGCTCCCCTGGATGTGTGCGGGAACCCACGTGCTTCCTCTCGTGTGGAGACGGGTATGTCGGGGAACTTCTTGAGTTGCAGCAATGGTGTGAAGGACCCTTTGGAAGTTCCAGTGGTTAGATGTGATTGGCCTTGAGAAGCCTCAGCGGAAATGGGCCTCATCTGGCCTGGAGGGCAAAACCTCCTGGATTTTCTCGAGTTGCGGCAGGTGCTCTCAACTTACGACGGGGACCTCAGGGACCCGCTCTGGTGGCCTCAGGAAAGGCCAGTCCCCATGCGAGTTCCTCGGGGGCCTCTCGGGATTCCTCTCCCGTCGATGCCGGGGCCTAAGTCCTTGTGTGGAGTCGGGGCCGGAACATGAGGATTCCTCTCCAGTGCTGACATGGATCTTGGGGTACTTCTGGAGTCTCACCAGGGGCGTCAGTCCTCGTCTCGAATGCGGGCATGCACTTGCGCCTCCTCCAGAGTGGTAGCAGCAGTGTCACGCAGTCCGCCGCGTGGATCAAAGGATCTATGGTTTTCCCTCGAGTCTTTCCCACGAGGCTTTCCCACGAGGCTTTCCCACAGGGCTGTCCCACGTGCACACGTGGTGGGAGTCGATCCTCGGCTTCAACGTCAAGGCAGTGCAGGGAAAACAGGTTCCTCTGGAATGGACTGACACATCTGGGGGACTCTTGGAATGGTGGCAGGACCCTGGAGTTCCTCTCGCCTTTCCTGTGGAGAGAGCCTCCTCTTGAGATGCGACAGGAACGCCGGGAATTCTTTCCCTACGAAACAGGGAAGGGATCCCTCATCTCGAGCTAGGAGGCGGAAACGGGGCTCCCCTGGATGTGTGCGGGACGCCACGTGCTTCCTCTCGAGTGGAGACGGGTATGTCGGGGAACTTCTTGAGTTGCAGCAAGGGTGTGAAGGACCCTTTGGAAGTTTAAGTGGTTAGATGTGATTGGCCTCGAGAAGCCTCAGCGGAAATGGGCCTCATCTCGCCTGGAGGGCAAAACCTCCTGGATTTTCTCGAGTTGCGGCAGGTGCTCTCGACTTACGACGGGGACCTCAGGGACCCGCTCTGGTGGCCTCGGGAAAGGCCAGTCCCCATGCGAGTTCCTCGGGGCCCTCTCGGGATTCCTCTCCCGTCGATGCCGGGGCCTAAGACCTTGTGTGTAGTCGGGGCCGGAACCTGAGGATTCCTCTCCAGTGCTGACATGGGTCTTGGGGTACTTCTGGAGTCTCCCCAGGGGAGTCAGTCCTCGTCTCGAATGCGGGCATGCACTTGCGCTTTCCTCCAGAGCGGTAGCAGCAGTGTCACGCAGTCCGCCGCGTGGATCAAAGGATCTATGGTTTTCCCTCGAGTCTTTCCCACGAGGCTTTCCCACGAGGCTTTCCCATAGGGCTGTCCCACGTGCACACGTGGTGGGAGTCGATCCTCGGCTTGAACGTCAAGGCAGTGCAGGGAAAACAGGTTCCTCTGGAATGGACTGACACATCTGGGGGACTCTTGGAATGGTGGCACGACCCTGGAGTTCCTCTCGCCTTTCCTGTGGAGAGCGCCTCCTCTTGAGATGCGACGAGAACGCCGGGAATTCTTTCCCTACGAAACAGGGAAAGGATACCTCATCTCGAGCTAGGAGGCGGAAACGGGGCTCCCCTGGATATGTGCGGGACCCACGTGATTCCTCTCGAGTGGAGACGGGTATGTCGGGGAACTTCTTGAGTTGCAGCAATGGTGTGAAGGACCCTTTGGAAGTTCCAGTGGTTAGATGTGATTGGCCTCGAGAAGCCTCAGCGGAAATGGGCCTCATCTCGCCTGGAGGGCAAAACCTCCTGGATTTTCTCGAGTTGCGGCAGGTGCTCTCGACTTACGACGGGGACCTCAGGGACCCGCTCTGGTGGCCTCAGGAAAGGCCAGTCCCCATGCGAGTTCCTCGGACCGTCTCGGGATTCCTCTCCCGTCGATGCCGCGGCCCAAGACCTTGTGTGGTATCGGGGCCGGAACCTGAGGATTCCTCTCCAGTGCTGACATGGATCTTGGGGTACTTCTGGAGTCTCCCCTGGGGAGTCAGTCCTCGTCTCCAATGCGGGCATGCACTTGCGCTTTCCTCCAGAGCGGTAGCAGCAGTGTCACGCAGTCCGCCGCGTGGATCAAAGGATCTATGGTTTTCCCTCGAGTCTTTCCCACGAGGCTTTCCCACGAGGCTTTCCCACAGGGCTGTCCCACGTGCACACGTGGTGGGAGTCGATCCTCGGCTTGAACGTCAAGGCAGTGCAGGGAAAACAGGTTCCTCTGGAATGGACTGACACATCTGGGGGACTCTTGGAATGGTGTCACGACCCTGGAGTTCCTCTCGCCTTTCCTGTGGAGAGCGCCTCCTCTTGAGATGTGACCGGAACGCCGGGAATTCTTTCCCTACGAAACAGGGAAGGATCCCTCATCTCGAGCTAGGAGGCGGAAACCGGGTTCCCTGGATGTGTGAGCGACCCCATGTGCTTCCTCTCGAGTGGAGACGGGTATGTCGGGGAACTTCTTGAGTTGCAGCAATGGTGTGAAGGAGCCTTTGGAAGTTCCAGTGGTTAGATGTGATTGGCCTCGAGAAGCCTCAGCGGAAATGGGCCTCACCTCGCCTGGAGGGCAAAACCTCCTAGATTTTCTCGAGTTGCGGCAGGTGCTCTCGACTTACCACGGGGACCTCAGGGAACCGATCTGGTGGCCTCAGGAAAGGCAAGTCCCCATGCGAGTTCCTCGGGGGCGTCTCGGGATTCCTCTCCCGTCGATGCCGGGGCCTAAGACCTTGTGTGGAGTCGGGGCCGGAACCTGAGGATTCCTCTCCAGTGCTGACATGGATCTTGGGGTACTTCTGGAGTCTCCCCAGGGGAGTCAGTCCTCGTCTCGAATGCGGGCATGCACTTGCACTTTCCTCCAGAGCGGTAGCAGCAGTGTCACGCAGTCCGCCGCGTGGATCAAAGGATCTATGGTTTTCCCTCGAGTCTTTCCCACGAGGCTTTCCCACGAGGCTTTCCCACAGGCCTGTCCCACGTGCACACGTGGTGGGAGTCGATCCTCGGCTTGAACGTCAAGGCAGTGCAGGGAAAACAGGTTCCTCTGGAATGGACTGACACATCTGGGGGACTCTTGGAATGGTGTCACGACCCTGGAGTTCCTCTCGCCTTTCCTGTGGAGAGCGCCTCCTCTTGAGATGCGACGGGAACGCCGGGAATTCCTTCCCTACGAAACAGGGAAAGGATCCCTCATCTCGAGCTAGGTGGCGGAAACGGGGCTCCCCTGGATGTGTGCGGGACACCACGTGCTTCCTCTCGAGTGGAGACGGGTATGTCGGGGAACTTCTTGAGTTGCAGCAAGGGTGTGAAGGACCCTTTGGAAGTTCCAGTGGTTAGATGTGATTGGCCTCGAGAAGCCTCAGCGGAAATGGGCCTCATCTCGCCTGGAGGGCAAAACCGCCTGGATTTTCTCGAGTTGCGGCAGGTGCTCTCGACTTACGACGGGGACCTCAGGGACCCGCTCTGGTGGCCTCAGGAAAGGCCAGTCCCCATGCGAGTTCCTCAGGGGCCTCTCGGGATTCCTCTCCCGTCGATGCCGGGGCCTAAGACCTTGTGTGGAGTCGGGGCCGGAACCTGAGGATTCCTCTCCAGTGCTGACATGGATCTTGGGGTACTTCTGGAGTCTCCCCAAGGAAGTCAGTCCTCGTCTCGAATGCGGGCATGCACTTGCGCTTTCCTCCAGAGCGGTAGCAGCAGTGTCACGCAGTCCGCCGCGTGGATCAAAGGATCTATGGTTTTCCCTCGAGTCTTTCCCACGAGGCTTTCCCACGAGGCTTTCCCACAGGGCTGTCCCACGTGCACACGTGGTGGGAGTCGATCCTCGGCTTGAACGTCAAGGCAGTGCAGGGAAAACAGGTTCCTCTGGAATGGACTGACACATCTGGGGGACTCTTAGAATGGTGGCACGACCCTGGAGTTCCTCTAGCCTTTCCTGTGGAGAGCGCCTCCTCTTGAGATGCGACGAGAACGCCGGGAATTCTTTCCCTACGAAACAGGGAAAGGATCCCTCATCTCGAGCTAGGAGGCGGAAACGGGGCTCCCCTGGATATGTGCGGGACCCACGTGCTTCCTCTCGAGTGGAGACGGGTATGTCGGGGAACTTCTTGAGTTGCAGCAAGGGTGTGAAGGACCCTTTGGAAGTTCCAGTGGTTAGACGTGATTAGCCTCGAGAAGCCTCAGTGGAAATGGGCCTCATCTCGCCTGGAGGGCAAAACCTCCTGCATTTTTTCGAGTTGCGGCAGGTGCTCTCGACTTACGACGGGGACCACAGGGACCCGCTCTGGTGGCCTCAGGAAAGGCCAGTCCCCATGCGAGTTCCTCGGGGGCCTCTCGGGATTCCTCTCCCTTCGATGCCGGGGCCTAAGACCTTGTGTGGAGTCGGGGCAGGAACCTGAGGATTCCTCTCCAGGGCTGACATGGATCTTGGGGTACTTCTTGAGTCTCCCCAGGGGAGTCAGTCCTCGTCTCGAATGCGGGCATGCACTTGCACTTTCCTCCAGAGCGGTAGCAGCAGTGTCACGCAGTCCGCCGCGTGGATCAAAGGATCTATGGTTTTCCCTCGAGTCTTTCCCACGAGGCTTTCCCACGAGGCTTTCCCACAGGGCTGTCCCACGTGCACACGTGGTGGGAGTCGATCCTCGGCTTGAACGTCAAGGCAGTGCAGGGAAAACAGGTTCCTCTGGAATGGACTGACACATCTGGGGGACTCTTGGAATGGTGTCACGACCCTGGAGTTCCTCTCGCCTTTCCTGTGGAGAGCGCCTCCTCTTGAGATGCGACGGGAACGCCGGGAATTCCTTCCCTACGAAAAAGGGAAAGGATCCCTCATCTCGAGCTAGGTGGCGGAAACGGGGCTCCCCTGGATGTGTGCGGGACACCACGTGCTTCCTCTCGAGTGGAGACGGGTATGTCGGGGAACTTTTTGAGTTGCAGCAAGGGTGTGAAGGACCCTTTGGAAGTTCCAGTGGTTAGATGTGATTGGCCTCGAGAAGCCTCAGCGGAAATGGGCCTCATCTCGCCTGGAGGGCAAAACCTCCTGGATTTTCTCGAGTTGCGGCAGGTGCTCTCGACTTACGACGGGGACCTCAGGGACCCGCTCTGGTGGCCTCAGGAAAGGCCAGTCCCCATGCGAGTTCCTCGGACCGTCTCGGGATTCCTCTCCCGTCGATGCCGGGGCCTAAGACCTTGCGTGGAGTCGGGGCCGGAACCTGAGGATTCCTCTCCAGTGCTGACATGGATCTTGGGGTACTTCTGGAGTCTCCCCAGGGGAGTCAGTCCTCGTCTCGAATGCGGGCATGCACTTGCGCTTTCCTCCAGAGCCGTAGCAGCAGTGTCACGCAGTCCGCCGCGTGGATCAAAGGATCTATGGTTTTCCCTCGAGTCTTTCCCACGAGGCTTTCCCACGAGGCTTTCCCACAGGGCTGTCCCACGTGCACACGTGGTGGGAGTCGATCCTCGGCTTGAACGTCAAGGCAGTGCAGGGAAAACAGTTTCCTCTGGAATGGACTGACACATCTGGGGGACTCTTGGAATGGTGTCTCGACCCTGGAGTTCCTCTCGCCTTTCCTGTGGAGAGCGCCTCCTCTTGAGATGCGACGGGAACGCCGGGAATTCTTTCCCTACGAAACAGGAAAAGGATCCCTCATCTCGAGCTAGGAGGCGGAAACGGGGCTCCCCTGGATGTGTGCGGGACCCACGTGCTTCCTCTCGAGTGGAGACGGGTATGTCGGGGAACTTCTTGAGTTGCAGCAAGGGTGTGAAGGACCCTTTGGAAGTTCCAGTGGTTAACGTGATTAGCCTCGAGAATCCTCAGCGGAAATGGGCCTCATCTCGCCTGGAGGGCAAAACCGCCTGGAGTTTCTCGAGTTGCGGCAGGTGCTCTCGACTTACGACGGGGACCTCAGGGACCCGCTCTGGTGGCCTCAGGAAAGGCCAGTCCCCATGCGAGTTCCTCGGGGGCGTCTCGGGATTCCTCTCCCGTCGATGCCGGGGCCTAAGACCTTGTGTGGAGTCGGGGCCGGAACCTGAGGATTCCTCTCCAGTGCTGACATGGATCTTGGGGTACTTCTGCAGTCTCCTCAGGGGAGTCAGTCCTCGCTTCGAATGCGGGCATGCACTTGCACTTTCCTCCAGAGCGGTAGCAGCAGTGTCACGCAGTCCGCCGCGTGGATCAAAGGATCTATGGTTTTCCCTCGAGTCTTTCCCACGAGGCTTTCCCACGAGGCTTTCCCACAGGGCTGTCCCACGTGCACACGTGGTGGGAGTCGATCCTCGGCTTGAACGTCAAGGCAGTGCAGGGAAAACAGGTTCCTCTGGAATGGACTGACACATCTGGGGGACTCTTGGAATGGTGTCACGACCCTGGAGTTCCTCTCGCCTTTCCTGTTGAGAGCGCCTCCTCTTGAGATGCGACGGGAACGCCGGGAATTCTTTCCCTACGAAACAGGGAAAGGATCCCTCATCTCGAGCTAGGAGGCGGAAACGGGGCTCCCCTGGATGTGTGCGGGAACCCACGTGCTTCCTCTCGAGTGCAGACGGGTATGTCGGGGAACTTCTTGAGTTGCAGCAATGGTGTGAAGGACCCTTTGGAAGTTCCAGTGGTTAGATGTGATTGGCCTCGAGAAGCCTCAGCGGAAATGGGCCTCATCTCGCCTGGAGGGCAAAACCTCCTGGATTTTCTCGAGTTGCGGCAGGTGCTCTCGACTTACGACGGGGACCTCAGGGACCCGCTCTGGTGGCCTCAGGAAAGGCCAGTCCCCATGCGGGTTCCTCGGGGTCCTCTCGGGATTCCTCTCCCGTCGATGACGGGGCCTAAGACCTTGTGTGGAGTCGGGGCCGGAACCTGAGGATTCCTCTCCAGTGCTGACATGGATCTTGGGGTACTTCTCGAGTCTCCCCAGGGGAGTCAGTCCTCGTCTCGAATGCGGGCATGCACTTCGCTTTCCTCCAGAGCGGTAGCAGCAGTGTCACGCAGTCCGCCTCGTGGATCAAAGGATCTATGGTTTTCCCTCGAGTCTTTCCCACGAGGCTTTCCCACGAGGCTTTCCCACAGGGCTGTCCCACGTGCACACGTGGTGGGAGTCGATCCTCGGCTTGAACGTCAAGGCAGTGCAGGGAAAACAGGTTCCTCTGGAATGGACTGACACATCTGGGGGACTCTTGGAATGGTGTCACGACCCTGGAGTTCCTCTCGCCTTTCCTGTGGAGAGCGCCTCCTCTTGAGATGCGACTGGAACGCCGGGAATTCTTTCCCTACGAAACAGGGAAGGATCCCTCATCTCGAGCTAGGAGGCGGAAACGGGGCTCCCCTGGATGTGTGAGGGACCCCACGTGCTTCCTCTCGAGTGGAGACGGGTATGTCGGGGAACTTCTTGAGTGGCAGCAATGGTGTGAAGGACCCTTTGGAAGTTCCAGTGGTTAGATGTGATTGGCCTCGAGAAGCCTCAGCGGAAATGGGCCTCATCTCGCCTGCAGGGCAAAACCTCCTGGATTTTCTCGAGTTGCGGCAGGTGCTCTCGACTTACGACGGGGACCTCAGGGAACCGCTCTGGTGGCCTCAGGAAAGGCCAGTCCCCATGCGAGTTCCTCGGGGGCCTCTCGGGATTCCTCTCCCGTCGATGCCGGGGCCTAAGACCTTGTGTGGAGTCGGGGCCGGAACCTGAGGATTCCTCTCCAGTGCTGACATGTATCTTGGGGTACTTCTGCAGTCTCCCCAGGGGAGTCAGTCCTCGTTTCGAATGCGGGCATGCACTTGCACTTTCCTCCAGAGCGGTAGCAGCAGTGTCCCGCAGTCCGGCGCGTGGATCAAAGGATCTATGGTTTTCCCTCGAGTCTTTCCCACGAGGCTTTCCCACGAGGCTTTCCCACAGGGCTGTCCCACGTGCACACGTGGTGGGAGTCGATCCTCGGCTTGAACGTCAAGGCAGTGCAGGGAAAACAGGTTCCTCTGGAATGGACTGACACATCTGGGGGACTCGTGGAATGGTGTCACGACCCTGGAGTTCCTCTCGCCTTTCCTGTTGAGAGCGCCTCCTCTTGAGATGCGACGGGAACGCCGGGAATTCTTTCCCTACGAAACAGGGAAAGGATCCCTCATCTCGAGCTAGGAGGCGGAAACGGGGCTCCCCTGGATGTGTGCGGGAACCCACGTGCTTCCTCTCGAGTGCAGACGGGTATGTCGGGGAACTTCTTGAGTTGCAGCAATGGTGTGAAGGACCCTTTGGAAGTTCCAGTGGTTAGATGTGATTGGCCTCGAGAAGCCTCAGAGGAAATGGGCCTCATCTCGCCTGGAGGGCAAAACCTCCTGGATTTTCTCGAGTTGCGGCAGGTGCTCTCGACTTACGACGGGGACCTCAGGGACCCGCTCTGGTGGCCTCAGGAAAGGCCAGTCCCCATGCGAGTTCCTCGGGGTCCTCTCGGGATTCCTCTCCCGTCGATGACAGGGCCTAAGACCTTGTGTGGAGTCGGGGCCGGAACCTGAGGATTCCTCTCCAGTGCTGACATGGATCTTGGGGTACTTCTCGAGTCTCCCCAGGGGAGTCAGTCCTCGTCTCGAATGCGGGCATGCACTTCGCTTTCCTCCAGAGCGGTTGCAGCAGTGTCACGCAGTCCGCCGCGTGGATCAAAGGATCTATGGTTTTCCCTCGAGTCTTTCCCACGAGGCTTTCCCACGAGGCTTTCCCACAGGGCTGTCCCACGTGCACACGTGGTGGGAGTCGATCCTCGGCTTGAACGTCAAGGCAGTGCAGGGAAAACAGGTTCCTCTCGAATGGACTGACACATCTGGGGGACTCTTGGAATGGTGTCACGACCCTGGAGTTCCTCTCGCCTTTCCTGTGGAGAGCGCCTCCTCTTGAGATGCGACTGAAACGCCGGGAATTCTTTCCCTACGAAACAGGGAAGGATCCCTCATCTCGAGCTAGGAGGCGGAAACGGGGCTCCCCTGGATGTGTGAGGGACCCCACGTGCTTCCTCTCGAGTGGAGACGGGTATGTCGGGGAACTTCTTGAGTGGCAGCAATGGTGTGAAGGACCCTTTGGAAGTTCCAGTGGTTAGATGTGATTGGCCTCGAGAAGCCTCAGCGGAAATGGGCCTCATCTCGCCTGCAGGGCAAAACCTCCTGGATTTTCTCGAGTTGCGGCAGGTGCTCTCGACTTACGACGGGGACCTCAGGGAACCGCTCTGGTGGCCTCAGGAAAGGCCAGTCCCCATGCGAGTTCCTCGGGGGCGTCTCGGGATTCCTCTCCCGTCGATGCCGGGGCCTAAGACCTTGTGTGGAGTCGGGGCCGGAACCTGAGGATTCCTCTCCAGTGCTGACATGGATCTTGGGGTACTTCTGCAGTCTCCCCAGGGGAGTCAGTCCTCGTTTCGAATGCGGGCATGCACTTGCACTTTCCTCCAGAGCGGTAGCAGCAGTGTCCCGCAGTCCGCCGCGTGGATCAAAGGATCTATGGTTTTCCCTCGAGTCTTTCCCACGAGGCTTTCCCACGAGGCTTTCCCACAGGGCTGTCCCACGTGCACACGTGGTGGGAGTCGATCCTCGGCTTGAACGTCAAGGCAGTGCAGGGAAAACAGGTTCCTCTGGAATGGACTGACACATCTGGGGGACTCTTGGAATGGTGTCACGACCCTGGAGTTCCTCTCGCCTTTCCTGTTGAGAGCGCCTCCTCTTGAGATGCGACGGGAACGCCGGGAATTCTTTCCCTAGGAAACAGGGAAAGGATCCCTCATCTCGAGCTAGGAGGCGGAAACGGGGCTCCCCTGGATGTGTGCGGGAACCCACGTGCTTCCTCTCGAGTGCAGACGGGTATGTCGGGGAACTTCTTGAGTTGCAGCAATGGTGTGAAGGACCCTTTGGAAGTTCCAGTGGTTAGATGTGATTGGCCTCGAGAAGCCTCAGCGGAAATGGGCCTCATCTCGCCTGGAGGGCAAAACCTCCTGGATTTTCTCGAGTTGCGGCAGGTGCTCTCGACTTACGACGGGGACCTCAGGGACCCGCTCTGGTGGCCTCAGGAAAGGCCAGTCCCCATGCGAGTTCCTCGGGGTCCTCTCGGGATTCCTCTCCCGTCGATGACAGGGCCTAAGACCTTGTGTGGAGTCGGGGCCGGAACCTGAGGATTCCTCTCCAGTGCTGACATGGATCTTGGGGTACTTCTCGAGTCTCCCCAGGGGAGTCAGTCCTCGTCTCGAATGCGGGCATGCACTTCGCTTTCCTCCAGAGCGGTAGCAGCAGTGTCACGCAGTCCGCCGCGTGGATCAAAGGATCTATGGTTTTCCCTCGAGTCTTTCCCACGAGGCTTTCCCACGAGGCTTTCCCACAGGGCTGTCCCACGTGCACACGTGGTGGGAGTCGATCCTCGGCTTGAACGTCAAGGCAGTGCAGGGAAAACAGGTTCCTCTGGAATGGACTGACACATCTGGGGGACTCTTGGAATGGTGTCACGACCCTGGAGTTCCTCTCGCCTTTCCTGTGGAGAGCGCCTCCTCTTGAGATGCGACTGGAACGCCGGGAATTCTTTCCCTACGAAACAGGGAAGGATCCCTCATCTCGAGCTAGGAGGCGGAAACGGGGCTCCCCTGGATGTGTGAGGGACCCCACGTGCTTCCTCTCGAGTGGAGACGGGTATGTCGGGGAACTTCTTGAGTGGCAGCAATGGTGTGAAGGACCCTTTGGAAGTTCCAGTGGTTAGATGTGATTGGCCTCGAGAAGCCTCAGCGGAAATGGGCCTCATCTCGCCTGGAGGGCAAAACCTCCTGGATTTTCTCGAGTTGCGGCTGGTGCTCTCGACTTACGACGGGGACCTCAGGGAACCGCTCTGGTGGCCTCAGGAAAGGCCAGTCCCCATGCGAGTTCCTCGGGGGCGTCTCGGGATTCCTCTCCCGTCGATGCCGGGGCCTAAGACCTTGTGTGGATTCGGGGCCGGAACCTGAGGATTCCTCTCCAGTGCTGACATGGATCTTGGGGTACTTCTGGAGTCTCCCCAGGGGAGTCAGTCCTCGTCTCGAATGCGGGCATGCACTTGCGCTTTCCTCCAGAGCGGTAGCAGCAGTGTCACACAGTCCGCCGCGTGGATCAAAGGATCTATGGTTTTCCCTCGAGTCTTTCCCACGAGGCTTTCCCACGAGGCTTTCCCACAGGGCTGTCCCACGTGCACACGTGGTGGGAGTCGATCCTCGGCTTGAACGTCAAGGCAGTGCAGGGAAAACAGGTTCCTCTGGAATGGACTGACACATCTGGGGGACTCTTGGAATGGTGTCTCGACCCTGGAGTTCCTCTCGCCTTTCCTGTGGAGAGCGCCTCCTCTTGAGATGCGACGGGAACGCCAGGAATTCTTTCCCTACGAAACAGGGAAAGGATCCCTCATCTCGAGCTAGGAGGCGGAAACGGGGCTCCCCTGGATGTGTGCGGGAACCCACGTGCTTCCTCTCGAGTGGAGACGGGTATGTCGGGGAACTTCTTGAGTTGCAGCAATGGTGTGAAGGACCCTTTGGAAGTTCCAGTGGTTAGATGTGATTGGCCTCGAGAAGCCTCAGCGGAAATGGGCCTCATCTCGCCTGGAGGGCAAAACCTCCTGGATTTTCTTGAGTTGCGGCAGGTGCTCTCGACTTACGACGGGGACCTCAGGGACCCGCTCTGGTGGCCTCAGGAAAGGCCAGTCCCCATGCGAGTTCCTCGAGGGCCTCTCGGGATTCCTCTCCCGTCGATGCCGGGGCCTAAGACCTTGTGTGGAGTCGGGGCCGGAACCTGAGGATTCCTCTCCAGTGCTGACATGGATCTTGGGGTACTTCTGCAGTCTCCCCAGGGGAGTCAGTCCTCGCTTCGAATGCGGGCATGCACTTGCACTTTCCTCCAGAGCGGTAGCAGCAGTGTCACGCAGTCCGCCGCGTGGATCAAAGGATCTATGGTTTTCCCTCGAGTCTTTCCCACGAGGCTTTCCCCCGAGGCTTTCCCACAGGGCTGTCCCACGTGCACACGTGGTGGGAGTCGATCCTCGGCTTGAACGTCAAGGCAGTGCAGGGAAAACAGGTTCCTCTGGAATGGACTGACACATCTGGGGGACTCTTGGAATGGTGTCACGACCCTGGAGTTCCTCTCGCCTTTCCTGTTGAGAGCGCCTCCTCTTGAGATGCGACGGGAACGCCGGGAATTCTTTCCCTACGAAACAGGGAAAGGATCCCTCATCTCGAGCTAGGAGGCGGAAACGGGGCTCCCCTGGATGTGTGCGGGAACCCACGTGCTTCCTCTCGAGTGCAGACGGGTATGTCGGGGAACTTCTTGAGTTGCAGCAATGGTGTGAAGGACCCTTTGGAAGTTCCAGTGGTTAGATGTGATTGGCCTCGAGAAGCCTCAGCGGAAATGGGCCTCATCTCGCCTGGAGGGCAAAACCTCCTGGAATTTCTCGAGTTGCGGCAGGTGCTCTCGACTTACGACGGGGACCTCAGGGACCCGCTCTGGTGGCCTCAGGAAAGGCCAGTCCCCATGCGAGTTCCTCGGGGGCCTCTCGGGATTCCTCTCCCGTCGATGACGGGGCCTAAGACCTTGTGTGAAGTCGGGGCCGGAACCTGAGGATTCCTCTCCAGTGCTGACATGGATCTTGGGGTACTTCTGGAGTCTCCCCAGGGGAGTCAGTCCTCGTCTCGAATGCGGGCATGCACTTGCGCTTTCCTCCAGAGCGGTAGCAGCAGTGTCACGCAGTCCTCCGCGTGGATCAAAGGATCTATGGTTTTCCCTCGAGTCTTTCCCACGAGGCTTTCCCACGAGGCTTTCCCACAGGGCTGTCCCACGTGCACACGTGGTGGGAGTCGATCCTCGGCTTGAACGTCAAGGCAGTGCAGGGAAAACAGGTTCCTCTGGAATGGACTGACACATCTGGGGGACTCTTGGAATGGTGTCACGACCCTGGAGTTCCTCTCGCCTTTCCTGTGGAGAGCGCCTCCTCTTGAGATGCGACTGGAACGCCGGGAATTCTTTCCCTACGAAACAGGGAAGGATCCCTCATCTCGTGCTAGGAGGCGGAAACGGGGCTCCCCTGGATGTGTGAGGGACCCCACGTGCTTCCTCTCGAGTGGAGACGGGTATGTCGGGGAACTTCTTGAGTGGCAGCAATGGTGTGAAGGACCCTTTGGAAGTTCCAGTGGTTAGATGTGATTGGCCTCGAGAAGCCTCAGCGGAAATGGGCCTCATCTCGCCTGGAGGGCAAAACCTCCTGGATTTTCTTGAGTTGCGGCAGGTGCTCTCGACTTACGACGGGGACCTCAGGGACCCGCTCTGGTGGCCTCAGGAAAGGCCAGTCCCCATGCGAGTTCCTCGAGGGCCTCTCGGGATTCCTCTCCCGTCGATGCCGGGGCCTAAGACCTTGTGTGGAGTCGGGGCCGGAACCTGAGGATTCCTCTCCAGTGCTGACATGGATCTTGGGGTACTTCTGCAGTCTCCCCAGGGGAGTCAGTCCTCGCTTCGAATGCGGGCATGCACTTGCACTTTCCTCCAGAGCGGTAGCAGCAGTGTCACGCAGTCCGCCGCGTGGATCAAAGGATCTATGGTTTTCCCTCGAGTCTTTCCCACGAGGCTTTCCCACGAGGCTTTCCCACAGGGCTGTCCCACGTGCACACGTGGTGGGAGTCGATCCTCGGCTTGAACGTCAAGGCAGTGCAGGGAAAACAGGTTCCTCTGGAATGGACTGACACATCTGGGGGACTCTTGGAATGGTGTCACGACCCTGGAGTTCCTCTCGCCTTTCCTGTGGAGAGCGCCTCCTCTTGAGATGCGACGGGAACGCCGGGAATTCTTTCCCTACGAAACAGGGAAAGGATCCCTCATCTCGAGCTAGGAGGCGGAAACGGGGCTCCCCTGGATGTGTGCGGGAACCCACGTGCTTCCTCTCGAGTGCAGACGGGTATGTCGGGGAACTTCTTGAGTTGCAGCAATGGTGTGAAGGACCCTTTGGAAGTTCCAGTGGTTAGATGTGATTGGCCTCGAGAAGCCTCAGCGGAAATGGGCCTCATCTCGCCTGGAGGGCAAAACCTCCTGGATTTTCTCGAGTTGCGGCAGGTGCTCTCGACTTACGACGGGGACCTCAGGGACCCGCTCTGGTGGCCTCAGGAAAGGCCAGTCCCCATGCGAGTTCCTCGGGGTCCTCTCGGGATTCCTCTCCCGTCGATGACGGGGCCTAAGACCTTGTGTGGAGTCGGGGCCGGAACCTGAGGATTCCTCTCCAGTGCTGACATGGATCTTGGGGTACTTCTCGAGTCTCCCCAGGGGAGTCAGTCCTCGTCTCGAATGCGGGCATGCACTTCGCTTTCCTCCAGAGCGGTAGCAGCAGTGTCACGCAGTCCGCCGCGTGGATCAAAGGATCTATGGTTTTCCCTCGAGTCTTTCCCACGAGGCTTTCCCACGAGGCTTTCCCACAGGGCTGTCCCACGTGCACACGTGGTGGGAGTCGATCCTCGGCTTGAACGTCAAGGCAGTGCAGGGAAAACAGGTTCCTCTGGAATGGACTGACACATCTGGGGGACTCTTGGAATGGTGTCACGACCCTGGAGTTCCTCTCGCCTTTCCTGTGGAGAGCGCCTCCTCTTGAGATGCGACTGGAACGCCGGGAATTCTTTCCCAACGAAACAGGGAAGGATCCCTCATCTCGAGCTAGGAGGCGGAAACGGGGCTCCCCTGGATGTGTGAGGGACCCCACGTGCTTCCTCTCGAGTGGAGACGGGTATGTCGGGGAACTTCTTGAGTGGCAGCAATGGTGTGAAGGACCCTTTGGAAGTTCCAGTGGTTAGATGTGATTGGCCTCGAGAAGCCTCAGCGGAAATGGGCCTCATCTCGCCTGGAGGGCAAAACCTCCTGGATTTTCTCGAGTTGCGGCAGGTGCTCTCGACTTACGACGGGGACCTCAGGGAACCGCTCTGGTGGACTCAGGAAAGGCCAGTCCCCATGCGAGTTCCTCGGGGGCGTCTCGGGATTCCTCTCCCGTCGATGCCGGGGCCTAAGACCTTGTGTGGAGTCGGGGCCGGAACCTGAGGATTCCTCTCCAGTGCTGACATGGATCTTGGGGTACTTCTGCAGTCTCCCCAGGGGAGTGAGTCCTCGTCTCGAATGCGGGCATGCACTTGCACTTTCCTCCAGAGCGGTAGCAGCAGTGTCCCGCAGTCCGCCGCGTGGATCAAAGGATCTATGGTTTTCCCTCGAGTCTTTCCCACGAGGCTTTCCCACGAGGCTTTCCCACAGGGCTGTCCCACGTGCACACGTGGTGGGAGTCGATCCTCGGCTTGAACGTCAAGGCAGTGCAGGGAAAACAGGTTCCTCTGGAATGGACTGACACATCTGGGGGACTCTTGGAATGGTGTCACGACCCTGGAGTTCCTCTCGCCTTTCCTGTTGAGAGCGCCTCCTCTTGAGATGCGACGGGAACGCCGGGAATTCTTTCCCTACGAAACAGGGAAAGGATCCCTCATCTCGAGCTAGGAGGCGGAAACGGGGCTCCCCTGGATGTGTGTGGGACCCCACGTGCTTCCTCTCGAGTGCAGACGGGTATGTCGGGGAACTTCTTGAGTTGCAGCAATGGTGTGAAGGACCCTTTGGAAGTTCCAGTGGTTAGATGTGATTGGCCTCGAGAAGCCTCAGCGGAAATGGGCCTCATCTCGCCTGGAGGGCAAAACCTCCTGGATTTTCTCGAGTTGCGGCAGGTGCTCTCGACTTACGACGGGGACCTCAGGGACCCACTCTGGTGGCCTCAGGAAAGGCCAGTCCCCATGCGAGTTCCTCGGGGTCCTCTCGGCATTCCTCTCCCGTCGATGACAGGGCCTAAGACCTTGTGTGGAGTCGGGGCCGGAACCTGAGGATTCCTCTCCAGTGCTGACATGGATCTTGGGGTACTTCTCGAGTCTCCCCAGGGGAGTCAGTCCTCGTCTCGAATGCGGGCATGCACTTCGCTTTCCTCCAGAGCGGTAGCAGCAGTGTCACGCAGTCTGCCGCGTGGATCAAAGGATCTATGGTTTTCCCTCGAGTCTTTCCCACGAGGCTTTCCCACGAGGCTTTCCCACAGGGCTGTCCCACGTGCACACGTGGTGGGACTCGATCCTCGGCTTGAACGTCAAGGCAGTGCAGGGAAAACAGGTTCCTCTGGAATGGACTGACACATCTGGGGGACTCTTGGAATGGTGTCACGACCCTGGAGTTCCTCTCGCCTTTCCTGTGGAGAGCGCCTCCTCTTGAGATGCGACTGGAACGCCGGGAATTCTTTCCCTACGAAACAGGGAAGGATCCCTCATCTCGAGCTAGGAGGCGGAAACGGGGCTCCCCTGGATGTGTGAGGGACCCCACGTGCTTCCTCTCGAGTGGAGACGGGTATGTCGGGGAACTTCTTGAGTGGCAGCAATGGTGTGAAGGACCCTTTGGAAGTTCCAGTGGTTAGATGTGATTGGCCTCGAGAAGCCTCAGCGGAAATGGGCCTCATCTCGCCTGGAGGGCAAAACCTCCTGGATTTTCTCAAGTTGCGGCTGGTGCTCTCGACTTACGACGGGGACCTCAGGGAACCGCTCTGGTGGCCTCAGGAAAGGCCAGTCCCCATGCGAGTTCCTCGGGGGCGTCTCGGGATTCCTCTCCCGTCGATGCCGGGGCCTAAGACCTTGTGTGGAGTCGGGGCCGGAACCTGAGGATTCCTCTCCAGTGCTGACATGGATCTTGGGGTACTTCTGGAGTCTCCCCAGGGGAGTCAGTCCTCGTCTCGAATGCGGGCATGCACTTGCGCTTTCCTCCAGAGCGGTAGCAGCAGTGTCACGCAGTCCGCCGCGTGGATCAAAGGATCTATGGTTTTCCCTCGAGTCTTTCCCACGAGGCTTTCCCACGAGGCTTTCCCACAGGGCTGTCCCACGTGCACACGTGGTGGGAGTCGATCCTCGGCTTGAACGTCAAGGCAGTGCAGGGAAAACAGGTTCCTCTGGAATGGACTGACACATCTGGGGGACTCTTGGAATGGTGTCTCGACCCTGGAGTTCCTCTCGCCTTTCCTGTGGAGAGCGCCTCCTCTTGAGATGCGACGGGAACGCCAGGAATTCTTTCCCTAAGAAACAGGGAAAGGATCCCTCATCTCGAGCTAGGAGGCGGAAACGGGGCTCCCCTGGATGTGTGCGGGAACCCACGTGCTTCCTATCGAGTGGAGACGGGTATGTCGGGGAAATTCTTGAGTTGCAGCAATGGTGTGAAGGACCCTTTGGAAGTTCCAGTGGTTAGATGTGATTGGCCTCGAGAAGCCTCAGCGGAAATGGGCCTCATCTCGCCTGGAGGGCAAAACCTCCTGGATTTTCTCGAGTTGCGGCAGGTGCTCTCGACTTACGACGGGGACCTCAGGGAACCGCTCTGGTGGCCTCAGGAAAGGCCAGTCCCCATGCGAGTTCCTCGGGGGCCTCTCGGGATTCCTCTCCCGTCGATGCCGTGGCCTAAGACCTTGTGTGGAGTCGGGGCCGGAACCTGAGGATTCCTCTCCAGTGCTGACATGGATCTTGGGGTACTTCTTGAGTCTCCCCAGGGGAGTCAGTCCTCGTCTCGAATGCGGGCATGCACTTGCGCTTTCCTCCAGAGCGGTAGCAGCAGTGTCACGCAGTCCGCCGCGTGGATCAAAGGATCTATGGTTTTCCCTCGAGTCTTTCCCACGAGGCTTTCCCACGAGGCTTTCCCACAGGGCTGTCCCACGTGCACACGTGGTGGGAGTCGATCCTCGGCTTGAACGTCAAGGCAGTGCAGGGAAAACAGGTTCCTCTGGAATGGACTGACACATCTGGGGGACTCTTAGAATGGTGGCACGACCCTGGAGTTCCTCTAGCCTTTCCTGTTGAGAGCGCCTCCTCTTGAGATGCGACGAGAACGCCGGGAATTCTTTCCCTACGAAACAAGGAAAGGATCCCTCATCTCGAGCTAGGAGGCGGAAACGGGGCTCCCCTGGATATGTGCGGGAACCCACGTGCTTCCTCTCGAGTGGAGACGGGTATGTCGGGGAACTTCTTGAGTTGCAGCAGGGGTGTGAAGGACCCTTTGGAAGTTCCAGTGGTTAGACGTGATTAGCCTCGAGAAGCCTCAGTGGAAATGGGCCTCATCTCGCCTGGAGGGCAAAACCTCCTGGATTTTCTCGAGTTGCGGCAGGTGCTCTCGACTTACGACGGGGACCTCAGGGACCCGCTCTGGTGGCCTCAGGAAAGGCCAGTCCCCATGCGAGTTCCTCGGGGGCCTCTCGGGATTCCTCTCCCGTCGATGCCGGGGCCTAAGACCTTGTGTGGAGTCGGGGCCCGAACCTGAGGATTCCTCTCCAGTGCTGACATGGATCTTGGGGTACTTCTGGAGTCTCCCCAGGGGAGTCAGTCCTCGTCTCGAATGCGGGCATGCACTTGCCCTTTCCTCCAGAGCGGTAGCAGCAGTGTCACGCAGTCCGCCGCGTGGATCAAAGGATCTATGGTTTTCCCTCGAGTCTTTCCCACGAGGCTTTCCCACGAGGCTTTCCCACAGGGCTGTCCCACGTGCACACGTGGTGGGAGTCGATCCTCGGCTTGAACGTCAAGGCAGTGCAGGGAAAACAGGTTCCTCTGGAATGGACTGACACATCTGGGGGACTCTTGGAATGGTGTCTCGACCCTGGAGTTCCTCTCGCCTTTCCTGTGGAGAGCACCTCCTCTTGAGATGCGACGGGAACGCCGGGAATTCTTTCCCTACGAAACAGGAAAAGGATCCCTCATCTCGAGCTAGGAGGCGGAAACGGGGCTCCCCTGGATGTGTGCGGCACCCACGTGCTTCCTCTCGAGTGGAGACGGGTATGTCGGGGAACTTCTTGAGTTGCAGCAAGGGTGTGAAGGACCCTTTGGAAGTTCCAGTGGTTAGACGTGATTAGCCTCGAGAATCCTCAGCGGAATTGGGCCTCATCTCGCCTGGAGGGCAAAACCGACTGGATTTTCTCGAGTTGCGGCAGGTGCTCTCGACTTACGACGGGGACCTCAGGGACCCGCTCTGGTGGCCTCAGGAAAGGCCAGTCCCCATGCGAGTTCCTCGGGGGCCTCTCGGGATTCCTCTCCCGTCGATGCCGGGGCCTAAGACCTTGTGTGGAGTCGGGGCCGGAACCTGAGGATTCCTCTCCAGTGCTGACATGGATCTTGGGGTACTTCTGGAGTCTCCCCAAGGAAGTCAGTCCTCGTCTCGAATGCGGGCATGCACTTGCGCTTTCCTCCAGAGCGGTAGCAGCAGTGTCACGCAGTCCGCCGCGTGGATCAAAGGATCTATGGTTTTCCCTCGAGTCTTTCCCACGAGGCTTTCCCACGAGGCTTTCCCACAGGGCTGTCCCACGTGCACACGTGGTGGGAGTCGATCCTCGGCTTGAACGTCAAGGCAGTGCAGGGAAAACAGGTTCCTCTGGAATGGACTGACACATCTGGGGGACTCTTAGAATGGTGGCACGACCCTGGAGTTCCTCTAGCCTTTCCTGTTGAGAGCGCCTCCTCTTGAGATGCGACGAGAACGCCGGGAATTCTTTCCCTACGAAACAAGGAAAGGATCCCTCATCTCGAGCTAGGAGGCGGAAACGGGGCTCCCCTGGATATGTGCGGGAACCCACGTGCTTCCTCTCGAGTGGAGACGGGTATGTCGGGGAACTTCTTGAGTTGCAGCAAGGGTGTGAAGGACCCTTTGGAAGTTCCAGTGGTTAGACGTGATTAGCCTCGAGAAGCCTCAGTGGAAATGGGCCTCATCTCGCCTGGAGGGCAAAACCTCCTGGATTTTCTCGAGTTGCGGCAGGTGCTCTCGACTTACGACGGGGACCTCAGGGACCCGCTCTGGTGGCCTCAGGAAAGGCCAGTCCCCATGCGAGTTCCTCGGGGGCCTCTCGGGATTCCTCTCCCGTCGATGCCGGGGCCTAAGACCTTGTGTGGAGTCGGGGCCCGAACCTGAGGATTCCTCTCCAGTGCTGACATGGATCTTGGGGTACTTCTGGAGTCTCCCCAGGGGAGTCAGTCCTCGTCTCGAATGCGGGCATGCACTTGCGCTTTCCTCCAGAGCGGTAGCAGCAGTGTCACGCAGTCCGCCGCGTGGATCAAAGGATCTATGGTTTTCCCTCGAGTCTTTCCCACGAGGCTTTCCCACGAGGCTTTCCCACAGGGCTGTCCCACGTGCACACGTGGTGGGAGTCGATCCTCGGCTTGAACGTCAAGGCAGTGCAGGGAAAACAGGTTCCTCTGGAATGGACTGACACATCTGGGGGACTCTTGGAATGGTGTCTCGACCCTGGAGTTCCTCTCGCCTTTCCTGTGGAGAGCACCTCCTCTTGAGATGCGACGGGAACGCCGGGAATTCTTTCCCTACGAAACAGGAAAAGGATCCCTCATCTCGAGCTAGGAGGCGGAAACGGGGCTCCCCTGGATGTGTGCGGCACCCACGTGCTTCCTCTCGAGTGGAGACGGGTATGTCGGGGAACTTCTTGAGTTGCAGCAAGGGTGTGAAGGACCCTTTGGAAGTTCCAGTGGTTAGACGTGATTAGCCTCGAGAATCCTCAGCGGAATTGGGCCTCATCTCGCCTGGAGGGCAAAACCGACTGGATTTTCTCGAGTTGCGGCAGGTGCTCTCGACTTACGACGGGGACCTCAGGGACCCGCTCTGGTGGCCTCAGGAAAGGCCAGTCCCCATGCGAGTTCCTCGGGGGCCTCTCGGGATTCCTCTCCCGTCGATGCCGGGGCCTAAGACCTTGTGTGGAGTCGGGGCCGGAACCTGAGGATTCCTCTCCAGTGCTGACATGGATCTTGGGGTACTTCTGGAGTCTCCCCAAGGAAGTCAGTCCTCGTCTCGAATGCGGGCATGCACTTGCGCTTTCCTCCAGAGCGGTAGCAGCAGTGTCACGCAGTCCGCCGCGTGGATCAAAGGATCTATGGTTTTCCCTCGAGTCTTTCCCACGAGGCTTTCCCACGAGGCTTTCCCACAGGGCTGTCCCACGTGCACACGTGGTGGGAGTCGATCCTCGGCTTGAACGTCAAGGCAGTGCAGGGAAAACAGGTTCCTCTGGAATGGACTGACACATCTGGGGGACTCTTAGAATGGTGGCACGACCCTGGAGTTCCTCTAGCCTTTCCTGTTGAGAGCGCCTCCTCTTGAGATGCGACGAGAACGCCGGGAATTCTTTCCCTACGAAACAAGGAAAGGATCCCTCATCTCGAGCTAGGAGGCGGAAACGGGGCTCCCCTGGATATGTGCGGGAACCCACGTGCTTCCTCTCGAGTGGAGACGGGTATGTCGGGGAACTTCTTGAGTTGCAGCAAGGGTGTGAAGGACCCTTTGGAAGTTCCAGTGGTTAGACGTGATTAGCCTCGAGAAGCCTCAGTGGAAATGGGCCTCATCTCGCCTGGAGGGCAAAACCTCCTGGATTTTCTCGAGTTGCGGCAGGTGCTCTCGACTTACGACGGGGACCTCAGGGACCCGCTCTGGTGGCCTCAGGAAAGGCCAGTCCCCATGCGAGTTCCTCGGGGGCCTCTCGGGATTCCTCTCCCGTCGATGCCGGGGCCTAAGACCTTGTGTGGAGTCGGGGCCCGAACCTGAGGATTCCTCTCCAGTGCTGACATGGATCTTGGGGTACTTCTGGAGTCTCCCCAGGGGAGTCAGTCCTCGTCTCGAATGCGGGCATGCACTTGCGCTTTCCTCCAGAGCGGTAGCAGCAGTGTCACGCAGTCCGCCGCGTGGATCAAAGGATCTATGGTTTTCCCTCGAGTCTTTCCCACGAGGCTTTCCCACGAGGCTTTCCCACAGGGCTGTCCCACGTGCACACGTGGTGGGAGTCGATCCTCGGCTTGAACGTCAAGGCAGTGCAGGGAAAACAGGTTCCTCTGGAATGGACTGACACATCTGGGGGACTCTTGGAATGGTGTCTCGACCCTGGAGTTCCTCTCGCCTTTCCTGTGGAGAGCGCCTCCTCTTGAGATGCGACGGGAACGCCGGGAATTCTTTCCCTACGAAACAGGAAAAGGATCCCTCATCTCGAGCTAGGAGGCGGAAACGGGGCTCCCCTGGATGTGTGCGGGATACACGTGCTTCCTCTCGAGTGGAGACGGGTATGTCGGGGAACTTCTTGAGTTGCAGCAAGGGTGTGAAGGACCCTTTGGAAGTTCCAGTGGTTAGACGTGATTAGCCTCGAGAATCCTCAGCGGAAATGGGCCTCATCTCGCCTGGAGGGCATAACCGACTGGATTTTCTCGAGTTGCGGCAGGTGCTCTCGACTTACGACGGGGACCTCAGGGACCCGCTCTGGTGGCCTCTGGAAAGGCCAGTCCCCATGCGAGTTCCTCGGGGGCCTCTCGGGATTCCTCTCCCGTCGATGCCGGGGCCTAAGACCTTGTGTGGAGTCGGGGCCCGAACCTGAGGATTCCTCTCCAGTGCTGACATGGATCTTGGGGTACTTCTGGAGTCTCCCCAGGGGAGTCAGTCCTCGTCTCGAATGCGGGCATGCACTTGCGCTTTCCTCCAGAGCGGTAGCAGCAGTGTCACGCAGTCCGCCGCGTGGATCAAAGGATCTATGGTTTTCCCTCGAGTCTTTCCCACGAGGCTTTCCCACGAGGCTTTCCCACAGGGCTGTCCCACGTGCACACGTGGTGGGAGTCGATCCTCGGCTTGAACGTCAAGGCAGTGCAGGGAAAACAGGTTCCTCTGGAATGGACTGACACATCTGGGGGACTCTTGGAATGGTGTCTCGACCCTGGAGTTCCTCTCGCCTTTCCTGTGGAGAGCACCTCCTCTTGAGATGCGACGGGAACGCCGGGAATTCTTTCCCTACGAAACAGGAAAAGGATCCCTCATCTCGAGCTAGGAGGCGGAAACGGGGCTCCCCTGGATGTGTGCGGCACCCACGTGCTTCCTCTCGAGTGGAGACGGGTATGTCGGGGAACTTCTTGAGTTGCAGCAAGGGTGTGAAGGACCCTTTGGAAGTTCCAGTGGTTAGACGTGATTAGCCTCGAGAATCCTCAGCGGAATTGGGCCTCATCTCGCCTGGAGGGCAAAACCGACTGGATTTTCTCGAGTTGCGGCAGGTGCTCTCGACTTACGACGGGGACCTCAGGGACCCGCTCTGGTGGCCTCAGGAAAGGCCAGTCCCCATGCGAGTTCCTCGGGGGCCTCTCGGGATTCCTCTCCCGTCGATGCCGGGGCCTAAGACCTTGTGTGGAGTCGGGGCCGGAACCTGAGGATTCCTCTCCAGTGCTGACATGGATCTTGGGGTACTTCTGGAGTCTCCCCAAGGAAGTCAGTCCTCGTCTCGAATGCGGGCATGCACTTGCGCTTTCCTCCAGAGCGGTAGCAGCAGTGTCACGCAGTCCGCCGCGTGGATCAAAGGATCTATGGTTTTCCCTCGAGTCTTTCCCACGAGGCTTTCCCACGAGGCTTTCCCACAGGGCTGTCCCACGTGCACACGTGGTGGGAGTCGATCCTCGGCTTGAACGTCAAGGCAGTGCAGGGAAAACAGGTTCCTCTGGAATGGACTGACACATCTGGGGGACTCTTAGAATGGTGGCACGACCCTGGAGTTCCTCTAGCCTTTCCTGTTGAGAGCGCCTCCTCTTGAGATGCGACGAGAACGCCGGGAATTCTTTCCCTACGAAACAAGGAAAGGATCCCTCATCTCGAGCTAGGAGGCGGAAACGGGGCTCCCCTGGATATGTGCGGGAACCCACGTGCTTCCTCTCGAGTGGAGACGGGTATGTCGGGGAACTTCTTGAGTTGCAGCAAGGGTGTGAAGGACCCTTTGGAAGTTCCAGTGGTTAGACGTGATTAGCCTCGAGAAGCCTCAGTGGAAATGGGCCTCATCTCGCCTGGAGGGCAAAACCTCCTGGATTTTCTCGAGTTGCGGCAGGTGCTCTCGACTTACGACGGGGACCTCAGGGACCCGCTCTGGTGGCCTCAGGAAAGGCCAGTCCCCATGCGAGTTCCTCGGGGGCCTCTCGGGATTCCTCTCCCGTCGATGCCGGGGCCTAAGACCTTGTGTGGAGTCGGGGCCCGAACCTGAGGATTCCTCTCCAGTGCTGACATGGATCTTGGGGTACTTCTGGAGTCTCCCCAGGGGAGTCAGTCCTCGTCTCGAATGCGGGCATGCACTTGCGCTTTCCTCCAGAGCGGTAGCAGCAGTGTCACGCAGTCCGCCGCGTGGATCAAAGGATCTATGGTTTTCCCTCGAGTCTTTCCCACGAGGCTTTCCCACGAGGCTTTCCCACAGGGCTGTCCCACGTGCACACGTGGTGGGAGTCGATCCTCGGCTTGAACGTCAAGGCAGTGCAGGGAAAACAGGTTCCTCTGGAATGGACTGACACATCTGGGGGACTCTTGGAATGGTGTCTCGACCCTGGAGTTCCTCTCGCCTTTCCTGTGGAGAGCGCCTCCTCTTGAGATGCGACGGGAACGCCGGGAATTCTTTCCCTACGAAACAGGAAAAGGATCCCTCATCTCGAGCTAGGAGGCGGAAACGGGGCTCCCCTGGATGTGTGCGGGATCCACGTGCTTCCTCTCGAGTGGAGACGGGTATGTCGGGGAACTTCTTGAGTTGCAGCAAGGGTGTGAAGGACCCTTTGGAAGTTCCAGTGGTTAGACGTGATTAGCCTCGAGAATCCTCAGCGGAAATGGGCCTCATCTCGCCTGGAGGGCATAACCGACTGGATTTTCTCGAGTTGCGGCAGGTGCTCTCGACTTACGACGGGGACCTCAGGGACCCGCTCTGGTGGCCTCTGGAAAGGCCAGTCCCCATGCGAGTTCCTCGGGGGCCTCTCGGGATTCCTCTCCCGTCGATGCCGGGGCCTAAGACCTTGTGTGGAGTCGGGGCCGGAACCTGAGGATTCCTCTCCAGTGCTGACATGGATCTTGGGGTACTTCTGGAGTCTCCCCAAGGAAGTCAGTCCTAGTCTCGAATGCGGGCATGCACTTGCGCTTTCCTCCAGAGCGGTAGCAGCAGTGTCACGCAGTCCGCCGCGTGGATCAAAGGATCTATGGTTTTCCCTTGAGTCTTTCCCACGAGGCTTTCCCACGAGGCTTTCCCACAGGGCTGTCCCACGTGCACACGTGGTGGGAGTCGATCCTCGGCTTGAACGTCAAGGCAGTGCAGGGAAAACAGGTTCCTCTGGAATGGACTGACACATCTGGGGGAATCTTGGAATGGTGGCATGACCCTGGAGATCCTCTCGCCATTCCTGTGGAGAGCGCCTCCTCTTGAGATGCGACGGGAACGCCGGGAATTCTTTCCCTACGAAACAGGGAAAGGATCCCTCATCTCGAGCTAGGAGGCGGAAACGGGGCTCCCCTGGATGTGTGCGGGACACCACGTGCTTCCTCTCGAGTGGAGACGGGTATGTCGGGGAACTTCTTGAGTTGCAGCAAGGGTGTGAAGGACCCTTTGAAAGTTCCAGTGGTTAGATGTGATTGGCCTCGAGAAGCCTCAGCGGAAATGGGCCTCATCTCGCCTGGAGGGCAAAACCTCCTGGATTTTCTCGAGTTGCGGCAGGTGCTCTCGACTTACGACGGGGACCTCAGGGACCCGCTCTGGTGGCCTCAGGAAAGGCCAGTCCCCATGCGAGTTCCTCGTGGGCGTCTCGGGATTCCTCTCCCGTCGATGCCGGGGCCTAAGACCTGTGTGGATTCGGGGCCGGAACCTGAGGATTCCTCTCCAGTGCTGACATGGATCTTGGGGTACTTCTCGAGTCTCCCCAGGGGAGTCAGTCCTCGTCTCGAATGCGGGCATGCACTTGCGCTTTCCTCCAGAGCGGTAGCAGCAGTGTCATGCAGTCCGCCGCGTGGATCAAAGGATCTATGGTTTTCCCTCGAGTCTTTCCCACGAGGCTTTCCCACGAGGCTTTCCCACAGGGCTGTCCCACGTGCACACGTGGTGGGAGTCGATCCTCGGCTTGAACGTAACGGCAGTGCAGGGAAAACAGTTTCCTCTGGAATGGACTGACACATCTGGGGGACTCTTGGAATGGTGGCATGACCCTGGAGTTCCTCTCGCCTTTCCTGTGGAGAGCGCCTCCTCTTGAGATGCGACGGGAACGCCGGGAATTCTTTCCCTACGAAACAGGGAAAAGATCCCTCATCTCGAGCTAGGAGGCGGAAACGGGACTCCCCTGGATGTGTGCGGGACACCATGTGCTTCCTCTCGAGTGCAGACGGGTATGTCGGGGAACTTCTTGAGTTGCAGCAAGGGTGTGAAGGACCCTTTGAAAGTTCCAGTGGTTAGATGTGATTGCCCTCGAGAAGCCTCAGCGGAAATGGGCCTCATCTCGCCTGGAGGGCAAAACCTCCTGGATTTTCTCGAGTTGCGGCAGGTGCTCTCGACTTACGACGGGGACCTCAGGGACCCGCTCTGGTGGCCTCAGGAAAGGCCAGTCCCCATGCGAGTTCCTCGAGGGCCTCTCGGGATTCCTCTCCCGTCGATGCCGGGGCCTAAGACCTTGTGTGGAGTCGGGGCCAGAACCTGAGGATTCCTCTCCAGTGCTGACATGGATCTTGGGGTACTTCTGCAGTCTCCCCAGGGGAGTCAGTCCTCGTTTCGAATGCGGGCATGCACTTGCACTTTCCTCCAGAGCGGTAGCAGCATTGTCACGCAGTCCGCCGCGTGGATCAAAGGATATATGGTTTTCCCTCGAGTCTTTCCCACGAGGCTTTCCCACGAGGCTTTCCCACAGGGCTGTCCCACGTGCACACGTGGTGGGAGTCGATCCTCGGCTTGAACGTCAAGGCAGTGCAGGGAAAACAGGTTCCTCTGGAATGGACTGACACATCTGGGGGACTCTTGGAATGGTGTCACGACCCTGGAGTTCCTCTCGCCTTTCCTGTGGAGAGCGCCTCCTCTTGAGATGCGACGGGAACGCCGGGAATTCTTTCCCTACAAAACAGGGAAAGGATCCCTCATCTCGAGCTAGGAGGCGGAAACGGGGCTCCCCTGGATGTGTGCGGGAACCCACGTGCTTCCTCTCGAGTGCAGATGGGTATGTCGGGGAACTTCTTGAGTTGCAGCAATGGTGTGAAGGACCCTTTGGAATTTCCAGTGGTTAGATGTGATTGGCCTCGAGAAGCCTCAGCGGAAATGGGCCTCATCTCGCCTGGAGGGCAAAACCTCCTGGATTTTCTCGAGTTGCGGCAGGTGCTCTCGACTTACGACGGGGACCTCAGGGACCCGCTCTGGTGGCCTCAGGAAAGGCCAGTCCCCATGCGAGTTCCTCGGGGTCCTCTCGGGATTCCTCTCCCGTCGATGACGGGGCCTAAGACCTTGTGTGGAGTCGGGGCCGGAACCTGAGGATTCCTCTCCAGTGCTGACATGGATCTTGGGGTACTTCTCGTGTCTCCCCAGGGGAGTCAGTCCTCGTCTCGAATGCGGGCATGCACTTCGCTTTCCTCCAGAGCGGTAGCAGCAGTGTCACGCAGTCCGCCGCGTGGATCAAAGGATCTATGGTTTTCCCTCGAGTCTTTCCCACGAGGCTTTCCCACGAGGCTTTCCCACAGGGCTGTCCCACGTGCACACGTGGTGGGAGTCGATCCTCGGCTTGAACGTCAAGGCAGTGCACGGAAAACAGGTTCCTTTGGAATGGACTGACACATCTGGGGGACTCTTGGAATGGTGTCTCGACCCTGGAGTTCCTCTCGCCTTTCCTGTGGAGAGCGCCTCCTCTTGAGATGCGACGAGAACGCCGGGAATTCTTTCCCTACGAAACAGGGAAAGGATCCCTCATCTCGAGCTAGGAGGCGGAAACGGGGCTCCCCTGGATGTGTGCGGGACCCCACGTGCTTCCTCTCGAGTGCAGACGGGTATGTCGGGGAACTTCTTGAGTTGCAGCAAGGTTGTGAAGGACCCTTTGGAAGTTCCAGTGGTTAGACGTGATTGTCCTCGAGAAGCCTCAGCGGAAATGGGCCTCATCTCGCCTGGAGGGCAAAACCTCCTGGATTTTCTCGAGTTGCGGCAGGTGCTCTCGACTTACGACGGGGACCTCAGGGACCCGCTTTGGTGGCCTCAGGAAAGGCCAGTCCCCATGCGAGTTCCTCGGGGGCCTCTCGGGGTTCCTCTCCCGTCGATGCCGGGGCCTAAGACCTTGTGTGGAGTCGGGGCCGGAACCTGAGGTTTCCTCTCCAGTGCTGACATGGATCTTGGGGTACTTCTGGAGTCTCCCCAGGGGAGTCAGTCCTCGTCTCGAATGCGGGCATGCACTTGCGCTTTCCTCCAGAGCGGTAGCAGCAGTGTCACGCAGTCCGCCTCGTGGATCAAAGGATCTATGGTTTTCCCTCGAGTCTTTCCCACGAGGCTTTCCCACGAGGCTTTCCCACAGGGCTGTCCCACGTGCACACGTGGTGGGAGTCGATCCTCGGCTTGATCGTCAAGGCAGTGCAGGGAAAACAGGTTCCTCTGGAATGGACTGACATATCTGGGGGTCTCTTGGAATGGTGGCACGACCCTGGAGTTCCTCTCGCCTTTCCTGTGGAGAGCGCCTCCTCTTGAGATGCGACGGGAACGCCGGGAATTCTTTCCCCTACGAAACAGGGAAAGGATCCCTCAACTCGAGCTAGGAGGCGAAACGGGGCTCCCCTGGATGTGTGCGGGACACCACGTGCTTCCTCTCGAGTGGAGACGGGTATGTCGGGGAACTTCTTGAGTTGCAGCAATGGTGTGAAGGACCCTTTGGAAGTTCCAGTGGTTAGATGTGATTGGCCTCGAGAAGCCTCAGCGGAAATGGGCCTCATCTCGCCTGGAGGGCAAAACCTCCTGGATTTTCTCGAGTTGCGGCAGGTGCTCTCGACTTACGACGGGGACCTCAGGGAATCGCTCTGGTGGCCTCAGGAAAGGCCAGTCCCCATGCGAGTTCCTCGGGGGCGTCTCGGGATTCCTCTCCCGTCGATGCCGGGGCCTAAGACCTTGTGTGGAGTCGGGGCCGGAACCTGAGGATTCCTCTCCAGTGCTGACATGGATCTTGGGGTACTTCTGGATCTCCCCAGGGGAGTCAGTCCTCGTCTCGAATGCGGACAAGCACTTGCGCTTTCCTCCAGAGCGGTAGCAGCAGTGTCACGCAGTCCGCCGCGTGGATCAAAGGATCTATGGTTTTCCATCGAGTCTTTCCCACGAGGCTTTCCCACGAGGCTTTCCCACAGGGCTGTCCCACGTGCACACGTGGTGGGAGTCGATCCTCTGCTTGAACGTCAAGGCAGTGCACGGAAAACAGGTTCCTTTGGAATGGACTGACACATCTGGGGGACTCTTGGAATGGTGTCTCGACCCTGGAGTTCCTCTCGCCTTTCCTGTGGAGAGCGCCTCCTCTTGAGATGCGACGAGAACGCCGGGAATTCTTTCCCTACGAAACAGGGAAAGGATCCCTCATCTCGAGCTAGGAGGCGGAAACGGGGCTCCCCTGGATGTGTGCGGGACCCCACGTGCTTCCTCTCGAGTGCAGACGGGTATGTCGGGGAACTTCTTGAGTTGCAGCAAGGTTGTGAAGGACCCTTTGGAAGTTCCAGTGGTTAGACGTGATTGGCCTCGAGAAGCCTCAGCGGAAATGGGCCTCATCTCGCCTGGAGGGCAAAACCTCCTGGATTTTCTCGAGTTGCGGCATGTGCTCTCGACTTACGACGGGGAACTCAGGGACCCGCTCTGGTGGCCTCAGGAAAGGCCAGTCCCCATGCGAGTTCCTCGGGGGCCTCTCGGGGTTCCTCTCCCGTCGATGCCGGGGCCTAAGACCTTGTGTGGAGTCGGGGCCGGAAACTGAGGTTTCCTCTCCAGTGCTGACATGGATCTTGGGGTACTTCTGGAGTCTCCCCAGGGGAGTCAGTCCTCGTCTCGAATGCGGGCATGCACTTGCGCTTTCCTCCAGAGCGGTAGCAGCAGTGTCACGCAGTCCGCCTCGTGGATCAAAGGATCTATGGTTTTCCCTCGAGTCTTTCCCACGAGGCTTTCCCACGAGGCTTTCCCACAGGGCTGTCCCACGTGCACACGTGGTGGGAGTCGATCCTCGGCTTGATCGTCAAGGCAGTGCAGGGAAAACAGGTTCCTCTGGAATGGACTGACATATCTGGGGGTCTCTTGGAATGGTGGCACGACCCTGGAGTTCCTCTCCCCTTTCCTGTGGAGAGCACCTCCTCTTGAGATGCGACGGGAACGCCGGGAATTCTTTCCCTACGAAACAGGGAAGGATCCCTCATCTCGAGCTTGGAGGCGGAAACGGAGCTCCCCTGGATGTGTGAGGGACCCCACGTGCTTCCTCTCGAGTGGAGACGGGTATGTCGGGGAACTTCTTGAGTTGCAGCAATGGTGTGAAGGACCCTTTGGAAGTTCCAGTGGTTAGATGTGATTGGCCTCGAGAAGCCTCAGCGGAAATGGGCCTCATCTCGCCTGGAGGGCAAACCCTCCTGGATTTTCTCGAGTTGCGGCAGGTGCTCTCGACTTACGACGGGGACCTCAGGGACCCGCTCTGGTGGCCTCAGGAAAGGCCAGTCCCCATGCGAGTTCCTCGGGGGCCTCTCGGGATTCCTCTCCCGTCGATGCCGGAGCCTAAGACCTTGTGTGGAGTCGGGGCCGGAACCTGAGGATTCCTCTCCAGTGCTGACATGGATCTTGGGGTACTTCTGGAGTCTCCCCAGGGGAGTCAGTCCTCGTCTCGAATGCGGGCATGCACTTGCGCTTTCCTCCAGAGTGGTAGCAGCAGTGTCACGCAGTCCGCCGCGTGGATCAAAGGATCTATGTTTTTCCCACGAGTCTTTCCCACGAGGCTTTCCCACGAGGCTTTCCCACAGGGCTGTCCCACGTGCACACGTGGTGGGAGTCGATCCTCGGCTTGAACGTCTAGGCAGTGCACGGAAAACAGGTTCCTCTGGAATGGACTGACACATCTGGGGGACTCTTGGAATGGTGTCTCGACCCTGGAGTTCCTCTCGCCTTTCCTGTCGAGAGCGCCTCCTCTTGAGATGCGACGGAAACGCCGGGAATTCTTTCCCTACGAAACAGGGAAAGGATCCCTCATCTCGAGCTAGGAGGCGGAAACGGGGCTCCCCTGGATGTGTGCGGGACCCCACGTGCTTCCTCTCGAGTGGAGACGGGTATGTCGGGGAACTTCTTGAGTTGCAGCAAGGGTGTGAAAGACCCTTTGGAAGGTCCAGTGGTTAGACGTGATTGGCCTCGAGAAGCCTCAGCGGAAATGGGCCTCATCTCGCCTGGAGGGCAAAACGGCCTGGATTTTCTCGAGTTGCGGCAGGTGCTCTCGACTTACGACGGGGACCTCAGGGACCCGCTCTGGTGGCCTCAGGAAAGGCCAGTCCCCATGCGAGTTCCTCGGGGGCCTCTCGGGATTCCTCTCCCGTCGATGCCGGGTCCTAAGACCTTGTGTGGAGTCGGGGCCGGAACCTGAGGATTCCTCTCCAGTGCTGACATGGATCTTGGGGTACTTCTGGAGTCTCCCCAGGGGAGTCAGTCCTTGTCTCGAATGCGGGCATGCACTTGCGCTTTCCTCCAGAGCGGTAGCAGCAGTGTCACGCAGTCCGCCGCGTAGATCAAAGGATCTATGGTTTTCCCTCGAGTCTTTCCCACGAGGCTTTCCCACGAGGCTTTCCCACAGGGCTGTCCCACGTGCACACGTGGTGGGAGTCGATCCTCGGCTTGAACGTCAAGGCAGTGCAGGGAAAACAGGTTCCTCTGGAATGGACTGACACATCTGGGGGACTCTTGGAATGGTGGCATGACCCTGGAGTTCCTCTCGCCTTTCCTGTGGAGAGCGCCTCCTCTTGAGATGCGACGGGAACGCCGGGAATTCTTTCCCTACGAAACAGGGAAAGGATCCCTCATCTCGAGCTAGGAGGCGGAAACGGGGCTCCCCTGGATGTGTGCGGGACACCACGTGCTTCCTCTGGAGTGGAGACGGGTATGTTGGGGAACTTCTTTAGTCGCAGCAAGGGTGTGAAGGACCCGTTGGAAGTTCCAGTATTTAGACGTGATTAGCCTCGAGAAGAATCAGCGGAAATGGGCCTCATCTCGCCTGGAGGGCAAAACCTCCTGGATTTTCTCGAGTTGCGGCAGGTGCTCTCGACTTACGACGGGGACCTCAGGGACCCGCTCTGGTGGCCTCAGGAAAGGCCAGTCCCCATGCGAGTTCCTCGGGGGCCTCTCGGGATTCCTCTCCCGTCGATGCCGGGGCCTAAGACCTTGTGTGGAGTCGGGGCCAGAACCTGAGGATTCCTCTCCTGTGCTGACATGGATCTTGGGGTACTTCTGGAGTCTCCCCAGGGGAGTCAGTCCTCGTCTCGAATGCGGGCATGCACTTGCGCTTTCCTCCAGAGCGGTAGCAGCAGTGTCACGCAGTCCGCCGCGTGGATCAAAGGATCTACGGTTTTCCCTCGAGTCTTTCCCACGAGACTTTCCCACGAGTCTTTCCCACAGGGCGGTCCCACGTGCACACGTGGTGGGAGTCGATCCTCGGCTTGAACGTCAAGGCAGTGCAGGGAAAACAGTTTCCTCTTTAATGGACTGACACATCTGGGGGACTCTTGGAATGGTGGCACGACCCTGGAGTTCCTCTCGCCTTTCCTGTGGAGAGCGCCTCCTCTTGAGATGCGACGGGAACGCCGGGAATTCCTTCCCTACGAAACAGGGAAAGGATCCCTCATCTCGAGCTAGGAGGCGGAAACGGGGCTCCCCTGGATGTGTGCGGGACCCCACGTGCTTCCTCTCGAGTGCAGACGGGTATGTCGGGGAACTTCTTGAGTTGCAGCAAGGGTGTGAAGGACCCTTTGGAAGTTCCAGTGGTTAGACGTGATTAGCCTCGAGAAGCCTCAGCGGAAATGGGCCTCATCTCGCCTGGAGGGCAAAACCGCCTGGATTTTCTCGAGTTGCGGCTGGTGCTCTCGACTTACGACGAGGACCTCAGGGACCCGCTCTGGTGGCCTCAGGAAAGGCCAATCCCCATGCGAGATCCTCTGGGGATTCCTCTCCCGTCGATGCCGGGGCCTAAGACCTTGTGTGGAGTCGGGGCCGGAACCTGAGGATTCCTCTCCAGTGCTGACATGGATCTTGGGGTACTTCTGGAGTCTCCCCAGGGGAGTCAGTCCTCGTCTCGAATGCGGGCATGCACTTGCGCTTTCCTCCAGAGCGGTAGCAGCAGTGTCACGCAGTCCGCCACGTGGATCAAAGGATCTATGGTTTTCCCTCGAGTCTTTCCCACGAGGCTTTCCCACGAGGCTTTCCCACAGGGCTGTCCCACGTGCACACGTGGTGGGAGTCGATCCTTGGCTTGAACGTCAAGGCAGTGCAGGGAAAACAGGTTCCTCTGGAATGGACTGACACATATGGGGGACTCTTGGAATGGTGGCACGACCCTGGAGTTCCTCTCGCCTTTCCTGTGGAGAGCGCCTCCTCTTGAGATGCGACGGGAACGCCGGGAATTCTTTCCCTACGAAACAGGGAAAGGATCCCTCATCTCGAGCTAGGAGGCGGAAACGGGGCTCCCCTGGATGTGTGCGGGACCCCACGTGCTTCCTCTCGAGTGGAGACGGGAATGTCGGGGAACTTCTTGAGTTGCAGCAAGGGTGTGAAGGACCCTTTGGAAGTTCCAGTGGTTAGATGTGATTGGCCTCGAGAAGCCTCAGCGGAAATGGGCCTCATCTCGCCTGGAGGGCAAAACCGCCTGGATTTTCTCGAGTTGCGGCAGGTGCTCTCGACTTACGACGAGGACCTCAGGGAAGCGCTCTGGTGGCCTCAGGAAAGGCCAGTCCCCATGCGAGTTCCTCTGGGGATTCCTCTCCCGTCGATGCCGGGGCCTAAGACCTTGTGTGGTGTCGGGGCCGGAACCTGAGGATTCCTCTCCAGTGCTGACATGGATCTTGGGGTACTTCTGGAGTCTCCCCAGGGGAGTCAGTCCTCGTCTCGAATGCGGGCATGCACTTGCGCTTTCCTCCAGAGCGGTAGCAGCAGTGTCACGCAGTCCGCCGCGTGGATCAAAGGATCTATGGTTTTCCCTCGAGTCTTTCCCACGAGGCTTTCCCACGAGGCTTTCCCACAGGGCTGTCCCACGTGCACACGTGGTGGGAGTCGATCCATGGCTTGAACGTCAAGGCAGTGCAGGGAAAACAGGTTCCTCTGGAATGGACTGACTCATCTGGGGGACTCTTGGAATGGTGGCACGACCCTGGAGTTCCTCTCGCCTTTCCTGTGGAGAGCGCCTCCTCTTGAGATGCGACGGGAACGCCGGGAATTCTTTCCCTACGAAACAGGGAAAGGATCCCTCATCTCGAGCTAGGAGGCGGAAACGGGGCTCCCCTGGATGTGTGCGGGACCCCACGTGCTTCCTTTCGAGTGGAGACGGGTATGTCGGGGAACTTCTTGAGTTGCAGCAAGGGTGTGAAGGACCCTTTGGAAGTTCCAGTGTTTAGACGTGATTAGCCTCGAGAAGCCTCAGCGGAAATGAGCCTCATCTCGCCTGGAGGGCAAAACCTCCTGGATTTTCTCGAGTTGCGGAAGGTGATCTCGACTGACGATTGGGACCTCAGGGATCCGCTCTGGTGGCCTCAGGAAAGGCCAGTCCCCATGCGAGTTCCTCGGGGGCCTCTCGGGATCCCTCTCCCATCGATGCCGGGGCCTAAGACCTTGTGTGGAGTCGGGGCCGGAACCTGAGGATTCCTCTCCAGTGCTGACATGGATCTTGGGGTACTTCTGTAGTCTCCCCAGGGGAGTCAGTCCTTGTATCGAATGCGGGCATGCACTTGCGCTTTCCTACAGAGCGGTAGCAGCAGTGTCACGCAGTCCTCCGAGTGGATCAAAGGATCTATGGTTTTCCCTCGAGTCTTTCCCACGAGGCTTTCCCACGAGGCTTTCCCACAGGGCTGTCCCACGTGCACACGTGGTGGGAGTCGATCCTCGGCTTGAACGTCAAGGCAGTGCAGGGAAAACAGGTTCCTCTGGAATGGACTGACACATCTGGGGGACTCTTGGAATGGTGGCACGACCCTGGAGTTCCTCTCGCCTTTCCTGTGGAGAGCGCCTCCTCTTGACATGCGACGGGAACGCCGGGAATTCTTTCCCTACGAAACAGGGAAAGGATCCCTCATCTCGAGCTAGGAGGCGGAAACGGGGCTCCCCTGGATGTGTGCGGGACCCCACGTGCTTCCTCTCGAGTGGAGACGGGTATGTCGGGGAACTTCTTGAGATGCAGCAAGGGTGTGAAGGACCCTTAGGAAGTTCCAGTGGTTAGACGTGATTAGCCTCGAGAAGCCTCAGCGGAAATGGGCCTCATCTCGCCTGGAGGGCAAAACCTCCTGGATTTTCTCGAGTTGCGGCAGGTGCTCTCGACTTACGACGGGGACCTCAGGGACCCGCTCTGGTGGCCTCAGGAAAGGCCAGTCCCCATGCGAGTTCCTCGGGGGCCTCTCGGGATTCCTCTCCCGTCGATGCCGGGGCCTAAGACCTTGTGTGGAGTCGGGGCCGGAACCTGAGGATTCCTCTCCAGTGCTGACATGGATCTTGGGGTACTTCTGGAGCCTCCCCAGGGGAGTCAGTCCTCGTCTCGAATGCGGGCATGCACTTGCGCTTTCCTCCAGAGCGGTAGCAGCAGTGTCACGCAGACCGCCGCGTGGATCAAAGGATCTATGGTTTTCTCTCGAGTCTTTCACACGAGGCTTTCCCACGAGTCTTTCCCACAGGGCTGTCCCACGTGCACACGTGGTGGGAGTCGATCCTCGGCTTGAACGTCAAGGCAGTGCAGGGAAAACAGGTTCCTCTGGAATGGACTGACACATCTGGGGGACTCTTGGAATGGTGGCACGACCCTGGAGTTCCTCTCGCCTTTCCTGTGGAGAGCGCCTCCTCTTGAGATGCGACGGGAACGCCGGGAATTCTTTCCCTACGAAACAGGGAAAGGATCCCTCATCTCGAGCTAGGAGGCGGAAACGGGGCTCCCCTGGATGTGTGCGGGACCCCACGTGCTTCCTCTCGAGTGGAGACGGGTTTGTCGGGGAACTTCTTGAGTTGCAGCAAGGGTGTGAAGGACCCTTTGGAAATTCCAGTGGTTAGACGTGATTAGCCTCGAGAAGCCTCAGCGGAAATGGGCCTCATCTCGGCTGGAGGGCAAAACCTCCTGGATTTTGTCGAGTTGCGGCAGGTGCTCTCGACTTACGACGGGGACCTCAGGGACCCGCTCTGGTGGCCTCAGGAAAGGCCAGTCCCCATGCGAGTTCCTCGGGGGCCTCTCGGGATTCCTCTCCCGTCGATGCCGGGGCCTAAGACCTTGTGTGGAGTCGGGGCCGGAACCTGAGGATTCCTCTCCAGTGCTGACATGGATCTTGGGGTACTTCTGGAGTCTCCCCAGGGGAGTCAGTCCTCGTCTCGAATGCGGGCATGCACTTGCGCTTTCCTCCAGAGCGGTAGCAGCAGTGTCACGCAGTCCGCCCAATGAATCAAAGGATCTATGGTTTTCCCGGGAGTCTTTCCCACGAGACTTTCCCACGAGGCTTTCCCACAGGGCTGTCCCACGTGCACACGTGGTGGGAGTCGATCCTCGGCTTGAACGTCAAGGCAGTGCAGGGAAAGCAGGTTCCTCTGGAATGGACTGACACATCTGGGGGACTCTTGGAATGGTGGCACGACCCTGGAGTTCCTCTCGCCTTTCCTGTGGAGAGCGCCTCCTCTTGAGATGCGACGGGAACGCCGGGAATTCTTTCCCTACGAAACAGGGAAAGGATCCCTCATCTCGAGCTAGGAGGCGGAAACGGGGCTCCCCTGGATGTGTGCGGGACCCCACGTGCTTCCTCTCGAGTGGAGACGGGTATGTCGGGGAACTTCTTGATTTGCAGCAAGGGTGTGAAGGATCCTTTGGAATTTCCAGTGGTTAGATGTGATTGGCCTCGAGAAGCCTCAGCGGAAATGGCCCTCATCTCGCCTGGAGGGCAAAACCTCCTGGATTTTCTCGAGTTGTGGCAGGTGCTCTCGACTTACGACGGGGAACTCAGGGACCCGCTCTGGTGGCCTCAGGAAAGGCCAGTCCCCATGCGAGTTCCTCGGGGGCGTCTCGGGATTCCTCTCCCGCCGATGCCGGGGCCTAAGACTTTGTGTGGAGTCGGGGCCGGAACCTGAGGATTCCTCTCCAGTGCTGACATGGATCTTGGGGTACTTCTGGAGTCTCCCCAGGGGAGTCAGTCCTCGTCTCGAATGCGGGCATGCACTTGCGCTTTCCTCCAGAGCGGTAGCAGCAGTGTCACGCAGTCCGCCGCGTGGATCAAAGGATCTATTGTTTTCTCTCGAGTCTTTCCCACGAGGCTTTCCCACGAGGCTTTCCCACAGGGCTGTCCCACGTGCACACGTGGTGGGAGTGGATCCTCGGCTTGAACGTCAAGGCAGTGCAGGGAAAACAGGTTCCTCTGGAATGGACTGACACATCTGGGGGACTCTTGGAATGGTGGCACGACCCTGGAGTTCCTCTCGCCTTTCCTGTGGAGAGCGCCTCCTCTTGACATGCGACGGGAACGCCGGGAATTCTTTCCCTACGAAACAGGGAAAGGATCCTTCATCTCGAGCTAGGAGGCGGAAACGGGGCTACCCTGGATGTGTGCGGGACCCCACGTGCTTCCTCTCGAGTGGAGACGGGTATGTCGGGGAACTTCTTGAGATGCAGCAAGGGTGTGAAGGACCCTTAGGAAGTTCCAGTGGTTAGACGTGATTAGCCTCGAGAAGCCTCAGCGGAAATGGGCCTCATCTCGCCTGGAGGGCAAAACCTCCTGGATTTTCTCGAGTTGCGGCAGGTGCTCTCGACTTACGACGGGGACCTCAGGGACCCGCTCTGGTGCCCTCAGGAAAGGCCAGTCCCCATGCGAGTTCCTCGGGGGCCTCTCGGGATTCCTCTCCCGTCGATGCCGGGGCCTAAGACCTTGTGTGGAGTCGGGGCCGGAACCTGAGGATTCCTCTCCAGTGCTGACATGGATCTTGGGGTACTTCTGGAGCCTCCCCAGGGGAGTCAGTCCTCGTCTCGAATGCGGGCATGCACTTGCGCTTTCCTCCAGAGCGGTAGCAGCAGTGTCACGCAGACCGCCGCGTGGATCAAAGGATCTATGGTTTTCTCTCGAGTCTTTCACACGAGGCTTTCCACGAGGCTTTCCCACAGGGCTGTCCCACGTGCACACGTGGTGGGAGTCGATCCTCGGCTTGAACGTCAAGGCAGTGCAGGGAAAACAGGTTCCTCTGGAATGGACTGACACATCTGGGGGACTCTTGGAATGGTGGCGCGACCCTGGAGTTCCTCTCGCCTTTCCTGTGGAGAGCGCCTCCTCTTGAGATGCGACGGGAACGCCGGGAATTCTTTCCCTTCGAAACAGGGAAAGGATCCCTCATCTCGAGCTAGGAGGCGGAAACGGGGCTCCCCTGGATGTGTGCGGGACCCCACGTGCTTCCTCTCGAGTGGAGACGGGTATGTCGGGGAACTTCTTGAGTTGCAGCAAGGGTGTGAAGGACCCTTTGGAAGTTCCAGTGGTTAGACGTGATTAGCCTCGAGAAGCCTCAGCGGAAATGGGCCTCATCTCGCCTGGAGGGCAAAACCTCCTGGATTTTCTCGAGTTGCGGCAGGTGCTCTCGACTTACGACGGGGACCTCACGGACCCGCTCTGTTGGCCTCAGGAAAGGCCAGTCCCCATGCGAGTTCCTCGGGGGCCTCTCGGGATTCCTCTCCCGTCGATGCCGGGGCCTAAGACCTTGTGTGGAGTCGGGGCCGGAACCTGAGGATTCCTCTCCAGTGCTGACATGGATCTTGGGGTACTTCTGGAGTCTCCCCAGGGGAGTCAGTCCTCGTCTCGAATGCGGGCATGCACTTGCGCTTTCCTCCAGAGCGGTAGCAGCAGTGTCACGCAGTCCGCCCAATGAATCAAAGGATCTATGGTTTTCCCGGGAGTCTTTCCCACGAGACTTTCCCACGAGGCTTTCCCACAGGGCTGTCCCACGTGCACACGTGGTGGGAGTCGATCCTCGGCTTGAACGTCAAGGCAGTGCAGGGAAAACAGGTTCCTCTGGAATGGACTGACACATCTGGGGGACTCTTGGAATGGTGGCACGACCCTGGAGTTCCTCTCGCCTTTCCTGTGGAGAGCGCCTCCTCTTGACATGCGACGGGAACGCCGGGAATTCTTTCCCTACGAAACAGGGAAAGGATCCCTCATCTCGAGCTAGGAGGCGGAAACGGGGCTCCCCTGGATGTGTGCGGGACCCCACGTGCTTCCTCTCGAGTGGAGACGGGTATGTCGGGGAACTTCTTGAGATGCAGCAAGGGTGTGAAGGACCCTTAGGAAGTTCCAGTGGTTAGACGTGATTAGCCTCGAGAAGCCTCAGCGGAAATGGGCCTCATCTCGCCTGGAGGGCAAAACCTCCTGGATTTTCTCGAGTTGCGGCAGGTGCTCTCGACTTACGACGGGGACCTCAGGGACCCGCTCTGGTGGCCTCAGGAAAGGCCAGTCCCCATGCGAGTTCCTCGGGGGCCTCTCGGGATTCCTCTCCCGTCGATGCCGGGGCCTAAGACCTTGTGTGGAGTCGGGGCCGGAACCTGAGGATTCCTCTCCAGTGCTGACATGGATCTTGGGGTACTTCTGGAGCCTCCCCAGGGGAGTCAGTCCTCGTCTCGAATGCGGGCATGCACTTGCGCTTTCCTCCAGAGCGGTAGCAGCAGTGTCACGCAGACCGCCGCGTGGATCAAAGGATCTATGGTTTTCTCTCGAGTCTTTCACACGAGGCTTTCCCACGAGTCTTTCCCACAGGGCTGTCCCACGTGCACACGTGGTGGGAGTCGATCCTCGGCTTGAACGTCAAGGCAGTGCAGGGAAAACAGGTTCCTCTGGAATGGACTGACACATCTGGGGGACTCTTGGAATGGTGGCACGACCCTGGAGTTCCTCTCGCCTTTCCTGTGGAGAGCGCCTCCTCTTGAGATGCGACGGGAACGCCGGGAATTCTTTCCCTACGAAACAGGGAAAGGATCCCTCATCTCGAGCTAGGAGGCGGAAACGGGGCTCCCCTGGATGTGTGCGGGACCCCACGTGCTTCCTCTCGAGTGGAGACGGGTTTGTCGGGGAACTTCTTGAGTTGCAGCAAGGGTGTGAAGGACCCTTTGGAAATTCCAGTGGTTAGACGTGATTAGCCTCGAGAAGCCTCAGCGGAAATGGGCCTCATCTCGGCTGGAGGGCAAAACCTCCTGGATTTTGTCGAGTTGCGGCAGGTGCTCTCGACTTACGACGGGGACCTCAGGGACCCGCTCTGGTGGCCTCAGGAAAGGCCAGTCCCCATGCGAGTTCCTCGGGGGCCTCTCGGGATTCCTCTCCCGTCGATGCCGGGGCCTAAGACCTTGTGTGGAGTCGGGGCCGGAACCTGAGGATTCCTCTCCAGTGCTGACATGGATCTTGGGGTACTTCTGGAGTCTCCCCAGGGGAGTCAGTCCTCGTCTCGAATGCGGGCATGCACTTGCGCTTTCCTCCAGAGCGGTAGCAGCAGTGTCACGCAGTCCGCCCAATGAATCAAAGGATCTATGGTTTTCCCGGGAGTCTTTCCCACGAGACTTTCCCACGAGGCTTTCCCACAGGGCTGTCCCACGTGCACACGTGGTGGGAGTCGATCCTCGGCTTGAACGTCAAGGCAGTGCAGGGAAAGCAGGTTCCTCTGGAATGGACTGACACATCTGGGGGACTCTTGGAATGGTGGCACGACCCTGGAGTTCCTCTCGCCTTTCCTGTGGAGAGCGCCTCCTCTTGAGATGCGACGGGAACGCCGGGAATTCTTTCCCTACGAAACAGGGAAAGGATCCCTCATCTCGAGCTAGGAGGCGGAAACGGGGCTCCCCTGGATGTGTGCGGGACCCCACGTGCTTCCTCTCGAGTGGAGACGGGTATGTCGGGGAACTTCTTGATTTGCAGCAAGGGTGTGAAGGATCCTTTGGAATTTCCAGTGGTTAGATGTGATTGGCCTCGAGAAGCCTCAGCGGAAATGGCCCTCATCTCGCCTGGAGGGCAAAACCTCCTGGATTTTCTCGAGTTGTGGCAGGTGCTCTCGACTTACGACGGGGAACTCAGGGACCCGCTCTGGTGGCCTCAGGAAAGGCCAGTCCCCATGCGAGTTCCTCGGGGGCGTCTCGGGATTCCTCTCCCGCCGATGCCGGGGCCTAAGACTTTGTGTGGAGTCGGGGCCGGAACCTGAGGATTCCTCTCCAGTGCTGACATGGATCTTGGGGTACTTCTGGAGTCTCCCCAGGGGAGTCAGTCCTCGTCTCGAATGCGGGCATGCACTTGCGCTTTCCTCCAGAGCGGTAGCAGCAGTGTCACGCAGTCCGCCGCGTGGATCAAAGGATCTATTGTTTTCTCTCGAGTCTTTCCCACGAGGCTTTCCCACGAGGCTTTCCCACAGGGCTGTCCCACGTGCACACGTGGTGGGAGTGGATCCTCGGCTTGAACGTCAAGGCAGTGCAGGGAAAACAGGTTCCTCTGGAATGGACTGACACATCTGGGGGACTCTTGGAATGGTGGCACGACCCTGGAGTTCCTCTCGCCTTTCCTGTGGAGAGCGCCTCCTCTCGACATGCGACGGGAACGCCGGGAATTCTTTCCCTACGAAACAGGGAAAGGATCCTTCATCTCGAGCTAGGAGGCGGAAACGGGGCTACCCTGGATGTGTGCGGGACCCCACGTGCTTCCTCTCGAGTGGAGACGGGTATGTCGGGGAACTTCTTGAGATGCAGCAAGGGTGTGAAGGACCCTTAGGAAGTTCCAGTGGTTAGACGTGATTAGCCTCGAGAAGCCTCAGCGGAAATGGGCCTCATCTCGCCTGGAGGGCAAAACCTCCTGGATTTTCTCGAGTTGCGGCAGGTGCTCTCGACTTACGACGGGGACCTCAGGGACCCGCTCTGGTGCCCTCAGGAAAGGCCAGTCCCCATGCGAGTTCCTCGGGGGCCTCTCGGGATTCCTCTCCCGTCGATGCCGGGGCCTAAGACCTTGTGTGGAGTCGGGGCCGGAACCTGAGGATTCCTCTCCAGTGCTGACATGGATCTTGGGGTACTTCTGGAGCCTCCCCAGGGGAGTCAGTCCTCGTCTCGAATGCGGGCATGCACTTGCGCTTTCCTCCAGAGCGGTAGCAGCAGTGTCACGCAGACCGCCGCGTGGATCAAAGGATCTATGGTTTTCTCTCGAGTCTTTCACACGAGGCTTTCCACGAGGCTTTCCCACAGGGCTGTCCCACGTGCACACGTGGTGGGAGTCGATCCTCGGCTTGAACGTCAAGGCAGTGCAGGGAAAACAGGTTCCTCTGGAATGGACTGACACATCTGGGGGACTCTTGGAATGGTGGCGCGACCCTGGAGTTCCTCTCGCCTTTCCTGTGGAGAGCGCCTCCTCTTGAGATGCGACGGGAACGCCGGGAATTCTTTCCCTACGAAACAGGGAAAGGATCCCTCATCTCGAGCTAGGAGGCGGAAACGGGGCTCCCCTGGATGTGTGCGGGACCCCACGTGCTTCCTCTCGAGTGGAGACGGGTATGTCGGGGAACTTCTTGAGTTGCAGCAAGGGTGTGAAGGACCCTTTGGAAGTTCCAGTGGTTAGACGTGATTAGCCTCGAGAAGCCTCAGCGGAAATGGGCCTCATCTCGCCTGGAGGGCAAAACCTCCTGGATTTTCTCGAGTTGCGGCAGGTGCTCTCGACTTACGACGGGGACCTCACGGACCCGCTCTGTTGGCCTCAGGAAAGGCCAGTCCCCATGCGAGTTCCTCGGGGGCCTCTCGGGATTCCTCTCCCGTCGATGCCGGGGCCTAAGACCTTGTGTGGAGTCGGGGCCGGAACCTGAGGATTCCTCTCCAGTGCTGACATGGATCTTGGGGTACTTCTGGAGTCTCCCCAGGGGAGTCAGTCCTCGTCTCGAATGCGGGCATGCACTTGCGCTTTCCTCCAGAGCGGTAGCAGCAGTGTCACGCAGTCCGCCCAATGAATCAAAGGATCTATGGTTTTCCCGGGAGTCTTTCCCACGAGACTTTCCCACGAGGCTTTCCCACAGGGCTGTCCCACGTGCACACGTGGTGGGAGTCGATCCTCGGCTTGAACGTCAAGGCAGTGCAGGGAAAACAGTTTCCTCTGGAATGGACTGACACATCTGGGGGACTCTTGGAATGGTGTCACGACCCTGGAGTTCCTCTCGCCTTTCCTGTGGAGAGTGCCTCCTCTTGAGATGCGACTGGAACGCCGGGAATTCTTTCCCTACGAAACAGGGAAGGATCCCTCATCTCGAGCTAGGCGGCAGAAACGGGGCTCCCCTGGATGTGTGAGGGACCCCACGTGCTTCCTCTCGAGTGGAGACGGGTATGTCGGGGAACTTCTTGAGTTGCAGCAATGGCGTGAAGGACCCTTTGGAAGTTCCAGTGGTTAGATGTGATTGGCCTCGAGAAGCCTCAGCGCAAATGGGCCTCATCTCGCCTGGAGGGCAAAAACCTCCTGGATTTTCTCGAGTTGCGGCAGGTGCTCTCGAATTACGACGGGGACCTCAGGGAACCGCGCTGGTGGCCTCAGGAAAGGTCAGTCCCCATGCGAGTTCCTCGGGGGCCTCTCGGGATTCCTCTCCCATCGATGCCGGGGCCTAAGACCTTGTGTGGAGTCGGGGCCGGAACCTGAGGATTCCTCTCCAGTGCTGACATGGATCTTGGGGTACTTCTGGAGTCTCCCCAGGGGAGTCAGTCCTCGTCTCGAATGCGGGCATGCACTTGCGCTTTCCTCCAGAGCGGTAGCAGCAGTGTCACGCAGTCCGCCGCGTGGATCAAAGGATCTATGGTTTTGCCTCGAGTCTTTCCCACGAGGCTTTCCCACGAGGCTTTCCCACAGGGCTGTTCCACGTGCACACGTGGTGGGAGTCGATCCTCGGCTTGAACGTCAAGGCAGTGCAGGGAAAGCAGGTTCCTCTGGAATGGGCTGACATATCTGGGGGACTCTTGGAATGGTGGCACGACCCTGGAGTTCCTCTCGCCTTTCCTGTGGAGAGCGCCTCCTCTTGAGATGCGACGGGAACGCCGGGAATTCTTTCCCTACGAAACAGGGAAAGGATCCCTCATCTCGAGCTAGGAGGCGAAACGGGGCTCCCCTGGATGTGTGCGGGACACCACGTGCTTCCTCTCGAGTGGAGACGGGTATGTCGATGAACTTCTTGAGTTGCAGCAATGGTGTGAAGGACCCATTGGAAGTTCCAGTGGTTAGATGTGATTGGCCTCGAGAAGCCTCAGCGGAAATGGGCCTCATCTCGCCTGGAGGGCAAAACCTCCTGGATTTTCTCGAGTTGCGGCAGGTGCTCTCGACTTACGACGGGGACCTCAGGGACCCGCTCTGGTGGCCTCAGGAAAGGCCAGTCCCCATGCGAGTTCCTCGGGGGCCTCTCGGGATTCCTCTCCCGTCGATGCCGGGGCCTAAGCCCTTGTGTGGAGTCGGCGCCGGGACCTGAGGATTCCTCTCCAGTGCTGACATGGATCTTGGGGTACTTCTGGAGTCTCCCCAGGGGAGTCAGTCCTCGTCTCGAATGCGGGAATGCACTTGCGCTTTCCTCCAGAGCGGTAGCAGCAGTGTCACGCAGTCCGCCGCGTGGATCAAAGGATCTATGGTTTTCCCTCGAGTCTTTCCCACGAGGCTTTCCCACGAGGCTTTCCCACAGGGCTGTCCCACGTGCACACGTGGTGGGAGTCGATCCTCGGCTTGAACGTCAAGGCAGTGCAGGGAAAACAGGTTCCTCTGGAATGGACTGACACATCTGGGGGACTCTTGGAATGGTGGCACGACCCTGGAGTTCCTCTCGCCTTTCCTGCGGAGAGCGCATCCTCTTGAGATGCGACTGGAACGCCGGGAATTCTTTCCCTACGAAACAGGGAAGGATCCCTCATCTCGAGCTAGGAGGCGGAAAGGGGGCTCCCCTGGATGTGTGAGGGACCCCACGTGCTTCCTCTCGAGTGGAGACGGGTATGTCGGGGAACTTCTTGAGTTGCAGCAATGGTGTGAAAGACCCTTTGGAAGTTCCAGTGGTTAGATGTGATTGGCCTCGAGAAGCCTCAGCGGAAATGGGCCTCATCTCGCCTGGAGGGCAAAACCTCCTGGATTTTCTCGAGTTGCGGCAGGTGCTCTCGACTTACGACGGGGACCTCAGGGACCCGCTCTGGTGGCCTCAGGAAAGGCCAGTCCCCATGCGAGTTCCTCGGGGGCGTCTCGGGATTCCTCTCCCGTCGATGCCGGGGCCTAAGACCTTGTGTGGAGTCGGGGCCGGAACCTGAGGATTCCTCTCCAGTGCTGACATGGATCTTGGGGTACTTCTGGAGTCTCCCCAGGGGAGTCAGTCCTCGTCTCGAATGCGGGCATGCACTTGCGCTTTCCTCCAGAGCGGTAGCAGCAGTGTCACGCAGTCCGCCGCGTGGATCAAAGGATCTATGGTTTTCCCTCGAGTCTTTCCCACGAGGCTTTCCCATGAGGCTTTCCCTCAGGGCTGTCCCACGTGCACACGTGGTGGGAGTCGATCTTCGGCTTGAACGTCAAGGCAGTGCAGGGAAAACAGGTTCCTCTGGAATGGACTGACACATCTGGGGGACTCTTGGAATGGTGGCACGACCCTGGAGTTCCTCTCGCCTTGCCTGTGGAGAGCGCCTCCTCTTGAGATGCGACCGGAACGCCGGGAATTCTTTCCCTACGAAACAGGGAAAGGATCCCTCATCTCGAGCTAGGAGGCGGAAACGGGGCTCCCCTGGATGTGTGCGGGACCCCACGTGCTTCCTCTCGAGTGGAGACGGGTATGTCGGGGAACTTCTTGAGTTGCAGCAAGGGTGTGAAGGACCCTTTGGAAGTTCCAGTGGTTAGACGTGATTGGCCTCGAGAAGCCTCAGCGGAAATGGGCCTCATCTCGCCTGGAGGGCAAAACCTCCTGGATTTTCTCGAGTTGCGGCAGGTGCTCTCGACTTACGACGGGGACCTCAGGGACCCGCTCTGGTGGCCTCAGGAAAGGCCAGTCCCCATGCGAGTTCCTCGGGGGCCTCTCGGGATTCCTCTCCCGTCTATGCCGGGGCCTAAGACCTTGTGTGGAGTCGGGGCCGGAACCTGAGGATTCCTCTCCAGTGCTGACATGGATCTTGGGGTACTTCTGGAGTCTCCCCAGGGGAGTCAGTCCTCGTCTCGAATGCGGGCATGCACTTGCGCTTTCCTCCAGAGCGGTAGCAGCAGTGTCACGCAGTCCGCCGCGTGGATCAAAGGATCTATGGTTTTCCCTCGAGTCTTTCCCACGAGGCTTTCCCACGAGGCTTTCCCACAGGGCTGTCCCACGTGCACACGTGGTGGGAGTCGATCCTCGGCTTGAACGTCAAGGCAGTGCAGGGAAAACAGGTTCCTCTGGAATGGACTGACACATCAGGGGGACTCTTGGAATGGTGGCACGACCCTGGAGTTCCTCTCCCCTTTCCTGTGGAGAGCGCCTCCTCTTGAGATGCGACGGGAACGCCGGGAATTCTTTCCCCTACGAAACAGGGAAAGGATCCCTCAACTCGAGCTAGGAGGCGAAACGGGGCTCCCCTGGATGTGTGCGGGACACCACGTGCTTCCTCTCGAGTGGAGACGGGTATGTCGGGGAACTTCTTGAGTTGCAGCAATGGTGTGAAGGACCCTTTGGAAGTTCCAGTGGTTAGATGTGATTGGCCTCGAGAAGGCTCAGCGGAAATGGGCCTCATCTCGCCTGGAGGGCAAAACCTCCTGGATTTTCTCGAGTTGCGGCAGGTGCTCTCGACTTACGACGGGGACCTCAGGGAACCGCTCTGGTGGCCTCAGGAAAGGCCAGTCCCCATGCGAGTTCCTCGGGGGCGTCTCGGGATTCCTCTCCCGACGATGCCGGGGACTAAGACCTTGTGTGGAGTCGGGGCCGGAACCTGAGGATTCCTCTCCAGTGCTGACATGGATCTTGGGGTACTTCTGGATCTCCCCAGGGGAGTCAGTCCTCGTCTCGAATGCGGGCATGCACTTGCGCTTTCCTCCAGAGCGGTAGCAGCAGTGTCACGCAGTCCGCCGCGTGGATCAAAGGATCTATGGTTTTCCCTCGAGTCTTTCCCACGAGGCTTTCCCACAGGGCTGTCCCACGTGCACACGTGGTGGGAGTCGATCCTCTGCTTGAACGTCAAGGCAGTGCACGGAAAACAGGTTCCTTTGGAATGGACTGACACATCTGGGGGACTCTTGGAATGGTGTCTCGACCCTGGAGTTCCTCTCGCCTTTCCTGTGGAGAGCGCCTCCTCTTGAGATGCGACGAGAACGCCGGGAATTCTTTCCCTACGAAACAGGGAAAGGATCCCTCATCTCGAGCTAGGAGGCGGAAACGGGGCTCCCCTGGATGTGTGCGGGACCCCACGTGCTTCCTCTCGAGTGCAGACGGGTATGTCGGGGAACTTCTTGAGTTGCAGCAAGGTTGTGAAGGACCCTTTGGAAGTTCCAGTGGTTAGACGTGATTGTCCTCGAGAAGCCTCAGCGGAAATGGGCCTCATCTCGCCTGGAGGGCAAAACCTCCTGGATTTTCTCGAGTTGCGGCAGGTGCTCTCGACTTACGACGGGGACCTCAGGGACCCGCTTTGGTGGCCTCAGGAAAGGCCAGTCCCCATGCGAGTTCCTCGGGGGCCTCTCGGGGTTCCTCTCCCGTCGATGCCGGGGCCTAAGACCTTGTGTGGAGTCGGGGCCGGAACCTGAGGTTTCCTCTCCAGTGCTGACATGGATCTTGGGGTACTTCTGGAGTCTCCCCAGGGGAGTCAGTCCTCGTCTCGAATGCGGGCATGCACTTGCGCTTTCCTCCAGAGCGGTAGCAGCAGTGTCACGCAGTCCGCCTCGTGGATCAAAGGATCTATGGTTTTCCCTCGAGTCTTTCCCACGAGGCTTTCCCACGAGGCTTTCCCACAGGGCTGTCCCACGTGCACACGTGGTGGGAGTCGATCCTCGGCTTGATCGTCAAGGCAGTGCAGGGAAAACAGGTTCCTCTGGAATGGACTGACATATCTGGGGGTCTCTTGGAATGGTGGCACGACCCTGGAGTTCCTCTCGCCTTTCCTGTGGAGAGCGCCTCCTCTTGAGATGCGACGGGAACGCCGGGAATTCTTTCCCCTACGAAACAGAGAAAGGATCCCTCAACTCGAGCTAGGAGGCGAAACGGGGCTCCCCTGGATGTGTGCGGGACACCACGTGCTTCCTCTCGAGTGGAGACGGGTATGTCGGGGAACTTCTTGAGTTGCAGCAATGGTGTGAAGGACCCTTTGGAAGTTCCAGTGGTTAGATGTGATTGGCCTCGAGAAGCCTCAGCGGAAATGGGCCTCATCTCGCCTGGAGGGCAAAACCTCCTGGATTTTCTCGAGTTGCGGCAGGTGCTCTCGACTTACGACGGGGACCTCAGGGAATCGCTCTGGTGGCCTCAGGAAAGGCCAGTCCCCATGCGAGTTCCTCGGGGGCGTCTCGGGATTCCTCTCCCGTCGATGCCGGGGCCTAAGACCTTGTGTGGAGTCGGGGCCGGAACCTGAGGATTCCTCTCCAGTGCTGACATGGATCTTGGGGTACTTCTGGATCTCCCCAGGGGAGTCAGTCCTCGTCTCGAATGCGGACAAGCACTTGCGCTTTCCTCCAGAGCGGTAGCAGCAGTGTCACGCAGTCCGCCGCGTGGATCAAAGGATCTATGGTTTTCCCTCGAGTCTTTCCCACGAGGCTTTCCCACGAGGCTTTCCCACAGGGCTGTCCCACGTGCACACGTGGTGGGAGTCGATCCTCTGCTTGAACGTCAAGGCAGTGCACGGAAAACAGGTTCCTTTGGAATGGACTGACACATCTGGGGGACTCTTGGAATGGTGTCTCGACCCTGGAGTTCCTCTCGCCTTTCCTGTGGAGAGCGCCTCCTCTTGAGATGCGACGAGAACGCCGGGAATTCTTTCCCTACGAAACAGGGAAAGGATCCCTCATCTCGAGCTAGGAGGCGGAAACGGGGCTCCCCTGGATGTGTGCGGGACCCCACGTGCTTCCTCTCGAGTGCAGACGGGTATGTCGGGGAACTTCTTGAGTTGCAGCAAGGTTGTGAAGGACCCTTTGGAAGTTCCAGTGGTTAGACGTGATTGGCCTCGAGAAGCCTCAGCGGAAATGGGCCTCATCTCGCCTGGAGGGCAAAACCTCCTGGATTTTCTCGAGTTGCGGCATGTGCTCTCGACTTACGACGGGGACCTCAGGGACCCGCTCTGGTGGCCTCAGGAAAGGCCAGTCCCCATGCGAGTTCCTCGGGGGCCTCTCGGGGTTCCTCTCCCGTCGATGCCGGGGCCTAAGACCTTGTGTGGAGTCGGGGCCGGAAACTGAGGTTTCCTCTCCAGTGCTGACATGGATCTTGGGGTACTTCTGGAGTCTCCCCAGGGGAGTCAGTCCTCGTCTCGAATGCGGGCATGCACTTGCGCTTTCCTCCAGAGCGGTAGCAGCAGTGTCACGCAGTCCGCCTCGTGGATCAAAGGATCTATGGTTTTCCCTCGAGTCTTTCCCACGAGGCTTTCCCACGAGGCTTTCCCACAGGGCTGTCCCACGTGCACACGTGGTGGGAGTCGATCCTCGGCTTGATCGTCAAGGCAGTGCAGGGAAAACAGGTTCCTCTGGAATGGACTGACATATCTGGGGGTCTCTTGGAATGGTGGCACGACCCTGGAGTTCCTCTCCCCTTTCCTGTGGAGAGCACCTCCTCTTGAGATGCGACGGGAACGCCGGGAATTCTTTCCCTACGAAACAGGGAAGGATCCCTCATCTCGAGCTTGGAGGCGGAAACGGAGCTCCCCTGGATGTGTGAGGGACCCCACGTGCTTCCTCTCGAGTGGAGACGGGTATGTCGGGGAACTTCTTGAGTTGCAGCAATGGTGTGAAGGACCCTTTGGAAGTTCCAGTGGTTAGATGTGATTGGCCTCGAGAAGCCTCAGCGGAAATGGGCCTCATCTCGCCTGGAGGGCAAACCCTCCTGGATTTTCTCGAGTTGCGGCAGGTGCTCTCGACTTACGACGGGGACCTCAGGGACCCGCTCTGGTGGCCTCAGGAAAGGCCAGTCCCCATGCGAGTTCCTCGGGGGCCTCTCGGGATTCCTCTCCCGTCGATGCCGGAGCCTAAGACCTTGTGTGGAGTCGGGGCCGGAACCTGAGGATTCCTCTCCAGTGCTGACATGGATCTTGGGGTACTTCTGGAGTCTCCCCAGGGGAGTCAGTCCTCGTCTCGAATGCGGGCATGCACTTGCGCTTTCCTCCAGAGTGGTAGCAGCAGTGTCACGCAGTCCGCCGCGTGGATCAAAGGATCTATGTTTTTCCCACGAGTCTTTCCCACGAGGCTTTCCCACGAGGCTTTCCCACAGGGCTGTCCCACGTGCACACGTGGTGGGAGTCGATCCTCGGCTTGAACGTCTAGGCAGTGCACGGAAAACAGGTTCCTCTGGAATGGACTGACACATCTGGGGGACTCTTGGAATGGTGTCTCGACCCTGGAGTTCCTCTCGCCTTTCCTGTCGAGAGCGCCTCCTCTTGAGATGCGACGGAAACGCCGGGAATTCTTTCCCTACGAAACAGGGAAAGGATCCCTCATCTCGAGCTAGGAGGCGGAAACGGGGCTCCCCTGGATGTGTGCGGGACCCCACGTGCTTCCTCTCGAGTGGAGACGGGTATGTCGGGGAACTTCTTGAGTTGCAGCAAGGGTGTGAAAGACCCTTTGGAAGGTCCAGTGGTTAGACGTGATTGGCCTCGAGAAGCCTCAGCGGAAATGGGCCTCATCTCGCCTGGAGGGCAAAACGGCCTGGATTTTCTCGAGTTGCGGCAGGTGCTCTCGACTTACGACGGGGACCTCAGGGACCCGCTCTGGTGGCCTCAGGAAAGGCCAGTCCCCATGCGAGTTCCTCGGGGGCCTCTCGGGATTCCTCTCCCGTCGATGCCGGGTCCTAAGACCTTGTGTGGAGTCGGGGCCGGAACCTGAGGATTCCTCTCCAGTGCTGACATGGATCTTGGGGTACTTCTGGAGTCTCCCCAGGGGAGTCAGTCCTTGTCTCGAATGCGGGCATGCACTTGCGCTTTCCTCCAGAGCGGTAGCAGCAGTGTCACGCAGTCCGCCGCGTAGATCAAAGGATCTATGGTTTTCCCTCGAGTCTTTCCCACGAGGCTTTCCCACGAGGCTTTCCCACAGGGCTGTCCCACGTGCACACGTGGTGGGAGTCGATCCTCGGCTTGAACGTCAAGGCAGTGCAGGGAAAACAGGTTCCTCTGGAATGGACTGACACATCTGGGGGACTCTTGGAATGGTGGCATGACCCTGGAGTTCCTCTCGCCTTTCCTGTGGAGAGCGCCTCCTCTTGAGATGCGACGGGAACGCCGGGAATTCTTTCCCTACGAAACAGGGAAAGGATCCCTCATCTCGAGCTAGGAGGCAGAAACGGGGCTCCCCTGGATGTGTGCGGGACACCACGTGCTTCCTCTGGAGTGGAGACGGGTATGTTGGGGAACTTCTTTAGTCGCAGCAAGGGTGTGAAGGACCCGTTGGAAGTTCCAGTATTTAGACGTGATTAGCCTCGAGAAGAATCAGCGGAAATGGGCCTCATCTCGCCTGGAGGGCAAAACCTCCTGGATTTTCTCGAGTTGCGGCAGGTGCTCTCGAATTACGACGGGGACCTCAGGGACCCGCTCTGGTGGCCTCAGGAAAGGCCAGTCCCCATGCGAGTTCCTCGGGGGCCTCTCGGGATTCCTCTCCCGTCGATGCCGGGGCCTAAGACCTTGTGTGGAGTCGGGGCCAGAACCTGAGGATTCCTCTCCTGTGCTGACATGGATCTTGGGGTACTTCTGGAGTCTCCCCAGGGGTGTCAGTCCTCGTCTCGAATGCGGGCATGCACTTGCGCTTTCCTCCAGAGCGGTAGCAGCAGTGTCACGCAGTCCGCCGCGTGGATCAAAGGATCTACGGTTTTCCCTCGAGTCTTTCCCACGAGACTTTCCCACGAGTCTTTCCCACAGGGCGGTCCCACGTGCACACGTGGTGGGAGTCGATCCTCGGCTTGAACGTCAAGGCAGTGCAGGGAAAACAGTTTCCTCTTTAATGGACTGACACATCTGGGGGACTCTTGGAATGGTGGCACGACCCTGGAGTTCCTCTCGCCTTTCCTGTGGAGAGCGCCTCCTCTTGAGATGCGACGGGAACGCCGGGAATTCCTTCCCTACGAAACAGGGAAAGGATCCCTCATCTCGAGCTAGGAGGCGGAAACGGGGCTCCCCTGGATGTGTGCGGGACCCCACGTGCTTCCTCTCGAGTGCAGACGGGTATGTCGGGGAACTTCTTGAGTTGCAGCAAGGGTGTGAAGGACCCTTTGGAAGTTCCAGTGGTTAGACGTGATTAGTCTCGAGAAGCCTCAGCGGAAATGGGCCTCATCTCGCCTGGAGGGCAAAACCGCCTGGATTTTCTCGAGTTGCGGCTGGTGCTCTCGACTTACGACGAGGACCTCAGGGACCCGCTCTGGTGGCCTCAGGAAAGGCCAATCCCCATGCGAGATCCTCTGGGGATTCCTCTCCCGTCGATGCCGGGGCCTAAGACCTTGTGTGGAGTCGGGGCCGGAACCTGAGGATTCCTCTCCAGTGCTGACATGGATCTTGGGGTACTTCTGGAGTCTCCCCAGGGGAGTCAGTCCTCGTCTCGAATGCGGGCATGCACTTGCGCTTTCCTCCAGAGCGGTAGCAGCAGTGTCACGCAGTCCGCCACGTGGATCAAAGGATCTATGGTTTTCCCTCGAGTCTTTCCCACGAGGCTTTCCCACGAGGCTTTCCCACAGGGCTGTCCCACGTGCACACGTGGTGGGAGTCGATCCTTGGCTTGAACGTCAAGGCAGTGCAGGGAAAACAGGTTCCTCTGGAATGGACTGACACATATGGGGGACTCTTGGAATGGTGGCACGACCCTGGAGTTCCTCTCGCCTTTCCTGTGGAGAGCGCCTCCTCTTGAGATGCGACGGGAACGCCGGGAATTCTTTCCCTACGAAACAGGGAAAGGATCCCTCATCTCGAGCTAGGAGGCGGAAACGGGGCTCCCCTGGATGTGTGCGGGACCCCACGTGCTTCCTCTCGAGTGGAGACGGGTATGTCGGGGAACTTCTTGAGTTGCAGCAAGGGTGTGAAGGACCCTTTGGAAGTTCCAGTGGTTAGATGTGATTGGCCTCGAGAAGCCTCAGCGGAAATGGGCCTCATCTCGCCTGGAGGGCAAAACCGCCTGGATTTTCTCGAGTTGCGGCAGGTGCTCTCGACTTACGACGAGGACCTCAGGGAAGCGCTCTGGTGGCCTCAGGAAAGGCCAGTCCCCATGCGAGTTCCTCTGGGGATTCCTCTCCCGTCGATGCCGGGGCCTAAGACCTTGTGTGGTGTCGGGGCCGGAACCTGAGGATTCCTCTCCAGTGCTGACATGGATCTTGGGGTACTTCTGGAGTCTCCCCAGGGGAGTCAGTCCTCGTCTCGAATGCGGGCATGCACTTGCGCTTTCCTCCGAGCGGTAGCAGCAGTGTCACGCAGTCCGCCGCGTGGATCAAAGGATCTATGGTTTTCCCTCGAGTCTTTCCCACGAGGCTTTCCCACGAGGCTTTCCCACAGGGCTGTCCCACGTGCACACGTGGTGGGAGTCGATCCATGGCTTGAACGTCAAGGCAGTGCAGGGAAAACAGGTTCCTCTGGAATGGACTGACTCATCTGGGGGACTCTTGGAATGGTGGCACGACCCTGGAGTTCCTCTCGCCTTTCCTGTGGAGAGCGCCTCCTCTTGAGATGCGACGGGAACGCCGGGAATTCTTTCCCTACGAAACAGGGAAAGGATCCCTCATCTCGAGCTAGGAGGCGGAAACGGGGCTCCCCTGGATGTGTGCGGGACCCCACGTGCTTCCTCTCGAGTGGAGACGGGTATGTCGGGGACCTTCTTGAGTTGCAGCAAGGGTGTGAAGGACCCTTTGGAAGTTCCAGTGGTTAGATGTGATTAGCCTGGAGAAGCCTCAGCGGAAATGGGCCTCATCTCGCCTGGAGGGCAAAACCTCCTGGATTTTCTGGAGTTGCGGCAGGTGCTCTCGACTTACGACGGGGACCTCAGGGACCCGCTCTGGTGGCCTCAGGAAAGGCCAGTCCCCATGAGAGTTCATCGGGGGCGGCTCGGGATTCCTCTCCCGTCGATGCCGGGGCCTTAGACCTTGTGTGGAGTCGGGGCCGGAACCTGAGGATTCCTCTCCAGTGCTGACATGGATCTTGGGGTACTTCTGGAGTCTCCCCAGGGGAGTCAGTCCTCGTCTCGAATGCGGGCATGCACTTGCGCTTTCCTCCAGAGCGTTAGCAGCAGTGTCACGCAGTCCGCCGCGTGGATCAAAGGATCTATGGTTTTCCCTCGAGTCTTTCCCACGAGGCTTTCCCACGAGGCTTTCCCACAGGGCTGTCCCACGTGCACACGTGGTGGGAGTCGATCCTCGGCTTGAACATCAAGGCAGTGCAGGGAAAACAGGTTCCTCTGGAATGGACTGACACATCTGGGGGACTCTTGGAATGGTGGCACGACCCTGGAGTTCCTCTCGCCTTTCCTGTGGAGAGCGCCTCCTCTTGAGATGCGACCGGAACGCCGGGAATTCATTCCCTACGAAACAGGGAAAGGATCCCTCATCTCGAGCTAGGAGGCGGAAACGGGGCTCCCCTGGATGTGTGCGGGACCCCACGAGCTTCCTCTCGAGTGGAGACGGGTATGTCGGGGAATTTCTTGAGTTGCAGCAAGGGTGTGAAGGACCCTTTGGAAGTTCCAGTGGTTAGATGTGATTGGCTTCGAGAAGCCTCAGCGGAAATGGGCCTCATCTCGCCTTGAGGGCAAAACCTCCTGGATTTTCTCGAGTTGCGGCTGGTGCTCTCGACTTACGACGGGGACCTCAGGGACCCGCTCTGGTGGCCTCAGGAAAGGCCAATCCCCATGCGAGTTCCTCTGGGGATTCCTCTCCCGTCGATGCCGGGGCCTAAGACCTTGTGTGGAGTCGGGGCCGGAACCTGAGGATTCCTCTCCAGTGCTGACATGGATCTTGGGGTACTTCTGGAGTCTTCCCAGGGGAGTCAGTCCTCGTCTCGAATGCGGGCATGCACTTGCGCTTTCCTACAGAGCGGTAGCAGCAGTGTCACGCAGTCCGCCGCGTGGATCAAAGGATCTATGGTTTTCCCTCGAGTCTTTCCCACGAGGCTTTCCCACGAGGCTTTCCCACAGGGCTGTCCCACGTGCACACGTGGTGGGAGTCGATCCTCGGATTGAAAGTCAAGGCAGTGCAGGGAAAACAGGTTCCTCTGGAATGGACTGACACATCTGGGGGACTCTTGGAATGGTGGCACGACCCTGGAGTTCCTCTCGCCTTTCCTGTGGAGAGCGCCTCCTCTTGAGATGCGACGGGAACGCCGGGAATTCTTTCCCTACGAAACAGGGAAAGGATCCCTCATCTCGAGCTAGGAGGCGGAAACGGGGCTCCCCTGGATGTGTGCGGGACCCCACGTGCTTCCTCTCGAGTGGAGACGGGTATGTCGGGGAACTTCTTGAGTTGCAGCAAGGGTGTGAAGGACCCTTTGGAAGTTCCAGTGGTTAGATGTGATTGGCCTCGAGAAGCCTCAGCGGAAATGGGCCTCATCTCGCCTGGAGGGCAAAACCGCCTGGATTTTCTCGAGTTGCGGCAGGTGCTCTCGACTTACGACGAGGACCTCAGGGAAGCGCTCTGGTGGCCTCAGGAAAGGCCAGTCCCCATGCGAGTTCCTCTGGGGATTCCTCTCCCGTCGATGCCGGGGCCTAAGACCTTGTGTGGTGTCGGGGCCGGAACCTGAGGATTCCTCTCCAGTGCTGACATGGATCTTGGGGTACTTCTGGAGTCTCCCCAGGGGAGTCAGTCCTCGTCTCGAATGCGGGCATGCACTTGCGCTTTCCTCCGAGCGGTAGCAGCAGTGTCACGCAGTCCGCCGCGTGGATCAAAGGATCTATGGTTTTCCCTCGAGTCTTTCCCACGAGGCTTTCCCACGAGGCTTTCCCACAGGGCTGTCCCACGTGCACACGTGGTGGGAGTCGATCCATGGCTTGAACGTCAAGGCAGTGCAGGGAAAACAGGTTCCTCTGGAATGGACTGACACATCTGGGGGACTCTTGGAATGGTGGCACGACCCTGGAGTTCCTCTCGCCTTTCCTGTGGAGAGCGCCTCCTCTTGAGATGCGACGGGAACGCCTGGAATTCTTTCCCTACGAAACAGGGAAAGGATCCCTCATCTCGAGCTAGGAGGCGGAAACGGGGCTCCCCTGGATGTGTGCGGGACCCCACGTGCTTCCTCTCGAGTGGAGACGGGTATGTCGGGGAACTTCTTGAGTTGCAGCAAGGGTGTGAAGGACCCTTTGGAAGTTCCAGTGGTTAGATGTGATTGGCCTCGAGAAGCCTCAGCGGAAATGGGCCTCATCTCGCCTGGAGGGCAAAACGGCCTGGATTTTCTCGAGTTGCGGCAGGTGCTCTCGACTTACGACGGGGACCTCAGGGACCCGCTCTGGTGGCCTCAGGAAAGGCCAGTCCCCATGCGAGTTCCTCGGGGGCGTCTCGGGATTCCTCTCCCGTCGATGCCGGGGCCTTAGACCTTGTGTGGAGTCGGGGCCGGAACCTGAGGATTCCTCTCCAGTGCTGACATGGATCTTGGGGTACTTCTAGAGTCTCCCCAGGGGAGTCAGTCCTCGTCTCGAATGCGGGCATGCACTTGCGCTTTCCTCCAGAGCGTTAGCAGCAGTGTCACGCAGTCCGCCGCGTGGATCAAAGGATCTATGGTTTTCCCTCAAGTCTTTCCCACGAGGCTTTCCCACGAGGCTTTCCCACGAGGCTTTCCCACAGGGCTGTCCCACGTGCACACGTGGTGGGAGTCGATCCTCGGCTTGAACGTCAAGGCAGTGCAGGGAAAACAGGTTCCTATGGAATGGACTGACACATCTGGGGGACTCTTGGAATGGTGGCACGACCCTGGAGTTCCTCTCGCCTTTCCTGTGGAGAGCGCCTCCTCTTGAGATGCGACGGGAACGCCTGGAATTCTTTCCCTACGAAACAGGGAAAGGATCCCTCATCTCGAGCTAGGAGGCGGAAACGGGGCTCCCCTGGATGTGTGCGGGACCCCACGTGCTTCCTCTCGAGTGGAGACGGGTATGTCGGGGAACTTCTTGAGTTGCAGCAAGGGTGTGAAGGACCCTTTGGAAGTTCCAGTGGTTAGATGTGATTGGCTTCGAGAAGCCTCAGCGGAAATGGGCCTCATCTCGCCTGGAGGGCAAAACCGCCTGGATTTTCTCGAGTTGCGGCAGGTGTTCTCGACTTACGAAGAGGACCTCAGGGACCCGCTCTGGTGGCCTCAGGAAAGGCCAGTCCCCATGCGAGTTCCTCTGGGGATTCCTCTCCCGTCGATGCCAGGGCCTAAGACCTTTTGTGGAGTCGGTGCCGGAACCTGAGGATTCCTCTCCAGTGCTGACATGGATCTTGGGGTACTTCTGGAGTCTCCCCAGTGGAGTCAGTCCTCGTCTCGAATGCGGGCATGCACTTGCGCTTTCCTCCAGAGCGGTAGCAGCAGTGTCACGAAGTCCGCCGCATGGATCAAAGGATCCATGGTTTTCCCTCGAGTCTTTCCCACGAGGCTTTCCCACGAGGCTTTCCCACAGGGCTGTCCCACGTGCACACGTGGTGGGAGTCGATCCTTGGCTTGAACCTCAAGGCAGTGCAGGGAAAACAGGTTCCTCTGGAATGGACTGACACATCTGGGGGACTCTTGGAATGGTGGCACGACCCTGGAGTTCCTCTCGCCTTTCCTGTGGAGAGCGCCTCCTCTTGAGATGCGACGGGAACGCCGGGAATTCTTTCCCTAGGAAACAGGGAAAGGATTCCTCATCTCGAGCTAGGAGGCGGAAACGGGGCTCCCCTGGATGTGTGCGGGACCCCACGTGCTTCCTCTCGAGTGGAGACGGGTATGTCGGGGAACTTCTTGAGTTGCAGCAAGGGTGTGAAGGACCCTTTGGAAGTTCCAGTGGTTAGATGTGATTGGCCTCGAGAAGCCTCAGCGGAAATGGGCCTCATCTCGCCTGGAGGGCAAAACCGCCTGGATTTTCTCGAGTTGCGGCTGGTGCTCTCGACTTACGACGAGGACCTCAGGGACCCGCTCTGGTGGCCTCAGGAAAGGCCAGTCCCCATGCGAGTTCCTCTGGGGATTCCTCTCCCGTCGATGCCGGGGCCTAAGACATTGTGTGGAGTCGGGGCCGGAACCTGAGGATTCCTTTCCAGTGCTGACATGGATCTTGGGGTACTTCTGGAGTCTCCCCAGGGGAGTCAGTCCTCGTCTCGAATGCGGGCATGCACTTGCGCTTTCCTCCAGAGCGGTAGCAGCAGTGTCACGCAGTCCGCCGCGTGGACCAAAAGATCTATGGTTTTCCCTCGAGTCTTTCCCACGAGGCTTTCCCACGAGGCTTTCCCACAGTGCTGTCCCACGTGCACAAGTGGTGGGAGTCGATCCTCGGCTTGAACGTCAAGGCAGTGCAGGGAAAACAGGTTCCTCTGGAATGGACTGACACATCTGGGGCACTCTTGGAATGGTGGCACGACCCTGGAGTTCCTCTCGCCTTTCCTGTGGAGAGCGCCTCCTCTTGAGATGCGACGGGAACTCCGGGAATTCTTTCCCTACGAAACAGGGAAAGGATCCCTCATCTCGTGCTAGGAGGCGGAAACGGGGCTCCCCATGATGTGTGCGGGACCCACGTGCTTCCTCTCGAGTGGAGACGGGTATGTCGGGGAACTTCTTGAGTTGCAGCAAGGGTGTGAAGGACCCTTTGGAAGTTCCAGTGGTTAGATGTGATTGGCCTCGGGAAGCCTCAGCGGAAATGGGCCTCATCTCGCCTGGAGGGCAAAACCTCCTGGATTTTCTCGAGTTGCGGCAGGTGCTCGCGACTTACGACGGGGACCTCAGGGAACCGCTCTGGTGGCCTCAGGAAAGGCCAGTCCCCATGCGAGTTCCTCGGGGGCCTCTCGGGATTCCTCTCCCGTCGATGCCGGGGCCTAAGACCTTGTGTGGAGTCGGGGCCGGAACCTGAGGATTCCTCTCCAGTGCTGACATGGATCTTGGGGTACTTCTGGAGTCTCCCCAGGGGAGTCAGTCCTCGTCTCGAATGTGGGCATGCACTTGCGCTTTCCTTCAGAGCGGTAGCAGCAGTGTCACGCAGTCCGCCGCGTGGATCAAAGGATCTATGTTTTTCCCTTGAGTCTTTCCCACGAGGCTTTCCCACGAGGCTTTCCACAGGGCTGTCCCACGTGCACACGTGGTGGGAGTCGATCCTCGGCTTGAACGTCAAGGCAGTGCAGGGAAAACAGGTTCCTCTGGAATGGACTGACACATCAGGGGGACTCGTGGAATGGTGTCACGACACTGGAGTTCCTCTCGCCTTTCCTGTGGAGAGCGCCTCCTCTTGAGATGCGACGGGAACGCCGGGAATTCTTTCCCTACGAAACAGGGAAAGGATCCCTCATCTCGAGCTAGGAGGCGGAAACGGGGCTCCCCTGGATGTGTGCGGGACACCACATGCTTCCTCTCGAGTGGAGACGGGTATGTCGGGGAACTTCTTGAGTTGCAGCAAGGGTGTGAAGGACCCGTTGGAAGTTCCAGTGGTTAGACGTGATTGGCCTCGAGACGCCACAGCGGAAATGGGCCTCATCTCACCTGGAGGGCAAAACCTCCTGGATTTTCTCGAGTTGCGGCAGGTGCTCTAGACTTACGACGGGGACCTCAGGGACCCGCTCTGGTGGCCTCAGGAAAGGCCAGTCCCCATGCGAGTTCCTCGGGGGCCTCTCGGGATTCCTCTCCCGGCGATGCCGGGGCCTAAGACCTTGTGTGGAGTCGGGGCCGGAACCTGAGGATTCCTCTCCAGTGCTGACATGGATCTTGGGGTACTTCTGGAGTCTCCCCAGGGGAGTCAGTCCTCGTCTCGAATGCGGGCATGCACTTGCGCTTTCCTCCAGAGCGGTAGCAGCAGTGTCACGCAGTCCGCCGCGTGGATCAAAGGATCTATGGTTTTCCCTCGAGGCTTTCCCACGAGGCTTTCCCACGAGGCTTTCCCACAGGGCTGTCCCACGTGCACACGTGGTGGGAGTCGATCCTCGGCTTGAACGTCAAGGCAGTGCAGGGAAAACAGGTTCCTATGGAATGGACTGACACATCTGGGGGACTCTTGGAATGGTGGCACGACCCTGGAGTTCCTCTCGCCTTTCCTGTGGAGAGCGCCTCCTCTTGAGATGCGACCGGAACGCCTGGAATTCTTTCCCTACGAAACAGGGAAAGGATCCCTCATCTCGAGCTAGGAGGCGGAAACGGGGCTCCCCTGGATGTGTGCGGGACCCCACGTGCTTCCTCTCGAGTGGAGACGGGTATGTCGGGGAACTTCTTGAGTTGCAGCAAGGGTGTGAAGGACCCTTTGGAAGTTCAAGTGGTTAGATGTGATTGGCTTCGAGAAGCCTCAGCGGAAATGGGCCTCATCTCGCCTGTAGGGCAAAACCGCCTGGATTTTCTCGAGTTGCGGCAGGTGTTCTCGACTTACGAAGAGGACCTCAGGGACCCGCTCTGGTGGCCTCAGGAAAGGCCAGTCCCCATGCGAGTTCCTCTGGGGATTCCTCTCCCGTCGATGCCAGGGCCTAAGACCTTGTGTGGAGTCGGTGCCGGAACCTGAGGATTCCTTTCCAGTGCTGACATGGATCTTGGGGTACTTCTGGAGTCTCCCCAGGGGAGTCAGTCCTCGTCTCGAATGCGGGCATGCACTTGCGCTTTCCTCCAGAGCGGTAGCAGCAGTGTCACGCAGTCCTCCGCGTGGACCAAAAGATCTATAGTTTTCCCTCGAATCTTTCCCACGAGGCTTTCCCACGAGGCTTTCCCGCAGGGCTGTCCCACGTGCACACGTGGTGGGAGTCGATCCTCGGCTTGAACGTCAAGGCAGTGCAGGGAAAACAGGTTCCTCTGGAATGGACTGACACATCTGGGGCACTCTTGGAATGGTGGCACGACCCTGGAGTTCCTCTCGCCTTTCCTGTGGAGAGCGCCTCCTCTTGAGATGCGACGGGAACGCTGGGAATTCTTTCCTTACGAAACAGGGAAAGGATCCCTCATCTCGTGCTAGGAGGCGGAAACGGGGCTCCCCATGATGTGTATGGGACCCACGTGCTTCCTCTCGAGTGGAGACGGGTATGTCGGGGAACTTCTTGAGTTGCAGCAAGGGTGTGAAAGACCCTTTGGAAGTTCCAGTGGTTAGATGTGATTGGCCTCGGGAAGCCTCAGCGGAAAAGGGCCTCATCTCGCCTGGAGGGCAAAACCTCCTGGATTTTCTCGAGTTGCGGCAGGTGCTCGCGACTTACGACGGGGACCTCAGGGAACCGCTCTGGTGGCCTCAGGAAAGGCCAGTCCCCATGCGAGTTCCTCGGGGGCCTCTCGGGATTCCTCTCCCGTCGATGCCGGGGCCTAAGACCTTGTGTGGAGTCGGGGCCGGAACCTGAGGATTCCTCTCCAGTGCTGACATGGATCTTGGGGTACTTCTGGAGTCTCCCCAGGGGAGTCAGTCCTCGTCACGAATGCGGGCATGCACTTGCGCTTTCCTCCAGAGCGGTAGCAGCAGTGTCACGCAGTCCGCCGCGTGGATCAAAGGATCTATGGTTTTCCCTCGAGTCTTTCCCACGAGGCTTTCCCACGAGGCTTTCCACAGGGCTGTCCCACGTGCACACGTGGTGGGAGTCGATCCTCGGCTTGAACGTCAAGGCAGTGCAGGGAAAACAGGTTCCTCTGGAATGGACTGACACATCTGGGGGACTCTTGGAATGGTGTCACGACCCTGGAGTTCCTCTCGCCTTTCCTGTGGAGAGCGCCTCCTCTTGAGATGCGACGGGAACGCCGGGAATTCTTTCCCTACGAAACAGGGAAAGGATCCCTCATCTCGAGCTAGGAGGCGGAAACGGGGCTCCCCTGGATGTGTGCGGGACCCCACGTGCTTCCTCTCGAGTGGAGACGGGTATGTCGGGGAACTTCTTGAGTTGCAGCAATGGTGTGAAGGACCCTTTGGAAGTTCCAGTGGTTAGATGTGATTGGCCTCGAGAAGCCTCAGCGGAAATGGGCCTCATCTCGCCTGGAGGGCAAAACCTCCTGGATATTCTCGAGTTGCGGCAGGTGCTCTCGACTTACGACGGGGACCTCAGGGAACCGCTCTGCTGGACTCAGGAAAGGCCAGTCCCCATGCGAGTTCCTCAGGGGCGTCTCGGGATTCCTCTCCCGTCGATGCCGGGGCCTAAGACCTTGTGTGGAGTCGGGGCCGGAACCTGAGGATTCCTCTCCAGTGCTGACATGGATCTTGGGGTACTTCTGGAGTCTCCCCAGGGGAGTCAGTCCTCGTCTCGAATGCGGGCATGCACTTGCGCTTTCCTCCAGAGCGGTAGCAGCAGTGTCACGCAGTCCGCCGCGTGGATCAAAGGATCTATGGTTTTCCCTCGAGTCTTTCCCAAGAGGCTTTCAAACGAGGCTTTCCCACAGGGCTGTCCCACGTGCACACGTGGTGGGAGTCGATCCTCGGCTTGAACGTCAAGGCAGTGCAGGGAAAACAGGTTCCTCTGGAATGGACTGACACATCTGGGGGACTCTTGGAATGGTGGCACGACCCTGGAGTTCCTCTCGCCTTTCCTGTGGAGAGCACCTCCTCTTGAAATGCGACGGGAACGCCGGGAATTTTTTCCCTACGAAACAGGGAAAGGATCCCTCATCTCGAGCTAGGAGGCGGAAACGGGGCTCCCCTGGATGTGTGCGGGACACCACATGCTTCCTCTCGAGTGGAGACGGGTATGTCGGGGAACTTCTTGAGTTGCAGCAAGGATGTGAAGGACCCATTGGAAGTTCCAGTGGTTAGACGTGATTGGCCTCGAGAAGCCTCAGCGGAAATGGGCCTCATCTCGCCTGGAGGGCAAAACCTCCTGGATTTTCTCGAGTTGCGGCAGGTGCTCTCGACTTACGACGGGGACCTCAGGGACCCGCTCTGGTGGCCTCAGGAAAGGCCAGTCCCCATGCGAGTTCCTCGGGGGCCTCTCGGGATTCCTCTCCCGTCGATGGCGGGGCCTAAGACCTTGTTTGGAGTCGGGGCCGGAACCTGAGGATTCCTCTCCAGTGCTGACATGGATCTTGGGGTACTTCTGGAGTCTCCCCAGGGGAGTCAGTCCTCGTCTCGAATGCGGGCATGCACTTGCGCTTTCCTCCAGAGCGGTAGCAGCAGTGTCACGCAGTCCGCCGCGTGGATCAAAGGATCTATGGTTTTCCCTCGAGTCTTTCCCACGAGGCTTTCCCACGAGGCTTTCCCACAGGGCTGTCCCACGTGCACACGTGGTGGGAGTCGATCCTCGGCTTGAATGTCAAGGCAGTGCAGGGTAAACAGGTTCCTCTGGAATGGACTGACACATCTGGGGGACTCTTGGAATGGTGTCACGACCCTGGAGTTCCTCTCGCCTTTCCTGTGGAGAGCGCCTCCTCTTGAGATGCGACGGGAACGCCGGGAATTCTTTCCCTACGAAACAGGGAAAGGATCCCTCATCTCGAGCTAGGAGGCGGAAACGGGGTTCCCCTGGATGTGTGCGGGACCCCACGTGCTTCATCTCGAGTGGAGACGGGTATGTCGGGGAACTTCTTGAGTTGCAGCAATGGTGTGAAGGACCCTTTGGAAGTTCCAGTGGTTAGATGTGATTGGCCTCGAGAAGCCTCAGCGGAAATGGGCCTCATCTGGCCTGGAGGGCAAAACCTCCTGGATTTTCTAGAGTTGCGGCAGGTGCTCTCGACTTACGACGGGGACCTCAGGGAACCGCTCTGGTGGCCTCAGGAAAGGCCAGTCCCCATGCGAGTTCCTCGGGGGCGTCTCGGGATTCCTCTCCCGTCGATGCCGGGGCCTAAGCCCTTCTGTTGAGTCGGGGCCGGAACCTGAGGATTCCTCTCCAGTGCTGACATGGATCTTGGGGTACTTCTGGAGTCTCCCCAGGGGAGTCAGTCCTCGTCTTGAATGCGGGCATGCACTTGCGCTTTCCTCCAGAGCGGTAGCAGCAGTGTCACGCAGTCCGCCGCGTGGATCAAAGGATCTATGGTTTTCCCTCGAGTCTTTCCCACGAGGCTTTCCCAGGAGGCATTCCCACAGGGCTGTCCCACGTGCACACGTGGTGGGAGTCGATCCTCGGCTTGAACGTCAAGGCAGTGCAGGGAAAACAGGTTCCTCTGGAATGGACTGACACATCTGGGGGACTCTTGGAATGGTGGCATGACCCTGGAGTTCCTCTCGCCTTGCCTGTGGAGAGCGCCTCCTCTTGAGATGCGACGGGAACGCCGGGAAATCTTTCCCTACGAAACAGGGAAAGGATCCCTCATCTCGAGCTAGGAGGCGGAAACGGGGCTCCCCTGGATGTGTGCGGGACACCACGTGCTTCCTCTCGAGTGCAGACGGGTATGTCGGGAAACTTCTTGAGTTGCAGCAAGGGTGTGAAGGACCCTTTGGAAGTTCCAGTGGTTAGATGTGATTGGCCTCGAGAAGCCTCAGCGGAAATGGGTCTCATCTCGCCTGGAGGGCAAAACCTCCTGTATTTTCTCGAGTTGCGGCAGGTGCTCTCGACTTACGACGGGGACCTCAGGGACCCGCTCTGGTGGCCTCAGGAAAGGCCAGTCCCCATGAGAGTTCTTCGGGGGCGTCTCGGGATTCCTCTCCAGTCGATGCCGGGGCCTAAGACCTTGTGTGGAGTCGGGGCCGGAACCTGAGGATTCCTCTCCAGTGCTGAATAGGATCTTGGGGTACTTCTGGAGTCACCCCAGGGGACTCAGTCCTCGTCTCGAATGCGGGCATGCACTTGCGCTTTCCTCCAGAGCGGTAGCAGCAGTGTCACGCAGTCCGCCGCGTGGATCAAAGGATCTATGGTTTTCCCTCGAGTCTTTCCCACGAGGCTTTCCCACGAGGCTTTCCCACAGGGCTGTCCCACGTGCACACGTGGTGGGAGTCGATCCTCGGCTTGAACGTCAAGGCAGTGCAGGGAAAACAGGTTCCTCTGGAGTGGACTGACACATCTGGGGGACTCTTGGAATGGTGGCACGACCCTGGAGTTCCTCTCGCCTTTCCTGTGGAGAGCGCCTCCTCTTGAAATGCGACGGGAACGCCGGGAATTTTTTCCTTACGAAACAGGGAAAGGATCCCTCATCTCGAGCTAGGAGGCGGAAACGGGGCTCCCCTGGATGTGTGCGGGACACCACATGCTTCCTCTCGAGTGGAGACGGGTATGTCGGGGAACTTCTTGAGTTGCAGCAAGGGTGTGAAGGACCCGTTGGAAGTTCCAGTGGTTAGACGTGATTGGCCTCGAGACGCCACAGCGGAAATGGGCCTCATCTCACCTGGAGGGCAAAACCTCCTGGATTTTCTCGAGTTGCGGCAGGTGCTCTAGACTTACGACGGGGACCTCAGGGACCCGCTCTGGTGGCCTCAGGAAAGGCCAGTCCCCATGCGAGTTCCTCGGGGGCGTCTCGGGATTCCTCTCCCGTCGATGCCGGGGCCTAACACCTTGTGTGGAGTCGGGGTCGGAACCTGAGGATTCCTCTCCAGTGCTGACATGGATCTTGGGGTACTTCTGGAGTCTCCCCAGGGGAGTCAGTCCTCGTCTCGAATGCGGGCATGCACTTGCGCTTTCCTCCAGAGCGGTAGCAGCAGTGTCACGCAGTCCGCCGCGTGGATCAAAGGATCTATGATTTTCCCTCGAGTCTTTCCCACGAGGCTTTCCCACGAGGCTTTCCCACAGGGCTGTCCCACGTGCACACGTGGTGGGAGACGATCCTCGGCTTGAACGTCAAGGCAGTTCAGGGAAAACAGGTTCCTCTGGAATGGACTGACACATCTGGCGGACTCTTGGAATGGTGGCACGACCCTGGAGTTCCTCTCGCCTTTCCTGTGGAGAGCGCCTCCTCTTGAGATGCGACGGGAACGCCGGGAATTCTTTCCCTACGAAACAGGGAAAGGATCCCTCATCTCGAGCTAGGAGGCGGAAACGGGGCTCCCCTGGATGTGTGCGGGACCCCACGTGCTTCCTCTCGAGTGGAGACGGGTATGTCGGGGAACTTCTTGTGTTGCAGCAATGGTGTGAAGGACCCTTTGGAAGTTCCAGTGGTTAGATGTGATTGGCCTCGAGAAGCCTCAGCGGAAATGGGCCTCATCTCACCTGGAGGGCAAAACCTCCTGGATTTTCTCGAGTTGCAGCAGGTGCTCTAGACTTACGACGGGGACCTCAGGGACCCGCTCTGGTGGCCTCAGGAAAGGCCAGTCCCCATGCGAGTTCCTCGGGGGCCTCTCGGGATTCCTCTCCCGTCGATGCCGGGGCCTAAGACCTTGTGTGGAGTCGGGGCCGGAACCTGTGGATTCCTCTCCAGTGCTGACATGGATCTTGGGTTACTTCTGGAGTCTCCCCAGGGGAGTCAGTCCTCGTCTCGAATGCGGGCATGCACTTGCGCTTTCCTCCAGAGCGGTAGCAGCAGTGTCACGCAGTCCGCCGCGTGGATCAAAGGATCTATGGTTTTTCCTCGAGTCTTTCCCACGAGGCTTTCCCACGAGGCTTTCCCACAGGGCTGTCCCACGTGCACACGTGGTGGGAGTCGATCCTCGGCTTGAACGTCAAGGCAGTGCAGGGAAAACAGGTTCCACTGGAATGGACTGACACATCTGGGGGACTCTTGGAATGGTGTCACGACCCTGGAGTTCCTCTCGCCTTTCCTGGGGAGAGCGCCTCCTCTTGAGATGCGACGGGAACGCCGGGAATTCTTTCCCTACGAAACAGCGAAAGGATCCCTCATCTCGAGCTGTGAGGCGGAAACGGGGCTCCCCTGGATGTGTGCGGGACACCACCTGCTTCCTCTCGAGTGGAGACGGGTATGTCGGGGAACTTCTTGAGTTGCAGCAAGAGTGTGAAGGACCCTTTGGAAGTTCCAGTGGTTAGATGTGATTGGCCTCGAGAAGCCTCAGCGGAAATGGGCCTCATCTCGCCTGGAGGGCAAAACCTCCTGGATTTTCTCGAGTTGCGGCAGGTGCTCTCGACTTTCGACGGGGACCTCAGGGACCCGCTCTGGTGGCCTCAGGACAGGCCAGTCCCCATGCGAGTTCCTCGGGGGCGTCTCGGGATTCCTCTCCCGTCGATGCCGGGGCCTAAGACCTTGTGTGGAGTCGGGGCCAGAACCTGAGGATTCCTCTCCAGTGCTGACATGGATCTTGGGGTACTTCTGGAGTCTCCCCAGGGGAGTCAGTCCTCGTCTCGAATGCGGGCATGCACTTGCGCTTTCCTCCAGAGCGGTAGCAGCAGTGTCACGCAGTCCGCCGCGTGGATCAAAGGATCTATGGTTTTCCCTCGAGTATTTCCCACGAGTCTTTCCCACGAGGCTTTCCCACAGGGCTGTCCCACGTGCACACGTGGTGGGAGTCGATCCTCGGCTTGAACGTCAAGGCAGTGCAGGGAAAACAGGTTCCTCTGGAATGGACTGACACATCTGGGGGACTCTTGGAATGGTGTCACGACCCTGGAGTTCCTCTCGCCTTGCCTGTGGAGAGCACCTCCTCTTGAGATGCGACGGGAACGCCGGGAATTCTTTCCCTACGAAACAGGGAAAGGATCCCTCATCTCGAGCTAGGAGGCGGACACGGGGCTCCCCTGGATGTGTGCGGGGCACCACATGCTTCCTCTCGAGTGGAGACGGGTATGTCGGGGAACTTCTTGAGTTGCAGCAAGGGTGTGAAGGACCCTTTGGAAGTTCCAGTGGTTAGATGTGATTGGCCTCGAGAAGCCTCAGCGGAAATGGGCCTCATCTCGCCTGGAGGGCAAAACCTCCTGGATTTTCTCGAGTTGCGGCAGGTGCTCTCGACTTACGACGGGGACCTCAGGGACCCGCTCTGGTGGCCTGAGGAAAGGCCAGTCCCCATGCGAGTTCCTTGGGGGCCTCTCGGGATTCCTCTCCCGTCGATGGCGGGGCCTAAGACCTTGTGTGGAGTCGGGGCCGGAACCTGAGGATTCCTCTCCAGTGCTGACATGGATCTTGGGGTACTTCTGGAGTCTCCCCAGGGGAGTCAGTCCTCGTCTCAAATGCGGGCATGCACTTGCGCTTTCCTCCAGAGCGGTAGCAGCAGTGTCACGCAGTCCGCTGCGTGGATCAAAGGATCTATGGTTTTCCCTCGAGTCTTTCCCACGAGGCTTTCCCACGAGGCTTTCCCACGAGGCTTTCCCACAGGGCTGTCCCACGTGCACACGTGGTGGGAGTCGATCCTCGGCTTGAACGTCAAGGCAGTGCAGGGAAAACAGGTTCCTCTGGAATGGACTGACACATCTGGGGGACTCTTGGAATGGTGGCACGACCCTGGAGTTCCTCTCGCCTTTCCTGTGGAGAGCGCCTCCTCTTGAGATGCGACGGGAACGCCGGGAATTCTTTCCCTACGAAACAGGGAAAGGATCCCTCATCTCGAGCTAGGAGGCGGAAACGGGGCTCTCCTGGATGTGTGCGGGACCCCACGTGCTTCCTCTCGAGTGGAGACGGGTATGTCGGGGAACTTCTTGAGTTGCAGCAATGGTGTGAAGGACCCTTTGGAAGTTCCAGTGGTTAGATGTGATTGGCCTCGAGAAGCCTCAGCGGAAATGGGCCTCATCTCACCTGGAGGGCAAAACCTCCTGGATTTTCTCGAGTTGCAGCAGGTGCTCTAGACTTACGACGGGGACCTCAGGGACCCGCTCTGGTGGCCTCAGGAAAGGCCAGTCCCCATGCGAGTTCCTCGGGGGCCTCTCGGGATTCCTCTCCCGTCGATGCCGGGGCCTAAGACCTTGTGTGGAGTCGGGGCCGGAACCTGAGGATTCCTCTCCAGTGCTGACATGGATCTTGGGGTACTTCTGGAGTCTCCCCAGGGGAGTCAGTCCTCGTCTTGAATGCGGGCATGCACTTGCGCTTTCCTCCAGAGCGGTAGCAGCAGTGTCACGCAGTCCACCGCGTGGATCAAAGGATCTATGGTTTTCCCTCGAGTCTTTCCCTCGAGGCTTTCCCACAAGGCTTTCCCACAGGGCTGTCCCACGTGCACACGTGGTGGGAGTCGATCCTCGGCTTGAACGTCAAGGCAGTGCAGGGAAAACAGGTTCCTCTGGAATGGACTGACACATCTGGGGGACTCTTGGAATGGTGGCACGACCCTGGAGTTCCTCTCGCCTTTCCTGTGGAGAGCGCCTCCTCTTGAGATGCGACGGGAACGCCGGGAATTCTTTCCCTACGAAACAGGGAAAGGATCCCTCATCTCGAGCTAGGAGGCGGACACGGGGCTCCCCTGGATGTGTGCGGGGCACCACATGCTTCCTCTCGAGTGGAGACGGGTATGTCGGGGAACTTCTTGTGTTGCAGCAAGGGTGTGAAGGACCCTTTGGAAGTTCCAGTGGTTAGACGTGATTGGCCTCGAGAAGCCTCAGGGAAATGGGCCTCATCTCGCCTGGAGGGCAAAACCTCCTGGATTTTCTCGAGTTGCGGCAGGTGCTCTCGACTTACGACGGGGACCTCAGGGACCCGCTCTGGTGGCCTCAGGAAAGGCCAGTCCCCATGCGAGTTCCTCCGGGGCGTCTCGGGATTCCTCTCCCGTCGATGCCGGGGCCTAAGACCTTGTGTGGAGTCCGGGCCGGAACCTGAGGATTCCTCTCCAGTGCTGACATGGATCTTGGGGTACTTCTGGAGTCTCCCCAGGGGAGTCAGTCCTCGTCTCGAATGCGGGCATGCGCTTGCGCTTTCCTCCAGAGCGGTAGCAGCAGTGTCACGCAGTCCGCCGCGTGGATCAAAGGATCTATGGTTTTCCCTCGAGTCTTTCCCACGAGGCTTTCCCACGAGGCTTTCATACAGGGCTGTCCCAGGTGCACACGTGGTGGGAGTCGATCCTCGGCTTGAACGTCAAGGCAGTGCAGGGAAAACAGGTTCCTCTGGAATGGACTGACACATCTGGGGGACTCTTGGAATGGTGTCACGACCCTGGAGTTCCTCTCGCCTTTCCTGTGGAGAGCGCCTCCTCTTGAGATGCGACGGGAACGCCGGGAATTCTTTCCCTACGAAACAGCGAAAGGATCCCTCATCTCGAGCTAGGAGGCGAAACGGGGCTCCCCTGAATGTGTGCGGGACACCACGTGCTTCCTCTCGAGTGGAGACGGGTATGTCGGGGAACTTCTTGAGTTGCAGCAAGAGTGTGAAGGACCCTTTGGAAGTTCCAGTGGTTAGATGTGATTGGCCTCGAGAAGCCTCAGCGGAAATGGGCCTCATCTCGCCTGGAGGGCAAAACCTCCTGGATTTTCTCGAGTTGCGGCAGGTGCTCTCGACTTTCGACGGGGACTTCAGGGACCCGCTCTGGTGGCCTCAGGACAGGCCAGTCCCCATGCGAGTTCCTCGGGGGCGTCTCGGGATTCCTCTCCCATCGATGCCGGGGCCTAAGACCTTGTGTGGAGTCGGGGCCGGAACCTGAGGATTCCTCTCCAGTGCTGACATGGATCTTGGGGTACTTCTGGAGTCTCCCCAGGGGAGTCAGTCCTCGTCTCGAATGCGGGCATGCACTTGCGCTTTCCTCCAGAGCGGTAGCAGCAGTGTCACGCAGTCCGCCGCGTGGATCAAAGGATCTATGGTTTTGCCTCGAGTCTTTCCCACGAGGCTTTCCCACGAGGCTTTCCCACAGGGCTGTCCCAGGTGCACACGTGGTGGGAGTCGATGCTCGGCTTGAACGTCAAGGCAGTGCAGGGAAAACAGGTTCCTCTGGAATGGACTGACACATCTGGGGGACTCTTGGAATGGTGTCACGACCCTGGAGTTCCTCTCGCCTTTCCTGTGGAGAGCGCCTCCTCTTGAGATGCGACGGGAACGCCGGGAATTCTTTCCCTACGAAACAGGGAAGGATCCCTCATCTCGAGCTAGGAGGCAGAAACGGGGCTCCCCTGGATGTGTGAGGGACCCCACGTGCTTCCTCTCGTGTGGAGACGGGTATGTCGGGGAACTTCTTGAGTTGCAGCAATGGTGTGAAGGACCCTTTGGAAGTTCCAGTGGTTAGATGTGATTGGCCTCGAGAAGCCTCAGCGGAAATGGGCCTCATCTCGCCTGGAGGGCAAAACCTCCTGGATTTTCTCGAGTTGCGGCAGGTGCTCTCGACTTACGACGGGGACCTCAGGGACCCGCTCTGGTGGCCTCAGGAAAGGCCAGTCCCCATGCGAGTTCCTCGGGGGCCTCTCGGGATTCCTCTCCCGTCGATGCCGGGGCCTAAGACCTTGTGTGGAGTCGGGGCCGGAACCTGAGGATTCCTCTCCAGTGCTGACATGGATCTTGGGGTACTTCTGGAGTCTCCCCAGGGGAGTCAGTCCTCGTCTCGAATGCGGGCATGCACTTGCACTTTCCTCCAGAGCGGTAGCAGCAGTGTCACGCAGTCCGCCGCGTGGATCAAAGGATCTATGGTTTTCCCTCGAGTCTTTCCCACGAGGCTTTCCCACGAGGCTTTCCCACAGGGTTGTCCCACGTGCACACGTGGTGGGAGTCGATCCTCGGCTTGAACGTCAAGGCAGTGCAGGGAAAACAGGTTCCTCTGGAATGGACTGACACATCTGGGGGACTCTTGGAATGGTGGCACGACCCTGGAGTTCCTCTCGCCTTTCCTGTGGAGAGCGCCTCCTCTTGAGATGCGACGGGAACGCCGGGAATTCTTTCCCTACGAAACAGGGAAAGGATCCCTCATCTCGAGCTAGGAGGCGGACACGGGGCTCCCCTGGATGTGTGCGGGGCACCACATGCTTCCTCTCGAGTGGAGACGGGTATGTCGGGGAACTTCTTGTGTTGCCGCAAGGGTGTGAAGGACCCTTTGGAAGTTCCAGTGGTTAGACGTGATTGGCCTCGAGAAGCCTCAGGGAAATGGGCCTCATCTCGCCTGGAGGGCAAAACCTCCTGGATTTTCTCGAGTTGCGGCAGGTGCTCTCGACTTACGACGGGGACCTCAGGGACCCGCTCTGGTGGCCTCAGGAAAAGCCAGTCCCCATGCGAGTTCCTCCGGGGCGTCTCGGGATTCCTCTCCCGTCGATGCCGGGGCCTAAGACCTTGTGTGGAGTCCGGGCCGGAACCTGAGGATTCCTCTCCAGTGCTGACATGGATCTTGGGGTACTTCTGGAGTCTCCCCAGGGGAGTCAGTCCTCGTCTCGAATGCGGGCATGCGCTTGCGCTTTCCTCCAGAGCGGTAGCAGCAGTGTCACGCAGTCCGCCGCGTGGATCAAAGGATCTATGGTTTTCCCTCGAGTCTTTCCCACGAGGCTTTCCCACGAGGCTTTCATACAGGGCTGTCCCAGGTGCACACGTGGTGGGAGTCGATCCTCGGCTTGAACGTCAAGGCAGTGCAGGGAAAACAGGTTCCTCTGGAATGGACTGACACATCTGGGGGACTCTTGGAATGGTGTCACGACCCTGGAGTTCCTCTCGCCTTTCCTGTGGAGAGCGCCTCCTCTTGAGATGCGACGGGAACGCCGGGAATTCTTTCCCTACGAAACAGCGAAAGGATCCCTCATCTCGAGCTAGGAGGCGAAACGGGGCTCCCCTGAATGTGTGCGGGACACCACGTGCTTCCTCTCGAGTGGAGACGGGTATGTCGGGGAACTTCTTGAGTTGCAGCAAGAGTGTGAAGGACCCTTTGGAAGTTCCAGTGGTTAGATGTGATTGGCCTCGAGAAGCCTCAGCGGAAATGGGCCTCATCTCGCCTGGAGGGCAAAACCTCCTGGATTTTCTCGAGTTGCGGCAGGTGCTCTCGACTTTCGACGGGGACTTCAGGGACCCGCTCTGGTGGCCTCAGGACAGGCCAGTCCCCATGCGAGTTCCTCGGGGGCGTCTCGGGATTCCTCTCCCATCGATGCCGGGGCCTAAGACCTTGTGTGGAGTCGGGGCCGGAACCTGAGGATTCCTCTCCAGTGCTGACATGGATCTTGGGGTACTTCTGGAGTCTCCCCAGGGGAGTCAGTCCTCGTCTCGAATGCGGGCATGCACTTGCGCTTTCCTCCAGAGCGGTAGCAGCAGTGTCACGCAGTCCGCCGCGTGGATCAAAGGATCTATGGTTTTCCCTCGAGTCTTTCCCACGAGGCTTTCCCACGTGGCTTTCCCACAGGGCTGTCCCAGGTGCACACGTGGTGGGAGTCGATGCTCGGCTTGAACGTCAAGGCAGTGCAGGGAAAACAGGTTCCTCTGGAATGGACTGACACATCTGGGGGACTCTTGGAATGGTGTCACGACCCTGGAGTTCCTCTCGCCTTTCCTGTGGAGAGCGCCTCCTCTTGAGATGCGACGGGAACGCCGGGAATTCTTTCCCTACGAAACAGGGAAGGATCCCTCATCTCGAGCTAGGAGGCAGAAACGGGGCTCCCCTGGATGTGTGAGGGACCCCACGTGCTTCCTCTCGAGTGGAGACGGGTATGTCGGGGAACTTCTTGAGTTGCAGCAATGGTGTGAAGGACCCTTTGGAAGTTCCAGTGGTTAGATGTGATTGGCCTCGAGAAGCCTCAGCGGAAATGGGCCTCATCTCGCCTGGAGGGCAAAACCTCCTGGATTTTCTCGAGTTGCGGCAGGTGCTCTCGACTTACGACGGGGACCTCAGGGACCCGCTCTGGTGGCCTCAGGAAAGGCCAGTCCCCATGCGAGTTCCTCGGGGGCCTCTCGGGATTCCTCTCCCGTCGATGCCGGGGCCTAAGACCTTGTGTGGAGTCGGGGCCGGAACCTGAGGATTCCTCTCCAGTGCTGACATGGATCTTGGGGTACTTCTGGAGTCTCCCCAGGGGAGTCAGTCCTCATCTCGAATGCGGGCATGCACTTGCACTTTCCTCCAGAGCGGTAGCAGCAGTGTCACGCAGTCCGCCGCGTGGATCAAAGGATCTATGGTTTTCCCTCGAGTCTTTCCCACGAGGCTTTCCCACGAGGCTTTCCCACAGGGTTGTCCCACGTGCACACGTGGTGGGAGTCGATCCTCGGCTTGAACGTCAAGGCAATGCAGGGAAAACAGGTTCCTCTGGAATGAACTGACACATCTGCGCATCTCTTGGAATGGTGGCACGACCCTGGAGTTCCTCTCGCCTTTCCTGTGGAGAGCGCCTCCTCTTGAGATGCGAGGAGAACGCCGGGAATTCTTTCCCTACGAAACAGGGAAAGGATCCCTCATCTCGAGCTAGGAGGCGGAAACGGGGCTCCCCTGGATGTGTGCGGGACCCACGTGCTTCCTCTCGAGTGGAGACGGGTATGTCGGGGAACGTCTTGAGTTGCAGCAAGGGTGTGAAGGACCCTTTGGAAGTTCCAGTGGTTAGACGTGATTAGCCTCGAGAAGCCACAGTGGAAATGGGCCTCATCTCGCCTGGAGGGCAAAACCTCCTGGATTTTCTCGAGTTGCGGCAGGTGATCTAGACTTACGACGGGGACCTGAGGGACCCGCTCTGGTGGCCTCAGGAAAGGCCAGTCCCCATGCGAGTTCCCCGGGGGCCTCTCGGGATTCCTCTCCCGTCGATGCCGGGGCCTAAGACCTTGTGTGGAGTCGGGGCCGGAACCTGAGGATTCCTCTCCAGGGCTGACATGGATCTTGGGGTACTTCTGGAGTCTCCCCAGGGGAGTCAGTCCTCGTCTCGAATGCGGGCATGCACTTGCGCTTTCCTCCAGAGCGGTAGCAGCAGTGTCACGCAGTCCGCCGCGTGGATCAAAGGATCTATGGTTTTCCCTCGAGTCTTTCCCACGAGGCTTTCCCACGAGGCTTTCCCACGAGGCTTTCCCACAGGGCTGTCCCACGTGCACACGTGGTGGGAGTCGATCCTCGGCTTGAACGTCAAGGCAGTGCAGGGAAAACAGGTTCCTCTGGAATGGACTGACACATCTGGGGGACTCTTGGAATGGTGGCACGACCCTGGAGTTCCTCTCGCCTTTCCTGTGGAGAGCGCCTCCTCTTGAGATGCGACGGGAACGCCGGGAATTCTTTCCCTACGAAACAGGGAAAGGATCCCTCATCTCGAGCTAAGAGGCGGAAACGGGGCTCCCCTGGATGTGTGCGGGACCCCACGTGCTTCCTCTCGAGTGGAGACGGGTATGTCGGGGAACTTCTTGAGTTGCAGCAATGGTGTGAAGGACCCTTTGGAAGTTCCAGTGGTTAGATGTGATTGGCCTCGAGAAGCCTCAGCGGAAATGGGCCTCACCTCGCCTGGAGGGCAAAACCTCCTGGATTTTCTCGAGTTGCGGCAGGTGCTCTCGACTTACGACGGGGACCTCAGGGACCCGCTCTGGTGGCCTCAGGAAAGGCCAGTCCCCATGCGAGTTCCTCGGGGGCGTCTCGGGATTCCTCTCCCGTCGATGCCGGGGCCTAAGACCTTGTGTGGAGTCGGGGCCGGAAACTGAGGATTCCTCTCCAGTGCTGACATGGATCTTGGGGTACTTCTGGAGTCTCCCCAGGGGAGTCAGTCCTCGTCTCGAATGCGGGCATGCACTTGCGCTTTCCTCCAGAGCGGTAGCAGCAATGTCACGCAGTCCGCCGCGTGGATCAAAGGATCTATGGTTTTCCCTCGAGTCTTTCCCACGAGGCTTTCCCACGAGGCTTTCCCACAGGGCTGTCCCAGGTGCACACGTGGTGGGAGTCGATCCTCGGCTTGAACGTCAAGGCAGTGCAGGGAAAACAGGTTCCTCTGGAATGGACTGACACATCTGGGGGACTCTTGGAATGGTGTCACGACCCTGGAGTTCCTCTCGCCTTTCCTGTGGAGAGCGCCTCCTCTTGAGATGCGACGGGAACGCTGGGAATTCTTTCCCTACGAAACAGGGAAAGGATCCCTCATCTCGAGCTAGGAGGCGGAAACGGGGCTCCCCTGGATGTGTGCGGGAACCCATGTGCTTCCACTCGAGTGGAGACGGGTATGTCGGGGAACTTCTTGAGTTGCAGCAATGGTGTGAAGGACCCTTTGGAAGTTCCAGTGGTTAGATGTGATTGGCCTCGAGAAGCCTCAGCGGAAATGGGCCTCATCTCGCCTGGAGGGCAAAACCTCCTGGATTTTCTCGAGTTGCGGCAGGTGCTCTCGACTTACAACGGAGACCTCAGGGAACCGCTCTGGTGGCCGCAGGAAAGGCCAGTCCCCATGCGAGTTCCTCGGGGGCGTCTCGGGATTCCGCTCCCGTCGATGCCGGGGCCTAAGACCTTGTGTGGAGTCGGGGCCGGAACCTGAGGATTCCTCTCCAGTGCTGACATGGATCTTGGGGTACTTCTGGAGTCTCCCCAAGGGAGTCAGTCCTCGTCTCGAATGCGGGCATGCACTTGCGCTTTCCTCCAGAGCGGTAGCAGCAGTGTCACGCAGTCCGCCGCGTGGATCAAAGGATCTATGGTTTTCCCACGAGTATTTCCCACGAGTCTTTCCCACGAGGCTTTCCCACAGGGCTGTCCCACGTGCACACGTGGTGGGAGTCGATCCTCGGCTTGAACGTCAAGGCAGTGCAGGGAAAACAGGTTCCTCTGGAATGGACTGACACATCTGGGGGACTCTTGGAATGGTGTCACGACCCTGGAGTTCCTCTCGCCTTGCCTGTGGAGAGCGCCTCCTCTTGAGATGCGACGGGAACGCCGGGAATTCTTTCCCTACGAAACAGGGAAAGGATCCCTCATCTCGAGCTAGGAGGCGGAAACGGGGCTCCCCTGGATGTGTGCGGGACACCAAGTGCTTCCTCTCGAGTGGAGACGGGTATGTCGGGGAACTTCTTGAGTTGCAGCAAGGGTGTGAAGGACCCTTTGGAAGTTCCAGTGGTTAGATGTGATTGGCCTCGAGAAGCCTCAGCGGAAATGGGCCTCATCTCGCCTGGAGGGCAAAACCTCCTGGATTTTCTCGAGTTGCGGCAGGTGCTCTCGACTTACGACGGGGACCTCAGGGACCCGCTCTGGTGGCCTCAGGAAAGGCCAGTCCCCATGCGAGTTCCTCGGGGGCCTCTCGGGATTCCTCTCCCGTTGATGCCGGGGCCTAAGACCTTGTGTGGAGTCGGGGCCGGAACCTGAGGATTCCTCTCCAGTGCTGACATGGATCTTGGGGTACTTCTGGAGTCTCCCCAGGGGAGTCAGTCCTCGTCTCGAATGCGGGCATGCACTTGCGCTTTCCTCCAGAGCGGTAGCAGCAGTGTCACGCAGTCCGCCGCGTGGATCAAAGGATCTATGTTTTTCCCTCGAGTCTTTCCCACGAGGCTTTCCCACGAGGCTTTCCCACAGGGCTGTCCCACGTGCACACGTGGTGGGAGTCGATCCTCGGCTTGAACGTCAAGGCAGTGCAGGGAAAACAGGTTCCTCTGGAATGGACTGACACATCTGGGGGACTCTTGGAATGGTGTCACGACCCTGGAGTTCCTCTCGCCTTTCCTGTGGAGAGCGCCTCCTCTTGAGATGCGACTGGAACCCCGGGAATTCTTTCCCTACGAAACAGGGAAGGATCCCTCATCTCGAGCTAGGAGGCAGAAACGGGGTTCCCCTGGATGTGTGAGGGACCCCACGTGCTTCCTCTCGAGTGGAGACGGGTATGGCGGGGAACTTCTTGAGTTGCAGCAAGGGTGTGAAGGACCCTTTGGAAGTTCCAGTGGTTAGACGTGATTAGCCTCGAGAAGCCTCAGTGGAAATGGGCCTCATCTCGCCTGGAGGGCAAAACCTCCTGGATTTTCTCGAGTTGCGGCAGGTGATCTAGACTTACGACGGGGACCTGAGAGACCCGCTCTGGTGGCCTCAGGAAAGGCCAGTCCCCATGCGAGTTCCCCGGGGGCCTCTCGGGATTCCTCTCCCGTCGATGCCGGGGCCTAAGACCTTGTGTGGAGTCGGGGCCGGAACCTGAGGATTCCTCTCCAGGGCTGACATGGATCTTGGGGTAATTCTGGAGTCTCCCCAGGGGAGTCAGTCCTCGTCTCGAATGCGGGCATGCACTTGCGCTTTCCTCCAGAGCGGTAGCAGCAGTGTCACGCAGTCCGCCGCGTGGATCAAAGGATCTATGGTTTTCCCTCGAGTCTTTCCCACGAGGCTTTCCCACGAGGCTTTCCCACGAGGCTTTCCCACAGGGCTGTCCCACGTGCACACGTGGTGGGAGTCGATCCTCGGCTTGAACGTCAAGGCAGTGCAGGGAAAACAGGTTCCTCTGGAATGGACTGACACATCTGGGGGACTCTTGGAATGGTGGCACGACCCTGGAGTTCCTCTCGCCTTTCCTGTGGAGAGCGCCTCCTCTTGAGATGCGACGGGAACGCCGGGAATTCTTTCCCTACGAAACAGGGAAAGGATCCCTCATCTCGAGCTAGGAGGCGGAAACGGGGCTCCCCTGGATGTGTGCGGGACCCCACATGCTTCCTCTCGAGTGGAGACGTGTATGTCGGGGAACTTCTTGAGTTGCAGCAATGGTGTGAAGGACCCTTTGGAAGTTCCAGTGGTTAGACGTGATTGGCCTCGAGAAGCCTCAGCGGAAATGGGCCTCATCTCGCCTGGAGGGCAAAACCTCCTGGATTTTCTCGAGTTGCGGCAGGTGCTCTCGACTTACGACGGGGACCTCAGGGACCCGCTCTGGTGGCCTCAGGAAAGGCCAGTCCCCATGCGAGTTCCACGGGGGCCTCTCGGGATTCCTCTCCCGTCGATGCCGGGGCCTAAGACCTTGTGTGGAGTCGGGGCCGGAACCTGAGGATTCCTCTCCAGTGCTGACATGGATCTTGGGGTACTTCTGGAGTCTCCCCAGGGGAGTCAGTCCTCGTCTCGAATGCGGGCATGCACTTGCACTTTCCTCCAGAGAGGTAGAAGCAGTGTCACGCAGTCCGCCGCGTGGATCAAAGGATCTATGGTTTTCCCTCGAGTCTTTCCCACGAGGCTTTCCCACGAGGCTTTCCCACAGGGTTGTCCCACGTGCACACGTGGTGGGAGTCGATCCTCGGCTTGAACGTCAAGGCAGTGCAGGGAAAACAGGTTCCTCTGGAATGGACTGACACATCTGGGCATCTCTTGGAATGGTGGCACGACCCTGGAGTTCCTCTCGCCTTTCCTGTGGAGAGCGCCTCCTCTTGAGATGCGAGGAGAACGCCGGGAATTCTTTCCCTACGAAACAGGGAAAGGATCCCTCATCTCGAGCTAGGAGGCGGAAACGGGGCTCCCCTGGATGTGTGCGGGACCCACGTGCTTCCTCTCGAGTGGAGACGGGTATGGCGGGGAACTTCTTGAGTTGCAGCAAGGGTGTGAAGGACCCTTTGGAAGTTCCAGTGGTTAGACGTGATTAGCCTCGAGAAGCCTCAGTGGAAATGGGCCTCATCTCGCCTGGAGGGCAAAACCTCCTGGATTTTCTCGAGTTGCGGCAGGTGATCTAGACTTACGACGGGGACCTGAGAGACCCGCTCTGGTGGCCTCAGGAAAGGCCAGTCCCCATGCGAGTTCCCCGGGGGCCTCTCGGGATTCCTCTCCCGTCGATGCCGGGGCCTAAGTCCTTGTGTGGAGTCGGGGCCGGAACCTGAGGATTCCTCTCCAGGGCTGACATGGATCTTGGGGTACTTCTGGAGTCTCCCCAGGGGAGTCAGTCCTCGTCTCGAATGCGGGCATGCACTTGCGCTTTCCTCCAGAGCGGTAGCAGCAGTGTCACGCAGTCCGCCGCGTGGATCAAAGGATCTATGGTTTTCCCTCGAGTCTTTCCCACGAGGCTTTCCCACGAGGCTTTCCCACGAGGCTTTCCCACAGGGCTGTCCCACGTGCACACGTGGTGGGAGTCGATCCTCGGCTTGAACGTCAAGGCAGTGCAGGGAAAACAGGTTCCTCTGGAATGGACTGACACATCTGGGGGACTCTTGGAATGGTGGCACGACCCTGGAGTTCCTCTCGCCATTCCTGTGGAGAGCGCCTCCTCTTGAGATGCGACGGGAACGCCGGGAATTCTTTCCCTACGAAACAGGGAAAGGATCCCTCATCTCGAGCTAGGAGGCGGAAACGGGGCTCCCCTGGATGTGTGCGGGACACCACGTGCTTCCTCTCGAGTGGAGACGGGTATGTCGGGGAACTTCTTGAGTTGCAGCAAGGGTGTGAAGGACCCTTTGGAAGTTCCAGTGGTTAGACGTGATTGGCCTCGAGAAGCCTCAGCGGAAATGGGCCTCATCTCGCCTGGAGGGCAAAACCTCCTGGATTTTCTCGAGTTGCGGCAGGTGCTCTCGACTTACGACGGGGACCTCAGGGACCCGCTCTGGTGGCCTCAGGAAAGGCCAGTCCCCATGCGAGTTCCTCGGGGGCCTCTCGGGATTCCTCTCCCGTCGATGCCGGGGCCAGGACCCTGTGTGGAGTCGGGGCTGGAACCAGAGGATTCCTCTCCAGTGCTGACATGGATCTTGGGGTACTTCTGGAGTCTCCCCAGGGGAGTCAGTCCTCGTCTCCAATGCAGACATGCACTTGCGCTTTCCTCCAGAGCGGTAGCAGCAGTGTCACGCAGTCCGCCGCGTGGATCAAAGGATCTGTGGTTTTCCCTCGAGTCTTTCCCACGAGGCTTTCCCACGAGGCTTTCCCACAGGGCTGTCCCACGTGCACACGTGGTGGGAGTCGATCCTCGGCTTGAACGTCAAGGCAGTGAAGGGAAAACAGGTTCCTCTGGAATGGACTGACACATCTGGGGGACTCTTGGAATGGTGGCACGACCCTGGAGTTCCTCTCGCCTTTCCTGTGGAGAGCGCCTCCTCTTGAGATGCGACGGGAACGCCGGGAATTCTTTCCCTACGAAACAGGGAAAGGATCCCTCATCTCGAGCTAGCAGGCGGAAACGGGGCTCCCCTGGATGTGTGCGGGACCACACCTGCTTCCTCTCGAGTGGAGACGGGTATGTCGGTGACCTTCTTGAGTTGCAGCAAGGGTGTGAAGGACCCTTTGGAAGTTCCAGGGGTTAGATGTGATTGGCCTCGAGAAGCCTCAGCGGAAATGGGCCTCATCTCGCCTGGAGGGCAAAACCTCCTGGATTTTCTCGAGTTGCGGCAGGTGCTCTCGACTTACGACGAGGACCTCAGGGACCCGCTCTGGTGGCCTCAGGAATGGCCAGTCCCCATGCGAGTTCCTCTGGGGATTCCTCTCCCGTCGATGCCGGGGCCTAAGACCTTGTGTGGAGTCGGGGCCGGAACCTGAGGATTCCTCTCCAGTGCTGACATGGATCTTGGGGTACTTCTGGAGTCTCCCCAGGGGAGTCAGTCCTCGTCTCGAATGCGGGCATGCACTTGCGCTTTCCTCCAGAGCGGTAGCAGCAGTGTCACGCAGTCCGCCACGTGGATCAAAGGATCTATGGTTTTCCCTCGAGTCTTTCCCACGAGGCTTTCCCACGAGGCTTTCCCACAGGGCTGTCCCACGTGCACACGTGGTGGGAGTCGATCCTCGGCTTGAACGTCAAGGCAGTGCAGGGAAAACAGGTTCCTCTGGAATGGACTGACACATCTGGGGGACTATTGGAATGGTGGCACGACCCTGGAGTTCCTCTCGCCATTCCTGTGGAGAGCGCCTCCTCTTGAGATGCGACGGGAACGCCGGGAATTCTTTCCCTACGAAACAGGGAAAGGATCCCTCATCTCGAGCTAGGAGGCGGAAACGGGGCTCCCCTGGATGTGTGCGGGACACCACGTGCTTCCTCTCGAGTGGAGACGGGTATGTCGGGGAACTTCTTGAGTTGCAGCAAGGGTGTGAAGGACCCTTTGGAAGTTCCCGTGGTTAGATGTGACTGGTCTCGAGAAGCTTCAGCGGAAATGGGCCTCATCTCGCCTGGAGGGCAAAACCTCCTGGATTTTCTCGAGTTGCGGCAGGTGCTCTCGACTTACGACGGGGACCTCAGGGACCCGCTCTGGTGGCCTCAGGAAAGGCCAGTCCCCATGCGAGTTCCTCGGGGGCCTCTCGGGATTCCTCTCCCGTCGATGCCGGGGCCTAAGACCCTGTGTGGAGTCGGGGCTGGACCCAGAGGATTCCTCTCCAGTGCTGACATGGATCTTGGGGTACTTCTGGAGTCTCCCCAGGGGAGTCAGTCCTCGTCTCCAATGCGGACATGCACTTGCGCTTTCCTCCAGAGCGGTAGCAGCAGTGTCACGCAGTCCGCCGCGTGGATCAAAGGATCTATGGTTTTCCCTCGAGTCTTTCCCACGAGGCTTTCCCACGAGGCTTTCCCACAGGGCTGTCCCACGTGCACACGTGGTGGGAGTCGATCCTCGGCTTGAACGTCAAGGCAGTGAAGGGAAAACAGGTTCCTCTGGAATGGACTGACACATCTGGGGGACTCTTGGAATGGTGTCACGACCCTGGAGTTCCTCTCGCCTTTCCTGTGGAGAGCGCCTCCTCTTGAGATGCGACGGGAACGCCGGGAATTCTTTCCCTACGAAACAGGGAAAGGATCCCTCATCTCGAGCTAGCAGGCGGAAACGGGGCTCCCCTGCATGTGTGCGGGACCCCACGTGCTCCCTCTCGAGTGGAGACGGGTATGTCGGTGACCTTCTTGAGTTGCAGCAAGGGTGTGAAGGACCCTTTGTAAGTTCCAGTGGTTAGATGTGATTGGCCTCGATAAGCCTCAGCGGAAATGGGCCTCATCTCGCCTGGAGGGCAAAACCTCCTGGATTTTCTCGAGTTGCAGCAGGTGCTCTCGACTTACGACGAGGACCTCAGGGACCCGCTCTGGTGGCCTCAGGACAGGACAGTCCCCATGCGAGTTCCTCTGGGGATTCCTCTCCCGTCGATGCCGGGGCCTAAGACCTTGTGTGGAGTCGGGGCCGGAACCTGAGGATTCCTCTCCAGTGCTGACATGGATCTTGGGGTACTTCTGGAGTCTCCCCAGGGGAGTCAGTCCTCGTCTCGAATGCGGGCATGCACTTGCGCTTTCCTCCAGAGCGGTAGCAGCAGTGTCACGCAGTCCTCCACGTGGATCAAAGGATCTATGGTTTTCCCTCGAGTCTTTCCCACGAGGCTTTCCCACGAGGCTTTCCCACAGGGCTGTCCCACGTGCACACGTGGTGGGAGTCGATCCTCGGCTTGAACGTCAAGGCAGTGCAGGGAAAACAGGTTCCTCTGGAATGGACTGACACATCTGGGGGACTCTTGGAATGGTGGCACGACCCTGGAGTTCCTCTCGCCATTCCTGTGGAGAGCGCCTCCTCTTGAGATGCGACGGGAACGCCGGGAATTCTTTCCCTACGAAACAGGGAAAGGATCCCTCATCTCGAGCTAGGAGGCGGAAACGGGGCTCCCCTGGATGTGTGCGGGAGACCACGTGCTTCCTCTCGAGTGGAGACGGGTATGTCGGGGAACTTCTTGAGTTGCAGCAAGGGTGTGAAGGACCCTTTGGAAGTTCCAGTGGTTAGATGTGATTGGCCTCGAGAAGCCTCAGCGGAAATGGGCCTCATCTCGCCTGGAGGGCAAAACCTCCTGGATTTTCTCGAGTTGCGGCAGGTGCTCTCGACTTAGGACGGGGACCTCAGGGACCCGCTCTGGTGGCCTCAGGAAAGGCCAGTCCCCATGCGAGTTCCTCGGGGGCCTCTCGGGATTCCTCTCCCGTCGATGCCGGGGCCTAAGACCCTGTGTGGAGTCGGGGCTGAAACCAGAGGATTCCTCTCCAGTGCTGACATTGATCTTGGGGTACTTCTGGAGTCTCCCCAGGGGAGTCAGTCCTCGTCTCCAATGCGGACATGCACTTGCGCTTTCCTCCAGAGCGGTAGCAGCAGTGTCACGCAGTCCGCCGCGTGGATCAAAGGATCTGTGGTTTTGCCTCGAGTCTTTCCCACGAGGCTTTCCCACGAGGCTTTCCCACAGGGCTGTCCCACGTGCACACGTGGTGGGAGTCGATCCTCGGCTTGAACGTCAAGGCAGTGAAGGGAAAACAGGTTCCTCTGGAATGGACTGACACATCTGGGGGACTCTTGGAATGGTGTCACGACCCTGGAGTTCCTCTCGCCTTTCCTGTGGAGAGCGCCTCCTCTTGAGATGCGACGGGAACGCCGGGAATTCTTTCCCTACGAAACAGGGAAAGGATCCCTCATCTCGAGCTAGCAGGCGGAAACGGGGCTCCCCTGCATGTGTGCGGGACCCCACGTCCTTCCTCTCGAGTGGAGACGGGTAGGTCGGGGACCTTCTTGAGTTGCAGCAAGGGTGTGAAAGACCCTTTGGAAGTTCCAGTGGTTAGATGTGATTGGCCTCGAGAAGCCTCAGCGGAAATGGGCCTCATCTCGCCTGGAGGGCAAAACCTCCTGGATTTTCTCGAGTTGCGGCAGGTGCTCTCGACTTACGACGAGGACCTCAGGGACCCGCTCTGGTGGCCTCAGGAAAGGCCAGTCCCCATGCGAGTTCCTCTGGGGATTTCTCTCCCGTCGATGCCGGGGCCTAAGACCTTGTGTGGAGTCGGGGCCGGAACCTGAGGATTCCTCTCCAGTGCTGACATGGATCTTGGGGTACTTCTGGAGTCTCCCCAGGGGAGTCAGTCCTCGTCTCGAATGCGGGCATGCACTTGCGCTTTCCTCCAGAGCGGTAGCAGCAGTGTCACGCAGTCCGCCGCATGGATCAAAGGATCTATGGTTTTCCCTCGAGTCTTTCCCACGAGGCTTTCCCACGAGGCTTTCCCACAGGGCTGTCCCACGTGCACACGTGGTGGGAGTCGATCCTCGGCTTGAACGTCAAGGCAGTGCAGGGAAAACAGGTTCCTCTGGAATGGACTGATACATCTGGGGGACTCTTGGAATGGTGGCACGACCCTGGAGTTCCTCTCGCCTTTCCTGTGGAGAGCGCCTCCTCTTGAGATGCGACGGGAACGCCGGGAATTCTTTCCGTACGAAACAGGGAAAGGATCCCTCATCTCGAGCTAGGAGGCGGAAACGGGGCTCCCCTGGATGTGGGCGGGACCCCACGTGCTTCCTCTCGAGTGGAGACGGGTATGTCGGGGAACTTCTTGAGTTGCAGCAAGGGTGTGAAGGACCCTTTGGAAGTTCCAGTGGTTAGACGTGATTAGACTCGAGAAGCCTCAGCGGAAATGGGCCTCATCTGGCCTGGAGGGCAAAACCTCCTGGATTTTCTCGAGTTGCGGCAGGTGCTCTCGACTTACGACGAGGACCTCAGGGACCCGCTCTGGTGGCCTCAGGAAAGGCCAGTCCCCATGCGAGTTCCTCTGGGGATTTCTCTCCCGTCGATGCCGGGGCCTAAGACCTTGTGTGGAGTCGGGGCCGGAACCTGAGGATTCCTCTCCAGTGCTGAGATGGATCTTGGGGTACTTCTGGAGTCTCCCCAGGGGAGTCAGTCCTCGTCTCGAATGCGGGCATGCACTTGCGCTTTCCTCCAGAGCGGTAGCAGCAGTGTCACGCAGTCCGCCGCATGGATCAAAGGATCTATGGTTTTCCCTCGAGTCTTTCCCACGAGGCTTTCCCACGAGGCTTTCCCACAGGGCTGTCCCACGTGCACACGTGGTGGGAGTCGATCCTCGGCTTGAACGTCAAGGCAGTGCAGGGAAAACAGGTTCCTCTGGAATGGACTGATACATCTGGGGGACTCTTGGAATGGTGGCACGACCCTGGAGTTCCTCTCGCCTTTCCTGTGGAGAGCGCCTCCTCTTGAGATGCTACGGGAACGCCGGGAATTCTTTCCGTACGAAACAGGGAAAGGATCCCTCATCTCGAGCTAGGAGGCGGAAACGGGGCTCCCCTGGATGTGGGCGGGACACCACGTGCTTCCGCTCGAGTGGAGACGGTTATGTCGGGGAACTTCTTGAGTTGCAGCAAGGGTGTGAAGGACCCTTTGGAAGTTCCAGTGGTTAGACGTGATTAGACTCGAGAAGCCTCAGCGGAAATGGGCCTCATCTCGCCTGGAGGGCAAAACCTCCTGGATTTTCTCGAGTTGTGGCAGGTGCTCTCGACTTACGACGGGGACCTCAGGGAACCGCTCTGGTGGCCTCAGGAAAGGCCAGTCCCCATGCGAGTTCCTCAGGGGCCTCTCGGGATTCCTCTCCCGTCGATGCCGGGGCCTAAGACCTTGTGTGGAGTCGGGGCCGGAACCTGAGGATTCCTCTCCAGTGCTGACATGGATCTTGGGGTACTTCTGGAGTCTCCCCAGGGGAGTCAGTCCTCGTCTCGAATGCGGGCATGCACTTGCGCTTTCCTCCAGAGCGGTAGCAGCAGTGTCACGCAGTCCGCCGCGTGGATCAAAGGATCTATGGTTTTCCCTCGAGTCTTTCCCACGAGGCTTTCCCACGAGGCTTTCCCACAGGGCTGTCCCACGTGCACACGTGGTGGGAGTCGATCCTCGGCTTGAACGTCAAGGCAGTGCAGGGAAACAGGTTCCTCTGGAATGGACTGACACATCTGGGGGACTCTTGGAATGGTGTCACGACCCTGGAGTTCCTCTCGCCTTTCCTGTGGAGAGCGTCTCCTCTTGAGATGCGACGGGAACGCCGGGAATTCTTTCCCTAAGAAACGGAAATGATCCCTCATCTCGAGCTAGGGGGCGGAAACAGAGCTCCCCTGGATGTGTGCGGGACCCCACGTGCTTCCTCTCGAGTGGAGACGGGTATGTCGGGGAACTTCTTGAGTTGCAGCAAGGGTGTGAAGGACCCTTTGGAAGTTCCAGTGGTTAGATGTGATTGGCCTCGAGAAGCCTCAGCGGAAATGGGCCTCATCTCGCCTGGAGGGCAAAACCTCCTGGATTTTCTCGAGTTGCGGCAGGTGCTCTCGACTTACGACGGGGACCTCAGGGAAACGCTCTGGTGGCCTCAGGAAAGGCCAGTCCCCATGCGAGTTCCACGGGGGCCTCTCGGGATTCTTCTCCCTTCGATGCCGGGGCCTAAGACCTTGTGTGGAGTCGGGGCCGGAACCTGAGGATTCCTCTCCAGTGCTGACATGGATCTTGGGGTACTTCTGGAGTCTCTCCAGGGGAGTCAGTCCTCGTCTCGAATGCGGGCATGCACTTGCGCTTTCCTCCAGAGCGGTAGCAGCAGTGTCACGCAGTCCCCCGCGTGGATCAAAGGATCTATGGTTTTCCCTCGAGTCTTTCCCACGAGTCTTTCCCACGAGGCTTTACCACAGGGCTGTCCCACGTGCACAGGTGGTGGGAGTCGATCCTCGGCTTGAACGTCAAGGCAGTGCAGGGAAAACAGGTTCCTCTGGAATGGACTGACACATCTGGGGGACTCTTGGAATGGTGGCACGACCCTGGAGTTCCTCTCGTCTTTCCTGTGGAGAGCGCCTCCTCTTGAGTTGCGACGGGAACGCCGGGAATTCTTTCCCTACGAAACAGGGAAAGGATCACTCATCTCGAGCTAGGAGGCGGAAACGGGGCTCCCCTGGATGTGTGCCGGACCCACGTGCTTTCTCTCGAGTGGAGACGGGTATGTCGGGGAACCTCTTGAGTTGCAGCAAGGGTGTGAAATACCCTTTGGAAGTTCCAGTGGTTAGACGTGATTAGCCACGAGAAGCCTCAGCGGAAATGGGCCTCATCTCGCCTGGAGGGCAAAACCTCCTGGATTTTCTCGAGTTGCGGCAGGTGATCTAGACTTACGACGGGGACCTGAGGGACCCGCTCTGGTGGCCTCAGGAAAGGCCAGTCCCTATGCGAGTTCCCCAGGGGCCTCTCGGGATTCCTCTCCCGTCGATGCCGGGGCCTAAGACCTTGTGTGGAGTCGGGGCCGGAACCTGAGGATTCCTCTCCAGGGCTGACATGGATCTTGGGGTACTTCTGGAGTCTTCCCAGGGGAGTCAGTCCTCGTCTCGAATGCGGGCATGCACTTGCGCTTTCCTCCAGAGCGGTAGCAGCAGTGTCACGCAGTCCGCCGCGTGGATCAAAGGATCTATGGTTTTCCCTCGAGTCTTTCCCACGAGGCTTTCCCACGAGGCTTTCCCACAGGGCTGTCCCACGTGCACACGTGGTGGGAGTCGATCCTCGGCTTGAACGTCAAGGCAGTGAAGGGAAAACAGGTTCCTCTGGAATGGACTTACACATCTGGGGGACTCTTGGAATGGTGGCATGACCTTGGAGTTCCTCTCGCCTTTCCTGTGGAGAGCGCCTCCTCTTGAGATGCGACGGGAACGCCGGGAATTCTTTCCCTACGAAACATGGAAAGGATCCCTCATCTCGAGCTAGGAGGCGGAAACGGGGCTCCCCTGGATGTGTGCGGGAACCCACGTGCTTCCTCTCTAGTGGAGACGGGTATGTCGGGGAACTTCTTGAGTTGCAGCAATGGTGTGAAGGACCCTTTGGAAGTTCCAGTGGTTAGATGTGATTGGCCTCGAGAAGCCTCAGCGGAAATGGGCCTCATCTCGCCTGGAGGGCAAAACCTCCTGGATTTTCTCGAGTTGCGGCAGGTGCTCTCGACTTACGACGGGGACCTCAGGGAAACGCTCTGGTGGCCTCAGGAAAGGCCAGTCCCCATGCGAGTTCCTCGGGGGCCTCTCGGGATTCCTCTCCCGTCGATGCCGGGGCCTAAGACCTTGTGTGGACTCGGGGCCGGAACCTGAGGATTCCTCTCCAGTGCTGACATGGATTTTGGGGTACTTCTGGAGTCTCCCCAGGGGAGTCAGTCCTCGTCTCGAATGCGGGCATGCACTTGCGCTTTCCTCCAGAGCGGTAGCAGCAGTGTCACGCAGTCCGCCGCGTGGATCAAAGGATCTATGGTTTTCCCTCGAGTCTTTCCAACGAGGCTTTCCCACGAGGTTTTCCCACAGGGCTGTCCCACGTGCACACGTGGTGGGAGTCGATCCTCGGCTTGAACGTCAAGGCAGTGCAGGGAAAACAGGTTCCTCTGGAATGGACTGACACATCTGGGGGACTCTTGGAATGGTGTCACGACCCTGGAGTTCCTCTCGCCTTTCCTGTTGAGAGCGCCTCCTCTTGAGATGCGACTGGAACGCCGGGAAGTCTTTCCCTACGAAACAGGGAAGGATCCATCATCTCGAGCTAGGAGGCGGAAACGGGGCTCCCCTGGATGTGTGAGGGACACCACGTGCTTCCTCTCGAATGGAGACGGGTATGTCGGGGAACTTCTTGAGTTGCAGCAATGGTGTGAAGGACCCTTTGGAAGTTCCAGTTGTTAGATGTGATTAGCCTCGAGAAGCCTCAGCGGAAATGGGCCTCATCTCGCCTGGAGGGCAAAACCTCCTGGATTTTCTCGAGTTGCGGCAGGTGCTCTCGACTTACGACGGGGACTTCAGGGACCCGCTCTGGTGGCCTCAGGAAAGGCCAGTCCCCATGCGAGTTCCTCGGGGGCCTCTCGGGATTCCTCTCCCGTCGATGCCGGGGCCTAAGACCTTGTGTGGAGTCGGGGCCGGAACCTGAGGATTCCTCTCCAGTGCTGACATGGATCTTGGGGTACTTCTGGAGTCTCCCCAGGGGAGTCAGTCCTCGTCTCGAATGCGGGCATGCACTTGCGCTTTCCTCCAGAGCGGTAGCAGCAGTGTCACGCAGTCCGCCACGAGGATCAAAGGATCTATGGTTTTCCCTCGAGTCTTTCCCACGAGGCTTTCCCACGAGGCTTTCCCACAGGGCTGTCCCACGTGCACACGTGGTGGGAGTCGATCCTCGGCTTGAACGTCAAGGCAGTGCAGGGAAAACAGGTTCCTCTGGAATGGACTGACACATCTGGGGGACTCTTGGAATGGTGGCACGACCCTGGAGTTCCTCTCGCCATTCCTGTGGAGAGCGCCTCCTCTTGAGATGCGACGGGAACGCCGGGAATTCTTTCCCTACGAAACAGGGAAAGGATCCCTCATCTCGAGCTAGGAGGCGGAAACGGGGCTCCCCTGGATGTGTGCGGGACACCACGTGCTTCCTCTCGAGTGGAGACGGGTATGTCGGGGAACTTCTTGAGTTGCAGCAAGGGTGTGAAGGACCCTTTGGAAGTTCCAGTGGTTAGACGTGATTGGCCTCGAGAAGCCTCAGCGGAAATGGGCCTCATCTCGCCTGGAGGGCAAAACCTCCTGGATTTTCTCGAGTTGCGGCAGGTGCTCTCGACTTACGACGGGGACCTCAGGGACCCGCTCTGGTGGCCTCAGGAAAGGCCAGTCCCCATGCGAGTTCCTCGGGGGCCTCTCGGGATTCCTCTCCCGTCGATGCCGGGGCCAGGACCCTGTGTGGAGTCGGGGCTGGAACCAGAGGATTCCTCTCCAGTGCTGACATGGATCTTGGGGTACTTCTGGAGTCTCCCCAGGGGAGTCAGTCCTCGTCTCCAATGCAGACATGCACTTGCGCTTTCCTCCAGAGCGGTAGCAGCAGTGTCACGCAGTCCGCCGCGTGGATCAAAGGATCTGTGGTTTTCCCTCGAGTCTTTCCCACGAGGCTTTCCCACGAGGCTTTCCCACAGGGCTGTCCCACGTGCACACGTGGTGGGAGTCGATCCTCGGCTTGAACGTCAAGGCAGTGAAGGGAAAACAGGTTCCTCTGGAATGGACTGACACATCTGGGGGACTCTTGGAATGGTGGCACGACCCTGGAGTTCCTCTCGCCTTTCCTGTGGAGAGCGCCTCCTCTTGAGATGCGACGGGAACGCCGGGAATTCTTTCCCTACGAAACAGGGAAAGGATCCCTCATCTCGAGCTAGCAGGCGGAAACGGGGCTCCCCTGGATGTGTGCGGGACCACACCTGCTTCCTCTCGAGTGGAGACGGGTATGTCGGTGACCTTCTTGAGTTGCAGCAAGGGTGTGAAGGACCCTTTGGAAGTTCCAGTGGTTAGATGTGATTGGCCTCGAGAAGCCTCAGCGGAAATGGGCCTCATCTCGCCTGGAGGGCAAAACCTCCTGGATTTTCTCGAGTTGCGGCAGGTGCTCTCGACTTACGACGAGGACCTGAGGGACCCGCTCTGGTGGCCTCAGGAATGGCCAGTCCCCATGCGAGTTCCTCTGGGGATTCCTCTCCCGTCGATGCCGGGGCCTAAGACCTTGTGTGGAGTCGGGGCCGGAACCTGAGGATTCCTCTCCAGTGCTGACATGGATCTTGGGGTACTTCTGGAGTCTCCCCAGGGGAGTCAGTCCTCGTCTCGAATGCGGGCATGCACTTGCGCTTTCCTCCAGAGCGGTAGCAGCAGTGTCACGCAGTCCGCCACGTGGATCAAAGGATCTATGGTTTTCCCTCGAGTCTTTCCCACGAGGCTTTCCCACGAGGCTTTCCCACAGGGCTGTCCCACGTGCACACGTGGTGGGAGTCGATCCTCGGCTTGAACGTCAAGGCAGTGCAGGGAAAACAGGTTCCTCTGGAATGGACTGACACATCTGGGGGACTATTGGAATGGTGGCACGACCCTGGAGTTCCTCTCGCCATTCCTGTGGAGAGCGCCTCCTCTTGAGATGCGACGGGAACGCCGGGAATTCTTTCCCTACGAAACAGGGAAAGGATCCCTCATCTCGAGCTAGGAGGCGGAAACGGGGCTCCCCTGGATGTGTGCGGGACACCACGTGCTTCCTCTCGAGTGGAGACGGGTATGTCGGGGAACTTCTTGAGTTGCAGCAAGGGTGTGAAGGACCCTTTGGAAGTTCCCGTGGTTAGATGTGACTGGTCTCGAGAAGCTTCAGCGGAAATGGGCCTCATCTCGCCTGGAGGGCAAAACCTCCTGGATTTTCTCGAGTTGCGGCAGGTGCTCTCGACTTACGACGGGGACCTCAGGGACCCGCTCTGGTGGCCTCAGGAAAGGCCAGTCCCCATGCGAGTTCCTCGGGGGCCTCTCGGGATTCCTCTCCCGTCGATGCCGGGGCCTAAGACCCTGTGTGGAGTCGGGGCTGGACCCAGAGGATTCCTCTCCAGTGCTGACATGGATCTTGGGGTACTTCTGGAGTCTCCCCAGGGGAGTCAGTCCTCGTCTCCAATGCGGACATGCACTTGCGCTTTCCTCCAGAGCGGTAGCAGCAGTGTCACGCAGTCCGCCGCGTGGATCAAAGGATCTATGGTTTTCCCTCGAGTCTTTCCCACGAGGCTTTCCCACGAGGCTTTCCCACAGGGCTGTCCCACGTGCACACGTGGTGGGAGTCGATCCTCGGCTTGAACGTCAAGGCAGTGAAGGGAAAACAGGTTCCTCTGGAATGGACTGACACATCTGGGGGACTCTTGGAATGGTGGCACGACCCTGGAGTTCCTCTCGCCTTTCCTGTGGAGAGCGCCTCCTCTTGAGATGCGACGGGAACGCCGGGAATTCTTTCCCTACGAAACAGGGAAAGGATCCCTCATCTCGAGCTAGCAGGCGGAAACGGGGCTCCCCTGCATGTGTGCGGGACCCCACGTGCTCCCTCTCGAGTGGAGACGGGTATGTCGGTGACCTTCTTGAGTTGCAGCAAGGGTGTGAAGGACCCTTTGTAAGTTCCAGTGGTTAGATGTGATTGGCCTCGATAAGCCTCAGCTTAAATGGGCCTCATCTCGCCTGGAGGGCAAAACCTCCTGGATTTTCTCGAGTTGCAGCAGGTGCTCTCGACTTACGACGAGGACCTCAGGGACCCGCTCTGGTGGCCTCAGGACAGGACAGTCCCCATGCGAGTTCCTCTGGGGATTCCTCTCCCGTCGATGCCGGGGCCTAAGACCTTGTGTGGAGTCGGGGCCGGAACCTGAGGATTCCTCTCCAGTGCTGACATGGATCTTGGGGTACTTCTGGAGTCTCCCCAGGGGAGTCAGTCCTCGTCTCGAATGCGGGCATGCACTTGCGCTTTCCTCCAGAGCGGTAGCAGCAGTGTCACGCAGTCCGCCACGTGGATCAAAGGATCTATGGTTTTCCCTCGAGTCTTTCCCACGAGGCTTTCCCACGAGGCTTTCCCACAGGGCTGTCCCACGTGCACACGTGGTGGGAGTCGATCCTCGGCTTGAACGTCAAGGCAGTGCAGGGAAAACAGGTTCCTCTGGAATGGACTGACACATCTGGGGGACTCTTGGAATGGTGGCACGACCCTGGAGTTCCTCTCGCCATTCCTGTGGAGAGCGCCTCCTCTTGAGATGCGACGGGAACGCCGGGAATTCTTTCCCTACGAAACAGGGAAAGGATCCCTCATCTCGAGCTAGGAGGCGGAAACGGGGCTCCCCTGGATGTGTGCGGGACACCACGTGCTTCCTCTCGAGTGGAGACGGGTATGTCGGGGAACTTCTTGAGTTGCAGCAAGGGTGTGAAGGACCCTTTGGAAGTTCCAGTGGTTAGATGTGATTGGCCTCGAGAAGCCTCAGCGGAAATGGGCCTCATCTCGCCTGGAGGGCAAAACCTCCTGGATTTTCTCGAGTTGCGGCAGGTGCTCTCGACTTAGGACGGGGACCTCAGGGACCCGCTCTGGTGGCCTCAGGAAAGGCCAGTCCCCATGCGAGTTCCTCGGGGGCCTCTCGGGATTCCTCTCCCGTCGATGCCGGGGCCTAAGACCCTGTGTGGAGTCGGGGCTGAAACCAGAGGATTCCTCTCCAGTGCTGACATTGATCTTGGGGTACTTCTGGAGTCTCCCCAGGGGAGTCAGTCCTCGTCTCCAATGCGGACATGCACTTGCGCTTTCCTCCAGAGCGGTAGCAGCAGTGTCACGCAGTCCGCCGCGTGGATCAAAGGATCTGTGGTTTTGCCTCGAGTCTTTCCCACGAGGCTTTCCCACGAGGCTTTCCCACAGGGCTGTCCCACGTGCACACGTGGTGGGAGTCGATCCTCGGCTTGAACGTCAAGGCAGTGAAGGGAAAACAGGTTCCTCTGGAATGGACTGACACATCTGGGGGACTCTTGGAATGGTGTCACGACCCTGGAGTTCCTCTCGCCTTTCCTGTGGAGAGCGCCTCCTCTTGAGATGCGACGGGAACGCCGGGAATTCTTTCCCTACGAAACAGGGAAAGGATCCCTCATCTCGAGCTAGCAGGCGGAAACGGGGCTCCCCTGCATGTGTGCGGGACCCCACGTCCTTCCTCTCGAGTGGAGACGGGTAGGTCGGGGACCTTCTTGAGTTGCAGCAAGGGTGTGAAAGACCCTTTGGAAGTTCCAGTGGTTAGTTGTGATTGGCCTCGATAAGCCTCAGCGGAAATGGGCCTCATCTCGCCTGGAGGGCAAAACCTCCTGGATTTTCTCGAGTTGCGGCAGGTGCTCTCGACTTACGACGAGGACCTCAGGGACCCGCTCTGGTGGCCTCAGGAAAGGCCAGTCCCCATGCGAGTTCCTCTGGGGATTTCTCTCCCGTCGATGCCGGGGCCTAAGACCTTGTGTGGAGTCGGGGCCGGAACCTGAGGATTCCTCTCCAGTGCTGACATGGATCTTGGGGTACTTCTGGAGTCTCCCCAGGGGAGTCAGTCCTCGTCTCGAATGCGGGCATGCACTTGCGCTTTCCTCCAGAGCGGTAGCAGCAGTGTCACGCAGTCCGCCGCATGGATCAAAGGATCTATGGTTTTCCCTCGAGTCTTTCCCACGAGGCTTTCCCACGAGGCTTTCCCACAGGGCTGTCCCACGTGCACACGTGGTGGGAGTCGATCCTCGGCTTGAACGTCAAGGCAGTGCAGGGAAAACAGGTTCCTCTGGAATGGACTGATACATCTGGGGGACTCTTGGAATGGTGGCACGACCCTGGAGTTCCTCTCGCCTTTCCTGTGGAGAGCGCCTCCTCTTGAGATGCGACGGGAACGCCGGGAATTCTTTCCGTACGAAACAGGGAAAGGATCCCTCATCTCGAGCTAGGAGGCGGAAACGGGGCTCCCCTGGATGTGGGCGGGACCCCACGTGCTTCCTCTCGAGTGGAGACGGGTATGTCGGGGAACTTCTTGAGTTGCAGCAAGGGTGTGAAGGACCCTTTGGAAGTTCCAGTGGTTAGACGTGATTAGACTCGAGAAGCCTCAGCGGAAATGGGCCTCATCTGGCCTGGAGGGCAAAACCTCCTGGATTTTCTCGAGTTGCGGCAGGTGCTCTCGACTTACGACGAGGACCTCAGGGACCCGCTCTGGTGGCCTCAGGAAAGGCCAGTCCCCATGCGAGTTCCTCTGGGGATTTCTCTCCCGTCGATGCCGGGGCCTAAGACCTTGTGTGGAGTCGGGGCCGGAACCTGAGGATTCCTCTCCAGTGCTGAGATGGATCTTGGGGTACTTCTGGAGTCTCCCCAGGGGAGTCAGTCCTCGTCTCGAATGCGGGCATGCACTTGCGCTTTCCTCCAGAGCGGTAGCAGCAGTGTCACGCAGTCCGCCGCATGGATCAAAGGATCTATGGTTTTCCCTCGAGTCTTTCCCACGAGGCTTTCCCACGAGGCTTTCCCACAGGGCTGTCCCACGTGCACACGTGGTGGGAGTCGATCCTCGGCTTGAACGTCAAGGCAGTGCAGGGAAAACAGGTTCCTCTGGAATGGACTGATACATCTGGGGGACTCTTGGAATGGTGGCACGACCCTGGAGTTCCTCTCGCCTTTCCTGTGGAGAGCGCCTCCTCTTGAGATGCGACGGGAACGCCGGGAATTCTTTCCGTACGAAACAGGGAAAGGATCCCTCATCTCGAGCTAGGAGGCGGAAACGGGGCTCCCCTGGATGTGGGCGGGACACCACGTGCTTCCGCTCGAGTGGAGACGGGTATGTCGGGGAACTTCTTGAGTTGCAGCAAGGGTGTGAAGGACCCTTTGGAAGTTCCAGTGGTTAGACGTGATTAGACTCGAGAAGCCTCAGCGGAAATGGGCCTCATCTCGCCTGGAGGGCAAAACCTCCTGGATTTTCTCGAGTTGTGGCAGGTGCTCTCGACTTACGACGGGGACCTCAGGGAACCGCTCTGGTGGCCTCAGGAAAGGCCAGTCCCCATGCGAGTTCCTCAGGGGCCTCTCGGGATTCCTCTCCCGTCGATGCCGGGGCCTAAGACCTTGTGTGGAGTCGGGGCCGGAACCTGAGGATTCCTCTCCAGTGCTGACATGGATCTTGGGGTACTTCTGGAGTCTCCCCAGGGGAGTCAGTCCTCGTCTCGAATGCGGGCATGCACTTGCGCTTTCCTCCAGAGCGGTAGCAGCAGTGTCACGCAGTCCGCCGCGTGGATCAAAGGATCTATGGTTTTCCCTCGAGTCTTTCCCACGAGGCTTTCCCACGAGGCTTTCCCACAGGGCTGTCCCACGTGCACACGTGGTGGGAGTCGATCCTCGGCTTGAACGTCAAGGCAGTGCAGGGAAACAGGTTCCTCTGGAATGGACTGACACATCTGGGGGACTCTTGGAATGGTGTCACGACCCTGGAGTTCCTCTCGCCTTTCCTGTGGAGAGCGTCTCCTCTTGAGATGCGACGGGAACGCCGGGAATTCTTTCCCTACGAAACGGAAATGATCCCTCATCTCGAGCTAGGGGGCGGAAACAGAGCTCCCCTGGATGTGTGCGGGACCCCACGTGCTTCCTCTCGAGTGGAGACGGGTATGTCGGGGAACTTCTTGAGTTGCAGCAAGGGTGTGAAGGACCCTTTGGAAGTTCCAGTGGTTAGATGTGATTGGCCTCGAGAAGCCTCAGCGGAAATGGGCCTCATCTCGCCTGGAGGGCAAAACCTCCTGGATTTTCTCGAGTTGCGGCAGGTGATCTAGACTTACGACGGGGACCTGAGGGACCCGCTCTGGTGGCCTCATGAAAGGCCAGTCCCTATGCGAGTTCCCCGGGGGCCTCTCGGGATTCCTCTCCCGTCGATGCCGGGGCCTAAGACCTTGTGTGGAGTCGGGGCCGGAACCTGAGGATTCCTCTCCAGGGCTGACATGGATCTTGGGGTACTTCTGGAGTCTTCCCAGGGGAGTCAGTCCTCGTCTCGAATGCGGGCATGCACTTGCGCTTTCCTCCAGAGCGGTAGCAGCAGTGTCACGCAGTCCGCCGCGTGGATCAAAGGATCTATGGTTTTCCCTCGAGTCTTTCCCACGAGGCTTTCCCACGAGGCTTTCCCACAGGGCTGTCCCACGTGCACACGTGGTGGGAGTCGATCCTCGGCTTGAACGTCAAGGCAGTGAAGGGAAAACAGGTTCCTCTGGAATGGACTTACACATCTGGGGGACTCTTGGAATGGTGGCATGACCTTGGAGTTCCTCTCGCCTTTCCTGTGGAGAGCGCCTCCTCTTGAGATGCGACGGGAACGCCGGGAATTCTTTCCCTACGAAACATGGAAAGGATCCCTCATCTCGAGCTAGGAGGCGGAAACGGGGCTCCCCTGGATGTGTGCGGGAACCCACGTGCTTCCTCTCTAGTGGAGACGGGTATGTCGGGGAACTTCTTGAGTTGCAGCAATGGTGTGAAGGACCCTTTGGAAGTTCCAGTGGTTAGATGTGATTGGCCTCGAGAAGCCTCAGCGGAAATGGGCCTCATCTCGCCTGGAGGGCAAAACCTCCTGGATTTTCTCGAGTTGCGGCAGGTGCTCTCGACTTACGACGGGGACCTCAGGGAAACGCTCTGGTGGCCTCAGGAAAGGCCAGTCCCCATGCGAGTTCCTCGGGGGCCTCTCGGGATTCCTCTCCCGTCGATGCCGGGGCCTAAGACCTTGTGTGGACTCGGGGCCGGAACCTGAGGATTCCTCTCCAGTGCTGACATGGATTTTGGGGTACTTCTGGAGTCTCCCCAGGGGAGTCAGTCCTCGTCTCGAATGCGGGCATGCACTTGCGCTTTCCTCCAGAGCGGTAGCAGCAGTGTCACGCAGTCCGCCGCGTGGATCAAAGGATCTATGGTTTTCCCTCGAGTCTTTCCAACGAGGCTTTCCCACGAGGTTTTCCCACAGGGCTGTCCCACGTGCACACGTGGTGGGAGTCGATCCTCGGCTTGAACGTCAAGGCAGTGCAGGGAAAACAGGTTCCTCTGGAATGGACTGACACATCTGGGGGACTCTTGGAATGGTGTCACGACCCTGGAGTTCCTCTCGCCTTTCCTGTTGAGAGCGCCTCCTCTTGAGATGCGACTGGAACGCCGGGAAGTCTTTCCCTACGAAACAGGGAAGGATCCATCATCTCGAGCTAGGAGGCGGAAACGGGGCTCCCCTGGATGTGTGAGGGACACCACGTGCTTCCTCTCGAATGGAGACGGGTATGTCGGGGAACTTCTTGAGTTGCAGCAATGGTGTGAAGGACCCTTTGGAAGTTCCAGTTGTTAGATGTGATTAGCCTCGAGAAGCCTCAGCGGAAATGGGCCTCATCTCGCCTGGAGGGCAAAACCTCCTGGATTTTCTCGAGTTGCGGCAGGTGCTCTCGACTTACGACGGGGACTTCAGGGACCCGCTCTGGTGGCCTCAGGAAAGGCCAGTCCCCATGCGAGTTCCTCGGGGGCCTCTCGGGATTCCTCTCCCGTCGATGCCGGGGCCTAAGACCTTGTGTGGAGTCGGGGCCGGAACCTGAGGATTCCTCTCCAGTGCTGACATGGATCTTGGGGTACTTCTGGAGTCTCCCCAGGGGAGTCAGTCCTCGTCTCGAATGCGGGCATGCACTTGCGCTTTCCTCCAGAGCGGTAGCAGCAGTGTCACGCAGTCCGCCACGTGGATCAAAGGATCTATGGTTTTCCCTCGAGTCTTTCCCACGAGGCTTTCCCACGAGGCTTTCCCACAGGGCTGTCCCACGTGCACACGTGGTGGGAGTCGATCCTCGGCTTGAACGTCAAGGCAGTGCAGGGAAAACAGGTTCCTCTGGAATGGACTGACACATCTGGGGGACTCTTGGAATGGTGGCACGACCCTGGAGTTCCTCTCGCCATTCCTGTGGAGAGCGCCTCCTCTTGAGATGCGACGGGAATGCCGGGAATTCTTTCCCTACGAAACAGGGAAAGGATCCCTCATCTCGAGCTAGGAGGCGGAAACGGGGCTCCCCTGGATGTGTGCGGGACACCACGTGCTTCCTCTCGAGTGGAGACGGGTATGTCGGGGAACTTCTTGAGTTGCAGCAAGGGTGTGAAGGACCCTTTGGAAGTTCCAGTGGTTAGATGTGATTGGCCTCGAGAAGCCTCAGCGGAAATGGGCCTCATCTCGCCTGGAGGGCAAAACCTCCTGGATTTTCTCGAGTTGCGGCAGGTGCTCTCGACTTACGACGGGGACCTCAGGGACCCGCTCTGGTGGCCTCAGGAAAGGCCAGTCCCCATGGGAGTTCCTCGGGGGCCTCTCGGGATTCCTCTCCCGTCGATGCCGGGGCCTAAGACCCTGTGTGGAGTCGGGGCTGAAACCAGAGGATTCCTCTCCAGTGCTGACATTGATCTTGGGGTACTTCTGGAGTCTCCCCAGGGGAGTCAGTCCTCGTCTCCAATGCGGACATGCACTTGCGCTTTCCTCCAGAGCGGTAGCAGCAGTGTCACGCAGTCCGCCGCGTGGATCAAAGGATCTGTGGTTTTCCCTCGAGTCTTTCCCACGAGGCTTTCCCACGAGGCTTTCCCACAGGGCTGTCCCACGTGCACACGTGGTGGGAGTCGATCCTCGGCTTGAACGTCAAGGCAGTGAAGGGAAAACAGGTTCCTCTGGAATGGACTGACACATCTGGGGGACTCTTGGAATGGTGTCACGACCCTGGAGTTCCTCTCGCCTTTCCTGTGGAGAGCGCCTCCTCTTGAGATGCGACGGGAACGCCGGGAATTCTTTCCCTACGAAACAGGGAAAGGATCCCTCATCTCGAGCTAGCAGGCGGAAACGGGGCTCCCCTGCATGTGTGCGGGACCCCACGTCCTTCCTCTCGAGTGGAGACGGGTAGGTCGGGGACCTTCTTGAGTTGCAGCAAGGGTGTGAAAGACCCTTTGGAAGTTCCAGTGGTTAGATGTGATTGGCCTCGATAAGCCTCAGCGGAAATGGGCCTCATCTCGCCTGGAGGGCAAAACCTCCTGGATTTTCTCGAGTTGCGGCAGGTGCTCTCGACTTACGACGAGGACCTCAGGGACCCGCTCTGGTGGCCTCAGGAAAGGCCAGTCCCCATGCGAGTTCCTCTGGGGATTTCTCTCCCGTCGATGCCTGGGCCTAAGACCTTGTGTGGAGTCGGGGCCGGAACCTGAGGATTCCTCTCCAGTGCTGACATGGATCTTGGGGTACTTCTGGAGTCTCCCCAGGGGAGTCAGTCCTCGTCTCGAATGCGGGCATGCACTTGCGCTTTCCTCCAGAGCGGTAGCAGCAGTGTCACGCAGTCCGCCGCATGGATCAAAGGATCTATGGTTTTCCCTCGAGTCTTTCCCACGAGGCTTTCCCACGAGGCTTTCCCACAGGGCTGTCCCACGTGCACACGTGGTGGGAGTCGATCCTCGGCTTGAACGTCAAGGCAGTGCAGGGAAAACAGGTTCCTCTGGAATGGACTGATACATCTGGGGGACTCTTGGAATGGTGGCACGACCCTGGAGTTCCTCTCGCCTTTCCTGTGGAGAGCGCCTCCTCTTGAGATGCGACGGGAACGCCGGGAATTCTTTCCGTACGAAACAGGGAAAGGATCCCTCATCTCGAGCTAGGAGGCGGAAACGGGGCTCCCCTGGATGTGGGCGGGACACCACGTACTTCCTCTCGAGTGGAGACGGGTATGTCGGGGAACTTCTTGAGTTGCAGCAAGGGTGTGAAGGACCATTTGGAAGTTCCAGTGGTTAGACGTGATTAGACTCGAGAAGCCTCAGCGGAAATGGGCCTCATCTCGCCTGGAGGGCAAAACCTCCTGGATTTTCTCGAGTTGCGGCAGGTGCTCTCGACTTACGACGGGGACCTCAGGGACCCGCTCTGGTGGCCTCAGGAAAGGCCAGTCCCCATGCGAGTTCCTCGGGGCCTCTCGGGATTCCTCTCCCGTCGATGCCGGGGCCTAAGACCTTGTGTGGAGTCGGGGCCGGAACCTGAGGATTCCTCTCCAGTGCTGACATGGATCTTGGGGTACTTCTGGAGTCTCCCCAGGGGAGTCAGTCCTCGTCTCGAATGCGGGCATGCACTTGCGCTTTCCTCCAGAGTGGTAGCAGCAGTGTCACGCAGTCCGCCGCGTGGATCAAAGGATCTGTGGTTTTCCCTCGAGTCTTTCCCACGAGGCTTTCCCACGAGGCTTTCCCACAGGGCTGTCCCACGTGCACACGTGGTGGGAGTCGATCCTCGGCTTGAACTTCAAGGCAGTGAAGGGAAAACAGGTTCCTCTGGAATGGACTGAGACATCTGGGGGACTCTTGGAATGGTGTCACGACCCTGGAGTTCCTCTCGCCTTTCCTGTGGAGAGCGCCTCCTCTTGAGATGCGACGGGAACGCCGGGAATTCTTTCCCTACGAAACAGGGAAAGGATCCCTCATCTCGAGCTAGGAAGCGGAAACGGGGCTCCCCTGGATGTGTGCGGGACCCCACCTGCTTCCTCTCGAGTGGAGACGGGTATGTCGGGGAACTTCTTGAGTTGCAGCAAGGGTGTGAAGGACCCTTTGGAAGTTCCAGTGGTTAGACGTGATTAGCCTCGAGAAGCCTCAGCGGAAATGGGCCTCATCTCGCCTGGAGGGCAAAACCTCCTGGATTTCCTCGAGTTGCGGCAGGTGCTCTCGACTTACCACGGGGACCTCAGGGACCCGCTCTGGTGGCCTCAGGAAAGGCCAGTCCCCATGCGAGTTCCTCGGGGGCCTCTCGGGATTCCTCTCCCGTCGATGCCGGGGCCTAAGACCTTGTGTGGAGTCGGGGCCGGAACCTGAGGATTCCTCTCCAGTGCTGACATGGATCTTGGGGTACTTCTGGAGGCTCCCCAGGGGAGTCAGTCCTCGTGTCGAATGTGGGCATGCACTTGCGCTTTCCTCCAGAGTGGTAGCAGCAGTGTCATGCAGTCCTCCGCGTGGATCAAAGGATCTATGGTTTTCCCTCGAGTCTTTCCCACGAGGCTTTCCCACGAGGCTTTCCCACAGGGCTGTCCCACGTGCACACGTGGTGGGAGTCGATCCTCGGCTTGAACGTCAAGGCAGTGCAGGGAAAACAGGTTCCTCTGGAATGGACTGACACATCTGGGGGACTCTTGGAATGGTGGCACGACCCTGGAGTTCCTCTGGCCGTTCCTGTGGAGAGCGCCTCCTCTTGAGATGCGACGGGAACGCCGGGAATTCTTTCCCTACGAAACAGGGAAAGGATCCCTCATCTCGAGCTAGGAGGCGGAAACGGGGCTCCCCTGGGTGTGTGTGGGACACCACGTGCTTCCTCTCGAGTGGAGACGGGTATGTCGGGGAACTTCTTGAGTTGCAGCAAGGGTGTGAATGACCCTTTGGAAGTTCCAGTGGTTAGATGTGATTAGCCTCGAGAAGCCTCAGCGGAAATGGGCCTCATCTCGCCTGGAGGGCAAAACCTCCTGGATTTTCTCGAGTTGCGGAAGGTGCTCTCGACTTACGACGGGGACCTCAGGGAACCGCTCTGGTGGCCTCAGGAAAGGCCAGTCCCCATGCGAGTTCCTCGGCGGCCTCTCGGGATTCCTCTCCCGTCGATGCCGGGGCCTAAGACCTTGTGTGGAGTCGGGGCCGGAACCTGAGGATTCCTCTCCAGTGCTGACATGGATCTTGGGGTACTTCTGGAGTCTCCCCAGGGGAGTCAGTCCTCGTCTCGAATGCGGGCATGCACTTGCGCTTTCCTCCAGAGTTGTAGCAGCAGTGTCACGCAGTCTGCCGCGTGGATCAAAGGATCTATGGTTTTCCCTCGAGTCTTTCCCACGAGGCTTTCCCACGAAGCTTTCCCACAGGGCTGTCCCACCTGCACAAGTGGTGGGAGTCGATCCTCGGCTTGAACGTCAAGGAAGTGCAGGGAAAACAGGTTCCTCTGGAATGGACTGACACATCTGGGGGACTCTTGGAATGGTGGCACGACCCTGGAGTTCCTCTCGCCTTTCCTGTGGAGAGCGCCTCCTCTTGAGATGCGACGGGAATGCCGGGAATTCTTTCCCTACGAAACAGGGAAAGGATCCCTCATCTCGAGCTAGGAGGCGGAAACGGGGCTCCCCTGGATGTGTGCGGGACCCACGTGCTTCCTCTCAAGTGGAGAAGGGTATGTCGGGGAACTTCTTGAGGTGCAGCAAGGGTGTGAAGGACCCTTTGGAAGTTCCAGTGGTTAGATGTGATTAGCCTCGAGAAGCCTCAGCGGAATTGGGCCTCATCTCGCCTGGAGGGCAAAACCTCCTGGATTTTCTCGAGTTGCGGCAGGTGCTATCGACTTACGATGGGGACCTCAGGGACCCGCTCTGGTGGCCTCAGGAAAGGCCAGTCCCCATGCGAGTTCCTCGGGGGCCTCTCGGGATTTCTCTCCCGTCGATGCCGGGGCCTAAGACCTTGTGTGGAGTCGGGGCCGGAACCTGAGGATTCCTCTCCAGTGCTGACATGGATCTTGGGGTATTTCTGGAGTCTCCCCAGGGGAGTCAGTCCTCGTCTCGAATGTGGGCATGCACTTACGCTTTCCTCCAGAGCGGTAGCAGCAGTGTCACGCAGTCCTCCGTGTGGATTAAAGGATCTATGGTTTTCCCTCGAGTCTTTCCCACGAGGCTTTCCCACGAGGCTTTCCCACAGGGCTGTCCCACGTGCACACGTGGTGGGATTCGATCCTCGGCTTGAACGTCAAGGCAGTGCAGGGAAAACAGGTTCCTCTGGAATGGACTGACACATCTGGGCATCTCTTGGAATGGTGGCACAACCCTGGAGTTCCTCTCTCCTTTCCTGTGGAGAGCGCCTCCTCTTGAGATGCGACGGGAACGCCGGGAATTCTTTCCCTACGAAACAGGGAAAGGATCCCTCATCTCGAGCTAGGAGGCGGAAACGGGGCTCTCCTGGATGTGTGCGGGACCCACGTGCTTCCTCTCGAGTGGAGACGGGTATGTCGGGGAACTTCTTGAGTTGCAGCAAGGTTGTGAAGGACCCTTTGGAAGTTCCAGGGTTTAGACGTGATTAGCCTCGAGAAGCCTCAGCGGAAATGGGCCTCATCTCGCCTGGAGAGCAAAACCTCCTGGATTTCCTCGAGTTGCGGCAGGTGCTCTCGACTTACGACGGGGACCTCAGGGACCCGCTCTGGTGGCCTCAGGAAAGGCCAGTCCCCATGCGAGTTCCTCGGGGGCCTCTCGGGATTCCTCTCCCGTCGATGCCGGGGCCTAAGACCTTGTGTGGAGTCGGGGCCGGAACCTGAGGATTCCTCTCCAGTGCTGACATGGATCTTGGAGTACTTCTGGAGTCTCCCCAGGGGAGTCAGTCCTCGTCTCGAATGCGGGCATGCACTTGCGCTTTCCTCCAGAGCGGTAGCAGCAGTGTCACGCAGTCCGCCGCCAGGATCAAAGGATCTATGGTTTTCCCTCGAGTCTTTCCCACGAGGCTTTCCCACGAGGCTTTCCCACAGGGCTGTCCCACGTGCACACGTGGTGGGAGTCGATCCTCGGCTTGAACGTCAAGGCAGTGCAGGGAAAACAGGTTCCTCTGGAATGGACTGACACATCTGGTGGACTCTTGGAATGGTGGCATGACCCTGGAGTTCCTCTCTCCTTTCCTGTGGAGAGCGCCTCCTCTTGAGATGCGACGGGAACGCCGGGAATTCTTTCCCTACGAAACAGGGAAAGGATCCCTCATCTCGAGCTAGGAGGCGGACACGGGGCTCCCCTGGATGTGTGCGGGACACCACGTGCTTCCTCTCGAGTGCAGACGGGTATGTCGGGGAACTTCTTGAGTTGCAGCAAGGGTGTGAAGGACCCTTTGGATGTTCCAGTTGTTAGATGTGATTGGCCTCGAGAAGCTTCAGCGGAAATGGGCCTCATCTCGCCTGGAGGGCAAAACCTCCTGGATTTCCTCGAGTTGCGGCAGGTGCTCTCGACTTCCGACGGGGACCTCAGGGACCCGCTCTGGTGGCCTCAGGAAAGGCCAGTCCCCATGCGAGTTCCTCGGGGGCCTCTCGGGATTCCTCTCCCGTCGATGCCGGGGCCTAAGACCTTGTGTGGAGTCGGGGCCGGAACCTGAGGATTCCTCTCCAGTGCTGACATGGATCTTGGGGTACTTCTGGAGTCTCCCCAGGGGAGTCAGTCCTCGTCTCGAATGCGGGCATGCACTTGCGTTTTCCTCCAGAGCGGTAGCAGCAGTGTCACGCAGTCCGCCGTGTGGATCAAAGGGTCTATGGTTTTCCCTCGAGTCTTTCCCACGAGGCTTTCCCACGAGGCTTTCCCACAGGGCTGTCCCACGTGCACACGTGGTGGGAGTCGATCCTCGGCTTGAACGTCAAGGCAGTGCAGGGAAAACAGGTTCCTCTGGAATGGACTGACACATCTGGGGGACTCTTGGAATGGTGTCACGACCCTGGAGTTCCTCTCGCCTTTCCTGTGGAGAGCGCCTCCTCTTGAGAAGCGACGGGAACGCCGGAATTCTTTCCCTACGAAACAGGGAAAGGATCCCTCATCTCGAGCTAGGAGGCGGAAACGGGGCTCCCCTGGATGTGTGCGGGACCCACGTGCGTCCTATCGAGTCGAGACGGGTATGTCGGGGAACATCTTGATTTGCAGCAAGGGTGTGAAGGACCCTTTGGAAGTTCCAGTGGTTAGACTTGATTAGCCTCGAGAGGCCTCAGCGGAAATGGGCCTCATCTCGCCTGGAGGGCAAAACCTCCTGGATTTTCTCGAGTTGCGGCAGGTGCTCTCGACTTACGACGGGGACCTCAGGGACCCGCTCTGGTGGCCTCAGGAAAGGCCAGTCCCCATGCGAGTTCCTCGGGGGCCTCTCGGGATTCCTCTCCCGTCGATGCCGGGGCCTAAGACCTTGTGTGGAGTCGGGGCCGGAACCTGAGGATTCCTCTCCAGTGCTGACATGGATCTTGGGGTACTTCTGGAGTCTCCCCAGGGGAGTCAGTCCTCGTCTCGAATGCGGGCATGCACTTGCGCTTTCCTCCAGAGCGGTATCAGCAGTGTCACGCAGTCCGCCGCGTGGATCAAAGGATCTATGGTTTTCCCTCGAGTCTTTCCCACGAGGCTTTCCCACGAGGCTTTCCCACAGGGCTGTCCCACGTGCACACGTGGTGGGAGTCGATCCTCGGCTTGAACGTCAAGGCAGTGCAGGGAAAACAGGTTCCTCTGGAATGGACTGACACATCTGGGGGACTCTTGGAATGGTGGCACGACCCTGGAGTTCCTCTCGCCTTTCCTGTGGAGAGCGCCTCCTCTTGAGATGCGACGGGAACGCCGGGAATTCTTTCCCTACGAAACAGGGAAAGGATCCCTCATCTCGAGCTAGGAGGCGGACACGGGGCTCCCCTGGATGTGTGCGGGACACCACGTGCTTCCTCTCGAGTGCAGACGGGTATGTCGGGGAACTTCTTGAGTTGCAGCAAGGGTGTGAAGGACCCTTTGGAAGTTCCAGTTGTTAGATGTGATTGGCCTCGAGAAGCTTCAGCGGAAATGGGCCTCATCTCGCCTGGAGGGCAAAACCTCCTGGATTTTCTCGAGTTGCGGCAGGTGCTCTCGACTTCCGACGGGGACCTCAGGGACCCGCTCTGGTGGCCTCAGGAAAGGCCAGTCCCCATGCGAGTTCCTCGGGGGCCTCTCGGGATTCCTCTCCCGTCGATGCCGGGGCCTAAGACCTTGTGTGGAGTCGGGGCCGAACCTGAGGATTCCTCTCCAGTGCTGACATGGATCTTGGGGTACTTCTGGAGTCTCCCCAGGGGAGTCAGTCCTCGTCTCGAATGCGGGCATGCACTTGCGCTTTCCTCCAGAGCGGTAGCAGCAGTGTCACGCAGTCCGCCGCGTGGATCAAAGGGTCTATGGTTTTCCCTCGAGTCTTTCCCACGAGGCTTTCCCACGAGGCTTTCCCACAGGGCTGTCCCACGTGCACACGTGGTGGGAGTCGATCCTCGGCTTGAACGTCAAGGCAGTGCAGGGAAAACAGGTTCCTCTGGAATGGACTGACACATCTGGGGGACTCTTGGAATGGTGTCACGACCCTGGAGTTCCTCTCGCCTTTCCTGTGGAGAGCGCCTCCTCTTGAGAAGCGACGGGAACGCCGGAATTCTTTCCCTACGAAACAGGGAAAGGATCCCTCATCTCGAGCTAGGAGGCGGAAACGGGGCTCCCCTGGATGTGTGCGGGACCCACGTGCTTCCTATCGAGTGGAGACGGGTATGTCGGGGAACATCTTGAGTTGCAGCAAGGGTGTGAAGGACCCTTTGGAAGTTCCAGTGGTTAGACTTGATTAGCCTCGAGAGGCCTCAGCGGAAATGGGCCTCATCTCGCCTGGAGGGCAAAACCTCCTGGATTTTCTCGAGTTGCGGCAGGTGCTCTCGACTTACGACGGGGACCTCAGGGACCCGCTCTGGTGGCCTCAGGAAAGGCCAGTCCCCATGCGAGTTCCTCGGGGGCCTCTCGGGATTCCTCTCCCGTCGATGCCGGGGCCTAAGATCTTGTGTGGAGTCGGGGCCGGAACCTGAGGATTCCTCTCCAGTGCTGACATGGATCTTGGGGTACTTCTGGAGTCTCCCCAGGGGAGTCAGTCCTCGTCTCGAATGCGGGCATGCACTTGCGCTTTCCTCCAGAGCGGTAGCAGCAGTGTCACGCAGTCTGCCGCGTGGATCAAAGGATCTATGGTTTTCCCTCGAGTCTTTCCCACGAGGCTTTCCCACGAGGCTTTCCCACAGGGCTGTCCCAAGTGCACACGTGGTGGGAGTCGATCCTCGGCTTGAACGTCAAGGCAGTGCAGGGAAAACAGGTTCCTCTGGAATGGACTGACACATCTGGGGGACTCTTGGAATGGTGGCACGACCCTGGAGTTCCTCTCGCCTTTCCTGTGGAGAGCGCCTCCTCTTGAGATGCGACGGGAACGCCGGGAATTCTTTCCCTACGAAACAGGGAAAGGATCCCTCATCTCGAGCTAGGAGGCGGAAACGGGGCTCCCCTGGATGTGTGCGGGACCCCACGTGCTTCCTCTCGAGTGGAGACGGGTATGTCGGGGAACTTCTTGAGTTGCAGCAAGGGTGTGAAGGACCCTTTGGAAGTTCCAGTGGTTAGATGTGATTGGCCTCGAGAAGCCTCAGCGGAAATGGGCCTCATCTCGCCTGGAGGGCAAAACCTCCTGGATTTTCTCGAGTTTCGGCAGGTGCTCTCGAATTACGACGGGGACCTCAGGGAACCGCTCTGGTGGCCTCAGGAAAGGCCATTCCCCATGCGAGTTCCTCGGCGGCCTCTCGGGATTCCTCTCCCGTCAATGCCGGGGCCTAAGACCTTGTGTGGAGTCGGGGCCGGAACCTGAGGATTCCTCTCCAGTGCTGACATGGATCTTGGGGTACTTCTGGAGTCCCCCCAGGGGAGTCAGTCCTCGTCTCGAATGCGGGCATGCACTTGCACTTTCCTCCAGAGCGGTAGCAGCAGTGTCACGCAGTCCGCCGCGTGGATCAAAGGATCTATGGTTTTCCCTCGAGTCTTTCCCACGAGGCTTTCCCACGAGGCTTCCCCACAGGGCTGTCCCACGTGCACACGTGGTGGGAGTCGATCCTCGGCTTGAACGTCAAGGCAGTGCAGGGAAAACAGGTTCCTCTGGAATGGACTGACACATCTGGGGGACTCTTGGAATGGTGTCACGACCCTGGAGTTCCTCTCGCCTTTCCTGTGGAGAGCGCCTCCTCTTGAGATGCGACGGGAACGCCGGGAATTCTTTCCCTACGAAACAGGGAAAGAATCCCTCATCTCGAGCTAGGAGGCGGAAACGGGTCTCCCCTGGATGAGTGCGGGACACCACGTGCTTCCTCTCGAGTGGAGACGGGTATGTCGGGGAACTTCTTGAGTTGCAGCAAGGGTGTGAAGGACCCTTTGGAAGTTCCAGTGGTTAGATGTGATTGGCCTCGAGAAGCCTCAGCGGAAATTGGCCTCATCTCGCCTGGAGGGCAAAACCTCCTGGATTTTCTCGAGTTGCGGCAGGTGCTCTCGACTTACGACGGGGACCTCAGGGACCCGCTCTGGTGGCCTCAGGAAAGGCCAGTCCCCATGCGAGTTCCTCGGGGGCCTCTCGGGATTCCTCTCCCGTCGATGCCGGGGCCTAAGACCTTGTGTGGAGTCGGGGCCGGAACCTAAGTATTCCTCTCCAGTGTTGACATGGATCTTGGGGTACTTCTGGAGTCTCCCCAGGGGAGTCAGTCCTCGTCTCGAATGCGGGCATGCACTTGCGCTTTCCTCCAGAGCGGTAGCAGCAGTGTCACGCAGTCCGCCGCGTGGATCAAAGGATCTATGTTTTTCCCTCGAGTCTTTCCCACGAGGCTTTCCCACGAGGCTTTCCCACAGGGCTGTCCCACGTGCACACGTGGTGGGAGTCGATCCTCGGCTTGAACGTCAAGGCAGTGCAGGGAAAACAGGTTCCTCTGGAATGGACTGACACATCTGGGGGACTCTTGGAATGGTGTCACGACCCTGGAGTTCCTCTCGCCTTTCCTGTGGAGAGTGCCTCCTCTTGAGATGCGACGGGAACGCCGGGAATTCTTTCCCTACGAAACAGGGAAAGGATCCCTCATCTCGAGCTAGGAGGCGGAAACGGGGCTCCCCTGGATGTGTGCGGGACCCCACGTGCTTCCTCTCGAGTGGAGACGGGTATGTCGGGGAACTTCTTGAGTTGCAGCAATGGTGTGAAGGACCCTTTGGAAGTTCCAGTGGTTAGATGTGATTGGCCTCGAGAAACCTCAGCGGAAATGGGCCTCATCTCGCCTGGAGGGCAAAACCTCCTGGATTTTCTAGAGTTGCGGCAGGTGCTCTCGACTTACGACGGAGACCTCAGGGAACCGCTCTGGTGGCCTCAGGAAAGGCCAGTCCCCATGCGAGTTCCTCTGGGGCGTCTCGGGATTCCTCTCCCGTCGATGCCGGGGCCTAAGACCTTGTGTGGAGTCGGGGCCGGAACCTGAGGATTCCTCTCCATTGCTGACATGGATCTTGGGGTACTTCTGGAGTCTCCCCAGGGGAGTCAGTCCTCCTCTGGAATGCGGGCATGCATTGCGCTTTCCTCCAGAGCGGTAGCAGCAGTGTCACGCAGTCCGCCGCGTGGATCAAAGGATCTATGGTTTTCCCTCGAGTCTTTCCCACGAGGCTTTCCCACGAGGCTTTCCCACAGGGCTGTCCCACCTGCACACGTGGTGGGAGTCGATCCTCGGCTTGAACGTCAAGGCAGTGCAGGGAAAACAGGTTCCTCTGGAATGGACTGACACATCTGGGGGACTCTTGGAATGGTGGCACGACCCTGGAGTTCCTCTCGCCTTTCCTGTGGAGAGCGCCTCCTCTTGAGATGCGACGGGAACGCCGGGAATTCTTTCCCTACGAAACAGGGAAAGGATCCCTCATCTCGAGCTAGCAGGCGGAAACGGGGCTTCCCTGGATGTGTGCGGGACACCACGTGCTTCCTCTCGAGTGGAGACGGGTATGTCGGGGAACTTCTTGAGTTGCAGCAAGGGTGTGAAGGACCCTTTGGAAGTTCCAGTGGTTAGATGTGATTGGCCTCGAGAAGCCTCAGCGGAAATGGGCCTCATCTCGCCTGGAGGTCAAAACCTCCTGGATTTTCTCGAGTTGCGGCAGGTGCTCTCGACTTACGACGGGGACCTCAGGGACCCCCTCTGGTGGCCTCAGGAAAGGCCAGTCCCCATGCGAGTTCCTTGGGGGCCTCTCGGGATTCCTCTAACTTCGATGCCGGGGCCTAAGACCTTGTGTGGAGTCGGGGCCGGAACCTGAGGATTCCTCTCCAGTGCTGACATGGATCTTGGGGTACTTCTGGAGTCTCCCCAGGGGAGTCAGTCCTCGTCTCGAATGCGGGCATGCACTTGCGCTTTCCTCCAGAGCGGTAGCAGCAGTGTCATGCAGTCCGCCGCGTGAATCAAAGGATCTATGGTTTTCCCTCGAGTCTTTCCCACGAGGCTTTCCCACGAGGCTTTCCCACAGGGCTGTCCCACATGCACACGTGGTGGGAGTCGATCCTCGGCTTGAACGTCAAGGCAGTGCAGGGAAAACAGGTTCCTCTGGAATGGACTGATACATCTGGGGGACTCTTGGAATGGTGTCACGACCCTGGAGTTCCTCTCGCCTTTCCTGTGGAGAGCGCCTCCTCTTGAGATGCGACGGGAAGCCGGGAATTCTTTCCCTACGAAACAGTGAAAGGATCCCTCATCTCGAGCTAGGAGGCGGAAACGGGGCTCCCCTGGATGTGTGCGGGACCCACGTGCTTCCTCTCGAGTGGAGACGGGTATGTCGGGGAACTTCTTGAGTTGCAGCAAGGTTGTGAAGGACCCTTTGGAAGTTCCAGTGGTTAGATGTGATTGGCCTCGAGAAGCCTCAGCGGAAATGGGCCTCATCTCGCCTGGAGGGCAAAACCTCCTGGATTTTCTCGAGTTGCGGCAGGTGCTCTCGACTTACGACGGGGACCTCAGGGACCCGCTCTGGTGGCCTCAGGAAAGGCCAGTCCCCATGCGAGTTCCTCGGGGGCCTCTCGGGATTCCTCTCCCGTCGATGCCGGGGCCTAAGACCTTGTGTGGATTCGGGGCCGGAACCTGAGGATTCCTCTCCAGTGCTGACATGAATCTTGGGGTACTTCTGGAGTCTCCCCAGAGGAGTCAGTCCTCGTCTTGAATGCGGGCATGCAATTGCGCTTTCCTCCAGAGCGGTAGCAGCATTGTCACGCAGTCCGCCGCGTGGATCAAAGGATCTATGGTTTTCCCTCGAGTCTTTCCCACGAGGCTTTCCCACGAGGCTTTCCCACAGGGCTGTCCCACGTGCACACGTGGTGGGAGTCGATCCTCGGCTTGAACGTCAAGGCAGTGCAGGGAAAACAGGTTCCTCTGGAATGGGCTGACACATCTGAGGGACTCTTGGAATGGTGGCACGATCCTGGAGTTCCTCTCGCCTTTCCTGTGGAGAGCGCCTCCTCTTGAGATGCGACGGGAACCCCGGGAATTCTTTCCCTAAGAAACAGGGAAAGGATCCCTCATCTCGAGCTACGAGGCGGAAACGGGGCTCCCCTGGATGTGTGCGGGACCTCACGTGCTTCCTCTCGAGTGGAGACGGGTATGTCGGGGAACTTCTTGAGTTGCAGCAATGGTGTGAAGGACCCTTTGGAAGTTCCAGTGGTTAGATGTGATTGGCCTCGAGAAGCCTCAGCGGAAATGGGCCTCATCTCGCCTGGAGGGCAAAACCTCCTGGATTTTCTAGAGTTGCGGCAGGTGCTCTCGACTTACGACGGAGACCTCAGGGATCCGCTCTGGTGGCCTCAGGAAAGGCCAGTCCCCATGCGAGTTCCTCGGGGGCGTCTCGGGATTCCTCTCCCGTCGATGCCGGGGCCTAAGACCTTGTGTGGAGTCGGGGCCGGAACCTGAGGATTCCTCTCCAGTGCTGACATGGATCTTGGGGTACTTCTGGAGTCTCCCCAGGGGAGTCAGTCCTCGTCTGAAATGCGGGCATGCATTGCGCTTTCCTCCAGAGCGGTAGCAGCAGTGTCACGCAGTCCGCCGCGTGGATCAAAGGATCTATGGTTTTCCCTCGAGTCTTTCCCACGAGGCTTTCCCACGAGGCTTTCCCACAGGGCTGTCCCACGTGCACACGTGGTGGGAGTCGATCCTCGGCTTGAACGTCAAGGCAGTGCAGGGAAAACAGGTTCCTCTGGAATGGACTGACACATCTGGGGGACTCTTGGAATGGTGGCACGACCCTGGAGTTCCTCTCGCCTTTCCAATGGAGAGCGCCTCCTCTTGAGATGCGACGGGAATGCCGGGAATTCTTTCCCTACGAAACAGGGAAAGGATCCCTCATCTCGAGCTAGGAGGCGGAAACGGGGCTCCCCTGGATGTGTGCGGGACCCCACGTGCTTCCTCTCGAGTGGAGACGGGTATGTCGGGGAACTTCTTGAGTTGCAGCAATGGTGTGAAGGACCCTTTGGAAGTTCCAGTGGTTAGATGTGATTGGCCTCGAGAAGCCTCAGAGGAAATGGGCCTCATCTCGCCTGGAGGGCAAAACCTCCTGGATTTTCTCGAGTTGTGGCAGGTGCTCTCAAATTACGACGGGGACCTCAGGGACACGCTCTGGTGGCCTCAGGAAAGGCCAGTCCCCATGCGAGTTCCTCGGGGGCCTCTCGGCATTCCTCTCCCGTCGATGCCGGGGCCTAAGACCTTGTGTGGAGTCGGGGCCGGAACCTGAGGATTCCTCTCCAGTGCTGACATGGATCTTGGGGTACTTCTGGAGTCTCCCCAGGGGAGTCAGTCCTCGTCTCGAATGCGGGCATGCACTTGCGCTTTCCTCCAGAGCGGTAGCAGCAGTGTCACGCAGTCCGCCGCGTGGATCAAAGGATGTATGGTTTTCCCTCGAGGCTTTCCCACGAGGCTTTCCCACGAGGCTTTCCCACAGGGCTGTCCCACGTGCACACGTGGTGGGAGTCGATCCTCGGCTTGAACGTCAAGGCAGTGTAGGGAAAACAGGTTCCTCTGGAATGGACTGACACATCTGGGGGACTCCTGGAATGGTGCCACGACCCTGGAGTTCCTCTCGCCTTTCCTGTGGAGAGCGCCTCCTCTTGAGATGCGACAGGAACGCCGGGAATTCTTTCCCTACGAAACAGGGAAAGGATCCCTCATCTCGAGCTAGGAGGCGGAAACGGGGCTCCCCTGGATGTGTGCGGGACCCCACGTGCTTCCTCTCGAGTGGAGACGGGTATGTCGGGGAACTTCTTGAGTTGCAGCAATGGTGTGAAGGACCCTTTGGAAGTTCCAGTGGTTAGATGTGATTGGCCTCGAGAAGCCTCAGCGGAAATGGGCCTCATCTCGCCTGGAGGGCAAAACCTCCTCGATTTTCTCGAGTTGCGGCAGGTGCTCTCGACTTACGACGGGGACCTCAGGGACCCGCTCTGGTGGCCTCAGGAAATGCCAGTCCCCATGCGAGTTCCTCGGGGGCCTCTCGGGATTCCTCTCCCGTCGATGCCGCGGCCTAAGACCTTGTGTGGAGTCGGGGCCGGAACCTGAGGATTCCTCTCCAGTGTTGACATGGATCTTGGGGTACTTCTGGAGTCTCCCCAGGGGAGTCAGTCCTCGTCTCGAATGCGGGCATGCACTTGCGCTTTCCTCCAGAGCGGTAGCAGCAGTGTCACGCAGTCCGCCGCGTGGATCAAAGGATGTATGGTTTTCCCTCTCGTCTTTCCCACGAGGCTTTCCCACGAGGCTTTCCCACAGGGCTGTCCCACGTGCACACGTGGTGGGAGTCGATCCTCGGCTTGAACGTCAAGGCAGTGCAGGGAAAACAGGTTCCTCTGGAATGGACTGATACATCTGGGGGACTCTTGGAATGGTGTCACGACCCTGGAGTTCCTCTCGCCTTTCCTGTGGAGAGCGCCTCCTCTTGAGATGCGACGGGAAGCCGGGAATTCTTTCCCTACGAAACAGGGAAAGGATCCCACATCTCGAGCTAGTAGGCGGAAACGGGGCTCCCCTGGATGTGTGCGGGACCCACGTGCTTCCTCTCGAGTGGAGACGGGTATGTCGGGGAACTTCTTGAGTTGCAGCAAGGGTGTGAAGGACCCTTTGGAAGTTCCAGTGGTTAGATGTGATTGGCCTCGAGAAGCCTCAGCGGAAATGGGCCTCCTCTCGCCTGGAGAGCAAAATCTCCTGGATTTTCTCGAGTTGCGGCAGGTGCTCTCGACTTACGACGGGGATCTCAGGGAACCGCTCTGGTGGCCTCAGGAAAGGCCAGGCCCCATGCGAGTTCCTCGGGGGCCTCTCGGGATACCTCTCCCGTCGATGCCGGGGCCTAATACCTTGTGTGGAGTCGGGGTCGGAACCTGAGGATTCCTCTCCAGTGCTGACATGGATCTTGGGGTACTTCTGGAGTCTCCCCAGGGGAGTCAGTCCTCGTCTCGAATGCGGGCATGCACTTGCGCTTTCCTCCAGAGCGGTAGCAGCAGTGTCATGCAGTCCGCCGCGTGGATCAAAGGATGTATGGTTTTCCCTCGAGTCTTTCCCACGAGGCTTTCCCAGGAGGCTTTCCCACAGGGCTGTCCCACGTGCACACGTGGTGGGAGTCGATCCTCGGCTTGAACGTCAAGGCAGTGAAGGGAAAACAGGTTCCTCTGGAATGGACTGACACATCTGGGGGACTCTTGGAATGGTGGCATGACCCTGGAGTTCCTCTCGCCTTTCCTGTGGAGAGCGCCTCCTCTTGAGATGCGACGGGAACACCGAGAATTCTTTCCCTAAGAAACAGGGAAAGGATCCCTCATCTCGAGCTATGAGGCGGAAACGGGGCTCCCCTGGATGTGTGCGGGACCCCACGTGCTTCCTCTCGAGTGCAGACGGGTATGTCGGGGAACTTCTTGAGTTGCAGCAAGGGTGTGAAGGACCCTTTGGAAGTTCCAGTGGTTAGATGTGATTGGCCTCGAGAAGCCTCAGCGGAAATGGGCCTCATCTCGCCTGGAGGGCAAAACCTCCTCGATTTTCTCGAGTTGCGGCAGGTGCTCTCGACTTACGACGGGGACCTCAGGAACCTGCTCTGGTGGCCTCAGGAAAGGCCAGTCCCCATGCGAGTTCCTCGGGGGCCTCTCGGGATTCCTCTCCCGTCGATGCCGGGGCCTAAGACCTTGTGTGGAGTCGGGGCCGGAACCTGAGGATTCCTCTCCAGTGTTGACATGGATCTTGGGGTACTTCTGGAGTCTCCCCAGGGGAGTCAGTCCTCGTCTCGAATGCGGGCATGCACTTGCGCTTTCCTCCAGAGCGGTAGCAGCAGTGTCACGCAGTCCGCCGCGTGGATCAAAGGATCTGTGGTTTTCCCTCGAGTCTTTCCCACGAGGCTTTCCCACGAGGCTTTCCCACAGGGCTGTCCCACGTGCACACGTGGTGGGAGTCGATCCTCGGCTTGAACGTCAAGGCAGTGCAGGGAAAACAGGTTCCTCTGGAATGGACTGACACATCTGGGGGACTCTTGGAATGGTGGCACGACCCTGGAGTTCCTCTCGCCTTTCCTGTGGAGAGCACCTCCTCTTGAGATGCGACGGGAACGCCGGGAATTCTTTCCCAACGAAACAGGGAAAGGATCCCTCATCTCGAGCTAGGAGGCGGAAACGGGGCTCCCCTGGATGTGTGCGGGACCCACGTGCTTCCTCTCGAGTGGAAACGGGTATGTCGGGGAACTTCTTGAGTTGCAGCAAGGGTGTGAAGGACCCTTTGGAAGTTCCAGTGGTTAGACGTGATTAGCCTCGAGAAGCCTCAGCGGAAATGGGCCTCATCGCGCCTGGAGGGCAAAACCTCCTGGATATTCTCGAGTTGCGGCAGGTGCTCTCGACTTACGACGGGGACCTCAGGGACCCGTTCTGGTGGCCTCAGGAAAGGACAGTCCCCATGCGAGTTCCTCGGGGGCCTCTCGGGATTGCTCTCCCGTCGATGCCGGGGCCTAAGACCTTGTGTGGAGTCGGGGCCGGAACCTGAGGATTCCTCTCCAGTGCTGACATGGATCTTGGGGTACTTCTGGAGTCTCCCCAGGGGAGTCAGTCCTCGTCTCGAATGCGGGCATGCACTTGCGCTTTCCTCCAGAGCGGTAGCAGCAGTGTCACGCAGTCCGCCGCGTGGATCAAAGAATGTATGGTTTTCCCTCGAGTCTTTCCCACGAGGCTTTCCCACAGGGCTGTCCCACGTGCACACGTGGCGGGAGTCGATCCTCGGCTTGAACGACAAGGCAGTGCAGGGAAAACAGGTTCCTCTGGAATGGACTGACACATCTGGGGGACTCTTGGAATGGTGGCACGACCCTGGAGTTCCTCTCGCCTTTCCTGTGGAGAGCGCCTCCTCTTGAGATGCGACGGGAACGCCGGGAATTCTTTCCCTACGAAACAGGGAAAGGATCCCTCATCTCGAGCTAGGAGGGGGAAACGGGGCTCCCCTGGATGTGTGCGGGACACCACGTGCTTCCTCTAGAGTGCAGACGGGTATGTCGGGGAACTTCTTGAGTTGCAGCAAGGGTGTGAAGGACCCTTTGGAAGTTCCAGTGGTTAGACGTGATTGGCCTCGAGAAGCCTCAGCGGAAATGGGCCTCATCTCGCCTGGAGGGCAAAACCTCCTGGATTTTCTCGAGTTGCGGCAGGTGCTCTCGACTTACGACGGGGACCTCAGGGACCCGCTCTGGTGGCCTCAGGAAAGGCCAGTCCCCATGCGAGTTCCTCGGGGGCCTCTCGGGATTCCTCTCCCGTCGATGCCGGGGCCTAAGACCTTGTGTGGAGTCGGGGCCGGAACCTGAGGATTCCTCTCCAGTGCTGACATGGATCTTGGGGTAATTCTGGAGTCACCCCAGGGGGGTCAGTCCTCGTCTCGAATGCGGGCATGCACTTGCACTTTCCTCCAGAGCGGTAGCAGCAGTGTCACGCAGTCCGCCGTGTGGATAAAAGGATCTATGGTTTTCCCTCGAGTCTTTCCCACAAGTCTTTCCCACGAGGCTTTCCCACAGGGCTGTCCCACGTGCACACGTGGTGGGAGTCGATCCTCGGCTTGAACGTCAAGGCAGTGCAGGGAAAACAGGTTCCTCTGGAATGGACTGACACATCTGGGGGACTCTTGGAATGGTGGCACGACCCTGGAGTTCCTCTCGCCTTTCATGTGGAGAGCGCCTCCTCTTGAGATGCGACGGGAACGCCGGGAATTCTTTCCCAACGAAACAGGGAAAGGATCCCTCATCTCGAGCTAGGAGGCGGAAACGGGGCTCCCCTGGATGTGTGCGGGACCCACGTGCTTCCCCTCGAGTGGAAACGGGTATGTCGGGGAACTTCTTGAGTTGCAGCAAGGGTGTGAAGGACCCTTTGGAAGTTCCAGTGGTTAGACGTGATTAGCCTCGAGAAGCCTCAGCGGAAATGGGCCTCATCTCGCCTGGAGGGCAAAACCTCCTGGATTTTCTCGAGTTGCGGCAGGTGCTCTCGACTTACGACGGGGACCTCAGGGACCCGTTCTGGTGGCCTCAGGAAAGGACAGTCCCCATGCGAGTTCCTCGGGGGCCTCTCGGGATTCCTCTCCCGTCGATGCCGGGGCCTAAGACCTTGTGTGGAGTCGGGGCCGGAACCTGAGGATTCCTCTCCAGTGCTGACATGGATCTTGGGGTACTTCTGGAGTCTCCCCAGGGGAGTCAGTCCTCGTCTCGAATGCGGGCATGCACTTGCACTTTCCTCCAGAGCGGTAGCAGCAGTGTCACGCAGTCCGCCGCGTGGATCAAAGAATCTATGGTTTTCCCTCGAGTCTTTCCCACGAGGCTTTCCACAGGGCTGTCCCACGTGCACACGTGGTGGGAGTCGATCCTCGGCTTGAACGTCAAGGCAGTGCAGGGAAAACAGGTTCCTCTGGAATGGACTGACACATCTGGGTGACTCTTGGAATGGTGGCATGACCCTGGAGTTCCTCTCGCCTTTCCTGTGGAGAGCGCCTCCTCTTGAGATGCGACGGGAACGCCGGGAATTCTTTCCCTACGAAACAGGGAAAGGATTCCTCATCTCGAGCTTGGAGGGGGAAACGGGGCTCCCCTGGATGTGTGCGGGACACCACGTACTTCCTCTCGAGTGCAGACGGGTATGTCGGGGAACTTCTTGAGTTGCAGCAAGGGTGTGAAGGACCCTTTGGAAGTTCGAGTGGTTAGACGTGATTGGCCTCGAGAAGCCTCAGCGGAAATGGGCCTCATCTCGCCTGGAGGGCAAAACCTCCTGGATTTTTTCGAGTTGCGGTAGGTGCTCTCGACTTACGACGGGGACCTCAGGGACCCGCTCTTGTGGACTCAGGAAAGGCCAGTCCCCTTGCGAGTTCCTCGGGGGCCTCTCGGGATTCCTCTCCCGTCGATGCCGGGGCCTAAGACCTTGTGTGGAGTCGGGGCCGGAACCTGAGGATTCCTCTCCAGTGCTGACATGGATCTTGGGGTACTTCTGGAGTCTCCCCAGGGGAGTCAGTCCTCGTCTCGAATGCGGGCATGCACTTGCGCTTTCCTCCAGAGCGGTAGCAGCAGTGTCACGCAGTCCGCCGCGTGGAGCAAAGGATCTATGGTTTTCCCTCGAGTCTTTCCCACGAGGCTTTCCCACGAGGCTTTCCCACAGGGCTGTCCCATGTGCACACGTGGTGGGAGTCGTTCCTCGGCTTGAACGTCAAGGCAGTGCAGGGAAAACAGGTTCCTCTGGAATGGACTGACACATCTGGGGGACTCTTGGAATGGTGTCACGACCCTGGAGTTCCTCTCGCCTGTCCTGTGGAGAGCGCCCCCTCTTGAGATGCGACGGGAACGCCGGGAATTCTTTCCCTACGAAACAGGGAAAGGATCCCTCATCTCGAGCTAGGAGGCGGAAACGGGGCTCCCCTGGATGTGTGCGGGACCCCACGTGCTTCCTCTCGAGTGGAGACGGGTATGTCGGCGAACTTCTTGAGTTGCAGCAAGGGTGTGAAGGACCCTTTGGAAGTTCCAGTGGTTAGACATGATTGGCCTCGAGAAGCCTCAGCGGAAATGGGCCTCATCTCGCCTGGAGGGCAAAACCTCCTGGATTTTCTCGAGTTGCGGCAGGTGCTCTCGACTTACGACGGGGACCTCAGGGACCCGCTCTTGTGGCCTCAGGAAAGGCCAGTCCCCATGCGATTTCCTCGGGGGCCTCTCGGGATTCCTCTCCCGTCGATGCCGGGGCCTAAGACCTTGTGTGGAGTCGGGGCCGGAACCTGAGGATTCCTCTCCAGTGCTGACATGGATCTTGGGGTACTTCTGGAGTCTCCCCAGGGGGGTCAGTCCTCGTCTCGAATGCGGGCATGCACTTGCACTTTCCTCCAGAGCGGTAGCAGCAGTGTCACGCAGTCCGCCGCGTGGATAAAAGGATCTATGGTTTTCCCTCGAGTCTTTCCCACGAGGCTTTCCCACGAGGCTTTCCCACAGGGCTGTCCCACGTGCACACGTGGTGGGAGTCGATCCTCGGCTTGATCGTCAAGGCAGTGCAGGGAAAACAGGTTCCTCTGGAATGGACTGACACATCTGGGGGACTCTTGGAATGGTGGCACGACCCTGGAGTTCCTCTCGCCTTTCCTGTGGAGAGCGCCTCGTCTTGAGATGTGACGGGAACGCCGGGAATTCTTTCCCTACGAAACAGGGAAAGGATCCCTCATCTCGAGCTAGGAGGCGGAAACGGGGCTCCCCTGGATGTGTGCGGGACCCCACGTGCTTCCTCTCGAGTGGAGACGGGTATGTCGGGGAACTTCTTGAGTTGCAGCAAGGGTGTGAAGGACCCCTTGGAAGTTCCAGTGGTTAGATGTGATTGGCCTCGAGAAGCCTCAGCGGAAATGGGCCTCATCTGGCCTGGAGGGCAAAACCTCCTGGATTTTCTCGAGTTGCGGCAGGTGCTCTCGACTTACGACGGGGACCTCAGGGACCCGCTCTGGTGGCCTCAGGAAAGGCCAGTCCCCATGCGAGTTCCTCGGGGGCCTCTCGGGATTCTTCTCCCGTTGATGCCGGGGCCTAAGACCTTGTGTGTAGTCGGGCCGGAACCTGAGGATTCCTCTCCAGTGCTGACATGGATCTTGGGGTACTTCTGGAGTCTCCCCAGGGGAGTCAGTCCTCGTCTCGAATGCGGGCATGCACTTGCGCTTTCCTCCAGAGCGGTAGCAGCAGTGTCACGCAGTCCGCCGCGTGGATCAAAGAATCTATGGTTTTCCCTCGAGTCTTTCCCACGAGGCTTTCCCACGAGGCTTTCCCACAGGGCTGTCCCACGTGCACACGTGGTGGGAGTCGATCCTCGGCTTGAACGTCAAGGCAGTGCAGGGAAAACAGGTTCCTCTGGAATGGACTGACACATCTGGGGGACTCTTGGAATGGTGGTACGACCCTGGAGTTCCTCTCGCCTTTCCTGTGGAGAGCGCCTCCTCTTGAGATGCGACGGGAACGCCGGGAATTCTTTCCCTACGAAACAGGGAAAGGATCCCTCATCTCGAGCTAGGTTGCGGAAACGGGGCTCCCCTGGATGTGTGCGGGACCCACGTGCTTCCTCTCGAGTGGAGACGGGTATGTCGGGGAACTTCTTGAGTTGCAGCAAGGGTGTGAAGGACCCTTTGGAAGTTCCAGTGGTTAGACGTGATTAGCCTCGAGAAGCCTCAGCGGAAATGGGCCTCATCGCGCCTGGAGGGCAAAACCTCCTGGATTTTCTCGAGTTGCGGCAGGTGCTCTCGACTTACGACGGGGACCTCAGGGACCCGTTCTGGTGGCCTCAGGAAAGGACAGTCCCCATGCGAGTTCCTCGGGGGCCTCTCGGGATTCCTCTCCCGTCGATGCCGGGGCCTAAGACCTTGTGTGGAGTCGGGGCCGGAACCTGAGGATTCCTCTCCAGTGCTGACATGGATCTTGGGGTACTTCTGGAGTCTCCCCAGGGGAGTCAGTCCTCGTCTCGAATGCGGGCATGCACTTGCGCTTTCCTCCAGAGCGGTAGCAGCAGTGTCACGCAGTCCGCCGCGTGGAGCAAAGGATCTATGGTTTTCCCTCGAGTCTTTCCCACGAGGCTTTCCCACGAGGCTTTCCCACAGGGCTGTCCCACGTGCACACGTGGTGGGAGTCGATCCTCGGCTTGAACGTCAAGGCAGTGCAGGGAAAACTGTTTCCTCTGGAATGGACTGACACATCTGGGGGACTCTTGGAATGGTGGCATGACCCTGGAGTTCCTCTCGCCTTTCCTGTGGAGAGCGCCTCCTCTTGAGATGCGACGGGAACGCCGGGAATTCTTTCCCTACGAAACAGGGAAAGGATCCCTCATCTCGAGCTAGGAGGCGGAAACGGGTCTCCCCTGGATGTGTGCGGGACACCACGTGCTTCCTCTCGAGTGGAGACAGGTATGTCGGGGAACTTCTTGAGTTGCAGCAAGGGTGTGAAGGACCCTTTCGAAGTTCCAGTGGTTAGATGTGATTGGCCTCGAGAAGCCTCAGCGGAAATGGGCCTCATCTCGCCTGGAGGGCAAAAACTCCTGGATTTTCTCGAGTTGCGGCAGGTGCTCTCGACTTACGACGGGGACCTCAGGGACCCGCTCTGGTGGCCTCAGGAAAGGCCAGTCCCCATGCGAGTTCCTCGGGGGCCTCTCGTGATTCCTCTCCCGTCGATGCCGGGGCCTAAGACCTTGTGTGGAGTCGGGGCCGGAACCTGAGGATTCCTCTCCAGTGCTGACATGGATCTTGGGGTACTTCTGGAGTCTCCCCAGGGGAGTCAGTCCTCGTCTCGAATGCGGGCATGCACTTGCGCTTTCCTCCAGAGCGGTAGCAGCAGTGTCACGCAGTCCGCCGCGTGGATCAAAGAATGTATGGTTTTCCCTCGAGTCTTTCCCACGAGGCTTTCCCACAAGGCTGTCCCACGTGCACACGTGGCGGGAGTCGATCCTCGGCTTGAACGACAAGGCAGTGCAGGTAAAACAGGTTCCTCTGGAATGGACTGACACATCTGGGGGACTCTTGGAATGGTGGCACGACCCTGGAGTTCCTCTCGCCTTTCCTGTGGAGAGCGCCTCCTCTTGAGATGCGACGGGAACGCCGGGAATTCTTTCCCTACGAAACAGGGAAAGGATCCCTCATCTCGAGCTAGGAGGGGGAAACGGGGCTCCCCTGGATGTGTGCGGGACACCACGTGCTTCCTCTAGAGTGCAGACGGGTATGTCGGGGAACTTCTTGAGTTGCAGCAAGGGTGTGAAGGACCCTTTGGAAGTTCCAGTGGTTAGACGTGATTGGCCACGAGAAGCCTCAGCGGAAATGGGCCTCATCTCGCCTGGAGGGCAAAACCTCCTGGATTTTCTCGAGTTGCGGCAGGTGCTCTCGACTTACGACGGGGACCTCAGGGACCCGCTCTGGTGGCCTCAGGAAAGGCCAGTCCCCATGCGAGTTCCTCGGGGGCCTCTCGGGATTCCTCTCCCGTCGATGCCGGGGCCTAAGACCTTGTGTGGAGTCGGGGCCGGAACCTGAGGATTCCTCTCCAGTGCTGACATGGATCTTGGGGTACTTCTGGAGTCTCCCCAGGGGAGTCAGTCCTCATCTCGAATGCGGGCATGCACTTGCGCTTTCCTCCAGAGCGGTAGCAGCAGTGTCACGCAGTCCGCCGCGTGGACCAAAGGATCTATGGTTTTCCCTCGAGTCTTTCCCACGAGGCTTTCCCACGAGGCTTTCCCACAGGGCTGTCCCACGTGCACACGTGGTGGGAGTCGATCCTCGGCTTGAACGTCAAGGCAGTGCAGGGAAAACTGTTTCCTCTGGAATGGACTGACACATCTGTGGGACTCTTGGAATGGTGGCATGACCCTGGAGTTCCTCTCGCCTTTCCTGTGGAGAGCGCCTCCTCTTGAGATGCGACGGGAACGCCGGGAATTCTTTCCCTACGAAACAGGGAAAGGATCCCTCATCTCGAGCTAGGAGGCGGAAACGGGTCTCCCCTGGATGTGTGCGGGACACCACGTGCTTCCTCTCGAGTGGAGACAGGTATGTCGGGGAACTTCTTGAGTTGCAGCAAGGGTGTGAAGGACCCTTTGGAAGTTCCAGTGGTTAGATGTGATTGGCCTCGAGAAGCCTCAGCGGAAATGGGCCTCATCTCGCCTGGAGGGCAAAACCTCCTGGATTTTCTCGAGTTGCGGCAGGTGCTCTCGACTTACGACGGGGACCTCAGGGACCCGCTCTGGTGGACTCAGGAAAGGCCAGTCCCCATGCGAGTTCCTCGGGGGCCTCTCGGGATTCCTCTCCCGTCGATGCCGGGGCCTAAGACCTTGTGTGGAGTCGGGGCCGGAACCTGAGGATTCCTCTCCAGTGCTGACATGGATCTTGGGGTACTTCTGGAGTCTCCCCAGGGGAGTCAGTCCTCGTCTCGAATGCGGGCATGCACTTGCGCTTTCCTCCAGAGCGGTAGCAGCAGTGTCACGCAGTCCGCCGCGTGGGTCAAAGAATCTATGGTTTTCCCTCGAGTCTTTCCCACGAGGCTTTCCCACAGGGCTGTCCCACGTGCACACGTGGTGGGAGTCGATCCTCGGCTTGAACGTCAAGGCAGTGCAGGGAAAACAGGTTCCTCTGGAATGGACTGACACATCTGGGTGACTCTTGGAATGGTGGCATGACCCTGGAGTTCCTCTCGCCTTTCCTGTGGAGAGCGCCTCCTCTTGAGATGCGACGGGAACGCCGGGAATTCTTTCCCTACGAAACAGGGAAAGGATTCCTCATCTCGAGCTTGGAGGGGGAAACGGGGCTCCCCTGGATGTGTGCGGGACACCACGTACTTCCTCTCGAGTGCAGACGGGTATGTCGGGGAACTTCTTGAGTTGCAGCAAGGGTGTGAAGGACCCTTTGGAAGTTCCAGTGGTTAGACGTGATTGGCCTCGAGAAGCCTCAGCGGAAATGGGCCTCATCTCGCCTGGAGGGCAAAACCTCCTGGATTTTCTCGAGTTGCGGCAGGTGCTCTCGACTTACGACGGGGACCTCAGGGACCCGCTCTTGTGGACTCAGGAAAGGCCAGTCCCCATGCGAGTTCCTCGGGGGCCTCTCGGGATTCCTCTCTCGTCGATGCCGGGGCCTAAGACCTTGTGTGGAGTCGGGGCCGGAACCTGAGGATTCCTCTCCAGTGCTGACATGGATCTTGGGGTACTTCTGGAGTCTCCCCAGGGGAGTCAGTCCTCGTCTCGAATGCGGGCATGCACTTGGGCTTTCCTCCAGAGCGGTAGCAGCAGTGTCACGCAGTCCGCCGCGTGGATCAAAGAATCTATGGTTTTCCCTCGAGTCTTTCCCACGAGGCTTTCCCACAGGGCTGTCCCACGTGCACACGTGGTGGGAGTCGATCCTCGGCTTGAACGTCAAGGCAGTGCAGGGAAAACAGGTTCCTCTGGAATGGACTGACACATCTGGGTGACTCTTGGAATGGTGGCATGACCCTGGAGTTCCTCTCGCCTTTCCTGTGGAGAGCGCCTCCTCTTGAGATGCGACGGGAACGCCGGGAATTCTTTCCCTACGAAACAGGGAAAGGATTCCTCATCTCGAGCTTGGAGGGGGAAACGGGGCTCCCCTGGATGTGTGCGGGACACCACGTACTTCCTCTCGAGTGCAGACGGGTATGTCGGGGAACTTCTTGAGTTGCAGCAAGGGTGTGAAGGACCCTTTGGAAGTTCCAGTGGTTAGACGTGATTGGCCTCGAGAAGCCTCAGCGGAAATGGGCCTCATCTCGCCTGGAGGGCAAAACCTCCTGGATTTTCTCGAGTTGCGGCAGGTGCTCTCGACTTACGACGGGGACCTCAGGGACCCGCTCTGGTGGACTCAGGAAAGGCCAGTCCCCATGCGAGTTCCTCGGGGGCCTCTCGGGATTCCTCTCCCGTCGATGCCGGGGCCTAAGACCTTGTGTGGAGTCGGGGCCGGAACCTGAGGATTCCTCTCCAGTGCTGACATGGATCTTGGGGTACTTCTGGAGTCTCCCCAGGGGAGTCAGTCCTCGTCTCGAATGCGGGCATGCACTTGGGCTTTCCTCCAGAGCGGTAGCAGCAGTGTCACGCAGTCCGCCGCGTGGATCAAAGAATCTATGGTTTTCCCTCGAGTCTTTCCCACGAGGCTTTCCCACAGGGCTGTCCCACGTGCACACGTGGTGGGAGTCGATCTTCGGCTTGAACGTCAAGGCAGTGCAGGGAAAACAGGTTCCTCTGGAATGGACTGACACATCTGGGTGACTCTTGGAATGGTGGCATGACCCTGGAGTTCCTCTCGCCTTTCCTGTGGAGAGCGCCTCCTCTTGAGATGCGACGGGAACGCCGGGAATTCTTTCCCTACGAAACAGGGAAAGGATCCCTCATCTCGAGCTAGGAGGCGGAAACGGGGCTCCCCTGAATGTGTGCGGGACACCACGTACTTCCTCTCGAGTGCAGACGGGTATGTCGGGGAACTTCTTGAGTTGCAGCAAGGGTGTGAAGGACCCTTTGGAAGTTCCAGTGGTTAGACGTGATTGGCCTCGAGAAGCCTCAGCGGAAATGGGCCTCATCTCGCCTGGAGGGCAAAACCTCCTGGATTTTCTCGAGTTGCGGCAGGTGCTCTCGACTTACGACGGGGACCTCAGGGACCCGTTCTGGTGGCCTCAGGAAAGGCCAGTCCCCATGCGAGTTCCTCGGGGGCCTCTGGGGATTCCTCTCCCGTCGATGCCGGGGCCTAAGACCTTGTGTGGAGTCGGGGCCGGAACCTGAGGATTCCTCTCCAGTGCTGACATGGATCTTGGGGTACTTCTGGAGTCTCCCCAGGGGAGTCAGTCCTCGTCTCGAATGCGGGCATGCACTTGCGCTTTCCTCCAGAGCGGTAGCAGCAGTGTCACGCAGTCCGCCGCGTGGACCAAAGGATCTATGGTTTTCCCTCGAGTCTTTCCCACGAGGCTTTCCCACGAGGCTTTCCCACAGGGCTGTCCCACGTGCACACGTGGTGGGAGTCGATCCTCGGCTTGAACGTCAAGGCAGTGCAGGGAAAACTGTTTCCTCTGGAATGGACTGACACATCTGGGGGACTCTTGGAATGGTGGCACGACCCTGGAGTTCCTCTCGCCTTTCCTGTGGAGAGCGCCTCGTCTTGAGATGTGACGGGAACGCCGGGAATTCTTTCCCTACGAAACAGGGAAAGGATCCCTCATCTCGAGCTAGGAGGCGGAAACGGGGCTCCCCTGGATGTGTGCGGGACCCCACGTGCTTCCTCTCGAGTGGAGACGGGTATGTCGGGGAACTTCTTGAGTTGCAGCAAGGGTGTGAAGGACCCTTTGGAAGGTCCAGTGGTTAGATGTGATTGGCCTCGAGAATTCTCAGCGGAAATGGGCCTCATCTGGCCTGGAGGGCAAAACCTCCTGGATTTTCTCGAGTTGCGGCAGGTGCTCTCGATTTACGACGGGGACCTCAGGGACCCGCTCTGGTGGCCTCAGGAAAGGCCAGTCCCCATGCGAGTTCCTCGGGGGCCTCTCGGGATTCTTCTCCCGTTGATGCCGGGGCCTAAGACCTTGTGTGTAGTCGGGCCGGAACCTGAGGATTCCTCTCCAGTGCTGACATGGATCTTGGGGTACTTCTGGAGTCTCCCCAGGGGAGTCAGTCCTCGTCTCGAATGCGGGCATGCACTTGCGCTTTCCTCCAGAGCGGTAGCAGCAGTGTCACGCAGTCCGCCGCGTGGATCAAAGAATCTATGGTTTTCCCTCGAGTCTTTCCCACGAGGCTTTCCCACGAGGCTTTCCCACAGGGCTGTCCCACGTGCACACGTGGTGGGAGTCGATCCTCGGCTTGAACGTCAAGGCAGTGCAGGGAAAACAGGTTCCTCTGGAATGGACTGACACATCTGGGGGACTCTTGGAATGGTGGTACGACCCTGGAGTTCCTCTCGCCTTTCCTGTGGAGAGCGCCTCCTCTTGAGATGCGACGGGAACGCCGGGAATTCTTTCCCTACGAAAAGGGTAAAGGATCCCTCATCTCGAGCTAGGAGGCGGAAACGGGGCTCCCTTGGATGTGTGCGGGACCCACGTGCTTCCTCTCGAGTGGAGACGGGTATGTCGGGGAACTTCTTGAGTTGCAGCAAGGGTGTGAAGGACCCTTTGGAAGTTCCAGTGGTTAGACGTGATTAGCCTCGAGAAGCCTCAGCGGAAATGGGCCTCATCGCGCCTGGAGGGCAAAACCTCCTGGATTTTCTCGAGTTGCGGCAGGTGCTCTCGACTTACGACGGGGACCTCAGGGACCCGTTCTGGTGGCCTCAGGAAAGGACAGTCCCCATGCGAGTTCCTCGGGGGCCTCTCGGGATTCCTCTCCCGTCGATGCCGGGGCCTAAGACCTTGTGTGGAGTCGGGGCCGGAACCTGAGGATTCCTCTCCAGTGCTGACATGGATCTTGGGGTACTTCTGGAGTCTCCCCAGGGGAGTCAGTCCTCGTCTCGAATGCGGGCATGCACTTGCGCTTTCCTCCAGAGCGGTAGCAGCAGTGTCACGCAGTCCGCCGCGTGGACCAAAGGATCTATGGTTTTCCCTCGAGTCTTTCCCACGAGGCTTTCCCACGAGGCTTTCCCACAGGGCTGTCCCACGTGCACACGTGGTGGGAGTCGATCCTCGGCTTGAACGTCAAGGCAGTGCAGGGAAAACAGGTTCCTCTGGAATGGACTGACACATCTGGGGGACTCTTGGAATGGTGGCACGACCCTGGAGTTCCTCTCGCCTTTCCTGTGGAGAGCGCCTCCTCTTGAGATGCGACGGGAACGCCGGGAATTCTTTCCCAACGAAACAGGGAAAGGATCCCTCATCTCGAGCTAGGAGGCGGAAACGGGGCTCCCCTGGATGTGTGCGGGACCCACGTGCTTCCCCTCGAGTGGAAACGGGTATGTCGGGGAACTTCTTGAGTTGCAGCAAGGGTGTGAAGGACCCTTTGGAAGTTCCAGTGGTTAGACGTGATTAGCCTCGAGAAGCCTCAGCGGAAATGGGCCTCATCGCGCCTGGAGGGCAAAACCTCCTGGATTTTCTCGAGTTGCGGCAGGTGCTCTCGACTTACGACGGGGACCTCAGGGACCCGTTCTGGTGGCCTCAGGAAAGGACAGTCCCCATGCGAGTTCCTCGGGGGCCTCTCGGGATTCCTCTCCCGTCGATGCCGGGGCCTAAGACCTTGTGTGGAGTCGGGGCCGGAACCTGAGGATTCCTCTCCAGTGCTGACATGGATCTTGGGGTATTTCTGGAGTCTCCCCAGGGGGGTTAGTCCTCGTCTCGAATGCGGGCATGCACTTGCGCTTTCCTCCAGAGCGGTAGCAGCAGTGTCACGCAGTCCGCCGCGTGGATCAAAGGATCTATGGTTTTCCCTCGAGTCTTTCCCACGAGTCTTTCCCACGAGGCTTTCCCACAGGGCTGTCCCACGTGCACACGTGGTGGGAGTCGATCCTCGGCTTGAACGTCAAGGCAGTGCAGGGAAAACAGGTTCCTCTTTAATGGACTGACACATCTGGGTGACTCTTGGAATGGTGGTACGACCCTGGAGTTCCTCTCGCCTTTCCTGTGGAGAGCGCCTCCTCTTGAGATGCGACGGGAACGCCGGGAATTCTTTCCCTACGAAAAGGGTAAAGGATCCCTCATCTCGAGCTAGGAGGCGGAAACGGGGCTCCCTTGGATGTGTGCGGGACCCACGTGCTTCCTCTCGAGTGGAGACGGGTATGTCGGGGAACTTCTTGAGTTGCAGCAAGGGTGTGAAGGACCCTTTGGAAGTTCCAGTGGTTAGACGTGATTAGCCTCGAGAAGCCTCAGCGGAAATGGGCCTCATCGCGCCTGGAGGGCAAAACCTCCTGGATTTTCTCGAGTTGCGGCAGGTGCTCTCGACTTACGACGGGGACCTCAGGGACCCGTTCTGGTGGCCTCAGGAAAGGACAGTCCCCATGCGAGTTCCTCGGGGGCCTCTCGGGATTCCTCTCCCGTCGATGCCGGGGCCTAAGACCTTGTGTGGAGTCGGGGCCGGAACCTGAGGATTCCTCTCCAGTGCTGACATGGATCTTGGGGTACTTCTGGAGTCTCCCCAGGGGAGTCAGTCCTCGTCTCGAATGCGGGCATGCACTTGCGCTTTCCTCCAGAGCGGTAGCAGCAGTGTCACGCAGTCCGCCGCGTGGACCAAAGGATCTATGGTTTTCCCTCGAGTCTTTCCCACGAGGCTTTCCCACGAGGCTTTCCCACAGGGCTGTCCCACGTGCACACGTGGTGGGAGTCGATCCTCGGCTTGAACGTCAAGGCAGTGCAGGGAAAACAGGTTCCTCTGGAATGGACTGACACATCTGGGGGACTCTTGGAATGGTGGCACGACCCTGGAGTTCCTCTCGCCTTTCCTGTGGAGAGCGCCTCCTCTTGAGATGCGACGGGAACGCCGGGAATTCTTTCCCAACGAAACAGGGAAAGGATCCCTCATCTCGAGCTAGGAGGCGGAAACGGGGCTCCCCTGGATGTGTGCGGGACCCACGTGCTTCCCCTCGAGTGGAAACGGGTATGTCGGGGAACTTCTTGAGTTGCAGCAAGGGTGTGAAGGACCCTTTGGAAGTTCCAGTGGTTAGACGTGATTAGCCTCGAGAAGCCTCAGCGGAAATGGGCCTCATCGCGCCTGGAGGGCAAAACCTCCTGGATTTTCTCGAGTTGCGGCAGGTGCTCTCGACTTACGACGGGGACCTCAGGGACCCGTTCTGGTGGCCTCAGGAAAGGACAGTCCCCATGCGAGTTCCTCGGGGGCCTCTCGGGATTCCTCTCCCGTCGATGCCGGGGCCTAAGACCTTGTGTGGAGTCGGGGCCGGAACCTGAGGATTCCTCTCCAGTGCTGACATGGATCTTGGGGTATTTCTGGAGTCTCCCCAGGGGGGTTAGTCCTCGTCTCGAATGCGGGCATGCACTTGCGCTTTCCTCCAGAGCGGTAGCAGCAGTGTCACGCAGTCCGCCGCGTGGATCAAAGGATCTATGGTTTTCCCTCGAGTCTTTCCCACGAGTCTTTCCCACGAGGCTTTCCCACAGGGCTGTCCCACGTGCACACGTGGTGGGAGTCGATCCTCGGCTTGAACGTCAAGGCAGTGCAGGGAAAACAGGTTCCTCTTTAATGGACTGACACATCTGGGTGACTCTTGGAATGGTGGCATGACCCTGGAGTTCCTCTCGCCTTTCCTGTGGAGAGCGCCTCCTCTTGAGATGCGACGGGAACGCCGGGAATTCTTTCCCTATGAAACAGGGAAAGGATCCCTCATCTCGAGCTAGGAGGGGGAAACGGGGCTCCCCTGGATGTGTGCGGGACACCAAGTGCTTCCTCTCGAGTGAAGACGGGTATGTCGGGGAACTTCTTGAGTTGCAGCAAGGGTGTGAAGGACCCTTTGGAAGTTCCAGTGGTTAGACGTGATTGGCCTCGAGAAGCCTCAGCGGAAATGGGCCTCATCTCGCCTGGAGGGCAAAACCTCCTGGATTTTCTCGAGTTGCGGCAGGTGCTCTCGACTTACGACGGGGACCTCAGGGACCCGCTCTGGTGGCCTCAGGAAAGGCCAGTCCCCATGCGATTTCCTCGGGGGCCTCTCGGGATTCCTCTCCCGTCGATGCCGGGGCCTAAGACCTTGTGTGGAGTCGGGGCCGGAAACTGAGGATTCCTCTCCAGTGCTGACATGGATCTTGGGGTACTTCTGGAGTCTCCCCAGGGGGGTCAGTCCTCGTCTCGAATGCGGGCATGCACTTGCACTTTCCTCCAGAACGGTAGCAGCAGTGTCACGCAGTCCGCCGCGTGGATAAAAGGATCTATGGTTTTCCCTCGAGTCTTTCCCACGAGGCTTTCCCACGAGGCTTTCCCACAGGGCTGTCCCACGTGCACACGTGGTGGGAGTCGATCCTCGGCTTGATCGTCAAGGCAGTGCAGGGAAAACAGGTTCCTCTGGAATGGACTGACACATCTGGGGGACTCTTGGAATGGTGGCACGACCCTGGAGTTCCTCTCGCCTTTCCTGTGGAGAGCGCCTCGTCTTGAGATGTGACGGGAACGCCGGGAATTCTTTCCCTACGAAACAGGGAAAGGATCCCTCATCTCGAGCTAGGAGGCGGAAACGGGGCTCCCCTGGATGTGTGCGGGACCCCACGTGCTTCCTCTCGAGTGGAGACGGGTATGTCGGGGAACTTCTTGAGTTGCAGCAAGGGTGTGAAGGACCCTTTGGAAGTTCCAGTGGTTAGATGTGATTGGCCTCGAGAATTCTCAGCGGAAATGGGCCTCATCTGGCCTGGAGGGCAAAACCTCCTGGATTTTCTCGAGTTGCGGCAGGTGCTCTCGACTTACGACGGGGACCTCAGGGACCCGCTCTGGTGGCCTCAGGAAAGGCCAGTCCCCATGCGAGTTCCTCGGGGGCCTCTCGGGATTCTTCTCCCGTTGATGCCGGGGCCTAAGACCTTGTGTGTAGTCGGGCCGGAACCTGAGGATTCCTCTCCAGTGCTGACATGGATCTTGGGGTACTTCTGGAGTCTCCCCAGGGGAGTCAGTCCTCGTCTCGAATGCCGGCATGCACTTGCGCTTTCCTCCAGAGCGGTAGCAGCAGTGTCACGCAGTCCGCCGCGTGGATCAAAGAATCTATGGTTTTCCCTCGAGTCTTTCCCACGAGGCTTTCCCACGAGGCTTTCCCACAGGGCTGTCCCACGTGCACACGTGGTGGGAGTCGATCCTCGGCTTGAACGTCAAGGCAGTGCAGGGAAAACAGGTTCCTCTTTAATGGACTGACACATCTGGGTGACTCTTGGAATGGTGGCATGACCCTGGAGTTCCTCTCGCCTTTCCTGTGGAGAGCGCCTCCTCTTGAGATGCGACGGGAACGCCGGGAATTCTTTCCCTATGAAACAGGGAAAGGATCCCTCATCTCGAGCTAGGAGGGGGAAACGGGGCTCCCCTGGATGTGTGCGGGACACCAAGTGCTTCCTCTCGAGTGAAGACGGGTATGTCGGGGAACTTCTTGAGTTGCAGCAAGGGTGTGAAGGACCCTTTGGAAGTTCCAGTGGTTAGACGTGATTGGCCTCGAGAAGCCTCAGCGGAAATGGGCCTCATCTCGCCTGGAGGGCAAAACCTCCTGGATTTTTTCGAGTTGCGGCAGGTGCTCTCGACTTACGACGGGGACCTCAGGGACCCGCTCTGGTGGCCTCAGGAAAGGCCAGTCCCCATGCGATTTCCTCGGGGGCCTCTCGGGATTCCTCTCCCGTCGATGCCGGGGCCTAAGACCTTGTGTGGAGTCGGGGCCGGAAACTGAGGATTCCTCTCCAGTGCTGACATGGATCTTGGGGTACTTCTGGAGTCTCCCCAGGGGGGTCAGTCCTCGTCTCGAATGCGGGCATGCACTTGCACTTTCCTCCAGAACGGTAGCAGCAGTGTCACGCAGTCCGCCGCGTGGATAAAAGGATCTATGGTTTTCCCTCGAGTCTTTCCCACGAGGCTTTCCCACGAGGCTTTCCCACAGGGCTGTCCCACGTGCACACGTGGTGGGAGTCGATCCTCGGCTTGATCGTCAAGGCAGTGCAGGGAAAACAGGTTCCTCTGGAATGGACTGACACATCTGGGGGACTCTTGGAATGGTGGCACGACCCTGGAGTTCCTCTCGCCTTTCCTGTGGAGAGCGCCTCGTCTTGAGATGTGACGGGAACGCCGGGAATTCTTTCCCTACGAAACAGGGAAAGGATCCCTCATCTCGAGCTAGGAGGCGGAAACGGGGCTCCCCTGGATGTGTGCGGGACCCCACGTGCTTCCTCTCGAGTGGAGACGGGTATGTCGGGGAACTTCTTGAGTTGCAGCAAGGGTGTGAAGGACCCTTTGGAAGTTCCAGTGGTTAGATGTGATTGGCCTCGAGAATTCTCAGCGGAAATGGGCCTCATCTGGCCTGGAGGGCAAAACCTCCTGGATTTTCTCGAGTTGCGGCAGGTGCTCTCGACTTACGACGGGGACCTCAGGGACCCGCTCTGGTGGCCTCAGGAAAGGCCAGTCCCCATGCGAGTTCCTCGGGGGCCTCTCGGGATTCTTCTCCCGTTGATGCCGGGGCCTAAGACCTTGTGTGTAGTCGGGCCGGAACCTGAGGATTCCTCTCCAGTGCTGACATGGATCTTGGGGTACTTCTGGAGTCTCCCCAGGGGAGTCAGTCCTCGTCTCGAATGCCGGCATGCACTTGCGCTTTCCTCCAGAGCGGTAGCAGCAGTGTCACGCAGTCCGCCGCGTGGATCAAAGAATCTATGGTTTTCCCTCGAGTCTTTCCCACGAGGCTTTCCCACGAGGCTTTCCCACAGGGCTGTCCCACGTGCACACGTGGTGGGAGTCGATCCTCGGCTTGAACGTCAAGGCAGTGCAGGGAAAACAGGTTCCTCTGGAATGGACTGACACATCTGGGGGACTCTTGGAATGGTGGTACGACCCTGGAGTTCCTCTCTCCTTTCCTGTGGAGAGCGCCTCCTCTTGAGATGCGACGGGAACGCCGGGAATTCTTTCCCTACGAAACAGGTAAAGGATCCCTCATCTCGAGCTAGGAGGCGGAAACGGGGCTCCCTTGGATGTGTGCGGGACCCACGTGCTTCCTCTCGAGTGGAGACGGGTATGTCGGGGAACTTCTTGAGTTGCAGCAAGGGTGTGAAGGACCCTTTGGAAGTTCCAGTGGTTAGACGTGATTAGCCTCGAGAAGCCTCAGCGGAAATGGGCCTCATCGCGCCTGGAGGGCAAAACCTCCTGGATTTTCTCGAGTTGCGGCAGGTGCTCTCGACTTACGACGGGGACCTCAGGGACCCGCTCTGGTGGACTCAGGAAAGGCCAGTCCCCATGCGAGTTCCTCGGGGGCCTCTCGGGATTCCTCTCCCGTCGATGCCGGGGCCTAAGACCTTGTGTGGAGTCGGGGCCGGAACCTGAGGATTCCTCTCCAGTGCTGACATGGATCTTGGGGTACTTCTGGAGTCTCCCCAGGGGAGTCAGTCCTCGTCTCGAATGCGGGCATGCACTTGCGCTTTCCTCCAGAGCGGTAGCAGCAGTGTCACGCAGTCCGCCGCGTGGGTCAAAGAATCTATGGTTTTCCCTCGAGTCTTTCCCACGAGGCTTTCCCACAGGGCTGTCCCACGTGCACACGTGGTGGGAGTCGATCCTCGGCTTGAACGTCAAGGCAGTGCAGGGAAAACAGGTTCCTCTGGAATGGACTGACACATCTGGGTGACTCTTGGAATGGTGGCATGACCCTGGAGTTCCTCTCGCCTTTCCTGTGGAGAGCGCCTCCTCTTGAGATGCGACGGGAACGCCGGGAATTCTTTCCCTACGAAACAGGGAAAGGATTCCTCATCTCGAGCTTGGAGGGGGAAACGGGGCTCCCCTGGATGTGTGCGGGACACCACGTACTTCCTCTCGAGTGCAGACGGGTATGTCGGGGAACTTCTTGAGTTGCAGCAAGGGTGTGAAGGACCCTTTGGAAGTTCCAGTGGTTAGACGTGATTGGCCTCGAGAAGCCTCAGCGGAAATGGGCCTCATCTCGCCTGGAGGGCAAAACCTCCTGGATTTTCTCGAGTTGCGGCAGGTGCTCTCGACTTAAGACGGGGACCTCAGGGACCCGCTCTTGTGGACTCAGGAAAGGCCAGTCCCCATGCGAGTTCCTCGGGGGCCTCTCGGGATTCCTCTCCCGTCGATGCCGGGGCCTAAGACCTTGTGTGGAGTCGGGGCCGGAACCTGAGGATTCCTCTCCAGTGCTGACATGGATCTTGGGGTACTTCTGGAGTCTCCCCAGGGGAGTCAGTCCTCGTCTCCAATGCGGGCATGCACTTGGGCTTTCCTCCAGAGCGGTAGCAGCAGTGTCACGCAGTCCAACGCGTGGATCAAAGAATCTATGGTTTTCCCTCGAGTCTTTCCCACGAGGCTTTCCCACAGGGCTGTCCCACGTGCACACGTGGTGGGAGTCGATCCTCGGCTTGAACGTCAAGGCAGTGCAGGGAAAACAGGTTCCTCTGGAATGGACTGACACATCTGGGTGACTCTTGGAATGGTGGCATGACCCTGGAGTTCCTCTCGCCTTTCCTGTGGAGAGCGCCTCCTCTTGAGATGCGACGGGAACGCCGGGAATTCTTTCCCTACGAAACAGGGAAAGGATTCCTCATCTCGAGCTTGGAGGGGGAAACGGGGCTCCCCTGGATGTGTGCGGGACACCACGTACTTCCTCTCGAGTGCAGACGGGTATGTCGGGGAACTTCTTGAGTTGCAGCAAGGGTGTGAAGGACCCTTTGGAAGTTCCAGTGGTTAGACGTGATTGGCCTCGAGAAGCCTCAGCGGAAATGGGCCTCATCTCGCCTGGAGGGCAAAACCTCCTGGATTTTCTCGAGTTGCGGCAGGTGCTCTCGACTTACGACGGGGACCTCAGGGACCCGCTCTTGTGGACTCAGGAAAGGCCAGTCCCCATGCGAGTTCCTCGGGGGCCTCTCGGGATTCCTCTCCCGTCGATGCCGGGGCCTAAGACCTTGTGTGGAGTCGGGGCCGGAACCTGAGGATTCCTCTCCAGTGCTGACATGGATCTTGGGGTACTTCTGGAGTCTCCCCAGGGGAGTCAGTCCTCGTCTCGAATGCGGGCATGCACTTGCGCTTTCCTCCAGAGCGGTAGCAGCAGTGTCACGCAGTCCGCCGCGTGGATCAAAGAATCTATGGTTTTCCCTCGAGTCTTTCCCACGAGGCTTTCCCACAGGGCTGTCCCACGTGCACACGTGGTGGGAGTCGATCTTCGGCTTGAACGTCAAGGCAGTGCAGGGAAAACAGGTTCCTCTGGAATGGACTGACACATCTGGGTGACTCTTGGAATGGTGGCATGACCCTGGAGTTCCTCTCGCCTTTCCTGTGGAGAGCGCCTCCTCTTGAGATGCGACGGGAACGCCGGGAATTCTTTCCCTACGAAACAGGGAAAGGATCCCTCATCTCGAGCTTGGAGGGGGAAACGGGGCTCCCCTGGATGTGTGCGGGACACCACGTACTTCCTCTCGAGTGCAGACGGGTATGTCGGGGAACTTCTTGAGTTGCAGCAAGGGTGTGAAGGACCCTTTGGAAGTTCCAGTGGTTAGACGTGATTGGCCTCGAGAAGCCTCAGCGGAAATGGGCCTCATCTCGCCTGGAGGGCAAAACCTCCTGGATTTTCTCGAGTTGCGGCAGGTGCTCTCGACTTACGACGGGGACCTCAGGGACCCGCTCTTGTGGCCTCAGGAAAGGCCAGTCCCCATGCGAGTTCCTCGGGGGCCTCTCGGGATTCCTCTCCCGTCGATGCCGGGGCCTAAGACCTTGTGTGGAGTCGGGGCCGGAACCTGAGGATTCCTCTCCAGTGCTGACATGGATCTTGGGGTACTTCTGGAGTCTCCCCAGGGGGGTTAGTCCTCGTCTCGAATGCGGGCATGCACTTGCGCTTTCCTCCAGAGCGGTAGCAGCAGTGTCACGCAGTCCGCCGCGTGGATCAAAAGATCTATGGTTTTCCCTCGAGTCTTTCCCACGAGGCTTTCCCACGAGGCTTTCCCACAGGGCTGTCCCACGTGCACACGTGGTGGGAGTCGATCCTCGGCTTGAACGTCAAGGCAGTGCAGGGAAAACAGGTTCCTCTGGAATGGACTGACACATCTGGGGGACTCTTGGAATGGTGGCACGGCCCTGGAGTTCCACTCGCCTTTCCTGTGGAGAGCGCCTCGTCTTGAGATGTGACGGGAACGTCGGGAATTCTTTCCCTACGAAACAGGGAAAGGATCCCTCATCTCGAGCTAGCAGGCGGAAACGGGGCTCCCCTGGATGTGTGCGGTACCCCACGTGCTTCCTCTCGAGTGGAGACGGGTATGTCGGGGAACTTCTTGAGTTGCAGCAAGGGTGTGAAGGACCCTTTGGAAGTTCCAGTGGTTAGATGTGATTGGCCTCGAGAAGCCTCAGCGGAAATGGGCCTCATCTCGCCTGGAGGGCAAAGCCTCCTGGATTTTCTCGAGTTGCGGCAGGTGCTCTCGACTTACGACGGGGACCTCAGGGAACCGCTCTGGTGGCCTCAGGAAAGGCCAGTCCCCATGCGAGTTCCTCGGGGGCCTCTCGGGATTCTTCTCCCGTCGATGCCGGGGCCTAAGACCTTGTGTGGAGTCGGGCCGGAACCTGAGGATTCCTCTCCAGTGCTGACATGGATCTTGGGGTACTTCTGGAGTCTCCCCAGGGGAGTCAGTCCTCGTCTCGAATGCGGGCATGCACTTGCGCTTTCCTCCAGAGCGGTAGCAGCAGTGTCACGCAGTCCGCCGCGTGGATCAAAGAATCTATGGTTTTCCCTCGAGTCTTTCCCACGAGGCTTTCCCACGAGGCTTTCCCACAGGGCTGTCCCACGTGCACACGTGGTTGGAGTCGTTCCTAGGCTTTAACGTCAAGGCAGTGCAGGGAAAACAGGTTCCTCTGGAATGGACTGACACATCTGGGGGACTCTTGGAATGGTGGCACGACCCTGGAGTTCCTCTCGCCTTTCCTGTGGAGAGCGCCTCCTCTTGAGATGCGACGGGAACGCCGGGAATTCTTTCCCTACGAAACAGGGAAAGGATCCCTCATCTGGAGCTAGGAGGCGGAAACGGGGCTCCCCTGGATGTGTGCGGGACCCACGTGCTTCCTCTCGAGTGGAGACGGGTATGTCGGGGAACTTCTTGAGTTGCAGCAAGGGTGTGAAGGACCCTTTGGAAGTTCAAGTGGTTAGACGTGATTAGCCTCGAGAAGCCTCAGCGGAAATGGGCCTCATCGCGCCTGGAGGGCAAAACCTCCTGGATTTTCTCGAGTTGCGGCAGGTGCTCTCGACTTACGACGGGGACCTCAGGGACCCGCTCTGGTGGCCTCAGGAAAGGCCAGTCCCCATGCGAGTTCCTCGGGGGCCTCTGGGGATTCCTCTCCCGTCGATGCCGGGGCCTAAGACCTTGTGTGGAGTCGGGGCCGGAACCTGAGGATTCCTCTCCAGTGCTGACATGGATCTTGGGGTACTTCTGGAGTCTCCCCAGGGGAGTCAGTCCTCGTCTCGAATGCGGGCATGCACTTGCGCTTTCCTCCAGAGCGGTAGCAGCAGTGTCACGCAGACCGCCGCGTGGAACAAAGGATCTATGGTTTTCCCTCGAGTCTTTCCCACGAGGCTTTCCCACGAGGCTTTCCCACAGGACTGTCCCACGTGCACACGTGGTGGGAGTCGATCCTCGGCTTGAACGTCAAGGCAGGGCAGGGAAATCAGGTTCCTCTGGAATGGACTGACACATCTGGGGGACTCTTGGAATGGTGGCACGACCCTGGAGTTCCTCTCGCCTTTCCTGTGGAGAGCGCCTCCTCTTGAGATGCGACGGGAACGCCAGGAATTCTTTCCCTACGAAACAGGGAAAGGATCCCTCATCTCGAGCTAGGAGGCGGAAACGGGGCTCCCCTGGATGTGTGCGGGACCCCACGTGCCTCCTCTCGAGTGGAGACGGTTATGTCGGGGAACTTCTTGAGTTGCAGCAAGGGTGTGAAGGACCCTTTGGAAGTTCCAGTGGTTAGATGTGATTGGCCTCGAGAAGCCTCAGCGGAAATGGGCCTCATCTCGCCTGGAGGGCAAAACCTCCTGGATTTTCTCGAGTTGCGGCAGGTGCTCTCGACTTACGACGGGGACCTCAGGGACCCGCTCTGGTGGACTCAGGAAAGGCCAGTCCCCATGCGAGTTCCTCGGGGGCCTCTCGGGATTCCTCTCCCGTCGATGCCGGGGCCTAAGACCTTGTGTGGAGTCGGGGCCGGAACCTGAGGATTCCTCTCCAGTGCTGACATGGATCTTGGGGTACTTCTGGAGTCTCCCCAGGGGAGTCAGTCCTCGTCTCGAATGCGGGCATGCACTTGCGCTTTCCTCCAGAGCGGTAGCAGCAGTGTCACGCAGTCCGCCGCGTGGATCAAAGAATCTATGGTTTTCCCTCGAGTCTTTCCCACGAGGCTTTCCCACAGGGCTGTCCCACGTGCACACGTGGTGGGAGTCGATCCTCGGCTTGAACGTCAAGGCAGTGCAGGGAAAACAGGTTCCTCTGGAATGGACTGACACATCTGGGTGACTCTTGGAATGGTGGCATGACCCTGGAGTTCCTCTCGCCTTTCCTGTGGAGAGCGCCTCCTCTTGAGATGCGACGGGAACGCCGGGAATTCTTTCCCTACGAAACAGGGAAAGGATTCCTCATCTCGAGCTTGGAGGGGGAAACGGGGCTCCCCTGGATGTGTGCGGGACACCACGTACTTCCTCTCGAGTGCAGACGGGTATGTCGGGGAACTTCTTGAGTTGCAGCAAGGGTGTGAAGGACCCTTTGGAAGTTCCAGTGGTTAGACGTGATTGGCCTCGAGAAGCCTCAGCGGAAATGGGCCTCATCTCGCCTGGAGGGCAAAACCTCCTGGATTTTCTCGAGTTGCGGCAGGTGCTCTCGACTTACGACGGGGACCTCAGGGACCCGTTCTGGTGGCCTCAGGAAAGGCCAGTCCCCATGCGAGTTCCTCGGGGGCCTCTGGGGATTCCTCTCCCGTCGATGCCGGGGCCTAAGACCTTGTGTGGAGTCGGGGCCGGAACCTGAGGATTCCTCTCCAGTGCTGACATGGATCTTGGGGTACTTCTGGAGTCTCCCCAGGGGAGTCAGTCCTCGTCTCGAATGCGGGCATGCACTTGCTCTTTCCTCCAGAGCGGTAGCAGCAGTGTCACGCAGTCCGCCGCGTGGACCAAAGGATCTATGGTTTTCCCTCGAGTCTTTCCCACGAGGCTTTCCCACGAGGCTTTCCCACAGGGCTGTCCCACGTGCACACGTGGTGGGAGTCGATCCTCGGCTTGAACGTCAAGGCAGTGCAGGGAAAACTGTTTCCTCTGGAATGGACTGACACATCTGGGGGACTCTTGGAATGGTGGCATGACCCTGGAGTTCCTCTCGCCTTTCCTGTGGAGAGCGCCTCCTCTTGAGATGCGACGGGAACGCCGGGAATTCTTTCCCTACGAAACAGGGAAAGGATCCCTCATCTCGAGCTAGGAGGCGGAAACGGGTCTCCCCTGGATGTGTGCGGGACACCACGTGCTTCCTCTCGAGTGGAGACAGGTATGTCGGGGAACTTCTTGAGTTGCAGCAAGGGTGTGAAGGACCCTTTGGAAGTTCCAGTGGTTAGATGTGATTGGCCTCGAGAAGCCTCAGCGGAAATGGGCCTCATCTCGCCTGGAGGGCAAAACCTCCTGGATTTTCTCGAGTTGCGGCAGGTGCTCTCGACTTACGACGGGGACCTCAGGGACCCGCTCTGGTGGCCTCAGGAAAGGCCAGTCCCCATGAGAGTTCCTCGGGGGCCTCTCGGGATTCCTCTCCCGTCGATGCCGGGGCCTAAGACCTTGTGTGGAGTCGGGGCCGGAACCTGAGGATTCCTCTCCAGTGCTGACATGGATCTTGGGGTACTTCTGGAGTCTCCCCAGGGGAGTCAGTCCTCGTCTCGAATGCGGGCATGCGCTTGCGCTTTCCTCCAGAGCGGTAGCAGCAGTGTCACGCAGTCCGCCGCGTGGATCAAAGAATTTATGGTTTTCCCTCGAGTCTTTCCCACGAGGCTTTCCCACAGGGCTGTCCCACGTGCACACGTGGCGGGAGTCGATCCTCGGCTTGAACGACAAGGCAGTGCAGGGAAAACAGGTTCCTCTGGAATGGATTGACACATCTGGGGGACTCTTGGAATGGTGGCACGACCCTGGAGTTCCTCTCGCCTTTCCTGTGGAGAGCGCCTCCTCTTGAGATGCGACGGGAACGCCGGGAATTCTTTCCCTACGAAACAGGGAAAGGATCCCTCATCTCGAGCTAGGAGGGGGAAACGGGGCTCCCCTGGATGTGTGCGGGACACCACGTGCTTCCTCTAGAGTGCAGACGGGTATGTCGGGGAACTTCTTGAGTTGCAGCAAGGGTGTGAAGGACCCTTTGGAAGTTCCAGTGGTTAGACGTGATTGGCCTCGAGAAGCCTCAGCGGAAATGGGCCTCATCTCGCCTGGAGGGCAAAACCTCCTGGATTTTCTCGAGTTGCGGCAGGTGCTCTCGACTTACGACGGGGACCTCAGGGACCCGCTCTGGTGGCCTCAGGAAAGGCCAGTCCCCATGCGAGTTCCTCGGGGGCCTCTCGGGATTCCTCTCCCGTCGATGCCGGGGCCTAAGACCTTGTGTGGAGTCGGGGCCGGAAACTGAGGATTCCTCTCCAGTGCTGACATGGATCTTGAGGTAATTCTGGAGTCTCCCCAGGGGGGTCAGTCCTCGTCTCGAATGCGGGCATGCACTTGCACTTTCCTCCAGAGCGGTAGCAGCAGTGTCACGCAGTCCGCCGTGTGGATAAAAGGATCTATGGTTTTCCCTCGAGTCTTTCCCACGAGTCTTTCCCACGAGGCTTTCCCACAGGGCTGTCCCACGTGCACACGTGGTGGGAGTCGATCCTCGGCTTGAACGTCAAGGCAGTGCAGGGAAAACAGGTTCCTCTGGAATGGACTGACACATCTGGGGGACTCTTGGAATGGTGGCACGACCCTGGAGTTCCTCTCGCCTTTCCTGTGGAGAGCGCCTCCTCTTGAGATGCGACGGGAACGCCGGGAATTCTTTCCCAACGAAACAGGGAAAGGATCCCTCATCTCGAGCTAGGAGGCGGAAACGGGGCTCCCCTGGATGTGTGCGGGACCCACGTGCTTCCCCTCGAGTGGAAACGGGTATGTCGGGGAACTTCTTGAGTTGCAGCAAGGGTGTGAAGGACCCTTTGGAAGTTCCAGTGGTTAGACGTGATTAGCCTCGAGAAGCCTCAGCGGAAATGGGCCTCATCGCGCCTGGAGGGCAAAACCTCCTGGATTTTCTCGAGTTGCGGCAGGTGCTCTCGACTTACGACGGGGACCTCAGGGACCCGTTCTGGTGGCCTCAGGAAAGGACAGTCCCCATGCGAGTTCCTCGGGGGCCTCTCGGGATTCCTCTCCCGTCGATGCCGGGGCCTAAGACCTTGTGTGGAGTCGGGGCCGGAACCTGAGGATTCCTCTCCAGTGCTGACATGGATCTTGGGGTACTTCTGGAGTCTCCCCAGGGGGGTTAGTCCCCGTCTCGAATGCGGGCATGCACTTGCGCTTTCCTCCAGAGCGGTAGCAGCAGTGTCACGCAGTCCGCCGCGTGGATCAAAGGATCTATGGTTTTCCCTCGAGTCTTTCCCACGAGTCTTTCCCACGAGGCTTTCCCACAGGGCTGTCCCACGTGCACACGTGGTGGGAGTCGATCCTCGGCTTGAACGTCAAGGCAGTGCAGGGAAAACAGGTTCCTCTTTAATGGACTGACACATCTGGGTGACTCTTGGAATGGTGGCATGACCCTGGAGTTCCTCTCGCCTTTCCTGTGGAGAGCGCCTCCTCTTGAGATGCGACGGGAACGCCGGGAATTCTTTCCCTATGAAACAGGGAAAGGATCCCTCATCTCGAGCTAGGAGGGGGAAACGGGGCTCCCCTGGATGTGTGCGGGACACCAAGTGCTTCCTCTCGAGTGAAGACGGGTATGTCGGGGAACTTCTTGAGTTGCAGCAAGGGTGTGAAGGACCCTTTGGAAGTTCCAGTGGTTAGACGTGATTGGCCTCGAGAAGCCTCAGCGGAAATGGGCCTCATCTCGCCTGGAGGGCAAAACCTCCTGGATTTTCTCGAGTTGCGGCAGGTGCTCTCGACTTACGACGGGGACCTCAGGGACCCGCTCTGGTGGACTCAGGAAAGGCCAGTCCCCATGCGAGTTCCTCGGGGGCCTCTCGGGATTCCTCTCCCGTCGATGCCGGGGCCTAAGACCTTGTGTGGAGTCGGGGCCGGAACCTGAGGATTCCTCTCCAGTGCTGACATGGATCTTGGGGTACTTCTGGAGTCTCCCCAGGGGAGTCAGTCCTCGTCTCGAATGCGGGCATGCACTTGCGCTTTCCTCCAGAGCGGTAGCAGCAGTGTCACGCAGTCCGCCGCGTGGATCAAAGAATCTATGGTTTTCCCTCGAGTCTTTCCCACGAGGCTTTCCCACAGGGCTGTCCCACGTGCACACGTGGTGGGAGTCGATCTTCGGCTTGAACGTCAAGGCAGTGCAGGGAAAACAGGTTCCTCTGGAATGGACTGACACATCTGGGTGACACTTGGAATGGTGGCATGACCCTGGAGTTCCTCTCGCCTTTCCTGTGGAGAGCGCCTCCTCTTGAGATGCGACGGGAACGCCGGGAATTCTTTCCCTACGAAACAGGGAAAGGATCCCTCATCTCGAGCTTGGAGGGGGAAACGGGGCTCCCCTGGATGTGTGCGGGACACCACGTACTTCCTCTCGAGTGCAGACGGGTATGTCGGGGAACTTCTTGAGTTGCAGCAAGGGTGTGAAGGACCCTTTGGAAGTTCCAGTGGTTAGACGTGATTGGCCTCGAGAAGCCTCAGCGGAAATGGGCCTCATCTCGCCTGGAGGGCAAAACCTCCTGGATTTTCTCGAGTTGCGGCAGGTGCTCTCGACTTACGACGGGGACCTCAGGGACCCGCTCTTGTGGCCTCAGGAAAGGCCAGTCCCCATGCGAGTTCCTCGGGGGCCTCTAGGGATTCCTCTCCCGTCGATGCCGGGGCCTAAGACCTTGTGTGGAGTCGGGGCCGGAACCTGAGGATTCCTCTCCAGTGCTGACATGGATCTTGGGGTACTTCTGGAGTCTCCCCAGGGGGGTTAGTCCTCGTCTCGAATGCGGGCATGCACTTGCGCTTTCCTCCAGAGCGGTAGCAGCAGTGTCACGCAGTCCGCCGCGTGGATCAAAGGATCTATGGTTTTCCCTCGAGTCTTTCCCACGAGGCTTTCCCACGAGGCTTTCCCACAGGGCTGTCCCACGTGCACACGTGGTGGGAGTCGATCCTCGGCTTGAACGTCAAGGCAGTGCAGGGAAAACAGGTTCCTCTGGAATGGACTGACACATCTGGGGGACTCTTGGAATGGTGGCACGGCCCTGGAGTTCCTCTCGCCTTTCCTGTGGAGAGCGCCTCGTCTTGAGATGTGACGGGAACGTCGGGAATTCTTTCCCTACGAAACAGGGAAAGGATCCCTCATCTCGAGCTAGGAGGCGGAAACGGGGCTCCCCTGGTTGTGTGCGGGACCCCACGTGCTTCCTCTCGAGTGGAGACGGGTATGTCGGGGAACTTCTTGAGTTGCAGCAAGGGTGTGAAGGACCCTTTGGAAGTTCCAGTGGTTAGATGTGATTGGCCTCGAGAAGCCTCAGCGGAAATGGGCCTCATCTCGCCTGGAGGGCAAAGCCTCCTGGATTTTCTCGAGTTGCGGCAGGTGCTCTCGACTTACGACGGGGACCTCAGGGAACCGCTCTGGTGGCCTCAGGAAAGGCCAGTCCCCATGCGAGTTCCTCGGGGGCCTCTCGGGATTCTTCTCCCGTCGATGCCGGGGCCTAAGACCTTGTGTGGAGTCGGGCCGGAACCTGAGGATTCCTCTCCAGTGCTGACATGGATCTTGGGGTACTTCTGGAGTCTCCCCAGGGGAGTCAGTCCTCGTCTCGAATGCGGGCATGCACTTGCGCTTTCCTCCAGAGCGGTAGCAGCAGTGTCACGCAGTCCGCCGCGTGGATCAAAGAATCTATGGTTTTCCCTCGAGTCTTTCCCACGAGGCTTTCCCACGAGGCTTTCCCACAGGGCTGTCCCACGTGCACACGTGGTTGGAGTCGTTCCTAGGCTTTAACGTCAAGGCAGTGCAGGGAAAACAGGTTCCTCTGGAATGGACTGACACATCTGGGGGACTCTTGGAATGGTGGCACGACCCTGGAGTTCCTCTCGCCTTTCCTGTGGAGAGCGCCTCCTCTTGAGATGCGACGGGAACGCCGGGAATTCTTTCCCTACGAAACAGGGAAAGGATCCCTCATCTGGAGTTAGGAGGCGGAAACGGGGCTCCCCTGGATGTGTGCGGGACCCACGTGCTTTCTCTCGAGTGGAGACGGGTATGTCGGGGAACTTCTTGAGTTGCAGCAAGGGTGTGAAGGACCCTTTGGAAGTTCCAGTGGTTAGATGTGATTGGCCTCGAGAAGCCTCAGCGGAAATGGGCCTCATCTCGCCTGGAGGGCAAAACCTCCTGGATTTTCTCGAGTTGCGGCAGGTGCTCTCGACTTACGACGGGGACCTCAGGGACCCGCTCTGGTGGCCTCAGGAAAGGCCAGTCCCCATGCGTTTTCCTCGGGGGCCTCTCCGGATTCCTCTCCCGTCGATGCCGGGGCCTAAGACCTTGTGTGGAGTCGGGGCCGGAACCTGAGGATTCCTCTCCAGTGCTGACATGGATCTTGGGGTACTTCTGGAGTCTCCCCAGGGGAGTCAGTCCTCGTCTCGGATGCGGGCATGCACTTGCGCTTTCCTCCAGAGCGGTAGCAGCAGTGTCACGCAGTCCGCCGTGTGGACCAAAGGATATATGGTTTTCCCTCGAGTCTTTCCCACGAGGCTTTCCCACGAGGCTTTCCCACAGGGCTGTCCCACGTGCACACGTGTTGGGAGTCGATCCTCGGCTTGAACGTCAAGGCAGTGCAGGGAAAACAGGTTCCTCTGGAATGGACTGACACATCTGGGGGACTATTGGAATGGTGGCACGACCCTGGAGTTCCTCTCGCCTTTCCTGTGGAGAGCGCCTCCTCTTGAGATGCGACGGGAACGCCGGGAATTCTTTCCCTACGAAACAGGGAAAGGATCCCTCATCTCGAGGTTGGAGGGGGAAACGGGGCTCCCCTGGATGTGTGCGGGACACCACGTTCTTCCTCTCGAGTGCAGACGGGTATGCCGGGGAACTTCTTGAGTTGCAGCAAAGGTGTGAAGGACCCTTTGGAAGTTCCAGTGGTTAGACGTGATTGGCCTCGAGAAGCCTCAGCGGAAATGGGCCTCATCTCGCCTGGAGGGCAAAACCTCCTGGATTTTATCGAGTTGCGGCAGGTGCTCTCGACTTACGACGGGGACCTCAGGGAACCGATCTGGTGGCCTCAGGAAAGGCCAGTCCCCATGCGAGTTCCTCGGGGGCCTCTGGGGATTCCTCTCCCGTCGATGCCGGGGCCTAAGACCTTGTGTGGAGTCGGGGCCGGAACCTGAGGATTCCTCTCCAGTGCTGACATGGATCTTGGGGTACTTCTGGAGTCTCCCCAGGGGAGTCAGTCCTCGTCTCGAATGCGGGCATGCACTTGCGCTTTCCTCCAGAGCGGTAGCAGCAGTGTCACGCAGTCCGCCGCGTGGATCAAAGGATCTATGGTTTTCCCTCGAGTCTTTCCCACGAGGCTTTCCCACGAGGCTTTCCCACAGGGCTGTCCCACGTGCACACGTGGTGGGAGTCGATCCTCGGCTTGAACGTCAAGGCAGTGCTGGGATAACAGGTTCCTCTGGAATGGACTGACACATCTGGGGGACTCTTGGAATGGTGGCACGACCCTGGAGTTCCTCTCGCCTTTCCTGTGGAGAGCGTCTCCTCTTGAGATGCGACGGGAACGCCGGGAATTCTTTCCCTACGAAACAGGGAAAGGATCCCTCATCTCGAGCTAGGAGGCTGAAACGGGGCTCCCCTGGATGTGTGCGGGACCCACGTTCTTCCTCTCGAGCGGAGACGGGTATGTCGGGGAACTTCTTGAGTTGCAGCAAGGGTGTGAAGGACCCTTTGGAAGTTCAAGTGGTTAGACGTGATTAGCCTCGAGAAGCCTCAGCGGAAATGGGCCTCATCGCGCCTGGAGGGCAAAACCTCCTGGATTTTCTCGAGTTGCGGCAGGTGCTCTCGACTTACGACGGGGACCTCAGGGACCCGCTCTGGTGGCCTCAGGAAAGGCCAGTCCCCATGCGAGTTCCTCGGGGGCCTCTGGGGATTCCTCTCCCGTCGATGCCGGGGCCTAAGACCTTGTGTGGAGTCGGGGCCGGAACCTGAGGATTCCTCTCCAGTGCTGACATGGATCTTGGGGTACTTCTGGAGTCTCCCCAGGGGAGTCAGTCCTCGTCTCGAATGCGGGCATGCACTTGCGCTTTCCTCCAGAGCGGTAGCAGCAGTGTCACGCAGTCCGCCGCGTGGATCAAAGAATGTATGGTTTTCCCTCGAGTCTTTCCCACGAGGCTTTCCCACAGGGCTGTCCCACGTGCACACGTGGTGGGAGTCGATCCTCGGCTTGAACGTCAAGGCAGTGCAGGGAAAACAGGTTCCTCTGGAATGGACTGACACATCTGGGTGACTCTTGGAATGGTGGCATGACCCTGGAGTTCCTCTCGCCTTTCCTGTGGAGAGCGCCTCCTCTTGAGATGCGACGGGAATACCGGGAATTCTTTCCCTACGAAACAGGGAAAGGATCCCTCATCTCGAGCTAGGAGGCGGAAACGGGGCTCCCCTGGATGTGTGCGGGACCCCACGTGCTTCCTCTCGAGTGGAGACGGGTATGTCGGGGAACTTCTTGAGTTGCAGCAATGGTGTGAAGGACCCTTTGGAAGTTCCAGTGGTTAGATGTGATTGGCCTCGAGAAGCCTCAGCGGAAATGGGCCTCATCTCGCCTGGAGGGCAAAACCTCCTGGATTTTCTCGAGTTGCGGCAGGTGCTCTCGACTTACGACGGGGACCTCAGGGACCCGCTCTGGTGGCCTCAGGAAAGGCCAGTCCCCATGCGAGTTCCTCGGGGGCCTCTCGGGATTCCTCTCCCGTCGATGCCGGGGCCTAAGACCTTGTGTGGAGTCGGGGCCGGAACCTGAGGATTCCTCTCCAGTGCTGACATGGATCTTGGGGTATTTCTGGAGTCTCCCCAGGGGAGTCAGTCCTCGTTTCGAATGCGGGCATGCACTTTCGCTTTCCTCCAGAGCGGTAGCAGCAGTGTCACGCAGTCCGCCGCGTGGATCAAAGGATCTATGGTTTTCCCTCGAGTCTTTCCCACGAGTCTTTCCCACGAGGCTTTCCCACAGGGCTGTCCCACGTGCACACGTGGTGGGAGTCGATCCTCGGCTTGAACGTCAAGGCAGTGCAGGGAAAACAGGTTCCTCTGGAATGGACTGACACATCTGGGGGACTCTTGGAATGGTGGCACGACCCTGGAGTTCCTCTCGCCTTTCCTGTGGAGAGCGCCTCCTCTTGAGATGCGACGGGAACGCCGGGAATTCTTTCCCTACGAAACAGGGAAAGGATCCCTCATCTCGAGCTAGGAGGCGGAAACGGGGCTCCCCTGGATGTGTGCGGGACCCACGTGCTTCCTCTCGAGTGGAGACGGGTATGTCGGGGAACTTCTTGAGTTGCAGCAAGGGTGTGAAGGACCCTTTGGAAGTTCCAGTGGTTAGACGTGATTGGCCTCGAGAAGCCTCAGCGGAAATGGGCCTCATCTCGCCTGGAGGGCAAAACTTCCTGGATTTTCTCGAGTTGCGGCAGGTGCTCTCGACTTACGACGGGGACCTCAGGGACCCGCTCTGGTGGCCTCAGGAAAGGCCAGTCCCCATGCGAGTTCCTCGGGGGCCTCTCGGGATTCCTCTCCCGTCGATGCCGGGGCCTAAGACCTTGTGTGGAGTCGGGGTCGGAACCTGAGGATTCCTCTCCAGTGCTGACATGGATCTTGGGGTACTTCTGGAGTCTCCCCAGGGGAGTCAGTCCTAGTCTCGAATGCGGGCATGCACTTGCACTTTCCTCCAGAGCGGTAGCAGCAGTGTCACGCAGTCCGCCGCGTGGATCAAAGGATCTATGGTTTTCCCTCGAGTCTTTCCCACGAGGCTTTCCCACGAGGCTTTCCCACAGGGGTGTCCCACGTGCACAAGTGGTGGGAGTCGATCCTCGGCTTGAACGTCAAGGCAGTGCAGGGAAAACAGGTTCCTCTGGAATGGACTGGCACATCTGGGGGACTCTTGGAATGGTGGCACGACCCTGGAGTTCCTCTCGCCTTTCCTGTGGAGAGCGCCTCCTCTTGAGATGCGACGGGAACGCCGGGAATTCTTTCCCTACGAAACAGGGAAAGGATCCCTCATCTCGAGCTAGGAGGCGGAAACGGGGCTCCCCTCGATGTGTGCGGGACCCCACGTGCTTCCTCTCGAGTGGAGACGGGTATGTCGGGGAACTTCTTGAGTTGCAGAAATGGTGTGAAGGACCCTTTGGAAGTTCCAGTGGTTAGATGTGATTGGCCTCGAGAAGCCTCAGCGGAAATGGGCCTCATCTCGCCTGGAGGGCAAAACCTCCTGGATTTTCTCGAGTTGCGGCAGGTGCTCTCGACTTAAGACGGGAACCTCAGGGACCCGCTCTGGTGGCCTCAGGAAAGGCCAGTCCCCATGCGAGTTCCTCGGGGGCCTCTCGGGATTCCTCTCCCGTCGATGCCGGGGTCTAAGACCTTGTGTGGAGTCGGGGCCGGAACCTGAGGATTCCTCTCCAGTGCTGACATGGATCTTGGGGTACTTCTGGAGTCTCCCCAGGGGAGTCAGTCCTGGTCTCGAATGCGGGCATGCACTTGCGCTTTCCTCCAGAGCGGTAGCAGCAGTGTCACGCAGTCCGCCGCGTGGATCAAAGGATCTATGGTTTTCCCTCAAGTCTTTCCCACGAGGCTTTCCCACGAGGCTTTCCCACAGGGCTGTCCCACGTGCACACGTGGTGGGAGTCGATCCTCGGCTTGAACGTCAAGGCAGTGCAGGGAAAACAGGTTCCTCTCGAATGGACTGACACATCTGGGGGACTCTTGGAATGGTGGCACGACCCTGGAGTTCCTCTCGCCTTTCATGTGGAGAGCGCCTCCTCTTGAGATGCGACGGGAACGCCGGGAATTCTTTCGATACGAAACACGGAAAGGATCCCTCATCTCGAGCTAGGAGGCGGAAACGGGGCTCCCCTGGATGTGTGCGGGACCCCACGTGCTTCCTCTGGAGTGGAGACGGGTATGTCGGGGAACGTCTTTAGTTGCAGCAAGGGTGTGAAGGACCCTTTGGAAGTTCCAGTGGTTAGATGTGATTGGCCTCGAGAAGCCTCAGCGGAAATGGGCCTCATCTCGCCTGGAGGGCAAAACCTCCTGGATTTTCTCGAGTTGCGGCAGGTGCTCTCGACTTACGACGGGGACCTCAGGGACCCGCTCTGGTGGCCTCAGGAAAGGCCAGTCCCCATGCGAGTTCCTCGGGGGCCTCTCGGGATTCCTCTCCCGTCGATGCCGGAGCCTAAGACCTTGTGTGGAGTCGGGGCCGGAACCTGAGGATTCCTCTCCAGTGCTGACATGGATCTTGGGGTAATTCTGGAGTCTCCCCAGGGTGGTCAGTCCTCGTCTCGAATGCGGGCATGCACTTGCGCTTTCCTCCAGAGCGGTAGCAGCAGTGTCACACAGTCCGCCGCGTGGATCAAAGGATGTATGGTTTTCCCTCGAGTCTTTCCCACGAGGCTTTCCCACGAGGCTTTCCCACAGGGCTGTCCCACGTGCACACGTGGTGGGAGTCGATCCTCGGCTTGAACGTCAAGGCAGTGCAGGGAAAACAGGTTCCTCTGGAATGGACTGACACATCTGGGGGACTCTTGGAATGGTGGCACGACCCTGGAGTTCCTCTCGCCTTTCCTGTGGAGAGCGCCTCCTCTTGAGATGCGACGGGAACGCCGGGAATTCTTTCCCTACGAAACAGGGAAAGGATCCCTCATCTCGAGCTAGGAGGCGGAAACGGGGCTCCCCTGGATGTGTGCGGGACACCACGTGCTTCCTCTCGAGTGCAGACTGGTATGTCGGGGATCTTCTTGAGTTGCAGCAATGGTGTGAAGGACCCTTTGGAAGTTCCAGTGGTTAGATGTGATTGGCCTCGAGAAGCCTCAGCGGAAATGGGCCTCATCTCGCCTGGAGGGCAAAACCTCCTGGATTTTCTCGAGTTGCGGCAGGTGCTCTCGACTTACGACGGGGACCACAGGGACCCGCTCTGGTGGCCTCAGGAAAGGCCAGTCCCCATGCGAGTTTCTCGGGGGCCTCTCGGGATTCCTCTCCCGTCGATGCCGGGGCCTAAGACCTTGTGTGGAGTCGGGGCCGGAACCTGAGGATTCCTCTCCAGTGCTGACATGGATCTTGGGGTATTTCTGGAGTCTCCCCAGGGGAGTCAGTCCTCGTTTCGAATGCGGGCATGCACTTTCGCTTTCCTCCAGAGCGGTAGCAGCAGTGTCACGCAGTCCGCCGCGTGGATCAAAGGATCTATGGTTTTCCCTCGAGTCTTTCCCACGAGTCTTTCCCACGAGGCTTTCCCACAGGGCTGTCCCACGTGCACACGTGGTGGGAGTCGATCCTCGGCTTGAACGTCAAAGCAGTGCAGGGAAAACAGGTTCCTCTGGAATGGACTGACACATCTGGGGGACTCTTGGAATGGTGGCACGACCCTGGAGTTCCTCTCGCCTTTCCTGTGGAGAGCGCCTCCTCTTGAGATGCGACGGGAACGCCGGGAATTCTTTCCCTACGAAACAGGGAAAGGATCCCTCATCTCGAGCTAGGAGGCGGAAACGGGGCTCCCCTGGATGTGTGCGGGACCCACGTGCTTCCTCTCGAGTGGAGACGGGTATGTCGGGGAACTTCTTGAGTTGCAGCAAGGGTGTGAAGGACCCTTTGGAAGTTCCAGTGGTTAGACGTGATTGGCCTCGAGAAGCCTCAGCGGAAATGGGCCTCATCTCGCCTGGAGGGCAAAACTTCCTGGATTTTCTCGAGTTGCGGCAGGTGCTCTCGACTTACGACGGGGACCTCAGGGACCCGCTCTGGTGGCCTCAGGAAAGGCCAGTCCCCATGCGAGTTCCTCGGGGGCCTCTCGGGATTCCTCTCCCGTCGATGCCGGGGCCTAAGACCTTGTGTGGAGTCGGGGTCGGAACCTGAGGATTCCTCTCCAGTGCTGACATGGATCTTGGGGTACTTCTGGAGTCTCCCCAGGGGAGTCAGTCCTAGTCTCGAATGCGGGCATGCACTTGCACTTTCCTCCAGAGCGGTAGCAGCAGTGTCACGCAGTCCGCCGCGTGGATCAAAGGATCTATGGTTTTCCCTCGAGTCTTTCCCACGAGGCTTTCCCACGAGGCTTTCCCACAGGGGTGTCCCACGTGCACAAGTGGTGGGAGTCGATCCTCGGCTTGAACGTCAAGGCAGTGCAGGGAAAACAGGTTCCTCTGGAATGGACTGGCACATCTGGGGGACTCTTGGAATGGTGGCACGACCCTGGAGTTCCTCTCGCCTTTCCTGTGGAGAGCGCCTCCTCTTGAGATGCGACGGGAACGCCGGGAATTCTTTCCCTACGAAACAGGGAAAGGATCCCTCATCTCGAGCTAGGAGGCGGAAACGGGGCTCCCCTGGATGTGTGCGGGACCCCACGTGCTTCCTCTCGAGTGGAGACGGGTATGTCGGGGAACTTCTTGAGTTGCAGAAATGGTGTGAAGGACCCTTTGGAAGTTCCAGTGGTTAGATGTGATTGGCCACGAGAAGCCTCAGCGGAAATGGGCCTCATCTCGCCTGGAGGGCAAAACCTCCTGGATTTTCTCGAGTTGCGGCAGGTGCTCTCGACTTAAGACGGGAACCTCAGGGACCCGCTCTGGTGGCCTCAGGAAAGGCCAGTCCCCATGCGAGTTCCTCGGGGGCCTCTCGGGATTCCTCTCCCGTCGATGCCGGGGTCTAAGACCTTGTGTGGAGTCGGGGCCGGAACCTGAGGATTCCTCTCCAGTGCTGACATGGATCTTGGGGTACTTCTGGAGTCTCCCCAGGGGAGTCAGTCCTGGTCTCGAATGCGGGCATGCACTTGCGCTTTCCTCCAGAGCGGTAGCAGCAGTGTCACGCAGTCCGCCGCGTGGATCAAAGGATCTATGGTTTTCCCTCAAGTCTTTCCCACGAGGCTTTCCCACGAGGCTTTCCCACAGGGCTGTCCCACGTGCACACGTGGTGGGAGTCGATCCTCGGCTTGAACGTCAAGGCAGTGCAGGGAAAACAGGTTCCTCTGGAATGGACTGACACATCTGGGGGACTCTTGGAATGGTGGCACGACCCTGGAGTTCCTCTCGCCTTTCCTGTGGAGAGCGCCTCCTCTTGAGATGCGACGGGAACGCCGGGAATTCTTTCGATACGAAACACGGAAAGGATCCCTCATCTCGAGCTAGGAGGCGGAAACGGGGCTCCCCTGGATGTGTGCGGGACCCCACGTGCTTCCTCTGGAGTGGAGACGGGTATGTCGGGGAACGTCTTTAGTTGCAGCAAGGGTGTGAAGGACCCTTTGGAAGTTCCAGTGGTTAGATGTGATTGGCCTCGAGAAGCCTCAGCGGAAATGGGCCTCATCTCGCCTGGAGGGCAAAACCTCCTGGATTTTCTCGAGTTGCGGCAGGTGCTCCCGACTTACGACGGGGACCTCAGGGACCCGCTCTGGTGGCCTCAGGAAAGGCCAGTCCCCATGCGAGTTCCTCGGGGGCCTCTCGGGATTCCTCTCCCGTCGATGCCGGGGCCTAAGACCTTGTGTGGAGTCGGGGCCGGAACCTGAGGTTTCCTCTCCAGTGCTGACATGGATCTTGGGGTACTTCTGGAGTCTCCCCAGGGGAGTCAGTCCTCGTCTCGAATGCGGGCATGCACTTGCGCTTTCCTCCAGAGCGGTAGCAGCAGTGTCACGCAGTCCGCCGCGTGGATCAAAGGATCTATGGTTTTCCCTCGAGTCTTTCCCACGAGGCTTTCCCACGAGGCTTTCCCACAGGGCTGTCCCACGTGCACACGTGGTGGGAGTCGATCCTCGGCTTCAACGTCAAGGCACTGCAGGGAAAACTGGTTCCTCTCGAATGGACTGACACATCTGGGGGACTCTTGGAATGGTGGCACGACCCTGGAGTTCCTCTCGCCTTTCCTGTGGAGAGCGCCTCCTCTTGAGATGCGACGGGAACGCCGGGAATTCTTTCCCTACGAAACAGGGAAAGGATCCCTCATCTCGAGCTAGGAGGCGGAAACGGGGCTCCCCTGGATGTGTGCGGGACACCACGTGCTTCCTATCGAGTGGAGACGGGTATGTCGGGGAACTTCTTGAGTTGCAGCAATGGTGTGAAGGACCCTTTGGAAGTTCCAGTGGTTAAATGTGATTGGCCTCTAGAAGCCTCAGCGGAAATGGGCCTCATCTCGCCTGGAGGGCAAAACCTCCTGGATTTTCTCGAGTTGCGGCAGGTGCTCTCGACTTACGACGGGGACCTCAGGGACACGCTCTGGTGGCCTCAGGAAAGGCCAGTCCCCATGCGAGTTCCTCGGGGGCCTCTCGGGATTCCTCTCCCGTCAATGCCGGGGCCTAAGACCTTGTGTGGAGTCGGGGCCGGAACCTGAGGATTCCTCTCCAGTGCTGACATGGATCTTGGGGTACTTCTGGAGTCTCCCCAGGGGGGTCAGTCCTCGTCTCGAATGCGGGCATGCACTTGCGCTTTCCTCCAGAGCGGTAGCAGCAGTGTCACGCAGTCCGCCGCGTGGATCAAAGAATCTATGGTTTTCCCTCGAGTCTTTCCCACGAGGCTTTCCCACGAGGCTTTCCCACAGGGCTGTCCCACGTGCACACGTGGTGGGAGTCGATCCTCGGCTTGAACGTCAAGGCAGTGCAGGGAAAACAGGTTCCTCTGGAATGGACTGACACATCTGGGGGACTCTTGGAATGGTGGCACGACCCTGGAGTTCCTCTCGCCTTTCCTGTGGAGAGAGCCTCCTCTTGAGATGCGACGGGAACGCCGGGAATTCTTTCCCTACGAAACAGGGAAAGGATCCCTCATCTCGAGCTAGGAGGCGGAAACGGTGCTCCCCTGGATGTGTGCGGGACCCACGTGCTTCCTCTCGAGTGGAGACGGGTATGTCGGGGAACTTCTTGAGTTGCAGCAAGGTTGTGAAGGACCCTTTGGAAGTTCCAGTGGTTAGACGTGATTAGCGTCGAGAAGCCTCAGCGGAAATGGGCCTCATCGCGCCTGGAGGGCAAAACCTCCTGGATATTCTCGAGTTGCGGCAAGTGCTCTCGACTTACGACGGGGACCTCAGGGACCCGCTCTGGTGGCCTCAGGAAAGGCCAGTCCCCATGCGAGTTCCTCGGGGGCCTCTGGGAATTCCTCTCCCGTCGATGCCGGGGCCTAAGACCTTGTGTGGAGTCGGGGCCGGAACCTGAGGATTCCTCTCCAGTGCTGACATGGATCTTGGGGTACTTCTGGAGTCTCCCCAGGGGAGTCAGTCCTCGTCTCGAATGCGGGCATGCACTTGCGCTTTCCTCCATAGCGGTAGCAGCATTGTCACGCAGTCCGCCGCGTGGATCAAAGGATCTATGGTTTTCCCTCGAGTCTTTCCCACGAGGCTTTCCCACAGGGCTGTCCCACGTGCACACGTGGTGGGAGTCGATCCTCGGCTTGAACGTCAAGGCAGTGCAGGGAAAACAGGTTCCTCTGGAATGGACTGACACATCTGGGGGACTCTTGGAATGGTGGCACGACCCTGGAGTTCCTCTCGCCTTTCCTGAGGAGAGCGCCTCCTCTTGAGATGCGACGGTAACGCCGGGAATTCTTTCCCTACGAAACAGGGAAAGGATCCCTCATCTCGAGCTAGGAGGCGGAAACGGGGCTCCCCTGGATGTGTGCGGAACCCCACGTGCTTCCTCTCGAGTGGAGACGGGTATGTCGGGGAACTTCTTGAGTTGCAGCAAGGGTGTGAAGGACCCTTTGGAAGTTCCAGTGGTTAGACGTGATTGGCCTCGAGAAGCCTCAGCGGAAATGGGCCTCATCTCGCCTGGAGGGCAAAACCTCCTGGATTTTCTCGAGTTGCGGCAGGTGCTCTCGACTTACGACGGGGACCTCAGGGACCCGCACTGGTGGCCTCAGGAAAGGCCAGTCCCCATGCGAGTTCCTCGGGGGCCTCTCGGGATTCCTCTCCCGTCGATGCCGGGGCCTAAGACCTTGTGTGGAGTCGGGGCCGGAACCTGAGGATTCCTCTCCAGTGCTGACATGGATCTTATGGTACTTCTGGAGTCTCCCCAGGGGAGTCAGTCCTCGCCTCGAATGCGGGCATGCACTTGCGCTTTCCTCCAGAGCGGTAGCAGCAGTGTCACGCAGTCCGCCGCGTGGATCAAAGGATCTATGGTTTTCCCTCGAGTCTTTCCCACGAGGGTTTCCCACGAGGCTTTCCCACAGGGCTGTCCCACGTGCACACGTGGTGGGAGTCGATCATCGGCTTGAACGTCAAGGCAGTGCAGGGAAAACAGGTTCCTCTGGAATGGACTGACACATCTGGGGGACTCTTGGAATGGTGGCACGACCCTGGAGTTCCTCTCGCCTTTCCTGTGGAGAGCGCCTCCTCTTGAGATGCGACGGGAACGCCGGGTATTCTTTCCCTACGAAACAGGGAAAGGATCCCTCATCTCGAGCTAGGAGGCGGAAACGGGGCTCCCCTGGATGTGTGCGGGACCCCACGTGCTTCCTCTCGAGTGGAGACGGGTATGTCGGGGAACTTCTTGAGTTGCAGCAAGGGTGTGAAGGACCCTTTGGAAGTTCCAGTGGTTAGATGTGATTGGCCTCGAGAAGCCTCAGCGGAAAGGGGCCTCATCTCGCCTGGAGGGCAAAACCTCCTGGATTTTCTCAAGTTGCGGCAGGTGCTCTCGACTTACGACGGGGACCTCAGGGACCCGCTCTGGTGGCCTCAGGAAAGGCCGGTCCCCATGCGAGTTCCTCGGGGGCCTCTCGGGATTCCTCTCCCGTCGATGCCGGGGCCTAAGACCTTGTGTGGAGTCGGGGCCGGAACCTGAGTTTTCCTCTCCAGTGCTGACATGGATCTTGGGGTACTTCTGGAGTCTCACCAGGGGAGTCAGTCCTCGTCTCGAATGCGGGCATGCACTTGCGCTTTCCTCCAGAGCGGTAGCAGCAGTGTCACGCAGTCCGCCGCGTGGATCAAAGGATCTATGGTTTTCCCTCGAGTCTTTCCCACGAGGCTTTCCCACGAGGCTTTCCCACAGGGCTGTCCCACGTGCACACGTGGTGGGAGTCGATCCTCGGCTTCAACGTCAAGGCACTGCAGGGAAAACTGGTTCCTCTCGAATGGACTGACACATCTGGGGGACTCTTGGAATGGTGGCACGACCCTGGAGTTCCTCTCGCCTTTCCTGTGGAGAGCGCCTCCTCTTGAGATGCGACGGGAACGCCGGGAATTCTTTCCCTACGAAACAGGGAAAGGATCCCTCATCTCGAGCTAGGAGGCGGAAACGGGGCTCCCCTGGATGTGTGCGGGACACCACGTGCTTCCTATCGAGTGGAGACGGGTATGTCGGGGAACTTCTTGAGTTGCAGCAATGGTGTGAAGGACCCTTTGGAAGTTCCAGTGGTTAAATGTGATTGACCTTGAGAAGCCTCAGCGGGAATGGGCCTCATCTCGCCTGGAGGGCAAAACCTCCTCCATTTTCTCGAGTTGCGGCAGGTGCTCTCGACTTACGACGGGGACCTCAGGGACACGCTCTGGTGGCCTCAGGAAAGGCCAGTCCCCATGCGAGTTCCTCGGGGGCCTCTCGGGATTCCTCTCCCGTCAATGCCGGGGCCTAAGACCTTGTGTGGAGTCGGGGCCGGAACCTGAGGATTCCTCTCCAGTGCTGACATGGATCTTGGGGTACTTCTGGAGTCTCCCCAGGCGAGTCAGTCCTCGTCTCGAATGCGGGCATGCACTTGCGCTTTCCTCCAGAGCGGTAGCAGCAGTGTCACGCAGTCCGCCGCGTGGATCAAAGGATCTATGGTTTTCCCTCGAGTCTTTCCCACGAGGCTTTCCCACGAGGCTTTCCCACAGGGCTGTCCCACGTGCACACGTGGTGGGAGTCGATCCTCGGCTTGAACGTCAAGGCAGTGCAGGGAAAACAGGTTCCTCTGGAATGGACTGACACATCTGGGGGACTCTTGGAATGGTGGCACGACCCTGGAGTTCCTCTCGCCTTTCCTGTGGAGAGCGCCTCCTCTTGAGATGCGACGGGAACGCCGGGAATTCTTTCCCTACGAAACAGGGAAAGGATCCCTCATCTCGAGCTAGGAGGCGGAAACGGGGCTCCCCTGGATGTGTGCGGGACCCCATGTGATTCCTCTCGAGTGGAGACGGGTATGTCGGGGAACTTCTTGAGTTGCAGCAAGGGTGTGAAGGACCCTTTGGAAGTTCCAGTGGTTAGATGTGATTGGCCTCGAGAAGCCTCAGCGGAAATGGGCCTCATCTCGCCTGGAGGGCAAAACCTCCTGGATTTTCTCGAGTTGCGGCAGGTGCTCTCGACTTACGACGGGGACCTCAGGGACCCGCTCTGGGGGCCTCAGGAAAGGCCAGTCCCCATGCGAGTTCCTCGGGGGCCTCTCGGGATTCCTCTCCCGTCGATGCCGGGGCCTAAGACCTTGTGTGGAGTCGGGGCCGGAACCTGAGGATTCCTCTCCAGTGCTGACATGGATCTTGGGGTACTTCTGGAGTCTCCCCAGGGGAGTCAGTCCTCGTCTCGAATGCGGGCATGCACTTGCGCTTTCCTCCAGAGCGGTAGCAGCAGTGTCACGCAGTCCGCCGCGTGGATCAAAAGATCTATGGTTTTCCCTCGAGTCTTTCCCACGAGGCTTTCCCACGAGGCTTTCCCACAGGGCTGTCCCACGTGCACACGTGGTGGGAGTCGATCCTCGGCTTGAACGTCAAGGCAGTGCAGGGAAAACAGGTTCCTCTGGAATGGACTGACACATCTGGGGGACTCTTGGAATGGTGGCACGACCCTGGAGTTCCTCTCGCCTTTCCTGTGGAGAGCGCCTCCTCTTGAGATGCGACGGGAACGCCGGGAATTCTTTCAATACGAAACAGAGAAAGGATCCCTCATCTCGAGCTAGGAGGCGGAAACGGGGCTCCCCTGGATGTGTGCGGGACCCCACGTGCTTCCTCTCGAGTGGAGACGGGTATGTCGGGGAACTTCTTGAGTTGAAGCAATGGTGTGAAGGACCCTTTGGAAGTTCCAGTGGTTAGATGTGATTGGCCTCGAGAAGCCTCAGCGGAAATGGGCCTCATCTGGCCTGGAAGGCAAAACCTCCTGGATTTTCTCGAGTTGCGGCAGGTGCTCTCGACTTACGACGGGGACCTCAGGGACCCGCTCTGGTGGCCTCAGGAAAGGCCAGTCCCCATGCGAGTTCCTCGGGGGCCTCTCGGGATTCCTCTCCCGTCGATGCCGGGGCCTAAGACCTTGTGTGGAGTCGGGGCCGGAACCTGAGGTTTCCTCTCCAGTGCTGACATGGATCTTGGGGTACTTCTGGAGTCTCCCCAGGGGAGTCAGTCCTCGTCTCGAATGCGGGCATGCACTTGAGCTTTCCTCCATAGCGGTAGCAGCAGTGTCACGCAGTAAGCCGCGTGGATCAAAGGATGTATGGTTTTCCCTCGAGTCTTTCCCACGAGGCTTTCCCACGAGGCTTTCCCACAGGGCTGTCCCACGTGCACACGTGGTGGGAGTCGATCCTCGGCTTGAACGTCAAGGCAGTGCAGGGAAAACAGGTTCCTCTCGAATGGACTGACACATCTGGGGGACTCTTGGAATGGTGGCACGACCCTGGAGTTCCTCTCGCCTTTCCTGTGGAGAGCGCCTCCTCTTGAGATGCGACGGGAACGCCGGGAATTCTTTCCCTACGAAACAGGGAAAGGATCCCTCATCTCGAGCTAGGAGGAGGAAACGGGGCTCCCCTGGATGTGTGCGGGACCCCACGTGCTTCCTCTCGAGTGGAGACGGGTATGTCGATGAACTTCTTGAGTTGCAGCAAGGGTGTGAAGGACCCTTTGGAAGTTCCAGTGGTTAGATGTGATTGGCCTCGAGAAGCCTCAGCGGAAATCGGCCTCATCTCGCCTGGAGGGCAAAACCTCCTGGATTTTCTCGAGTTGCGGCAGGTGCTCTCGACTTACGACGGGGACCTCAGGGACCCGCTCTGGTGGCCTCAGGAAAGGCCAGTCCCCATGCGAGTTCCTCGGGGGCCTCTCGGGATTCCTCTCCCGTCGATGCCGGGGCCTAAGACCTTGTGTGAAGTCGGGGCCGGAAACAGAGGATTCCTCTCCAGTGCTGACATGGATCTTGGGGTACTTCTGGAGTCTCCCCAGGGGAGTCATTCCTCGTCTCGAATGCGGGCATGCACTTACACTTTCCTCCAGAGCGGTAGCAGCAGTGTCACGCAGTCCGCCGCGTGGATCAAAGGATCTATGGTTTTCCCTCGAGTCTTTCCCACGAGGCTTTCCCACGAGGCTTTCCCACAGGGCTGTCCCACGTGCACACGTGGTGGGAGTCGATCCTCGGCTTGAACGTCAAGGCAGTGCAGGGAAAACAGGTTCCTCTGGATTGGACTGACACATCTGGGGGACTCTTGGAATGGTGGCACGACCCTGGAGTTCCTCTCGCCTTTCCTGTGGAGAGCGCCTCCTCTTGAGATGCGACGGGAACGCCGGGAATTCTTTCCCTACGAAACAGGGAAAGGATCCCTCATCTCGAGCTAGGAGGCGGAAACGGGGCTCCTCTGGATGTGTGCGGACCCCACGTGCTTCCTCTCGAGTGGAGACGGGTATGTCGGGGAACTTCTTGAGTTGCAGCAAGGGTGTGAAGGACCCTTTGGAAGTTCCAGTGGTTAGACGTGATTGGCCTCGAGAAGCCTCAGCGGAAATGGGCCTCATCTCGCCTGGAGGGCAAAACCTCCTGGATTTTCTCGAGTTGCGGCAGGTGCTCTCGACTTACAACGGGGACCTCAGGGACCCGCTCTGGTGGCCTCAGGAAAGGCCAGTCCCCATGCGAGTTCCTCGGGGGCCTCTCGGGATTCCTCTCCCGTCGATGCCGGGGCCTAAGACCTTGTGTGGAGTCGGGGCCGGAACCTGAGGATTCCTCTCCAGTGCTGACGTGGATCTTGGGGTACTTCTGGAGTCTCCCCAGGGGAGTCAGTCCTCGTTTCGAATGCGGGCATGCACTTGCGCTTTCCTCCAGAGCGGTAGCAGCAGTGTCACGCAGTCCGCCGCGTGGATCAAAGGATCTATGGTTTTCCCTCGAGTCTTTCCCACGAGGCTTTCCCACGAGGCTTTCCCACAGGGCTGTCCCACGTGCACACGTGGTGGGAGTCGATCCTCGGCTTGAACGTCAAGGCAGTGCAGGGAAAACATGTTCCTCTGGAATGGACTGACACATCTGGGGGACTCTTGGAATGGTGGCACGACCCTGGAGTTCCTCTCGCCTTTCCTGTGGAGAGCGCCTCCTCTTGAGATGCGACGGGAACGCCGGGAATTCTTTCCCTACGAAACAGGGAAAGGATCCCTCATCTCGAGCTAGGAGGCGGAAACGGGGCTCCCCTGGATGTGTGCGGGACCCCACGTGCTTCCTCTCGAGTGGAGACGGGTATGTCGATGAACTTCTTGAGTTGCAGCAAGGGTGTGAAGGACCCTTTGGAAGTTCCAGTGGTTAGATGTGATTGGCCTCGAGAAGCCTCAGCGGAAATGGGCCTCATCTCGCCTGGAGGGCAAAACCTCCTGGATTTTCTCGAGTTGCGGCAGGTGCTCTCGACTTACGACGGGGACCTCAGGGACCCGCTCTGGTGGCCTCAGGAAAGGCCAGTCCCCATGCGAGTGCCTCGGGGGCCTCTCGGGATTCCTCTCCCGTCGATGCCGGGGCCTAAGACCTTGTGTGGAGTCGGGGCCGGAAACTGAGGATTCCTCTCCAGTGCTGACATGGATCTTGGGGTACTTCTGGAGTCTCCCCAGGGGAGTCAGTCCTCGTCTCGAATGCGGGCATGCACTTGCGCTTTCCTCCAGAGCGGTAGCAGCAGTGTCACGCAGTCCGCCGCGTGGATCAAAGGATCTATGGTTTTCCCTCGAGTCTTTCCCACGAGGCTTTCCCACGAGGCTTTCCCACAGGGCTGTCCCACGTGCACACGTGGTGGGAGTCGATCCTCGGCTTTAACGTCAAGGCAGTGCAGGGAAAACAGGTTCCTCTGGATTGGACTGACACATCTGGGGGACTCTTGGAATGGTGGCACGACCCTGGAGTTCCTCTCGCCTTTCCTGTGGAGAGCGCCTCCTCTTGAGATGCGACGGGAACGCCGGGAATTCTTTCCCTACGAAACAGGGAAAGGATCCCTCATCTCGAGCTAGGAGGCGGAAACGGGGCTGCCCTGGATGTGTGCGTGACCCCACGTGCTTCCTCTCGAGTGGAGACGGGTATGTCGCGGAACTTCTTGAGTTGCAGCAATGGTGTGAAGGACCCTTTGGAAGTTCCAGTTGTTAGATGTGATTGGCCTCGAGAAGCCTCAGCGGAAATGGGCCTCATCTCGCCTGGAGGGCAAAACCTCCTGGATTTTCTCGAGTTGCGGCAGGTGCTCTCGACTTACGACGGGGACTTCAGGGACCCGCTCTGGTGGCCTCAGGAAAGGCCAGTCCCCTTGCGAGTTCCTCGGGGGCCTCTCGGGATTCCTCTCCCATCGATGCCGGGGCCTAAGACCTTGTGTGGAGTCGGTGCCGGAACCTGAGGATTCCTCTCCAGTGCTGACATGGATCTTCGGGTACTTCTGGAGTCTCCCCAGGGGAGTCAGTCCTCGTCTCGAATGCGGGCATGCACTTGGGCTTTCCTCCAGAGCGGTAGCAGCAGTGTCACGCAGTCCGCCGCGTGGATCAAAGGATCTATGGTTTTCCCTCGAGTCTTTCCCACGAGGCTTTCCCACGAGGCTTTCCCACAGGGCTGTGCCACGTGCACACGTGGTGGGAGTCGATCCTCGGCTTGAACGTCAAGGCAGTGCAGGGAAAACAGGTTCCTCTGGAATGGACTGACACATCTGGGGGACTCTTGGAATGGTGGCACGACCCTGGAGTTCCTCTCGCCTTTCCTGTGGAGAGCGCCTCCTCTTGAGATGCGACGGGAACGCCGGGAATTCTTTCAATACGAAACAGGGAAAGGATCCCTCATCTCGAGCTAGGAGGCGGAAACGGGGCTCCCCTGGATGTGTGCGGGACCCCACGTGCTTCCTCTCGAGTGGAGACGGGTATGTCGGGGAACTTCTTGAGTTGCAGCAAGGGTGTGAAGGACCCTTTGGAAGTTCCAGTGGTTAGACGTATTGGCCTCGAGAAGCCTCAGCGGAAATGGGCCTCGTCTCGCCTGGAGGGCAAAACCTCCTGGATTTTCTCGAGTTGCGGCAGGTGCTCTCGACTTACGACGGGGACCTCAGGGACCCGCTCTGGTGGCCTCAGGAAAGGCCAGTCCCCATGCGAGTTCCTCGGGGGCCTCTCGGGATTCCTCTCCCGTCGATGCCGGGGCCTAAGACCTTGTGTGGAGTCGGGGCCGGAACCTGAGGATTCCTCTCCAGTGCTGACATGGATCTTGGGGTAATTCTGGAGTCTCCCCAGGGGAGTCAGTCCTCGTCTCGAATGCGGGCATGCACTTGCGCTTTCCTCCAGAGCGGTAGCAGCAGTGTCACGCAGTCCGCCGCGTTGATCAAAGGATCTATGGTTTTCCCTCGAGTCTTTCCCACGAGGCTTTCCCACGAGGCTTTCCCACAGGGCTGTGCCACGTGCACACGTGGTGGGAGTCGATCCTCGGCTTGAACGTCAAGGCAGTGCAGGGAAAACAGGTTCCTCTGGATTGGACTGACACATCTGGGGGACTCTTGGAATGGTGGTACGACCCTGGAGTTCCTCTCGCCTTTCCTGTGGAGAGCGCCTCCTCTTGAGATGCGACGGGAACGCCGGGAATTCTTTCCCTACGAAACAGGGAAAGGATCCCTCATCTCGAGCTAGGAAGCGGAAACGGGGCTCCTCTGGATGTGTGCGGACCCCACGTGCTTCCTCTCGAGTGGAGACGGGTATGTCGGGGAACTTCTTGAGTTGCAGCAAGGGTGTGAAGGACCCTTTGGAAGTTCCAGTGGTTAGACGTGATTGGCCTCGAGAAGACTCAGCGGAAATGGGCCTCATCTCGCCTGGAGGGCAAAACCTCCTGGATTTTCTCGAGTTGCGGCAGGTGCTCTCGACTTACGACGGGGACCTCAGGGACCCGCTCTGGTGGCCTCAGGAAAGGCCAGTCCCCATGCGAGTTCCTCGGTGGCCTCTCGGGCTTCCTCTCCCGTTGATGCCGGGGCCTAAGACCTTGTGTGGAGTCGGGCCCGGAACCAGAGGATTCCTCTCCAGTGCTGACATGGATCTTGGGGTACTTCTGGAGTCTCCCCAGGGGAGTCAGTCCTCGTCTCGAATGCGGGCATGCACTTGCGCTTTCCTCCAGAGCGGTAGCAGCATTGTCACGCAGTCCGCCGCGTGGATCAAAGGATCTATGGTTTTCCCTCGAGTCTTTCCCACGAGGCTTTCCCACGAGGCTTTCCCACAGGGCTGTCCCACGTGCACACGTGGTGGGAGTCGATCCTCGGCTTGAACGTCAAGGCAGTGCAGGGAAAACAGGTTCCTCTGGAATGGACTGACACATCTGGGTGACTCTTGGAATGGTGGCACGACCCTGGAGTTCCTCTCGCCTTTCCTGAGGAGAGCGCCTCCTCTTGAGATGCGACGGGAATGCCGGGAATTCTTTCCCTACGAAACAGGGAAAGGATCCCTCATCTCGAGCTAGGAGGCGGAAACGGGGCTGCCCTGGATGTGTGCGTGACCCCACGTGCTTCCTCTCGAGTGGAGACGGGTATGTCGCGGAACTTCTTGAGTTGCAGCAATGGTGTGAAGGACCCTTTGGAAGTTCCAGTGGTTAGATGTGATTGGCCTCGAGAAGCCTCAGCGGAAATGGGCCTCATCTCGCCTGGAGGGCAAAACCTCCTGGATTTTCTCGAGTTGCGGCAGGTGCTCTCGACTTACGACGGGGACCTCAGGGACCCGCTCTGGTGGCCTCAGGAAAGGCCAGTCCCCATGCGAGTTCCTCGGGGGCCTCTCGGGATTCCTCTCCCATCGATTCCGGGGCCTAAGACCTTGTGTGGAGTCGGGGCCGGAACATGAGGATTCCTCTCCAGTGCTGACATGGATCTTGGGGTACTTCTGGAGTCTCCCCAGGGGAGTCAGTCCTCGTCTCGAATGCGGGCATGCACTTGCGCTTTCCTCCAGAGCGGTAGCAGCATTGTCACGCAGTCCGCCGCGTGGATCAAAGGATCTATGGTTTTCCCTCGAGTCTTTCCCACGAGGCTTTCCCACGAGGCTTTCCCAAAGGGCTGTGCCACGTGCACACGTGGTGGGAGTCGATCCTCGGCTTGAACGTCAAGGCAGTGCAGGGAAAACAGGTTCCTCTGGAATGGACTGACACATCTGGGGGACTCTTGGAATGGTGGCACGACCCTGGAGTTCCTCTCGCCTTTCCTGAGGAGAGCGCCTCCTCTTGAGATGCGACGGGAACGCCGGGAATTCTTTCCCTACGAAACAGGGAAAGGATCCCTCATCTCGAGCTAGGAGGCGGAAACGGGGCTGCCTTGGATGTGTGCGTGACCCCACGTGCTTCCTCTCGAGTGGAGACGGGTATGTCGCGGAACTTCTTGAGTTGCAGCAATGGTGTGAAGGACCCTTTGGAAGTTCCAGTGGTTAGATGTGATTGGCCTCGAGAAGCCTCAGCGGAAATGGGCCTCATCTCGCCTGGAGGGCAAAACCTCCTGGATTTTCTCGAGTTGCGGCAGGTGCTCTCGACTTACGACGGGGACCTCAGGGACCCGCTCTGGTGGCCTCAGGAAAGGCCAGTCCCCATGCGAGTTCCTCGGGGGCCTCTCGGGATTCCTCTCCCATCGATGCCGGGGCCTAAGACCTTGTGTGGAGTCGGGGCCGGAACCAGAGGATTCCTCTCCAGTGCTGACATGGACCTTGGGGTACTTCTGGAGTCTCCCCAGGGGAGTCAGTCCTCGTCTCGAATGCGGGCATGCACTTGCGCTTTCCTCCAGAGCGGTAGCAGCATTGTCACGCAGTCCGCCGCGTGGATCAAAGGATCTATGGTTTTCCCTCGAGTCTTTCCCACGAGGCTTTCCCACGAGGCTTTCCCAAAGGGCTGTGCCACGTGCACACGTGGTGGGAGTCGATCCTCGGCTTGAACGTCAAGGCAGTGCAGGGAAAACAGGTTCCTCTGGAATGGACTGACACATCTGGGGGACTCTTGGAATGGTGGTACGACCCTGGAGTTCCTCTCGCCTTTCCTGTGGAGAGCGCCTCCTCTTGAGATGCGACGGGAACGCCGGGAATTCTTTCCCTACGAAACAGGGAAAGGATCCCTCATCTCGAGCTAGGAAGCGGAAACGGGGCTCCTCTGGATGTGTGCGGACCCCACGTGCTTCCTCTCGAGTGGAGACGGGTATGTCGCGGAACTTCTTGAGTTGCAGCAAGGGTGTGAAGGACCCTTTGGAAGTTCCAGTGGTTAGACGTGATTGGCCTCGAGAAGACTCAGCGGAAATGGGCCTCATCTCGCCTGGAGGGCAAAACCTCCTGGATTTTCTCGAGTTGCGGCAGGTGCTCTCGACTTACGACGGGGACCTCAGGGACCCGCTCTGGTGGCCTCAGGAAAGGCCAGTCCCCATGCGAGTTCCTCGGTGGCCTCTCGGGATTCCTCTCCCGTCGATGCCGGGGCCTAAGACCTTGTGTGGAGTCGGGCCCGTAACCTGAGGATTCCTCTCCAGTGCTGACATGGATCTTGGGGTACTTCTGGAGTCACCCCAGGGGAGTCAGTCCTCGTCTCGAATGCGGGCATGCACTTGCGCTTTCCTCCAGAGCGGTAGCAGCAGTGTCACGCAGTCCGCCGCGTGGATCAAAGGATCTATGGTTTTCCCTCGAGTCTTTCCCACGAGGCTTTCCCACGAGGCTTTCCCACAGGGCTGTCCCACGTGCACACGTGGTGGGAGTCGATCCTCGGCTTGAACGTCAAGGCAGTGCAGGGAAAACAGGTTCCTCTGGAATGGACTGACACATCTGGGGGACTCTTGGAATGGTGGCACGACCCTGGAGTTCCTCTCGCCTTTCCTGAGGAGAGCGCCTCCTCTTGAGATGCGACGGGAACGCCGGGAATTCTTTCCCTACGAAACAGGGAAAGGATCCCTCATCTCGAGCTAGGAGGCGGAAACGGGGCTGCCCTGGATGTGTGCGTGACCCCACGTGCTTCCTCTCGAGTGGAGACGGGTATGTCGCGGAACTTCTTGAGTTGCAGCAATGGTGTGAAGGACCCTTTGGAAGTTCCAGTGGTTAGATGTGATTGGCCTCGAGAAGCCTCAGCGGAAATGGGCCTCATCTCGCCTGGAGGGCAAAACCTCCTGGATTTTCTCGAGTTGCGGCAGGTGCTCTCGACTTACGACGGGGACCTCAGGGACCCGCTCTGGTGGCCTCAGGAAAGGCCAGTCCCCATGCGAGTTCCTCGGGGGCCTCTCGGGATTCCTCTCCCATCGATGCCGGGGCCTAAGACCTTGTGTGGAGTCGGGGCCGGAACCAGAGGATTCCTCTCCAGTGCTGACATGGATCTTGGGGTACTTCTGGAGTCTCCCCAGGGGAGTCAGTCCTCGTCTCGAATGCGGGCATGCCCTTGCGCTTTCCTCCAGAGCGGTAGCAGCATTGTCACGCAGTCCGCCGCGTGGATCAAAGGATCTATGGTTTTCCCTCGAGTCTTTCCCACGAGGCTTTCCCACGAGGCTTTCCCAAAGGGCTGTGCCACGTGCACACGTGGTGGGAGTCGATCCTCGGCTTGAACGTCAAGGCAGTGCAGGGAAAACAGGTTCCTCTGAAATGGACTGACACATCTGGGGGACTCTTGGAATGGTGGCACGACCCTGGAGTTCCTCTCGCCTTTCCTGAGGAGAGCGCCTCCTCTTGAGATGCGACGGGAACGCCGGGAATTCTTTCCCTACGAAACAGGGAAAGGATCCCTCATCTCGAGCTAGGAGGCGGAAACGGGGCTGCCTTGGATGTGTGCGTGACCCCACGTGCTTCCTCTCGAGTGGAGACGGGTATGTCGCGGAACTTCTTGAGTTGCAGCAATGGTGTGAAGGACCCTTTGGAAGTTCCAGTGGTTAGATATGATTGGCCTCGAGAAGCCTCAGCGGAAATGGGCCTCATCTCGCCTGGAGGGCAAAACCTCCTGGATTTTCTCGAGTTGCGGCAGGTGCTCTCGACTTACGACGGGGACCTCAGGGACCCGCTCTGGTGGCCTCAGGAAAGGCCAGTCCCCATGCGAGTTCCTCGGGGGCCTCTCGGGATTCCTCTCCCATCGATGCCGGGGCCTAAGACCTTGTGTGGAGTCGGGGCCGGAACCAGAGGATTCCTCTCCAGTGCTGACATGGATCTTGGGGTACTTCTGGAGTCTCCCCAGGGGAGTCAGTCCTCGTCTCGAATGCGGGCATGCACTTGCGCTTTCCTCCAGAGCGGTAGCAGCATTGTCACGCAGTCCGCCGCGTGGATCAAAGGATCTATGGTTTTCCCTCGAGTCTTTCCCACGAGGCTTTCCCACGAGGCTTTCCCAAAGGGCTGTGCCACGTGCACACGTGGTGGGAGTCGATCCTCGGCTTGAACGTCAAGGCAGTGCAGGGAAAACAGGTTCCTCTGGAATGGACTGACACATCTGGGGGACTCTTGGAATGATGGTACGACCCTGGAGTTCCTCTCGCCTTTCCTGTGGAGAGCGCCTCCTCTTTAGATGCGAAGGGAACGCCGGGAATTCTTTCCCTACGAAACAGGGAAAGGATCCCTCATCTCGAGCTAGGAAGCGGAAACGGGGCTCCTCTGGATGTGTGCGGACCCCACGTGCTTCCTCTCGAGTGGAGACGGGTATGTCGGGGAACTTCTTGAGTTGCAGCAAGGGTGTGAAGGACCCTTTGGAAGTTCCAGTGGTTAGACGTGATTGGCCACGAGAAGACTCAGCGGAAATGGGCCTCATCTCGCCTGGAGGGCAAAACCTCCTGGATTTTCTCGAGTTGCGGCAGGTGCTCTCGACTTACGACGGGGACCTCAGGGACCCGCTCTGGTGGCCTCAGGAAAGGCCAGTCCCCATGCGAGTTCCTCGGGGGCCTCTCGGGATTCCTCTCCCATCGATGCCGGGGCCTAAGACCTTGTGTGGAGTCGGGCCCGGAACCTGAGGATTCCTCTCCAGTGCTGACATGGATCTTGGGGTACTTCTGGAGTCACCCCAGGGGAGTCAGTCCTCGTCTCGAATGCGGGCATGCACTTGCGCTTTCCTCCAGAGCGGTAGCAGCAGTGTCACGCAGTCCGCCGCGTGGATCAAAGAATCTATGGTTTTCCCTCGAGTCTTTCCCACGAGGCTTTCCCACGAGGCTTTCCCACAGGGCTGTCCCACGTGCACACGTGGTGGGAGTCGATCCTCGGCTTGAACGTCAAGGCAGTGCAGGAAAAACAGGTTCCTCTGGAATGGACTGACACATCTGGGGGACTCTTGGAATGGTGGCACGACCCTGGAGTTCCTCTCGCCTTTCCTGAGGAGAGCGCCTCCTCTTGAGTTGCGACGGGAACGCCGGGAATTCTTTCCCTACGAAACAGGGAAAGGATCCCTCATCTCGAGCTAGGAGGCGGAAACGGGGCTGCCCTGGATGTGTGCGTGACCCCACGTGCTTCCTCTCGAGTGGAGACGGGTATGTCGCGGAACTTCTTGAGTTGCAGCAATGGTGTGAAGGACCCTTTGGAAGTTCCAGTGGTTAGATGTGATTGGCCTCGAGAAGCCTCAGCGGAAATGGGCCTCATCTCGCCTGGAGGGCAAAACCTCCTGGATTTTCTCGAGTTGCGGCAGGTGCTCTCGACTTACGACGGGGACCTCAGGGACCCGCTCTGGTGGCCTCAGGAAAGGCCAGTCCCCATGAGAGTTCCTCGGGGGCCTCTCGGGATTCCTCTCCCATCGATGCCGGGGCCTAAGACCTTGTGTGGAGTCGGGGCCGGAACCAGAGGATTCCTCTCCAGTGCTGACATGGATCTTGGGGTACTTCTGGAGTCTCCCCAGGGGAGTCAGTCCTCGTCTCGAATGCGGGCATGCACTTGCGCTTTCCTCCAGAGCGGTAGCAGCATTGTCACGCAGTCCGCCGCGTGGATCAAAGGATCTATGGTTTTCCCTCGAGTCTTTCCCACGAGGCTTTCCCACGAGGCTTTCCCAAAGGGCTGTGCCACGTGCACACGTGGTTGGAGTCGATCCTCGGCTTGAACGTCAAGGCAGTGCAGGGAAAACAGGTTCCTCTGGAATGGACTGACACATCTGCGGGACTCTTGGAATGGTGGTACGACCCTGGAGTTCCTCTCGCCTTTCCTGTGGAGAGCGCCTCCTCTTGAGATGCGACGGGAACGCCGGGAATTCTTTCCCTACGAAACAGGGAAAGGATCCCTCATCTCGAGCTAGGAAGCGGAAACGGGGCTCCTCTGGATGTGTGCGGACCCCACGTGCTTCCTCTCGAGTGGAGACGGGTATGTCGGGGAACTTCTTGAGTTGCAGCAAGGGTGTGAAGGACCCTTTGGAAGTTCCAGTGGTTAGACGTGATTGGCCTCGAGAAGACACAGCGGAAATGGGCCTCATCTCGCCTGGAGGGCAAAACCTCCTGGATTTTCTCGAGTTGCGGCAGGTGCTCTCGACTTACGACGGGGACCTCAGGGACCCGCTCTGGTGGCCTCAGGAAAGGCCAGTCCCCATGCGAGTTCCTCGGGGGCCTCTCGGGATTCCTCTCCCATCGATGCCGGGGCCTAAGACCTTGTGTGGAGTCGGGGCCGGAACCAGAGGATTCCTCTCCAGTGCTGACATGGATCTTGGGGTACTTCTGGAGTCTCCCCAGGGGAGTCAGTCCTCGTCTCGAATGCGGGCATGCCCTTGCGCTTTAGTCCAGAGCGGTAGCAGCATTGTCACGCAGTCCGCCGCGTGGATCAAAGGATCTATGGTTTTCCCTCGAGTCTTTCCCACGAGGCTTTCCCACGAGGCTTTCCCAAAGGGCTGTGCCACGTGCACACGTGGTGGGAGTCGATCCTCGGCTTGAACGTCAAGGCAGTGCAGGGAAAACAGGTTCCTCTGAAATGGACTGACACATCTGGGGGACTCTTGGAATGGTGGCACGACCCTGGAGTTCCTCTCGCCTTTCCTGAGGAGAGCGCCTCCTCTTGAGATGCGACGGGAACGCCGGGAATTCTTTCCCTACGAAACAGGGAAAGGATCCCTCATCTCGAGCTATGAGGCGGAAACGGGGCTGCCTTGGATGTGTGCGTGACCCCACGTGCTTCCTCTCGAGTGGAGACGGGTATGTCGCGGAACTTCTTGAGTTGCAGCAATGGTGTGAAGGACCCTTTGGAAGTTCCAGTGGTTAGATGTGATTGGCCTCGAGAAGCCTCAGCGGAAATGGGCCTCATCTCGCCTGGAGGGCAAAACCTCCTGGATTTTCTCGAGTTGCGGCAGGTGCTCTCGACTTACGACGGGGACCTCAGGGACCCGCTCTGGTGGCCTCAGGAAAGGCCAGTCCCCATGCGAGTTCCTCGGGGGCCTCTCGGGATTCCTCTCCCATCGATGCCGGGGCCTAAGACCTTGTGTGGAGTCGGGGCCGGAACCAGAGGATTCCTCTCCAGTGCTGACATGGATCTTGGGGTACTTCTGGAGTCTCCCCAGGGGAGTCAGTCCTCGTCTCGAATGCGGGCATGCACTTGCGCTTTCCTCCAGAGCGGTAGCAGCAGTGTCACGCAGTCCGCCGCGTGGATCAAAGGATCTATGGTTTTCCCTCGAGTCTTTCCCACGAGGCTTTCCCACGAGGCTTTCCCAAAGGGCTGTGCCACGTGCACACGTGGTGGGAGTCGATCCTCGGCTTGAACGTCAAGGCAGTGCAGGGAAAACAGGTTCCTCTGGAATGGACTGACACATCTGGGGGACTCTTGGAATGGTGGCACGACGCTGGAGTTCCTCTCGCCTTTCCTGTGGAGAGCGCCTCCTCTTGAGATGTGACGGGAACACCGGGAATTCTTTCCCTACGAAACAGGGAAAGGATCCCTCATCTCGAGCTAGGAGGCGGAAACGGGGCTCCCCTGGATGTGTGCGGGACCCCACGTGCTTCCTCTCGAGTGGAGATGGGTATGTCGGGGAACTTCTTGAGTTACAGTAATGGTGTGAAGGACCCTTTGGAAGTTCCAGTGGTTAGATGTGATTGGCCTCGAGAAGCCACAGCGGAAATGGGCCTCATCTCGCCTGGAGGGCAAAACCTCCTGGATTTTCTCGAGTTGCGGCAGGTGCTCTCGACTTACGACGGGGACCTCAGGGACCCGCTCTGGTGGCCTCAGGAAAGGCCAGTCCCCATGCGAGTTCCTCGGGGGCCTCTGGGGATTCCTCTCCCGTCGATGCCGGGGCCTAAGACCTTGTGTGGAGTCGGGGCCGGAACCTGAGGATTCCTCTCCAGTGCTGACATGGATCTTGGGGTACTTCTGGAGTCTCCCCAGTGGAGTCAGTCCTCGTCTCGAATGCGGGCATGCACTTGCGCTTTCCTCCAGAGCGGTAGCAGCAGTGTCTCGTAGTCCGCCGCGTGGATCAAAGGATCTATGGTTTTTCCTCGAGTCTTTCCCACGAGGCTTTCCCACGAGGCTTTCCCACAGGGCTGTCCCACGTGCACACGTGGTGGGAGTCGATCCTCGGCTTGAACGTAAAGGCAGTGCAGGGAAAACAGGTTCCTCTGGAATGGACTGACACATCTGGGGGACTCTTGGAATGGTGGCACGACCCTGGAGTTCCTCTCGCCTTTCCTGTGGAGAGCGCCTCCTCTTGAGATGCGACGGGAACGCCGGGAATTCTTTCCCTACGAAACAGGGAAAGGATCCCTCATCTCGAGATAGGAGGCGGAAACGGGGCTCCCCTGGATGTGTGCGGGACACCACGTGCTTCCTCTCGAGTGGAGACGGGCATGTCGGGGAACTTCTTGAGTTGCAGCAAGGGTGTGAAGGACCCTTTGGAAGTTCCAGTGGTTAGATGTGATTGGCCTCGAGAAGCCTCAGCGGAAATGGGCCTCATCTCGCCTGAAGGGCAAAACCTCCTGGATTTTCTCGAGTTGCGGCAGGTGATCTCGACTTACGACGGGGACCTCAGGGACCCGCTCTGGTGGCCTCAGGAAAGGCCAGTCCCCATGCGAGTTCCTCGGGGGCCTCACGGCATTCCTCTCCCGTCGATGCCGGGGCCTAAGACCTTGTGTGGAGTCGGGGCCGGAACCTGAGGATTCCTCTCCAGTGATGACATGGATCTTGGGGTAATTCTGGAGTCTTCCCAGGGGAGTCAGTCCTCGTCTCGAATGCGGGCATGCACTTGCGCTTTCCTCCAGAGCGGTAGCAGCAGTGTCACGCATTCCGCCGCGTGGATCAAAGGATCTATGGTTTTCCCTCGAGTCTTTCCCACGAGGCTTTCCCACGAGGCTTTCCCACAGGGCTGTCCCACGTGCACACGTGGTGGGAGTCGATCCTCGGCTTGAACGTCAAGGCAGTGCAGGGAAAACAGGTTCCTCTGGAATGGACTGACATATCTGGGGGACTCTTGGAATGGTGGCACGACCCTGGAGTTCCTCTCGCCTTTCCTGTGGAGAGCGCCTCCTCTTGAGATGCGACGGGAACGCCGGGAATTCTTTCCCTACGAAACAGGGAAAGGATCCCTCATCTCGAGCTAGGAGGTGGAAACGGGGCTCCCCTGGATGTGTTCGGGACCCCACGTGCTTCCTCTCGAGTGGAGACGGGTATGTCGGGGAACTTCTTGAGTTGCAGCAATGGTGTGAAGGACCCTTTGGAAGTTCCAGTGGTTAGATGTGATTGGCCTCGAGAAGCCTCAGCGGAAATGGGCCTCATCTCGCCTGGAGGGCAAAACCTCCTGGATTTTCTCGAGTTACGGCAGGTGCTCTCGACTTACGACGGGGACCTCAGGGACCCGCTCTGGTGGCCTCAGGAAAGGCCAGTCCCCATGCGAGTTCCTCGGGGGCCTCTCGGGATTCCTATCCCGTCGATGCCGGGGCCTAAGACCTTGTGTGGAGTCGGGGCCGGAACCTGAGGTTTCCTCTCCAGTGCTGACATGGATCTTGGGGTACTTCTGGAGTCTCCCCAGGGGAGTCAGTCCTCGTCTCGAATGCGGGCATGCACTTGCGCTTTCCTCCAGAGCGGTAGCAGCAGTGTCACGCAGTAAGCCGCGTGGATCAAAGGATGTATGGTTTTCCCTCGAGTCTTTCCCACGAGGCTTTCCCACGAGGCTTTCCCACAGGGCTGTCCCACGTGCACACGTGGTGGGAGTCGATCCTCGGCTTGAACGGCAAGGCAGTGCAGGGAAAACAGGTTCCTCTCGAATGGACTGACACATCTGGGGGACTCTTGGAATGGTGGCACGACCCTGGAGTTCCTCTCGCCTTTCCTGTGGAGAGCGCCTCCTCTTGAGATGCGACAGGAACGCCGGGAATTCTTTCCCTACGAAACAGGGAAAGGATCCCTCATCTCGAGCTAGGAGGAGGAAACGGGGCTCCCCTGGATGTGTGCGGGACCCCACGTGCTTCCTCTCGAGTGGAGACGGGTATGTCGATGAACTTCTTGAGTTGCAGCAAGGGTGTGAAGGACCCTTTGGAAGTTCCACTGGTTAGATGTGATTGGCCTCGAGAAGCCTCAGCGGAAATGGGCCTCATCTCGCCTGGAGGGCAAAACCTCCTGGATTTTCTCGAGTTGCGGCAGGTGCTCTCGACTTACGACGGGGACATCAGGGACCCGCTCTGGTGGCCTCAGGAAAGGCCAGTCCCCATGCGAGTTCCTCGGGGGCCTCTCGGGATTCCTCTCCCGTCGATGCCGGGGCCTAAGACCTTGTGTGGAGTCGGGGCCGGAAACTGAGGATTCCTCTCCAGTGCTGACGTGGATCTTGGGGTACTTCTGGAGTCTCCCCAGGGGAGTCAGTCCTCGTCTCGAATGCGGGCATGCACTTGCGCTTTCCTCCAGAGCGGTAGCAGCAGTGTCACGCAGTCCGCCGCGTGGATCAAAGGATCTATGGTTTTCCCTCGAGTCTTTCCCACGAGGCTTTCCCACGAGGCTTTCCCACAGGGCTGTCCCACGTGCACACGTGGTGGGAGTCGATCCTCGGCTTGAACGTCAAGGCAGTGCAGGGAAAACATGTTCCTCTGGAATGGACTGACACATCTGGGGGACTCTTGGAATGGTGGCACGACCCTGGAGTTCCTCTCGCCTTTCCTGTGGAGAGCGCCTCCTCTTGAGATGCGACGGGAACGCCGGGAATTCTTTCCCTACGAAACAGGGAAAGGATCCCTCATCTCGAGCTAGGAGGCGGAAACGGGGCTCCCCTGGATGTGTGCGGGACCCCACGTGCTTCCTCTCGAGTGGAGACGGGTATGTCGATGAACTTCTTGAGTTGCAGCAAGGGTGTGAAGGACCCTTTGGAAGTTCCAGTGGTTAGATGTGATTGGCCTCGAGAAGCCTCAGCGGAAATGGGCCTCATCTCGCCTGGAGGGCAAAACCTCCTGGATTTTCTCTAGTTGCGGCAGGTGCTCTCGACTTACGACGGGGACCTCAGGGACCCGCTCTGGTGGCCTCAGGAAAGGCCAGTCCCCATGCGAGTTCCTCGGGGGCCTCTTGGGATTCCTCTCCCATCGATGCCGGGGCCTAAGACCTTGTGTGGAGTCGGGGCTGGAACCAGAGGATTCCTCTCCAGTGCTGAAATGGATCTTGGGGTACTTCTGGAGTCTCCCCAGGGGAGTCAGTCCTCGTCTCGAATGCGGGCATGCACTTGCGCTTTCCTCCAGAGCGGTAGCAGCAGTGTCACGCAGTCCGCCGCGTGGATCAAAGGATCTATGGTTTTCCCTCGAGTCTTTCCCACGAGGCTTTCCCACGAGGCTTTCCCACAGGGCTGTGCCACGTGCACACGTGGTGGGAGTCGATCCTCGGCTTGAACGTCAAGGCAGTGCAGGGAAAACAGGTTCCTCTGGAATGGACTGACACATCTGGGGGACTCTTGGAATGGTGGCACGACCCTGGAGTTCCTCTCGCCTTTCCTGAGGAGAGCGCCTCCTCTTGAGATGCGACGGGAACGCCGGGAATTCTTTCCCTACGAAACAGGGAAAGGATCCCTCATCTCGAGCTAGGAGGCGGAAACGGGGCTGCCCTGGATGTGTGCGTGACCCCACGTGCTTCCTCTCGAGTGGAGACGGGTATGTCGCGGAACGTCTTGAGTTGCAGCAATGGTGTGAAGGACCCTTTGGAAGTTCCAGTGGTTAGATGTGATTGGCCTCGAGAAGCCTCAGCGGAAATGTGCCTCATCTCGCCTGGAGGGCAAAACCTCCTGGATTTTCTCGAGTTGCGGCAGGTGCTCTCGACTTACGACGGGGACCTCAGGGACCCGCTCTGGTGGCCTCAGGAAAGGCCAGTCCCCATGCGAGTTCCTCAGGGGCCTCTCGGGATTCCTCTCCCGTCGATGCCGGGGCCTAAGACCTTGTGTGGAGTCGGGGCCGGAACCTGAGGATTCCTCTCCAGTGCTGACATGGATCTTGGGGTACTTCTGGAGTCTCCCCAGGGGAGTCAGTCCTCGTCTCGAATGCGGGCATGCACTTGCGCTTTCCTCCAGAGCGGTAGCAGCAGTGTCACGCAGTCCGCCGCGTGGATCAAAGGATCTACGGTTTTCCTTCGAGTCTTTCCCACGAAGCTTTCCCACGAGGCTTTCCCACAGGGCTGTCCCACGTGCACACGTGGTGGGAGTCGATCCTCGGCTTGAACGTCAAGGCAGTGCAGGGAAAACAGGTTCCTCTGGAATGGACTGACACATCTGGGGGACTCTTGGAATGGTGGCACGACCCTGGAGTTCCTCTCGCCTTTCCTGTGGAGAGCGCCTCCTCTTGAGATGTGACAGGAATGCCGGGAATTCTTTCCCTACGAAACAGGGAAAGGTTCCCTCATCTCGAGATAGGAGGCGGAAACGAGGCTCCCCTGGATGTGTGCGGGACACCACGTGCTTCCTCTCGAGTGGAGACGGGTATGTCGGGGAACTTCTTGAGTTGCAGCAAGGGTGTGAAGGACCCTTTGGAAGTTCCAGTGGTTAGATGTGATTGGCCTCGAGAAGCCTCAGCGGAAATGGGCCTCATCTCGCCTGGAGGGCAAAACCTCCTGGATTTTCTCGAGTTGCGGCAGGTGCTCTCGACTTACGACGGGGACCTCAGGGACCCGCTCTGGTGGCCTCAGGAAAGGCCAGTCCCCATGCAAGTTCCTCGGGGGCCTCACGGGATTCCTCTCCCGTCGATGCCGGGGCCTAAGACCTTGTGTGGAGTCGGGGCCGGAACCTGAGGATTCCTCTCCAGTGATGACATGGATCTTGGGGTACTTCTGGAGTCTCCCCAGGGGAGTAAGTCCTCGTCTCGAATGCGGGCATGCACTTGCGCTTTCCTCCAGAGCGGTAGCAGCAGTGTCACGCAGTCCGCCGCGTGGATCAAAGGATCTATGGTTTTCCCTCGAGTCTTTCCCACGAGGCTTTCCCACGAGGCTTTCCCACAGGGCTGTCCCACGTGCACACGTGGTGGGAGTCGATCCTCGGCTTTAACGTCAAGGCAGTGCAGGGAAAACAGGTTCCTCTGGAATGGACTGACACATCTGGGGGAGTCTTGGAATGGTGGCACGACGCTGGAGTTCCTCTCGCCTTTCCTGTGGAGAGCGCCTCCTCTTGAGATGTGACGGGAACACCGGGAATTCTTTCCCTACGAAACAGGGAAAGGATCCCTCATCTCGAGCTAGGAGGCGGAAACGGGGCTCCCCTGGATGTGTGCGGGACCCCACGTGCTTCCTCTCGAGTGGAGATGTGTATGTCGGGGAACTTCTTGAGTTACAGTAATGGTGTGAAGGACCCTTTGGAAGTTCCAGTGGTTAGATGTGATTGGCCTCGAGAAGCCACAGCGGAAATGGGCCTCATCTCGCCTGGAGGGCAAAACCTCCTGGATTTTCTCGAGTTGCGGCAGGTGCTCTCGACTTACGACAGGGACCTCAGGGACCCGCTCTGGTGGCCTCAGGAAAGGCCAGTCCCCATGCGAGTTCCTCGGGGGCCTCTGGGGATTCCTCTCCCGTCGATGCCGGGGCCTAAGACCTTGTGTGGAGTCGGGGCCGGAACCTGAGGATTCCTCTCCAGTGCTGACATGGATCTTGGGGTACTTCTGGAGTCTCCCCAGGGGAGTCAGTCCTCGTCTCGAATGCGGGCATGCACTTGCGCTTTCCTCCAGAGCGGTAGCAGCAGTGTCACGCAGTCCGCCGCGTGGATCAAAGGATCTATGGTTTTCCCTCGAGTCTTTCCCACGAGGCTTTCCCACGAGGCTTTCCCACAGGGCTGTCCCACGTGCACACGTGGTGGGAGTCGATCCTCGGCTTTAACGTCAAGGCAGTGCAGGGAAAACAGGTTCCTCTGGAATGGACTGACACATCTGGGGGACTCTTGGAATGGTGGCACGACCCTGGAGTTCCTCTCGCCTTTCCTGTGGAGAGCGCCTCCTCTTGAGATGCGACGGGAACGCCGGGAATTCTTACCCTATGAAACAGGGAAAGGATCCCTCATCTCGAGATAGGAGGCGGAAACGGGGCTCCCCTGGATGTGTGCGGGACACCACGTGCTTCCTCTCGAGTGGAGACGGGCATGTCGGGGAACTTCTTGAGTTGCAGCAAGGGTGTGAAGGACCCTTTGGAATTTCCAGTGGTTAGATGTGATTGGCCTCGAGAAGCCTCAGCGGAAATGGGCCTCATCTCGCCTGAAGGGCAAAACCTCCTGGATTTTCTCGAGTTGCGGCAGGTGATCTCGACTTAAGACGGGGACCTCAGGGACCCGCTCTGGTGGCCTCAGGAAAGGCCTGTCCCCATGCGAGTTCCTCGGGGGCCTCTGGGGTTTCCTCTCCCGTCGATGAAGGGGCCTAAGACCTTGTGTGGAGTCGGGGCCGGAACCTGAGGTTTCCTCTCCAGTGATGACATGGATCTTGGGGTAATTCTGGAGTCTCCCCAGGGGAGTCAGTCCTCGTCTCGAATGCGGGCATGCACTTGCGCTTTCCTCCAGAGCGGTAGCAGCAGTGTCACGCAGTCCGCCGCGTGGATCAAAGGATCTATGGTTTTCCCTCGAGTCTTTCCCACGAGGCTTTCCCACGAGGCTTTCCCACAGGGCTGTCCCACGTGCACACGTGGTGGGAGTCGATCCTCGGCTTGAACGTCAAGGCAGTGCAGGGAAAACAGGTTCCTCTGGAATGGACTGACATATCTGGGGGACTCTTGGAATGGTGGCACGACCCTGGAGTTCCTCTCGCCTTTCCTGTGGAGAGCGCCTCCTCTTGAGATGCGACGGGAACGCCGGGAATTCTTTCCCTACGAAACAGGGAAAGGATCCCTCATCTCGAGCTAGGAGGCGGAAACGGGGCTCCCCTGGATGTGTTCGGGACCCCACGTGCTTCCTCTAGAGTGGAGACGGGTATGTCGGGGAACTTCTTGAGTTGCAGCAATGGTGTGAAGGACCCTTTGGAATTTCCAGTGGTTAGATGTGATTGGCCTCGAGAAGCCTCAGCGGAAATGGGCCTCATCTCGCCTGGAGGGCAAAACCTCCTGGATTTTCTCGAGTTGCGGCAGGTGCTCTCGACTTACGACGGGGACCTCAGGGACCCGCTCTGGTGGCCTCAGGAAAGGCCAGTCCCCATGCGAGTTCCTCGGGGGCCTCTCGGGATTCCTCTCCCGTCGATGCCGGGGCCTAAGACCTTGTGTGGATTCGGGGCCGGAACCTGAGAAATCCTCTCCAGTGCTGACATGGATCTTGGGGTACTTCTGGAGTCTCCCCAGGGGAGTCAGTCCTCGTCTCGAATGCGGGCATGTACTTGCGCTTTCCTCCAGAGCGGTAGCAACAGTGTCACGCAGTCCGCCGCGTGGATCAAAGGATGTATGGTTTTCCCTCGAGTCTTTCCCACGAGGCTTTCCCACGAGGCTTTCCCACAGGGCTGTCCCACGTGCACACGTGGTGGGAGTCGATCCTCGGCTTGAACGTCAAGGCAGTGCAGGGAAAACAGGTTCCTCTGGAATGGACTGACACATCTGGGGGACTCTTGGAATGGTGGCACGACCCTGGAGTTCCTCTCGCCTTTCCTGTGGAGAGCGCCTCCTCTTGAGATGCGACGGGAACGCCGGGAATTCTTTCCCTACGAAACAGGGAAAGGATCCCTCATCTCGAGCTAGGAGGCGGAAACGGGGCTCCCCTGGATGTGTGCGGGACCCACGTGCTTCCTCTCGAGTGGAGACGGGTATGTCGATGAACTTCTTGAGTTGCAGCAAGGGTGTGAAGGACCCTTTGTAAGTTCCAGTGGTTAGATGTGATTGGCCTCGAGAAGCCTCAGCGGAAATGGGCCTCATCTCGCCTGGAGGGCAAAACCTCCTGGATTTTCTCGAGTTGCGGCAGGTGCTCTCGACTTACGACGGGGACCTCAGGGACCCGCTCTGGTGGCCTCAGGAAAGGCCAGTCCCCATGCGAGTTCCTCGGGGGCCTCTCGGGATTCCTCTCCCGTCGATGCCGGGGCCTAAGACCTTGTGTGGAGTCGGGGCCGGAACCTGAGGATTCCTCTCCAGTGCTGACATGGATCTTGGGGTACTTCTGGAGTCTCCCCAGGGGAGTCAGTCCTCGTCTCGAATGCGGGCATGCACTTGCGCTTTCCTCCAGAGCGGTAGCAGCAGTGTCACGCAGTCCGCCGCGTGGATCAAAGGATCTATGGTTTTCCCTCGAGTCTTTCCCACGAGGCTTTCCCACGAGGCTTTCCCACAGGGCTGTCCCACGTGCACACGTGGTGGGAGTGGATCCTCGGCTTGAACGTCAAGGCAGTGCAGGGAAAACAGGTTCCTCTGGAATGGACTGACACATCTGGGGGACTCTTGGAATGGTGGCACGACCCTGGAGTTCCTCGCGCCTTTCCTGTGGAGAGCGCCTCCTCTTGAGATGCGACGGGAACGCCGGGAATTCTTTCCCTACGAAACAGGGAAAGGATCCCTCATCTCGAGCTAGGAGGCGGAAACGGGGCTCCCCTGGATGTGTGCGGGACCCACGTGCTTCCTCTCGAGTGGAGACGGGTAAGTCGGGGAACTTCTTGAGTTGCAGCAAGGGTGTGAAGGACCCTTTGGAAGTTCCAGTGGTTAGATGTGATTGGCCTCGAGAAGCCTCAGCGGAAATGGGCCTCATCTCGCCTGGAGGGCAAAACCTCCTGGATTTTCTCGAGTTGCGGCAGGTGCTCTCGACTTACGACGGGGACCTCAGGGACCCGCTCTGGTGGCCTCAGGAAAGGCCAGTCCCATGCGAGTTCCTCGGGGGCCTCTCGGGATTCCTCTCCCGTCGATGCCGGGGCCTAAGACCTTGTGTGGAGTCGGGGCCGGAACCTGAGGTTTCCTCTCCAGTGCTGACATGGATCTTGGGGTACTTCTGGAGTCTCCCCAGGGGAGTCAGTCCTCGTCTCGAATGAGGGAACGCACTTGCGCTTTCCTCAAGAGCGGTAGCAGCAGTGTCACGCAGTCCGCCGCGTGGATCAAAGGATCTATGGTTTTCCCTCGAGTCTTTCCCACGAGGCTTTCCCACGAGGCTTTCCCACAGGGCTGTCCCACGTGCACACGTGGTGGGAGTCGATCCTCGGCTTGAACGTCAAGGCAGTGCAGGGAAAACAGGTTCCTCTGGAATGGACTGACACATCTGGGGGACTCTTGGAATGGTGTCACGACCCTGGAGTTCCTCTCGCCTTTCCTGTGGAGAGCGCCTCCTCTTGAGATGCGACGGGAACACCGGGAATTCATTCCCTACGAAACAGGGAAAGGATCCCTCATCTCGAGCTAGGAGGCGGAAACGGGGCTCCCCTGGATGTGTGCGGGACCCACGTGCTTCCTCTCGAGTGGAGACGGGTATGTCGGGGAACTTCTTGAGTTGCAGCAAGGGTGTGAAGGACCCTTTGGAAGTTCCAGTGGTTAGACGTGATTAGCCTCGAGAAGCCTCAGAGGAAATGGGCCTCATCTCGCCTGGAGGGTAAAACCTCCTGGATTTTCTCGAGTTGCGGCAGGTGCTCTCGACTTACGACGGGGACCTCAGGGACCCGCTCTGGTGGCCTCAGGAAAGGCCAGTCCCCATGTGAGTTCCTCGGGGGCCTCTCGGGATTCCTCTCCCGTCGATGCCGGGGCCTAAGACCTTGTGTGGAGTCGGGGCCGGAACCTGAGGATTCCTCTCCAGTGCTGACATGGATCTTGGGGTACTTCTGGAGTCTCCCCAGGGGAGTCAGTCCTCGTCTCGAATGCGGGCATGCACTTGCGCTTTCCTCCAGAGCGGTAGCAGCAGTGTCACGCAGTCCACCGCGTGGATCAAAGGATCTATGGTTTTCCCTCGAGTCTTTCCCACGAGGCTTTCCCACGAGGCTTTCCCACAGGGCTGTCCCACGTGCACACGTGGTGGGAGTGGATCCTCGGCTTGAACGTCAAGGCAGTGCAGGGAAAACAGGTTCCTCTGGAATGGACTGACACATCTGAGGGACTCTTGGAATGGTGGCACGACCCTGGAGTTCCTCTCGCCTTTCCTTGGAGAGCGCCTCCTCTTGAGATGCGATGGGAACGCCGGGAATTCTTTCCCTACGAAACAGGGAAAGGATCCCTCATCTCGAGCTAGGAGGCGGAAACGGGGCTCCCCTGGATGTGTGCGGGACCCCACGTGCTTCCTCTCGAGTGGAGACGGGTATGTCGGGGAACTTCTTGAGTTGCAGCAAGGGTGTGAAGGACCCTTTGGAAGTTCCAGTGGTTAGACGTGATTAGCCTCGAGAAGCCTCAGCGGAAATGGGCCTCATCTCGCCTGGAGGGCAAAACCTCCTGGATTTTCTCGAGTTGCGGCAGGTGCTCTCGACTTACGACGGGGACCTCAGGGACCCGCTCTGGTGGCCTCAGGAAAGGCCAGTCCCCATGCGAGTTCCTCGGGGTCCTCTCGGGATTCCTCTCCCGTCGATGCCGGGGCCTAAGACCTTGTGTGGAGTCGGGGCCGGAACCTGAGGATTCCTCTCCAGTGCTGACATGGATCTTGGGGTACTTCTGGAGTCTCCCCAGGGGAGTCAGTCCTCGTCTCGAATGCGGGCATGCACTTGCGCTTTCCTCCAGAGCGGTAGCAGCAGTGTCACGCAGTCCGCCGCGTGGATCAAAGGATCTATGGTTTTCCCTCGAGTCTTTCCCACGAGGCTTTCCCACGAGGCTTTCCCACAGGGCTGTCCCACGTGCACACGTGGTGGGAGTGGATCCTCGGCTTGAACGTCAAGGCAGTGCAGGGAAAACAGGTTCCTCTGGAATGGACTGACACATCTGGGGGACTCTTGGAATGGTGGCACGACCCTGGAGTTCCTCTCGCCTTTCCTGTGGAGAGCGCCTCCTCTTGAGATGCGACGGGAACGCCGGGAATTCTTTCCCTACGAAACAGGGAAAGGATCCCTCATCTCGAGCTAGGAGGCGGAAACGGGGCTCCCCTGGATGTGTGCGGGACACCACGTGCTTCCTCTCGAGTGCAGACGGCTTTGTCGGGGAACTTCTTGAGTTGCAGCAAGGGTGTGAAGGACCCTTTGGAAGTTCCAGTGGTTAGATGTGATTGGCCTCGAGAAGCCTCAGCGGAAATGGGCCTCATCTCGCCTGGAGGGCAAAACCTCCTGGATTTTCTCGAGTTGCGGCAGGTGCTCTCGACTTACGACGGGGACCTCAGGGACCCGCTCTGGTGGCCTCAGGAAAGGCCAGTCCCCATGCAAGTTCCTCGGGGGCCTCACGGGATTCCTCTCCCGTCGATGCCGGGGCCTAAGACCTTGTGTGGAGTCGGGGCCGGAACCTGAGGATTCCTCTCCAGTGATGACATGGATCTTGGGGTACTTCTGGAGTCTCCCCAGGGGAGTCAGTCCTCGTCTCGAATGCGGGCATGCACTTGCGCTTTCCTCCAGAGCGGTAGCAGCAGTGTCACGCAGTCCGCCGCGTGGATCAAAGGATCTATGGTTTTCCCTCGAGTCTTTCCCACGAGGCTTTCCCACGAGGCTTTCCCACAGGGCTGTCCCACGTGCACACGTGGTGGGAGTCGATCCTCGGCTTTAACGTCAAGGCAGTGCAGGGAAAACAGGTTCCTCTGGAATGGACTGACACATCTGGGGGAGTCTTGGAATGGTGGCACGACGCTGGAGTTCCTCTCGCCTTTCCTGTGGAGAGCGCCTCCTCTTGAGATGTGACGGGAACACCGGGAATTCTTTCCCTACGAAACAGGGAAAGGATCCCTCATCTCGAGCTAGGAGGCGGAAACGGGGCTCCCTTGGATTGTGCGGGACCCCACGTGCTTCCTCTCGAGTGGAGATGGGTATGTCGGGGAACTTCTTGAGTTACAGTAATGGTGTGAAGGACCCTTTGGAAGTTCCAGTGGTTAGATGTGATTGGCCTCGAGAAGCCACAGCGGAAATGGGCCTCATCTCGCCTGGAGGGCAAAACCTCCTGGATTTTCTCGAGTTGGGGCAGGTGCTCTCGACTTACGACGGGGACCTCAGGGACCCGCTCTGGTGGCCTCAGGAAAGGCCAGTCCCCATGCGAGTTCCTCGGGGGCCTCTGGGGATTCCTCTCCCGTCGATGCCGGGGCCTAAGACCTTGTGTGGAGTCGGGGCCGGAACCTGAGGATTCCTCTCCAGTGCTGACATGGATCTTGGGGTACTTCTGGAGTCTCCCCAGGGGAGTCAGTCCTCGTCTCGAATGCGGGCATGCACTTGCGCTTTCCTCCAGAGCGGTAGCAGCAGTGTCACGCAGTCCGCCGCGTGGATCAAAGGATCTATGGTTTTCCCTCGAGTCTTTCCCACGAGGCTTTCCCACGAGGCTTTCCCACAGGGCTGTCCCACGTGCACACGTGGTGGGAGTCGATCCTCGGCTTGAACGTCAAGACAGTGCAGGGAAAACAGGTTCCTCTGGAATGGACTGACACATCTGGGGGACTCTTGGAATGGTGGCACGACCCTGGAGTTCCTCTCGCCTTTCCTGTGGAGAGCGCCTCCTCTTGAGATGCGACGGGAACGCCGGGAATTCTTTCCCTACGAAACAGGGAAAGGATCCCTCATCTCGAGCTAGGAGGCGGAAACGGGGCTCCCCTGGATGTGTTCGGGACCCCACGTGCTTCCTCTCGAGTGGAGACGGGTATGTCGGGGAACTTCTTGAGTTGCAGCAATGGTGTGAAGGACCCTTTGGAAGTTCCAGTGGTTAGATGTGATTGGCCTCGAGAAGCCTCAGCGGAAATGGGCCTCATCTCGCCTGGACGGCAAAACCTCCTGGATTTTCTCGAGTTGCGGCAGGTGCTCTCGACTTACGACGGGGACCTCAGGGACCCGCTCTGGTGGCCTCAGGAAAGGCCAGTCCCCATGCGAGTTCCTCGGGGTCCTCTCGGGATTCCTCTCCCGTCGATGCCGGGGCCTAAGACCTTGTGTGGAGTCGGGGCCGGAACCTGAGGATTCCTCTCCAGTGCTGACATGGATCTTGGGGTACTTCTGGAGTCTCCCCAGGGGAGTCAGTCCTCGTCTCGAATGCGGGCATGCACTTGCGCTTTCCTCCAGAGCGGTAGCAGCAGTGTCACGCAGTCCGCCGCGTGGATCAAAGGATCTATGGTTTTCCCTCGAGTCTTTCCCACGAGGCTTTCCCACGAGGCTTTCCCACAGGGCTGTCCCACGTGCACACGTGGTGGGAGTCGATCCTCGGCTTGAACGTCAAGGCAGTGCAGGGAAAACAGGTTCCTCTGGAATGGACTGACACATCTGGGGGACTCTTGGAATGGTGGCACGACCCTGGAGTTCCTCTCGCCTTTCCTGTGGAGAGCGCCTCCTCTTGAGATGCGACGGGAACGCCGGGAATTCTTTCCCTACGAAACAGGGAAAGGATCACTCATCTCGAGCTAGGAGGCGGAAACGGGGCTCCCCTGGATGTGTGCGGGACACCACGTGCTTCCTCTCGAGTGCAGACGGCTTTGTCGGGGAACTTCTTGAGTTGCAGCAAGGGTGTGAAGGACCCTTTGGAAGTTCCAGTGGTTAGATGTGATTGGCCTCGAGAAGCCTCAGCGGAAATGGGCCTCATCTCGCCTGGAGGGCAAAACCTCCTGGATTTTCTCGAGTTGCGGCAGGTGCTCTCGACTTACGACGGGGACCTCAGGGACCCGCTCTGGTGGCCTCAGGAAAGGCCAGTCCCCATGCAAGTTCCTCGGGGGCCTCACGGGATTCCTCTCCCGTCGATGCCGGGGCCTAAGACCTTGTGTGGAGTCGGGGCCGGAACCTGAGGATTCCTCTCCAGTGATGACATGGATCTTGGGGTACTTCTGGAGTCTCCCCAGGGGAGTCAGTCCTCGTCTCGAATGCGGGCATGCACTTGCGCTTTCCTCCAGAGCGGTAGCAGCAGTGTCACGCAGTCCGCCGCGTGGAGCAAAGGATCTATGGTTTTCCCTCGAGTCTTTCCCACGAGGCTTTCCCACGAGGCTTTCCCACAGGGCTGTCCCACGTGCACACGTGGTGGGAGTCGATCCTCGGCTTTAACGTCAAGGCAGTGCAGGGAAAACAGGTTCCTCTGGAATGGACTGACACATCTGGGGGAGTCTTGGAATGGTGGCACGACGCTGGAGTTCCTCTCGCCTTTCCTGTGGAGAGCGCCTCCTCTTGAGATGTGACGGGAACACCGGGAATTCTTTCCCTACGAAACAGGGAAAGGATCCCTCATCTCGAGCTAGGAGGCGGAAACGGGGCTCCCCTGGATTGTGCGGGACCCCACGTGCTTCCTCTCGAGTGGAGATGGGTATGTCGGGGAACTTCTTGAGTTACAGTAATGGTGTGAAGGACCCTTTGGAAGTTCCAGTGGTTAGATGTGATTGGCCTCGAGAAGCCACAGCGGAAATGGGCCTCATCTCGCCTGGAGGGCAAAGCCTCCTGGATTTTCTCGAGTTGGGGCAGGTGCTCTCGACTTACGACGGGGACCTCAGGGACCCGCTCTGGTGGCCTCAGGAAAGGCCAGTCCCCATGCGAGTTCCTCGGGGGCCTCTGGGGATTCCTCTCCCGTCGATGCCGGGGCCTAAGACCTTGTGTGGAGTCGGGGCCGGAACCTGAGGATTCCTCTCCAGTGCTGACATGGATCTTGGGGTACTTCTGGAGTCTCCCCAGGGGAGTCAGTCCTCGTCTCGAATGCGGGCATGCACTTGCGCTTTCCTCCAGAGCGGTAGCAGCAGTGTCACGCAGTCCGCCGCGGGGATCAAAGAATCTATGGTTTTCCCTCGAGTCTTTCCCACGAGGCTTTCCCACAGGGCTGTCCCACGTGCACACGTGGTGGGAGTCGATCCTCGGCTTGAACGTCAAGGCAGTGCAGGCAAAACAGGTTCCTCTGGAATGGACTGACACATCTGGGTGACTCTTGGAATGGTGGCATGACCCTGGAGTTCCTCTCGCCTTTCCTGTGGAGAGCGCCTCCTCTTGAGATGCGACGGGAACGCCGGGAAATCTTTCCCTACGAAACAGGGAAAGGATCCCTCATCTCGAGCTTGGAGGGGGAAACGGGGCTGCCCTGGATGTGTGCGGGACACCACGTGCTTCCTCTCGAGTGCAGACGGGTATGTCGGGGAACTTCTTGAGTTGCAGCAAGGGTGTGAAGGACCCTTTGGAAGTTCCAGTGGTTAGACGTGATTGGCCTCGAGAAGCCTCAGCGGAAATGGGCCTCATCTCGCCTGGACGGCAAAACCTCCTGGATTTTCTCGAGTTGCGGCAGGTTCCCTCGACTTACGACGGGGACCTCAGGGACCCGCACTGGTGGCCTCAGGAAAGGCCAGTCCCTATGCGAGTTCCTCGGGGGCCTATCGGGATTCCTCTCCCGTCGATGCCGGGGCCTAAGACCTTGTGTGGAGTCGGGGCCGGAACCTGAGGATTCCTCTCCAGTGCTGACATGGATCTTGGGGTACTTCTGGAGTCTCCCCAGGGGGGTCAGTCCTCGTCTCGAATGCGGGCATGCACTTGCACTTTCCTCCAGAGCGGTAGCAGCAGTGTCACGCAGTCCGCTGCGTGGATAAAAGGATCTATGGTTTTCCCTCGAGTCTTTCCCACGAGTCTTTCCCACGAGGCTTTCCCACAGGGCTGTCCCACGTGCACACGTGGTGGGAGTCGATCCTCGGCTTGAACGTCAAGGCAGTGCAGGGAAAACAGGTTCCTCTGGAATGGACTGACACATCTGGGGGACTCTTGGAATGGTGGCACGACCCTGGAGTTCCTCTCGCCTTTCCTGTGGAGAGCGCCTCGTCTTGAGATGTGACGGGAACGCCGGGAATTCTTTCCCTACGAAACAGGGAAAGGATCCCTCATCTCGAGCTAGGAGGCGGAAACGGGGCTCCCCTGGATGTGTGCGGGACCACACGTGCTTCCTCTCGAGTGGAGACGGGTATGTCGGGGAACTTCTTGAGTTGCAGCAAGGGTGTGAAGGACCCTTTGGAAGTTCCAGTGGTTAGATGTGATTGGCCTCGAGAAGCCTCAGCGGAAATGGGCCTCATCTCTCCTGGAGGGCAAAACCTCCTGGATTTTCTCGAGTTGCGGCAGGTGCTCTCGACTTACGACGGGGACCTCAGGGAACCGCTCTGGTGGCCTCAGGAAAGGCCAGTCCCCATGCGAGTTCCTCGGGGGCCTCTCGGGATTCTTCTCCCGTCGATGCCGGGGCCTAAGACCTTGTGTGGAGTCGGGCCGGAACCTGAGGATTCCTCTCCAGTGCTGACATGGATCTTGGGGTACTTCTGGAGTCTCCCCAGGGGAGTCAGTCCTCGTCTCGAATGCGGGCATGCACTTGCGCTTTCCTCCAGAGCGGTAGCAGCAGTGTCACGCAGTCCGCCGCGTGGATCAAAGAATCTATGGTTTTCCCTCGAGTCTTTCCCACGAGGCTTTCCCACAGGGCTGTCCCACGTGCACACGTGGTGGGAGTCGATCCTCGGCTTGAACGTCAAGGCAGTGCAGGGAAAACAGGTTCCTCTGGAATGGACTGACACATCTGGGTGACTCTTGGAATGGTGGCATGACCCTGGAGTTCCTCTCGCCTTTCCTGTGGAGAGCGCCTCCTCTTGAGATGCGACGGGAACGCCGGGAATTCTTTCCCTACGAAACAGGGAAAGGATCTCTCATCTCGAGCTAGGAGGCGGAAACGGGGCTCCCCTGGATGTGTGCGAGACACCACGTGCTTCCTCTCGAGTGCAGACGGGTATGTCGGGGAACTTCTTGAGTTGCAGCAAGGGTGTGAAGGACCCTTTGGAAGTTCCAGTGGTTAGATGTGATTGGCCTCGAGAAGCCTCAGCGGAAATGGGCCTCATCTCGCCTGGAGGGCAAAACCTCCTGGATTTTCTCGAGTTGCGGCAGGTGCTCTCGACTTACGACGGGGACCTCAGGGACCCGCTCTGGTGGCCTCAGGAAAGGCCAGTCCCCATGTGAGTTCCTCGGGGGCCTCTCGGGATTCCTCTCCCGTCGATGCCGGGGCCTAAGACCTTGTGTGGAGTCGGGGCCGGAACCTAAGGATTCCTCTCCAGTGCTGACATGGATCTTGGGGTACTTCTGGAGTCTCCCCAGGGGAGTCAGTCCTCGTCTCGAATGCGGGCATGCACTTGCGCTTTCCTCCAGAGCGGTAGCAGCAGTGTCACGCAGTCCGCCGCGTGGATCAAAGAATGTATGGTTTTACCTCGAGTCTTTCCCACGAGGCTTTCCCACAGGGCTGTCCCACGTGCACACGTGGTGGGAGTCGATCCTCGGCTTGAACGTCAAGGCAGTGCAGGGAAAACAGGTTCCTCTGGAATGGACTGACACATCTGGGGGACTCTTGGAATGGTGGCATGACCCTGGAGTTCCTCTCGCCTTTCCTGTGGAGAGCGCCTCCTCTTGAGATGCGACGGGAACGCCGGGAATTCTTTCCCTACGAAACAGGGAAAGGATCCCTCATCTCGAGCTAGGAGGCGGAAACGGGTCTCCCCTGGATGTGTGCGGGACCCCACGTGCTTCCTCTCGAGTGGAGACGGGTATGTCGGGGAACTTCTTGAGTTGCAGCAAGGGTGTGAAGGACCCTTTGGAAGTTCCAGTGGTTAGATGTGATTGGCCTCGAGAAGCCTCAGCGGAAATGGGCCTCATCTCGCCTGGAGGGCAAAACCTCCTGGATTTTCTCGAGTTGCGGCAGGTGCTCTCGACTTTCGACGGGGACCTCAGGGACCCGCTCTGGTGGCGTCAGGAAAGGCCAGTCCCCATGCGAGTTCCTCGGGGTCCTCTCGGGATTCCACTCCCGTCGATGCCGGGGCCTAAGACCTTGTGTGGAGTCGGGGCCGGAACCTGAGGATTCCTCTCCAGTGCTGACATGGATCTTGGGGTACTTCTGGAGTCTCCCCAGGGGAGTCAGTCCTCGTCTCGAATGCGGGCATGCACTTGCGCTTTCCTCCAGAGCGGTAGCAGCAGTGTCACGCAGTCCGCCGCGTGGATCAAAGGATCTATGGTTTTCCCTCGAGTCTTTCCCACGAGGCTTTCCCACGAGGCTTTCCCACAGGGCTGTCCCACGTGCACACGTGGTGGGAGTCGATCCTCGGCTTGAACATCAAGGCAGTGCAGGGAAAACAGGTTCCTCTGGAATGGACTGACACATCTTAGGGACTCTTGGAATGGTGTCACGACCCTGGAGTTCCTCTCGCCTTTCCTGTGGAGAGCGCCTCCTCTTGAGATGCGACGGGAACGCCGGGAATTCTTTCCCTACGAAACAGGGAAAGGATCCCTCATCTCGAGCTAGGAGGCGGAAACGGGGCTCCCCTGGATGTGTGCGGGACCCCACGTGCTTCCTCTCGAGTGGAGACGGGTATGTCGGGGAACTTCTTGAGTTGCAGCAAGGGTGTGAAGGACCCTTTGGAAGTTCCAGTGGTTAGATGTGATTGGCCTCGAGAAGCCTCAGCGGAAATGGGCCTCATCTCGCCTGGAGGGCAAAACCTCCTGGATTTTCTCGAGTTGCGGCAGGTGCTCTCGACTTACGACGGGGACCTCAGGGACCCGCTCTGGTGGCCTCAGGAAAGGCCAGTCCCCATGCGAGTTCCTCGGGGGCCTCTCGGGATTCTTCTCCCGTCGATGCCGGGGCCTAAGTCCTTGTGTGGAGTCGGGCCGGAACCTGAGGATTCCTCTCCAGTGCTGACATGGATCTTGGGGTACTTCTGGAGTCTCCCCAGGGGAGTCAGTCCTCGTCTCGAATGCGGGCATGCACTTGCGCTTTCCTCCAGAGCGGTAGCAGCAGTGTCACGCAGTCCGCAGCGTGGATCAAAGAATCTATGGTTTTCCCTCGAGTCTTTCCCACGAGGCTTTCCCACGAGGCTTTCCCACAGGGCTGTCCCACGTGCACTCGTGGTGGGAGTCGATCCTCGGTTGAACGTCAAGGCAGTGCAGGGAAAACAGGTTCCTCTGGAGTGGACTGACACATCTGGGGGACTCTTGGAATGGTGGCACGACCCTGGAGTTCCTCTCGCCTTTCCTGTGGAGAGCGCCTCCTCTTGAGATGCGACGGGAACGCCGGGAATTCTTTCCCTACGAAACGGGGAAAGGATCCCTCATCTCGAGCTAGGAGGCGGAAACGGGGCTCCCCTGGATGTGTGCGGGACCCACGTGCTTCCTCTCGAGTGGAGACGGGTATGTCGGGGAACTTCTTGAGTTGCAGCAAGGGTGTGAAGGACCCTTTGGAAGTTCCAGTCGTTAGACGTGATTAGCCTCGAGAAGCCTCAGCGGAAACGGGCCTCATCGCGCCTGGAGGGCAAAACCTCCTGGATTTTCTCGAGTTGCGGCAGGTGCTCTCGACTTACGACGGGGACCTCAGGGACCCGTTCTGGCGGCCTCAGGAAAGGCCAGTCCCCATGCGAGTTCCTCGGGGGCCTCTCGGGATTCTTCTCCCGTCGATGCCGGGGCCTAAGACCTTGTGTGGAGTCGGGCCGGAACCTGAGGATTCCTCTCCAGTGCTGACATGGATCTTGGGGTACTTCTGGAGTCTCCCCAGGGGAGTCAGTCCTCGTCTCGAATGCGGGCATGCACTTGCGCTTTCCTCCAGAGCGGTAGCAGCAGTGTCACGCAGTCCGCCGCGTGGATCAAAGAATCTATGGTTTTCCCTCGAGTCTTTCCCACGAGGCTTTCCCACGAGGCTTTCCCACAGGGCTGTCCCACGTGCACACGTGGTGGGAGTCGATCCTCGGCTTGAACGTCAAGGCAGTGCAGGGAAAACAGGTTCCTCTTGAATGGACTGACACATCTGGGGGACTCTTGGAATGGTGGTGCGACCCTGGAGTTCCTCTCGCCTTTCCTGTGGAGAGCACCTCCTCTTGAGATGCGACGGGAACGCCGGGAATTCTTTCCCAACGAAACAGGGAAAGGATCCCTCATCTCGAGCTAGGAGGCGGAAACGGGGCTCCCCTGGATGTGTGCGGGACCCACGTGCTTCCTCTCGAGTGGAAACGGGTATGTCGGGGAACTTCTTGAGTTGCAGCAAGGGTGTGAAGGACCCTTTGGAAGTTCCAGTGGTTAGACGTGATTAGCCTCGAGAAGCCTCAGCGGAAATGGGCCTCATCGCGCCTGGAGGGCAAAACCTCCTGGATATTCTCGAGTTGCGGCAGGTGCTCTCGACTTACGACGGGGACCTCAGGGACCCGCTCTGGTGGCCTCAGGAAAGGCCAGTCCCCATGCGAGTTCCTCGGGGGCCTCTCGGGATTCCTCTCCCGTCGATGCCGGGGCCTAAGACCTTGTGTGGAGTCGGGGCCGGAACCTGAGGATTCCTCTCCAGTGCTGACATGGATCTTGGGGTACTTCTGGAGTCTCCCCAGGGGAGTCAGTCCTCGTCTCGAATGCGGGCATGCACTTGCGCTTTCCTCCAGAGCGGTAGCAGCAGTGTCACGCAGTCCGCCGCGTGGATCAATGGATCTATGGTTTTCCCTCGAGTCTTTCCCACGAGGCTTTCCCACGAGGCTCTCCCACAGGGCTATCCCACGTGCACACGTGTTGGGAGTCGATCCTCGGGTTGAACGTCAAGGCAGTGCAGGGAAAACAGGTTCCTCTGGAATGGACTGACACATCTGGGGGACTCTTGGAATGGTGGCACGACCCTGGAGTTCCTCTCGCCTTTCCTGTGGAGAGCGCCTCCTCTTGAGATGCGACGGGAACGCCGGGAATTCTTTCCCTACGAAACAGGGAAAGGATCCCTCATCTCGAGCTAGGAGGCGGAAACGGGGCTCCCCTGGATGTGTCCGGGACCCCACGTGCTTCCTCTCGAGTGCAGACGGGTATGTCGGGGAACTTCTTGAGTTGCAGCAAGGGTGTGAAGGACCCTTTGGAAGTTCCAGTGGTTAGATGTGATTGGCCTCGAGAAGCCTCAGCGGAAATGGGCCTCATCTCGCCTGGAGGGCAAAACCTCCTGGATTTTCTCGAGTTGCGGCAGGTGCTCTCGACTTTCGACGGGGACCCCAGGGACCCGCTCTGGTGGCCTCAGGAAAGGCCAGTCCCCATGCGAGTTCCTCGGGGTCCTCTCGGGATTGCACTCCCGTCGATGCCGGGGCCTAAGACCTTGTGTGGAGTCGGGGCCGGAACCTGAGGATTCCTCTCCAGTGCTGTCGTGGATCTTGGGGTACTTCTGGAGACTCCCCAGGGGAGTCAGTCCTCGTCTCGAATGCGGGCATGCACTTGCGCTTTCCTCCAGAGCGGTAGCAGCAGTGTCACGCAGTCCGCCGCGTGGAGCAAAGGATCTATGGTTTTCCCTCGAGTCTTTCCCACGAGGCTTTCCCAGGAGGCTTTCCCACAGGGCTGTCCCATGTGCACACGTGGTGGGAGTCGTTCCTCGGCTTGAACGTCAAGGCAGTGCAGGGAAAACAGGTTCCTCTGGAATGGACTGACACATCTGGGGGACTCTTGGAATGGTGTCACGACCCGGGAGTTCCTCTCGCCTGTCCTGTGGAGAGCGCCTCCTCTTGAGATGCGACGGGAACGCCGGGAATTCTTTCCCTACGAAACAGGGAAAGGATCCCTCATCTCGAGCTAGGAGGCGGAAACGGGGCTCCCCTGGATGTGTGCGGGACCCCACGTGCTTCCTCTCGAGTGGAGACGGGTATGTCGGGGAACTTCTTGAGTTGCAGCAAGGTTGTGAAGGACCCTTTGGAAGTTCCAGTGGTTAGACGTGATTAGCGTCGAGAAGCCTCAGCGGAAATGGGCCTCATCGCGCCTGGAGGGCAAAACCTCCTGGATATTCTCGAGTTGCGGCAGGTGCTCTCGACTTACGACGGGGACCTCAGGGACCCGCTCTGGTGGCCTCAGGAAAGGCCAGTCCCCATGCGAGTTCCTCGGGGGCCTCTGGGGATTCCTCTCCCGTCGATGCCGGGGCCTAAGACCTTGTGTGGAGTCGGGGCCGGAACCTGAGGATTCCTCTCCAGTGCTGACATGGATCTTGGGGTACTTCTGGAGTCTCCCCAGGGGAGTCAGTCCTCGTCTCGAATGCGGGCATGCACTTGCGCTTTCCTCCAGAGCGGTAGCAGCAGTGTCACGCAGTCCGCCGCGTGGATCAAAGGATCTATGGTTTTCCCTCGAGTCTTTCCCACGAGGCTTTCCCACGAGGCTTTCCCACAGGGCTGTCCCACGTGCACACGTGGTGGGAGTCGATCCTCGGCTTGAACGTCAAGGCAGTGCAGGGAAAACAGGTTCCTCTGGAATGGACTGACACATCTGGGGGACTCTTGGAATGGTGGTGCGACCCTGGAGTTCCTCTCGCCTTTCCTGTGCAGAGCGCCTCCTCTTGAGATGCGACGGGAACGCCGGGAATTCTTTCCCTACGAAACAGGGAAAGGATCCCTCATCTCGAGCTAGGAGGCGGAAACGGGGCTCCCCTGGATGTTTTGCGGGACCCACGTGCTTCCTCTCGAGTGGAGACGGGTATGTCGGGGAACTTCTTGAGTTGCAGCAAGGGTGTGAAGGACCCTTTGGAAGTTCCAGTGGTTAGATGTGATTGGCCTCGAGAAGCCTCAGCGGAAATGGGCCTCATCTCGCCTGGAGGGCAAAACCTCCTGGATTTTCTCGAGTTGCGGCAGGTGCTCTCAACTTACGACGGGGACCTCAGGGACCCGCTCTGGTGGCCTCAGGAAAGGCCAGTCCCTATGCGAGTTCCTCGGGGGCCTATCGGGATTCCTCTCCCGTCGATGCCGGGGCCTAAGACCTTGTGTGGAGTCGGGGCCGGAACCTGAGGATTCCTCTCCAGTGCTGACATGGATCTTGGGGTACTTCTGGAGTCTCCCCAGGGGAGTCAGTCCTCGTCTCGAATGCGGGCATGCACTTGCGCTTTCCTCCAGAGCGGTAGCAGCAGTGTCACGCAGTCCGCCGCGTGGATCAAAGAATCTATGGTTTTCCCTCGAGTCTTTCCCACGAGGCTTTCCCACGAGGCTTTCCCACAGGGCTGTCCCACGTGCACACGTGGTGGGAGTCGATCCTCGGCTTGAACGTCAAGGCAGTGCAGGGAAAACTGTTTCCTCTGGAATGGACTGACACATCTGGGGGACTCTTGGAATGGGGGCATGACCCTGGAGTTCCTGTCGCCTTTCCTGTGGAGAGCGCCTCCTCTTGAGATGCGACGGGAACGCCGGGAATTCTTTCCCTACGAAACAGGGAAAGGATCCCTCATCTCGAGCTAGGAGGCGGAAACGGGTCTCCCCTGGATGTGTGCGGGACCCCACGTGCTTCCTCTCGAGTGGAGACAGGTATGTCGGGGAACTTCTTGAGTTGCAGCAAGGGTGTGAAGGACCCTTTGGAAGTTCCAGTGGTTAGATGTGATTGGCCTCGAGAAGCCTCAGCGGAAATGGGCCTCATCTCGCCTGGAGGGCAAAACCTCCTGGATTTTATCGAGTTGCGGCAGGTGCTCTCGGCTTACGACGGGGACCTCAGGGAACCGCTCTGGTGGCCTCAGGAAAGGCCAGTCCCCATGCGAGTTCCTCGGGGGCCTCTGGGGATTCCTCTCCCGTCGATGCCGGAGCCTAAGACCTTGTGTGGAGTCGGGGCCGGAACCTGAGGATTCCTCTCCAGTGCTGACATGGATCTTGGGGTACTTCTGGAGTCTCCCCAGGGGAGTCAGTCCTCGTCTCGAATGCGGGCATGCACTTGCGCTTTCCTCCAGAGCGGTAGCAGCAGTGTCACGCAGTCCGCCGCGTGGATCAAAGAATGTATGGTTTTCCCTCGAGTCTTTCCCACGAGGCTTTCCCACAGGGCTGTCCCACGTGCACACGTGGCGGGAGTCGATCCTCGGCTTGAACGACAAGGCAGTGCAGGGAAAACAGGTTCCTCTGGAATGGACTGACACATCTGGGGGACTCTTGGAATGGTGGCACGACCCTGGAGTTCCTCTCGCCTTTCCTGTGGAGAGCGCCTCCTCTTGAGATGCGACGGGAACGCCGGGAATTCTTTCCCTACGAAACAGGGAAAGGATCCCTCATCTCGAGCTAGGAGGGGGAAACGGGGCTCCCCTGGATGTGTGCGGGACACCACGTGCTTCCTCTAGAGTGCAGACGGGTATGTCGGGGAACTTCTTGAGTTGCAGCAAGGGTGTGAAGGACCCTTTGGAAGTTTCAGTGGTTAGACGTGATTGGCCTCGAGAAGCCTCAGCGGAAATGGGCCTCATCTCGCCTGGAGGGCAAAACCTCCTGGATTTTCTCGAGTTGCGGCAGGTGCTCTCGACTTACGACGGGGACCTCAGGGACCCGCTCTGGTGGCCTCAGGAAAGGCCAGTCCCCATGCGAGTTCCTCGGGGGCCTCTCGGGATTCCTCTCCCGTCGATGCCGGGGCCTAAGACCTTGTGTGGAGTCGGGGCCGGAACCTGAGGATTTCTCTCCAGTGCTGACATGGATCTTGGGGTACTTCTGGAGTCTCCCCAGGGGAGTCAGTCCTCGTCTCGAATGCGGGCATGCACTTGCACTTTCCTCCAGAGCGGTAGCAGCAGTGTCACGCAGTCCGCCGTGTGGATAAAAGGATCTATGGTTTTCCCTCGAGTCTTTCCCACGAGTCTTTCCCACTAGGCTTTCCCACAGGGCTGTCCCACGTGCACACGTGGTGGGAGTCGATCCTCGGCTTGAACGTCAAGGCAGTGCAGGGAAAAAAGGTTCCTCTGGAATGGACTGACACATCTGGGGGACTCTTGGAATGGTGGCACGACCCTGGAGTTCCTCTCGCCTTTCCTGTGGAGAGCGCCTCGTCTTGAGATGTGACGGGAACGCCGGGAATTCTTTCCCTACGAAACAGGGAAAGGATCCCTCATCTCGAGCTAGGAGGCGGAAACGGGGCTCCCCTGGATGTGTGCGGGACCCCACGTGCTTCCTCTCGAGTGGAGACGGGTATGTCGGGGAACTTCTTGAGTTGCAGCAAGGGTGTGAAGGACCCTTTGGAAGTTCCAGTGGTTAGATGTGATTGGCCTCGAGAAGCCTCAGCGGAAATGGGCCTCATCTCGCCTGGAGGGCAAAACCTCCTGGATTTTCTCGAGTTGCGGCAGGTGCTCTCGACTTACGACGGGGACCTCAGGGAACCGCTCTGGTGGCCTCAGGAAAGGCCAGTCCCCATGCGAGTTCCTCGGGGCCTCTCGGGATTCTTCTCCCGTCGATGCCGGGGCCTAAGACCTTGTGTGGAGTCGGGCTGGAACCTGAGGATTCCTCTCCAGTGCTGACATGGATCTTGGGGTACTTCTGGAGTCTCCCCAGGGGAGTCAGTCCTCGTCTCGAATGCAGGCATGCACTTGCGCTTTCCTCCAGAGCGGTAGCAGAAGTGTCACGCAGTCCGCCGCGTGGATCAAAGAATCTATGGTTTTCCCTCGAGTCTTTCCCACGAGGCTTTCCCACGAGGCTTTCTCACAGGGCTGTCCCACGTGCACACGTGGTGGGAGTCAATCCTCGGCTTGAACGTCAAGGCAGTGCAGGGAAAACAGGTTCCTCTGGAATGGACTGACACATCTGGGGGACTCTTGGAATGGTGGCACGACCCTGGAGTTCCTCTCGCCTTTCCTGTGGAGAGCGCCTCCTCTTGAGATGCGACGGGAACGCCGGGAATTCTTTCCCAACGAAACAGGGAAAGGATCCCTCATCTCGAGCTAGGAGGCGGAAACGGGGCTCCCCTGGATGTGTGCGGGACCCACGTGCTTCCTCTCGAGTGGAAACGGGTATGTCGGGGAACTTCTTGAGTTGCAGCAAGGGTGTGAAGGACCCTTTGGAAGTTCCAGTGGTTAGACGTGATTAGCCTCGAGAAGCCTCAGCGGAAATGGGCCTCATCGCGCCTGGAGGGCAAAACCTCCTGGATTTTCTCGAGTTGCGGCAGGTGCTCTCGACTTACGACGGGGACCTCAGGGACCCGTTCTGGTGGCCTCAGGAAAGGACAGTCCCCATGCGAGTTCCTCGGGGGCCTCTCGGAATTCCTCTCCCGTCGATGCCGGGGCCTAAGACCTTATGTGGAGTCGGGGCCGGAACCTGGGGATTCCTCTCCAGTGCTGACATGGATCTTGGGGTACTTCTGGAGTCTCCCCAGGGGAGTCAGTCCTCGTATCAAATGCGGGCATACACTTGCGCTTTCCTCCAGAGCGGTAGCAGCAGTGTCACGCAGTCCGCCGCGTGGATCAAAGAATCTATGGTTTTCCCTCGAGTCTTTCCCACGAGGCTTTCCCACAGGGCTGTCCCACGTGCACACGTGGTGGGAGTCGATCCTCGGCTTGTACGTCAAGGCAGTGCAGGGAAAACAGGTTCCTCTGGAATGGACTGACACATCTGGGGGACTCTTGGAATGGTGTCACGACCCTGGAGTTCCTCTCGCCTTTCCTGTGCAGAGCGCCTCCTCTTGAGATGCGACGGGAACGCCGGGAATTCTTTCCCTACGAAACAGGGAAAGGATCCCTCATCTCGAGCTAGGAGGCGGAAACGGGGCTCCCCTGGATGTATTCGGGACCCCACGTGCTTCCTCTCGAGTGGAGACGGGTATGTCGGGGAACTTCTTGAGTTGCAGCAATGGTGTGAAGGACCCTTTGGAAGTTCCAGTGGTTAGATGTGATTGGCCTCGAGAAGCCTCAGCGGAAATGGGCCTCATCTCGCCTGGAGGGCAAAACCTCCTGGATTTTCTCGAGTTGCGGCAGGTGCTCTCGACTTACGACGGGGACCTCAGGGACCCGCTCTGGTGGCCTCAGGAAAGGCCAGTCCCCATGCGAGTTCCTCGGGGGCCTCTCGGGATTCCTCTCCCGTCGATGCCGGGGCCTAAGACCTTGTGTGGAGTCGGGGCCGGAACCTGAGGATTCCTCTCCAGTGCTGACATGGATCTTGGGGTACTTCTGGAGTCTCCCCAGGGGAGTCAGTCCTCGTCTCGAATGCGGGCATGCACTTGCGCTTTCCTCCAGAGCGGTAGCAGCATTGTCACGCAGTCCGCCGCGTGGATCAAAGGATCTATGGTTTTCCCTCGAGTCTTTCCCACGAGGCTTTCCCACGAGGCTTTCCCACAGGGCTGTCCCACGTGCACACGTGGTGGGAGTCGATCCTCGGCTTGAACGTCAAGGCAGTGCAGGGAAAACAGGTTCCTCTGGAATGGATTGACACATCTGGGGGACTCTAGGAATGGTGGCACGACCCTGGAGTTCCTCTCGCCTTTCCTGTGGAGAGCGCCTCGTCTTGAGATGTGACGGGAACGCCGGGAATTCTTTCCCTACGAAACAGGGAAAGGATCCCTCATCTCGAGCTAGGAGGCGGAAACGGGGCTCCCCTGGATGTGTGCGGGACACCACGTGCTTCCTCTCGAGTGGAGACGGGTATGTCGGGGAACTTCTTGAGTTGCAGCAAGGGTGTGAAGGACCCTTTGGAAGTTCCAGTGGTTAGATGTGATTGGCCTCGAGAAGCCTCAGCGGAAATGGGCCTCATCTCGCCTGGAGGGCAAAACCTCCTGGATTTTCTCGAGTTGCGGCAGGTGATCTCGACTTACGACGGGGACCTCAGGGAACCGCTCTGGTGGCCTCAGGAAAGGCCAGTCCCCATGCGAGTTCCTCGGGGGCCTCTCGGGATTCTTCTCCCGTCGATGCCGGGGCCTAAGTCCTTGTGTTGAGTCGGGCCGGAACCTGAGGATTCCTCTCCAGTGCTGACATGGATCTTGGGGTACTTCTGGAGTCTCCCCAGGGGAGTCAGTCCTCGTCTCGAATGCGGGCATGCACTTGCGCTTTCCTCCAGAGCGGTAGCAGCAGTGTCACGCAGTCCGCAGCGTGGATCAAAGAATCTATGGTTTTCCCTCGAGTCTTTCCCACGAGGCTTTCCCACGAGGCTTTCCCACAGGGCTGTCCCACGTGCACTCGTGGTGGGAGTCGATCCTCGGTTGAACGTCAAGGCAGTGCAGCGAAAACAGGTTCCTCTGGAATGGACTGACACATCTCGGGGACTCTTGGAATGGTGTCACGACCCTGGAGTTCCTCTCGCCTTTCCTGTGGAGAGCGCCTCCTCTTGAGATGCGACGGGAACGCCGGGAATTCTTTCCCTACGAAACAGGGAAAGGATCCCTCATCTCGAGCTAGGAGGCGGAAACGGGGCTCCCCTGGATGTGTGCGCGACCCCACGTGCTTCCTCTCGAGTGGAGACGGGTATGTCGGGGAACTTCTTGAGTTGCAGCAAGGGTGTGAAGGACCCCTTGGAAGTTACAGTGGTTAGATGTGATTGGCCTCGAGAAGCCTCAGCGGAAATGGGCCTCATCTGGCCTGGAGGGCAAAACCTCCTGGATTTTCTCGAGTTGCGGCAGGTGCTCTCGACTTACGACGGGGACCTCAGGGACCCTCTCTGGTGGCCTCAGGAAAGGCCAGTCCCCATGCGAGTTCCTCGGGGGCCTCTCGGGATTCTTCTCCCGTTGATGCCGGGGCCTAAGACCTTGTGTGCAGTCGGGCCGGAACCTGAGGATTCCTCTCCAGTGCTGACATGGATCTTGGGGTACTTCTGGAGTCTCCCCAGGGGAGTCAGTCCTCGTCTCGAATGCGGGCATGCACTTGCGCTTTCCTCCAGAGCGGTAGCAGCAGTGTCACGCAGTCCGCCGCGTGGATCAAAGAATCTATGGTTTTCCCTCGAGTCTTTCCCACGAGGCTTTCCCACGAGGCTTTCCCACAGGGCTGTCCCACGTGCACACGTGGTGGGAGTCGATCCTCGGCTTGAACGTCAAGGCAGTGCAGGGAAAACAGGTTCCTCTGGAATGGACTGACACATCTGGGGGACACTTGGAATGGTGGTACGACCCTGGAGTTCCTCTCGCCTTTCCTGTGGAGAGCGCCTCCTCTTGAGATGCGACGGGAACGCCGGGAATTCTTTCCCTACGAAACAGGGAAAGGATCCCTCATCTCGAGCTAGGAGGCGGAAACGGGGCTCCCCTGGATGTGTGCGGGACCCACGTGCTTCCTCTCGAGTGGAGACGGGTATGTCGGGGAACTTCTTGAGTTGCAGCAAGGGTGTGAAGGACCCTTTGGAAGTTCCAGTGGTTAGACGTGATTAGCCTCGAGAAGCCTCAGCGGAAATGGGCCTCATCGCGCCTGGAGGGCAAAACCTCCTGGATTTTCTCGAGTTGCGGCAGGTGCTCTCGACTTACGACGGGGACCTCAGGGACCCGTTCTGGTGGCCTCAGGAAAGGACAGTCCCCATGCGAGTTCCTCGGGGGCCTCTCGGGATTCCTCTCCCGTCGATGCCGGGGCCTAAGACCTTGTGTGGAGTCGGGGCCGGAACCTGAGGATTCCTCTCCAGTGCTGACATGGATCTTGGGGTACTTCTGGAGTCTCCCCAGGGGAGTCAGTCCTCGTCTCGAATGAGGGCATGCACTTGCGCTTTCCTCCAGAGCGGTAGCAGCAGTGTCACGCAGTCCGCCGCGTGGATCAAAGAATCTATGGTTTTCCCTCGAGTCTTTCCCACGAGGCTTTCCCACAGGGCTGTCCCACGTGCACACGTGGTGGGAGTCGATCCTCGGCTTGAACGTCAAGGCAGTGCAGGGAAAACAGGTTCCTCTGGAATGGACTGACACATCTGGGTGACTCTTGGAATGGTGGCATGACCCTGGAGTTCCTCTCGCCTTTCCTGTGGAGAGCGCCTCCTCTTGAGATGCGACGGGAACGCCGGGAATTCTTTCCCTACGAAACAGGGAAAGGATCCCTCATCTCGAGCTTGGAGGGGGAAACGGGGCTGCCCTGGATGTGTGCGGGACACCACGTGCTTCCTCTCGAGTGCAGACGGGTATGTCGGGGAACTTCTTGAGTTGCAGCAAGGGTGTGAAGGACCCTTTGGAAGTTCCAGTGGTTAGACGTGATTGGCCTCGAGAAGCCTCAGCGGAAATGGGCCTCATCTCGCCTGGAGGGCAAAACCTCCTGGATTTTCTCGAGTTGCGGCAGGTGCTCTCGACTTACGACGGGGACCTCAGGGACCCGCTCTGGTGGCCTCAGGAAAGGCCAGTCCCCATGCGAGATCCTCGGGGGGCTCTCGGGATTCCTCTCCCGTCGATGCCGGGGCCTAAGACCTTGTGTGGAGTCGGGGCCGGAACCTGAGGATTCCTCTCCAGTGCTGACATGGATCTTGGGGTACTTCTGGAGTCTCCCCAGGGGGGTCAGTCCTCGTCTCGAATGCGGGCATGCACTTGCACTTTCCTCCAGAGCGGTAGCAGCAGTGTCACGCAGTCCGCCGCGTGGATCAAAGGATCTATGGTTTTCCCTCGAGTCTTTCCCACGAGGCTTTCCCACGAGGCTTTCCCACAGGGCTGTGCCACGTGCACACGTGGTGGGAGTCGATCCTCGGCTTGAACGTCAAGGCAGTGCAGGGAAAACAGGTTCCTCTGGAATGGACTGACACATCTGGGGGACTCTTGCAATGGTGGCACGACCCTGGAGTTCCTCTCGCCTTTCCTGTGGAGAGCGCCTCCTCTTGAGATGCGACGGGACCGCCGGGAATTCTTTCCCTACGAAACAGGGAAAGGATCCCTCATCTCGAGCTAGGAGGCGGAAACGGGGCTCCCCTGGATGTGTGCGGGACCCCACGTGCTTCCTCTCGAGTGGAGACGGTTATGTCGGGGAACTTCTTGAGTTGCAGCAATGGTGTGAAGGACCCTTTGGAAGTTCCAGTGGTTAGATGTGATTGGCCTCGAGAAGCCTCAGCGGAAATGGGCCTCATCTCGCCTGGAGGGCAAAACCTCCTGGATTTTCTCGAGTTGCGGCAGGTGCTCTCGACTTACGACGGGGACCTCAGGGACCCGCTCTGGTGGCCTCAGGAAAGGCCAGTCCCTATGCGAGTTCCTCGGGGGCCTATCGGGATTCCTCTCCCGTCGATGCCGGGGCCTAAGACCTTGTGTGGAGTCGGGGCCGGAACCTGAGGATTCCTCTCCAGTGCTGACATGGATCTTGGGGTACTTCTGGAGTCTCCCCAGGGGAGTCAGTCCTCGTCTCGAATGCGGGCATGCACTTGCGCTTTCCTCCAGAGCGGTAGCAGCAGTGTCACGCAGTCCGCCGCGTGGATCAAAGGATCTATGGTTTTGCCTCGAGTCTTTCCCACGAGGCTTACCCACGAGGCTTTCCCACAGGGCTGTCCCACGTGCACACGTGGTGGGAGTCGATCCTCGGCTTGAACGACAAGGCAGTGCAGGGAAAACAGGTTCCTCTGGAATGGACTGACACATCTGGGGGACTCTTAGAATGGTGGCACGACCCTGGAGTTCCTCTCGCCTTTCCTGTGGAGAGCGCCTCCTCTTGAGATGCGACGGGAACGCCGGGAATTCTTTCCCTACGAAACAGGGAAAGGATCCCTCATCTCGAGCTAGGAGGCGGAAACGGGGCTCCCCTGGATGTGTGCGGGACCCACGTGCTTCCTCTCGAGTGGAGACGGGTATGTCGGGGTACTTCTTGAGTTGCAGCAAGGGTGTGAAGGACCCTTTGGAAGTTCCAGTGGTTAGATGTCATTGGCCTCGAGAAGCCTCAGCGGAAATGGGCCTCATCTCGCCTGGAGGGCAAAACCTCCTGGATTTTCTCGAGTTGCGGCAGGTGCTCTCGACTTACGACGGGGACCTCAGGGACCCGCTCTGGTGGCCTCAGGAAAGGCCAGTCCCTATGCGAGTTCCTCGGGGGCCTATCGGGATTCCTCTCCCGTCGATGCCGGGGCCTAAGACCTTGTGTGGAGTCGGGGCCGGAACCTGAGGATTCCTCTCCAGTGCTGACATGGATCTTGGGGTACTTCTGGAGTCTCCCCAGGGGAGTCAGTCCTCGTCTCGAATGCGGGCATGCACTTGCGCTTTCCTCCAGAGCGGTAGCAGCAGTGTCACGCAGTCCGCCGCGTGGATCAAAGGATCTATGGTTTTGCTTCGAGTCTTTCCCACGAGGCTTTCCCACGAGGCTTTCCCACAGGGCTGTCCCACGTGCACACGTGGTGGGAGTCGATCCTCGGCTTGAACGACAAGGCAGTGCAGGGAAAACAGGTTCCTCTGGAATGGACTGACACATCTGGGGGACTCTTGGAATGGTGGTGCGACCCTGGAGTTCCTCTCGCCTTTCCTGTGGAGAGCGCCTCCTCTTGAGATGCGACGGGAACGCCGGGAATTCTTTCCCTACGAAACAGGGAAAGGATCCCTCATCTCGAGCTAGGAGGGGGAAACGGGGCTCCCCTGGATGTGTGCGGGACCCACGTGCTTCCTCTCGAGTGGAGACGGGTAGGTCGGGGAACTTCTTGAGTTGCAGCAAGGGTGTGAAGGACCCTTTGGAAGTTCCAGTGGTTAGATGTGATTGGCCTCGAGAAGCCTCAGCGGAAATGGGCCTCATCTCGCCTGGAGGGCAAAACCTCCTGGATTTTCTCGAGTTGCGGCAGGTGCTCTCGACTTACGACGGGGACCTCAGGGACCCGCTCTGGTGGCCTCAGGAAAGGCCAGTCCCCATGCGAGTTCCTCGGGGGCCTCTCGGGATTCCTCTCCCGTCGATGCCGGGGCCTAAGACCTTGTGTGGAGTCGGGGTCGGAACATGAGGATTCCTCTCCAGTGCTGACATGGATCTTGGGGTACTTCTGGAGTCTCCCCAGGGGAGTCAGTCTTCGTCTCGGATGCGGGCATGCACTTGCCCTTTCCTCCAGAGCGGTAGCAGCAGTGTCACGCAGTCCGCCGTGTGGACCAAAGGATCTATGGTTTTCCCTCGAGTCTTTCCCACGAGGCTTTCCCACGAGGCTTTCCCACAGGGCTGTCCCACGTGCACACGTGTTGGGAGTCGATCCTCGGCTTGAACGTCAAGGCAGTGCAGGGAAAACAGGTTCCTCTGGAATGGACTGACACATCTGGGGGACTCTTGGAATGGTGGCACGACCCTGGAGTTCCTCTCGCCTTTCCTGTGGAGAGCGCCTCCTCTTGAGATGCGACGGGAACGCCGGGAATTCTTTCCCTACGAAACAGGGAAAGGATCCCTCATCTCGAGCTAGGAGGCGGAAACGGGGCTCCCCTGAATGTGTGCGGGACCCCACGTGCTTCCTCTCGAGTGGAGACGGGTATGTCGGGGAACTTCTTGAGTTGCAGCAAGGGTGTGAAGGACCCTTTGGAAGGTCCAGTGGTTAGATGTGATTGGTCTCGAGAAGCCTCAGCGGAAATGGGCCTCATCTCGCCTGGAGGGCAAAACCTCCTGGATTTTATCGAGTTGCGGCAGGTGCCCTTGGCTTACGACGGGGACCTCAGGGAACCGCTCTGGTGGCCTCAGGAAAGGCCAGTCCCCATGCGAGTTCCTCGGGGGCCTCTGGGGATTCCTCTCCCGTCGATGCCGGAGCCTAAGACCTTGTGTGGAGTCGGGGCCGGAACCTGAGGATTCCTCTCCAGTGCTGACATGGATCTTGGGGTACTTCTGGAGTCTCCCCAGGGGAGTCAGTCCTCGTCTCGAATGCGGGCATGCACTTGCGCTTTCCTCCAGAGCGGTAGCAGCAGTGTCACGCAGTCCGCCGCGTGGATCAAAGAATGTATGGTTTTCCCTCGAGTCTTTCCCACGAGGCTTTCCCACAGGGCTGTCCCACGTGCACACGTGGCGGGAGTCGATCCTCGGCTTGAACGACAAGGCAGTGCAGGGAAAACAGGTTCCTCTGGAATGGACTGACACATCTGGGGGACTCTAGGAATGGTGGCACGACCCTGGAGTTCCTCTCGCCTTTCCTGTGGAGAGCGCCTCCTCTTGAGAAGCGACGGGAACGCCGGGAATTCTTTCCCTACTAAACAGGGAAAGGATCCCTCATCTCGAGCTAGGAGGGGGAAACGGGGCTCCCCTGGATGTGTGCGGGACACCACGTGCTTCCTCTAGAGTGCAGACGGGTATGTCGGGGAACTTCTTGAGTTGCAGCAAGGGTGTGAAGGACCCTTTGGAAGTTCCAGTGGTTAGACGTGATTGGCCTCGAGAAGCCTCAGCGGAAATGGGCCTCATCTCGCCTGGAGGGCAAAACCTCCTGGATTTTCTCGAGTTGCGGCAGGTGCTCTCGACTTACGACGGGGACCTCAGGGACCCGCTCTGGTGGCCTCAGGAAAGGCCAGTCCCCATGCGAGTTCGACGGGGGCCTCTCGGGATTCCTCTCCCGTCGATGCCGGGGCCTAAGACCTTGTGTGGAGTCGGGGCCGGAACCTGAGGATTTCTCTCCAGTGCTGACATGGATCTTGGGGTACTTCTGGAGTCTCCCCAGGGGGGTCAGTCCTTGTCTCGAATGCGGGCATGCACTTGCACTTTCCTCCAGAGCGGTAGCAGCACTGTCACGCAGTCCGCCGTGTGGATAAAAGGATCTATGGTTTTCCCTCGAGTCTTTCCCACGAGTCTTTCCCACGAGGCTTTCCCACAGGGCTGTCCCACGTGCACACGTGGTGGGAGTCGATCCTCGGCTTGAACGTCAAGGCAGTGCAGGGAAAACAGGTTCCTCTGGAATGGACTGACACATCTGGGGGACTCTTGGAATGGTGGCACGACCCTGGAGTTCCTCTCGCCTTTCCTGTGGAGAGCGCCTCGTCTTGAGATGTGACGGGAACGCCGGGAATTCTTTCCCTACGAAACAGGGAAAGGATCCCTCATCTCGAGCTAGGAGGCAGAAACGGGGCTCCCCTGGATGTGTGCGGGACCCCACGTGCTTCCTCTCGAGTGGAGACGGGTATGTCGGGGAACTTCTTGAGTTGCAGCAAGGGTGTGAAGGACCCTTTGGAAGTTCCAGTGGTTAGATGTGATTGGCCTCGAGAAGCCTCAGCGGAAATGGGCCTCATCTCGCCTGGAGGGCAAAACCTCCTGGATTTTCTCGAGTTGCGGCAGGTGCTCTCGACTTACGACGGGGACCTCAGGGACCCGCTCTGGTGGCCTCAGGAAAGGCCAGTCCCCATGCGAGTTCCTCGGGGGCGTCTCGGGATTCCTCTCCCGTCGATGCCGGGGCCTAAGACCTTGTGTGGAGTCGGGGCCGGAACCTGAGGATTCCTCTCCAGTGCTGACACGGATCTTGGGGTACTTCTGGAGTCTCCCCAGGGGAGTCAGTCCTCGTCTCGGATGCGGGCATGCACTTGCGCTTTCCTCCAGAGCGGTAGCAGCAGTGTCACGCAGTCCGCCGCGTGGACCAAAGGATCTATGGTTTTCCCTCAAGTCTTTCCCACGAGGCTTTCCCTCGAGGCTTTCCCACAGGGCTGTCCCACGTGCACACGTGTTGGGAGTCGATCCTAGGCTTGAACGTCAAGGCAGTGCAGGGAAAACAGGTTCCTCTTGAATGGACTGACACATCTGGGGGACTCTTGGAATGGTGGCACGACCCTGGAGTTCCTCTCGCCTTTCCTGTGGAGAGCGCCTCCTCTTGAGATGCGACGGGAACGCCGGGAATTCTTTCCCTACGAAACAGGGAAAGGATCCCTCATCTCGAGCTAGGAGGCGGAAACGGGGCTCCCCTGAATGTGTGCGGGACCCCACGTGCTTCCTCTCGAGTGGAGACGGGTATGTCGGGGAACTTCTTGAGTTGCAGCAAGGGTGTGAAGGACCCTTTGGAAGGTCCAGTGGTTAGATGTGATTGGCCTCGAGAAGCCTCAGCGGAAATGGGCCTCATCTCGCCTGGAGGGCAAAACCTCCTGGATTTTCTCGAGTTGCGGCAGGTGCTCTCGACTTACGACGGGGACCTCAGGGACCCGCTCTGGTGGCCTCAGGAAAGGCCAGTCCCCATGCGAGTTCCTCGGGGGCGTCTCGGGATTCCTCTCCCGTCGATGCCGGGGCCTAAGACCTTGTGTGGAGTCGGGGCCGGAACCTGAGGATTCCTCTCCAGTGCTGACATGGATCTTGGGGTACTTCTGGAGTCTCCCCAGGGGAGTCAGTCCTCGTCTCGAATGCGGGCATGCACTTGCGCTTTCCTCCAGAGCGGTAGCAGCAGTGTCACGCAGTCCGCCGCGTGGATCAAAGGATCTATGGTTTTCCCTCGAGTCTTTCCCACGAGGCTTTCCCACGAGGCTTTCCCACAGGGCTGTCCCACGTGCACACGTGGTGAGAGTCGATCCTCGGCTTGAACGTCAAGGCAGGGCAGGGAAAACAGGTTCCTCTGGAATGGACTGACACATCTTGGGGACTCTTGGAATGGTGGCACGACCCTGGAGTTCCTCTCGCCTTTCCTGTGGAGAGCGCCTCCTCTTGAGATGCGACGGGAACGCCGGGAATTCTTTCCCTACGAAACAGGGAAAGGATCCCTCATCTCGAGCTAGGAGGCGGAAACGGGGCTCCCCTGGATGTGTGCGGGACACCACGTGCTTCCTCTCGAGTGGAGACGGGTATGTCGGGGAACTTCTTGAGTTGCAGCAATGGTGTGAAGGACCCTTTGGAAGTTCCAGTGGTTAGATGTGATTGGCCTCGAGAAGCCTCAGCGGAAATGGGCCTCATCTCGCCTGGAGGGCAAAACCTCCTGGATTTTCTCGAGTTGCGGCAGGTGCTCTCGACTTACGATGGGGACCTCAGGGACCCGCTCTGGTGGCCTCAGGAAAGGCCAGTCCCCATGCGAGTGCCTCGGGGGCCTCTCGGGATTCCTCTCCCGTCGATGCCGGGGCCTAAGACCTTGTGTGGAGTCGGGGCCGGAACCTGAGGATTCCTCTCCAGTGCTGACATGGATCTTGGGGTACTTCTGGAGTCTCCCCAGGGGAGTCAGTCCTCGTCTCGAATGCGCGCATGCACTTGCGCTTTCCTCCAGAGCGGTAGCAGCAGTGTCACGCAGTCCGCCGCGTGGAGCAAAGGATCTATGGTTATCCCTCGAGTCTTTCCCACGAGGCTTTCCCACGAGGCTTTCCCACAGGGCTGTCCCACGTGCACACGTGGTGGGAGTCGATCCTCGGGTTGAACGTCAAGGCAGTGCAGGGAAAACAGGTTCCTCTGGAATGGACTGACACATCTGGGGGACTCTTGGAATGGTGGCACTACCCTGGAATTCCTCTCGCCTTTCCTGTGGAGAGCGCCTCCTCTTGAGATGCGACGGGAACGCCGGGAATTCTTTCCCTACGAAACAGGGAAAGGATCCCTCATCTCGAGCTAGGAGGCGGAAACGGGGCTTCCCTGGATGTGTGCGGGACCCACGTGCTTCCTCTCGAGTGGAGACGGGTATGTCGGGGAACTTCTTGAGTTGCAGCAATGGTGTGAAGGACCCTTTGGAAGTTCCAGTGGTTAGATGTGATTGGCCTCGAGAAGCCTCAGCGGAAATGGGCCTCATCTCGCCTGGAGGGCAAAACCTCCTGGATTTTCTCGAGTTGGGGCAGGTGCTCTCGACTTACGACGGGGACCTGAGGGACCCGCTCTGGTGGCCTCAGGAAAGGCCAGTCCCCATGCGAGTTTCTCGGGGGCCTCTCGGGATTCCTCTCCCGTCGATGCCGGGGCCTAAGACCTTGTGTGGAGTCGGGGCCGGAACCTGAGGATTCCTCTCCAGTGCTGACATGTATCTTGGGGCACTTCTGGAGTCTCCCCAGGGGAGTCAGTCCTCGTCTGGAATGCGGGCATGCACTTGCGCTTTCCTCCAGAGCGGTAGCAGCAGTGTCACCCAGTTCGTCGCGTGGATCAAAGGATCTATGGTTTTCCCTCGAGTCTTTCCCACGAGGCTTCCCCACGAGGCTTTCCCACAGGGCTGTCCCACGTGCACACGTGGTGGGAGTCGATCCTCGGCTTGAACGTCAAGGCAGTGCAGGGAAAACAGGTTCCTCTGGAATGGACTGACACATCTGGGGGACTCTTGGAATGGTGGCACGACCCTGGAGTTCCTCTCGCCTTTCCTGTGGAGAGCGCCTCCTCTTGAGATGCGACGGGAACGCCGGGAATTCTTTCCCTACGAAACAGGGAAAGGATCCCTCATCTCGAGCTAGGAGGCGGAAACGGGGCTCCCCTGGATGTGTGCCGGACACCACGTGCTTCCTCTCGAGTGGAGACGGGTATGTCGGGGAACTTCTTGAGTTGCAGCAAGGGTGTGAAGGACCCTTTGGAAGTTCCAGTGGTTAGACTTGATTGGCCTCGAGAAGCCTCAGCGGAAATGGGCCTCATCTCGCCTGGAGGGCAAAACCTCCTGGATTTTCTCGAGTTGCGGCAGGTGCCCTCGACTTACGACGGGGACCTCAGGGACCCGCTCTGGTGGCCTCAGGAAAGGCCAGTCCCTATGCGAGTTCCTCGGGGGCCTATCGGGATTCCTCTCCCGTCGATGCCGGGGCCTAAGACCTTGTGTGGAGTCGGGGCCGGAACCTGAGGATTCCTCTCCAGTGCTGACATGGATCTTGGGGTACTTCTGGAGTCTCCCCAGGGGGGTCAGTCCTCGTCTCGAATGCGGGCATGCACTTGCACTTTCCTCCAGAGCGGTAGCAGCAGTGTCACGCAGTCCGCCGCGTGGATAAAAGGATCTATGATTTTCCCTCGAGTCTTTCCCACGAGTCTTTCCCACGAGGCTTTCCCACAGGGCTGTCCCACGTGCACACGTGGTGGGAGTCGATCCTCGGCTTGAACGTCAAGGCAGTGCAGGGAAAACAGGTTCCTCTGGAATGGACTGACACATCTGGGGGACTCTTGGAATGGTGGCACGACCCTGGAGTTCCTCTCGCCTTTCCTGTGGAGAGCGCCTCGTCTTGAGATGTGACGGGAACGCCGGGAATTCTTTCCCTACGAAACAGGGAAAGGATCCCTCATCTCGAGCTAGGAGGCGGAAACGGGGCTCCCCTGGATGTGTGCGGGACCCCACGTGCTTCCTCTCGAGTGGAGACTGGTATGTCGGGGAACTTCTTGAGTTGCAGCAAGGGTGTGAAGGACCCTTTGGAAGTTCCAGTGGTTAGATGTGATTGGCCTCGAGAAGCCTCAGCGGAAATGGGCCTCATCTCTCCTGGAGGGCAAAACTTCCTGGATTTTCTCGAGTTGCGGCAGGTGCTCTCGACTTACGACGGGGACCTCAGGGAACCGCTCTGGTGGCCTCAGGAAAGGCCAGTCCCCATGCGAGTTCCTCGGGGGCCTCTCGGGATTCTTCTCCCGTCGATGCCGGGGCCTAAGACCTTGTGTGGAGTCGGGCCGGAACCTGAGGATTCCTCTCCAGTGCTGACATGGATCTTGGGGTACTTCTGGAGTCTCCCCAGGGGAGTCAGTCCTCGTCTCGAATGCGGGCATGCACTTGCGCTTTCCTCCAGAGCGGTAGCAGCAGTGTAACGCAGTCCGCCGCGTGGATCAAAGAATCTATGGTTTTCCCTCGAGTCTTTCCCACGAGGCTTTCCCACAGGGCTGTCCCACGTGCACCCGTGGTGGGAGTCGATCCTCGGCTTGAACGTCAAGGCAGTGCAGGGAAAACAGGTTCCTCTGGAATGGACTGACACATCTGGGTGACTCTTGGAATGGTGGCATGACCCTGGAGTTCCTCTCGCCTTTCCTGTGGAGAGCGCCTCCTCTTGAGATGCGACGGGAACGCCGGGAATTCTTTCCCTACGAAACAGGGAAAGGATCTCTCATCTCGAGCTAGGAGGCAGAAACGGGGCTCCCCTGGATGTGTGCGAGACACCACGTGCTTCCTCTCGAGTGCAGACGGGTATGTCGGGGAACTTCTTGAGTTGCAGCAAGGGTGTGAAGGACCCTTTGGAAGTTCCAGTGGTTAGATGTGATTGGCCTCGAGAAGCCTCAGCGGAAATGGGCCTCATCTCGCCTGGAGGGCAAAACCTCCTGGATTTTCTCGAGTTGCGGCAGGTGCTCTCGACTTACGACGGGGACCTCAGGGAACCGCTCTGGTGGCCTCAGGAAAGGCCAGTCCCCATGTGAGTTCCTCGGGGGCCTCTCGGGATTCCTCTCCCGTCGATGCCGGGGCCTAAGACCTTGTGTGGAGTCGGGGCCGGAACCTGAGGATTCCTCTCCAGTGCTGACATGGATCTTGGGGTATTTCTGGAGTCTCCCCAGGGGAGTCAGTCCTCGTCTCGAATGCGGGCATGCACTTGCGCTTTCCTCCAGAGCGGTAGCAGCAGTGTCACGCAGTCTGCCGGGTGGATCAAAGAATGTATGGTTTTACCTCGAGTCTTTCCCACGAGGCTTTCCCACAGGGCTGTTCCACGTGCACACGTTGTAGGAGTCGATCCTCGGCTTGAACGTCAAGGCAGTGCAGGGAAAACAGGTTCCTCTGGAATGGACTGACACATCTGGGGGACTCTTGGAATGGTGGCATGACCCTGGAGTTCCTCTCGCCTTTCCTGTGGAGAGCGCCTCCTCTTGAGATGCGACGGGAACGCCGGGAATTCTTTCCCTACGAAACAGGGAAAGGATCCCTCATCTCGAGGTAGGAGGCGGAAACGGGGCTCCCCTGGATGTGTGCGTTACCCCACGTGCTTCCTCTCGAGTGGAGACGGGTATGTCGGGGAACTTCTTGAGTTGCAGCAATGGTGTGAAGGACCCTTTGAAGTTCCAGTGGTTAGATGTGATTGGCCTCGAGAAGCCTCAGTGGAAATGGGCCTCATCTCGCCTGGAGGGCAAAACCTCCTGGATTTTCTCGAGTTGCGGCAGGTGCTCTCGACTTACGACGGGGACCTCAGGGACCCGCTCTGGTGGCCTCAGGAAAGGCCAGTCCCCATGCGAGTTCCTCGGGGGCGTCTCGGGATTCCTCTCCCGTCGATGCCGGGGCCTAAGACCTTGTGTGGAGTCGGGGCCGGAACCTGAGGATTCCTCTCCAGTGCTGACATGGATCTTGGGGTACTTCTGGAGTCTCCCCAGGGGAGTCAGTCCTCGTCTCGAATGCGGGCATGCACTTGCGCTTTCCTCCAGAGCGGTAGCAGCAGTGTCACGCAGTCCGCCGCGTGGATCAAAGGATCTATGGTTTTCCCTCGAGTCTTTCCCACGAGGCTTTCCCACGAGGCTTTCCCACAGGGCTGTCCCACGTGCACACGTGGTGGGAGTCGATCCTCGGCTTGAACGTCAAGGCAGTGCAGGGAAAACAGGTTCCTCTGGAATGGACTGACACATCTGGGGGACTCTTGGAATGGTGGCACGACCCTGGAGTTCCTCTCGCCTTTCCTGTGGACAGCGCCGCCTCTTGAGATGCGACGGGAACGCCGGGAATTCTTTCCCTACGAAACAGGGAAAGGATCCCTCATCTCGAGCTAGGAGGCGGAAACGGGGCTCCCCTGGATGTGTGCGAGACACCACGTGCTTCCTCTCGAGTGGAGACGGGTATGTCGGGGAACTTCTTGAGTTGCAGCAAGGGTGTGAAGGACCCTTTGGAAGTTCCAGTGGTTAGACGTGATTGGCCTCGAGAAGCCTCAGCGGAAATGGGCCTCATCTCGCCTGGAGGGCAAAACCTCCTGGATTTTCTCGAGTTGCGGCAGGTGCTCTCGACTTACGACGGGGACCTCAGGGACCCGCTCTGGTGGCCTCAGGAAAGGCCAGTCCCCATGCGAGTTCGACGGGGGCCTCTCGGGATTCCTCTCCCGTCGATGCCGGGGCCTAAGACCTTGTGTGGAGTCGGGGCCGGAACCTGAGGATTTCTCTCCAGTGCTGACATGGATCTTGGGGTACTTCTGGAGTCTCCCCAGGGGGGTCAGTCCTTGTCTCGAATGCGGGCATGCACTTGCACTTTCCTCCAGAGCGGTAGCAGCACTGTCACGCAGTCCGCCGTGTGGATAAAAGGATCTATGGTTTTCCCTCGAGTCTTTCCCACGAGTCTTTCCCACGAGGCTTTCCCACAGGGCTGTCCCACGTGCACACGTGGTGGGAGTCGATCCTCGGCTTGAACGTCAAGGCAGTGCAGGGAAAACAGGTTCCTCTGGAATGGACTGACACATCTGGGGGACTCTTGGAATGGTGGCACGACCCTGGAGTTCCTCTCGCCTTTCCTGTGGAGAGCGCCTCGTCTTGAGATGTGACGGGAACGCCGGGAATTCTTTCCCTACGAAACAGGGAAAGGATCCCTCATCTCGAGCTAGGAGGCAGAAACGGGGCTCCCCTGGATGTGTGCGGGACCCCACGTGCTTCCTCTCGAGTGGAGACGGGTATGTCGGGGAACTTCTTGAGTTGCAGCAAGGGTGTGAAGGACCCTTTGGAAGTTCCAGTGGTTAGATGTGATTGGCCTCGAGAAGCCTCAGAGGAAATGGGCCTCATCTCGCCTGGAGGGCAAAACCTCCTGGATTTTCTCGAGTTGCGGCAGGTGCTCTCGACTTACGACGGGGACCTCAGGGACCCGCTCTGGTGGCCTCAGGAAAGGCCAGTCCCCATGCGAGTTCCTCGGGGGCGTCTCGGGATTCCTCTCCCGTCGATGCCGGGGCCTAAGACCTTGTGTGGAGTCGGGGCCGGAACCTGAGGATTCCTCTCCAGTGCTGACATGGATCTTGGGGTACTTCTGGAGTCTCCCCAGGGGAGTCAGTCCTCGTCTCGAATGCGGGCATGCACTTGCGCTTTCCTCCAGAGCGGTAGCAGCAGTGTCACGCAGTCCGCCGCGTGGATCAAAGGATCTATGGTTTTCCCTCGAGTCTTTCCCACGAGGCTTTCCCACGAGGCTTTCCCACAGGGCTGTCCCACGTGCACACGTGGTGAGAGTCGATCCTCGGCTTGAACGTCAAGGCAGGGCAGGGAAAACAGGTTCCTCTGGAATGGACTGACACATCTTGGGGACTCTTGGAATGGTGGCACGACCCTGGAGTTCCTCTCGCCTTTCCTGTGGAGAGCGCCTCCTCTTGAGATGCGACGGGAACGCCGGGAATTCTTTCCCTACGAAACAGGGAAAGGATCCCTCATCTCGAGCTAGGAGGCGGAAACGGGGCTCCCCTGGATGTGTGCGGGACACCACGTGCTTCCTCTCGAGTGGAGACGGGTATGTCGGGGAACTTCTTGAGTTGCAGCAATGGTGTGAAGGACCCTTTGGAAGTTCCAGTGGTTAGATGTGATTGGCCTCGAGAAGCCTCAGCGGAAATGGGCCTCATCTCGCCTGGAGGGCAAAACCTCCTGGATTTTCTCGAGTTGCGGCAGGTGCTCTCGACTTACGATGGGGACCTCAGGGACCCGCTCTGGTGGCCTCAGGAAAGGCCAGTCCCCATGCGAGTGCCTCGGGGGCCTCTCGGGATTCCTCTCCCGTCGATGCCGGGGCCTAAGACCTTGTGTGGAGTCGGGGCCGGAACCTGAGGATTCCTCTCCAGTGCTGACATGGATCTTGGGGTACTTCTGGAGTCTCCCCAGGGGAGTCAGTCCTCGTCTCGAATGCGCGCATGCACTTGCGCTTTCCTCCAGAGCGGTAGCAGCAGTGTCACGCAGTCCGCCGCGTGGATCAAAGGATCTATGGTTATCCCTCGAGTCTTTCCCACGAGGTTTTCCCACGAGGCTTTCCCACAGGGCTGTCCCACGTGCACACGTGGTGGGAGTCGATCCTCGGGTTGAACGTCAAGGCAGTGCAGGGAAAACAGGTTCCTCTGGAATGGACTGACACATCTGGGGGACTCTTGGAATGGTGGCACGACCCTGGAGTTCCTCTCGCCTTTCCTGTGGAGAGCGCCTCCTCTTGAGATGCGACGGGAACGCCGGGAATTCTTTCCCTACGAAACAGGGAAAGGATCTCTCATCTCGAGCTAGGAGGCGGAAACGGGGCTCCCCTGGATGTGTGCGAGACACCACGTGCTTCCTCTCGAGTGCAGACGGGTATGTCGGGGAACTTCTTGAGTTGCAGCAAGGGTGTGAAGGACCCTTTGGAAGTTCCAGTGGTTAGATGTGATTGGCCTCGAGAAGCCTCAGCGGAAATGGGCCTCATCTCGCCTGGAGGGCAAAACCTCCTGGATTTTCTCGAGTTGCGGCAGGTGCTCTCGACTTACGACGGGGACCTCAGGGACCCGCTCTGGTGGCCTCAGGAAAGGCCAGTCCCCATGTGAGTTCCTCGGGGGCCTCTCGGGATTCCTCTCCCGTCGATGCCGGGGCCTAAGACCTTGTGTGGAGTCGGGGCCGGAACCTGAGGATTCCTCTCCAGTGCTGACATGGATCTTGGGGTACTTCTGGAGTCTCCCCAGGGGAGTCAGTCCTCGTCTCGAATGCGGGCATGCACTTGCGCTTTCCTCCAGAGCGGTAGCAGCAGTGTCACGCAGTCCGCCGCGTGGATCAAAGAATGTATGGTTTTACCTCGAGTCTTTCCCACGAGGCTTTCCCACAGGGCTGTCCCACGTGCACACGTGGTGGGAGTCGAACCTCGGCTTGAACGTCAAGGCAGTGCAGGGAAAACAGGTTCCTCTGGAATGGACTGACACATCTGGGGGACTCTTGGAATGGTGGCATGACCCTGGAGTTCCTCTCGCCTTTCCTGTGGAGAGCGCCTCCTCTTGAGATGCGACGGGAACGCCGGGAATTCTTTCCCTACGAAACAGGGAAAGGATCCCTCATCTCGAGGTAGGAGGCGGAAACGGGGCTCCCCTGGATGTGTGCGGGACCCCACGTGCTTCCTTTCGAGTGGAGACGGGTATGTCGGGGAACTTCTTGAGTTGCAGCAATGGTGTGAAGGACCCTTTGGAAGTTCCAGTGGTTAGATGTGATTGGCCTCGAGAAGCCTCAGTGGAAATGGGCCTCATCTCGCCTGGAGGGCAAAACCTCCTGGATTTTCTCGAGTTGCGGCAGGTGCTCTCGACTTACGACGGGGACCTCAGGGACCCGCTCTGGTGGCCTCAGGAAAGGCCAGTCCCCATGCGAGTTCCTCGGGGGCGTCTCGGGATTCCTCTCCCGTCGATGCCGGGGCCTAAGACCTTGTGTGGAGTCGGGGCCGGAACCTGAGGATTCCTCTCCAGTGCTGACATGGATCTTGGGGTACTTCTGGAGTCTCCCCAGGGGAGTCAGTCCTCGTCTCGAATGCGGGCATGCACTTGCGCTTTCCTACAGAGCGGTAGCAGCAGTGTCACGCAGTCCGCCGCGTGGATCAAAGGATCTATGGTTTTCCCTCGAGTCTTTCCCACGAGGCTTTCCCACGAGGCTTTCCCACAGGGCTGTCCCACGTGCACACGTTGTAGGAGTCGATCCTCGGCTTGAACGTCAAGGCAGTGCAGGGAAAACAGGTTCCTCTGGAATGGACTGACACATCTGGGGGACTCTTGGAATGGTGGCACGACCCTGGAGTTCCTCTCGCCTTTCCTGTGGAGAGCGCCTCCTCTTGAGATGCGACGGGAACGCCGGGAATTCTTTCCCTACGAAACAGGGAAAGGATCCCTCATCTCGAGCTAGGAGGCGGAAACGAGGCTCCCCTGGATGTGTGCGAGACACCACGTGCTTCCTCTCGAGTGGAGACGGGTATGTCGGGGAACTTCTTGAGTTGCAGCAAGGGTGTGAAGGACCCTTTGGAAGTTCCAGTGGTTAGATGTGATTGGCCTCGAGAAGCCTCAGCGGAAATGGGCCTCATCTCGCCTGGAGGGCAAAACCTCCTGGATTTTCTCGAGTTGCGGCAGGTGCTCTCGACTTACGACGGGGACCTCAGGGACCCGCTCTGGTGGCCTCAGGAAAGGCCAGTCCCCATGCGAGTTCCTCGGGGGCGTCTCGGGATTCCTCTCCCGTCGATGCCGGGGCCTAAGACCTTGTGTGGAGTCGGGGCCGGAACCTGAGGATTCCTCTCCAGTACTGACATGGATCTTGGGGTACTTCTGGAGTCTCCCCAGGGGAGTCAGTCCTCGTCTCGAATGCGGGCATGCACTTGCGCTTTCCTCCAGAGCGGTAGCAGCAGTGTCACGCAGTCCGCCGCGTGTATCAAAGGATCTATGGTTTTCCCTCGAGTCTTTCCCACGAGTCTTTCCCACGAGGCTTTCCCACAGGGCTGTCCCACGTGCACACGTGGTGGGAGTCGATCCTCGGCTTGAACGTCAAGGCAGGGCAGGGAAAACAGGTTCCTCTGGAATGGACTGACACATCTGGGGGACTCTTGGAATGGTGGCACGACCCTGGAGTTCCTCGCGCCTTTCCTGTGGAGAGCGCCTCCTCTTGAGATGCGACGGGAACGCCGGGAATTCTTTCCCTACGAAACAGGGAAAGGATCCCTCATCTCGAGCTAGGAGGCGGAAACGGGGCTCCCCTGGATGTGTGCGGGACACCACGTGCTTCCTCTCGAGTGCAGACTGGTATGTCGGGGAACTTCTTGAGTTGCAGCAAGGGTGTGAAGGACCCTTTGAAAGTTCCAGTGGTTAGATGTGATTGGCCTCGAGAAGCCTCAGCGGAAATGGGCCTCATCTCGCCTGGAGGGCAAAACCTCCTGGATTTTCTCGAGTTGCGGCAGGTGCTCTCGACTTACGACGGGGACCTCAGGGACCCGCTCTGGTGGCCTCAGGAAAGGCCAGTCCCCATGCGAGTTCCTCGGGGGCCTCTCGGGATTCCTCTCCCGTCGATGCCGGGGCCTAAGACCTTGTGTGGAGTCGGGGCCGGAACCTGAGGATTCCTCTCCAGTGCTGACATGGATCTTGGGGTACTTCTGGAGTCTCCTCAGGGGAGTCAGTCCTCGTCTCGAATGCGGGCATGCACTTGCGCTTTCCTCCAGAGCGGTAGCAGCAGTGTCACGCAGTCCGCCGCGTGGATCAAAGGATCTATGGTTTTCCCTCGAGTCTTTCCCACGAGGCTTTCCCACGAGGCTCTCCCACAGGGCTATCCCACGTGCACACGTGTTGGGAGTCGATCCTCGGGTTGAACGTCAAGGCAGTGCAGGGAAAACAGGTTCCTCTGGAATGGACTGACATATCTGGAGGACTCTTGGAATGGTGGCACGACCCTGGAGTTCCTCTCGCCTTTCCTGTAGAGAGCGCCTCCTCTTGAGATGCGACGGGAACGCCGGGAATTCTTTCCCTACGAAACAGGGAAAGGATCCCTCATCTCGAGCTAGGAGGCGGAAACGGGGCTCCCCTGGATGTGTCCGGGACCCCACGTGCTTCCTCTCGAGTGCAGACGGGTATGTCGGGGAACTTCTTGAGTTGCAGCAAGGGTGTGAAGGACCCTTTGGAAGTTCCAGTGGTTAGATGTGATTGGCCTCGAGAAGCCTCAGCGGAAATGGGCCTCATCTCGCCTGGAGGGCAAAACCTCCTGGATTTTCTCGAGTTGCGGCAGGTGCTCTCGACTTACGACGGGGACCTCAGGGACCCGCTCTGGTGGCCTCAGGAAAGGCCAGTCCCCATGCGAGTTCCTCGGGGGCCTCTCGGGATTCCTCTCCCGTCGATGCCGGGGCCTACGACCTTGTGTGGAGTTGGGGCCGGAACCTGAGGATTCCTCTCCAGTGCTGACATGGATCTTGGGGTACTTCTGGAGTCTCCCCAGGGGAGTCAGTCCTCGTCTCGAATGCGGGCATGCACTTGCGCTTTCCTCCAGAGCGGTAGCAGCAGTGTCACGCAGTCCGCCGCGTGGATCAAAGGATCTATGGTTTTCCCTCGAGTCTTTCCCACGAGGTTTCCCACGAGGCTTTCCCACAGGGCTGTCCCACGTGCACACGTGGTGGGAGTCGATCCTCGGCTTGAACGTCAAGGCAGTGCAGGGAAAACAGGTTCCTCTGGAATGGACTGACACATCTGGGGGACTCTTGGAATGGTGTCACGACCCTGGAGTTCCTCTCGCCTTTCCTGTGGAGAGCGCCTCCTCTTGAGATGCGACGGGAACGCCGGGAATTCTTTCCCTACGAAACAGGGAAAGGATCCCTCATCTCGAGCTAGGAGGCGGAAACGGGGCTCCCCTGGATGTGTTCGGGACCCCACGTGCTTCCTCTCGAGTGGAGATGGGTATGTCGGGGAACTTCTTGAGTTGCAGCAAGGGTGTGAAGGACCCTTTGGAAGTTCCAGTGGTTAGATGTGATTGGCCTCGAGAAGCCTCAGCGGAAATGGGCCTCATCTCGCCTGGAGGGCAAAACCTCCTGGATTTTCTCGAGTTGCGGCAGGTGCTCTCGACTAACGACGGGGACCTCAGGGACCCGCTCTGGTGGCCTCAGGAAAGGCCAGTCCCCATGCGAGTTCCTCGGGGGCGTCTCGGGATTCCTCTCCCGTCGATGCCGGGGCCTAAGACCTTGTGTGGAGTCGAGGCCGGAACCTGAGGATTCCTCTCCAGTGCTGACATGGATCTTGGGGTACTTCTGGAGTCTCCCCAGGGGAGTCAGTCCTCGTCTCGAATGCGGGCATGCACTTGCGCTTTCCTCCAGAGCGGTAGCAGCATTGTCACGCAGTCCGCCGCGTGGATCAAAGGATCTATGGTTTTCCCTCGAGTCTTTCCCACGAGGCTTTCCCACGAGGCTTTCCCACAGGGCGGTCCCACGTGCACACGTGGTGGGAGTCGATCCTCGGCTTGAACGTCAAGGCAGTGCAGGGAAAACAGGTTCCTCTGGAATGGATTGACACATCTGGGGGACTCTAGGAATGGTGGCACGACCCTGGAGTTCCTCTCGCCTTTCCTGTGGAGAGCGCCTCGTCTTGAGATGTGACGGGAACGCCGGGAATTCTTTCCCTACGAAACAGGGAAAGGATCCCTCATCTCGAGCTAGGAGGCGGAAACGGGGCTCCCCTGGATGTGTGCGGGACCCCACGTGTTTCCTCTCGAGTGGAGACGGGTATGTCGGGGAACTTCTTGAGTTGCAGCAAGAGTGTGAAGGACCCCTTGGAAGTTACAGTGGTTAGATGTGATTGGCCTCGAGAAGCCTCAGCGGAAATGGGCCTCATCTGGCCTGGAGGGCAAAACCTCCTGGATTTTCTCGAGTTGCGGCAGGTGCTCTCGACTTACGACGGGGACCTCAGGGACCCGCTCTGGTGGCCTCAGGAAAGGCCAGTCCCCATGCGAGTTCCTCGGGGGCCTCTCGGGATTCTTCTCCCGTTGATGCCGGGGCCTAAGACCTTGTGTGTAGTCGGGCCGGAACCTGAGGATTCCTCTCCAGTGCTGACATGGATCTTGGGGTACTTCTGGAGTCTCCCCAGGGGAGTCAGTCCTCGTCTCGAATGCGGGCATTCACTTGCGCTTTCCTCCAGAGCGGTAGCAGCAGTGTCACGCAGTCCGCCGCGTGGATCAAAGAATCTATGGTTTTCCCTCGAGTCTTTCCCACGAGGCTTTCCCACAGGGCTGTCCCACGTGCACACGTGGTGGGAGTCGATCCTCGGCTTGAACGTCAAGGCAGTGCAGGGAAAACAGGTTCCTCTGGAATGGACTGACACATCTGGGTGACTCTTGGAATGGTGGCATGACCCTGGAGTTCCTCTCGCCTTTCCTGTGGAGAGCGCCTCCTCTTGAGATGCGACGGGAACGCCGGGAATTCTTTCCCTACGAAACAGGGAAAGGATCCCTCATCTCGAGTTTGGAGGGGGAAACGGGGCTGCCCTGGATGTGTGCGGGACACCACGTGCTTCCTCTCGAGTGCAGACGGGTATGTCGGGGAACTTCTTGAGTTGCAGCAAGGGTGTGAAGGACCCTTTGGAAGTTCCAGTGGTTAGACGTGATTGGCCTCGAGAAGCCTCAGCGGAAATGGGCCTCATCTCGCCTGGAGGGCAAAACCTCCTGGATTTTCTCGAGTTGCGGCAGGTGCTCTCGACTTACGACGGGGACCTCAGGGATCCGCTCTTGTGGCCTCAGGAAAGGCCAGTCCCCATGCGAGTTCCTCGGGGGCCTCTCGGGATTCTTCTCCCGTCGATGCCGGGGCCTAAGACCTTGTGTGGAGTCGGGCCGGAACCTGAGGATTCCTCTCCAGTGCTGACATGGATCTTGGGGTACTTCTGGAGTCTCCCCAGGGGAGTCAGTCCTCGTCTCGAATGCGGGCATGCACTTGCGCTTTCCTCCAGAGCGGTAGCAGCAGTGTCACGCAGTCCGCCGCGTGGATCAAAGAATCTATGGTTTTCCCTCGAGTCTTTCCCACGAGGCTTTCCCACGAGGCTTTCCCACAGGGCTGTCCCACGTGCACACGTGGTGGGAGTCGATCCTCGACTTGAACGTCAAGGCAGTGCAGGGAAAACAGGTTCCTCTGGAATGGACTGACACATCTGGGGGACTCTTGGAATGGTGGCACGACCCTGGAGTTCCTCTCGCCTTTCCTGTGGAGAGAGCCTCCTCTTGAGATGCGACGGGAACGCCGGGAATTCTTTCCCTACGAAACAGGGAAAGGATCCCTCATCTCGAGCTAGGAGGCGGAAACGGTGCTCGCCTGGATGTGTGCGGGACCCACGTGCTTCCTCTCGAGTGGAGACGGGTATGTCGGGGAACTTCTTGAGTTGCAGCAAGGTTGTGAAGGACCCTTTGGAAGTTCCAGTGGTTAGACGTGATTAGCGTCGAGAAGCCTCAGCGGAAATGGGCCTCATCGCGCCTGGAGGGCAAAACCTCCTGGATATTCTCGAGTTGCGGCAGGTGCTCTCGACTTACGACGGGGACCTCAGGGACCCGCTCTGGTGGCCTCAGGAAAGGCCAGTCCCCATGCGAGTTCCTCGGGGGCCTCTGGGGATTCCTCTCCCGTCGATGCCGGGGCCTAAGACCTTGTGTGGAGTCGGGGCCGGAACCTGAGGATTCCTCTCCAGTGCTGACATGGATCTTGGGGTACTTCTGGAGTCTCCCCAGGGGAGTCAGTCCTCGTCTCGAATGCGGGCATGCACTTGCGCTTTCCTCCAGAGCGGTAGCAGCAGTGTCACGCAGTCCGCCGCGTGGATCAAAGGATCTATGGTTTTGCCTCGAGTCTTTCCCACGAGGCTTTCCCACGAGGCTTTCCCACAGGGCTGTGCCACGTGCACACGTGGTGGGAGTCGATCCTCGGCTTGAACGTCAAGGCAGTGCAGGGAAAACAGTTTCCTCTTGAATGGACTGACACATCTGGGGGACTCTTGGAATGGTGGCACGACCCTGGAGTTCCTCTCGCCTTTCCTGTGGAGAGCGCCTCCTCTTGAGATGCGACGGGAACGCCAGGAATTCTTTCCCTACGAAACAGGGAAAGGATCCCTCATCTCGAGCTAGGAGGCGGAAACGGGGCTCCCCTGGATGTGTGCGGGACCCCACGTGCTTCCTCTCGAGTGGAGACGGTTATGTCGGGGAACTTCTTGAGTTGCAGCAATGGTGTGAAGGACCCTTTGGAAGTTCCAGTGGTTAGATGTGATTGGCCTCGAGAAGCCTCAGCGGAAATGGGCCTCATCTCGCCTGGAGGGCAAAACCTCCTGGATTTTCTCGAGTTGCGGCAGGTGCTCTCGACTTACGACGGGGACCTCAGGGACCCGCTCTGGTGGCCTCAGGAAAGGCCAGTCCCTATGCGAGTTCCTCGGGGGCCTATCGGGATTCCTCTCCCGTCGATGCCGGGGCCTAAGACCTTGTGTGGAGTCGGGGCCGGAACCTGAGGATTCCTCTCCAGTGCTGACATGGATCTTGGGGTACTTCTGGAGTCTCCCCAGGGGAGTCAGTCCTCGTCTCGAATGCGGGCATGCACTTGCGCTTTCCTCCAGAGCGGTAGCAGCAGTGTCACGCAGTCCGCCGCGTGGATCAAAGGATCTATGGTTTTGCCTCGAGTCTTTCAAACGAGGCTTTCCCACGAGGCTTTCCCACAGGGCTGTCCCACGTGCACACGTGGTGGGAGTCGATCCTCGGCTTGAACGACAAGGCAGTGCAGGGAAAACAGGTTCCTCTGGAATGGACTGACACATCTGGGGGATTCTTGGAATGGTGGTACGACCCTGGAGTTCCTCTCGCCTTTCCTGTGGAGAGCGCCTCCTCTTGAGATGCGACGGGAACGCCGGGAATTCTTTCCCTACGAAACAGGGAAAGGATCCCTCATCTCGAGCTAGGAGGCGGAAACGGGGCTCCCCTGGATGTGTGCGGGACACCACGTGCTTCCTCTCGAGTGGAGACGGGTATGTCGGGGAACTTCTTGAGTTGCAGCAAGGGTGTGAAGGACCCTTTGGAAGTTCCAGTGGTTAGACGTGATTAGCCTCGAGAAGCCTCAGCGGAAATGGGCCTCATCGCGCCTGGAGGGCAAAACCTCCTGGATTTTCTCGAGTTGCGGCAGGTGCTCTCGACTTACGACGGGGACCTCAGGGACCCGTTCTGGTGGCCTCAGGAAAGGACAGTCCCCATGCGAGTTCCTCGGGGGCCTCTCGGGATTCCTCTCCCGTCGATGCCGGGGCCTAAGACCTTGTGTGGAGTCGGGGCCGGAACCTGAGGATTCCTCTCCAGTGCTGACATGGATCTTGGGGTACTTCTGGAGTCTCCCCAGGGGAGTCAGTCCTCGTCTCGAATGCGGGCATGCACTTGCGCTTTCCTCCAGAGCGGTAGCAGCAGTGTCACGCAGTCCGCCGCGTGGATCAAAGAATCTATGGTTTTCCCTCGAGTCTTTCCCACGAGGCTTTCCCACAGGGCTGTCCCACGTGCACACGTGGTGGGAGTCGATCCTCGGCTTGAACGTCAAGGCAGTGCAGGGAAAACAGGTTCCTCTGGAATGGACTGACACATCTGGGGGACTCTTGGAATGGTGGCACGACCCTGGAGTTCCTCTCGCCTTTCCTGTGGAGAGCGCCTCGTCTTGAAATGTGACGGGAACGCCGGGAATTCTTTCCCTACGAAACAGGGAAAGGATCCCTCATCTCGAGCTAGGAGGCGGAAACGGTGCTCCCCTGGATGTGTGCGGGACCCCACGTGCTTCCTCTCGAGTGGAGACGGGTATGTCGGGAACTTCTTGAGTTGCAGCAAGGGTGTGAAGGACCCTTTGGAAGTTCCAGTGGTTAGATGTGATTGGCCTCGAGAAGCCTCAGCGGAAATGGGCCTCATCTCGCCTGGAGGGCAAAACCTCCTGGATTTTCTCGAGTTGCGGCAGGTACTCTCGACTTACGACGGGGACCTCAGGGACCCTCTCTGGTGGCCTCAGGAAAGGCCAGTCCCCATGCGAGTTCCTCGGGGGCCTCTCGGGATTCTTCTCCCGTCGATGCCGGGGCCTAAGACCTTGTGTGGAGTCGGGCCGGAACATGAGGATTCCTCTCCAGTGCTGACATGGATCTTGGGGTACTTCTGGAGTCTCCCCAGGGGAGTCAATCCTCGTCTCGAATGCGGGCATGCACTTGCGCTTTCCTCCAGAGCGGTAGCAGCAGTGTCACGCAGTCCGCCGCGTGGATCAAAGAATCTATGGTTTTCCCTCGAGTCTTTCCCACGAGGCTTTCCCACGAGGCTTTCCCACAGGGCTGTCCCACGTGCACACGTGGTGGGAGTCGATCCTCGGCTTGAACGTCAAGGCAGTGCAGGGAAAACAGGTTCCTCTGGAATGGACTGACACATCTGGGGGACTCTTGGAATGGTGGCACGACCCTGGAGTTCCTCTCGCCTTTCCTGTGGAGAGAGCCTCCTCTTGAGATGCGACGGGAACGCCGGGAATTCTTTCCCTACGAAACAGGGAAAGGATCCCTCATCTCGAGCTAGGAGGCGGAAACGGTGCTCCCCTGGATGTGTGCGGGACCCACGTGCTTCCTCTCGAGTGGAGACGGGTATGTCGGGGAACTTCTTGAGTTGCAGCAAGGTTGTGAAGGACCCTTTGGAAGTTCCAGTGGTTAGACGTGATTAGCGTCGAGAAGCCTCAGCGGAAATGGGCCTCATCGCGCCTGGAGGGCAAAACCTCCTGGATATTCTCGAGTTGCGGCAAGTGCTCTCGACTTACGACGGGGACCTCAGGGACCCGCTCTGGTGGCCTCAGGAAAGGCCAGTCCCCATGCGAGTTCCTCGGGGGCCTCTGGGGATTCCTCTCCCGTCGATGCCGGGGCCTAAGACCTTGTGTGGAGTCGGGGCCGGAACCTGAGGATTCCTCTCCAGTGCTGACATGGATCTTGGGGTACTTCTGGAGTCTCCCCAGGGGAGTCAGTCCTCGTCTCGAATGCGGGCATGCACTTGCGCTTTCCTCCAGAGCGGTAGCAGCAGTGTCACGCAGTCCGCCGCGTGGATCAAAGGATCTATGGTTTTGCCTCGAGTCTTTCCCACGAGGCTTTCCCACGAGGCTTTCCCACAGGGCTGTGCCACGTGCACACGTGGTGGGAGTCGATCCTCGGCTTGAACGTCAAGGCAGTGCAGGGAAAACAGTTTCCTCTTGAATGGACTGACACATCTGGGGGACTCTTGGAATGGTGGCACGACCCTGGAGTTCCTCTCGCCTTTCCTGTGGAGAGCGCCTCCTCTTGAGATGCGACGGGAACGCCAGGAATTCTTTCCCTACGAAACAGGGAAAGGATCCCTCATCTCGAGCTAGGAGGCGGAAACGGGGCTCCCCTGGATGTGTGCGGGACCCCACGTGCTTCCTCTCGAGTGGAGACGGTTATGTCGGGGAACTTCTTGAGTTGCAGCAATGGTGTGAAGGACCCTTTGGAAGTTCCAGTGGTTAGATGTGATTGGCCTCGAGAAGCCTCAGCGGAAATGGGCCTCATCTCGCCTGGAGGGCAAAACCTCCTGGATTTTATCGAGTTGCGGCAGGTGCTCTCGGCTTACGACGGGGACCTCAGGGAACCGCTCTGGTGGCCTCAGGAAAGGCCAGTCCCCATGCGAGTTCCTCGGGGGCCTCTGGGGATTCCTTTCCCGTCGATGCCGGAGCCTAAGACCTTGTGTGGAGTCGGGGCCGGAACCTGAGGATTCCTCTCCAGTGCTGACATGGATCTTGGGGTACTTCTGGAGTCTCCCCAGGGGAGTCAGTCCTCGTCTCGAATGCGGGCATGCACTTGCGCTTTCCTCCAGAGCGGTAGCAGCAGTGTCACGCAGTCCGCCGCGTGGATCAAAGACTGTATGGTTTTCCCTCGAGTCTTTCCCACGAGGCTTTCCCACAGGGCTGTCCCACGTGCACACGTGGCGGGAGTCGATCCTCGGCTTGAACGACAAGGCAGTGCAGGGAAAACAGGTTCCTCTGGAATGGACTGACACATCTGGGGGACTCTTGGAATGGTGGCACGACCCTGGAGTTCCTCTCGCCTTTCCTGTGGAGAGCGCCTCCTCTTGAGATGCGACGGGAACGCCGGGAATTCTTTCCCTACGAAACAGGGAAAGGATCCCTCATCTTGAGCTAGGAGGGGGAAACGGGGCTCCCCTGGATGTGTGCGGGACACCACGTGCTTCCTCTAGAGTGCAGACGGGTATGTCGGGGAACTTCTTGAGTTGCAGCAAGGGTGTGAAGGACCCTTTGGAAGTTCCAGTGGTTAGACGTGATTGGCCTCGAGAAGCCTCAGCGGAAATGGGCCTCATCTCGCCTGGAGGGCAAAACCTCCTGGATTTTCTCGAGTTGCGGCAGGTGCTCTCGACTTACGACGGGGACCTCAGGGACCCGCTCTGGTGGCCTCAGGAAAGGCCAGTCCCCATGCGAGTTCCTCGGGGGCCTCTCGGGATTCCTCTCCCGTCGATGCCGCGGCTAAGACCTTGTGTGGAGTCGGGGCCGGAACCTGAGGATTTCTCTCCAGTGCTGACATGGATCTTGGGGTACTTCTGGAGTCTCCCCAGGGGGGTCAGTCCTCGTCTCGAATGCGGGCATGCACTTGCACTTTCCTCCAGAGCGGTAGCAGCAGTGTCACGCAGTCCGCCGCGTGGATAAAAGGATCTACGGTTTTCCCTCGAGTCTTTCCCACGAGGCTTTCCCACGAGGCTTTCCCACAGGGCTGTCCCACGTGCACACGTGGTGGGAGTCGATCCTCGGCTTGAACGTCAAGGCAGTGCAGGGAAAACAGGTTCCTCTGGAATGGACTGACACATCTGGGGGACTCTTGGAATGGTGGCACGACCCTGGAGTTCCTCTCGCCTTTCCTGTGGAGAGCGCCTCGTCTTGAGATGTGACGGGAACGCCGGGAATTCTTTCCCTACGAAACAGGGAAAGGATCCCTCATCTCGAGCTAGGAGGCGGAAACGGGGCTCCCCTGGATGTGTGCGGGACCCCACGTGCTTCCTCTCGAGTGGAGACGGGTATGTCGGGGAACTTCTTGAGTTGCAGCAAGGGTATGAAGGACCCTTTGGAAGTTCCAGTGGTTAGATGTGATTGGCCTCGAGAAGCCTCAGCGGAAATGGGCCTCATCTCGCCTGGAGGGCAAAACCTCCTGGATTTTCTCGAGTTGCGGCAGGTGCTCTCGACTTACGACGGGGACCTCAGGGAACCGCTCTGGTGGCCTCAGGAAAGGCCAGTCCCCATGCGAGTTCCTCGGGGGCCTCTCGGGATTATTCTCCCGTCGATGCCGGGGCCTAAGACCTTGTGTGGAGTCGGGCCGGAACCTGAGGATTCCTCTCCAGTGCTGACATGGATCTTGGGGTACTTCTGGAGTCTCCCCAGGGGAGTCAGTCCTCGTCTCGAATGCAGGCATGCACTTGCGCTTTCCTCCAGAGCGGTAGCAGCAGTGTCACGCAGTCCGCCGCGTGGATCAAAGAATCTATGGTTTTCCCTCGAGTCTTTCCCACGAGGCTTTCCCACGAGGCTTTCCCACAGGGCTGTCCCACGTGCACACGTGGTGGGAGTCGATCCTCGGCTTGAACGTCAAGGCAGTGCAGGGAAAACAGGTTCCTCTGGAATGGACTGACACATCTGGGTGACTCGTGGAATGGTGGCATGACCCTGGAGTTCCTCTCGCCTTTCCTGTGGAGAGCGCCTCCTCTTGAGATGCGACGGGAACGCCGGGAATTCTTTCCCTACGAAACAGGGAAAGGATCCCTCATCTCGAGCTTGGAGGGGGAAACGGGGCTCCCCTGGATGTGTGCGGGACACCACGTACTTCCTCTCGAGTGCAGACGGGTATGTCGGGGAACTTCTTGAGTTGCAGCAAGGGTGTGAAGGACCCTTTGGAAGTTCCAGTGGTTAGACGTGATTGGCCTCGAGAAGCCTCAGCGGAAATGGGCCTCATCTCGCCTGGAGGGCAAAACCTCCTGGATTTTCTCGAGTTGCGGCAGGTGCTCTCGACTTACGACGGGGACCTCAGGGACCCGCTCTTGTGGACTCAGGAAAGGCCAGTCCCCATGCGAGTTCCTCGGGGGCCTCTCGGGATTCCTCTCCCATCGATGCCGGGGCCTAAGACCTTGTGTGGAGTCGGGGCCGGAACCTGAGGATTCCTCTCCAGTGCTGACATGGATCTTGGGGTACTTCTGGAGTCTCCCCAGGGGAGTCAGTCCTCGTCTCGAATGCGGGCATGCACTTGGGCTTTCCTCCAGAGCGGTAGCAGCAGTGTCACGCAGTCCGCCGCGTGGATCAAAGAATCTATGGTTTTCCCTCGAGTCTTTCCCACGAGGCTTTCCCACAGGGCTGTCCCACGTGCACACGTGGTGGGAGTCGATCCTCGGCTTGAACGTCAAGGCAGTGCAGGGATAACAGGTTCCTCTGGAATGGACTGACACATCTGGGGCACTCTTGGAATGGTGGCACGACCCTGGAGTTCCTCTCGCCTTTCCTGTGGAGAGCGTCTCCTCTTGAGATGCGACGGGAACGCCGGGAATTCTTTCCCTACGAAACAGGGAAAGGATCCCTCATCTCGAGCTAGGAGGCGGAAACGGGGCTCCCCTGGATGTGTGCGGGACCCACGTTCTTCCTCTCGAGTGGAGACGGGTATGTCGGGGAACTTCTTGAGTTGCAGCAAGGGTGTGAAGGACCCTTTGGAAGGTCCAGTGGTTAGATGTGATTGGCCTCGAGAAGCCTCAGCGGAAATGGGCCTCATCTCGCCTGGAGGGCAAAACCTCCTGGATTTTCTCGAGTTGCGGCAGGTGCTCTCGACTTACGACGGGGACCTCAGGGACCCGCTCTGGTGGCCTCAGGAAAGGCCAGTCCCCATGCGAGTTCCTCGGGGGCCTCTGGGGATTCCTCTCCCGTCGATGCCGGGGTCTAAGACCTTGTGTGGAGTCGGGGCCGGAACCTGAGGATTCCTCTCCAGTGCTGACATGGATCTTGGGGTAATTCTGGAGTCTCCCCAGGGGAGTCAGTCCTCGTCTCGAATGCGGGCATGCACTTGCGCTTTCCTCCAGAGCGGTAGCAGCAGTGTCACGCAGTCCGACGCGTGGATCAAAGAATCTATGGTTTTCCCTCGAGTCTTTCCCACGAGGCTTTCCCACGAGGCTTTCCCACAGGGCTGTCCCACGTGCACACGTGGTGGGAGTCGATCCTCGGCTTGAACGTCAAGGCAGTGCAGGGAAAACAGGTTCCTCTGGAATGGACTGACACATCTGGGGGACTCTTGGAATGGTGGCACGACCATGGAGTTCCTCTCGCCTTTCCTGTGGAGAGCGCCTCCTCTTGAGATGCGACGGGAACGCCGGGAATTCTTTCCCTACGAAACAGGGAAAGGATCCCTCTTCTCGAGCTAGGAGGCGGAAACGGGGCTCCCCTGGATGTGTGCGGGACACCACGTGCTTCCTCTCGAGTGGAGACGGGTATGTCGGGGAACTTCTTGAGTTGCAGCAAGGGTGTGAAGGACCCTTTGGAAGTTCCAGTGGTTAGACGTGATTAGCCTCGAGAAGCCTCAGCGGAAATGGGCCTCATCGCGCCTGGAGGGCAAAACCTCCTGGATTTTCTCGAGTTGCGGCAGGTGCTCTCGACTTACGACGGGGACCTCAGGGACCCGCTCTGGTGGCCTCAGGAAAGGCCAGTCCCCATGCGAGTTCCTCGGGGGCCTCTCGGGATTCCTCTCCCGTCGATGCCGGGGCCTAAGACCTTGTGTGGAGTCGGGGCCGGAACCTGAGGATTCCTCTCCAGTGCTGACATGGATCTTGGGGTACTTCTGGAGTCTCCCCAGGGGAGTCAGTCCTCGTCTCGAATGCGGGCATGCACTTGCGCTTTCCTCCAGAGCGGTAGCAGCAGTGTCACGCAGTCCGCCGCGTGGATCAAAGAATGTATGGTTTTCCCTCGAGTCTTTCCCACGAGGCTTTCCCACAGGGCTGTCCCACGTGCACACGTGGTGGGAGTCGATCCTCGGCTTGAACGTCAAGGCAGTGCAGGGAAAACAGGTTCCTCTGGAATGGACTGACACATCTGGGTGACTCTTGGAATGGTGGCATGACCCTGGAGTTCCTCTCGCCTTTCCTGTGGAGAGCGCCTCCTCTTGAGATGCGACGGGAATGCCGGGAATTCTTTCCCTACGAAACAGGGAAAGGATCCCTCATCTCGAGCTAGGAGGCGGAAACGGGGCTCCCCTGGATGTGTGCGGGACCCCACGTGCTTCCTCTCGAGTGGAGACGGGTATGTCGGGGAACTTCTTGAGTTGCAGCAATGGTGTGAATGACCCTTAGGAAGTTCCAGTGCTTAGATGTGATTGGCCTCGAGAAGCCTCAGCGGAAATGGGCCTCATCTCGCCTGGAGGGCAAAACCTCCTGGATTTTATCGAGTTGCGGCAGGTGCTCTTGACTTACGACGGGGACCTCAGGGACCCGCTCTGGTGGCCTCAGGAAAGGCCAGTCCCCATGCGAGTTCCTCGGGGGCGTCTCGGGATTCCTCTCCCGTCGATGCCGGGGCCTAAGACCTTGTGTGGAGTCGGGGCCGGAACCTGAGGATTCCTCTCCAGTGCTGACATGGATCTTGGGGTACTTCTGGAGTCTCCCCAGGGTAGTCAGTCCTCGTCTCGAATGCGGGCATGCACTTGCGCTTTCCTCCAGAGCGGTAGCAGCAGTGTCACGCAGTCCGCCGCGTGGATCAAAGGATCTATGGTTTTCCCTCGAGTCTTTCCCACGAGGCTTTCCCACGAGGCTTTCCCACAGGGCTGTCCCACGTGCACACGTGGTGGAGTCGATCCTCGGCTTGAACGTCAAGGCAGTGCAGGGAAAACAGGTTCCTCTGGAATGGACTGACACATCTGGGGGACTCTTGGAATGGTGGCACGACCCTGGAGTTCCTCTCGCCTTTCCTGTGGACAGCGCCGCCTCTTGAGATGCGACGGGAACGCCGGGAATTCTTTCCCTACGAAACAGGGAAAGGATCCCTCATCTCGAGCTAGGAGGCGGAAACGGGGCTCCCCTGGATGTGTGCGAGACACCACGTGCTTCCTCTCGAGTGGAGACGGGTATGTCGGGGAACTTCTTGAGTTGCAGCAAGGGTGTGAAGGACCCTTTGGAAGTTCCAGTGGTTAGATGTGATTGGCCTCGAGAAGCCTCAGCGGAAATGGGCCTCATCTCGCCTGGAGGGCAAAACCTCCTGGATTTTCTCGAGTTGCGGCAGGTGCTCTCGACTTACGACGGGGACCTCAGGGACCCGCTCTGGTGGCCTCAGGAAAGGCCAGTCCCCATGCGAGTTCCTCGGGGGCCTCTCGGGATTCCTCTCCCGTCGATGCCGGGGCCTAAGACCTTGTGTGGAGTCGGGGCCGGAACCAGAGGATTCCTCTCCAGTGCTGACATGGATCTTGGGGCACTTCTGGAGTCTCCCCAGGGGAGTCAGTCCTCGTCTCGAATGCGGGCATGCACTTGCGCTTTCCTCCAGAGCGGTAGCAGCAGTGTCACCCAGTTCGTCGCGTGGATCAAAGGATCTATGGTTTTCCCTCGAGTCTTTCCCACGAGGCTTCCCCACGAGGCTTTCCCACAGGGCTGTCCCACGTGCACACGTGGTGGGAGTCGATCCTCGGCTTGAACGTCAAGGCAGTGCAGGGAAAACAGGTTCCTCTGGAATGGACTGACACATCTGGGGGACTCTTGGAATGGTGGCACGACCCTGGAGTTCCTCTCGCCTTTCCTGTGGAGAGCGCCTCCTCTTGAGATGCGACGGGAACGCCGGGAATTCTTTCCCTACGAAACAGGGAAAGGATCCCTCATCTCGAGCTAGGAGGCGGAAACGGGGCTCCCCTGGATGTGTGCCGGACACCACGTGCTTCCTCTCGAGTGGAGACTGGTATGTCGGGGAACTTCTTGAGTTGCAGCAATGGTGTGAAGGACCCTTTGGAAGTTCCAGTAGTTAGATGTAATTGGCCTCGAGAAGCCTCAGCGGAAATGGGCCTCATCTCACCTGGAGGGCAAAACCTCCTGGATTTTCTCGAGTTGCGGCAGGTGCTCTCGACTTACGACGGGGACCTCAGGGACCCGCTCTGGTGGCCTCAGGAAAGGCCAGTCCCCATGCGAGTTCCTCGGGGGCCTCTCGGGATTCCTCTCCCGTCGATGCCGGGGCCTAAGACCTTGTGTGGAGTCGGGGCCGGAACCTGAGGATTCCTCTCCAGTGCTGACATGGATCTTGGGGTACTTCTGGAGTCTCCCCAGGGGGGTCAGTCCTCGTCTCGAATGCGGGCATGCACTTGCACTTTCCTCCAGAGCGGTAGCAGCAGTGTCACGCAGTCCGCCGCGTGGATAAAAGGATCTATGGTTTTCCCTCGAGTCTTTCCCACGAGGCTTTCCCACGAGGCTTTCCCACAGGGCTGTCCCACGTGCACACGTGGTGGGAGTCGATCCTCGGCTTGAACGTCAAGGCAGTGCAGGGAAAACAGGTTCCTCTGGAATGGACTGACACATCTGGGGGACTCTTGGAATGGTGGCACGACCCTGGAGTTCCTCTCGCCTTTCCTGTGGAGAGCGCCTCCTCTTGAGATGCGACGGGAACGCCGGGAATTCTTTCCCTAGGAAACAGGGAAAGGATCCCTCATCTCGAGCTAGGAGGCGGAAACGGGGCTCCCCTGGATGTGTGCGGGACACCACGTGCTTCCTCTCGAGTGGAGACGGGTATGTCGGGGAACTTCTTGAGTTGCAGCAAGGGTGTGAAGGACCGTTTGGAAGTTCCAGTGGTTAGACGTGATTAGCCTCGAGAAGCCTCAGCGGAAATGGGCCTCATCTCGCCTGGAGGGCAAAACCTCCTGGATTTTCTCGAGTTGCGGCAGGTGCTCTCGACTTACGACGGGGACCTCAGGGAACCGCTCTGGTGGCCTCAGGAAAGGCCAGTCCCCATGCGAGTTCCTCGGGGGCCTCTGGGGATTCCTCTCCCGTCGATGCCGGGGCCTAAGATCTTGTGTGGAGTCGGGGCCGGAACCTGAGGATTCCTCTCCAGTGCTGACATGGATCTTGGGGTACTTCTGGAGTCTCCCCAGGGGAGTCAGTCCTCGTCTCGAATGCGGGCATGCACTTGCGCTTTCCTCCAGAGCGGTAGCAGCAGTGTCACGCAGTCCGCCGCGTGGATCAAAGGATCTATGGTTTTCCCTCGAGTCTTTCCCACGAGGCTTTCCCACGAGGCTTTCCCACAGGGCTGTCCCACGTGCACACGTGGTGGGACTCGATCCTCGGCTTGAACGTCAAGGCAGTGCAGGGAAAACAGGTTCCTCTGGAATGGACTGACACATCTGGGGGACTCTTGGAATGGTGGCACGACCCTGGAGTTCCTCTCGCCTTTCCTGTGGACAGCGCCGCCTCTTGAGATGCGACGGGAACGCCGGGAATTCTTTCCCTACGAAACAGGGAAAGGATCCCTCATCTCGAGCTAGGAGGCGGAAACGGGGCTCCCCTGGATGTGTGCGAGACACCACGTGCTTCCTCTCGAGTGGAGACGGGTATGTCGGGGAACTTCTTGAGTTGCAGCAAGGGTGTGAAGGACCCTTTGGAAGTTCCAGTGGTTAGATGTGATTGGCCTCGAGAAGCCTCAGCGGAAATGGGCCTCATCTCGCCTGGAGGGCAAAACCTCCTGGATTTTCTCGAGTTGCGGCAGGTGCTCTCGACTTACGACGGGGACCTCAGGGACCCGCTCTGGTGGCCTCAGGAAAGGCCAGTCCCCATGCGAGTTCCTCGGGGGCCTCTCGGGATTCCTCTCCCGTCGATGCCGGGGCCTAAGACCTTGTGTGGAGTCGGGGCCGGAACCAGAGGATTCCTCTCCAGTGCTGACATGGATCTTGGGGCACTTCTGGAGTCTCCCCAGGGGAGTCAGTCCTCGTCTCGAATGCGGGCATGCACTTGCGCTTTCCTCCAGAGCGGTAGCAGCAGTGTCACCCAGTTCGTCGCGTGGATCAAAGGATCTATGGTTTTCCCTCGAGTCTTTCCCACGAGGCTTCCCCACGAGGCTTTCCCACAGGGCTGTCCCACGTGCACACGTGGTGGGAGTCGATCCTCGGCTTGAACGTCAAGGCAGTGCAGGGAAAACAGGTTCCTCTGGAATGGACTGACACATCTGGGGGACTCTTGGAATGGTGGCACGACCCTGGAGTTCCTCTCGCCTTTCCTGTGGAGAGCGCCTCCTCTTGAGATGCGACGGGAACGCCGGGAATTCTTTCCCTACGAAACAGGGAAAGGATCCCTCATCTCGAGCTAGGAGGCGGAAACGGGGCTCCCCTGGATGTGTGCCGGACACCACGTGCTTCCTCTCGAGTGGAGACTGGTATGTCGGGGAACTTCTTGAGTTGCAGCAATGGTGTGAAGGACCCTTTGGAAGTTCCAGTAGTTAGATGTAATTGGCCTCGAGAAGCCTCAGCGGAAATGGGCCTCATCTCACCTGGAGGGCAAAACCTCCTGGATTTTCTCGAGTTGCGGCAGGTGCTCTCGACTTACGACGGGGACCTCAGGGACCCGCTCTGGTGGCCTCAGGAAAGGCCAGTCCCCATGCGAGTTCCTCGGGGGCCTCTCGGGATTCCTCTCCCGTCGATGCCGGGGCCTAAGACCTTGTGTGGAGTCGGGGCCGGAACCTGAGGATTCCTCTCCAGTGCTGACATGGATCTTGGGGTACTTCTGGAGTCTCCCCAGGGGGGTCAGTCCTCGTCTCGAATGCGGGCATGCACTTGCACTTTCCTCCAGAGCGGTAGCAGCAGTGTCACGCAGTCCGCCGCGTGGATAAAAGGATCTATGGTTTTCCCTCGAGTCTTTCCCACGAGGCTTTCCCACGAGGCTTTCCCACAGGGCTGTCCCACGTGCACACGTGGTGGGAGTCGATCCTCGGCTTGAACGTCAAGGCAGTGCAGGGAAAACAGGTTCCTCTGGAATGGACTGACACATCTGGGGGACTCTTGGAATGGTGGCACGACCCTGGAGTTCCTCTCGCCTTTCCTGTGGAGAGCGCCTCCTCTTGAGATGCGACGGGAACGCCGGGAATTCTTTCCCTAGGAAACAGGGAAAGGATCCCTCATCTCGAGCTAGGAGGCGGAAACGGGGCTCCCCTGGATGTGTGCGGGACACCACGTGCTTCCTCTCGAGTGGAGACGGGTATGTCGGGGAACTTCTTGAGTTGCAGCAAGGGTGTGAAGGACCGTTTGGAAGTTCCAGTGGTTAGACGTGATTAGCCTCGAGAAGCCTCAGCGGAAATGGGCCTCATCTCGCCTGGAGGGCAAAACCTCCTGGATTTTCTCGAGTTGCGGCAGGTGCTCTCGACTTACGACGGGGACCTCAGGGAACCGCTCTGGTGGCCTCAGGAAAGGCCAGTCCCCATGCGAGTTCCTCGGGGGCCTCTGGGGATTCCTCTCCCGTCGATGCCGGGGCCTAAGATCTTGTGTGGAGTCGGGGCCGGAACCTGAGGATTCCTCTCCAGTGCTGACATGGATCTTGGGGTACTTCTGGAGTCTCCCCAGGGGAGTCAGTCCTCGTCTCGAATGCGGGCATGCACTTGCGCTTTCCTCCAGAGCGGTAGCAGCAGTGTCACGCAGTCCGCCGCGTGGATCAAAGGATCTATGGTTTTCCCTCGAGTCTTTCCCACGAGGCTTTCCCACGAGGCTTTCCCACAGGGCTGTCCCACGTGCACACGTGGTGGGACTCGATCCTCGGCTTGAACGTCAAGGCAGTGCAGGGAAAACAGGTTCCTCTGGAATGGACTGACACATCTGGGGGACTCTTGGAATGGTGGCACGACCCTGGAGTTCCTCTCGCCTTTCCTGTGGAGAGCGCCTCCTCTTGAGATGCGACGGGAACGCCGGGAATTCTTTCCCTACGAAACAGGGAAAGGATCCCTCATCTCGAGCTAGGAGGCGGAAACGGGGCTCCCCTGGATGTGTGCCGGACACCACGTGCTTCCTCTCGAGTGGAGACTGGTATGTCGGGGAACTTCTTGAGTTGCAGCAATGGTGTGAAGGACCCTTTGGAAGTTCCAGTGGTTAGATGTGATTGGCCTTGAGAAGCCTCAGCGGAAATGGGCCTCATCTCGCCTGGAGGGCAAAACCTCCTGGATTTTCTCGAGTTGCGGCAGGTGCTCTCGACTTACGACGGGGACCTCAGGGACCCGCTCTGGTGGCCTCAGGAAAGGCCAGTCCCCATGCGAGTTCCTCGGGGGCCTCTCGGGATTCCTCTCCCGTCGATGCCGGGGCCTAAGACCTTGTGTGGAGTCGGGGCCGGAACCTGAGGATTCCTCTCCAGTGCTGACATGGATCGTGGCGTACTTCTGGAGTCTCCCCAGGGGAGTCAGTCCTCGTCTCGAATGCCGGCATGCACTTGCGCTTTCCTCCAGAGCGGTCTCAGCAGTGTCACGCAGTCTGCCTCGTGGATCAAAGGATCTATGGTTTTCCCTCGAGTCTTTCCCACGAGGCTTTCCCACGAGGCTTTCCCACAGGGCTGTCCCACGTGCACACGTGTTGGGAGTCGAACCTCGGCTTGAACGTCAAGGCAGTGCAGGGAAAACAGGTTCCTCTGGAATGGACTGACACATCTGGGGGACTCTTGGAATGGTGGCACGACCCTGGAGTTCCTCTCGCCTTTCCTGTGGAGAGCGCCTCCTCTTGAGATGCGACGGGAACGCCGGGAATTCTTTCCCTACGAAACAGGGAAAGGATCCCTCATCTCGAGCTAGGAGGCGGAAACGGGGCTCCCCTGGATGTGTGCGGGACACCACGTGCTTCCTCTCGAGTGGAGACGGGTATGTTGGGGAACTTCTTGAGTTGCAGAAATGGTGTGAAGGACCCTTTGGAAGTTCCAGTGGTTAGATGTGATTGGCCTCGAGAAGCCTCAGCGGAAATGGGCCTCATCTCGCCTGGAGGGCAAAACCTCCTGGATTTTCTCGAGTTGCGGCAGGTGCTCTCGACTTACGACGGGAACCTCAGGGACCCGCTCTGGTGGCCTCAGGAAAGGCCAGTCCCCATGCGAGTTCCTCGGGGGCCTCTCGGGATTCCTCTCCCGTCGATGCCGGGGTCTAAGACCTTGTGTGGAGGCGGGGCCGGAACCTGAGGATTCCTCTCCAGTGCTGACATGGATCTTGGGGTACTTCTGGAGTCTCCCCAGGGGAGTCAGTCCTCGTCTCGAATGCGGGCATGCACTTGCGCTTTCCTCCAGAGCGGTAGCAGCAGTGTCACACAGTCCGCCGCGTGGATCAAAGGATGTATGGTTTTCACTTGAGTCTTTCCCACGAGGCTTTCCCACGAGGCTTTCCCACAGGGCTGTCCCACGTGCACACGTGGTGGGAGTCGATCCTCGGCTTGAACGTCAAGGCAGTGCAGGGAAAACAGGTTCCTCTGGAATGGACTGACACATCTGGGGGACTCTTGGAATGGTGGCACGACCCTGGAGTTCCTCTCGCCTTTCCTGTGGAGAGCGCCTCCTCTTGAGATGCAACTGGAACGCCGGGAATTCTTTCCCTACGAAACAGGGAAAGGATCCCTCATCTCGAGCTAGGAGGCGGAAACGGGGCTCCCCTGGATGTGTGCGGGACACCACGTGCTTCCTCTCGAGTGGAGACTGGTATGTCGGGGAACTTCTTGAGTTGCAGCAATGGTGTGAAGGACCCTTTGGAAGTTCCAGTGGTTAGATGTGATTGGCCTCGAGAAGCCTCAGCGGAAATGGGCCTCATCTCGCCTGGAGGGCAAAACCTCCTGGATTTTCTCGAGTTGCGGCAGGTGCTCTCGACTTACGACGGGGACCTCAGGGACCCGCTCTGGTGGCCTCAGGAAAGGCCAGTCCCCATGCCAGTTCCTCGGGGGCGTCTCGGGATTCCTCTCCCGTCGATGCCGGGGCCTAAGACCTTGTGTGGAGTCGGGGCCGGAACCTGAGGATTCCTCTCCAGTGCTGACATGGATATTGGGGTACTTCTGGAGTCTCCCCAGGGGAGTCAGTCCTCGTCTCGAATGCGGGCATGCACTTGCGCTTTCCTCCAGAGCGGTAGCAGCAGTGTCACGCAGTCCGCCGCGTGGATCAAAGGATCTATGGTTTTCCCTCGAGTCTTTCCCATGAGGCTTTCCCACGAGGCTTTCCCACAGGGCTGTCCCACGTGCACACGTGGTGGGAGTCGATCCTCGGCTTGAACGTCAAGGCAGTGCAGGGAATACAGGTTCCTCTGGAATGGACTGACACATCTGGGGGACTCTTGGAATGGTGGCACGACCCTGGAGTTCCTCTCGCCTTTCCTGTGGAGAGCGCCTCCTCTTGAGATGCGACGGGAACGCCGGGAATTCTTTCCCTACGAAACAGGGAAAGGATCCCTCATCTCGAGCTAGGAGGCGGAAACGGGGCTCCCCTGGATGTGTGCGGGACCCCACGTGCTTCCTCTCGAGTGGAGACGGGTATGTCGGGGAACTTCTTGAGTTGCAGCAAGGGTGTGAAGGACCCTTTGGAAGTTCCAGTGGTTAGACGTGATTGGCCTCGAGAAGCCTCAGCGGAAATGGGCCTCATCTCGCCTGGAGGGCAAAACCTCCTGGATTTTCTCGAGTTGCGGCAGGTGCTCTCGACTTACGACGGGGACCTCAGGGACCCGCTCTGGTGGCCTCAGGAAAGGCCAGTCCCCATGCGAGTTCCTCGGGGGCCTCTCGGGATTCCTCTCCCGTCGATGCCGGGGCCTAAGACCTTGTGTGGAGTCGGGGCCGGAACCTGAGGATTCCTCTCCAGTGCTGACATGGATCTTGGGGTACTTCTGGAGTCTCCCCAGGGGGGTCAGTCCTCGTCTCGAATGCGGGCATGCACTTGCACTTTCCTCCAGAGCGGTAGCAGCAGTGTCACGCAGTCCGCCGTGTGGATAAAAGGATCTATGGTTTTCCCTCGAGTCTTTCCCACGAGTCTTTCCCACGAGGCTTTCCCACAGGGCTGTCCCACGTGCACACGTGTTGGGAGTCGATCCTCGGCTTGAACGTCAAGGCAGTGCAGGGAAAACAGGTTCCTCTGGAATGGACTGACACATCTGGGGGACTCTTGGAATGGTGGCACGATCCTGGAGTTCCTCTCGCCTTTCCTGTGGAGAGCGCCTCGTCTTGAGATGTGACGGGAACGCCGGGAATTCTTTCCCTACGAAACAGGGAAAGGATCCCTCATCTCGAGCTAGGAGGCGGAAACGGGGCTCCCTTGGATGTGTGCGGTACCCCACGTGCTTCCTCTCGAGTGGAGACGGGTATGTCGGGGAACTTCTTGAGTTGCAGCAAGGGTGTGAAGGACCCTTTGGAAGTTCCAGTGGTTAGATGTGATTGGCCTCGAGAAGCCTCAGCGGAAATGGGCCTTATCTCGCCTGGAGGGCAAAGCCTCCTGGATTTTCTCGAGTTGCGGCAGGTGCTCTCGACTTACGACGGGGACCTCAGGGAACCGCTCTGGTGGCCTCAGGAAAGGCCAGTCCCCATGCGAGTTCCTCGGGGGCCTCTCGGGATTCCTCTCCCGTCGATGTCGGGGCCTAAGACCTTGTGTGGAGTCGGGCCGGAACCTGAGGATTCCTCTCCAGTGCTGACATGGATCTTGGGGTACTTCTGGAGTCTCCCCAGGGGAGTCAGTCCTCGTTTCGAATGCGGGCATGCACTTGCGCTTTCCTCCAGAGCGGTAGCAGCAGTGTCACGCAGTCCGCCGCGTGGACCAAAGGATCTATGGTTTTCCCTCGAGTCTTTCCCACGAGGCTTTCCCACGAGGCTTTCCCACAGGGCTGTCCCACGTGCACACGTGTTGGGAGTCGATCCTCGGCTTGAACGTCAAGGCAGGGCAGGGAAAACAGGTTCCTCTGGAATGGACTGACACATCTGGGGGACTCTTGGAATGGTGGCACGACCCTGGAGTTCCTCTCGCCTTTCCTGTGGAGAGCGCCTCCTCTTGAGATGCGACGGGAACGCCGGGAATTCTTTCCCTACGAAACAGGGAAAGGATCCCTCATCTCGAGCTAGGAGGCGGAAACGGGGCTCCCCTGGATGTGTGCCGGACACCACGTGCTTCCTCTCGAGTGGAGACTGGTATGTCGGGGAACTTCTTGAGTTGCAGCAATGGTGTGAAGGACCCTTTGGAAGTTCCAGTGGTTAGATGTGATTGGCCTCGAGAAGCCTCAGCGGAAATGGTCCTCATCTCACCTGGAGGGCAAAACCTCCTGGATATTCTCGAGTTGCGGCAGGTGCTCTCGACTTACGACGGGGACTTCAGGGACCCGCTCTGGTGGCCTCAGGAAAGGGCAGTCCCCATGCGAGTTCCTCGGGGGCCTCTCGGGATTCCTCTCCCGTCGGTGCCGGGGCCTAAGACCTTGTGTGGAGTCGGGGCCGGAACCTGAGGATTCCTCTCCAGTGCTGACATGGATCTTGGGGTACTTCTGGAGTCTCCCCAGGGGAGTCAGTCCTCGTCTCGGATGCGGGCATGCACTTGCGCTTTCCTCCAGAGCGGTAGCAGCAGTGTCACGCAGTCCGCCGCGTGGACCAAAGGATCTATGGTTTTCCCTCGAGTCTTTCCCACGAGGCTTTCCCACGAGGCTTTCCCACAGGGCTGTCCCACGTGCACACGTGGTGGGAGTCGATCCTCGGCTTGAACGTCAAGGCAGTGCAGGGAAAACAGGTTCCTCTGGAATGGACTGACACATCTGGGGGACTCTTGGAATGGTGGCACGACCCTGGAGTTCCTCTCGCCTTTCCTGTGGAGAGCGCCTCCTCTTGAGATGCGACGGGAACGCCGGGAATTCTTTCCCTACGAAACAGGGAAAGGATCCCTCATCTCGAGCTAGGAGGCGGAAACGGGGCTCCCCTGGATGTGTGCGGGACCCCACGTGCTTCCTCTCGAGTGGAGACGGGTATGTCGGGGAACTTCTTGAGTTGCAGCAAGGGTGTGAAGGACCCTTTGGAAGTTCCAGTGGTTAGACGTAATTGGCCTCGAGAAGCCTCAGCGGAAATGGGCCTCATCTCGCCTGGAGGGCAAAACCTCCTGGATTTTCTCGAGTTGCGGCAGGTGCTCTCGACTTACGACGGGGACCTCAGGGACCCGCTCTGGTGGCCTCAGGAAAGGCCAGTCCCCATGCGAGTTCCTCGGGGGCCTCTCGGGATTCCTCTCCCGTCGATGCCGGGGCCTAAGACCTTGTGTGGAGTCGGGGCCGGAACCTGAGGATTCCTCTCCAGTGCTGACATGGATCTTGGGGTACTTCTGGAGTCTCCCCAGGGGAGTCAGTCCTCGTCTCGAATGCGGGCATGTACTTGCGCTTTCCTCCAGAGCGGTAGCAGCAGTGTCACGCAGTCCGCCGCGTGGATCAAAGGATCTATGGTTTTCCCTCGAGTCTTTCCCACGAGGCTTTCCCACGAGGCTTTCCCACAGGGCTGTCCCACGTGCACACGTGGTGGGAGTGGATCCTCGGCTTGAACGTCAAGGCAGTGCAGGGAAAACAGGTTCCTCTGGAATGGACTGACACATCTGGGGGACTCTTGGAATGGTGGCACGACCCTGGAGTTCCTCTCGCCTTTCCTGTGGAGAGCGCCTCCTCTTGAGATGCGACGGGAACGCCGGGAATTCTTTCCCTACGAAACAGGGAAAGGATCCCTCATCTCGAGCTAGGAGGCGGAAACGGGGCTCCCCTGGAAGTGTGCGGGACCCCACGTGCTTTTTCTCGAGTGGAGACGGGTATGTCGGGGAACTTCTTGAGTTGCAGCAAGGGTGTGAAGGACCCTTTGGAAGTTCCAGTGGTTAGATGTGATTGGCCTTGAGAAGCCTCAGCGGAAATGGGCCTCATCTCGCCTGGAGGGCAAAACCTCCTGGATTTTCTCGAGTTGCGGCAGGTGCTCTCGACTTACGACGGGGACCTCAGGGACCCGCTCTGGTGGCCTCAGGAAAGGCCAGTCCCCATGCGAGTTCCTCGGGGGCCTCTCGGGATTCCTCTCCCGTCGATGCCGGGGCCTAAGACCTTGTGTGGAGTCGGGGCCGGAACCTGAGGATTCCTCTCCAGTGCTGACATGGATCTTGGCGTACTTCTGAAGTCTCCCCAGGGGAGTCAGTCCTCGTCTCGAATGCCGGCATGCACTTGCGCTTTCCTCCAGAGCGGTAGCAGCAGTGTCACGCAGTCTGCCCCGTGGATCAAAGGATCTATGGTTTTCCCTCGAGTCTTTCCCACGAGGCTTTCCCACGAGGCTTTCCAACAGGGCTGTCCCACGTGCACACGTGTTGGGAGTCGATCCTCGGCTTGAACGTCAAGGCAGTGCAGGGAAAACAGGTTCCTCTGGAATGGACTGACCCATCTGGGGGACTCTTGGAATGGTGGCACGACCCTGGAGTTCCTCTCGCCTTTCCTGTGGAGAGCGCCTCCTCTTGAGATGCGACGGGAACGCCGGGAATTCTTTCCCTACGAAACAGGGAAAGGATCCCTCATCTCGAGCTAGGAGGCGGAAACGGGGCTCCCCTGGATGTGTGCGGGACCCCACGTGCTTCCTCTCGAGTGGAGACGGGTATGTCGGGGAACTTCTTGAGTTGCAGCAAGGGTGTGAAGGACCCTTTGGAAGTTCCAGTGGTTAGACGTAATTGGCCTCGAGAAGCCTCAGCGGAAATGGGCCTCATCTCGCCTGGAGGGCAAAACCTCCTGGATTTTCTCGAGTTGCGGCAGGTGCTCTCGACTTACGACGGGGACCTCAGGGACCCGCTCTGGTGGCCTCAGGAAAGGCCAGTCCCCATGCGAGTTCCTCGGGGGCCTCTCGGGATTCCTCTCCCGTCGATGCCGGGGCCTAAGACCTTGTGTGGAGTCGGGGCCGGAACCTGAGGATTCCTCTCCAGTGCTGACATGGATCTTGGGGTACTTCTGGAGTCTCCCCAGGGGAGTCAGTCCTCGTCTCGAATGCGGGCATGTACTTGCGCTTTCCTCCAGAGCGGTAGCAGCAGTGTCACGCAGTCCGCCGCGTGGATCAAAGGATCTATGGTTTTCCCTCGAGTCTTTCCCACGAGGCTTTCCCACGAGGCTTTCCCACAGGGCTGTCCCACGTGCACACGTGGTGGGAGTGGATCCTCGGCTTGAACGTCAAGGCAGTGCAGGGAAAACAGGTTCCTCTGGAATGGACTGACACATCTGGGGGACTCTTGGAATGGTGGCACGACCCTGGAGTTCCTCTCGCCTTTCCTGTGGAGAGCGCCTCCTCTTGAGATGCGACGGGAACGCCGGGAATTCTTTCCCTACGAAACAGGGAAAGGATCCCTCATCTCGAGCTAGGAGGCGGAAACGGGGCTCCCCTGGAAGTGTGCGGGACCCCACGTGCTTTTTCTCGAGTGGAGACGGGTATGTCGGGGAACTTCTTGAGTTGCAGCAAGGGTGTGAAGGACCCTTTGGAAGTTCCAGTGGTTAGATGTGATTGGCCTTGAGAAGCCTCAGCGGAAATGGGCCTCATCTCGCCTGGAGGGCAAAACCTCCTGGATTTTCTCGAGTTGCGGCAGGTGCTCTCGACTTACGACGGGGACCTCAGGGACCCGCTCTGGTGGCCTCAGGAAAGGCCAGTCCCCATGCGAGTTCCTCGGGGGCCTCTCGGGATTCCTCTCCCGTCGATGCCGGGGCCTAAGACCTTGTGTGGAGTCGGGGCCGGAACCTGAGGATTCCTCTCCAGTGCTGACATGGATCTTGGCGTACTTCTGAAGTCTCCCCAGGGGAGTCAGTCCTCGTCTCGAATGCCGGCATGCACTTGCGCTTTCCTCCAGAGCGGTAGCAGCAGTGTCACGCAGTCTGCCCCGTGGATCAAAGGATCTATGGTTTTCCCTCGAGTCTTTCCCACGAGGCTTTCCCACGAGGCTTTCCAACAGGGCTGTCCCACGTGCACACGTGTTGGGAGTCGATCCTCGGCTTGAACGTCAAGGCAGTGCAGGGAAAACAGGTTCCTCTGGAATGGACTGACCCATCTGGGGGACTCTTGGAATGGTGGCACGACCCTGGAGTTCCTCTCGCCTTTCCTGTGGAGAGCGCCTCCTCTTGAGATGCGACGGGAACGCCGGGAATTCTTTCCCTACGAAACAGGGAAAGGATCCCTCATCTCGAGCTAGGAGGCGGAAACGGGGCTCCCCTGGATGTGTGCGGGACACCACGTGCTTCCTCTCGAGTGGAGACGGGTATGTCGGGGAACTTCTTGAGTTGCAGAAATGGTGTGAAGGACCCTTTGGAAGTTCCAGTGGTTAGATGTGATTGGCCTCGAGAAGCCTCAGCGGAAATGGGCCTCATCTCGCCTGGAGGGCAAAACCTCCTGGATTTTCTCGAGTTGCGGCAGGTGCTCTCGACTTACGACGGGAACCTCAGGGACCCGCTCTGGTGGCCTCAGGAAAGGCCAGTCCCCATACGAGTTCCTCGGGGGCCTCTCGGGATTCCTCTCCCGTCGATGCCGGGGTCTAAGACCTTGTGTGGAGGCGGGGCCGGAACCTGAGGATTCCTCTCCAGTGCTGACATGGATCTTGGGGTACTTCTGGAGTCTCCCCAGGGGAGTCAGTCCTCGTCTCGAATGCGGGCATGCACTTGCGCTTTCCTCCAGAGCTGTAGCAGCAGTGTCACACAGTCCGCCGCGTGGATTAAAGGATGTATGGTTTTCCCTTGAGTCTTTCCCACGAGGCTTTCCCACGAGGCTTTCCCACAGGGCTGTCCCACGTGCACACGTGGTGGGAGTCGATCCTCGGCTTGAACGTCAAGGCAGTGCAGGGAAAACAGGTTCCTCTGGAATGGACTGACACATCTGGGGGACTCTTGGAATGGTGGCACGACCCTGGAGTTCCTCTCGCCTTTCCTGTGGAGAGCGCCTCCTCTTGAGATGCAACTGGAACGCCGGGAATTCTTTCCCTACGAAACAGGGAAAGGATCCCTCATCTCGAGCTAGGAGGCGGAAACGGGGCTCCCCTGGATGTGTGCGGGACACCACGTGCTTCCTCTCGAGTGGAGACTGGTATGTCGGGGAACTTCTTGAGTTGCAGCAATGGTGTGAAGGACCCTTTGGAAGTTCCAGTGGTTAGATGTGATTGGCCTCGAGAAGCCTCAGCGGAAATGGGCCTCATCTCGCCTGGAGGGCAAAACCTCCTGGATTTTCTCGAGTTGCGGCAGGTGCTCTCGACTTACGACGGGGACCTCAGGGACACGCTCTGGTGGCCTCAGGAAAGGCCAGTCCCCATGCGAGTTCCTCGGGGGCGTCTCGGGATTCCTCTCCCGTCGATGCCGGGGCCTAAGACCTTGTGTGGAGTCGGGGCCGGAACCTGAGGATTCCTCTCCAGTGCTGACATGGATCTTGGGGTACTTCTGGAGTCTCCCCAGGGGAGTCAGTCCTCGTCTCGAATGCGGGCATGCACTTGCGCTTTCCTCCAGAGCGGTAGCAGCAGTGTCACGCAGTCCGCCGCGTGGATCAAAGGATCTATGGTTTTCCCTCGAGTCTTTCCCACGAGGCTTTCCCACGAGGCTTTCCCACAGGGCTGTCCCACGTGCACACGTGGTGGGAGTCGATCCTCGGCTTGAACGTCAAGGCAGTGCAGGGAATACAGGTTCCTCTGGAATGGACTGACACATCTGGGGGACTCTTGGAATGGTGGCACGACCCTGGAGTTCCTCTCGCCTTTCCTGTGGAGAGCGCCTCCTCTTTAGATGCGACGGGAACGCCGGGAATTCTTTCCCTACGAAGCAGGGAAAGGATCCCTCATCTCGAGCTAGGAGGCGGAAACGGGGCTCCCCTGGATGTGTGCGGGACACCACGTGCTTCCTCTCGAGTTGAGACGGGTATGTCGGGGAACTTCTTGAGTTGCAGCAAGGGTGTGAAGGACCCTTTGGAAGTTCCAGTGGTTAGACGTGATTGGCCTCGAGAAGCCTCAGCGGAAATGGGCATCATCTCGCCTGGAGGGCAAAACCTCCTGGATTTTCTCGAGTTGCGGCAGGTGCTCTCGACTTACGACGGGGACCTCAGGGACCCGCTCTGGTGGCCTCAGGAAAGGCCAGTCCCCATGCGAGTTCCTCGGGGGCCTCTCGGGATTCCTCTCCCGTCGATGCCGGGGCCTAAGACCTTGTGTGGAGTCGGGGCCGGAACCTGAGGATTCCTCTCCAGTGCTGACATGGATCTTGGGGTACTTCTGGAGTCTCCCCAGGGGAGTCAGTCCTCGTCTCGAATGCGGGCATGCACTTGCGCTTTCCTCCAGAGCAGTAGCAGCAGTGTCACGCAGTCCGCCGCGTGGATCAAAGGATCTATGGTTTTCCCTCGAGTCTTTCCCACGAGGCTTTCCCACGAGGCTTTCCCACAGGGCTGTCCCACGTGCACACGTGGTGGGAGTCGATCCTCGGCTTGAACGTCAAGGCAGTGCAGGGAAAACAGGTTCCTCTGGAATGGACTGACACATCTGGGGGACTCTTGGAATGGTGGCACGACCCTGGAGTTCCTCTCGCCTTTCCTGTGGAGAGCGTCTCCTCTTGAGATGCGACGGGAACGCCGGGAATTCTTTCCCTACGAAACAGGGAAAGGATCCCTCATCTCGAGCTAGGAGGCGGAAACGGGGCTCCCCTGGATGTGTGCGAGACACCACGTGCTTCCTCTCGAGTGGAGACGGGTATGTCGGAGAACTTCTTGAGTTGCAGCAAGGGTGTGAAGGACCCTTTGGAAGTTCCAGTGGTTATACGTGATTAGCCTCGAGAAGCCTCAGCGGAAATGGGCCTCATCTCGCCTGGAGGGCAAAACCTCCTGGATTTTCTCGAGTTGCGGCAGGTGCTCTCGACTTACGACGGGGACCTCAGGGACCCGCTCTGGTGGCCTCAGGAAAGGCCAGTCCCCATGCGAGTTCCTCGGGGGCCTCTCGGGATTCCTCTCCCGTCGATGCCGGGGCCTAAGACCTTGTGTGGAGTCGGGGCCGGAACCTGAGGATTCCTCTCCAGTGCTGACATGGATCTTGGGGTACTTCTGGAGTCTCCCCAGGGGAGTCAGTCCTCGTCTCGAATGCGGGCATGCACTTGCGCTTTCCTCCAGAGCGGTAGCAGCAGTGTCACGCAGTCCGCCGCGTGGATCAAAGGATCTATGGTTTTCCCTCGAGTCTTTCCCACGAGGCTTTCCCACGAGGCTTTCCCACAGGGCTGTCCCACGTGCACACGTGGTGGGAGTCGATCCTCGGCTTGAACGTCAAGGCAGGGCAGGGAAAACACGTTCCTCTGGAATGGACTGACACATCTGGGGGACTCTTGGAATGGTGGCACGACCCTGGAGTTCCTCTCGCCTTTCCTGTGGAGAGCGCCTCCTCTTGAGATGCGACGGGAACGCCGGGAATTCTTTCCCTACGAAACAGGGAAAGGATCCCTCATCTCGAGCTAGGAGGCGGAAACGGGGCTCCCCTGGATGTGTGCCGGACACCACGTGCTTCCTCTCGAGTGGAGACTGGTATGTCGGGGAACTTCTTGAGTTGCAGCAATGGTGTGAAGGACCCTTTGGAAGTTCCAGTGGTTAGATGTGATTGGCCTCGAGAAGCCTCAGCGGAAATGGGCCTCATCTCACCTGGAGGGCAAAACCTCCTGGATATTCTCGAGTTGCGGCAGGTGCTCTCGACTTACGACGGGGACTTCAGGGACCCGCTCTGGTGGCCTCAGGAAAGGGCAGTCCCCATGCGAGTTCCTCGGGGGCCTCTCGGGATTCCTCTCCCGTCGGTGCCGGGGCCTAAGACCTTGTGTGGAGTCGGGGCCGGAACCTGAGGATTCCTCTCCAGTGCTGACATGGATCTTGGGGTAATTCTGGAGTCTCCCCAGGGGAGTCAGTCCTCGTCTCGGATGCGGGCATGCACTTGCGCTTTCCTCCAGAGCGGTAGCAGCAGTGTCACGCAGTCCGCCGCGTGGACCAAAGGATCTATGGTTTTCCCTCGAGTCTTTCCCACGAGGCTTTCCCACGAGGCTTTCCCACAGGGCTGTCCCACGTGCACACGTGGTGGGAGTCGATCCTCGGCTTGAACGTCAAGGCAGTGCAGGGAAAACAGGTTCCTCTGGAATGGACTGACACATCTGGGGGACTCTTGGAATGGTGGCACGACCCTGGAGTTCCTCTCGCCTTTCCTGTGGAGAGCGCCTCCTCTTGAGATGCGACGGGAACGCCGGGAATTCTTTCCCTACGAAACAGGGAAAGGATCCCTCATCTCGATCTAGGAGGCGGAAACGGGGCTCCCCTGGATGTGTGCGGGACCCCACGTGCTTCCTCTCGAGTGGAGACGGGTATGTCGGGGAACTTCTTGAGTTGCAGCAATGGTGTGAAGGACCCTTTGGAAGTTCCAGTGGTTAGATGTGATTGGCCTCGAGAAGCCTCATTGGAAATGGGCCTCATCTCGCCTGGAGGGCAAAACCTCCTGGATTTTCTCGAGTTGTGGCAGGTGCCCTCGACTTACGACGGGGACCTCAGGGACCCGCTCTGGTGGCCTCAGGAAAGGCCAGTCCCCATGCGAGTTCCTCGGGGGCCTCTCGGGATTCCTCTCCCGTCGATGCCGGGGCCTAAGACCTTGTGTGGAGTCGGGGCCGGAACCTGAGGATTCCTCTCCAGTGCTGACATGGATCTTGGGGTACTTCTGGAGTCTCCCCAGGGGAGTCAGTCCTCGTCTCGAATGCGGGCATGCACTTGCGCTTTCCTCCAGAGCGGTAGCAGCAGTGTCACACAGTCCGCCGCGTGGATCAAAGGATGTATGTTTTTCCCTCGAATCTTTCCCACGAGGCTTTCCCACGAGGCTTTCCCACAGGGCTGTCCCACGTGCACACGTGGTGGGAGTCGATCCTCGGCTTGAACGTCAAGGCAGTGCAGGGAAAACAGGTTCCTCTGGAATGGACTGACACATCTGGGGGACTCTTGGAATGGTGGCACGACCCTGGAGTTCCTCTCGCCTTTCCTGTGGAGAGCGCCTCCTCTTGAGATGCGACGGGAACGCCGGGAATTTTTTCCCTACGAAACAGGGAAAGGATCCCTCATCTCGAGCTAGGAGGCGGAAACGGGGCTCCCCTGGATGTGTGCGGGACACCACGTGCTTCCTCTCGAGTGGAGACGGGTATGTCGGGGAACATCTTGAGTTGCAGCAATGGTGTGAAGGACCCTTTGGAAGTTCCAGTGGTTAGATGTGATTGGCCTCGAGAAGCCTCAGCGGAAATGGGCCTCATCTCGCCTGGAGGGCAAAACCTCCTGGATTTTCTCGAGTTGCGGCAGGTGCTCTCGACTTACGACGGGAACCTCAGGGACCCGCTATGGTGGCCTCAGGAAAGGCCAGTCCCCATGCTAGTTCCTCGGGGGCCTCTCGGGATTCCTCTCCCGTCGATGCCGGAGCCTAAGACCTTGTGTGGAGTCGGGGCCGGAACCTGAGGATTCCTCTCCAGTGCTGACATGGATCTTGGGGTACTTCTGGAGTCTCCCCAGGGTGGTCAGTCCTCGTCTCGAATGCGGGCATGCACTTGCGCTTTCCTCCAGAGCGGTAGCAGCAGTGTCACACAGTCCGCCGCGTGGATCAAAGGATGTTTGGTTTTCCCTCGAGTCTTTCCCACGAGGCTTTCCCACGAGGCTTTCCCACAGGGCTGTCCCACGTGCACACGTGGTGGGAGTCGATCCTAGGCTTGAACGTCAAGGCAGTGCAGGGAAAACAGGTTCCTCTGGAATGGACTGACACATCTGGGGGACTCTTGGAATGGTGTCACGACCCTGGAGTTCCTCTCGACTTTCCTGTGGAGAGCGCCTCCTCTTGAGATGCGACGGGAACGCCGGGAATTCTTTCCCTACGAAACAGGGAAAGGATCCCTCATCTCGAGCTAGGAGGCGGAAACGGGGCTCCCCTGGATGTGTGCGGGACCCCACGTGCTTCCTCTCGAGTGGAGACAGGAATGTCGGGAACTTCTTGAGTTGCAGCAAGGGTGTGAAGGACCCTTTGGAAGTTCCAGTGGTTAGACGTGATTGGCCTCGAGAAGCCTCAGCGGAAATGGGCCTCATCTCGCCTGGAGGGCAAAACCTCCTGGATTTTCTCGAGTTGCGGCAGGTGCTCTCGACTTACGACGGGGACCTCAGGGACCCGCTCTGGTGGCCTCAGGAAAGGCCAGTCCCCATGCGAGTTCCTCGGGGGCGTCTCGGGATTCCTCTCCCGTCGATGCCGGGGCCTAAGACCTTGTGTGGAGTCGGGGCCGGAACCTGCGGATTCCTCTCCATTGCTGACATGGATTTGGGGTACTTCTGGAGTCTCCCCAGGGGAGTCAGTCCTCGTCTCGAATGCGGGCATGCACTTGCGCTTTCCTCCAGAGCGGTAGCAGCAGTGTCACGCTGTCCGCCGTGTGGATCAAAGGATCTATGGTTTTCCCTCGAGTCTTTCCCACGAGGTTTTCCCACGAGGCTTTCCCACAGGGCTGTCACACGTGCACACGTCGTGGGAGTCGATCCTCGGCTTGAACGTCAAGGCAGTGCAGGGAAAACAGGTTCCTCTGGAATGGACTGACACATCTGGGGGACTCTTGGAATGGTGTCACGACCCTGGAGTTCCTCTCGCCTTTCCTGTGGAGAGCGCCTCCTCTTGAGATGCGACGGGAACGCCGGGAATTCTTTCCCTACGAAACAGGGAAAGGATCCCTCATCTCGAGCTAGGAGGCGGAAACGGGGCTCCCCTGGATGTGTGCGGGACACCACGTGCTTCCTCTCGAGTGCAGACGGGTATGTCGGGGAACATCTTGAGTTGCAGCAATGGTGTGAAGGACCCTTTGGAAGTTCCAGTGGTTAGATGTGATTGGCCTCGAGAAGCCTCAGCGGAAATGGGCCTCATCTCGCCTGGAGGGCAAAACCTCCGGGATTTTCTCGAGTTGCGGCAGGTGCTCTCGACTTACGACGGGAACCTCAGGGACCCGCTCTGGTGGCCTCAGGAAAGGCCAGTCCCCATGCGAGTTCCTCGGGGGCCTCTCGGGATTCCTCTCCCGTCGATGCCGGAGCCTAAGACCTTGTGTGGAGTCGGGGCCGGAACCTGAGGATTCCTCTCCAGTGCTGACATGGATCTTGGGGTACTTCTGGAGTCTCCCCAGGGTGGTCAGTCCTCGTCTCGAATGCGGGCATGCACTTGCGCTTTCCTCCAGAGCGGTAGCAGCAGTGTCACACAGTCCGCCGCGTGGATCAAAGTATGTATGGTTTTCCCTCGAGTCTTTCACACGAGTCTTTCCCACGAGGCTTTCCCACAGGGGTGTCCCACGTGCACACGTGGTGGGAGTCGATCCTCGGCTTGAACGTCAAGGCAGTGCAGGGAAAACAGGTTCCTCTGGAATGGACTGACACATCTGGGGGACTCTTGGAATGGTGGCACGACCCTGGAGTTCCTCTCGCCTTTCCTGTGGAGAGCGCCTCCTCTTGAGATGCGACGGGAACGCCGGGAATTCTTTCCCTACGAAACAGGGAAAGGATCCCTCATCTCGAGCTAGGAGGCGGAAACGGGGCTCCCCTGGATGTGTGCGGGACACCACGTGCTTCCTCTCGAGTGGAGACTGATATGTCGGGGATCTTCTTGAGTTGCAGCAATGGTGTGAAGGACCCTTTGGAAGTTCCAGTGGTTAGATGTGATTGGCCTCGAGAAGCCTCAGCGGAAATGGGCCTCATCTCGCCTGGAGGGCAAAACCTCCTGGATTTTCTCGAGTTGCGGCAGGTGCTCTCGACTTACGACGGGGACCTCAGGGACCCGCTCTGGTGGCCTCAGGAAAGGCCAGTCCCCATGCGAGTTTCTCGGGGGCCTCTCGGGATTCCTCTCCAGTCGATGCCGGGGCCTAAGACCTTGTGTGGAGTCGGGGCCGGAACCTGAGGATTCCTCTCCAGTGCTGACATGGATCTTGGGGTATTTCTGGAGTCTCCCCAGGGGAGTCAGTCCTCGTCTCGAATGCGGGCATGCACTTGCGCTTTCCTCCAGAGCGGTAGCAGCAGTGTCACGCAGTTCGCCGCGTGGATCAAAGGATCTATGGTTTTCCATCGAGTCTTTCCCACGAGTCTTTCCCACGAGGCTTTCCCACAGGGCTGTCCCACGTGCACACGTGGTGGGAGTCGATCCTCGGCTTGAACGTCAAGGCAGTGCAGGGCAAACAGGTTCCTCTGGAATGGACTGACACATCTGGGGGACTCTTGGAATGGTGGCACGACCCTGGAGTTCCTCTCGCCTTTCCTGTGGAGAGCGCCTCCTCTTGAGATGCGACGGGAACGCCGGGAATTTTTTCCCTACGAAACAGGGAAAGGATCCCTCATCTCGAGCTAGGAGGCGGAAACGGGGCTCCCCTGGATGTGTGCGGGACCCACGTGCTTCCTCTCGAGTGGAGACGGGTATGTCGGGGAACTTCTTGAGTTGCAGCAAGGGTGTGAAGGACCCTTTGGAAGTTCCAGTGGTTAGACGTGATTGGCCTCGAGAAGCCTCAGCGGAAATGGGCCTCATCTCGCCTGGAGGGCAAAACCTCCTGGATTTTCTCGAGTTGCGGCAGGTGCTCTCGACTTACGACGGGGACCTCAGGGACCCGCTCTGGTGGCCTCAGGAAAGGCCAGTCCCCATGCGAGTTCCTCGGGGGCCTCTCGGGATTCCTCTCCCGTCGATGCCGGGGCCTAAGACCTTGTGTGGAGTCGGGGCCGGAACCTGAGGATTCCTCTCCAGTGCTGACATGGATCTTGGGGTACTTCTGGAGTCTCCCCAGGGGAGTCAGTCCTCGTCTCGAATGCGGGCATGCACTTGCGCTTTCCTCCAGAGCGGTAGCAGCAGTGTCACGCAGTCCGCCGCGTGGATCAAAGGATCTATGGTTTTCCCTCGAGTCTTTCCCACGAGGCTTTCCCACGAGGCTTTCCCACAGGGCTGTCCCACGTGCACACGTGGTGGGAGTCGATCCTCGGCTTGAACGTCAAGGCAGTGCAGGGAAAACAGGTTCCTCTGGAATGGACTGACACATCTGGGGGACTCTTGGAATGGTGGCACGACCCTGGAGTTCCTCTCGCCTTTCCTGTGGAGAGCGCCTCCACTTGAGATGCGACGGGAACGCCGGGAATTCTTTCCCTACGAAACAGGGAAAGGATCCCTCATCTCGAGATAGGAGGCGGAAACGAGGCTCCCCTGGATGTGTGCGGGACACCACGTGCTTCCTCTCGAGTGGAGACGGGTATGTCGGGGAACTTCTTGAGTTGCAGCAAGGGTGTGAAGGACCCTTTGGAAGTTCCAGTGGTTAGATGTGATTGGCCTCGAGAAGCCTCAGCGGAAATGGGCCTCATCTCGCCTGGAGGGCAAAACCTCCTGGATTTTCTCGAGTTGCGGCAGGTGCTCTCGACTTACGATGGGGACCTCAGGGACCCGCTCTGGTGGCCTCAGGAAAGGCCAGTCCCCATGCGAGTTCCTCGGGGGCCTCACGGGATTCCTCTCCCGTCGATGCCGGGGCCTAAGACCTTGTGTGGAGTCGGGGCCGGAACCTGAGGATTCCTCTCCAGTGATGACATGGATCTTGGGGTACTTCTGGAGTCTCCCCAGGGGAGTCAGTCCTCGTCTCGAATGCGGGCATGCACTTGCGCTTTCCTCCAGAGCGGTAGCAGCATTGTCACGCAGTCCGCCGCGTGGATCAAAGGATCTATGGTTTTCCCTCGAGTCTTTCCCACGAGGCTTTCCAACGAGGCTTTCCCACAGGGCTGTCCCACGTGCACACGTGGTGGGAGTCGATCCTCGGCTTGAACGTCAAGGCAGTGCAGGGAAAACAGGTTCCTCTGGAATGGACTGACACATCTGGGGGACTCTTGGAATGGTGGCACGACGCTGGAGTTCCTCTCGCCTTTCCTGTGGAGAGCGCCTCCTCTTGAGATGTGACGGGAACACCGGGAATTCTTTCCCTACGAAACAGGGAAAGGATCCCTCATCTCGAGCTAGGAGGCGGAAACGGGGCTCCCCTGGATGTGTGCGGGACCCCACGTGCTTCCTCTCGAGTGGAGATGGGTATGTCGGGGAACTTCTTGAGTTACAGTAATGGTGTGAAGGACCCTTTGGAAGTTCCAGTGGTTAGATGTGATTGGCCTCGAGAAGCCACAGCGGAAATGGGCCTCATCTCGCCTGGAGGGCAAAACCTCCTGGATTTTCTCGAGTTGCGGCAGGTGCTCTCGACTTACGACGGGGACCTCAGGGACCCGCTCTGGTGGCCTCAGGAAAGGCCAGTCCCCATGCGAGTTCCTCGGGGGCCTCTCGGGATTCCTCTCCCGTCGATGCCGGGGCCTAAGACCTTGTGTGGAGTCGGGGCCGGAACCTGAGGATTCCTCTCCAGTGCTGACATGGATCTTGGGGTACTTCTGGAGTCTCCCCAGGGGAGTCAGTCCTCGTCTCGAATGCGGGCATGCACTTGCGCTTTCCTCCAGAGCGGTAGCAGCAGTGTCACGCAGTCCGCCGCGTGGATCAAAGGATCTATGGTTTTCCCTCGAGTCTTTCCCACGAGGCTTTCCCACGAGGCTTTCCCACAGGGCTGTCCCACGTGCACACGTGGTGGGAGTCGATCCTCGGCTTGAACGTCAAGGCAGTGCAGGGAAAACAGGTTCCTCTGGAATGGACTGACACATCTGGGGGACTCTTGGAATGGTGGCACGACCCTGGAGTTCCTCTCGCCTTTCCTGTGGAGAGCGCCTCCTCTTGAGATGCGACGGGAACGCCGGGAATTCTTTCCCTACGAAACAGGGAAAGGATCCCTCATCTCGAGATAGGAGGCGGAAACGGGGCTCCCCTGGATGTGTGCGGGACACCACGTGCTTCCTCTCGAGTGGAGACGGGCATGTCGGGGAACTTCTTGAGTTGCAGCAAGGGTGTGAAGGACCCTTTGGAAGTTCCAGTGGTTAGATGTGATTGGCCTCGAGAAGCCTCAGCGGAAATGGGCCTCATCTCGCCTGAAGGGCAAAACCTCCTGGATTTTCTCGAGTTGCGGCAGGTGATCTCGACTTACGACGGGGACCTCAGGGACCCGCTCTGGTGGCCTCAGGAAAGGCCAGTCCCCATGCGAGTTCCTCGGGGGCCTCACGGGATTCCTCTCCCGTCGATGCCGGGGCCTAAGACCTTGTGTGGAGTCGGGGCCGGAACCTGAGGATTCCTCTCCAGTGATGACATGGATCTTGGGGTACTTCTGGAGTCTCCCCAGGGGAGTCAGTCCTCGTCTCGAATGCGGGCATGCACTTGCGCTTTCCTCCAGAGCGGTAGCAGCAGTGTCACGCAGTCCGCCGCGTGGATCAAAGGATCTATGGTTTTCCCTCGAGTCTTTCCCACGAGGCTTTCCCACGAGGCTTTCCCACAGGGCTGTCCCACGTGCACACGTGGTGGGAGTCGATCCTCGGCTTGAACATCAAGGCAGTGCAGGGAAAACTGGTTCCTCTGGAATGGACTGACATATCTGGGGGACTCTTGGAATGGTGGCACGACCCTGGAGTTCCTCTCGCCTTTCCTGTGGAGAGCGCCTCCTCTTGAGATGCGACGGGAACGCCGGGAATTCTTTCCCTACGAAACAGGGAAAGGATCCCTCATCTCGAGCTAGGAGGCGGAAACGGGGCTCCCCTGGATGTGTTCGGGACCCCACGTGCTTCCTCTCGAGTGGAGACGGGTATGTCGGGGAACTTCTTGAGTTGCAGCAATGGTGTGAAGGACCCTTTGGAAGTTCCAGTGGTTAGATGTGATTGGCCTCGAGAAGCCTCAGCGGAAATGGGCCTCATCTCGCCTGGAGGGCAAAACCTCCTGGATTTTCTCGAGTTGCGGCAGGTGCTCTCGACTTACGACGGGGACCTCAGGGACCCGCTCTGGTGGCCTCAGGAAAGGCCAGTCCCCATGCGAGTTCCTCGGGGGCCTCTCGGGATTCCTCTCCCGTCGATGCCGGGGCCTAAGACCTTGTGTGGATTCGGGGCAGGAACCTGAGAATTCCTCTCCAGTGCTGACATGGATCTTGGGGTACTTCTGGAGTCTCCCCAGGGGAATCAGTCCTCGTCTCGAATGCGGGCATGCACTTGCGCTTTCCTCCAGAGCGGTAGCAGCAGTGTCACGCAGTCCGCCGCGTGGATCAAAGGATGTATGGTTTTCCCTCGAGTCTTTCCCACGAGGCTTTCCCACGAGGCTTTCCCACAGGGCTGTCCCACGTGCACACGTGGTGGGAGTCGATCCTCGGCTTGAACGTCAAGGCAGTGCAGGGAAAACAGGTTCCTCTGGAATGGACTGACACATCTGGGGGACTCTTGGAATGGTGGCACGACCCTGGAGTTCCTCTCGCCTTTCCTGTGGAGAGCGCCTCCTCTTGAGATGCGACGGGAACGCCGGGAATTCTTTCCCTACTAAACAGGGAAAGGATCTCTCATCTCGAGCTAGGAGGCGGAAACGGGGCTCCCCTGGATGTGTGCGGGACACCACGTGCTTCCTCTCGAGTGGAGACGGGCGTGTCGGGGAACTTCTTGAGTTGCAGCAAGGGTGTGAAGGACCCTTTGGAAGTTCCAGTGGTTAGATGTGATTGGCCTCGAGAAGCCTCAGCGGAAATGGGCCTCATCTCGCCTGGAGGGCAAAACCTCCTGGATTTTCTCGAGTTGCGGCAGGTGCTCTCGACTTACGACGGGGACCTCAGGCACCCGCTCTGGTGGCCTCAGGAAAGGCCAGTCCCCATGCGAGTTCTTCGGGGGCGTCTCGGGATTCCTCTCCCGTCGATGCCGGGGCCTAAGACCTTGTGTGGAGTCGGGGCCGGAACCTGAGGATTCCTCTCCAGTGCTGACATGGATCTTGGGGTACTTCTGGAGTCTCCCCAGGGGAGTCAGTCCTCGTCTCGAATGCGGGCATGCACTTGCGCTTTCCTCCAGAGCGGTAGCAGCAGTGTCACGCAGTCCGCCGCGTGGATCAAAGGATCTATGGTTTTCCCTCGAGTCTTTCCCACGAGGCTTTCCCACGAGGCTTTCCCACAGGGCTGTCCCACGTGCACACGTGGTGGGAGTCGATCCTCGGCTTGAACGTCAAGGCAGTGCAGGGAAAACAGGTTCCACTGGAATGGACTGACACATCTGGGGGACTCTTGGAATGGTGGCACGACCCTGGAGTTCCTCTCGCCTTTCCTGTGGAGAGCGCCTCCTCTTGAGATGCGACGGGAACGCCGGGAATTCTTTCCCTACGAAACAGGGAAAGGATCCCTCATCTCGAGCTAGGAGGCGGAAACGGGGCTCCCCTGGATGTGTGCGGGACCCAACGTGCTTCCTCTCGAGTGGAGACGGGTATGTCGGGGAACTTCTTGAGTTGCAGCAAGGGTGTGAAGGACCCTTTGGAAGTTCCAGTGGTTAGACGTATTGGCCTCGAGAAGCCTCAGCGGAAATGGGCCTCGTCTCGCCTGGAGGGCAAAACCTCCTAGATTTTCTCGAGTTGCGGCAGGTGCTCTCGACTTACGACGGGGACCTCAGGGACCCGCTCTGGTGGCCTCAGGAAAGGCCAGTCCCCATGCGAGTTCCTCGGGGGCCTCTCGGGATTCCTCTCCCGTCGATGCCGGGGCCTAAGACCTTGTGTGGAGTAGGGGCCGGAACCTGAGGATTCCTCTCCAGTGCTGACATGGATCTTGGGGTACTTCTGGAGTCTCCCCAGGGGAGTCAGTCCTCGTCTCGAATGCGGGCATGCACTTGCGCTTTCCTCCAGAGCGGTAGCAGCAGTGTCACGCAGTCCGCCGCGTGGATAAAAGGATCTATGGTTTTCCCTCGAGTCTTTCCCACGAGGCTTTCCCACGAGGCTTTCCCACAGGGCTGTCCCACGTGCACACGTGGTGGGAGTAGATCCTCGGCTTGAACGTCAAGGCAGTGCAGGGAAAACAGGTTCCTCTGGAATGGACTGACAAATCTGGGGTCTCTTGGAATGGTGTCACGACCCTGGAGTTCCTCTCGCCTTTCCTGTGGAGAGCGCCTCCTCTTGAGATGCGACGGTAACACCGGGAATTCTTTCCCTACGAAACAGGGAAAGGATCCCTCATCTCGAGCTAGGAGGCGGAAACGGGGCTCCCCTGGATGTGTGCGGGACACCACGTGCTTCCTCTCGAGTGGAGATGGGTATGTCGGGGAACTTCTTGAGTTGCAGTAATGGTGTGAAGGACCCTTTGGAAGTTCCAGTGGTTAGATGTGATTGGCCTCGAGAAGCCACAGCGGAAATGGGCCTCATCTCGCCTGGAGGGCAAAACCTCCTGGATTTTCTCGAGTTGCGGCAGGTGCTCTCGACTTACGACGGGGACCTCAGGGACCCACTCTGGTGGCCTCAGGAAAGGCCAGTCCCCATGCGAGTTCCTCGGGGGCCTCTCGGGATTCCTCTCCCGTCGATGCCGGGGCCTAAGACCTTGTGTGGAGTCGGGGCCGGAACCTGAGGATTCCTCTCCAGTGCTGACATGGATCTTGGGGTAATTCTGGAGTCTCCCCAGGGGAGTCAGTCCTCGTCTCGAATGCGGGCATGCACTTGCGCTTTCCTCCAGAGCGGTAGCAGCAGTGTCACGCAGTCCGAAGCGTGGATCAAAGGATCTATGGTTTTCCCTCGAGTCTTTCCCACGAGGCTTTCCCACGAGGCTTTCCCACAGGGCTGTCCCACGTGCACACGTGGTGGGAGTCGATCCTCGGCTTGAACGTCAAGGCAGTGCAGGGAAAACAGGTTCCTCTGGAATGGACTGACACATCTGGGGGACTCTTGGAATGGTGGCACGACCATGGAGTTCCTCTCGCCTTTCCTGTGGAGAGCGCCTCCTCTTGAGATGCGACGGGAACGCCGGGAATTCTTTCCCTACGAAACAGGGAAAGGATCCCTCATCTCGAGATAGGAGGCGGAAACGGAGGCGGAAACGGGGCTCCCCTGGATGTGTGCGGGACACCACGTGCTTCCTCTCGAGTGGAGACGGGCGTGTCGGGGAACTTCTTGAGTTGCAGCAAGGGTGTGAAGGACCCTTTGGAAGTTCCAGTGGTTAGATGTGATTGGCCTGGAGAAGCCTCAGCGGAAATGGGCCTCATCTCGCCTGGAGGGCAAAACCTCCTGGATTTTCTCGAGTTGCGGCAGGTGCTCTCGACTTACGACGGGGACCTCAGGGACCCGCTCTGGTGGCCTCAGGAAAGGCCAGTCCCCATGCGAGTTCCTCGGGGGCCTCTCGGGATTCCTCTCCCGTCGATGCCGGGGCCTAAGACCTTGTGTGGAATCGGGCCCGGAACCTGAGGTTTCCTCTCCAGTGCTGACATGGATCTTGGGGTACTTCTGGAGTCTCCCCAGGGGAGTCAGTCCTCATCTCGAATGCGGGCATGCACTTGCGCTTTCCTCCAGAGCGGTAGCAGCAGTGTCACGCAGTCCGCCACGTGGATCAAAGGATCTATGGTTTTCCCTCGAGTCTTTCCCACGAGGCTTTCCCACGTGGCTTTCCCACAGGGCTGTCCCACGTGCACACGTGGTGGGAGTCGATCCTCGGCTTGAACGTCAAGGCAGTGCAGGGAAAACAGGTTCCTCTGGAATGGACTGACACATCTGGGGGACTCTTGGAATGGTGTCATGACCCTGGAGTTCCTCTCGCCTTTCCTGAGGAGAGCGCCTCCTCTTGAGATGCGACGGGAACGCCGGGAATTCTTTCCCTACGAAACAGGGAAAGGATCCCTCATCTCGAGCTAGGAGGCGGAAACGGGGCTCCCCTGGATGTGTGCGGGACTCCACGTGCTTCCTCTCGAGTGGAGACGGGTATGTCGGGGAACTTCTTGAGTTGCAGCAATGGTGTGAAGGACCCTTTGGAAGTTTCAGTGGTTAGATGTGATTGGCCTCGAGAAGCCTCAGCGGAAATGGGCCTCATCTCGCCTGGAGGGCAAAACCTCCTGGATTTTCTCGAGTTGCGGCAGGTGCTCTCGACTTACGACGGGGACCTCAGGGACCCGCTCTGGTGGCCTCAGGAAAGGCCAGTCCCCATGCGAGTTCCTCGGGGGCCTCTCGGGATTCCTCTCCCGTCGATGCCGGGGCCTAAGACCTTGTGTGGAGTCGGGGCCAGAACCTGAGGATTCCTCTCCAGTGCTGACATGGATCTTGGGGTACTTCTGGAGTCTTCCCAGGGGAGTCAGTCCTCGTCTCGAATGCGGGCATGCACTTGCGCTTTCCTCCAGAGCGGTAGCAGCAGTGTCACGCAGTCCGCCGCGTGGATCAAAGGATCTATGGTTTTCCCTCGAGTTTTTCCCACGAGGCTTTCCCACGAGGCTTTCCCACAGGGCTGTCCCACGTGCACACGTGGTGGGAGTCGATCCTCGGCTTGAACGTCAAGGCAGTGCAGGGAAAACAGGTTCCTCTGGAATGGACTGACACATCTGGGGGACTCTTGGAATGGTGGCACGACCCTGGAGTTCCTCTCGCCTTTCCTGTGGAGAGCGCCTCCTCTTGAGATGCGACGGGAACGCCGGGAATTCTTTCCCTACGAAACAGGGAAAGGATCCCTCATCTCGAGCTAGGAGGCGGAAACGGGGCTCCCCTGGATGTGTGCGGGACCCACGTGCTTCCTCTCGAGTGGAGACGGGTATGTCGGGGAACTTCTTGAGTTGCAGCAAGGGTGTGAAGGACCCTTTGGAAGTTCCAGTGGTTAGACGTATTGGCCTCGAGAAGCCTCAGCGGAAATGGGACTCGTCTCGCCTGGAGGGCAAAACCTCCTGGATTTTCTCGAGTTGCGGCAGGTGCTCTCGACTTACGACGGGGACCACAGGGACCCGCTCTGGTGGCCTCAGGAAAGGCCAGTCCCCATGCGAGTTCCTCGGGGGCCTCTCGGGATTCCTCTCCCGTCGATGCCGGGGCCTAAGACCTTGTGTGGAGTCGGGGCCGGAACCTGAGGTTTCCTCTCCAGTGCTGACATGGATCTTGGGGTACTTCTGGAGTCTCCCCAGGGGAGTCAGTCCTCGTCTCGAATGCGGGAATGCACTTGCGCTTTCCTCCAGAGCGGTAGCAGCAGTGTCACGCAGTCCGCCGCGTGGATCAAAGGATCTATGGTTTTCCCTCGAGTCTTTCCCACGAGGCTTTCCCACGAGGCTTTCCCACGAGGCTTTCCCACAGGGCTGTCCCACGTGCACACGTGGTGGGAGTCGATCCTCGGCTTGAACGTCAAGGCAGTGCAGGGAAAACAGTTTCCTCTGGAATGGACTGACACATCTGGGGGACTCTTGGAATGGTGGCACGACCCTGGAGTTCCTCTCGCCTTTCCTGTGGAGAGCGCCTCCTCTTGAGATGCGACGGGAACGCCGGGAATTCTTTCCCTACGAAACAGGGAAAGGATCACTCATCTCGAGCTAGGAGGCGGAAACGGGGCTCCCCTGGATGTGTGCGGGACCCACGTGCTTCCTCTCGAGTGGAGACGGGTATGTCGGGGAACTTCTTGAGTTGCAGCAAGGGTGTGAAGGACCCTTTGGAAGTTCCAGTGGTTAGATGTGATTGGCCTCGAGAAGCCTCAGCGGAAACGGGCATCATCTCACCTGGAGGGCAAAACCTCCTGGATTTTCTCGAGTTGCGGCAGGTGCTCTCGACTTACGACGGGGACCTCAGGGACCCGCTCTGGTGGCCTCAGGAAAGGCCAGTCCCCATGCGAGTTCCTCGGGGGCCTCTCGGGATTCCTCTCCAGTCGATGCCGGGGCTTAAGACCTTGTGTGGAGTCGGGGCCGGAACCTGAGGATTCCTCTCCAGTGCTGACATGGATCTTGGGGTACTTCTGGAGTCTCCCCAGGGGAGTCAGTCCTCGTCTCGAATGCGGGCATGCACTTGCGCTTTCCTCCAGAGCGGTAGCAGCAGTGTCACGCAGTCCGCCGCGTGGATCAAAGGATCTATGGTTTTCCCTCGAGTCTTTCCCACGAGGCTTTCCCACGAGGCTTTCCCACAGGGCTGTCCCACGAGCACACGTGATGGGAGTCGATCCTCGGCTTGAACGTCAAGGCAGTGCAGGGAAAACAGGTTCCTCTGGAATGGACTGACACATCTGGGGGACTCTTGGAATGGTGGCACGACCCTGGAGTTCCTATCGCCTTTCCTGTGGAGAGCGCCTCCTCTTGAGATGCGACGGGAACGCCGGGAATTCTTTCCCTACGAAACAGGGAAAGGATCCCTCATCTCGAGCTAGGAGGCGGAAACGGGTCTCCGCTGGATGTGTGCGGGACCCTCGTGCTTCCTCTCGAGTGGAGACGGCTGTGTCGGGGAACTTCTTGTGTTGCAGCAAGGGTGTGAAGGACCCTTTGGAAGTTCCAGTGGTTAGATGTGATTAGCCTCTAGAAGACTCAGCGAAAATGGGCCTCATCTCGCCTGAAGGGCAAAACCTCCTGGATTTTCTCGAGTTGCGGCAGGTGGTCTCGACTTACGACGGGGACCTCAGGGACCCGCTGTGGTGGTCTCAGGAAAGGCCAGTCCCCATGCAAGTTCCTCGGGGGCCTCTGGGGTTTCCTCTCCCGTCGATGCCGGGGCCTAAGACCTTGGGTGGAGTCGGGGCCGGAACCTGAGGATTCCTCTCCAGTGCTAACATGGATCTTGGGGTACTTCTGGAGTCTCCCCAGGGGAGTCAGTCCTCGTCTCGAACGCGGGTATGCACTTGCGCTCTTCTCCAGAGCGGTAGAAGCAGTGTCACGCACTCCGCTGCGTAGACCAAAGGATCTATGATTTTCCCTCGAGTCTTTCCCACGAGGCTTTCCCACGAGGCTTTCCCACAGGGCTGTTCCACGTGCACAGGTGGTGGGATTCGATCCTCGGCTTGATCGTCAAGGCAGTGCAGGGAAAACAGGTTCCTCTGGAATGGACTGAGACATCTGGGGGACTCTTGCAAAGGTGGCACTACCCTGGAGTTCCTCTCTCCTTTCCTGTGGAGAGCGCCTCCTCTTGAGATGCGACGGGAACGCCGGGAATTATTTCCCTACGAAACAGGGAAATGATCCCTCATCTCGCGCTAGGAGGAGGAAACGGGTCTCCCCTGGATGTGTGCGGGACCCTCGTGCTTCCTCTCGAGTGGAGACGGGTATGTCGGGGAACTTCTTGAGTTGCAGCAAGGGTGTGAAGGACCCTTTGGAAGTTCCAGTGGTTAGATGTGTTTAGCCTAGAGGAGCCTCAGCGGAAATGGGCCTCATCTCGCCTGGAGGGCAAAACCTCCTGGATTTTCTCGAGTTGCGGCAGGTGCTCTCGACTTACGACGGGGATCTCAGGGACCCGCTCTGGTGGCCTCAGGAAAGGCCAGTCCCCATGCGAGTTCCTCGGGGGCCTCTCGGGATTCCTCTCCCGTCGATGCCGGGGCCTAAGAGCTTCTGTGGAGTCGTGGCAGGAACCTGAGGATTCCTCTCCAGTGCTGACATGGATCTTGGGGTACTTCTGGAGTCTCCCCAGGGGAGTCAGTCCTCGTCTCGAATGCGGGCATGCACTTGCGCTTTCCTCCATAGCGGTAGCAGCAGTGTCACGCAGTCCGCCGCGTGGATAAAAGGATCTATGGTTTTCCCTCGAGTCTTTCCCACGAGGCTTTCCCACGAGGCTTTCCCACAGGGCTGTCCCACGTGCACACGTGGTGGGAGTAGATCCTCGGCTTGAACGTCAAGGCAGTGCAGGGAAAACAGGTTCCTCTGGAATGGACTGACAAATCTGGGGTCTCTTGGAATGGTGTCACGACCCTGGAGTTCCTCTCGCCTTTCCTGTGGAGAGCGCCTCCTCTTGAGATGCGACGGTAACACCGGGAATTCTTTCCCTACGAAACAGGGAAAGGATCCCTCATCTCGAGCTAGGAGGCGGAAACGGGGCTCCCCTGGATGTGTGCGGGACACCACGTGCTTCCTCTCGAGTGGAGATGGGTATGTCGGGGAACTTCTTGAGTTGCAGTAATGGTGTGAAGGACCCTTTGGAAGTTCCAGTGGTTAGATGTGATTGGCCTCGAGAAGCCACAGCGGAAATGGGCCTCATCTCGCCTGGAGGGCAAAACCTCCTGGATTTTCTCGAGTTGCGGTAGGTGCTCTCGACTTACGACGGGGACCTCAGGGACCCACTCTGGTGGCCTCAGGAAAGGCCAGTCCCCATGCGAGTTCCTCGGGGGCCTCTCGGGATTCCTCTCCCGTCGATGCCGGGGCCTAAGACCTTGTGTGGAGTCGGGGCCGGAACCTGAGGATTCCTCTCCAGTGCTGACATGGATCTTGGGGTACTTCTGGAGTCTCCCCAGGGGAGTCAGTCCTCGTCTCGAATGCGGGCATGCACTTGCGCTTTCCTCCAGAGCGGTAGCAGCAGTGTCACGCAGTCCGAAGCGTGGATCAAAGGATCTATGGTTTTCCCTCGAGTCTTTCCCACGAGGCTTTCCCACGAGGCTTTCCCACAGGGCTGTCCCACGTGCACACGTGGTGGGAGTCGATCCTCGGCTTGAACGTCAAGGCAGTGCAGGGAAAACAGGTTCCTCTGGAATGGACTGACACATCTGGGGGACTCTTGGAATGGTGGCACGACCATGGAGTTCCTCTCGCCTTTCCTGTGGAGAGCGCCTCCTCTTGAGATGCGACGGGAACGCCGGGAATTCTTTCCCTACGAAACAGGGAAAGGATCCCTCATCTCGAGATAGGAGGCGGAAACGGAGGCGGAAACGGGGCTCCCCTGGATGTGTGCGGGACACCACGTGCTTCCTCTCGAGTGGAGACGGGCGTGTCGGGGAACTTCTTGAGTTGCAGCAAGGGTGTGAAGGACCCTTTGGAAGTTCCAGTGGTTAGATGTGATTGGCCTGGAGAAGCCTCAGCGGAAATGGGCCTCATCTCGCCTGGAGGGCAAAACCTCCTGGATTTTCTCGAGTTGCGGCAGGTGCTCTCGACTTACGACGGGGACCTCAGGGACCCGCTCTGGTGGCCTCAGGAAAGGCCAGTCCCCATGCGAGTTCCTCGGGGGCCTCTCGGGATTCCTCTCCCGTCGATGCCGGGGCCTAAGACCTTGTGTGGAATCGGGCCCGGAACCTGAGGTTTCCTCTCCAGTGCTGACATGGATCTTGGGGTACTTCTGGAGTCTCCCCAGGGGAGTCAGTCCTCATCTCGAATGCGGGCATGCACTTGCGCTTTCCTCCAGAGCGGTAGCAGCAGTGTCACGCAGTCCGCCACGTGGATCAAAGGATCTATGGTTTTCCCTCGAGTCTTTCCCACGAGGCTTTCCCACGTGGCTTTCCCACAGGGCTGTCCCACGTGCACACGTGGTGGGAGTCGATCCTCGGCTTGAACGTCAAGGCAGTGCAGGGAAAACAGGTTCCTCTGGAATGGACTGACACATCTGGGGGACTCTTGGAATGGTGTCATGACCCTGGAGTTCCTCTCGCCTTTCCTGAGGAGAGCGCCTCCTCTTGAGATGCGACGGGAACGCCGGGAATTCTTTCCCTACGAAACAGGGAAAGGATCCCTCATCTCGAGCTAGGAGGCGGAAACGGGGCTCCCCTGGATGTGTGCGGGACTCCACGTGCTTCCTCTCGAGTGGAGACGGGTATGTCGGGGAACTTCTTGAGTTGCAGCAATGGTGTGAAGGACCCTTTGGAAGTTTCAGTGGTTAGATGTGATTGGCCTCGAGAAGCCTCAGCGGAAATGGGCCTCATCTCGCCTGGAGGGCAAAACCTCCTGGATTTTCTCGAGTTGCGGCAGGTGCTCTCGACTTACGACGGGGACCTCAGGGACCCGCTCTGGTGGCCTCAGGAAAGGCCAGTCCCCATGCGAGTTCCTCGGGGGCCTCTCGGGATTCCTCTCCCGTCGATGCCGGGGCCTAAGACCTTGTGTGGAGTCGGGGCCAGAACCTGAGGATTCCTCTCCAGTGCTGACATGGATCTTGGGGTACTTCTGGAGTCTTCCCAGGGGAGTCAGTCCTCGTCTCGAATGCGGGCATGCACTTGCGCTTTCCTCCAGAGCGGTAGCAGCAGTGTCACGCAGTCCGCCGCGTGGATCAAAGGATCTATGGTTTTCCCTCGAGTTTTTCCCACGAGGCTTTCCCACGAGGCTTTCCCACAGGGCTGTCCCACGTGCACACGTGGTGGGAGTCGATCCTCGGCTTGAACGTCAAGGCAGTGCAGGGAAAACAGGTTCCTCTGGAATGGACTGACACATCTGGGGGACTCTTGGAATGGTGGCACGACCCTGGAGTTCCTCTCGCCTTTCCTGTGGAGAGCGCCTCCTCTTGAGATGCGACGGGAACGCCGGGAATTCTTTCCCTACGAAACAGGGAAAGGATCCCTCATCTCGAGCTAGGAGGCGGAAACGGGGCTCCCCTGGATGTGTGCGGGACCCACGTGCTTCCTCTCGAGTGGAGACGGGTATGTCGGGGAACTTCTTGAGTTGCAGCAAGGGTGTGAAGGACCCTTTGGAAGTTCCAGTGGTTAGACGTATTGGCCTCGAGAAGCCTCAGCGGAAATGGGACTCGTCTCGCCTGGAGGGCAAAACCTCCTGGATTTTCTCGAGTTGCGGCAGGTGCTCTCGACTTACGACGGGGACCACAGGGACCCGCTCTGGTGGCCTCAGGAAAGGCCAGTCCCCATGCGAGTTCCTCGGGGGCCTCTCGGGATTCCTCTCCCGTCGATGCCGGGGCCTAAGACCTTGTGTGGAGTCGGGGCCGGAACCTGAGGTTTCCTCTCCAGTGCTGACATGGATCTTGGGGTACTTCTGGAGTCTCCCCAGGGGAGTCAGTCCTCGTCTCGAATGCGGGAATGCACTTGCGCCTTCCTCCAGAGCGGTAGCAGCCGTGTCACGCAGTCCGCCGGGTGGATCAAAGGATCTATGGTTTTCCCTTCAGTCTTTCCCACGAGGCTTTCCCACGAGGCTTTCCCACAGGGCTGTCCCACGAGCACACGTGATGGGAGTCGATCCTCGGCTTGAACGTCAAGGCAGTGCAGGGAAAACAGGTTCCTCTGGAATGGACTGACACATCTGGGGTCTCTTGGAATGGGGGCACGACCCTTGAGTTCCTCTCGCCTTTCCTGTGGGAGCGCCTCCTCTTGAGATGCGACGGGAACGCCGGGAATTCTTTCCCTACGAAACAGGGAAAGGATCCCTCATCTCGAGCTAGGAGGCAGAAACGGGGCTCCCCTGGATGTGTGCGGGACCCCACGTGCTTCCTCTCGAGTGGAGACGGGTATGTCGGGGAACTTCTTGAGTTTCAGCAAGGGTGTGAAGGACCCTTTGGAAGTTCCAGTGGTTAGACGTGATTAGCCTCGAGAAGCCTCAGCGGAAATGGGCCTCATCTCGCCTGGAGGGCAAAACCTCCTGGATTTTCTCGAGTTGCGGCAGGTGCTCTCGACTTACGACGGGGACCTCAGGGACCCGCTCTGGTGGCCTCAGGAAAGGCCAGTCCCCATGCGAGTTCCTCGGGGGCCTCTGGGGATTCCTCTCCCGTCGATGCCGGGGCCTAAGACCTTGTGTGGAGTCGGGGCCGGAACCTGAGGATTCCTCTCCAGTGCTGACATGGATCTTGGGGTACTTCTGGAGTCTCCCGAGGGGAGTCAGTCCTCGTCTCATGCGGGCATGCACTTGCGCTTTCCTCCAGAGCGGTAGCAGCAGTGTCACGCAGTCCGCCGCGTGGATCAAAGGATCTATGGTTTTCCCTCGAGTCTTTCCCACGAGGCTTTCCCACGAGGCTTTCCCACAGGGCTGTCCCACGTGCACACGTGGTGGGAGTCGATCCTCGGCTTGAACGTCAAGTCAGTACAGGGAAAACAGGTTCCTCTGGAATGGACTGACACATCTGGGGGACTCTTGCAATGGCGGCACGACCCTGGATTTCCTCTCGCCTTTCCTGTGGAGAGCGCCTCATCTTGAGATGCGACGGGAACGCCGGGAATTCTTTCCCTACGAAACAGGGAAAGTATCCCTCATTTCGAGCTAGGAGGCGGAAACGGGGCTCCCCTGGAGGTGTGCGGGACCCTCGTGCTTCCTCTCGAGTGGGGACGGGTATGTCGGGGAACTTCTTGAGTTGCAGCAAGGGTGTGAAGGACATTTTGGAAGTTTCAGTGGTTAGATGTGATTAGCCTCGAGAATTCTCAGCGGAAATGGGCCTCATCTCGCCTGGAGGGCAAAACCTCCTGGATTTTCTCGAGTTGCGGCAGGTGCTCTCGACTTACGACGAGGACCTCAGGGACCCGCTCTGGTGGCCTCAGGAAAGGCCAGTCCCCATGCGAGTTCCTCGGGGGCCTCTCGGGATTCCTCTCCCGTCGATGCCGGGGCCTAAAACATGTGTGGAGTTGGGGCCGGAACCTGAGGATTCCTCTCCAGTGCTGACATGGATCTTGGGGTACTTCTGGAGTCTCCCCAGGGGAGTCAGTCCTCGTCTCGAATGCGGGCATGCACTTGCGCTTTCCTCCAGAGCGGTAGCAGCAGTGTCACGCAGTCCGCCGCGTGGATCAAAGGATCTATGGTTTTCCCTGGAGTCTTTCCCACGAGGCTTTCCCACAGGGCTGTCCCACGAGCACACGTGGTGGGAGTTGATCCTCGGCTTGAACGTCAAGGCAGTGCAGGGAAAACAGGTTCCTCTGGAATGGATTGACACATCTGGGAGACTCTAGGAATGGTGGCACGACCCTGGAGTTCGTCTCGCCTTTCCTGTGGAGAGCGCCTCCTCTTGAGATGCGACGGGAACGCTGGGAATTCTTTCCCTACGAAACAGGGAAAGGATCCCTCATCTCGAGCTAGGAGGCGGAAACGGGGCTCCCCTGGATGTGTGCGGGACCCTTGTGCTTCCTCTCGAGTGGATACGGTTATGTCGGGGAACTTCTTGAGTTGCAGCAAGGGTGTGAAGTACCCTTTGGAAGTTTCAGTGGTTAGATGTGATTAGCCTCGAGATGCCTCAGCGGAAATGGGCGTCATCTCGCCTGGAGGGCAAAACCTCCTGGATTTTCTCGAGTTGCGGCAGGTGCTCTCGACTTACGATGGGGACCTCGGGGACCCGCTTTGGTGGCCTCAGGAAAGGCCAGTCCCCATGCGAGTTCCTCGGGGGCCTCTCGGGATTCCTCTCCCGTCGATGCCGGGGCCTAAGACCTTGTGGGGAGTCGGGGCCGGAACCTGAGGATTCCTCTCCAGTGCTGACATGGATCTTGGGGTACTTCTGGAGTCTCCCCAGGGGAGTCAGTCCTCGTCTCGAATGCGGGCATGCACCTGCGCTTTCCTCCAGAGCGGTAGGAGCAGTGTCACGCAGACCGCCGCGTGGATCAAAGGATCTATTGTTTTCCCTCGAGTCTTTCCCACGAGGCTTTCCCACGAGGCTTTCCCACAGGGCTGTCCCACGTGCCACCGTGGTGGGAGTCGATCCTCGGCATGAACGTCGAGGCAGTGCAGGGAAAATACGTTCCTCTGGAATGGACTGACACATCTGGAGGACTCTTGGAATAGTGGCACGACCCTGGAGTTCCTCTCGCCTTTCCTGTGGAGAGCGCCTCCTCTTGAGATGCGACGGGAACGCCGGGACTTCTTTCCCTACGAAACAGGGAAAGGATCCCTCATCTCGAGCTAGGAGGTGGAAACGGGGCTCCCCTGGATCTGTGCGGGACCCTCGTGATTCCTCTCGAGTGGAGACGGGTATGTCGGGGAACTTCTTGAGTTGCAGCAAAGGTGTGAAGGACCCTTTGGAAGTTCCAGTGGTTAGATGTGATTGGCCTCGAGAAACCTCAGCGGAAATGGGCCTCATCTCGCCTGGAGGGCAAAACCTCCTGGATTTTCTCGAGTTGGGGCAGATGCTGTCGACTTAAGACGGGGACTTCAGGGACCCTCTCTGATGGCCTCAGGAAAGGCCAGTTCCCATGCGAGTTCCTCGGGGGCTTCTCGGAATTCCTCTCCCGTCGATGCCGGGGCCTAAGACATTGTGTGGAGTCGGGGCCGGAACCTGAGGATTCCTCTCCAGTGCTGACATGGATCTTGGGGTACTTCTGGAGTCTCCCCAGGGGAGTCAGTCCTCGTCTCGAATGCGGGCATGCACTTGCGCTTTCCACCAGAGCGGTAGCAGCAGTGTCACGCATTCCTCCGCGTGGATCACCGGATCTATGGTTTTCCCTCGAGTCTTTCCCACGAGGCTTTCCCACGTGGCTTTCCAACAGGGCTGTCCCACAGGGCTCTCCCACGTGCACACGTGGTGGGAGTCGATCCTAGGCTTGAACGTCAAGGCAGTGCAGTGAAAACAGTTTCCTCTGGAATGAACTGACACATCTGGGGGACTCTTGGAATCGTGGCACGACCCTGGAGTTCCTCTCGCCTTTCCTGTGGAGAGCGCCTCCTCTTGAGATGCGACGGGAACGCCGGGAATTCTTTCCCTACGAAACAGGGAAAGGATCCCTCATCTCGAGCTAGGAGGCGGAAACGGGTCTCCCCTGGATGTGTGCGGGACCCTCGTGCTTCCTCTCGAGTGGAGGCGGCTATGTCGGGGAACTTCTTGACTTGCAGTAAGGGTGTGAAGGACCCTTTGGAACTTCCATTGGTTAGATGTGATTAGCCTCGAGAAGCCTCCGCGGAAATGGGCCTCATCTCGCCTGGAGGGGAAAACCTGCTGGATTTTCTCGAGATGCGGCAGGTGCTCTCCACTTACGACGGGGACCTCAGGGACCCGCTCTGGTGGCCTCAGGAAAGGCCAGTCCCCATGCGAGTTCCTCGGGGGCCTCTCGGGATTCCTCTCCCGTCGATGCCGGGGCCTAAGTCCTTGTGTGGAGTCGGGGCCGGAACCTGAGGATTCCTACCCAGTGCTGACATGGATCTTGGGGTACTTCTGGAGTCTCCCCAGGGGAGTCAGTCCTCGTCTCGAATGCGGGCATGCACTTGCGCTTTCCTCTAGAGCGGTAGCAGCAGTGTCACGCAGTCCGCCGCGTGGATCAAAGGATCTATGGTTTTCCCACGAGTCTTTCCCACGAGGCTTTCCCACAGGGCTGTCCCACGAGCACACGTGGTGGGAGTCGATCCTCGGCTTGAACGTCAAGGCAGTGCAGGGAAAACAGGTTCCTCTGGAATGGATTGACACATCTGGGAGACTCTAGGAATGGTGGCACGACCCTGGAGTTCGTCTCGCCTTCCTGTGGAGAGCGCCTCCTCTTGAGATGCGACGGGAACGCCGGGAATTCTTTCCCTACGAAACAGGGAAAGGATCCCTCATCTCGAGCTAGGAGGCGGAAACGGGGCTCCCCTGGATGTGTGCGGGACCCACGTGCTTCCTCTCGAGTGGAGACGGGTATGTCGGGGAACTTCTTGAGTTGCAGCAAGGGTGTGAAGGACCCTTTGGAAGTTCCAGTGGTTAGATGTGATTGGCCTCGAGAAGCCTCAGCGGAAACGGGCCTCATCTCACCTGGAGGGCAAAACCTCCTGGATTTTCTCGAGTTGCGGCAGGTGCTCTCGACTTACGACGGGGACAAGAGGGACACGCTCTGGTGGCCTCAGAAAAGGCCAGTCCCCATGCGAGTTCCTCGGGGGCCTCTCGGGATTCCTCTCCCGTCGATGCCGGGGCCTAAGACCTTGTGTGGAGCCGGGGCCGGAACCTGAGGATTTCTCTCCAGTGCTGACATGGATCTTGGGATACTTCTGGAGTCACCCCAGGGGAGTCAGTCCTCGTCTCGAATGCGGGCATGCACTTGCGCTTTCCTCCACAGCGGTAGCAGCAGTGTCACGCATTCCGCCGCGTGGATCAAAGATTCTATGGTTTTCCCTAGAGTCTTTCCCACGAGGCTTTCCCACAGGGCTGTCCCACGTGCACACGTGGTGGGAGTCGATCCTCGGCTTGAACGTCAAGGCAGGACAGGGAAAACAGGTTCCTCTGGAATGGACTGACACATCTGGGGGATTCTTGCAATGGCGGCACGACCCTGGATTTCCTCTCGCCTTTCCTGTGGAGAGCGCCTCCTCTTGAGATGCGACGGAAACGCCGGGAATTCTTTCCCTACGAAACAGGGAAAGGATCCCTCATCTCGAGCTAGGAGGCGGAAACGGGGCTACCCTTGATGTGTTCGGGACCCTCTTGCTTCCTCTCGCGTATAGACGGGTATGTCGGGGAACTTCTTGAGTTGCAGCAAGGGTGTGAAGGACCCTTTGGAAGTTCCAGTGGTTAGATGTCATTAGCCTCGAGAAGCCTCAGCGGAAATGGGCCTCATCTCGCCTGGAGGGCAAAACCTCCTGGATTTTCTCTAGTTGCGGCTGGTGCTCTCGACTTACGACGGGGACAATTGGGACACGCTCTGGTGGCCTCAGAAAAGGCCAGTTCCCATGCGAGTTCCTCGGGGGCCCCTCGGGATTCCTCTCCCGTCGATGCCGGGGCCTAAGACCTTGTGTGGAGTCGGGGCCGGAACCTGAGGATTCCTCTCCAGTGCTGACATGGATCTTGGGGTACTTCTGGAAGCTCCCGAGGGGAGTCAGTCCTCGTCTCGAATGCGGGCATGCACTTGCGCTTTCCTCCAGAGCGGTAGCAGCAGTGTCACGAATTCCGCAGCGTGGATCAAGGGATCTATGGCTTTCCCTCGAGGCTTTCCCACGAGGTTTTCCCACAGGGCTGTCCCACGTGCCACCGTGGGGGCAGTCGATCCTCGGCTTGAACGTCAAGGCAGTGCAGGGAAAACAGGTTCCTCTGGAATGGACTGACACATCTGGGGGACTCTTGGAATGGTGGCACGACCCTGGAGTTCCTCTCGCCTTTCCTGTGGAGAGCGCCTCCGCTTGAGATGCGACGGGAACGCCGGGAATTCTTTCCCTACGAAACAGGGAAAGGATCCCTCATCTCGAGCTAGGAGGCGGAGGCGGGGCTCCCCTGGATGTTTGTGGGACCCTCGTGCTTCCTCTCGAGTGGAGACGGGTATGTCTATGTCGGGGAACTTCTTGAGTTGCAGCAAGGGTGTGAAGGACCCTTTGGAATTTCCAGTTGTTAGATGTGATTAGCCTCGAGTAGCCTCAGCGGAAATGGGCCTCATCTCGCCTGGAGGGCAAAACCTCCTGGATTTTCTCGAGTTGCGGCAGGTGCTCTCGACTTATGACGGGGACCTCAGGGACCCGCTCTGGTGGCCTCAGGAAAGGCCAGTGCCCATGCGAGTTCCTCGGGGGCCTCTCGGGATTCCTCTCCCGTCGATGACGGGGCCTAAGACCTTGTGTGGGGTCGGGGCCGGAACCTGAGGATTCCTCCCCAGTGCTGACATGGATCTTGGGGTATTCCTGGAGTCTCCCGAGGGGAGTCAGTCCTCGTCTCGAATGCTGGCATGCACTTCCGCTTTCCTCCAGAGCGGTAGCAGCAGTGTCACGCAGTCCGCCGCGTGAATCAAAGGATCTATGGTTTTCCCTCGAGTCTTTCCCACGAGGCTTTCCCATGAGGCTTTCCCACAGGGCTGTCCCACGTGCGCACGTGGTGGGAGTCGATCCTCGGCTTCAACGTCAAGGCAGTGCAGGGAAAAAAGTTTCCTCTGGAATGGACTGACACATCTGGGGGACTCTTGGAATGGTGGCACGACCCTGGAGTTCCTATCGCCTTTCCTGTGGAGAGCGCCTCCTCTTGAGATTCGACGTGAACGCCGGGAATTCTTTCCCTACGAAACAGGGAAAGGATCCCTCATCTCGAGCTAGGAGGCGGAAACGGGGCTCCCCTGGATCTGTGCGGGACCCTCGTGATTCCTCTCGAGTGGGGACGGGTAAGTCGGGGAACTTCTTTAGTTGCAGCAAAGGTGTGAAGGACCCTTTGGAAGTTCCAGTGGTTAGATGTGATTAGCCTCGAGAAGCCTCAGCGGAAATGGGCCTCATCTCGCCTGGAGGGCAAAACCTCCTGGATTTTCTCGAGTTGCGGCAGGTGCTCTCGACTTACGACGGGGACCTCAGAGACCCGCTCTGTTGGCCTCAGGAAAGGCCAGAACCCATGCGAGTTCCTCGGGGGCTTCTCGGGATTCCTCTCCCGTCGATGCCGGGGCCTAAGACCTTGTGTGGAGTCGGGCCCGGAACCTGAGGATTCCTCACCAGTGATGACATGGATCTTGGGGTACTTCTGAAGGCTCCCCAGGGGAGTCAGTCCTCGTCTCGAATGCGGGCATGCACTTGCGCTTTCCTCCAGAGCGGTAGCAGCAGTGTCACGCAGTCCTCCGCGTGGATCAAGGGATCTATGGCTTTCCCTCGAGGCTTTCCCACGAGGTTTTCCCACAGGGCTGTCCCACGTGCCACCTTGGGGGCAGTCGATCCTCGGCTTGAACGTCGAGGCAGTGCAGAGAAAACAGGTTCCTCTGGAATGGACTGACACATCTGGGGGACTCTTGGAATGGTGGCACGACCCTGGAGTTCCTCTCGCCTTTCCTGTGGAGAGCGCCTCCTCTTGAGATGCGACGGAAACGCCGGGAATTCTTTCCCTACGAAACAGGGAAAGGATCCCTCATCTCGAGCTAGGAGGCGGAAACGGGGCTCCCCTGGATGTGTGCGGGACCCTCTTGCTTCCTCTCGAGTGGAGACGGGTATGTCGGGGAACTTCTTGAGTTGCAGCAAGGTTGTGAAGGACCATTTGGAAGTTCCAGTGGTTAGACGTGATTAGCCTCGAGAAGCCTCCGCGGAAATGGGCCTCATCTCGCCTGGAGGGCAAAACCTCCTGGATTTTCTCGAGTTGCGGCAGGTGCTCTCGACTTTCGACGAGGACCTCAGGGACCCGCTCTGGTGGCCTCAGGAAAGGCCAGTCCCCATGCGAGTTCCTCGGGGGCCTCTCGGGATTCCTCTCCCGTCGATGCCGGGGCCTAAAACCTTGTGTGGAGTCGGGGCCGGAACCTGAGGATTCCTCTCCAGTGCTGACATGGATCTTGGGGTACTTCTGGAGTCTCCCCAGGGGAGTCAGTCCTCGACTCGGATGCGGGCATGCACTTGCGCTTTCCTCCAGAGCGGTAGCAGCAGTGTCACGCAGTCCGCCGCGTGGATCAAAGGATCTATGGTTTTCCCTGGAGTCTTTCCCACGAGGCTATCCCACAGGGCTGTCCCACGAGGCTTTCCCACAGGGCTCTCCCACGTGCACACGTGGTGGGAGTCGATCCTAGGCTTGAACGTCAAGGCAGTGCAGGGAAAACAGTTTCCTCTGGAATGGACTGACACATCTGGGGGACTCTTGGAATCGTGGCACGACCGTGGAGTTCCTCTCGCCTTTCCTGTGGAGAGCGCCTCCTCTTGAGATGCGACGGGAACGCCGGGAATTCTTTCCCTACGAAACAGGGAAAGGATTCCCTCATCTTGAGCTAGGAGGCGGAAACGGGGCTCCCCTGGATGTGTGCGGGACCCTCGTGCTTCCTCTCGAGTGGAGGCGGCTATGTCGGGGAACTTCTTGACTTGCAGTAATGCTGTGAAGGACCCTTTGGAACTTCCATTGGTTAGATGTGATTAGCCTCGAGAAGCCTCAGCGGAAATGGGCCTCATCTCGCCTGGAGGGCAAAACCTCCTGGATTTTCTCGAGTTGCAGCAGGTGCTCTCGACGTACGAAGGGGACCTCGGGGACCCGCTCAGGTGGCCTCAGGAAAGGCCAGTCCCCATGCGAGTTCCTCGGGGGCCTATCGGGATTCCTCTCCCGGCGATGCCGGGGCCTAAGACCTTGTGTGGAATCGGGGCCGGAACCTGAGGATTCCTCTCCAGTGCTGACATGGATCTTGGGGTACTTCTGGAGTCTCCCTAGGGGAGTCAGTCCTCGTCTCGAATGCGGGCATGCACTTGAGCTTTCCTCCAGAGCGGTAGCAGCAGTGTCACGCATTCCGACGCGTGGATAAAGGGATCTATGGTTTTCCCTCGAGTCTTTCCCACGAGGCTTTCCCACGAGGCTTTCCCACAGGGCTGTCCCACAGGGCTGTCCCACGAGCACACGTGGTGGGAGTCGATCCTAGGCTTGAACGTCAAGGCAGTGCAGGGAAAACAGGTTCCTCTGGAATGGACTGACACATCTGGGGGACTCTTGGAATGGTGGCACGACCCTGGAGTTCCTCTCGCCTTTCCTGTGGAGAGCGCCTCCTCTTGAGATGCGACGGGAACGCGGGGAATTCTTTCCCTACGAAACAGGGAAAGGATCCCTCATCTCGAGCTAGGAGGTGGAAACAGGTCTCCCCTGGATGTGTGCAGGACCCTCGTGCTTCCTCTCGAGTGGAGATGGGTATGTCGGGGAACTTCTTGAGTTGCAGCAAGGGTATGAAGGACCCTTTGGAAGTTCCAGTGGTTAGATATGATTAGCCTCAAGAAGCCTCAGCGGAAATGGGCCTCATCTCGCCTGGAGGGCAAAACCTCCTGGATTTTCTCGAGTTGCGGCAGGTGCTCTCGACTTACGACGGGGACCTCAGGGACCCGCTCTGGTGGCCTCAGAAAAACCCAGTCTCCATGCGAGTTCCACGGGGGCCTCTCGGGATTGCTCTCCCGTCGATGCCGGGGCCTAAGACCTTGTGTGGAGTCGGGGCCGGAACCTGAGGATTCCTCTCCAGTGCTGACATGGATCTTGGGGTACTTCTGGAGTCTCCCCAGTGGAGTCAGTCCTCGTCTCGAATGGGGCATGCACTTGCGCTTTAGTCAAGAGCGGTAGAGGCAGTGTCACGCAGTCCGCCGCGTGGATCAAAGGATCTATGGTTTTCCCTCGAGTCTTTCCCACTAGGCTTTCCCACGAGGCTTTCCCACAGGGCTGTCCCACGTGCACACGTGTTGGGAGTCGATCCTCGGCTTGAACGTCAAGGCAGTGAAGGGAAAACAGGTTCCTCTGGAATGGACTGACACATCTGGCGGACTCTTGGATTGGTGGCACGACCCTGGAGTTCCTCTCGCTTTTCCTGTGGAGAGCGTCTCCTCTTGAGATGCGTCGGGAACCCCGGGAATTCTTTCCTTACGAAACAGGGAAAGGATCCCTCATCTCGAGCTAGGTGGCGGAAATGGGGTTCCCCTGGATGTGTGCGGGAACCTCGTGCTTCCTCTCGAGTGGAGACGGCTATGTCGGGGAACTTTTTGAGTTGCAACAAGGGTGTGAAGGACCCTTTGGAAGTTCCAGTGGTTAGATGTGAATAGCCTCGAGAAGCCTCAGCGGAAATGGGCCTCATCTCGCCTGGAGGGCAAAACCTCCTGGATTTTCTCGAGTTGCGGCAGGTGCTCTCGACTTATGACGGGGACCTCAGGGACCCGCTCTGGTGGCCTCAGGAAAGGCCAGTCCCCATGCTAGTTCCTCGGGGGCCTCTCGGGATTCTTCTCCCGTCGATGCCGGGGCCTAAGACCTTGTGTGGAGTCGGGGCCGGAACCTGAGGATTCCTCTCCAGTGCTGACATGGATCTTGGGGTATTTCTGGAGTCTACCCAGGGGAGTCAGTCCTCGTCTCGAATGCGGGCATGCACTTGCGCTTTAGTCAAGAGCTGTAGCAGCAGTGTCACGCAGTCCGCCGCGTGGATCAAGGGATCTATGGCTTTCCCTCGAGGTTTCCCCACGAGGCTTTCCCACAGGGCTGTCCCAAGTGCACAAGTGGTGGGAGTCGATCCTCTGCTTGAACGTCAAGGCAGTGCAAGGAAAATAGGTTCCTCTGGAATGGACTGACACATCTGGGGGACTCTTGGAATGGTGGCACGACCCTGGAGTTCATCTCGCCTTTCCTGTGGAGAGCGCCTCCTCTTGAGATGTGACGGGAACGCCGGGAATTCTTTCCCTACGAAACAGGGAAAGGATCCCTCATCTCGAGCTAGGAGGCGGAATCGGGGCTCCCCTGGATGTGTGCGGGACCCTCGTGCTTCCTCCCGAGTGGAGACGGGTATGTCGGGGAACTTCTTGAGTTGCAGCAAGGGTGTGAAGGACCCTTTGGAAGTTCCAGTCGTTAGATGTGATTAGCCTCGAGAAGCCTCAGCGGAAATGGGCCTTATCTCGCCTGCAGGGCAAAACCTCCTGGATTTTCTCCAGTTGCGGTAGGTGCTCTCAACTTACGACGGGGACCTCAGGGACCCGCTCTGGTGGCCTCAGGAAAGGCCAGTCCCCATGCGAGTTCCTCGGGGGCCTCTCGGGATTCTTCTCCCGTCGATGCCGGGGCCTAAGACCTTGTGTGGAGTCGGGGCCAGAACCTGAGGAATCCTCTCCAGTGCTGACATGGATCTTGGGGTAGTTCTGGAGTCTCCCCAGGGGAGTCAGTCCTCGTCTCGAATGCGGGCATGCACGTGCGCTTTCCTCCAGAGCGGTAGCAGCAGTGTCAGGCATTCCGCCGCGTGGATCAAGGGATCTATGGCTTTTCCTCGAGGCTTTCCCACGAGGCTTTCCCACAGGGCTGTCCCACGTGCCACCGTGGTGGGAGTCGATCCTCGGAATGAACGTCGAGGCAGTGCAGGGAAAATACGTTCTTCTGGAATGGACTGACGCATCTGAGGGACTCTTGGAATGGTGGCACGACCCTGGCATACCTCTCACCTTTCCTGTGGAGAGCGCCTCCTCTTAAGATACGACGGGAATGCCGGGAATTCTTTCCCTATGAAACAGGGAAAGGATCCCTCATCTCGAGCTAGGAGGCGGAAACGGGGCTCTCCTGGATGTTTGCGGGACCCTCGTGCTTCCTCTCGAGTGGAGACGGCTATGTCGAGGACCTTCTTGACTTGCAGCAAGGGTGTGAAGGACCCTTTGGAAGTTCCAGTGGTTAGATGTGATTAGCCTCGAGAAGCCTCAGCGGAAATGGGCCTCATCTCGCCTGGAGGGCAAAACCTCCTGGATTTTCTCGAGTTGCGGCAGGTGCTTTCGACTTACGACGGGGACCTCAGGGACCCGCTCTGGTGGCCTCAGGAAAGGCCAGTCCCCATGCGAGTTCCTCGGGGGCCTCTCGGGATTCCTCTCCCGTCGATTCCGGGGCCTAAGGCCTTGTGTGGACTCGGGGTCGGAACCTGAGGATTCCTCTCCAGTGCTGACATGGATCTTCGGGTACTTCTGGAGTCTCCCCAGGGGAGTCAGTGCTCGTCTCGAATGAGGGCTAGCACTTGCGCTTTCCTCCAGAGCGGTAGCAGCATTGTCACGCATTCCGATGCGTGGATCAAGGGATCTATGGTTTTTCCTCGAGTCTTTCCCACGAGGCTTTCCCACGAGGCTTTCCCAAGAGGCTTTCCCACAGGGCTGTCCCACGTGCACACGTGGTGGGAGTCGATCCTCAGCTTGAACCTCAAGGCAGTGCAGGGAAAACAGGTTCCTCTGGAATGGACTGACACATCTGGGGGACTCTTGGAATGGTGGCACGACCCTGGAGTTCCTCTCGCCTTTCCTGTGAAGAGCGCCTCCTCTTGAGATGCGACCGGAACGCCGGGAATTCTTTCCCTACGAAACAGGGAAAGGATCCCTCATCTCGAGCTAGGAGGCGGAAACGGGGCTCCCCTGGATGTGTGCGGGACCCTCGTGCTTCCTCTCGAGTGGAGACGGGTATGTCGGGGACCTTCTTGACTTGCAGCAAGGTGCGAAGGACCCTTTGGAACTTCCATTCGTTAGATGTGATTAGCCTCGAGAAGCCTCATCGGAAATGGGCCTCATCTCGCCTGGAGGGCAAAACCTCCTTGATTTTCTCGAGTTGCGGCAGGTGCTCTCGACTTACGACGGGGACCTCAGGGACCCGCTCTGGTGGCCTCAGGAAAGGCCAGTCCCCATGCGAGTTCCTCGGGGGCCTCTCGGGGTTCCTCTCCCGTCGATGCCAGGGCCTAAGACCTTGTGTAGAGTCGGGGCCGGAACCTGAGGATTCCTCTCCAGTGCTGACATGGATCTTGGGGTAGTTCTGGAGTCTCCCCAGGGGAGTCAGTCCTCGTCTCGATGCGGGCATGCACGTGCGCTTTCCTTCAGAGAGGTAGCAGCAGTGTCAGGCATTCCGCCCCGTGGATCAAGGAATCTATGGCTTTCCCTCGAGGCTTTCCCCCGAGGCTTTCCCACAGGGCTGTCCCACGTGCCACCGTGGTGGGAGTCGATCCTCGGAATGAACGTCGAGGCAGTGCAGGGAAAATACATTCCTCTGGAATGGACTGACACATCTGAGGGACTCTTGGAATGGTGGCACGACCCTGGAGTTCCTCTCGCCTTTCCTGTGGAGAGCGCCTCCTCTTGAGATGCGACGGGAACGCCGGGAATTCTTTCCCTAAGAAACAGGGAAAGGATCCCTCATCTCGAGCTAGGAGGCGGAAACGGGTCTCCCCTGGATGTGTGCGGGACCCTCGTGCTTCCTCTCGAGTGGAGACGGGTATGTCGGGGAACTTCTTGAGTTGCAGCAAGGGAGTGAAGGACCCTTTAGAAGTTCCAGTGGTTAGATATGATTAGCCTCGAGAAGCCTCAGCGGAAATGGGCCTCATCTCGCCTGGAGGGCAAAACCTGCTGGATTTTCTCGAGTTGCCGCAGGTCCTTTCGACTTACGACGGGGACCTCAGGGACCCGCTCTGGTGGCCTCAGGAAAGGCCAGTCCCCATGCGAGTTCCTCGGGGGCCTCTCGGGATTCATCTCCCATCGATGCCGGGGCCTAAGACCTAGTGTGGAGTCGGGCTCGGAACCTGAGGATTCCTCTCCAGTGCTGACATGGATCTTGGGGTACTTCTGGAGGCTCCCGAGGGGAGTCAGTCCTCGTCTCGAATGCGGGCATGCACTTGCGCTTTCCTCCAGAGCGGTAGCAGCAGTGTCACGCATTCCGCCGCGTGGATCAAAGGATCTATGGTTTTCCCTCGAGTCTTTCCCATGAGGCTTTCCCACGAGGCTTTCCCACAGGGCTGTCCCACGTGCACACGTGGTGGGAGTCGATACTTGGCTTGAACGTCAAGGCAGTGCAGGGAAAACAGGTTCCTCTGGAATGGACTGACACATCTCGGGGACTCTTGGAATGGTGGCACGACCCTGGAGTTCCTCTCGCCTTTCCTGTGGAGAGCGCCTCCTCTTGAGAAGCGACGGGAATGCCGGGAATTCTTTCCCTACGAAACAGGGAAAGGATCCCTCATCTCGAGCTAGGAGGCGGAAACGGGGCTCCCCTGGATGTGTGCGGGACCCTCGTGCTTCCTCTCGAGTGAAGACGGGTATGTCGGGGAACTTCTTGAGTTGCAGCAAGGGTGTGAAGGACCCTTTGGAAGTTCCAGTGGTTAGATGTGATTAGCCTCGAGAAGCCTCAGCGGAAATGGGCCTCATCTCGCCTGGAGGGCAAAACCTCCTGGATTTTCTCGAGTTGCGGCAGGTGCTCTCGACTTAAGACGGGGACCTCAGGGACCCTCTCTGGTGGCTTCAGGAAAGGCCAGTCCCTATGCGAGATCCTCGGGAGCCTCTCGGGATTCCTTTCCCGTCGATTCCGGGGCCTAAGCCTTGTGTGGAGTCGGGGCCGGAACCTGAGGATTCCTCTCCAGTGCTGACATGGATCTTGGGGTACTTCTGGAGTCTCCCCAGGGGAGTCAGTCCTCGTCTCGAATGCGGGCATGCACTTGCACTTTCCTCCAGAGCGGTAGCAGCAGTGTCACGCAGTCCGCCGCGTGGATCAAAGGATCTATGGTTTTCCCTCGAGTCTTTCCCACGAGGCTTTCCCACGAGGCTTTCCACAGGGCTGTCCCACGTGCAGACGTAGTGGGATTCGATCCTCGGCTTGAACGTCAAGGCGGTGCAAGGAAAACAGGTTCCTCTGCAATGAACTGACACATCTGGGAGACTCTTGGTATGGTGGAACGACCCTGGAGTTCCACTCGCCTTTCCTGTGGAGAGCGCCTCCTCTTGAGATGCGACGGGAACGCCCGGAATTCTTTCCCTACGAAACAGGGAAAGGATCCCTCATCTCGAGCTAGGAGGCGGAAACGGGGCTCCCCTGGATGTGTGCGGGACCCTGGTGCTTCCTCTCCAGTGGAGACGGGTATGTCGGGGACCTTCTTGACTTGCAGCAAGGTGTGAAGGACCCTTTGGAAGTTCCAGTCGTTAGATGTGATTAGCCTCGAGAAGCCTCAGCGGAAATGGGCCTCATCTCGCCTGGAGGGCAAAACCTCCTGGATTTTCTCGAGTTGCGGCAGGTGCTCTCAACTTACATTGGGGACCTCGGGGACCCGCTCTGGTGGCCTCAGGAAAGGCCAGTCCCCATGCGAGTTCCTCGGGGGCCTCTCGGGATTCATCTCCCGTCGATGCCGGGGCCTAAGTCCTTCTGTGGAGTCGGGGCCGGAACCTGAGGATTCCTCTCTAGTGCTGACATGGATCTTGGGGTAGTTCTGGAGTCTCCCCAGTGGAGTCAGTCCTCGTCTCGAATGCGGGCATGCACTTGCGCTTTCCTCCAGAGCGGTAGCAGCAGTGTCACGCATTCCGCCGCGTGGATCAAAGGATCTATGGTTTTCCCTCGAGTCTTTCCCAAGAGGCTTTCCCACGAGGCTTTCCCACAGGGCTGTCACACAGGGCTCACTCACGTGCACACGAGTTGGGGGTCGATCCTAAGCTAGAACGTCAAGGCAGTGCAGGGAAAACAGGTTCCTCTGGAAAGAACTGACACATCTGGGGGACTCTTGAATCGTGGCACGACCCTGGAGTTCCTCTCGCCTTTCCTGTGGAGAGCGCCTCCTCTTGAGATGCGTCGGGAACGCCGGGAATTGTTTCCCTACGAAACAGGGAAAGGATCCCTCATCTCGAGCTAGGAGTCGGAAACGGGGCTCCCCTGGATGTGTGCGTGACCCTCGTGCTTCCTCTTGAGTGGAGGCGGCTATGTCGGGGAACTTCTTGACTTGCAGTAAGGGTGTGAAGGACCCTTTGGAACTTCCATTGGTTAGATGTGATTAGCCTCGAGAAGCCTCAGCTGAAATGGGCCTCATCTCGCCTGGAAGGCAAAACCTCCTGGATTTTCTGGAGTTGCGGCAGGTGCTCTCGACTTACCACGGGGACCTCAGGGACCTGCTCTGGTGGCCTCAGGAAAGGCCAGTCCCCATGCGAGTTCCTCGGGAGCCTTTCGGGATTCCTCTCCCGTCGATGCCAGGGCCTAAGACCTTGTGTGGAGTCGGGGCCGGAACCTGAGGATTCCTCTCCAGTGCTGACATGGATCTTGGGGTACTTCTGGAGTCTCCCAGGGGAGTCAGTCCTCGTCTCGAATGCCGGGATGCACTTTCGCTTTCCTCCAGAGCGGTAGCAGCAGTGTCACGCAGTCCGCCACGTGGATCAAAGGATCTATGGTTTTCCCTCGAGTCTTTCCCACGAGGCTTTCCCACGAGGCTTTCCCACAGGGCTGTCCCACGTGCACACGTGGTGGGAGTCGATCCTCGGCTTGAACGTCAAGGCAGTGCAGGGAAAACAGGTTCCTCTGGAATGGACTGACATATCTGGGGGACTCTTGGAATGGTGGCACGACCCTGGAGTTCCTCTCGCCTTTCCTGTGGAGAGCGCCTCCTCTTGAGATGCGACGCGAACGCCGGTAATTCTTTCCCTACGAAACAGGGAAAGGATCCCTCATCTCGAGCTAGGAGGCGGAAACGGGGCTCCCCTGGATGTGTGCGGGACACTCGTGCTTCCTCTCAAGTGGAGAGGGGTATGTCGGGGAACTTCTTGAGTTGCAGCAAGGGTGTGAAGGACCCTTTGGAAGTTTCAGTGGTTAGATGTGATTAGCCTCGAGAAGCCTCAGCGGGAATGGGCCTCATCTCGCCTGGAGGGCAAAACCTCCTGGATTTTCTCGAGTTGCGTCAGGTGCTCTCGACTTACGACGGGGAGCCAGGGACCCGCTCTGGTGGCCTCAGGAAAGGCCAGTCCCCATGCGAGTTCCTCGGGGGCCTCTCGAGATTCTTCTCCCGTCGATGCCGGGGCCTAAGACCTTGTGTGGAGTCGGGGCCGGAACCTGAGGATTCCTTTCCAGTACTGACATGGATCTTGGGGTACTTCTGGAGTTTCCCCAGGGGAGTCAGTCCTCGTCTCGAATGCGGGCATGCACTTGCGCTTTCCTCCAGAGCGGTAGCAGCAGTGTCACGCAGTCCGCCGCGTGGATCAAAGGATCTATGGTTTTCCCTCGAGTCTTTCCCACGAGGCTTTCCAACCAGGCTTTCCCACAGGGCTGTCCCACGTGCACACGTGGTGGGATTCGATCCTCGGCTTGAACGTCAAGGCAGTGCAGGGAAAACAGGTTCCTCTGGAATGGACTGACACATCTCGGGGACTCTTGGATTGGTGGCACGACCCTGGAGTTCCTCTCGCCTTTCCTGTGGAGAACGCCTCCTCTTGAAATGCGACGGAAACACCGGGAATTCTTTCCCTATGAAACAGGGAAAGGATCCCTCATCTCGAGCTAGGAGGCGGAAACGGGGCTCCCCTGGATGTGTGCGGGACCCTCGAGCTTCCTCTCGAGTGGAGACGGGTATGTCGGGGAACTTCTTGAGTTGTAGCAAGGGTGTGAAGGACCCTTTGGAAGTTCCAGTGGTTAGATATGATTAGCCTCGAGAAGCCTCAGCGGAAATGGCCCTCATCTCGCCTGGAGGCCACAGCCTCCTGGATTTTCTCGAGTTGCGACAGGTGCTCTCGACTTACGAGGGGGAACTCGGCGCCCGCTCTCGTGGCCACAGGAAAGGCCAGTCCCCATGCGAGTTCCTCGGGGGCCTCTCGGGATTCCTCTCCCGTCGATGCCGGGGCCTAAGTCCTTGTGTGGAGTCGGGGCCGGAACCTGTGGATTCCTCTCCAGTGCTGACATGGATCATGGGGTACTTCTGGAGTGTCCCAGGGGAGTCAGTCCTCGTCTCGAATGCGGGCATGCACTTGCGCTTTCCTCCAGAGCGGTAGCAGCAGTGTCACGCAGTCTGCCGCGTGGATCAAAGGATCTATGGTTTTCCCTGAAGTCTTTCCCACGAGGCTTTCCCACGAGGCTTTCCCACAGGGCTGTCCCACGTGCACACGTGGTGGGAGTCGATCCTCGGCTTGAACGTCAAGGCAGTGCAGGGAAAACAGGTTCCTCTGGAATGGACTGACACATCTGGGGGACTCTTGGAATGGTGGTACGACCCTGGAGTTCCTCTCGCCTTTCCTGTGGAGAGCGCCTCCTCTTGAGATGCGACGGGAACGCCGGGAATTCTTTCCCTAGGAAACAGGGAAAGGATCCCTCATCTCGAGCTAGGAGGCGGAAACGGGGCTCCCCTGGATATGTGCGGGACCCTCGTGCTTCCTCTCGAGTGGAGAGGGGTTTGTCGGGGAACTTCTTGAGTTGCAGCAAGGGTGTGAAGGACCCTTTGGAAGTTCCAGTGGTTAGATGTGATTAGCCTCGAGAAGCCTCAGGGGAAATGGGCCTCATCTCGCCTGGAGGCCAAAACCTACTGGATTTTCTCGAGTTGCGGCAGGTGCTTCGACTTACGACGGGGAGCTCAGGGACCCGCTCTGGTGGTCTCAGGAAAGGCCAGTCCCCATGCGAGTTCCTCGGGGGCCTCTCGGGATTCTTCTCCCGTTGATGCCGGGGCCTAAGACCTTGTGTGGAGTCGGGGCCGGAACCTGAGGATTTCTCTCCAGTGCTGACATGGATCTTGGGGTACTTCTGGAGTTTCCCCAGGGGAGTCAGTCCTCGTCTCGAATGCGGGCATGCACTTGCGCTTTCCTGCAAAGCGGTAGCAGCAGTGTCACGCTGTCCGCCGCGTGGATCAAAGGATCTATGGTTTTCCCTCGAGTCTTTCCCACGAGGCTTTCCCCCGAGGCTTTCCCACAGGGCTGTCCCACGTGCACAGGTGGTGGGAGTCGATCCTCGTCTTGAACGTCAAGGCAGTGCTGGGAAAACAGGTTCCTCTGGAATGGACTGACACATCTGGGGGACTCTTGGAATGGTGGCACGACCCTGGAGTTCCTCTCGGCTTTCCTGTGGAGAGCGCCTCCTCTTGAAATGCGACGGGAACACCGGGAAATCTTTCCCTATGAAACAGGGAAAGGATCCCTCATCTCGAGCTAGGAGGCAGAAACGGGGCTCCCCTGGATATGTGCGGGACCCTCGTGCTTCCTCTCGAGTGGAGACGGCTATGTCGGGGAACTTCTTGAGTTGCAGCAAGGGTGTGAAGGACCCTTTGGAAGTTAAAGTGGTTAGATGAGATTAGCCTCGAGAAGCCTCAGCGGGAATGGGCCTCATATCGCCTGGAGGGCAAAACCTCCTGGATTTTCTCTAGTTGCGGCAGGTGCTCTCGACTTCCGACGGGGACCTCGGGGATCCGCTCTGGTGGCCTCAGGAAAGGCCAGTCCCCATGCGAGTTCCTCGGGGGCCTCTCGGGATTCCTCTCCCGGCAATGCTGGGACCTAAGACCTTGTGTGGAGTAGGGGCCGGAACCTGAGGATTCCTCTCCAGTGCTGACATGGATCTTGGGGTACTTCTGGAGTCTCCCCAGGGAGTCAGTCCTCGTCTCGTACGTGGGCATGCACTTGCGCTTTCCTCCAGAGCGGTAGCAGCAGTGTCACGCAGTCCGCCGCGTGGATCAAAGGATCTATGGTTTTCCCTCGAGTCTTTCCGACTAGGCTTTCCCACGAGGCTTTCCCACAGGGCTGTCCAAGGGGGAACACGTGGTGGGAGTCGATCCTCGGCTTGAACCTCAAAGCAGTTCAGGGAAAACAGGTTCCTCTGGAATGGATTGACACATCTGGGGTACTCTTGGAATGGTGGCACGACCCTGGAGTTCCTCTCGCCTTTCCTGTGGAGAGCGCCTCGTCTTGAGATGCGACGGGAACGCCGGGAATTCTTTCCCTACGAAACAGGGAAAGGATCCCTCATCTCGAGCTAGGAGGCGGAAACGGGGCTCCCCTGGATGTGTGCGGGATCCTCGTGCTTCCTGTCGAGTGGAGACGGGTATGTCGGGGAACTTCTTGAGTTGCAGCAAGGGTGTGAAGGACCCTTTGTAAGTTCCAGTGGTTAAATGTGATTAGCCTCGAGAAGCCTCAGCGGAAATGGGCCTCATCTCGCCTGGAGGGCAAAACCTCCTGGATTTTCTCGAGTTGCGGCAGGTGCTCTCGACTTACGACGGGGACCTCAGGGAGCCGCTCTGGTGGCCTCAGGAAAGGCCAGTCCCATGCCAGTTCCTCAGGGGCCTCTCGGGATTTCTCTCCCGTCGATGCCGGGGCCTAAGATCTTCTGTGAAGTCAGGGCCGGAACCTGAGGATTCCTCTCCAGTGCTGACATGGATCTTGGGGTACTTCTGGAGTCTCCCCAGGGGAGTCAGTCCTCGCCTCTAATGCGGGCATGCACTTGCGCTTTCCTCCAGAGCGGTAGCAGCAGTGTCACGCAGTCCGCCGCGTGGATCAAAGGATCTATGGTTTTCCCTCGAGTCTTTCCCACGAGGCTTTCCCACGAGGCTTTCCCACAGGGCTGTCCCACGTGCACACGTGGTGGGAGTCGATCCTCGGCTTGAACGTCAAGGCAGTGCAGGGAAAACAGGTTCCTCTGGAATGGACTGACACATCTGGGCGACTCTTGGAATGGTGGCACGACCCTGGAGTTCCTCTCGCCTTTCCTGTGGAGAGCGCCTCCTCTTGAGATGCGACGGGAACGCCGGGAATTCTTTCCCTACGAAACAGGGAAAGGATCCCTCATCTCGAGCTAGGAGGCGGAAACGGGTCTCCCCTGGATGTGTGCGGGACACTCGTGCTTCCTCTCGAGTGGACACGGGTATGTCGGGGAACTTCTTGAGTTGCAGCAAGGGTGTGAAGGACCCTTTGGAATTTCCAGTGGTTAAATGTGATTAGCCTCGAGAAGCCTCAGCGGAAATGGGCCTCATCTCGCCTGGAGGGCAAAACCTCCTGGATTTTCTCGAGTTGGGGCAGTTGCTCTCGACTTACGACGGGGACCTCAGGGACCCGCTATGGTGTCCTCAGGAAACGCCAGTCCCCATTTGAGCTCCCCGGGGGCCTCTCGGGATTCCTCTCCCGTCGATGCCGGGGCCTAAGACCTTGTGTGGAGTCGGGGCCAGAAGCTGAGGTTTCCTCTCCATTGCTGACATGGATCTTGTGGTACTCTGGAGTCTCCCCAGGGGAGTCAGTCCTCGTCTCGAATGCGGGCATGCACTTGCGCTTTCCTCCAGAGCGGTATCAGCAGTGTCAAGCAGTCTGCCGCTTGGATCAAAGGATCTATGGTTTTCCCTCGAGTCTTTCCCACGAGGCTATCCCACGAGTCTTTCCCAGGAGGCTTTCCCACAGGGCTGTCCATCATGCACACATTGTGGAAGTCGATCCTCGGCTTGAACGTCAAGGCAGTGCAGGAAAAAGAGGTTCCTCTGGAATGGACTGACACTTCTGGGGGACTCTTGGAATGTTGGCACGACCCTGGAGTTCCTCTCGCCTTTCCTGTGGAGAGCGCCTCCTCTTGAGATGTGACGGGAACGCCTTGAATTCTTTCCCTATGAAACAGGGAAAGGATCCCTCATCACGAGCTAGGAGGCGGAAAGGGGCTCCCCTTGATGTGTGCGGGACCCTCGTGCTTCCTCTCGAGTGGAGACGGGTAAGTCGGGGAACTTCTTGAGTTGCAGCAAGGGTGTGAAGGACCCTTTGGAAGTTCCAGTGGTTAGATGTGATTAGCCTCGAGAAGCCTCAGTGGAAATGGGCCTCATCTCGCCTGGAGGCCAAAACCTCCTGGATTTTCTCGAGTTGCGGCAGGTGCTCTCGACTTACGACGGGGACCTCGGGGCCCGCTCTGGTGGCCTAAGGAAAGGCCAGTCCCCATGCGAGTTCCTCGGGGGCCTCTCGGGATTCCTCTCCCGTCGATGCCGGGGCCTAAGTCCTTGTGTGGAGTCGGGGCCGGAACCTGAGGATTCCTCTCCAGTGCTGACATGGATCTTGGGGTACTTCTGGAGTCTCCCAGGGGAGTCAGTCCTCGTCTCGAATGCTGAGATGCACTTGCGCTTTCCACCAGAGCGGTAGCAGCAGTGTCACGCAGTCCGCCGCGTGGATCAAAGGATCTATGGTTTTCCCTCGAGTCCTTCCCACGAGGCTTTCCCACGAGGCTTTCCCACAGCGCTGTCCCACATGCACACATGGTGGGAGTCGATCCTCGGCTTGAACGTCAAGGCAGTGCAGGGAAAACAGGTTCCTCTGGAATGGACTGACACATCTGGGGGACTCTTGGAATGGTGGCACGACCCTGGAGTTCCTCTCGCCTTTCCTGTGGAGAGCGCCTCGTCTTGAGATGCGACGGGAATGCCGGGAATTCTTTCCCTACGAAACAGGGAAAGGATCCCTCATCTCGAGCTAGGAGGCGGAAACGGGGCTCCCCTGGATGTGTGCGGGATCCTCGTGCTTCCTGTCGAGTGGAGACGGGTATGTCGGGGAACTTCTTGAGTTGCAGCAAGGGTGTGAAGGACCCTTTGTAAGTTCCAGTCGTTAAATGTGATTAGCCTCGAGAAGCCTCAGCGGAAATGGGCCTCATCTCGCCTGGAGGGCAAAACCTCCTGGATTTTCTCGAGTTGCGGCAGGTGCTCTCGACTTACGACGGGGACCTCAGGGACCCGCTCTGGTGGCCTCAGGAAAGGCCAGTCCCATGCGAGTTCCTCAGGGGCCTCTCGGGATTTCTCTCCCGTCGATGCCGGGGCCTAAGACCTTGTGTGAAGTCAGGGCCGGAACCTGAGGATTCCTCTCCAGTGCTGACATGGATCTTGGGGTACTTCTGGAGTCTCCCCAGGGGAGTCAGTCCTCGCCTCTAATGCGGGCATGCACTTGCGCTTTCCTCCAGAGCGGTAGCAGCAGTGTCACGCAGTCCGCCGCGTGGATCAAAGGATCTATGGTTTTCCCTCGAGTCCTTCCCACGAGGCTTTCCCACGAGGCTTTCCCACAGGGCTGTCCCACGTGCACACGTGGTGGGAGTCGATCCTCGGCTTGAACGTCAAGGCAGTGCAGGGAAAACAGATTCCTCTGGAATGGACTGACACATCTGGGCGACTCTTGGAATGGTGGCACGACCCTGGAGTTCCTCTCGCCTTTCCTGTGGAGAGCGCCTCCTCTTGAGATGCGACGGGAACGCCGGGAAATCTTTCCCTACGAAACAGGGAAAGGATCCCTCATCTCGAGCTAGGAGGCGGAAACGGGTCTCCCCTGGATGTGTGCGGGACACTCGTGCTTCCTCTCGAGTGGACACGGGTATGTCGGGGAACTTCTTGAGTTGCAGCAAGGGTGTGAAGGACCCTTTAGAATTTCCAGTGGTTAAATGTGATTAGCCTCGAGAAGCCTCAGCGGAAATGGGCCTCATCTCGCCTGGATGGCAAAATCTCCTGGATTTTCTCGAGTTGCGGCAGGTGCTCTCGACTTATGACGGGGACCTCAGGGACCCGCTATGGTGGCCTCAGGGAACGCCAGTCCCCATTTGAGCTCCACGGGGGCCTCTCGGGATTCCTCTCCCGTCGATGCTGGGGCCTAAGACCTTGTGTGGAGTCGGGGCCAGAACCTGTGGTTTCCTCTCCAGTGCTGACATGGATCTTGGGGTACTTCTGGAGTCTCCCCAGGGGAGTCAGTCCTCGTCTCGAATGCTGGGATGCACTTGCGCTTTCCTCCAGAGCGGTAGCAGCAGTGTCTCGCAGTCCGCCGCGTGAATCAAAGGATCTATGGTTTTCCCTCAAGTCTTTCCCACGAGGCTTTCCCACGAGGCTTTCCCACAGCGCTGTCCCACTTGCACATGTGGTGGGAGTGGATCCTCGGCTTGAACGTCAAGGCAGGGCAGGGAAAACAGGTTCGTCTGGAATGGACTGACATATCTGGGGGACTCTTGGAATGGTGGCACGACCCTGGAGTTCCTCTCGTCTTTCCTGTGGAGAGCGCCTCCTCTTGAGATGCGACGGGAACGCCGGGAATTCTTTCCCTACGAAACAGGGAAAGGATCCCTCATCTCGAGCTAGGAGGCGGAAACGGGGCTCCCCTGGATGTGTGCGCGACCCTCGTGCTTCCTCTCGAGTGGACACGGGTATGTCGGGGAACTTCTTGAGATGCAGCAAGGGTGTGAAGGACCCTTTGGAAGTTTCAGTAGTTAGATGTGATTAGCCTCGAGAAGCCTCAGCGGAAATGGGCCTCATCTCGCCTGGAGGGCAAAACCTCTTGGATTTTCTCGAGTTGCGGCAGGTGCTCTCGACTTACGACGGGGACCTCAGGGACCCGCTCTGGTGGCCTCAGGAAAGGCCAGTCCCCATGAGAGTTCCTCGGGGTCCTCTCGGGATTCCTCTCCCTTCGATGCCGGGGCCTAAGACCTTGTGTGGAGTCGGGGCCGGAACCTGAGGATTCCTCTCCAGTGCTGACATGGATCTTGGGGTACTTCTGGAGTCTCCCCAGGGGAGTCAGTCCTCGTCTCGAATGCGGGCATGCACTTGCGCTTTCCTCCAGAGCGGTAGCAGCAGTATCACGCAGTCCGCCGCGTGGATCAAAGGATCTATGGTTTTCCTTCGAGTCTTTCCCACTAGGCTTTCCCACGAGGCTTTCCCACAGGGCTGTCCCAAGTGCACACGTGGTGGGAGTCGATCCTCGGCTTGAACGTCAAGGCAGTGCAGGGAAAACAGGTTCCTCTGGAATGGACTGACACATCTGGGGGACTCTTGGAATGGAGGCACGACCCTGGAGTTCCTCTCGCCTTTCCTGTGGAGAGCGCATCCTCTTGAGATGCGACGGGAACGCCAGGAATTCTTTCCCTACGAAACAGGGAAAGGATCCCTCATCTCGAGCTAGGAGGCGGAAACGGGGCTCCCCTGGATGTGTGCGGGACCCTCCTGCTTCCTCTCGAGTGGAGACGGGTATGTCGGGGAACTTCTTGAGTTGCAGCAAGGGTGTGAAGGACCTTTTGGAAGTTCCAGAGGCTAGACGTGATTAGCCTGGAGAAGCCTCAGCGGAAATGGGCCTCATCTCGCCTGGAGGGAAAAACCTCCTGGATTTTCTCGAGTTGCGGCAGGTGCTCTCGACTTACGACGGTGACCTAAGGGACGCGCTCTGGTGGCCTCAGGACTGGCCAGTCCCCATTCCAGTGGCTCGGGAGCCTCTCGGGATTCCGCTCCCTTCGATGCCAGAGCCTAAGACCTTGTGTGGAGTCGTGTCTGGAACATGAGGTTTCCTCTCCCGTGCTGACATGGATCGTGGAGTACTTCTGGTGTTTCCCCAGGGGAGTAAGTCCCCGTCTCGAATGGGGGCATGCACGTGCGCTTTCCTCCAGAGCTGTAACAACACTGTCATGCCTCCCGGCGCGCCGATCATGGGATCTGTGGCTTTCCCACGAGGCTTTCCCACGAGGCTTTCCCACAGGACTGTCCCACGTGTCACCGTGGTGTGAGTCGATGCTCGGCGTGAAACTCGAGGCAGTGCAGGGATAACAGGTTCCTCTGGAATGGACTGAGATATCTGGGGGACTCTGGGAACGGTGGCACGACCCTGGAGTTCCTCTCGCCTTTCCTGTGAGGAGCGCCTCCACTTGAGATGCAACGGGAACTCCCAGAATTATTTCCCGAAAAAGCTGTGAAAGGATCCCTCATCTTGAGCTACGAGGCGAACACGGGGCTCCCCTGGATGTGGGCGGGACCCTCGTGCTTCCTCTCGAGTGGAGACGGGTATGTTAGGGAACTTCTTGAGTTGCAGCAAGGGTGTGAAGGACCTTTTAGAAGTTCCAGAGGTTAGGTGTGATTAGCTTCCAGAAGCCTCAGCGGAAATGGGCCTCACTCAGCTGGAGTGCAAAACCTCCTTGATTTTCTCGAGTTGCGGCAGGTGCTCTTGACTTACGACGGGGACTTTAGGGACCCGCTCTGGTGGCCTCAATACTGGCCCGTCCCCATTCGAATTGCTCGGGGTCCTCTCGGGATTCATCTTCCGTCGATGCCGGGGCCTAAGTCCTTGTGTGGAGTCGGGGCCGGAACCTGAGGATTCCTCTCCAGTACTGACATGGATCTTGGAGTACTTTTGGAGTCTCCCCAGGGGAGTCAGTCTTCGTCTCGAATGGGGGCATGCACGTGCGCTTTCCTCCGAGCTGTAGCACCAGCGTCACGATTCCTGTCGCGTGGATCAAGGGATCTGTGGCTTTCCCTCGAGGCTTTCCCACGAGGCTTTCCCACAGGGCTGTCCCACGTGAGACCGTGGTGGGAGTCGATCCTCCTCGTTAAAGTCAAGGCAGTGCAGGGAAAACAGTATCCTCAGGAATGGACTGAGACATCTGGGGGACTCTTGGAATGGTGGCACGACGCTGGAGTTGCTCTCACCTTTCCTGTGGAGAACCCCTACACTTGAGATGCGATGGGAACGCCAAGGAATCTCTCCTGAACAAGCAGCGATCGGATCCCTCATCTCGACCTACGAGGCGGAAACGGAGCTCTTCTGGATGTGGGTGGGACATGCGTGCTTCCTCTCGAGTGGAGAGGGGTATATAGGGGAACTTCTTGAGTTGCAGCAAGGGTGTCAAGGACCCTTTGGAAGTTCCAGAGCTTAGGTGTGATTAGCCTTGAGAAGCCTCAGCGGAAATGGGCCTCATCTCGCCTGCAGGGCAAAACCTCCTGGATTTTCTCGAGTTGCGGCAGGTGCTCTCGACTTACGACGGGGACCTCAGGGACCCGCTCTGGTGGCCTCAGGAAAGGTCAGTCCCCATGCGAGTTCCTCGGGGGCCTCTCGGGATTCCTCTCCCCTCGATGCCGGGGCCTAAGACCTTGTGTGGAGTCGGGGCCGGAACCTGGGGATTCCTCTCCAGTGCTGACATGGATCTTGGGGTACTTCTGGAGTCATCCCAGGGGAGTCATTCCTCGTCTCGAATGCTGGCATGCACTTGCTCTTTCCTCCAGAGCCATAGTAGCAGTGTCACGCAGTCCGCCGCGTGGATCAAAGGATCTATGGTTTTCCCTCGAGTCTTTCCCACGAGGCTTTCCCACAGGTCTGTCCCACGTGCACACGTGGTGGGCATCGATCCTCGGCTTGAACGTCAAGGCAGTGTAGGGAAAACAGGTTCCTCTGTAATGGACTGACACATCTGGGGGACTCTTGGAATGGTGGCACGACCCTGGAGTTCCTCTCGCCTTTCCTGTGGAGAGCGCCTCCTCTTGAGCTGCGACGGGAACGCCGCGAATTCTTTCCCTACGAAACAGGGAAAGGATCCCTCATCTCGAGCTAGGAGGCGGAAACGGGGTCCCCTGGATGTGTGCGGGACCCTCGTGCTTCCTCTCGAGTGGAGACGGGTATGTGGGGGAACTTCTTGAGTTGCAGCAAGGGTGTGAAGGACCCTTTGGAAGTTCCAGTGGTTAGATGTGATTAGCCTCGAGAAGCCTCAGCGGAAATGGGCCTCATCTCGCCTGGAGTGCAAAACCTCCTGGATTTTCTCGAGTTGGGGCAGGTGCTCTCGACATACGACGGGGACCTCAGGGACCCGCTCTGGTGGCCTCAGGAAAGGCCAGTCCCCATGCGAGTTCCTCGGGGTCCTCTCGGGATTCCTCTCCCGTCCATGCCGGGGCCTAAGACGTTGTGTGGAGTCGGGAACGGAACCTGAGGATTCCTCTCCAGTGCTGATATGGATCTTGGGGTACTTCTGGAGTCTCCCCAGGGGAGTCAGTCCTCGTCTCGAATGCGGGCATGCACTTGCGCTTTCCTCCAGAGCGGTAGCAGCAGTGTCACGCTGTCCGCCGCGTGGATCAAAGGATCTATGGTTTTCCCTCGAGTCTATCCCATGAGGCTTTCCCACGAGGCTTTCCCACAGGGCTGTCCCACAGGGCTGTCCCACGTGCCAGCGTGGTGGGAGTCGATCCTCGGCGTGGGAGTCGATCCTCGGCGTGAAAGCCGAGGTAGTGCAGGGCAAACAGGTTCCTCTGAATGGACTGAGACATCTGGGGGACTCTTGGAATGGTGGCATGATGCTGGAGTTCCTCTCGCCTTTCCTGTGGAGAGCGCCTCCTCTTGAGGTGAGAGGGAAACGTCGGGATTTCTTTCCGGACAAAGCAGCGAAATGTCCCTCATCTCGAGCTACGAGGCGGAAACGGGGCTCCTCTGGATGTGGATGGGATCCTCGTGCTTCTTCTAGAGTGGAGACGGGTATGTCAGGCAACTTCTTGAGTTGCAGCAAGGGTGTGAAGGACCTTTTGGAAGTTCCAGAGGCTAGACGTGATTAGCCTGGAGAAGCCTCAGCGGAAATGGGCCTCATCTCGCCTGGAGGGAAAAACCTCCTGGATTTTCTCGAGTTGCGGCAGGTGCTCTCGACTTACGACGGTGACCTAAGGGACGCGCTCTGGTGGCCTCAGGACTGGCCAGTCCCCATTCCAGTGGCTCGGGAGCCTCTCGGGATTCCGCTCCCTTCGATGCCAGAGCCTAAGACCTTGTGTGGAGTCGTGTCTGGAACATGAGGTTTCCTCTCCAGTGCTGACATGGATCGTGGAGTACTTCTGGTGTTTCCCCAGGGGAGTAAGTCCCCGTCTCGAATGGGGGCATGCACGTGCGCTTTCCTCCAGAGCTGTAACAACACTGTCATGCCTCCCGGCGCGCCGATCATGGGATCTGTGGCTTTCCCACGAGGCTTTCCCACGAGGCTTTCCCACAGGACTGTCCCACGTGTCACCGTGGTGTGAGTCGATGCTCGGCGTGAAACTCGAGGCAGTGCAGGGATAACAGGTTCCTCTGGAATGGACTGAGATATCTGGGGGACTCTGGGAACGGTGGCACGACCCTGGAGTTCCTCTCGCCTTTCCTGTGAGGAGCGCCTCCACTTGAGATGCAACGGGAACTCCCAGAATTATTTCCCGAAAAAGCTGTGAAAGGATCCCTCATCTTGAGCTACGAGGCGAACACGGGGCTCCCCTGGATGTGGGCGGGACCCTCGTGCTTCCTCTCGAGTGGAGACGGGTATGTTAGGGAACTTCTTGAGTTGCAGCAAGGGTGTGAAGGACCTTTTAGAAGTTCCAGAGGTTAGGTGTGATTAGCTTCCAGAAGCCTCAGCGGAAATGGGCCTCACTCAGCTGGAGTGCAAAACCTCCTTGATTTTCTCGAGTTGCGGCAGGTGCTCTTGACTTACTACGGGGACTTTAGGGACCCGCTCTGGTGGCCTCAATACTGGCCCGTCCCCATTCGAATTGCTCGGGGTCCTCTCGGGATTCATCTTCCGTCGATGCCGGGGCCTAAGTCCTTGTGTGGAGTCGGGGCCGGAACCTGAGGATTCCTCTCCAGTACTGACATGGATCTTGGAGTACTTTTGGAGTCTCCCCAGGGGAGTCAGTCTTCGTCTCGAATGGGGGCATGCACGTGCGCTTTCCTCCGAGCTGTAGCACCAGCGTCACGATTCCTGTCGCGTGGATCAAGGGATCTGTGGCTTTCCCTCGAGGCTTTCCCACGAGGCTTTCCCACAGGGCTGTCCCACGTGAGACCGTGGTGGGAGTCGATCCTCCTCGTTAAAGTCAAGGCAGTGCAGGGAAAACAGTATCCTCAGGAATGGACTGAGACATCTGGGGGACTCTTGGAATGGTGGCACGACGCTGGAGTTGCTCTCACCTTTCCTGTGGAGAGCCCCTACACTTGAGATGCGATGGGAACGCCAAGGAATCTCTCCTGAACAAGCAGCGAACGGATCCCTCATCTCGACCTACGAGGCGGAAACGGAGCTCTTCTGGATGTGGGTGGGACATGCGTGCTTCCTCTCGAGTGGAGAGGGGTATATAGGGGAACTTCTTGAGTTGCAGCAAGGGTGTCAAGGACCCTTTGGAAGTTCCAGAGCTTAGGTGTGATTAGCCTTGAGAAGCCTCAGCGGAAATGGTCCTCATCTCGCCTGGAGGGCAAATCCTAATGGATTTTCTCGAGTTGCGGCAGGTGCTCTCGACATACGACGGGGACCTCTGGGACCCGCTCTGGTGGCCTCAGGAAAGGCCAGATCCCATGCGAGTTGCACGTGGGCCTCTCGGAATACCTCTCCCTTCGATGCCAGGGCCTAATACCTTGTGTGGAGGCGGGGCCGGAACCTGAGGATTCCTCTCCAGTGCTGACATAGATCTTGAGGTAATTCTGGAGTCTCCCCAGGGGAGCAAGTCCTCGTCTCAAATGGGGGCATGCACGTGCGCTTTCCTCCAGAGCAGTAGCAGCAGTGTCATGCTTTCCATCACCTGGAACAAGGGATCTGTGGCTTTCTCTCGAGGCTTTCCTACGAGGCTGTCCCACAGGGCTGTCACACGTGCCACTGTGGTGGGAGTCAATCATCGGTGTGAAAGTCGAGGCAGTGCAGGGAAAACAGGTTCCTCTGGAATGGACTGAGACTTCTGGGGGACTCTTGGAATGGTGGCACGACGCTGGAGTTCCTCTTGCCTTTCCTGTGGAGAGCACCTCCTCTTGAGGTGAGAGTGGAACGCCGGGAATTCTTTCCCCACAAAGCAGCGAAATGTCCCTCATCTCGAGCTGCGAGGCGGAAACGGGTCTCCTCTGGATGTGGCCGGGACCCTTGTGCTTCCTCTAGAGTGGAGACGGGTATGTCAGGCAACTTCTTGAGTTACAGCAAGGGTGTGAAGGAACTTTTGGAAGTTCCAGAAGTTAGGTTTGATTAGCTTCGAGAAGCCTCAGCGGAAATGGGCTCTTCTCGCCTGGAGGGCAAAACCTCCTGGATTTTTTCGAGTTGCGGCAGGTGCTCTCGATTTACGACGGGGACCTCAGGGACTCGCTCTGGTGGCCTCAGGCAATGCCAGTCCCCATGCGAGTTGCTCGGGTGCCTCTCGGGATTCCTCTCCCTTCGATGCCGGGGCCTGAGATCTTGTGTGAAGTCGGGGCGGAACATGAGGATTCCTCCCCAGTGCTGACATGGATCTTGGGGGAACTTCTGGAGTCTCTCCAGGGGAGTAAGTCCTCGTCTCGAGAGGGGGCATGCACGTGCGCTTTACTCCAGAGCGGTAGCAGCAGTGTCACGCAGTCCGCCGCCTGGATTAAAGGATCTATGTTTTTCCCTCGAGTCTTTCCCATGAGGCTTTCCCACGAGGCTTTCCCACAGGGCATCCCACGTGCACACTGGTGGGAGTCGATCCTCGGCTTGAACATCAAGGCAGTGCAGGGAAAACAGGTTCCTCTGGAATGGACTGACACATCTGGGCGACTCTTGGAATGGTGGCACGACCCTGGAGTTCCTCTCGCCTTTCCTGTGGAGAGCGCCTCCTCTTGAGATGCGACGGGAACGCCGGGAATTCTTTCCCTACGAAACAGGGAAAGGATCCCTCATCTCGAGCTAGGAGGCAGAATCGGGGCTCCCCTGGATGTGTGCGGGACTTTTGTGTTTCCTCTCGAGTGGAGACGGGTATGTCGGGGAACTTCTGGAGTTGCAGCAAGGGTGTGAAGGACCCTTTGGAAGTTCCAGTGGTTAGATGTGATTAGCCTCGAGAAGCCTCAGCGCAAATGGGCCTCATCTCGCCTGGAGGACAAAACCTCCTGGATTTTCTCGAGTTGCGGCAGGTGCTCTCGACTTATGACGGGGACCTCAGGGACCCGCTCTGGTGGCCTCAGGAAAGGCCAGTCCCCATGCGAGTTCCTCGGGGGCCTCTCGGGATTGCTCTCCCTTCGATGCCGGGGCCTAAGACCTTGTGTGGAGTCGGTGCCGGAACCTGAGGATTCCTCTCCAGTGCTGACATGGAACTTGGGGTATTTCTGGAGTCTCCCCAGGGGAGTCAGTCCTCGTCTCGAATGCGGGCATGCACTTTCACTTTCCTCCAGAGCGGTAGCAGCAGTGTCACGCAGTCCGCCGCGTGGATCAAAGGATCTATGGTTTTCCCTCGAGTCTTTCCCACGAGGCTTTCCCACGAGGCTTTCCCACAGGGCTGTCCCACGTGCACACGTGGTGGGAGTCGATCCTCGGCTTGAAGGTCAAGGCAGTGCAGGGAAAACAGGTTCCTCTGGAATGGACTGACACATCTGGGGCACTCTTGGAATGGTGGCACGACCCTGGAGTTCCTCTCGCCTTTCCTGTGGAGAGCGCCTCCTCTTGGGATGCGACGGGAACGCCGGGAATTCTTTCCCTACGAAACAGGGAAAGGATCCCTCATCTCGAGCTAGGAGGCGGAAACGGGGCTCCCCTGGATGTGTGCGGGACCCTCGTGCTTCCTCTCGAGTGGAGACGGGTATGTCTGGGAACTTCTTGAGTTGCAGCAAGGGTGTGAAGGACCCTTTGGAAGTTCCAGTGGTTAGACGTGATTAGCCTCGAGAAGCCTCAGCGGAAATGGGCCTCATCTCGCCTGGAGGGCAAAACCTCCTGGATTTTCTGGAGTTGCAGCAGGTACTCTCGACGTACGACGGGGACCTCAGGGACCCGCTCTGGTGGCCTCAGGAAAAGACAGTCCCCAAGCGAGTTCCTCGGGGGCCTCTCGGGATTCCTCTCCCGTCGATGCCGGGGCCTAAGACCTTGTGTGGAGTCGGGGCCGGAACCTGAGGTTTCCTCTCCAGTGCTGACATATAACTTTGCATACTTCTGGAGTCTCCTCAGGGGAGTCAGTCCTCGTCTTCAGAGGGGACATGCAAATGGGCTTTCCTCCCGCTCTGGAGCAGCTATGTCACGCCTCCCGTCGGGTCGATCATGGGATGTGTGGGTTTCCCTCGAGCCTTTCCCCCGAGGCTTTCCCGCGAGGATTTCCAACAGGGCTGTCCCACGTGCCACCATGGTGGGAGTCCATCCTCGGCGTGAAAGTCGAGGCAGCGGAGCAAAACAGGTTCCTCAGGATGGTCTGAGACATCTACGGGACTCTTGGAATGGGGACACGACCCTGGAGTTACTCTCACCTTTCCTGTGGAGAGCACCTCCACTTCAGATGCGACGGGAACGCCAGGAATGCTTTCCCGACCAAGCAGGGAAAGGATCCCTCATCTCGAGCTACGAGGCAGAAACGGGGCTCCTCTGGATGTGGGCGGGACCCTCGTGCTTCCTCTAGAGTGGAGACAGGGATGTCGGGGAACTTCTTGAGTTCCAGCAAGGGTGTGAAGGACCTTTTGGAATTTCCAGGGTTTAGATGTGATTAGCCTTCAGATGCCTCAGCGGAAATGGGCCTCATCTCGCCTGGAGGGCAAAACCTTTTGGATTTTCTCGAGTTGCGGCAGGTGCTCTCGACTTACGGCGGGAACCTCAGGGACCCGCTCTCGTGGCCTCAGGAAAGGCCAGTCCCCATGCGATTTGCTCGCGGGCCTCTGGGGATTCCTCTCCCTTCGATGCCAGGGCCTAAGACCTTGTGAGGAAGCGGGGCCGGAACCTGAGGATTCCTCTCCTGTGTTGACATGGATCTTGGGGTACTTCTGGAGTCTCCCCAGGGGAGTAAGTCCACATCTCGAATGGGGACATGCACCTGCGCTTTCCCCCAGAGCCCTAGCAGCAGTGTCACGCTTTCCATCGCCTGGATCAAGGGATCTGTGGCTTTCACTCCAGGCTTTCCCAGGAGGCTTTTCCACGAGGCTTCCCCACAGGGGTCCCACGTGCCACCTTGGTTTGAATCGATCCTTGGCGTGAAAGTCGAGACAGTGCAGGGAAAACAGGTTCCTCTGAAATGGACTGAGATATTTGGGGGACTCGGAATGGCGGCACAATGCTGGAGTTCCTCTCCCCTTTTCTGTGGAGAGCGCCTCCTCTTGAAATGCGACAGGAATGCCTAGAATTCTTTCCCGACCAAGCAGGGAAAGTATCCCTCATCTTGAGCACAGAGGAAGAAACGGTGCTCCTCTGGATGTGGGCGGGACCCTCGTGCTTCCTCTAGAGTGGAGACGGGGAAGTCGGGGAACGTCTTGAGTTGCAGCAAGGGTGTGAAGGGCCTTTTGGAAGTTCCAGGGCTTAGATGTGATTAGCCTTGAGAAGCCTCAGCGAAAATGGGCCTCATCTCGCCTGGAGGGCAAAACCTCCTGGATTTTCTCGAGTTGTGGCAGGTGCTCTCGACTTATGACAGGGACCTCAGGGACCCGCTCTTGTGTCCTCAGGAAAGGCCATTCCCAATGCGAGTTGCTCGGGGGCCTCTCGGGATTCCTCTCCCGTCGATGCCGGGGCCTAAGACCTTGAGTGGAGGCGGGGCTGGAACCTGAGGATTCCTCTCCAGTGCTGACATGGATCTTGGGGTGCTTCTGGAGTCTCCCCAGGGGAGTAAGTCCTCGTCTCGAATGGGGGCATGCACGTGCGCTTTCCTCCAGAGCGGTAGGAGCAGTGTCATGCTTCCCATCGCCTCGATCAAGGGATCTGTGGCTTTCCCTATAGGCTTTCCCACCAGGCTTTTCCACGAGGCTTTCCCACAGGGCTGTCACACGTGCCACCGTGGTGGGAGTCGATCCTCGGCGTGAAAGTCGAGGCAGTGCAGGGAAAACAGGTTCCTCTAGAATGGAATGAAACATCTGGGGGTTTCTGGGAATGGTGGCACGACCGTGGAGTTCTAGCCTTTCCTGTGGAGAGCACCTCCTAATTGAGATGCGACAGGAATGCACAGAATTCTTTCCCGAACACGCAGCGAAAGGATCCCTCATCTCGAGCTACGTAGTGGAAACGGGGCTCCTCTGGATTTGGCCGGGACCCTCGTGTTTCCTCTAGATGGGAGACGGGTATGTCAGGCAACTTCTTGAGTTGCAGCAAGGGTGTGAAGGACCTTTTGGAAATTCCAGAGGTTAGGTGTGATTAGCTTCGGAAAGCCTCAGTGGAAATGGGCCTCATCTCTCCTGGAGGGCAAAACCTCTTGGATTTTCTCGAGTTGCGGCAGGTGCTCTCAACTTCCGACGGGGACCTCATGGACCCGCTTTGGTTGCCTCAGGAAAGGCCAGTCCCTATGCGAGTTGCACGGGGGCCTCTCAGGATTCCTTTCCCTTCGAAGCCGGGGCCTAAGACCTTGTGTGGAATCGGGGCCGGAACCTCAGGATTCCTCTCCAGTGCTGACATGAATCTTGGGGTACTTCTGGGGTTTCCCCAGGGGAGTAAGTCCTCGTCTCGAATGGGGGCATGCACGTGAGCTTTTCTCCAGAGCGGTAGCAGCCGTGTCACGCTTCCCATCGCCTGGATCAAGGGATCTGTGGCTTCCCCTCGAGGCTTTCCCACCAGGCTTTCCCACAGGGCTGTCCCACGTGCCAGCGTGGTGGGAGTCGATCCTCGGCGTGGGAGTCGATCCTCGGCGTGAAAGCCGAGGTAGTGCAGGGCAAACAGGTTCCTCTGAATGGACTGAGACATCTGGGGGACTCTTGGAATGGTGGCACGATGCTGGAGTTCCTCTCGCCTTTCCTGTGGAGAGCGCCTCCTCTTGAGGTGAGAGGGAAACGTCGGGATTTCTTTCCGGACAAAGCAGCGAAATGTCCCTCATCTCGAGCTACGAGGCGGAAACGGGGCTCCTCTGGATGTGGATGGGATCCTCGTGCTTCTTCTAGAGTGGAGACGGGTATGTCAGGCAACTTCTTGAGTTGCAGCAAGGGTGTGAAGGACCTTTTGGAAGTTCCAGAGGCTAGACGTGATTAGCCTGGAGAAGCCTCAGCGGAAATGGGCCTCATCTCGCCTGGAGGGAAAAACCTCCTGGATTTTCTCGAGTTGCGGCAGGTGCTCTCGACTTACGACGGTGACCTAAGGGACGCGCTCTGGTGGCCTCAGGACTGGCCAGTCCCCATTCCAGTGGCTCGGGAGCCTCTCGGGATTCCGCTCCCTTCGATGCCAGAGCCTAAGACCTTGTGTGGAGTCGTGTCTGGAACATGAGGTTTCCTCTCCAGTGCTAACATGGATCGTGGAGTACTTCTGGTGTTTCCCCAGGGGAGTAAGTCCCCGTCTCGAATGGGGGCATGCACGTGCGCTTTCCTCCAGAGCTGTAACAACACTGTCATGCCTCCCGGCGCGCCGATCATGGGATCTGTGGCTTTCCCACGAGGCTTTCCCACGAGGCTTTCCCACAGGACTGTCCCACGTGTCACCGTGGTGTGAGTCGATGCTCGGCGTGAAACTCGAGGCAGTGCAGGGATAACAGGTTCCTCTGGAATGGACTGAGATATCTGGGGGACTCTGGGAACGGTGGCACGACCCTGGAGTTCCTCTCGCCTTTCCTGTGAGGAGCGCCTCCACTTGAGATGCAACGGGAACTCCCAGAATTATTTCCCGAAAAAGCTGTGAAAGGATCCCTCATCTTGAGCTACGAGGCGGACACGGGGCTCCCCTGGATGTGGGCGGGACCCTCGTGCTTCCTCTCGAGTGGAGACGGGTATGTTAGGGAACTTCTTGAGTTGCAGCAAGGGTGTGAAGGACCTTTTAGAAGTTCCAGAGGTTAGGTGTGATTAGCTTCCAGAAGCCTCAGCGGAAATGGGCCTCACTCAGCTGGAGTGCAAAACCTCCTTGATTTTCTCGAGTTGCGGCAGGTGCTCTTGACTTACGACGGGGACTTTAGGGACCCGCTCTGGTGGCCTCAATACTGGCCCGTCCCCATTCGAATTGCTCGGGGTCCTCTCGGGATTCATCTTCCGTCGATGCCGGGGCCTAAGTCCTTGTGTGGAGTCGGGGCCGGAACCTGAGGATTCCTCTCCAGTACTGACATGGATCTTGGAGTACTTTTGGAGTCTCCCCAGGGGAGTCAGTCTTCGTCTCGAATGGGGGCATGCACGTGCGCTTTCCTCCGAGCTGTAGCACCAGCGTCACGATTCCTGTCGCGTGGATCAAGGGATCTGTGGCTTTCCCTCGAGGCTTTCCCATGAGGCTTTCCCACAGGGCTGTCCCACGTGAGACCGTGGTGGGAGTCGATCCTCCTCGTTAAAGTCAAGGCAGTGCAGGGAAAACAGTATCCTCAGGAATGGACTGAGACATCTGGGGGACTCTTGGAATGGTGGCACGACGCTGGAGTTGCTCTCACCTTTCCTGTGGAGAGCCCCTACACTTGAGATGCGATGGGAACGCCAAGGAATCTCTCCTGAACAAGCAGCGAACGGATCCCTCATCTCGACCTACGAGGCGGAAACGGAGCTCTTCTGGATGTGGGTGGGACATGCGTGCTTCCTCTCGAGTGGAGAGGGGTATATAGGGGAACTTCTTGAGTTGCAGCAAGGGTGTCAAGGACCCTTTGGAAGTTCCAGAGCTTAGGTGTGATTAGCCTTGAGAAGCCTCAGCGGAAATGGTCCTCATCTCGCCTGGAGGGCAAATCCTAATGGATTTTCTCGAGTTGCGGCAGGTGCTCTCGACATACGACGGGGACCTCTGGGACCCGCTCTGGTTGCCTCAGGAAAGGCCAGTCCACATGCGAATTGCTCGAGGGTCTCTCTGGATTCCTCTCCCTTCAATGCCGGGGCCAAAGACCTTGTGTGGATGCGGGACCGGAACCTGAGGATTCCTCTCCAGTGCTGACATGGTTCTTGGGCTACTTCTGGAGTCTCCCCAGCGGAGTAAGTCCTCCTCTCGAAGGGGGCATGCACGTGCACTTTCCTCCAGAGGGGTAGCAGCAGTGTCATGCTTCCAGTCGCGTGGATCAAGGGATCTGTGGATTTCCCTCGACGCTTTCCCACGAGGATTTCCCACAGGGCTGTCGAACATGACACCATGGTTGGAGGCGATCCTCCGCGTGAAAGTCGAGGCAGTGCAGGGAAAACAGGTTCCTCTGGAATGGACTGAGACTTCTGGGGGACTCTTGGAATGGTGGCACGATGCTGGAGTTTCTCTCGCCTTTCCTGTGGAGAGCTCCTCCCCTTGAGATGGGACGGGAATGCCCAGAATTCTTTCCCGACAAAGCAGCGAATGTTCCCTCATATCGAGCAACGAGTCGGAAACAGGGCTCCTCTGGATGTGGCAGGGACCCTCGTACTTCCTCTAGAATGGAGTCGGGTATGTCAGGAACCTGCTTGAATTGCAGCAAGGGTGTGAAGGACCTTTTGGAAGTTCCAGAGGTTAGGTGTGATTAGCTTCGAGAAGCCTCAGCGGAAATGGGCCTCATCTCGCCTGGAGGGCAAAACCTCCTGGATTTTCTCGAGTTGCGGCACGTGCTCTTGACTTATGACGGGGACCTCAGGGACCCGCTCTGGTGGGCTCAGGAAAGGCCAGTCCGCATGCGAGTTGCTCGGGGTCCTCTCGGGATTCCTCTCTCTTCGATGCCCGGCCTAAGACCTTGTGTGGAGTCGGGCCCAGAACCTGAGGATTCCTCTGCAGTGCTGACATGGACCTTGGGGTACGTCTGGAGTCTCCCCAGGGGTTAAGTCCTCGTGTCGAATGGGTGCATGCACGTGCACTTTCCTCAGGAGCTTTAGCAGCAGTGTCAGGCTTCCCATCGCCTGGATCAAGGGATCTGTGGCTTATCCTCGAGGCTTCCCACGAGGCTTTCCCACAGGGCTGTCCCACGTGCCACCATGGTGTGAGTTGATCCTCGACGTGAAAGTCGAGGCAGTGCAGGGAAAACAGGTTCCTCTGGAAAGGACTGAAACATCTGGGGGACTCCTGGAATGGTGGTACGACGCTGGAGTTCCTCTCGCCTTTCCTGTGGAGAGCGCCTCCTCTTGAAATGAGACGGGAACGCGGGAAATTCTTTCCCGACCAAGCAGGGAAAGGATCCCTCATCACGAGCTACGAGTTGGAAACGGGGCTCCTCTCGATGTGGGCTGGACCCTCGTGTTTCCTCTAGAGTGGAGACGGGGATGTTGGGGTACTTCTTCAGTTGCAGCAAGTGTGTGAAGGACCTTTTGGAAATTCCAGAGGTTAGGTGTGAATAGTCTCGAGACGCCTCAGTGGAAATGGGCCTGATCTCGCCTGGAGGGCAAAATCTCCTGGATTTTCTCGAGTTGCAGCAGGTGCTCTCAACTTACGACGGGGACCGCAGGGACCCGCTCTGGTGGCCTCAGGAAAAGACAGTCCACATGCGAATTACTCGCGGGCCTCTCTGGATTCCTCTCCCTTCAATGCCAGGACCAAAGACCTTGTGTGGATGCGGCACCGGAACCTGAGGATTCCTCTCCAGTGCTGACATGGATCTTGGGCTAATTCTGGAGTCTCCCCAGGGGAGTAAGTCCTCCTCTCGAAGGGGGCATGCACGTGCGCTTTCCTCCATAGCGGTAGCAGCAGTGTCACGCTTCCCGATGCGTGGATCAAGGGATCTGTGGCTTTCCCTCGAGGCTTTCCCACTGGGCTTTCCCACGTGCCACCGTTGTGGGAGTCGATCCTCGGGTGAAAGTCGAGGCAGTGCAGAGAAAACATGTTCCTCTGGAATGGACTAAGGCATCTGGGGGCTCTTGGAATGGTGGCACGACGCTGGAGTTCCACTCGCCTTTCCTGTGGAGAGCGGCTCCTCTTGAGATGCGACGGGAATGCCCAGAACTCTTCCCGACCAAGCAGCGAAAGGATCCCTTATCTCGAGTTACGAGGCGGAAACGGGGCTCCCATGGATGTGTGCGGGACCCTCGTGCTTCCTCTAGAGTGGAGACGGGTATGTGAGGGAACTTCTTGAGTTGCAGCAAGGGTGTGAAGAACCTTTTGGAAATTCCAGAGGTTAGGTGTGATTAGCCTCGAGAAGCCTCACTGGAAATGGGCCTGATCTCGCCTGGAGAGTAAAACCTCCTGGATTTTCTCGAGTTGCGGCAGGTGCACTCGACTTCCGACGGGGACCGCAGGGACCCACTCTGGTGGCCTCAGGAAAGGACAGTCCGCATGCGAGTTGCTCGGGGGCCTCTCGGGATTCCTTTCCCGTCGATGCCGGGGCCTAAGACCTTGTGTGGAGTCGGGCCCGGAACCTGAGGATTCCTCTCCAGTACTGCCATGGATCTTGGGGTACTTCTTGAGTCTCCCCAGGGGAGTAAGTCCTCGTCTGGAATGGGCGCATGCACGTGATCTTTCCTCAAGACTGTAGCAGCAGTGTCACGTTTCCCATCGCCTGGATCAAGGGATCTGTAGCTTTCCCTCGAGACTTTCCCACGAGGCTTTCCCACAGGGCTTTCCCACAGGGCTGTCCCACGTGCCACCTTGGTGTGAGTCGATCCTCTGCATGAAAGTCGAGGCAGTGCAGGGAAAACAGGTTCCGTTGGAACGAACTGAGACATCTAGGGGACTCTGGGAATGTTGGCACGACCCTGGAGTTCCTCTCCCATTTCCTGTGGAGAGCACCTCCACTTGAGATGCGACGGGAACGCCGGGAAATCTTTCCCGACCACGCAGGGAAAGGATCCCTCATCTCGAGCTGCGAGGCGGCAACGGGGCTCCTCTGGATGTTCGCGGGACCATCCTGCTTCCTCTCGAATGGAGACTGTATGTCGGGAAACTCTTGAGTGGCAGCAAGGGTGTGAAGGACTTTTTGGAGATTCCAGAGGTTAGGCGTGATTAGACTCGAGAAGCCTCAGCGGAAATGGGCCTCATCTGGCCTGGAGGGCAAATCCTCCGGAATTTCTCGTGTTGCGGTAGGTGCTCTAGACTTTGGTCGGGGACTTCAGGGACCCGCTCTGGTGGCCTCAGGAAAGGCCAGTCCCATTGCGAGTTGTTCGCGGGCCTCTCGGGATTCCTCTCCCTTCGATGCCAGAGCCTAAGACTTTGTGTGGAGTCGGGGCCCGAACCTGAGGATTCCTCTCCAGTGCTCTCATGGAACTTGCGGTACTTCGGGAGTCTCCCCAGGAGAGTAAGTTCTCGTTTCGAGAGGGTGCATGCACGTGTGCTTTCCTCCCGAGCTGTAGCACCAGTATCATGCTTTCCGTCGCGTCAGTCATGGGATCTGTGTCTTTTCCTCAAGGATTTTCCACGAAGCTTTCCCACGAGGCTTTCCCACAGGGCTGTCCCACGTGCCACTGTGGTGTGAGTCGATCCTCGGCGTGAAAGTAAAGGCAGTGCAGGGAAAACAGGTTCCTCTGGAATGGACTGAGACATCTGGGGGACTCTGGGAATGGTGGCACGACCTTGGAGTTCCTGTCGCCTTTCCTGTGGAGAGTGCCTCCTCTTGAGATACGCCGGGAAACCCAGGAATTATTTCCCGACCAAGCAGGGAAAGGATCCCCCATGTCCAGTTACAAGGCGGAAACTGGGCTCCACTGGATGTGGGCGGGACCCTCTTGCTTCCTCTCGAGTGGAGACGGGGATGTAGGAGAACTTCTTGAATTGCAGCAAGGGTGTGAAGGACCTTTTGGAAGATCCAGAGGTTAGATGTGATTAGCCTCGAGAAGCCTCAGCGGAAATGGGACTCATCTCGCCTGCAGGGCAAAACCTCGTGGATTTTCTCGAGTTTTGGCAGGTGCTCTCGACTTACGACGGGGACCTCAGGGACCTGCTCTGGTGGCCTCACGAAATGCCAGTCCCCATGCAAGTGGCTCGCGGGCCTCTCGGGATTCCTCTCCCTTCGATGCCCGGGCCTAAGACCTTGTGTTGAGTCGGGGCCGGTACCTGAGGATTCCTCTCCAGTGCTGACATGGATCTTGGTGTACTTCTGGAGTCTCCCCTGGGGAGTAAGTCCTCGTCTCGAATAGGGGCATGCACGTGCACTTTCCTCCAGAGCGGTAGCAGCAGTGTCACGCTTCCCATCACCTGGATTAAGGGATCTCTGGCTTTCCTTCGAGGCTTTCCCTCGAGGCTTTCCCACGAGGCTTTCTGACGAGGCTTTCACACAGGGATGTCCCACGTGCCACCGTGGTGGGAGTCGATCCTCGGCATGAAATTCGAGGCAGTGCAGGGAAAACAGGTTCCTCTGGAACGGACTGAGACATCCGTGGGACTCTTGGAATGGTGGCAGGACGCTGGAGTTCCTCTCGCCTTCCCTGTGGAGAACGCCTTCTCTTGAGAAGTGACGGGAACGCCGGGAATTCTTTCGCGACCAAGAAGGGAAAGGATCCCGCATCTCGAGCTACGAGGTGGATACGGGGCTCCTCTGGATGTGAGTGGGACCCTCATGCTTCCACTAGAGTGGAGACCGGGATGTCCGGGAACTTCTTGAGTTGCAGCAAGGGTGTGAAGGACCTTTTGGAAGTTCCAGAGATTAGATGTGATTAGCCTTGAGAAGCCTCAGTGGAAATGGGCCTCATCTGACCTGGAGGGCAAAACCTCCTGGATTTTCTCGAGTTGCGGCAGGTGCTCTCGACTCACGACGGGGACCTCAGGGACCCGCTCTGGTGGCCTCAGGAAAGGCCAGTCCCCATGCGAGTTGCTCGGGGGCCTCTCGGGGTTCCTCTACCTTCGATGCCAGGGCCTAAGTCCTTGTGTGGAGTCAGGTCCGGGACCTGAGGATTCCTCTCCAGTGCTCACATTGATCTTGGGGTACTTCTGGAGTCTCCCCAGGGGAGTAAGTCCTCGTTTTGAATGGGGGCATGCACGTGTGCTTTCCTCCAGATCGGCAGCAGCCGTGTCATGCTTCCCTTCGCCTTGATCAAGGGATCTGTGGCTTTCCCTCGAGACTTTCCCACGAGGCTTACCCACAGGGCTGTCCCACGTGCCACCATGGTGGGAGTCGATCCTCACCGTGAAAGTCGAGGCAGTGCAGGGAAAACAGGTTCCTCTGCAATGGACTGAGACTTCTGGGGGACTCTTGGAATGGTGGCACGACCCTGGAGTTCCTCTCGCCTTTCCTGTGGAGAGCGCCTCCTCTTGAGATGCGAGGGGAATGCCCAGAATTCTTTCCCGACCAAGCAGGGAAAGAATCCCTCATCTCGAGCTACGAGGCGGAAACGGGGCTCCTCTCGATGTGGGCGGGACCCTCGTGCTTCCTCTATAGTGGAGACGGGTATGTCAGGGAACTTCTTGATTTGCAGCAAGGGTGTGATGGACCTTTTGGAATTCCAGAGCTTAGATGTGATTAGCATTGTGAAGCCTCTGCGAAAATGGGCCTCATCTCGCCTGGAGGGCAAAACCTCCTGGATCTTCTCGAGTTTTGGAAGGTGCTCTCGACTTACGACGGGGAACTCAGGGACACGCTCTGGTGGCCTCAGGCAAGGCCAGTTCCCATGTGAGTTCCTCCGGGCCTCTCGGGATTCCTCTTCCTTCGATGCCGGCGCCAAAGAACTTGAGTGGAGGCGGCGCCGGAAACTGAGGATTCCTCTCCAGTGCTGACATGGATCTTGGGGTACTTCTGGAGTATCCCCAGGGGAGTAAGTCCTCGTCTCGAATGGGGGCATGCACGTGCACTTTCCTCCCGATCTGTAGCAGCAGTGTCACACTTCCTGTCGCGTGGATCAAGGGATCTGTGGCTTTCCCTCGCTGCTTTCCCACGCGGCTTTCCCACAGGGCTGTCCCACGTGCCACCTTGATGGGAGTGGATCCTCGGCGCGAAAGTCGAGACAGTGCAGGGAAAACAGGTTCTTTTGGAATAGAGTGAGATATCTGGGGGACTCTTGGCATGGTGGCATGACGCCTGAGTTCCTCTCGACTTTCCTGTCGAGAGCGGCTTCTCTTGAGATGGGACGGGAATGCCCAGAATTCTTTCCCGACAAAGCAGCGAAAGGAATCCTCATCTTGAGCTACGAGGCGGAAACGGCGCTACTTTGGATGTGGGCGGGACCCTCGTGCTTCCTCTAAAGCGGAGACAGGGATGTCGGGGAACTTCTTGAGTTGCAGCAAGGGTGTGAAGGACCTTTTGGAAGTTCCAGATGTTAGGTGTGATTAGCCTCGAGAAGCCTCAGCGGAAATGGGCCTCATCCCGCCTGGAGGGCAAAACCTCGTGGATTATCTCGAGTTGTGGCAGGTGCTCTCGACTTATGACGGGGACCTCAGAGACCCGCTCTGGTGGTCTCAGGAAAGGCCAGTCCCCAGGCGAGTTGCTCGGGGGCCTCTTGGGATTCTTCTCCCTTTGATGCCGGGGCCTGAGACCTTGTGTGCAGGCGGGACTGGAACCTGAGGATTCCTCTCCAGTGCTGACATGGACCTTGGGGATACTTCTGGAGTCTCCCCAGGGGAGTAAGTCCTCATCTCGAATGGGGGCATGCACGTGCGCTTTCCTCCAGAGTGGCAGCAGCAATGTCACGCTTCCCGTCGCGTGGATCAAGGGATCTGTGGCTTTGCCTCGAGGCTTTCCCACGAGGCTTTCCCACAGGTCTGTCCCACGTGCCACCGTGGTGGGAGTCGATCCTCGGCGTGAAAGTCGAGGCAGTGCAGGGAAAACAGGTTCCGCTGGAATGGACTGAGACATCTGGGGGACTCCGGAATGGCGCAACGACCCTGGAGTTCCTCTCACCTTTCCTGTGGAGAGCGCCTCCTCTTGAGATGCGCCAGGAACGCCCAGAAATCTTTCCCAGGCAAGCAGCGAAAGGATCCCTCATCTCGAGCTAGGAGGCGGAAACGGGGCTCCTCTGGATGTGTGCAGGACCCGCGTGCTTCCTCTCGAGTGGACACGGGTATGTCGGGGAGCTTCTTGAGTTGCAGCAAGGGTGTGAAGGACCTTTTGGAAGTTCCAGAGGTTAGGTGTGAGTAGCCTTCAAAAGGAACAGCGGAAATGGGCCTCATCTTGCCTGGAGGGCAAAACCTCCTGGATTTTCTCGAGTTGTGGCAGGTGCTCTGTACTTATGATAGGGACCTCAGGGACCCGCTCTGGTGGCCTCAGGAAAGGCCAGTCCCCATGTGAGTTGGTCGCAGGCCTCTCGGGATTCCTCTCCCTTGGATGCTGGAGACTAAGACCTTGTGTGGAGTCGGGCCCGGAACCTGAGGATTCCTCTCCAGTGCTGACATGGATCTTGGGGTACTTCTGGAGTCTGCCCAGGAGAGTCAGTCCTCGTCTCGAGAGGGGGCATGCACGTGCGCTTTCCTCCCGAGCTGTAGTAGCAGTGTCACGCTTCCCGTCGTGTCAATCATGGGATCTGTGGCTTTCCCTCGAGGCTTTCACACGAGGCTTTCCCACGAGGCTTTCCCACAGGGCTGTCTCACGTGCCACCCTGGTGTGAGTCGATCCTCGGCGTGAAAGTCGAGGCAGTGCAGGGAAAGGAGGTTCCTCTGGAATGGACTGGGACAACTGGGGGACTCTGGGAATGGTGGCACGACCCTGGAGTTCCTCTCGCCTTTCCTTTGGAGAGCGCCTGCTCTTGAGATGCGACGGGAACGCCGGGAATTCTTTCCCGACCAAGCAGGGAAAGGATCCCTCATCTCGAGCTACGAGGTGGAAACGGGGCTCCTCTGGATGTGGGCCGAACCCCGTGCTTTCTTTCGACTGGAGACGGGTATGTCAGGGAACTTCTTGAGTTGCAGTAAGGGTGTCAAGGACCCTTTGGAAGTTCCAGAGGTTAGATGTGATTAGCCTCGAGACGCCTCAGCCAAAATGGGCCACATCTCGCCTGGAGGGGGGAACCTCCTGGTTTTCTCGAGTTGCGGCTTGTGCTCTCGACTTACGACGGGGACCTCATGGACCCGCTCTGTTGGCCTCAGGAAAGGTCATTCCCCATGCGAGTTGCTCGGTGGCCTCTCAGGATTCCTCGCCCGTCGATGCCGGCGCCTAAGACCTTGTGTGGAGTCGGACCAGAACCTGAGGATTCCTCTCCCGTGCTCACATGGATCTTGGCGTACTTCTGGAGTCTCCCAAGGGGCGTCAGTCCTCGTCTCGAGTGGGGTCATGCAGGTGTGCTTTCCTCCTGAGCAGTAGCAGCAGTGTCTCGCTTCCCGTCTTGTGGATCAAGGGATCTGTGTCTTTCCCTCGAGGCTTTTCCATGGGCTTTCCCACAGGGCTATTCCACGTGCCACCATGCAGTGCTGGGAAAACAGGAACCTCCTTCCCCACATAGGGGGTACACTGTCCCCTTGGGCGTGTATCTCCGGGGCATTCGCGCTTGGGGGTTGCCACGGATGTTGGCCTCAGGCTCCACATGAGAAAAGCCCCTAATGGCATTAGCTGCCGGTCCAGACGCTGGCCCCTCAGGTCTCTGGCCGGAGCCTTGGGCTCCAGGCAACTCAAAGCCCTCGGGGCTGGTGCTCTGGGACTGCTGTAGGGAAAGGACGCCAGGAGCCCACGGAGGAGTTGGGGAGGCGCAGGTGGCATATGGAGGCGAGGACAGCGTGGGATCTAGGTGGAGGCGCTGGAGAGAGCGTCCGTTGTCCCGGAATGCCTCGGAGGAGCCAGCGGGGGACAGTCCAGGCCCAGGGACCTGTGGTATGTGAAAAGGTGGGAAACCCCAGAACAAGGCAGGCTGGGAAAGGGGGCGTGGGCGGCCAATTCAAAGGGACCTAGGGGGCGTTTCCTGGGCGGTGAGCTCCCTTGGCACTGCTGAGGGCCCCTGATTGATCCACCCGGGGTTGATCCCACCATCTGCTGCGAGGGAGGGCCACAAACCAAAGCCCCCGAACTGCCCACCCACCCCAACGGGGATCTTGGCGGTCCGGGGCACAGCTGTGCCCGGGAAAAGCCCACTCACTCCACGGGACTCCGTCCAGGGTCTCTGCTTGGAAAGAGGCCAGGGGCGGCCCCCTCCATCTACGCACCCAAACCCTATTGACGTCAATGGGGGCGGAGACGCCTCCCGCTCTCCAGAGTCCTGGGCTGCTGGGTCCCCGCCCACTCGGCCAGCAGTCTGCAGCGCTCCTGTGTGCCTCTCCCACCATGGCTTCGTCCAGCTCCTCCAGCACCTCAAGCGGTACGTTTGCCCTCGGTCCCTGGGGTCGGATCACGTCTCAGGGGATTTGCGGGTGGCCCGGGCAAGGGCTCTCGGCCCACGTGTCGACCCCCGCTCCCGCCCGAGAACGGCGGGGACCCATCGGCCGGGCCCGGGGTTCCCAGGCGTCAGGTGTGCCCAAAGTTGGAGGGCGTTGCATCGTTCGTTCATCTTGCTCCTTTGGCACACACATGGCTTCTCCGTTCTCTTTTCTGGGAAGACAGTGTTGTTTTAGGGGGCGTGCTGCGGGAGTCAGGGGCCGGTGGGAGCGGGTGCTGTGCTGGGATGAGGCCCTTTATCCTCACATCTTCCTGTGGGAACGGGAGTCGGGGAGCTCTGTGGCCTTGCCGCCTTCAGTGGCTTCCTCTGCACACGGGCTTAGTGCCTTCTGCCTTCTGTCAGTCGTTACGGGGTTTGGGCTTCGCTTTGGCGGCCTTGGCCTTGGCCCTGGCCTGGGCCTTGGCCTTACCCTTGGCGTTGCCCTTGCCCTTGCCCTTGGCCTTCGGCTTGGCCTTCCCTAGGCCTTGTCTTTGGCCTTACCTTGTCCTTGCCCTTACCTTTTCCTTGCCCTTAAACTTAAACTTGACCTTGACTTTGACCTTGAACTTGAACTTGACCTTGACTTTGACCTTGAACTTGAACTTGAACTTGAACTTGAACTTGACTTTGACCTTGAACTTGAACTTGAACTTGACCTTGACTTTGACCTTGAACTTGAACTTGACCTTGAACTTGAACTTGACTTTGACCTTGAACTTGAACTTGAACTTGACTTTGACCTTGAACTTGACCTTGACCTTGACTTTGACCTTGAACTTGAACTTGACCTTGACCTTGAACTTGAACTTGACCAACAACGGGAGACCAGATTTGCTCAGAGCACCGGAGGTCCAGAGGCAGGGCCGTGTATCTCCCCTTCCCTTTGTGATCATTGCAAAGACATTCCTAGCTGATAGCGGGAGTGCCCATGAAGAAGCAAGCAGTGGGAGTGTGTTTGACATGACTGTGTGCCTCAACTCCACAAGGGGCCTTTCCTCTCGAAGTAGGCCCCATGTCCCCTTGGGGAGGGTGTCATGCCTCTTTTCTCCACACTGCCAAAGGGTGGAGCAAAGCTCGCTCTGTCAGAGGTACAAAAACAGCAATTGAATGGATTTTCAAGCTCTTGCTAGGCTGCACCCTTTCAGGGCCCACTTTACTGAAACAGGTGCTCTGTGGCCCCCAGTTGGGTATGCAGGTTCACAAACAGGGTGAGATCCTGTCCAAGCCAACAATTTTCCTGAAAGACCTAGGCTCACTAAAGCTCTCCTCCAGAGCAAAGGGGATAGAGGAGATGTATGGAGGAGTCTTTGCCTTTCCCTGTGAGTGTGGGGCTACTCCCTACGGCCCCAAGCTCAGGGATAACTGCCTCTAAGAAAGGAATGGCAAGAAGCGCTAATCTTGGAGGTTGGGACAGGGAGTTCGCAGCATGTGGGGAAAGAAAGACTTCTTCGGGGAAGAAGAGGCAACCACCGGGGGTGTGTTCGCAAGCCTCTATTTGGAAGGAACACGTTTGCTTATACAACTCAAGACCTCCAGATCTGCTCAGAGGACTGAAGTTCCAGAGACAGGGCCATGTATCTCCCCTTCCCTTTGAGATCCTTGCCAAGACATTCCTAGCAGATTGTCGGAGTGCCCATGAAGAAGCAAGCAGCGGGAGTGTGCTTGACATCACTGGCTGCCTACCTGGGCTCAGCTCCTCAAGGGGCCTTTCTCTCCTGGTAGGCCCTATGTCCCCTTTGGGAGAGGGTTGTGCCCTCTTCCCTCCACACTGCCAAAGGGTGGAGGTGGAGCAAACTCGTTCTCTCCGAGGTAAAAGAAAGACAAATTGGATGGATCTTTAAGCTCTTGCTATGCTGCACCCCTCCAGGACCCACTCGAGCAAAACAGGTGCCCTGTGGCCCCTAGGTCGGGTATGCAGGTTCACACACCGGGTGTGATCCCGTCAAAGCCAAGAATTTTCCTGACAGACCTAGGCTCACTAGAGCTCTCCTCCAGAGGAAAGGGGACAGAAAAGATGTGTGTGTGGAGGTGGCTCTGCCTTTCCAGGTCCCAATCTCAGGGATAACTGCCCCTAAGAAAGGAACTGCTGCTGCTGCTGCTGCTGCTGCTGCTGCTGCTGCTGCTGCTGCTGCTGCTGCTGCTAAGTTGGTTCAGTCGTGTTCGACTCTGTGCGACGCCATAGACGGTAGCCCACTAGGCTCCCCCGTCCCTGGGATTCTCCAGGCAAGAACAGTAAGTGGGTTGCCATTGCCTTCTCCAATGCATGAAAGTGAAAATGAAAGTGCAGTCGCTCAGTCGTGTCCGACCCTCAGCGACCCCATGGACTGCAGCCTACCAGGCTTCTCTGTCCATAGGATTTTCTGAAAGGAACTGCAAGAAGCACTTTTCCAGGAGGCTGGGAAAGGGAGTTTGCAGGATGTGGGGAAAGAGAGCCTCCTTCGGGGAAGAATAGGCGGCCACTTGTTTTGTGTTGCAAACCTCTATTTGGAAGGAACAGGTTAGCTTATACAAAGGGAGACCTCCAGATCTGCTCAGAGGACCGAAGTTGCAGAGGCAGGTCGGTGTATCTTCCCTTCACTTTGCGATCCTTGCAAAGACATTCCTTGCTGCTAGATGACTCAGCAAGGGCCTTTGAACTGTTGTTTTCTTTCCTAGCTTCAAAGATTCCTTCAGTTCCTAATATAGATATCCTAGAAATGATATGACATCCGTGAAAATCTGATATGTCCTGGTCAAATGCTGTCAGTTATCATTCTAGTTATCATATTAAAGCATTTCAAGTCGCAGCAGTGACCAGATGACATTGTCAATTTCTATTTCATCAGGTTTTAACCATGTCCTCTGTGGTTTCACACTGATGCCTTTGCAGAAATACTGCTACTTCAAGATATATGGAAAATACTTTTTTTAAGCTTACTGATAATTTGTTTGTTTGTTTGCTTGTCTTCTGGTAAGCTGCTACCAGATGGAATTTAGTCTCCTCTCTAGGTTAAGAGAACTAAGTTTTCTTAGAATGCAATTTTTGATCACAGACTATGAGTTTCTCTACCTTTCATTGATTTATAATTGTTTTCATCATCTGTTTTTTTACTTCGGTAAAGTAAATAAGCCTTATTTAAGATTTTGGTACATGTAGGATGGACTAAGCTTTCCCCACTCTTGCAAGTTCCCTTAACCCTTCAGATTCTTCTCGTGGGACCAAGATCTCACTTTCCTCCAGAGGGACAATCCAAGCTTTTTATCAGTTGATCTGCCCCTGACATCAGAGTCAAGTTGAGCACGAGTTGGCCTATAATTTAGGCATGAAACTATGACTACATAAAGAAAAGGTGACTTTATGATTCAGGGATGGCCATGATATGCTTTGCACTTCAGAGAAAATGGGTTAAAATGATTTTTTTTTCCTTCAAAACTGCACACCCAGTTCTTTCAGCATATGCAATTGAAAACATCTAGTCATTAGGTCAGTTTTCATTCCAATCCCAAAGAAAGGCAATGACAAACACTATTCAAGCTGCTGCACAATTGCACTCATCTCACACACTAGTAAAGTAATGCTCAAAATTCTCCAAGTTCACATGAACTGTGAACTTCCAGATGTTCAAGAGGGATTTAAAAAATGCAGAGAAACCAGAGATCAAATTGCCAACATCCACTGGATCATTGAAAAAGCAAGAGAGTTCCAGAAAAAAAAAAAAACCATCTATTTCTGCTTTATTGACAATGCCAAAGCCTTTGACTGTGTGGATCACAAGAAACTGGGAAAAATTCTGAAAGAGATGGGAATACCAGACCACCTGACCTGTCTCTTGAGAAACCTGTATGCAGGTCAGGAAGAAACAGTTCGAACTGGACATGGAACAACAGACTGGTTCTACATAGGAAAAGGAACATGTCAAGGCTGTATTTTGTCACCCTGCTTATTTAACTTATATGCAGAGTACAGCATGAGAAACACTGGGCTGGAGGAAGCACACGCTGGAATCAAGGTTGCTGGGAGAAATATCAATAATCTCAGATATTCAGATGACACCACCCTTATGGCAGAAAGTGAAGAAGAGCTAAAGAGTCTCCTGATGAAAGTGAAAGAGGAGAGTGAAAAAGTTAGCTTAAAGCTCAGCATTCAGAAAACTACAATCATTGCATCCAGTCTCATCACTTCATGGCAAATAGATGGGAAAACATTGGAAACAGCAGCAGACTATTTTGGGGGGCTTGGAAATCACTGCAGGTGATGGCTGCCTCCATGAACTTAAAACATATTTATGACTTGGAAGAAAAGTGATGACCAAACTAGACAGCATATTAAAAAGCCGAGACGTTGCTTTGCCAACAAAGACCCATCCGGTCAAGGCTATGGTTTTTCCATATGTCATGGATGGATATGAAAGATGCACTATAAAGAAAGTGACAGCTGAAAATTTGATGCTTTTGAACAGTGGTGTTGGAGAAGATGCTTGTAGGTCGCTTAGACTACAAGGAGACGCAACCACTCCATCCTAAAGGAAATCAGGTCTGAATATCCATTGGAAGGACTAATACTGAACCTGAAACTCCAATACTTTGGCCACTTGATGTGAAGAGCTGACTCACTTGGAAGTTGCTTTGATTTGCCTATGAGTGTGGGAGCCCTCCCTGGGCAAAGGGCCTCAGGGGTCATTGCCACTGAATCATGACATCCAAGCAAGCGCATTCCAGCTGTGTGACATGCAGGAAGCAGGAGACTGGGAAAACTGTCTTCCTTAGAGGAAGGAAAGTCATCCACAGAGAGTGTGTTTTCAGGCCTCTCTTTGCAGCAAGTGTTTTGCTTCTCAGACATCAGAGCTGCAGGCTTGCTCTGAGGGCCTCAATTCCAGAGTCAGGGCTGTGTGTCTCACTGCACTTTCCAAGCATTGCAGACACATTCCTAGGTTGGAGCAGTGCTTCCCATGAGAAAGAAGCCTCGGGAGTGTGTCTGAGCGGGCTGAGTGCCATGCTAGGGTCACCTAGTCGAGGGCACCTTGCACATCCAATGGGCCCCAGGCGAGTAGCTATGGACCGGCCCCTCGGTTGAGATATCCCAAAGCAGGGAACAAAGCTAGCTCTGTCTGTCAGAAGGAGGAAAACAGCAATGGGATGGATTTTCAAGCAGTTGCTCAGTCACACCACGTGAGGGCTCCGCGGGAAAGAAATGCGAATTTTGGCCTCTAGGCCCAGTATCCAGATGTGTGCACAGGATATTTTCCCCACAGGATCCAAGAATGTTCCAGACAGACCTAAGCTCACTAGCTCTCTCCTGCAGAGGAAATGAAATATTGTTGCTGAACCACGAAAAGATGCTGGGATTCTTGGCTTATGGAGGAGAAGAATTCAATCCAGGGCCCAAGACGAGGCTTGATTGCTCAGAGCTTTTGTGCAATCGAGTCTTATTCAAGTAGAAAGGAGATAGAGAAAGCTTCTGACAGAGACATCACAAGGGGCAGAAAGTGTACCCCCTTGCTAGTGTTAGTAATGGAGTTATATACTCTCCAATAAGTTATTACAACGAACAAAAGAATGTCTGGAGGTTGTAAAGACTCACTAGACCTACTCCCATCATTTACATTTTAAGATAACAGGATTAGCCAGAAGGTTTTTCCAGAGACCGTCCTCAAGAAGGATGCATGATTGTTATGTAATCCGAAGGAATGTAGAGGGAAAAAAGTGTGCCCTTTCTTCCTCCTTGAGAATTCTAGACCCCTCTCTCCTTGGGGACCCTGGAACTTCTTATAAACCTGCCTTGGCAATGACTCTCTCCGAAACATGATTGAACAGCCGTTTGGAGCTTCCTTTGACTTTCCCTGGGAGGGAGGGAGCCCTCCCTGAGCACAGGGCCTCAGGGGCCATGGCCAATGAAAACTAATCTCCCAGTAAGTGCTTTTCAGCCCTGTGTGACTCTCAGCCCACAGGAGGCTGAGAAAACTCTCTTCCTTGGAGGAAGGAAAGGCAGCCCAAGAGTGTGTTTTCAGGCCTGTATCTTGCAGCAAGTGTTTGGCTTGTTAGACATAAGACCTGCAGGCCTGCTCCAACAGACTCCATTCCAGAATCAGGGCCTTGTGTCTCCCTGCAGTTTCCTGGCCTCGCAAACACATTCCTAGGGGAGAGCAGTCCTGCCCATGGGGAAGCAGGCTGCGGGAGTGTGTCTGAGGGGGCCAGGTGCCATGCTGGGGTCACCTGGTCGAGGGCACCTTGCACCTCCAATGGACCCCAGGCAAGGAGTTGCAGGCCACCACCTTGCTTCTGAAATCCCAAAGTGGGGAGCAAAGCTCGCTCTGTCAGAGGGAAGAAAACAGCAACAGGATGGATTTTCAAGCAGTTGCTAGGCTGTACTGCGTTAGGGCTCCAAGGAAGAAAAATGCAGATGTTAGCCCCTACGACTGGTATCCAGGTGGGCTCCCAGGATGATTTCCCCGCAGGATCCAAGAACGTTCCAGACAGACCTGGGCTCACTAGCTCCCTCCTGCAGAGGAAACATGATAGAACAGCTGTTTGGAGGTTGCTTTGACTTCCCCTGGGAGGGTAGGATCCCTCCCTGGGTGCAGGGCCTCAGGGGCCATTGCCGCTGAGAAATGCCCTCTAAGCCAGACCTTTCCAGCCTTGTATGACTCAGCACGGAGGAGACTGGAAAAGCTATCTTCCTTGGAGGAAGGAAAGGCAGCCCCAGAGAGTGTGTTTTCACACCTGTATCTCGCAGCAAGCGTTTGCCGTCTCAGACGTCAGACCTCCAGGCCTGCTCCAACGGCCTCAGTTCCAGAGTCAGGGCCGTGTGTCTCCCTGCATTTTCTGAGCCTTGGGAACACATTCCTAGGTCAGAACAGTCCTGCCCATGGGGAAGGAGGCTGCGGGAGTGTGTCTGAGGGGGTCGGGTGCCATGCTGGGGTCCAGTAGACCTGGTACCTCCAATAGACCCCAGGACAACAGCGGTGGGGCTCCCCCTGGCTTCCGAAATGCCAAAGCGAGAAGCAAAGCTAGCTCTATCAGAAGGAAGAAAAGAGCAATTAGATGGATGTTCAGGCTGTTGCTGGGCCGCACCACTTCAGGTTACCCCCCGAGAGGAGCAGGCGCCCTGTGGCCCCTCGGTCCCATATGCAGGTTAACACACAGGATGTGTCCCCATAGGAGCCAAGAATTTTCCTGACAGACCTAGGCTCACTAGAGCTCTCCTACAGGGCAAAAGGGATAGAACAGACTGTGGATGTGACTCTGCCTTTCCCAGCGAGCATGGGGCCCTCCCTACGGCCCCGGGCTCCAGGGAAAATTGTCCCTGAAAAATGACCTCCAAGAAGCGCTTTTCCAGCAGGCTGGGATGCAGAGTTCACAGGATGTGGGGAAAGTGATCGTCCTTCAGGGAAGAAGAGGCAGCCACCCAGTGTGTGTTTGCAAGCCTGTATTTGGAAGAAACTGGTTTGCTTCTTCAAGGGGAGACCTCCAGGTCTGCTCAGAGGACCGAAATTCCAGAGGCAGCACCATGCATCTCCCCTGTCCTTTCTGAGCCTTGGAAAGACATTCCTAGCTTATAGCGGTATTGCTCATGAAGAAGCAGGATGCAGGAATGTGTCAGACATGACTGGGTGCCTTCCTGGGTTCAGCTCCGTGAGGGGCCTTTCCACTCAAAGTAGGTCCCATGCCTCCTTGGGGAGGAAGTGGGGCCCGCTTGCCTCCAAATTGCCAAAGGCTGGAACAAAGCTAGTTCTATCAGAGGTAAGAAAAGAGCAATTGGATGGATGTGGAAGCTGTTGCTGGGCCGCACTGCTTCAGGCCCCCCACCCCTCCGGCCCCGAGAGAAACAGGCGCCCTGTGGCCCCTCGGTCCTGTATGCAGTTTCACACATAGAATGTGTCCCCATAGGAGCCAAGAATTTTCCTGACAGACCTAGGCTCACTAGAGCTCTCCTACAGAGCAAAGGGGATGGGACAGATGTGTGGCTGTGGCTCTGCCTTTCCCTGGGAGTGTGGAGCCACTCCCTATGGCCCCGGGCTCCAGGGGAAATTGCCCCTGAATAATGACCTCCAAGAAGCGCTTTTCCAACTGGCTGAGACGTGGAGTTCTCAGGATGCAGGGAAAGCGAGTATCCCTTCGGGGAAGCAAAGGCAGTCACCTGTTATCATTACTTACTAGAATAGTAGGTACCTTCTCTGGTTGGGCAGAGGCCTTCCCTACCTGATCTGAAAAAGAAAATGAAGTAGCTCGCTGATTTGAGAAATAATTCCCAGACTTGGGTTTCCAACCAGTATAGAATCCGACAATGGCCCTGTCTTTGTAGCCGCGTTAATTAACAGGTATGTGAAGCTCTAAATATCAGTGGAAATTACATACAGCATATAGGCCCCAGTGTTCTGGAATGGTGGAAAGAAACAACCAAACTCTTGAAGAGACTCTTTCAAAATGGATCATAGAGACTGACTGTACATGGATGGGCTTACTTCTGGCAGACTTACTCATATTACGGGTAACTGCACGTTCCCATTGTTGTTGTCCTTATGAAATTTTCTATGGGAGAACCCCCCACCCCAAATGAGGCAGGTGTTAGCAGATTTGCCACAAGTAAGGAGGTGGGATTTCACAGCAGCTGGAACAATTAGGTAAGGTAATAAATCAGGTAACTAAGTTTGTGTAAAAAAAAATATCATTCCCCCTTGAGGAACAGATTCATGAATTTGTGCTCAGTGATCAGGTGTGGCTCAATGACTGGAAACACAATTCCTTGGCCTGACATCGGAAAGGTCCTTATACTGTTGTTTTAGCCACAATTCTGAAAGAGAAGGGAATACTAGACCACCTAACCTGCCTCTTGAGAAATCTGTATGACGGTCAGGAAGCAACAGTTAGAGCAGGACATGGAACAACATACTGGTTCCAAAAAGGAAAAGGAGTATGTCAAGGCTGTATATTGTCACCCTGTTTATTTAGCTTATATGCAGACTACATCATGAAAAATGCTGGGATGGAAGATACCTGAGCTGGAATCAAGATTGCCGGAAGAAATAGCAATAAACTTAGATATGCAGATGTCACCACCATTATGTCAGAATGGGAAGAGGAATGCGTATGTCGGGGAACTTCTTGAGTTGCAGCAAAGGTGTGAAGGACCCTTTCGAAGTTCCAGAGGTTAGGTGTGGTTAGTCTCGAGATGCCTCAGCAGAAATGGGCCTCATGGCGCCTGGAATGGAGAGGCTTCTAGATATTCCCCAGTTTCAGCAGGTGCTCTCAAGTTACCACGGGGACTTCAGGGACCCGCTCTGGCGGCCTCAGGAAAGGCCAGTCATCATGCGTGTTGCTAGGGGGCCTCTCGTGATTCCTCTCCCGTCGGTGCCGGGGCCTAAGACGTTGTGTGGAGTCGGGGCCGGAACCTGAGGATTCCTCACCAATGCCGACATGGATCTTGGGGTAATTATGGAGTCTCCCCAGGGGAGTCAGTCCTCGTCTCGAGAGGGGGCATGCAGGTGCGCTTTCCTCCTGATCTGTAGCAGCAGTGTCACGCTTCCCATCTCGTGAGTCATGGGATCTGTGGCTTTCCCTCCAGGATTTTCCACGAGTCTTTCCCACGAGGCTTTCCCACAGGGCTGTCCCACGAGGCTTTCGCACAGGGCTGTCTCACGTGCCACCTTGGTGGCAGTCGATCCTTGGCGTGAAAGTCGAGGCAGTGCAGGGAAAACAGGTTCCTCTGGAATGGACTGAGACATCTGGGGGACTCTTGGAATGGTGGAACGACGCTGGCGTACCTCTCGCCTTTCCTGTGGAGAGCGCCTCCTCTTGAGATGCGACGGGAACGCCCAGAATTCTTTCCCGGCCACCAGCGAAAGGATCCCTCATCACGAGCTACGAGCGGAAATGGGGCTCTTCTGGATGTGGGCCGGACCCTCGTGCTTCCTCTCGAGTGGAGACGGGTATGTCAGGCAACTTCTTGAGTTGCAGCAAGGGTGTGAAGGGCCTTTTGGAAGTTACAGACTGTAGGTTTGATTAGCTTCGAGAAGCCTCAACGGAAATGGGCCTCATCTCGCCTGGAGGGCAAAACCTCCTGGATTTTCTCGAGTTGCGGCAGGTGCTCTCGACTTACGACGGGGACCTCAGGGACCCTCTCTGGTGGCCTCAGGAAAGGCCAATCCCCATGCGAGTTGCTCGGGGGCCTCTAGGCATTCCTCTCCTTTCAATGCCGGGGCCTAAGACCTTGTGTGGAGTCGGGGCCAGAACCTGAGGATTCCTCTCCAGGGCTGACATGGATCTTGGGGTACTTCTGGAGTCTCCCCAGGGGAGTAAGTCCTCGTCTCGAATGGGGGCATGCACGTGCGCTTTCCTCCAGAGCAGTAGCAGCAGTGTCACCCTTCCTGTCGCGTGGATCAAGTAATCTGTGGCTTTCCCACGAGGCTTTCCCACAGGGCTGTCCCACGTGCCACCGTGGTGGGAGTCGATCCTCGGCGTGAAACTCGAGGCAGTGCAGGGAAAACAGGTTCCGCTGGAATGGACTGAGACATCTGGGGGACTCTGGGAATGGCGCAAAGACCCTGGAGTTCCTCTCGCCTTTCCTGTGGCGAGCGCCTCCTCTTGACATGCGCCAGGAACGCCCAGAAATCTTTCCCGGGCAAGCAGCGAAAGGATCCCTCATCTCGAGCTACGAGGCGGAAACGGGACTCCTCTGGATGTGTGCAGGACCCGCGTGCTTCCTCTCGAGTGGAGACGGGTATGTCGGGGAGCTTCTTGAGTTGCAGCAAGGGTGTGAAGGACCTTTTGGAAGTTCCAGAGGTTAGGTGTGACTAGCCTTCAAAAGGAACAGCGGAAATGGGCCTCATCTTGCCTGGAGGGCAAAACCTCCTGGATTTTCTCGAGTTGCGGCAGGTGCTCTCTACTTATGACAGGGACCTCAGGGACCCGCTCTGGTGGCCTCAGGAAAGGCCTGTCCCCATGTGAGTTGGTCGCGGGCCTCTCGGGATTCCTCTCCCTTGGATGCTGGAGCCTAAGACCTTGTGTGGAGTCGGGCCCGGAACCTGAGGATTCCTCTCCAGTGCTGACATGGATCTTGGGGTACTTCTGGAGTCTCCCCAGGGAAGTAAGTCCTCGTTTCGAATGGGGGCATGCACGTGCCCTTTCCTCCAGAGCTGTAGCAGCAGTGTCACGCTTCCTATCAACTGCATCATGGTATCTGTGGCTTTCCCTCGAGGTTTTCCCACAAGGCTTTCCCATGAGGCTTTCCCACAGGGCTGTCCCATGTGCCACCGTGGTGTGAGTCGATCTGCGGCGTGAAAGTCGAGGCAGTGGAGGGAAAACACCTTCCTCTGGAATGGACTGGGACATCTGGGGGACTCTGAGAATGGTGGCACGACCCTGGAGTTCCTCTCGCCTTTCCTGTGGAGAGCGCCTCCTCTTGAGATGCGACAGGAACGCCCAGAATTCTTTCCCGACCAAGCAGGGAAAGGATCCCTCATCTGGAACTACAATGCGGAAACGGGGCTCCTCTTGATGTGGGCGGGACCATTGTGCTTCCTCTAGAGTGGACAGGGGTAGTCGGGGAACTTCTTGAGTTGCAGCAAGGGTGTGAAGGACCTTTTGGAAGTTCCAGAGGTTAGTTGTGATTAGTGTCGAGAAGCATCGGCGGAAATGGGCCTCATTTCGCCTGGAGGGGAGTACCTCCTGGATTTTCTCGAGTTGCGGCAGGTGCTCTCGTCTTACGACGGTGACTTAAGGCACCCGCTCTGGTGGCCTCAGGACTGGCCAGTCCCCATTCGAGTTGCTCGGGGGCCGCTCGGGATTCCTCTCCCTTCGATGCCGGGGCCTAAGACCTTGTGTGGAGTCGGAGGCGGAACCTGAGGATTCCTCTCCAGTGCTGACATGGATCTTGCGGTACTTCTGGAGTCTGCCCAGGAGAGTCAGTCCTCGTCTCGAGAGGGGGCATGCACGTGCGCTTTCCTCCCGAGCTGTAGTAGCAGTGTCACGCTTCCCGTCGTGTCGATCATGGGATCTGTGGCTTTCCCTCGAGGCTTTCCCATGAGGCTTTCCCACGAGGCTTTCCCACAGGGCTGTCTCACGTGCCACCCTGGTGTGAGTCGATCCTCGGCGTGAAAGTCGAGGCAGTGCAGGGAAAGGAGGTTCCTCAGGAATGGACTGGGACATCTGGGGGACTCTGGGAATGGTGGCACGACCCTGGAGTTCCTCTCGCCTTTCCTTTGGAGAGTGCCTGCTCTTGAGATGCGACGGGAACGCCGGGAATTCTTTCCCGACCAAGCAGGGAAAGGATCCCTCATCTCGAGCTACGAGGTGGAAACGGGGCTCCTCTGGATGTGGGCCGAACGCCGTGCTTTCTTTCGACTGGAGATGGGTATGTCGGGGAACTTCTTGAGTTGCAGTAAGGGTGTCAAGGACCCTTTGGAAGTTCCAGAGGTTAGATGTGATTAGCCTCGAGACGCCTCAGCCAAAATGGGCCACATCTCGCCCGGAGGGGGGAACCTCCTGGTTTTCTCGAGTTGCGGCTTGTGCTCTCGACTTACGACGGGGACCTCATGGACCCGCTCTGTTGGCCTCAGGAAAGGTCATTCCCCATGCGAGTTGCTCGGTGGCCTCTCAGGATTCCTCGCCCGTCGATGCCGGCGCCTAAGACCTTGTGTGGAGTCGGACCAGAACCTGAGGATTCCTCTCCCGTGCTCACATGGATCTTGGCGTACTTCTGGAGTCTCCCAAGGGGCGTCAGTCCTCGTCTCGAGTGGGGTCATGCAGGTGTGCTTTCCTCCTGAGCAGTAGCAGCAGTGTCTCGCTTCCCGTCTTGTGGATCAAGGGATCTGTGTCTTTCCCTCGAGGCTTTTCCATGGGCTTTCCCACAGGGCTATTCCACGTGCCACCATGCAGTGCTGGGAAAACAGGAACCTCCTTCCCCACATAGGGGGTACACTGTCCCCTTGGGCGTGTATCTCCGGGGCATTCACACTTGGGGGTTGCCACGGATGTTGGCCTCAGGCTCCACATGAGAAAAGCCCCTAATGGCATTAGCTGCCGGTCCAGACGCTGGCCCCTCAGGTCTCTGGCCGGAGCCTTGGGCTCCAGGCAACTCAAAGCCCTCGGGGCTGGTGCTCTGGGACTGCTGTAGGGAAAGGACGCCAGGAGCCCACGGAGGAGTTGGGGAGGCGCAGGTGGCATATGGAGGTGAGGACATCGTGGGATCTAGGTGGAGGCGCTGGAGAGAGCGTCCGTTGTCCCGGAATGCCTCGGAGGAGCCAGCGGGGGACAGTCCAGGCCCAGGGACCTGTGGTATGTGAAAAGGTGGGAAACCCCAGAACAAGGCAGGCTGGGAAAGGGGGCGTGGGCGGCCAATTCAAAGGGACCTAGGGGGCGTTTCCTGGGCGGTGAGCTCCCTTGGCACTGCTGAGGGCCCCTGATTGATCCACCCGGGGTTGATCCCACCATCCGCTGCGAGGGAGGGCCACAAACCAAAGCCCCCGAACTGCCCACCCACCCCAACGGGGATCTTGGCGGTCCGGGGCACAGCTGTGCCCGGGAAAAGCCCACTCACTCCACGGGACTCCGTCCAGGGTCTCTGCTTGGAAAGAGGCCAGGGGCGGCCCCCTCCATCTACGCACCCAAACCCTATTGACGTCAATGGGGGTGGAGACGCCTCCCGCTCTCCAGAGTCCTGGGCTGCTGGGTCCCCGCCCACTCGGCCAGCAGTCTGCAGCGCTCCTGTGTGCCTCTCCCACCATGGCTTCGTCCAGCTCCTCCAGCACCTCAAGCGGTACGTTTGCCCTCGGTCCCTGGGGTCGGATCACGTCTCAGGGGATTTGCGGGTGGCCCGGGCAAGGGCTCTCGGCCCACGTGTCGACCCCCGCTCCCGCCCGAGAACGGCGGGGACCCATCGGCCGGGCCCGGGGTTCCCAGGCGTCAGGTGTGCCCAAAGTTGGAGGGCGTTGCATCGTTCGTTCATCTTGCTCCTTTGGCACACACGTGGCTTCTCCGTTCTCTTTTCTGGGAAGACAGTGTTGTTTTAGGGGGCGTGCTGCGGGAGTCAGGGGCCGGTGGGAGCGGGTGCTGTGCTGGGATGAGGCCCTTTATCCTCACATCTTCCTGTGGGCATTGACTTTGACCTTGAACTTGAACTTGAACTTGAACTTGACCTTGACTTTGACCTTGAACTTGAACTTGAACTTGAACTTGACCTTGACTTTGACCTTGAACTTGAACTTGAACTTGACCTTGACCTTGAACTTGAACTTGAACTTGACCTTGACCTTGACTTTGACCTTGAACTTGAACTTGAACTTGAACTTGACCTTGACTTTGACCTTGAACTTGAACTTGAACTTGACCTTGAACTTGAACTTGAACTTGAACTTGACCTTGACTTTGAACTTGAACTTGAACTTGAACTTGACTTTGACCTTGAACTTGAACTTGAACTTGAACTTGACCTTGACCTTGACCTTGAACTTGAACTTGAACTTGAACTTGACCTTGACTTTGATCTTGAACTTGAACTTGAACTTGAACTTGACCTTGAACTTGAACTTGAAATTGACTTTGACCTTGAACTTGAACTTGAACTTGACCTTGACCTTGAACTTGAACTTGAACTTGAACTTGACCTTGACCTTGACTTTGACCTTGACCTTGAACTTGAACTTGAACTTGAACTTGACCTTGACCTTGACCTTGAACTTGAACTTGAACTTGACCTTGACTTTGACCTTGACCTTGAACTTGAACTTGAACTTGAACTTGACCTTGACTTTGACCTTGACCTTGAACTTGAACTTGAACTTGACCTTGACTTTGACCTTGAACTTGAACTTGAACTTGAACTTGACCTTGACTTTGACCTTGAACTTGAACTTGACCTTGACTTTGACCTTGAACTTGAACTTGACCTTGACCTTGACCTTGAACTTGAACTTGACCTTGACTTTGACCTTGACCTTGAACTTGAACTTGAACTTGACTTTGACCTTGAACTTGAACTTGAACTTGAACTTGAACTTGACTTTGACCTTGAACTTGAACTTGAACTTGAACTTGACCTTGAACTTGAACTTGAACTTGAACTTGAACTTGACTTTGACCTTGAACTTGAACTTGAACTTGAACTTGAACTTGAACTTGACTTTGACCTTGACCTTGAACTTGAACTTGAACTTGACCTTGACTTTGACCTTGAACTTGAACTTGAACTTGAACTTGAACTTGACCTTGAACTTGAACTTGAACTTGAACTTGACCTTGACTTTGACCTTGAACTTGAACTTGAACTTGAACTTGACCTTGACCTTGAACTTGAACTTGAACTTGACCTTGACCTTGAACTTGACCTTGACCTTGACTTTGACCTTGAACTTGAACTTGAACTTGACCTTGACCTTGACCTTGAATTTGACCTTGAACTTGAACTTGAACTTGAACTTGACCTTGACCTTGAACTTGAACTTGACCTTGACTTTGACCTTGAACTTGAACTTGAACTTGACCTTGACTTTGACCTTGAACTTGAACTTGAATTTGACCTTGAACTTGAACTTGACCAACAACGGGAGACCAGATTTGCTCAGAGCACCGGAGGTCCAGAGGCAGGGCCGTGTATCTCCCCTTCCCTTTGTGATCATTGCAAAGACATTCCTAGCTGATAGCGGGAGTGCCCATGAAGAAGCAAGCAGTGGGAGTGTGTTTGACACGACTGTGTGCCTCAACTCCACAAGGGGCCTTTCCTCTCGAAGTAGGCCCCATGTCCCCTTGGGGAGGGTGTCATGCCTCTTTTCTCCACACTGCCAAAGGGTGGAGCAAAGCTCGCTCTGTCAGAGGTACAAAAACAGCAATTGAATGGATTTTCAAGCTCTTGCTAGGCTGCACCCTTTCAGGGCCCACTTTACTGAAACAGGTGCTCTGTGGCCCCCGGTTGGGTATGCAGGTTCACAAACAGGGTGAGATCCTGTCCAAGCCAACAATTTTCCTGAAAGACCTAGGCTCACTAAAGCTCTCCTCCAGAGCAAAGGGGATAGAGGAGATGTATGGAGGAGTCTTTGCCTTTCCCTGTGAGTGTGGGGCTACTCCCTACGGCCCCAAGCTCAGGGATAACTGCCTCTAAGAAAGGAATGGCAAGAAGCGCTAATCTTGGAGGTTGGGACAGGGAGTTCGCAGCATGTGGGGAAAGAAAGACTTCTTCGGGGAAGAAGAGGCAACCACCGGGGGTGTGTTCGCAAGCCTCTATTTGGAAGGAACACGTTTGCTTATACAACTCAAGACCTCCAGATCTGCTCAGAGGACTGAAGTTCCAGAGACAGGGCCATGTATCTCCCCTTCCCTTTGAGATCCTTGCCAAGACATTCCTAGCAGATTGTCGGAGTGCCCATGAAGAAGCAAGCAGCGGGAGTGTGCTTGACATCACTGGCTGCCTACCTGGGCTCAGCTCCTCAAGGGGCCTTTCTCTCCTGGTAGGCCCTATGTCCCCTTTGGGAGAGGGTTGTGCCCTCTTCCCTCCACACTGCCAAAGGGTGGAGGTGGAGCAAACTCGTTCTCTCCGAGGTAAAAGAAAGACAAATTGGATGGATCTTTAAGCTCTTGCTATGCTGCACCCCTCCAGGACCCACTCGAGCAAAACAGGTGCCCTGTGGCCCCTAGGTCGGGTATGCAGGTTCACACACCGGGTGTGATCCCGTCAAAGCCAAGAATTTTCCTGACAGACCTAGGCTCACTAGAGCTCTCCTCCAGAGGAAAGGGGACAGAAAAGATGTGTGTGTGGAGGTGGCTCTGCCTTTCCAGGTCCCAATCTCAGGGATAACTGCCCCTAAGAAAGGAACTGCTGCTGCTGCTGCTGCTGCTGCTGCTGCTGCTGCTGCTGCTGCTGCTGCTGCTGCTGCTGCTAAGTTGGTTCAGTCGTGTTCGACTCTGTGCGACGCCATAGACGGTAGCCCACTAGGCTCCCCCGTCCCTGGGATTCTCCAGGCAAGAACAGTAAGTGGGTTGCCATTGCCTTCTCCAATGCATGAAAGTGAAAATGAAAGTGCAGTCGCTCAGTCGTGTCCGACCCTCAGCGACCCCATGGACTGCAGCCTACCAGGCTTCTCTGTCCATAGGATTTTCTGAAAGGAACTGCAAGAAGCACTTTTCCAGGAGGCTGGGAAAGGGAGTTTGCAGGATGTGGGGAAAGAGAGCCTCCTTCGGGGAAGAATAGGCGGCCACTTGTTTTGTGTTGCAAACCTCTATTTGGAAGGAACAGGTTAGCTTATACAAAGGGAGACCTCCAGATCTGCTCAGAGGACCGAAGTTGCAGAGGCAGGTCGGTGTATCTTCCCTTCACTTTGCGATCCTTGCAAAGACATTCCTTGCTGCTAGATGACTCAGCAAGGGCCTTTGAGACTGTTGTTTTCTTTCCTAGGTTCAAAGATTCCTTCAGTTCCTAATATAGATATCCTAGAAATGATATGACATCCGTGAAAATCTGATATGTCCTGGTCAAATGCTGTCAGTTATCATTCTAGTTATCATATTAAAGCATTTCAAGTCGCAGCAGTGACCAGATGACATTGTCAATTTCTATTTCATCAGGTTTTAACCATGTCCTCTGTGGTTTCACACTGATGCCTTTGCAGAAATACTGCTACTTCAAGATACATGGAAAATACTTTTTTAAGCTTACTGATAATTTGTTTGTTTGTTTGCTTGTCTTCTGGTAAGCTGCTACCAGATGGAATTTAGTCTCCTCTCTAGGTTAAGAGAACTAAGTTTTCTTAGAATGCAATTTTTGATCACAGACTATGAGTTTCTCTACCTTTCATTGATTTATAATTGTTTTCATCATCTGTTTTTTTACTTCGGTAAAGTAAATAAGCCTTATTTAAGATTTTGGTACATGTAGGATGGACTAAGCTTTCCCCACTCTTGCAAGTTCCCTTAACCCTTCAGATTCTTCTCGTGGGACCAAGATCTCACTTTCCTCCAGAGGGACAATCCAAGCTTTTTATCAGTTGATCTGCCCCTGACATCAGAGTCAAGTTGAGCACGAGTTGGCCTATAATTTAGGCATGAAACTATGACTACATAAAGAAAAGGTGACTTTATGATTCAGGGATGGCCATGATATGCCTTGCACTTCAGAGAAAATGGGTTAAAATGATTTTTTTTTTCCTTCAAAACTGCACACCCAGTTCTTTCAGCATATGCAATTGAAAACATCTAGTCATTAGGTCAGTTTTCATTCCAATCCCAAAGAAAGGCAATGACAAACACTATTCAAGCTGCTGCACAATTGCACTCATCTCACACACTAGTAAAGTAATGCTCAAAATTCTCCAAGTTCACATGAACTGTGAACTTCCAGATGTTCAAGAGGGATTTAAAAAATGCAGAGAAACCAGAGATCAAATTGCCAACATCCACTGGATCATTGAAAAAGCAAGAGAGTTCCAGAAAAAAAAAAACCATCTATTTCTGCTTTATTGACAATGCCAAAGCCTTTGACTGTGTGGATCACAAGAAACTGGGAAAAATTCTGAAAGAGATGGGAATACCAGACCACCTGACCTGTCTCTTGAGAAACCTGTATGCAGGTCAGGAAGAAACAGTTCGAACTGGACATGGAACAACAGACTGGTTCTACATAGGAAAAGGAACATGTCAAGGCTGTATTTTGTCACCCTGCTTATTTAACTTATATGCAGAGTACAGCATGAGAAACACTGGGCTGGAGGAAGCACACGCTGGAATCAAGGTTGCTGGGAGAAATATCAATAATCTCAGATATTCAGATGACACCACCCTTATGGCAGAAAGTGAAGAAGAGCTAAAGAGTCTCCTGATGAAAGTGAAAGAGGAGAGTGAAAAAGTTAGCTTAAAGCTCAGCATTCAGAAAACTACAATCATTGCATCCAGTCTCATCACTTCATGGCAAATAGATGGGAAAACATTGGAAACAGCAGCAGACTATTTTGGGGGGCTTGGAAATCACTGCAGGTGATGGCTGCCTCCATGAACTTAAAACATATTTATGACTTGGAAGAAAAGTGATGACCAAACTAGACAGCATATTAAAAAGCCGAGACGTTGCTTTGCCAACAAAGACCCATCCGGTCAAGGCTATGGTTTTTCCATATGTCATGGATGGATATGAAAGATGCACTATAAAGAAAGTGACAGCTGAAAATTTGATGCTTTTGAACAGTGGTGTTGGAGAAGATGCTTGTAGGTCGCTTAGACTACAAGGAGACGCAACCACTCCATCCTAAAGGAAATCAGGTCTGAATATCCATTGGAAGGACTAATACTGAACCTGAAACTCCAATACTTTGGCCACTTGATGTGAAGAGCTGACTCACTTGGAAGTTGCTTTGATTTGCCTATGAGTGTGGGAGCCCTCCCTGGGCAAAGGGCCTCAGGGGTCATTGCCACTGAATCATGACATCCAAGCAAGCGCATTCCAGCTGTGTGACATGCAGGAAGCAGGAGACTGGGAAAACTGTCTTCCTTAGAGGAAGGAAAGTCATCCACAGAGAGTGTGTTTTCAGGCCTCTCTTTGCAGCAAGTGTTTTGCTTCTCAGACATCAGAGCTGCAGGCTTGCTCTGAGGGCCTCAATTCCAGAGTCAGGGCTGTGTGTCTCACTGCACTTTCCAAGCATTGCAGACACATTCCTAGGTTGGAGCAGTGCTTCCCATGAGAAAGAAGCCTCGGGAGTGTGTCTGAGCGGGCTGAGTGCCATGCTAGGGTCACCTAGTCGAGGGCACCTTGCACATCCAATGGGCCCCAGGCGAGTAGCTATGGACCGGCCCCTCGGTTGAGATATCCCAAAGCAGGGAACAAAGCTAGCTCTGTCTGTCAGAAGGAGGAAAACAGCAATGGGATGGATTTTCAAGCAGTTGCTCAGTCACACCACGTGAGGGCTCCGCGGGAAAGAAATGCGAATTTTGGCCTCTAGGCCCAGTATCCAGATGTGTGCACAGGATATTTTCCCCACAGGATCCAAGAATGTTCCAGACAGACCTAAGCTCACTAGCTCTCTCCTGCAGAGGAAATGAAATATTGTTGCTGAACCACGAAAAGATGCTGGGATTCTTGGCTTATGGAGGAGAAGAATTCAATCCAGGGCCCAAGACGAGGCTTGATTGCTCAGAGCTTTTGTGCAATCGAGTCTTATTCAAGTAGAAAGGAGATAGAGAAAGCTTCTGACAGAGACATCACAAGGGGCAGAAAGTGTACCCCCTTGCTAGTGTTAGTAATGGAGTTATATACTCTCCAATAAGTTATTACAACGAACAAAAGAATGTCTGGAGGTTGTAAAGACTCACTAGACCTACTCCCATCATTTACATTTTAAGATAACAGGATTAGCCAGAAGGTTTTTCCAGAGACCGTCCTCAAGAAGGATGCATGATTGTTATGTAATCCGAAGGAATGTAGAGGGAAAAAAGTGTGCCCTTTCTTCCTCCTTGAGAATTCTAGACCCCTCTCTCCTTGGGGACCCTGGAACTTCTTATAAACCTGCCTTGGCAATGACTCTCTCCGAAACATGATTGAACAGCCGTTTGGAGCTTCCTTTGACTTTCCCTGGGAGGGAGGGAGCCCTCCCTGAGCACAGGGCCTCAGGGGCCATGGCCAATGAAAACTAATCTCCCAGTAAGTGCTTTTCAGCCCTGTGTGACTCTCAGCCCACAGGAGGCTGAGAAAACTCTCTTCCTTGGAGGAAGGAAAGGCAGCCCAAGAGTGTGTTTTCAGGCCTGTATCTTGCAGCAAGTGTTTGGCTTGTTAGACATAAGACCTGCAGGCCTGCTCCAACAGACTCCATTCCAGAATCAGGGCCTTGTGTCTCCCTGCAGTTTCCTGGCCTCGCAAACACATTCCTAGGGGAGAGCAGTCCTGCCCATGGGGAAGCAGGCTGCGGGAGTGTGTCTGAGGGGGCCAGGTGCCATGCTGGGGTCACCTGGTCGAGGGCACCTTGCACCTCCAATGGACCCCAGGCAAGGAGTTGCAGGCCACCACCTTGCTTCTGAAATCCCAAAGTGGGGAGCAAAGCTCGCTCTGTCAGAGGGAAGAAAACAGCAACAGGATGGATTTTCAAGCAGTTGCTAGGCTGTACTGCGTTAGGGCTCCAAGGAAGAAAAATGCAGATGTTAGCCCCTACGACTGGTATCCAGGTGGGCTCCCAGGATGATTTCCCCGCAGGATCCAAGAACGTTCCAGACAGACCTGGGCTCACTAGCTCCCTCCTGCAGAGGAAACATGATAGAACAGCTGTTTGGAGGTTGCTTTGACTTCCCCTGGGAGGGTAGGATCCCTCCCTGGGTGCAGGGCCTCAGGGGCCATTGCCGCTGAGAAATGCCCTCTAAGCCAGACCTTTCCAGCCTTGTATGACTCAGCACGGAGGAGACTGGAAAAGCTATCTTCCTTGGAGGAAGGAAAGGCAGCCCCAGAGAGTGTGTTTTCACACCTGTATCTCGCAGCAAGCGTTTGCCGTCTCAGACGTCAGACCTCCAGGCCTGCTCCAACGGCCTCAGTTCCAGAGTCAGGGCCGTGTGTCTCCCTGCATTTTCTGAGCCTTGGGAACACATTCCTAGGTCAGAACAGTCCTGCCCATGGGGAAGGAGGCTGCGGGAGTGTGTCTGAGGGGGTCGGGTGCCATGCTGGGGTCCAGTAGACCTGGTACCTCCAATAGACCCCAGGACAACAGCGGTGGGGCTCCCCCTGGCTTCCGAAATGCCAAAGCGAGAAGCAAAGCTAGCTCTATCAGAAGGAAGAAAAGAGCAATTAGATGGATGTTCAGGCTGTTGCTGGGCCGCACCACTTCAGGTTACCCCCCGAGAGGAGCAGGCGCCCTGTGGCCCCTCGGTCCCATATGCAGGTTAACACACAGGATGTGTCCCCATAGGAGCCAAGAATTTTCCTGACAGACCTAGGCTCACTAGAGCTCTCCTACAGGGCAAAAGGGATAGAACAGACTGTGGATGTGACTCTGCCTTTCCCAGCGAGCATGGGGCCCTCCCTACGGCCCCGGGCTCCAGGGAAAATTGTCCCTGAAAAATGACCTCCAAGAAGCGCTTTTCCAGCAGGCTGGGATGCAGAGTTCACAGGATGTGGGGAAAGTGATCGTCCTTCAGGGAAGAAGAGGCAGCCACCCAGTGTGTGTTTGCAAGCCTGTATTTGGAAGAAACTGGTTTGCTTCTTCAAGGGGAGACCTCCAGGTCTGCTCAGAGGACCGAAATTCCAGAGGCAGCACCATGCATCTCCCCTGTCCTTTCTGAGCCTTGGAAAGACATTCCTAGCTTATAGCGGTATTGCTCATGAAGAAGCAGGATGCAGGAATGTGTCAGACATGACTGGGTGCCTTCCTGGGTTCAGCTCCGTGAGGGGCCTTTCCACTCAAAGTAGGTCCCATGCCTCCTTGGGGAGGAAGTGGGGCCCGCTTGCCTCCAAATTGCCAAAGGCTGGAACAAAGCTAGTTCTATCAGAGGTAAGAAAAGAGCAATTGGATGGATGTGGAAGCTGTTGCTGGGCCGCACTGCTTCAGGCCCCCCACCCCTCCGGCCCCGAGAGAAACAGGCGCCCTGTGGCCCCTCGGTCCTGTATGCAGTTTCACACATAGAATGTGTCCCCATAGGAGCCAAGAATTTTCCTGACAGACCTAGGCTCACTAGAGCTCTCCTACAGAGCAAAGGGGATGGGACAGATGTGTGGCTGTGGCTCTGCCTTTCCCTGGGAGTGTGGAGCCACTCCCTATGGCCCCGGGCTCCAGGGGAAATTGCCCCTGAATAATGACCTCCAAGAAGCGCTTTTCCAACTGGCTGAGACGTGGAGTTCTCAGGATGCAGGGAAAGCGAGTGTCCCTTCGGGGAAGCAAAGGCAGTCACCTGTTATCATTACTTACTAGAATAGTAGGTACCTTCTCTGGTTGGGCAGAGGCCTTCCCTACCTGATCTGAAAAAGAAAATGAAGTAGCTCGCTGATTTGAGAAATAATTCCCAGACTTGGGTTTCCAACCAGTATAGAATCCGACAATGGCCCTGTCTTTGTAGCCGCGTTAATTAACAGGTATGTGAAGCTCTAAATATCAGTGGAAATTACATACAGCATATAGGCCCCAGTGTTCTGGAATGGTGGAAAGAAACAACCAAACTCTTGAAGAGACTCTTTCAAAATGGATCATAGAGACTGACTGTACATGGATGGGCTTGCTTCTGGCAGACTTACTCATATTACGGGTAACTGCACGTTCCCATTGTTGTTGTCCTTATGAAATTTTCTATGGGAGAACCCCCCACCCCAAATGAGGCAGGTGTTAGCAGATTTGCCACAAGTAAGGAGGTGGGATTTCACAGCAGCTGGAACAATTAGGTAAGGTAATAAATCAGGTAACTAAGTTTGTGTAAAAAAAAATATCATTCCCCCTTGAGGAACAGATTCATGAATTTGTGCTCAGTGATCAGGTGTGGCTCAATGACTGGAAACACAATTCCTTGGCCTGACATCGGAAAGGTCCTTATACTGTTGTTTTAGCCACAATTCTGAAAGAGAAGGGAATACTAGACCACCTAACCTGCCTCTTGAGAAATCTGTATGACGGTCAGGAAGCAACAGTTAGAGCAGGACATGGAACAACATACTGGTTCCAAAAAGGAAAAGGAGTATGTCAAGGCTGTATATTGTCACCCTGTTTATTTAGCTTATATGCAGACTACATCATGAAAAATGCTGGGATGGAAGATACCTGAGCTGGAATCAAGATTGCCGGAAGAAATAGCAATAAACTTAGATATGCAGATGTCACCACCATTATGTCAGAATGGGAAGAGGAACGCGTATGTCGGGGAACTTCTTGAGTTGCAGCAAAGGTGTGAAGGACCCTTTCGAAGTTCCAGAGGTTAGGTGTGGTTAGTCTCGAGATGCCTCAGCAGAAATGGGCCTCATGGCGCCTGGAATGGAGAGGCTTCTAGATATTCCCCAGTTTCAGCAGGTGCTCTCAAGTTACCACGGGGACTTCAGGGACCCGCTCTGGCGGCCTCAGGAAAGGCCAGTCATCATGCGTGTTGCTAGGGGGCCTCTCGTGATTCCTCTCCCGTCGGTGCCGGGGCCTAAGACGTTGTGTGGAGTCGGGGCCGGAACCTGAGGATTCCTCACCAATGCCGACATGGATCTTGGGGTAATTATGGAGTCTCCCCAGGGGAGTCAGTCCTCGTCTCGAGAGGGGGCATGCAGGTGCGCTTTCCTCCTGATCTGTAGCAGCAGTGTCACGCTTCCCATCTCGTGAGTCATGGGATCTGTGGCTTTCCCTCCAGGATTTTCCACGAGTCTTTCCCACGAGGCTTTCCCACAGGGCTGTCCCACGAGGCTTTCGCACAGGGCTGTCTCACGTGCCACCTTGGTGGCAGTCGATCCTTGGCGTGAAAGTCGAGGCAGTGCAGGGAAAACAGGTTCCTCTGGAATGGACTGAGACATCTGGGGGACTCTTGGAATGGTGGAACAACGCTGGCGTACCTCTCGCCTTTCCTGTGGAGAGCGCCTCCTCTTGAGATGCGACGGGAACGCCCAGAATTCTTTCCCGGCCACCAGCGAAAGGATCCCTCATCACGAGCTACGAGCGGAAATGGGGCTCTTCTGGATGTGGGCCGGACCCTCGTGCTTCCTCTCGAGTGGAGACGGGTATGTCAGGCAACTTCTTGAGTTGCAGCAAGGGTGTGAAGGGCCTTTTGGAAGTTACAGACTGTAGGTTTGATTAGCTTCGAGAAGCCTCAACGGAAATGGGCCTCATCTCGCCTGGAGGGCAAAACCTCCTGGATTTTCTCGAGTTGCGGCAGGTGCTCTCGACTTACGACGGGGACCTCAGGGACCCTCTCTGGTGGCCTCAGGAAAGGCCAATCCCCATGCGAGTTGCTCGGGGGCCTCTAGGCATTCCTCTCCTTTCAATGCCGGGGCCTAAGACCTTGTGTGGAGTCGGGGCCAGAACCTGAGGATTCCTCTCCAGGGCTGACATGGATCTTGGGGTACTTCTGGAGTCTCCCCAGGGGAGTAAGTCCTCGTCTCGAATGGGGGCATGCACGTGCGCTTTCCTCCAGAGCAGTAGCAGCAGTGTCACCCTTCCTGTCGCGTGGATCAAGTAATCTGTGGCTTTCCCACGAGGCTTTCCCACAGGGCTGTCCCACGTGCCACCGTGGTGGGAGTCGATCCTCGGCGTGAAACTCGAGGCAGTGCAGGGAAAACAGGTTCCGCTGGAATGGACTGAGACATCTGGGGGACTCTGGGAATGGCGCAAAGACCCTGGAGTTCCTCTCGCCTTTCCTGTGGCGAGCGCCTCCTCTTGACATGCGCCAGGAACGCCCAGAAATCTTTCCCGGGCAAGCAGCGAAAGGATCCCTCATCTCGAGCTACGAGGCGGAAACGGGACTCCTCTGGATGTGTGCAGGACCCGCGTGCTTCCTCTCGAGTGGAGACGGGTATGTCGGGGAGCTTCTTGAGTTGCAGCAAGGGTGTGAAGGACCTTTTGGAAGTTCCAGAGGTTAGGTGTGACTAGCCTTCAAAAGGAACAGCGGAAATGGGCCTCATCTTGCCTGGAGGGCAAAACCTCCTGGATTTTCTCGAGTTGCGGCAGGTGCTCTCTACTTATGATAGGGACCTCAGGGACCCGCTCTGGTGGCCTCAGGAAAGGCCTGTCCCCATGTGAGTTGGTCGCGGGCCTCTCGGGATTCCTCTCCCTTGGATGCTGGAGCCTAAGACCTTGTGTGGAGTCGGGCCCGGAACCTGAGGATTCCTCTCCAGTGCTGACATGGATCTTGGGGTACTTCTGGAGTCTCCCCAGGGAAGTAAGTCCTCGTTTCGAATGGGGGCATGCACGTGCCCTTTCCTCCAGAGCTGTAGCAGCAGTGTCACGCTTCCTATCAACTGCATCATGGTATCTGTGGCTTTCCCTCGAGGTTTTCCCACAAGGCTTTCCCATGAGGCTTTCCCACAGGGCTGTCCCATGTGCCACCGTGGTGTGAGTCGATCTGCGGCGTGAAAGTCGAGGCAGTGGAGGGAAAACACCTTCCTCTGGAATGGACTGGGACATCTGGGGGACTCTGAGAATGGTGGCACGACCCTGGAGTTCCTCTCGCCTTTCCTGTGGAGAGCGCCTCCTCTTGAGATGCGACAGGAACGCCCAGAATTCTTTCCCGACCAAGCAGGGAAAGGATCCCTCATCTGGAACTACAATGCGGAAACGGGGCTCCTCTTGATGTGGGCGGGACCATTGTGCTTCCTCTAGAGTGGACAGGGGTAGTCGGGGAACTTCTTGAGTTGCAGCAAGGGTGTGAAGGACCTTTTGGAAGTTCCAGAGGTTAGTTGTGATTAGTGTCGAGAAGCATCGGCGGAAATGGGCCTCATTTCGCCTGGAGGGGAGTACCTCCTGGATTTTCTCGAGTTGCGGCAGGTGCTCTCGTCTTACGACGGTGACTTAAGGCACCCGCTCTGGTGGCCTCAGGACTGGCCAGTCCCCATTCGAGTTGCTCGGGGGCCGCTCGGGATTCCTCTCCCTTCGATGCCGGGGCCTAAGACCTTGTGTGGAGTCGGAGGCGGAACCTGAGGATTCCTCTCCAGTGCTGACATGGATCTTGCGGTACTTCTGGAGTCTGCCCAGGAGAGTCAGTCCTCGTCTCGAGAGGGGGCATGCACGTGCGCTTTCCTCCCGAGCTGTAGTAGCAGTGTCACGCTTCCCGTCGTGTCGATCATGGGATCTGTGGCTTTCCCTCGAGGCTTTCCCATGAGGCTTTCCCACGAGGCTTTCCCACAGGGCTGTCTCACGTGCCACCCTGGTGTGAGTCGATCCTCGGCGTGAAAGTCGAGGCAGTGCAGGGAAAGGAGGTTCCTCAGGAATGGACTGGGACATCTGGGGGACTCTGGGAATGGTGGCACGACCCTGGAGTTCCTCTCGCCTTTCCTTTGGAGAGTGCCTGCTCTTGAGATGCGACGGGAACGCCGGGAATTCTTTCCCGACCAAGCAGGGAAAGGATCCCTCATCTCGAGCTACGAGGTGGAAACGGGGCTCCTCTGGATGTGGGCCGAACGCCGTGCTTTCTTTCGACTGGAGATGGGTATGTCGGGGAACTTCTTGAGTTGCAGTAAGGGTGTCAAGGACCCTTTGGAAGTTCCAGAGGTTAGATGTGATTAGCCTCGAGACGCCTCAGCCAAAATGGGCCACATCTCGCCCGGAGGGGGGAACCTCCTGGTTTTCTCGAGTTGCGGCTTGTGCTCTCGACTTACGACGGGGACCTCATGGACCCGCTCTGTTGGCCTCAGGAAAGGTCATTCCCCATGCGAGTTGCTCGGTGGCCTCTCAGGATTCCTCGCCCGTCGATGCCGGCGCCTAAGACCTTGTGTGGAGTCGGACCAGAACCTGAGGATTCCTCTCCCGTGCTCACATGGATCTTGGCGTACTTCTGGAGTCTCCCAAGGGGCGTCAGTCCTCGTCTCGAGTGGGGTCATGCAGGTGTGCTTTCCTCCTGAGCAGTAGCAGCAGTGTCTCGCTTCCCGTCTTGTGGATCAAGGGATCTGTGTCTTTCCCTCGAGGCTTTTCCATGGGCTTTCCCACAGGGCTATTCCACGTGCCACCACGCAGTGCTGGGAAAACAGGAACCTCCTTCCCCACATAGGGGGTACACTGTCCCCTTGGGCGTGTATCTCCGGGGCATTCGCGCTTGGGGGTTGCCACGGATGTTGGCCTCAGGCTCCACATGAGAAAAGCCCCTAATGGCATTAGCTGCCGGTCCAGACGCTGGCCCCTCAGGTCTCTGGCCGGAGCCTTGGGCTCCAGGCAACTCAAAGCCCTCGGGGCTGGTGCTCTGGGACTGCTGTAGGGAAAGGACGCCAGGAGCCCACGGAGGAGTTGGGGAGGCGCAGGTGGCATATGGAGGAGAGGACAGCGTGGGATCTAGGTGGAGGCGCTGGAGAGAGCGTCCGTTGTCCCGGAATGCCTCGGAGGAGCCAGCGGGGGACAGTCCAGGCCCAGGGACCTGTGGTATGTGAAAAGGTGGGAAACCCCAGAACAAGGCAGGCTGGGAAAGGGGGCGTGGGCGGCCAATTCAAAGGGACCTAGGGGGCGTTTCCTGGGCGGTGAGCTCCCTTGGCACTGCTGAGGGCCCCTGATTGATCCACCCGGGGTTGATCCCACCATCCGCTGCGAGGGAGGGCCACAAACCAAAGCCCCCGAACTGCCCACCCACCCCAACGGGGATCTTGGCGGTCCGGGGCACAGCTGTGCCCGGGAAAAGCCCACTCACTCCACGGGACTCCGTCCAGGGTCTCTGCTTGGAAAGAGGCCAGGGGCGGCCCCCTCCATCTACGCACCCAAACCCTATTGACGTCAATGGGGGTGGAGACGCCTCCCGCTCTCCAGAGTCCTGGGCTGCTGGGTCCCCGCCCACTCGGCCAGCAGTCTGCAGCGCTCCTGTGTGCCTCTCCCACCATGGCTTCGTCCAGCTCCTCCAGCACCTCAAGCGGTACGTTTGCCCTCGGTCCCTGGGGTCGGATCACGTCTCAGGGGATTTGCGGGTGGCCCGGGCAAGGGCTCTCGGCCCACGTGTCGACCCCCGCTCCCGCCCGAGAACGGCGGGGACCCATCGGCCGGGCCCGGGGTTCCCAGGCGTCAGGTGTGCCCAAAGTTGGAGGGCGTTGCATCGTTCGTTCATCTTGCTCCTTTGGCACACACATGGCTTCTCCGTTCTCTTTTCTGGGAAGACAGTGTTGTTTTAGGGGGCGTGCTGCGGGAGTCAGGGGCCGGTGGGAGCGGGTGCTGTGCTGGGATGAGGCCCTTTATCCTCACATCTTCCTGTGGGCATTGACTTTGACCTTGAACTTGAACTTGAACTTGAACTTGAACTTGACCTTGACTTTGACCTTGAACTTGAACTTGAACTTGAACTTGAACTTGACCTTGACTTTGACCTTGAACTTGAACTTGAACTTGACCTTGACCTTGAACTTGAACTTGAACTTGAACTTGACCTTGACCTTGACTTTGACCTTGAACTTGAACTTGAACTTGAACTTGACCTTGACTTTGACCTTGAACTTGAACTTGAACTTGAACTTGACTTTGACCTTGAACTTGAACTTGAACTTGACCTTGACCTTGAACTTGAACTTGAACTTGACCTTGACCTTGACTTTGACCTTGAACTTGAACTTGAACTTGACCTTGAATTTGACCTTGAACTTGAACTTGAACTTGAACTTGACCTTGACTTTGACCTTGACCTTGAACTTGAACTTGAACTTGAACTTGACCTTGACTTTGACCTTGAACTTGAACTTGAACTTGAACTTGACCTTGGCTTTGACCTTGAACTTGAACTTGAACTTGACCTTGACTTTGACCTTGAACTTGAACTTGACCTTGACCTTGAACTTGAACTTGACCTTGACTTTGACCTTGACCTTGAACTTGAACTTGAACTTGAACTTGAACTTGAACTTGACTTTGACCTTGAACTTGAACTTGAACTTGAACTTGAACTTGAACTTGACTTTGACCTTGAACTTGAACTTGAACTTGAACTTGACTTTGACCTTGAACTTGAACTTGAACTTGACCTTGAACTTGAACTTGAACTTGAACTTGACCTTGACTTTGACCTTGAACTTGAACTTGACCTTGACCTTGACCTTGACTTTGACCTTGAACTTGAACTTGACCTTGACCTTGAACTTGACCTTGAACTTGAACTTGACCTTGACCTTGAACTTGAACTTGACCTTGACTTTGACCTTGAACTTGAACTTGACCTTGACTTTGACCTTGAACTTGAACTTGAATTTGACCTTGAACTTGAACTTGACCAACAACGGGAGACCAGATTTGCTCAGAGCACCGGAGGTCCAGAGGCAGGGCCGTGTATCTCCCCTTCCCTTTGTGATCATTGCAAAGACATTCCTAGCTGATAGCGGGAGTGCCCATGAAGAAGCAAGCAGTGGGAGTGTGTTTGACACGACTGTGTGCCTCAACTCCACAAGGGGCCTTTCCTCTCGAAGTAGGCCCCATGTCCCCTTGGGGAGGGTGTCATGCCTCTTTTCTCCACACTGCCAAAGGGTGGAGCAAAGCTCGCTCTGTCAGAGGTACAAAAACAGCAATTGAATGGATTTTCAAGCTCTTGCTAGGCTGCACCCTTTCAGGGCCCACTTTACTGAAACAGGTGCTCTGTGGCCCCCGGTTGGGTATGCAGGTTCACAAACAGGGTGAGATCCTGTCCAAGCCAACAATTTTCCTGAAAGACCTAGGCTCACTAAAGCTCTCCTCCAGAGCAAAGGGGATAGAGGAGATGTATGGAGGAGTCTTTGCCTTTCCCTGTGAGTGTGGGGCTACTCCCTACGGCCCCAAGCTCAGGGATAACTGCCTCTAAGAAAGGAATGGCAAGAAGCGCTAATCTTGGAGGTTGGGACAGGGAGTTCGCAGCATGTGGGGAAAGAAAGACTTCTTCGGGGAAGAAGAGGCAACCACCGGGGGTGTGTTCGCAAGCCTCTATTTGGAAGGAACACGTTTGCTTATACAACTCAAGACCTCCAGATCTGCTCAGAGGACTGAAGTTCCAGAGACAGGGCCATGTATCTCCCCTTCCCTTTGAGATCCTTGCCAAGACATTCCTAGCAGATTGTCGGAGTGCCCATGAAGAAGCAAGCAGCGGGAGTGTGCTTGACATCACTGGCTGCCTACCTGGGCTCAGCTCCTCAAGGGGCCTTTCTCTCCTGGTAGGCCCTATGTCCCCTTTGGGAGAGGGTTGTGCCCTCTTCCCTCCACACTGCCAAAGGGTGGAGGTGGAGCAAACTCGTTCTCTCCGAGGTAAAAGAAAGACAAATTGGATGGATTTTTAAGCTCTTGCTATGCTGCACCCCTCCAGGACCCACTCGAGCAAAACAGGTGCCCTGTGGCCCCTAGGTCGGGTATGCAGTTTCACACACCGGGTGTGATCCCGTCAAAGCCAAGCATTTTCCTGACAGACCTAGGCTCACTAGAGCTCTCCTCCAGAGGAAAGGGGACAGAAAAGATGTGTGTGTGGAGGTGGTTCTGCCTTTCCAGGTCCCAATCTCAGGGATAACTGCCCCTAAGAAAGGAACTGCTGCTGCTGCTGCTGCTGCTGCTGCTGCTGCTGCTGCTGCTGCTAAGTTGCTTCAGTCGTGTTCGACTCTGTGCGACGCCATAGACGGTAGCCCACTAGGCTCCCCCGTCCCTGGGATTCTCCAGGCAAGAACAGTAAGTGGGTTGCCATTGCCTTCTCCAATGCATGAAAGTCAAAATGAAAGTGCAGTCGCTCAGTCGTGTCCGACCCTCAGCGACCCCATGGACTGCAGCCTACCAGGCTTCTCTGTCCATAGGATTTTCTGAAAGGAACTGCAAGAAGCACTTTTCCAGGAGGCTGGGAAAGGGAGTTCGCAGGATGTGGGGAAAGAGAGCCTCCTTTGGGGAAGAATAGGCGGCCACTTGTTTTGTGTTGCAAACCTCTATTTGGAAGGAACAGGTTAGCTTATACAAAGGGAGACCTCCAGATCTGCTCAGAGGACCGAAGTTGCAGAGGCAGGTCGGTGTATTTTCCCTTCACTTTGCGATCCTTGCAAAGACATTCCTTGCTGCTAGATGACTCAGCAAGGGCCTTTGAGACTGTTGTTTTCTTTCCTAGGTTCAAAGATTCCTTCAGTTCCTAATATAGATATGCTAGAAATGATATGACATCCGTGAAAATCTGATATGTCCTGGTCAAATGCTGTCAGTTATCATTCTAGTTATCATATTAAAGCATTTCAAGTCGCAGCAGTGACCAGATGACATTGTCAATTTCTATTTCATCAGGTTTTAACCATGTCCTCTATGGTTTCACACTGATGCCTTTGCAGAAATACTGCTACTTCAAGATATATGGAAAATACTTTTTTTAAGCTTACTGGTAATTTGTTTGTTTGTTTGCTTGTCTTCTGGTAAGCTGGTACCAGATGGAATTTAGTCTCCTCTCTAAGAGAACTAAGTTTTCTTAGAATGCAATTTTTGATCACAGACTATGAGTTTCTCTACCTTTCATTGATTTATAATTGTTTTCATCATCTGTTTTTTTACTTCGGTAAAGTAAATAAGCCTTATTTAAGATTTTGGTACATGTAGGATGGACTAAGCTTTCCCCACTCTTGCAAGTTCCCTTAACCCTTCAGATTCTTCTCGTGGGACCAAGATCTCACTTTCCTCCAGAGGGACAATCCAAGCTTTTTATCAGTTGATCTGCCCCTGACATCAGAGTCAAGTTGAGCACGAGTTGGCCTATAATTTAGGCATGAAACTATGACTACATAAAGAAAAGGTGACTTTATGATTCAGGGATGGCCATGATATGCCTTGCACTTCAGAGAAAATGGGTTAAAATGATTTTTTTTCCTTCAAAACTGCACACCCAGTTCTTTCAGCATATGCAATTGAAAACATCTAGTCATTAGGTCAGTTTTCATTCCAATCCCAAAGAAAGGCAATGACAAAGAATATTCAAGCTGCTGCACAATTGCACTCATCTCACACACTAGTAAAGTAATGCTCAAAATTCTCCAAGTTCACATGAACTGTGAACTTCCAGATGTTCAAGAGGGATTTAAAAAATGCAGAGAAACCAGAGATCAAATTGCCAACATCCACTGGATCATTGAAAAAGCAAGAGAGTTCCAGAAAAAAAAACCCATCTATTTCTGCTTTATTGACAATGCCAAAGCCTTTGACTGTGTGGATCACAAGAAACTGGGAAAAATTCTGAAAGAGATGGGAATACCAGACCACCTGACCTGTCTCCTGAGAAACCTGTATGCAGGTCAGGAAGAAACAGTTCGAACTGGACATGGAACAACAGACTGGTTCTAAATAGGAAAAGGAACATGTCAAGGCTGTATATTGTCACCCTGCTTATTTAACTTATATGCAGAGTACAGCATGAGAAACACTGGGCTGGAGGAAGCACACGCTGGAATCAAGGTTGCTGGGAGAAATATCAATAATCTCAGATATTCAGATGACACCACCCTTATGGCAGAAAGTGAAGAAGAGCTAAAGAGTCTCCTGATGAAAGTGAAAGAGGAGAGTGAAAAAGTTAGCTTAAAGCTCAGCATTCAGAAAACTACAATCATTGCATCCAGTCTCATCACTTCATGGCAAATAGATGGGAAAACATTGGAAACAGCAGCAGACTATTTTGGGGGGCTTGGAAATCACTGCAGGTGATGGCTGCCTCCATGAACTTAAAACATATTTATGACTTGGAAGAAAAGTGATGACCAAACTAGACAGCATATTAAAAAGCCGAGACGTTGCTTTGCCAACAAAGATCCATCCGGTCAAGGCTATGGTTTTTCCATATGTCATGGATGGATATGAAAGATGTACTATAAAGAAAGTGACAGCTGAAAATTTGATGCTTTTGAACTGTGGTGTTGGAGAAGATGCTTAGACTACAAGGAGACGCAACCACTCCATCCTAAAGGAAATCAGGTCTGAATATCCATTGGAAGGACTAATACTGAACCTGAAACTCCAATACTTTGGCCACTTGATGTGAAGAGCTGACTCACTTGGAAGTTGCTTTGATTTGCCTATGAGTGTGGGAGCCCTCCCTGGGCAAAGGGCCTCAGGGGTCATTGCCACTGAATCATGACATCCAAGCAAGCGCATTCCAGCTGTGTGACATGCAGGAAGCAGGAGACTGGGACATCTGTCTTCCTTAGAGGAAGGAAAGTCATCCACAGAGAGTGTGTTTTCAGGCCTCTCTTTGCAGCAAGTGTTTTGCTTCTCAGACATCAGAGCTGCAGGCTTGCTCTGAGGGCCTCAATTCCAGAGTCAGGGCTGTGTGTCTCACTGCACTTTCCAAGCATTGCAGACACATTCCTAGGTTGGAGCAGTGCTTCCCATGAGAAAGAAGCCTCGGGAGTGTGTCTGAGCGGGCTGAGTGCCATGCTAGGGTCACCTAGTCGAGGGCACCTTGCACATCCAATGGGCCCCAGGCGAGTAGCTATGGACCGGCCCCTCGGTTGAGATATCCCAAAGCAGGGAACAAAGCTAGCTCTGTCAGGAGGAGGAAAACAGCAATGGGATGGATTTTCAAGCAGTTGCTAAGTCACACCACGTGAGGGCTCCGCGGGAAAGAAATGCGAATTTTGGCCTCTAGGCCCAGTATCCAGATGTGTGCACAGGATATTTTCCCCACAGGATCCAAGAATGTTCCAGACAGACCTAAGCTCACTAGCTCTCTCCTGCAGAGGAAATGAAATATTGTTGCTGAACCACGAAAAGATGCTGGGATTCTTGGCTTATGGAGGAGAAGAATTCAATCCAGGGCCCAAGACGAGGCTTGATTGCTCAGAGCTTTTGTGCAATCGAGTTTTATTCAAGTAGAAAGGAGATAGAGAAAGCTTCTGACAGAGACATCACAAGGGGCAGAAAGCGTACCCCCTTGCTAGTGTTAGTAATGGAGTTATATACTCTCCAATAAGTTATTACAACGAACAAAAGAATGTCTGGAGGTTGTAAAGACTCACTAGACCTACTCCCATCATTTACATTTTAAGATAACAGGATTAGCCAGAAGGTTTTTCCAGAGACCGTCCTCAAGAAGGATGCATGATTGTTATATAATCCTAAGGAATGTAGAGGGAAAAAAAGTGTGCCCTTTCTTCCTCCTTGAGAATTCTAGACCCCTCTCTCCTTGGGGACCCTTGAACTTCTTATAAACCTGCCTTGGCAATGACTCTCTCAGAAACATGATTGAACAGCCATTTGGAGCTTCCTTTGACTTTCCCTGGGAGGGAGGGAGCCCTCCCTGAGCACAGGGCCTCAGGGGCCATGGCCAATGAAAACTAATCTCCCAGTAAGTGCTTTTCAGCCCTGTGTGACTCTCAGCCCACAGGAGGCTGAGAAAACTCTCTTCCTTGGAGGAAGGAAAGGCAGCCCAAGAGTGTGTTTTCAGGCCTGTATCTTGCAGCAAGTGTTTGGCTTGTTAGACATAAGACCTGCAGGCCTGCTCCAACAGACTCCATTCCAGAATCAGGGCCTTGTGTCTCCCTGCAGTTTCCTGGCCTCGCAAACACATTCCTAGGTGAGAGCAGTCCTGCCCATGGGGAAGCAGGCTGCGGGAGTGTGTCTGAGGGGGCCAGGTGCCATGCTGGGGTCACCTGGTCGAGGGCACCTTGCACCTCCAATGGACCCCAGGCAAGGAGTTGCAGGCCACCACCTTGCTTCTGAAATCCCAAAGTGGGGAGCAAAGCTCGCTCTGTCAGAGGGAAGAAAACAGCAACAGGATGGATTTTCAAGCAGTTGCTAGGCTGTACTGCGTTAGGGCTCCAAGGAAGAAAAATGCAAATGTTAGCCCCTACGACTGGTATCCAGGTGGGCTCCCAGGATGATTTCCCCGCAGGATCCAAGAACGTTCCAGACAGACCTGGGCTCACTAGCTCCCTCCTGCAGAGGAAACATGATAGAACAGCTGTTTGGAGGTTGCTTTGACTTCCCCTGGGAGGGTAGGACCCCTCCCTGGGTGCAGGGCCTCAGGGGCCATTGCCGCTGAGAAATGCCCTCTAAGCCAGACCTTTCCATCCTTGTATGACTCAGCACGGAGGAGACTGGAAAAGCTGTCTTCCTTGGAGGAAGGAAAGGCAGCCCCAGAGAGTGTGTTTTCACACCTGTATCTCGCAGCAAGCGTTTGCCGTCTCAGACGTCAGACCTCCAGGCCTGCTCCAACGGCCTCAGTTCCAGAGTCAGGGCCGTGTGTCTCCCTGCATTTTGAGCCTTGGGAACACATTCCTAGGTCAGAACAGTCCTGCCCATGGGGAAGGAGGCTGCGGGAGTGTGTCTGAGGGGGTCGGGTGCCATGCTGGGGTCCAATAGACCTGGTACCTCCAATAGACCCCAGGACAACAGCGGTGGGGCTCCCCCTGGCTTCCGAAATGCCAAAGCGAGAAGCAAAGCTAGCTCTATCAGAAGGAAGAAAAGAGCAATTAGATGGATGTTCAGGCTGTTGCTGGGCCGCACCACTTCAGGTTTCCCCCCGAGAGGAGCAGGCGCCCTGTGGCCCCTAGGTCCCATATGCAGGTTAACACACAGGATGTGTCCCCATAGGAGCCAAGAATTTTCCTGACAGACCTAGGCTCACTAGAGCTCTCCTACAGGGCAAAAGGGATAGAACAGACTGTGGGTGTGACTCTGCCTTTCCCAGCGAGCATGGGGCCCTCCCTATGGCCCCGGGCTCCAGGGAAAATTGTCCCTGAAAAATGACCTCCAAGAAGCGCTTTTCCAGCAGGCTGGGATGCAGAGTTCACAGGATGTGGGGAAAGTGATCGTCCTTCAGGGAAGAAGAGGCAGCCACCCAGTGTGTGTTTGCAAGCCTGTATTTGGAAGAAACTGGTTTGCTTCTTCAAGGGGAGACCTCCAGGTCTGCTCAGAGGACCGAAATTCCAGAGGCAGCACCATGCATCTCCCCTGTCCTTTCTGAGCCTTGGAAAGACATTCCTAGCTTATAGCGGTATTGCTCATGAAGAAGCAGGATGCAGGAATGTGTCAGACATGACTGGGTGCCTTCCTGGGTTCAGCTCCGTGAGGGGCCTTTCCACTCAAAGTAGGTCCCATGCCTCCTTGGGGAGGAAGTGGGGCCCGCTTGCCTCCAAATTGCCAAAGGCTGGAACAAAGCTAGTTCTATCAGAGGTAAGAAAAGAGCAATTGGATGGATGTGGAAGCTGTTGCTGGGCCGCACTGCTTCAGGCCCCCCACCCCTCCGGCCCCGAGAGAAACAGGCGCCCTGTGGCCCCTCGGTCCTGTAGCAGTTTCACACATAGAATGTGTCCCCATAGGAGCCAAGAATTTTCCTGACAGACCTAGGCTCACTAGAGCTCTCCTACAGAGCAAAGGGGATGGGACAGATGTGTGGCTGTGGCTCTGCCTTTCCCTGGGAGTGTGGAGCCGCTCCCTATGGCCCCGGGCTCCAGGGGAAATTGCCCCTGAATAATGACCTCCAAGAAGCGCTTTTCCAACTGGCTGAGACGTGGAGTTCTCAGGATGCAGGGAAAGCGAGTGTCCCTTCGGGGAAGCAAAGGCAGTCACCTGTTATCATTACTTACTAGAATAGTAGGTACCTTCTCTGGTTGGGCAGAGGCCTTCCCTACCTGATCTGAAAAAGAAAATGAAGTAGCTCGCTGATTTGAGAAATAATTCCCAGACTTGGGTTTCCAACCAGTATAGAATCCGACAATGGCCCTGTCTTTGTAGCCGCGTTAATTAACAGGTATGTGAAGCTCTAAATATCAGTGGAAATTACATACAGCATATAGGCCCCAGTGTTCTGGAATGGTGGAAAGAAACAACCAAACTCTTGAAGAGACTCTTTCAAAATGGATCATAGAGACTGACTGTACATGGATGGGCTTGCTTCTGGCAGACTTACTCATATTACGGGTAACTGCACGTTCCCATAGTTGTTGTCCTTATGAAATTTTCTATGGGAGAACCCCCCACCCCAAATGAGGCAGGTGTTAGCAGATTTGCCACAAGTAAGGAGGTGGGATTTCACAGCAGCTGGAACAATTAGGTAAGGTAATAAATCAGGTAACTAAGTTTGTGTAAAAAAAAATATCATTCCCCCTTGAGGAACAGATTCATGAATTTGTGCTCAGTGATCAGGTGTGGCTCAATGACTGGAAACACAATTCCTTGGCCTGACATCGGAAAGGTCCTTATACTGTTGTTTTAGCCACAATTCTGAAAGAGAAGGGAATACTAGACCACCTAACCTGCCTCTTGAGAAATCTGTATGAAGGTCAGGAAGCAAAAGTTAGAGCAGGACATGGAACAACATACTGGTTCCAAAAAGGAAAAGGAGTATGTCAAGGCTGTATATTGTCACCCTGTTTATTTAACTTATATGCAGACTACATCATGAAAAATGCTGGGATGGAAGATACCTGAGTTGGAATCAAGATTGCCGGAAGAAATAGCAATACACTTAGATATGCAGATGTCACCACCATTATGGCAGAATGGGAAGAGGAACGCGTATGTCGGGGAACTTTTTGAGTTGCAGCAAAGGTGTGAAGGACCCTTTCGAAGTTCCAGAGGTTAGGTGTGGTTAGTCTCGAGATGCCTCAGCAGAAATGGGACTCATGTCGCCTGGAATGGAGAGGCTTCTGGATATTCCCCAGATTCAGCAGGTGCTCTCGAGTTAACACGGGGACTTCAGGGACCCGCTCTGGCGGCCTCAGGAAAGGCCAGTCATCATGCGTGTTGCTAGGGGGCCTCTCGTGATTCCTCTCCCGTTGGTGCTGGGGCCTAAGAGGTTGTGTGGAGTCGGGGCCAGAACCTGAGGATTCCTCACCAATGCGGACATGGATCTTGGGGTAATTATGGAGTCTCCCCAGGGCAGTCAGTCCTCGTCTCGAGAAGGGGCATGCAGGTGCGCTTTCCTCCTGATCTGTAGCAGCAGTGTCACGCTTCCCATCTCGTGAGTCATGGGATCTGTGGCTTTCCCTAAAGGATTTTCCACGAGGCTTTCATTCGAGGCTTTACCACAGGGCTGTCCCACCAGGCTTTCGCACAGGGCTGTCCCACGTGCCACCTTGGTGGCAGTCGATGCTCGGCGTGAAAGTCGAGGCAGTGCAGGGAAACCAGGTTCCTCTGGAATGGACTGAGACATCTGGGGGACTCTTGGAGTGGTAGAACGACGCTGGAGATCCTCTCGCCTTTCCTGTGGAGAGCGCCTCCTCTTGAAATGTGACGGGAAGGCCGGGAATTCTTTTCCGACCAAGCAGGGAAAAGATCCCTCATCTCGAGGTACGAGACGGAAACGGGGCCCCTCTAGATGTGGGTGGGACATTAGTGCTTCCTCCTGAGTGGAGACGGGGATGTCGGGGTACTTCTTGAGTTGCAGCAAGGGTGTGAAGGACCTTTTGGAAGTTCCAGAGCTTAGATGTGAATAGCCTTGAGAAGCCTCAGTGGAAATGGGCCTCATATCGCCTGGAGGGCAAAACCTCCTGGATTTTCTCGAGTTGCGGCAGGTGCTCTCGACTTACGAGGGGGACCTCAGGAACCCGCTTCTGTGGCCTAAGGAAAGGCCAGTCCCCATGCGAGTTGCTTGCGGGCCTCTCGGGATTCCGCTTCCTTGGATGCTGGGGCCTAAGACCTTGTGTGGAGGTGTGGCGGGAACCTGAGGATTCCTCTCCAGTGCTGACATGGATCTGGGTTGCTTCTGGAGTCTCCCCAGGGGAGTAAGTCCTCGTCTCGAATCGGGGCATGCACGTGCGCTTTCCTCCAGAATGGTAGCAGCAGTGTCACGCGTCCCGTCGTGTGGATGAAGGGATCTGTGGCTTTCCCTCGAGGCTTTCCCAAGAGGCTTTCACACAGGGCTCTCCCACCTGCCACCGTGGTGGGAGTCGATCCTCGGCGTGAACGTCGAGGCAGTGCAGGGAAAACAGGTTCCTCTGGAATGGACTGAGACATCTGGGGGCTCTCGGAATGGTGGCACGACGCTGGAGTTCCTCACGCCTTTCCTATGGAGAGCGCCTCCTCTTGAAATGCGACAGGAACGCCGGGAATTCTTCCCCGACCAAGCAGCGAAAGGATCCCTCATGTCGAGCTACGAGGTGGAAACGAGGCTCCTCTGGATGTGCCCAGGACCCTCGTGCTTCCTCTAGAGTGGAGACGGGTAAGTCGGGGAACCTCTTGAGTGGCAGCAAAGGAGTGAAGGACCTTTTGGAAATTCCAGAGGTTAGGTGTGATTCGCTTCGAGAAGCATCAGCGGAAATGGGACTCATCTCGCCTGGAGGGCAAAACCTCCTGGATTTTTTCGAGTTGCGGCTGGTGCTCTCGACTTACCACGGGGACCTCAGGGACACGATCTGGTGGCCTCAGGAAAGGCCAGTCCCCATGCAGGTTTCTCGCGGGCATCTTGGGATTCCTCTGCCTTTGATCCCGGGGCCTAAGACCTCGTGTGGAGTCGGGGCCGGAAACTGAGGATTCCTCTCCAGTGCTGACATGGATCTTGGGGTACTTCTGGAGTCTCCCCAGGGGAGTAAGTCCTCCTCCCGAATGGGGGCATGCACGTGCGCTTTCCTCCAGAGCGGTAGCAGCAGTGTCACGCATTCTACCGCGTAGATCAAGGGATCTATGGCTTTCCCCCGAAGCTTTCCCACGAGGCTTTCCCACAGGGCTGTCCCACGTGCCACAGTGGTGGGAGTCGATCCTCGGCATGAACGTCGAGGCAGTGCAGGGAAAATACGTTCCTCTGGAATGGACTGACACATCTGGGGCACTCTTGGAATGGTGGCACGACCCTGGAGTTCCTCTCGCCTTTCCTGTGGAGAGCGCCACCTCCTGAGATGCGACGGGAACGCCGGGAATTCTTTCCCTACGAAACAGGGAAAGGATCCCTCATCTCGAGCTAGGAGGAGGAAACGAGGCTCCCCTGGATGTGTGCGGGACCCTCGTGCTGCCACTCGAGTGGAGCCGGGTATGTCGGGGAACTTCTTGAGTTGCAGCAAGGGTGTGAGGGACCCTTTGGATGTTCCAGTGGTTAGATGTGATTAGCCTCGAGAAGCCTCAGCGGAAATGGGCCTCTTCTCGCCTGGAGAGCAAAACCTCCTGGATTTTCTCGAGTTGCGGCAGGTGCTCTCGACTTACGACGGGGACCTCGGGGACCCGCTCTGGTGGCCTCAGGAAAGGTCAGTCCCCATGCGAGTTCCTCGGGGGCCTCTCGGGATTCCTCTCCCGTCGATGCCGGGGCCTAAGACCTTGTGTGGAGTCGAGGCCGGAAACTGAGGATTCCTCTCCAGTGCTGACATGGATCTTGGGGTACTTCTGGAGTCTCCCCAGGGGAGTCAGTCCTCGTCTCGAATGCGGGCATGCACTTGCGCTTTCCTCCAGAGCGGTAGCAGCAGTATCACGCAGTCCGCCGCGTGGATCAAAGGATCTATGGTTTTCCCTCGAGTCTTTCCCACGAGGCTTTCCCACGAGGCTTTCCCACAGGGCTGTCCCTCGTGCACACTTGGTGGGAGTCGATCCTCGGCATGAACGTCGAGGCAGTACAGGGAAAATACGTTCCTCTGGAATGGACTGACACATCTAGGGGACTCTTGGAAAGGTGGCACGACCCTGGAGTTCCTCTGGCCTTTCCTGTGGAGAGCGCCTCCTCTTGAGATGCGACGTGAACGCCGGGAATCATTTCCCTACGAAACAGGGAAAGGATCCCTCATTTCGAGCTAGGAGGCGGAAACGGGGCACACCTGGATGTGTGCGGTACCCTCGTGCTTCCTCTCGAGTGGAGACGTGTATGTCGGGAAACTTCTTGAGTTGCAGCAAGGGTGTGAAGGACCCTTTGGAATTTCCAGTGGTTAGATGTGATTAGCCTCCAGAAGCCTCAGCGGAAATGGGCCTCATCTCGCCTGGAGGGCAAAACCTCCTGGATTTTCTCGAGTTGCGGCAGGTGCTGTCTACGTACGACGGGGACCTCAGGGACCCGCTTTTGTGGCCTCAGGAAAGGCCAGTCCCCATGCGAGTTCCTCGGGGGCCTCTCGGGATTCCTCTCCCGTCGATGCTGGGGCCTAAGACCGTGTGTGGAGTCGGGCCCGGAACCTAAGGATTCCTCTCCAGTGCTGACATGGATCTTGGGGTACTTCTGGAGTCTCCCCAGGGGAGTCAGTCCTCCTTTCGAATGCGGGCATGCACTTGCGCTTTCCTCCAGAGCGGTAGCAGCAGTGTCACACATTGTGCCGCGTGGATCAAAGGATCTATGATTTTCTCTCGAGTCTTTCCCATGAGGCTTTCCCACGAGGCTTTCCCACAGGGCTGTCCCACGTGCACACGTGGTGGAAGTCGATCCTCGGCTTGAACGTCGAGGCAGTGCAGGGAAAACAGGTTTCTCTGGAATGGACTGACACATCTGGGGGACTCTTGGAATGGTGGCACGACCCTGGAGTTCCTCTCGCCTTTCCTGTGGAGAGCGCCTCCTCTTGAGATGCGACGGGAACGCCGGGAATTCTTTCCCTACGAAACAGGGAAAGGATCCCTCATCTCGAGCTAGGAGGCGGAAACGGGGCTCCCCTGGATGTGTGCGGGACCCTCGTGCTTCCTCTCGAGTGGAGACGGGTATGTCGGGGAACTTCTGGACTTGCAGCAAGGGTGTGAAGGACCCTTTGGAAGTTCCAGTGGTTAGATGTGATTAGCCTCGAGAAGCCTCAGCGGAAATGGGCCTCATCTCGCCTGGAGGGCAAAACCTCCTGGATTTTCTCGAGTTGCGGCAGGTGCTCTCGACTTAGGACGGGGACCTCAGGGACCCGCTCTGGTGGCCTCAGGAAAGGCCAGTCCCCATGCGAGATCCTAGGGGGCCTCTCAGGATTCCTCTCCCGTCGATGCCGGGGCCTAAGACCTTGTGTGGATTCGGGGCCGGAACCTTAGGATTCCTCTCCAGTGCTGACATGGATCTTGGGGTACTTCTGGAGTCTCCCCAGGGGAGTCAGTCCTCGTTTCGAGCGGGCATGCACTTGCGCTTTCCTCCAGAGCGGTAGCAGCACTGTCACGCAGTCCGCCGCGTGGATCAAAGGATCTATGGTTTTCCCTCGAGTCTTTCCCACGAGGCTTTCCCACGAGGCTTTCCCACAGGGCTGTCCCACGTGCACACGTGGTGGGAGTCGATCCTCGGCTTGAACGTCAAGGCAGTGCAGGGAAAAAAGTTTCCTCTGGAATGGACTGACACATCTGGGGGACTCTTGGAATGGTGGCACGACCCTGGAGTTCCTCTCGCCTTTCCTGTGGAGAGCGCCTCCTCTTGAGATGCGACGGGAACGCCGGGAATTCTTTCCCTACGAAACAGGGAAAGGATCCCTCATCACGAGCTAGGAGGCGGAAACGGGGCTCCCCTGGATGTGTGCGGGAACCTCGTGCTTCCTCTCGAGTCGAGACGGGTATGTCGGGGAACTTCTTGAGTAGCAGCAAGGGTGTGAAAGACCCTTTGGAAGTTCCAGTGGTTAGAGGTGATTAGCCTCAAGAAGCCTCAGCGGAAATGGGCCTCATATGGCCTGGAGGGCAAAACCTCCTGGATTTTCTCGAGTTGCTGTAGGTACTCTCGACTTACTACGAGGACCTCAGGGACCCGCTCTGGTGGCCTCAGGAAAGGCCAGTCCCCATGTGAGTTCCTCGGGGGCCTCTCGGGATTCCTCTCCCGTCGATGCCGGGGCCTAAGACCTTGTGTGGAGTCGGGGCCGGAACCTGAGGTTTCCTCTCCAGTGCTGACATGGATCTTGGGTTATTCTGGAGTCTCCCCAGGGGAGTCAGTCCTCGTCTCGAAAGCGGGCATGCACTTGAGCTTTCCTCCAGAGCGGTAGCAGCAGTGTCACGCAGTCCGCCGCGTGGATCAAAGGATCTATGGTTTTCCCTCGAGTCTTTCCCACGAGGCTTTCCCACAGGGCTGTCCCACGTGCACACGTGGTGGGAGTCGATCCTCGGCTTGAACGTCAAGGCAGTGCAGGGAAAACAGGTTCCTCTGGAATGGACTGACACATCTGGGGGACTCTTGGAATGGTGGCACGACCCTGGAGTTCCTCTCGCCTTTCCTGTGGAGAGCGCCTCCTCTTGAGATGCGACGGGAACGCCGGGAATTCTTTCCCTACGAAACAGGGAAAGGATCCCTCATCTCGAACTAGGAGGCGGAAACGGGTCTCCCCTGGATGTGTGCGGGACCCTCGTGCTTCCTCTCGAGTGGAGACGGGTATGTCGGGGAACTTCTGGACTTGCAGCAAGGGTGTGAAGGACCCTTTGGAAGTTCCAGTGGTTAGATGTGATTAACCTCGAGAAGCCTCAGCGGAAATGGGCCTCATATGGCCTGGAGGGCAAAACCTCCTGGATTTTCTCGAGTTGCGGCAGGTGCTCTCGACTTACGACGGGGACCTCGGGGACCCGCTCTGGTGGCCTCAGGAAAGGTCAGTCCCCATGCGAGTTCCTCGGGGGCCTCTCGGGATTCCTCTCCCGTCGATGCCGGGGCCTAAGACCTTGTGTGGAGTCGAGGCCGGAAACTGAGGATTCCTCTCCAGTGCTCACATGGATCTTGGGGTACTTCTGGAGTCTCCCCAGGGGAGTCAGTCCTCGTCTCGAATGCGGGCATGCACTTGCGCTTTCCTCCAGAGCGGTAGCAGCAGTATCACGCAGTCCGCCGCGTGGATCAAAGGATCTATGGTTTTCCCTCGAGTCTTTCCCACGAGGCTTTCCCACGAGGCTTTCCCACAGGGCTGTCCCTCGTGCACACTTGGTGGGAGTCGATCCTCGGCATGAACGTCGAGGCAGTACAGGGAAAATACGTTCCTCTGGAATGGACTGACACATCTAGGGGACTCTTGGAAAGGTGGCACGACCCTGGAGTTCCTCTGGCCTTTCCTGTGGAGAGCGCCTCCTCTTGAGATGCGACGTGAACGCCGGGAATCATTTCCCTACGAAACAGGGAAAGGATCCCTCATTTCGAGCTAGGAGGCGGAAACGGGGCACACCTGGATGTGTGCGGTACCCTCGTGCTTCCTCTCGAGTGGAGACGTGTATGTCGGGAAACTTCTTGAGTTGCAGCAAGGGTGTGAAGGACCCTTTGGAATTTCCAGTGGTTAGATGTGATTAGCCTCCAGAAGCCTCAGCGGAAATGGGCCTCATCTCGCCTGGAGGGCAAAACCTCCTGGATTTTCTCGAGTTGCGGCAGGTGCTGTCTACGTACGACGGGGACCTCAGGGACCCGCTCTGGTGGCCTCAGGAAAGGCCAGTACCCATGCGAGTTCCTCGGGGGCCTCTCGGGATTCCTCTCCCGTCGATGCCGGGGCCTAAGACCGTGTGTGGAGTCGGGCCCGGAACCTAAGGATTCCTCTCCAGTGCTGACATGGATCTTGGGGTACTTCTGGAGTCTCCCCAGGGGAGTCAGTCCTCCTTTCGAATGCGGGCATGCACTTGCGCTTTCCTCCAGAGCGGTAGCAGCAGTGTCACACATTGTGCCGCGTGGATCAAAGGATCTATGATTTTCTCTCGAGTCTTTCCCATGAGGCTTTCCCACGAGGCTTTCCCACAGGGCTGTCCCACGTGCACACGTGGTGGATGTCGATCCTCGGCTTGAACGTCGAGGCAGTGCAGGGAAAACAGGTTTCTCTGGAATGGACTGACACATCTGGGGGACTCTTGGAATGGTGGCACGACCCTGGAGTTCCTCTCGCCTTTCCTGTGGAGAGCGCCTCCTCTTGAGATGCGACGGGAACGCCGGGAATTCTTTCCCTACGAAACAGGGAAAGGATCCCTCATCTCGAGCTAGGAGGCGGAAACGGGGCTCCCCTGGATGTGTGCGGGACCCTCGTGCTTCCTCTCGAGTGGAGACGGGTATGTCGGGGAACTTCTGGACTTGCAGCAAGGGTGTGAAGGACCCTTTGGAAGTTCCAGTGGTTAGATGTGATTAGCCTCGAGAAGCCTCAGCGGAAATGGGCCTCATCTCGCCTGGAGGGCAAAACCTCCTGGATTTTCTCGAGTTGCGGCAGGTGCTCTCGACTTAGGACGGGGACCTCAGGGACCCGCTCTGATGGCCTCAGGAAAGGCCAGTCCCCATGCGAGATCCTAGGGGGCCTCACAGGATTCCTCTCCCGTCGATGCCGGGGCCTAAGACCTTGTGTGGAGTCGGGGCCGGAACCTTAGGATTCCTCTCCAGTGCTGACATGGATCTTGGGGTACTTCTGGAGTCTCCCCAGGGGAGTCAGTCCTCGTTTCGAGCGGGCATGCACTTGCGCTTTCCTCCAGAGCGGTAGCAGCACTGTCACGCAGTCCGCCGCGTGGATCAAAGGATCTATGGTTTTCCCTCGAGTCTTTCCCACGAGGCTTTCCCACGAGGCTTTCCCACAGGGCTGTCCCACGTGCACACGTGGTGGGAGTCGATCCTCGGCTTGAACGTCAAGGCAGTGCAGGGAAAAAAGTTTCCTCTGGAATGGACTGACACATCTGGGGGACTCTTGGAATGGTGGCACGACCCTGGAGTTCCTCTCGCCTTTCCTGTGGAGAGCGCCTCCTCTTGAGATGCGACGGGAACGCCGGGAATTCTTTCCCTACGAAACAGGGAAAGGATCCCTCATCACGAGCTAGGAGGCGGAAACGGGGCTCCCCTGGATGTGTGCGGGAACCTCGTGCTTCCTCTCGAGTCGAGACGGGTATGTCGGGGAACTTCTTGAGTAGCAGCAAGGGTGTGAAAGACCCTTTGGAAGTTCCAGTGGTTAGAGGTGATTAGCCTCAAGAAGCCTCAGCGGAAATGGGCCTCATATGGCCTGGAGGGCAAAACCTCCTGGATTTTCTCGAGTTGCTGTAGGTACTCTCGACTTACTACGAGGACCTCAGGGACCCGCTCTGGTGGCCTCAGGAAAGGCCAGTCCCCATGTGAGTTCCTCGGGGGCCTCTCGGGATTCCTCTCCCGTCGATGCCGGGGCCTAAGACCTTGTGTGGAGTCGGGGCCGGAACCTGAGGATTCCTCTCCAGTGCTGACATGGATCTTGGGTTATTCTGGAGTCTCCCCAGGGGAGTCAGTCCTCGTCTCGAAAGCGGGCATGCACTTGAGCTTTCCTCCAGAGCGGTAGCAGCAGTGTCACGCAGTCCGCCGCGTGGATCAAAGGATCTATGGTTTTCCCTCGAGTCTTTCCCACGAGGCTTTCCCACAGGGCTGTCCCACGTGCACACGTGGTGGGAGTCGATCCTCGGCTTGAACGTCAAGGCAGTGCAGGGAAAACAGGTTCCTCTGGAATGGACTGACACATCTGGGGGACTCTTGGAATGGTGGCACGACCCTGGAGTTCCTCTCGCCTTTCCTGTGGAGAGCGCCTCCTCTTGAGATGCGACGGGAACGCCGGGAATTCTTTCCCTACGAAACAGGGAAAGGATCCCTCATCTCGAACTAGGAGGCGGAAACGGGTCTCCCCTGGATGTGTGCGGGACCCTCGTGCTTCCTCTCGAGTGGAGACGGGTATGTCGGGGAACTTCTGGACTTGCAGCAAGGGTGTGAAGGACCCTTTGGAAGTTCCAGTGGTTAGATGTGATTAACCTCGAGAAGCCTCAGCGGAAATGGGCCTCATATGGCCTGGAGGGCAAAACCTCCTGGATTTTCTCGAGTTGCGGCAGGTGCTCTCGACTTACGACGGGGACCTCAGGGACCCGCTCTGATGGCCTCAGGAAAGGCCAGTCCCCATGCGAGTTCCTTGGGGCCTCTCGGGATTCCTCTCCCGTCGATGCCGGGGCCTAAAACCTTGTGTGGAGTCGGGGCCGGAACCTGAGGATTCCTCTCCAGTGCTGACATGGTTCTTGAGGTACTTCTGGAGTCTCCCCAGGGGAGTCAGTCCTCGTCTCGAATGCGGGCATGCACTTGCGCTTTCCTACAGAGCGTTAGCAGCAGTGTCACGCATTCCGCCGCGTGGATCAAGGGATCTATGGCTTTCCCTCGAGGCTTTCCCACGAGGCTTTCCCACAGGGCTGTCCCACGTGCCACCGTGGTGGGAGTCGATACTCGGCATGAACGTCGAGGCAGTGCAGGGAAAATACGTTCCTCTGGAATGGACTGACACATCTGGGGGACTCTTGGAATGGTGGCACGACCCTGGAGTTCCTCTCGCCTTTCCTGTGGAGAGCGCCTCCTCTTGAGATGCGACGGGAACACCGGGAATTCTTTCCCTACGAAACAGGGAAAGGATCCCTCATCTCGAGCTAGGAGGCGGAAACGGGGCTCTGCTGGATGTGTGCGAGACCCTCGTGCTTCCTCTCGAGTGGAGACGGGTATGTCGGGGAACTTCTTGAGCTGCAGCAAGGGTGTGAAGGACCCTTTGGAAGTTCCAGTGGTTAGATGTGCTTAACCTCGAGAAGCCTCAGCGGAAATGGGCCTCATCTCGCCTGGAGGGCAAAACCTCCTGGATTTTCTCGAGTTGCGGCAGGTGCTCTCGACTTACGACGGGGACCTCATGGACCCGCTCTGGTGGCCTCAGGAAAGGCCAGTCCCCATGCGAGTTCCTCGGGGGCCTCTCGGGATTCATCTCCCATCGATGCCGGGGCCTAATACCTTGTGTGGAGTCGGGGCCGGAACCTGAGGATTCCTCTCCAGTGCTGACATGGATCTTGGGGTACTTCTGGAGTCTCCCCAGGGGAGTCAGTCCTCGTCTCGAATGCGGGCATGCACTTGCGCTTTCCTCCAGAGCGGTAGCAGCAGTGTCACGCAGTCTGCCGCATGGACCAAAGGATCTATGGTTTTCCCTCGAGTCTTTCCCACGAGGCTTTCCCACGAGGCTTTCCCACAGGGCTGTCCCACGTGCACACGTGGTGGGAGTCGATCCTCGGCTTGATCGTCAAGGCAGTGCAGGGAAAACAGGTTCCTCTGGAATGGACTGACACATCTGGGGGACTCTTGGAATGGTGGCACGACCCTGGAGTTCCTCTCGCCTTTCCTGTGGAGAGCGCCTCCTCTTGAGATGCGACGGGAACGCCGGGGATTCTTTCCCTACGAAACAGGGAAAGGATCCCTCATCTCGAGCTAGGAGGCGGAAACGGGGCTCCCCTGGATGTGTGCGGGACCATCGTGCTTCCTCTCGAGTGAAGACGGGTATGTCGGGGAACTTATTGAGTTGCAGCAAGGGTGTGAAGGACGCTTTGGAAGTTCCAGTGGTTAGATGTGATTAGCCTCGAGAAGCCTCAGCGGAAATGGGCCTCATCTCGCCTGGAGGGCAAAACCTCCTGGATTTTCTCGAGTTGCGGCAGGTGCTCTCGACTTACGACGGGGACCTCGGTAACCCGCTCTGGTGGCCTCAGGAAAGGCCAGTCCCCATGCGAGTTCCTCCGGGGCCCCTCGGGATTCCTCTCCCGTCGATGCCGGGCCTAAGCCCTTGTGTGGAGTCGGGGCCGGAACCTGAGGATTCCTCTCCAGTGCTCACATGGATTTTGGGGTACTTCTGGAGTCTCCCCAGGGGAGTCAGTCCTCGTCTCGAATGCGGTCATGCACTTGCGCTTTCCTACAGAGCGGTAGCAGCAGTATCACCCAGTCCGCCGCGTGGATCAAAGGATCTATGGTTTTCCCTCGAGTCTTTCCCACGAGGCTTTCGCACGAGGCTTTCCCACAGGGCTGTCCCACGTGCACACGTGGTGGGAGTCGATCCTCGGCTTGAACGTCAAGGCAGTGCAGGGAAAACAGTTTCCTCTGGAATGGACTGACACATCTGGGGGACACTTGGAATGGTGGCACGACCCTGGAGTTCCTCTCGCCTTTCCTGTGGAGAGCGCCTCCTCTTGTGATGCGACGGGAACGCCGGGAATTCTTTCCCTACGAAACAGGGAAAGGATCCCTCATCTCGAGCTAGGAGGCGGAAACGGGGCTTCCCTGGATGTGTGCGGGACCCTCGTGCTTCCTCTCGAGTGGAGACCTGTATGTCGGGGAAGTTCTGGACTTGCAGCAAGGGTGTGAAGGACCCTTTGGAAGTTCCGGTGTTTAGATGTGATTAGCCTCGCGAAGCCTCAGCGGAAATGGGCCTCATCTCGCCTGGAGGGCAAAACATCCTGGATTTTCTCGAGTTGTGGCAGGTGCTCTCGACTTACCACGGGGACCTCAGGGACCCGCTCTGGTGGCCTCAGGAAAGGCCAGTCCCCATGCGAGTTCCTCGGGGGCCTCTCGGGGTTCCTCTCCCGTCGATGCCGGGGCCTAAGACCTTGTGTGGAGTCGTGGCGGGAACCTGAGGATTCCTCTCCAGTGCTGACATGGATCTTGGGGTACTTCTGGAGTGTCCCCAGGGGAGTCAGTCCTCGTCTCGAATGCGGGCATGCACTTGCGCTTTCCTCCAGAGCGGTAGCAGCAGTGTCACGCAGTCCGCCGCGGGGATCAAAGGATCTATGGTTTTCCCTCGAGTCTTTCCCTCGAGTCTTTCCCACGAGCCTTTCCCACGAGGCTTTCCCACGAGGCTATCCCACAGGGCTGTCCCTCGTGCACACGTGGTGGGAGTCGATCCTCGGCTTGAACGTCAAGGCAGTGCAGGGAAAACAGGTTCCTCTGGAATGGACTGACACATCTCGGGGACTCTTGGAATGGTGGCACGACCCTGGAGTTCCTCTCGCCTTTCCTGTGGAGAGCGCCTCCTCTTGAGATGCGACGGGAACGCCGGGAATTCTTTCCCTACGAAACAGGGAAAGGATCCCTCATCTCGAGCTAGGAGGCGGAAACGGGGCTCCCCTGGATGTGTGCGGGACCCTCGAGCTTCGTCTCTAGTGGACACGGGTATGTCGGGGAACTTCTGGACGTGCAGCAAGGGTGTGAAGGACCCTTTGGAAGTTCCAGTGGTTAGATGTGATTAGCCTCGAGAAGCCTCAGTGGAAATGGGCCTCATCTCGCCTGGAGGGCTAAACCTCCTGGATTTTTCGAGATGCGGCAGGTGCTCTCCACTTACGACGGGGACCTCAGGGACCCGCTCTGGTGGCCTCAGGAAAGGCCAGTCCCCATGCGAGTTCATGGGGGGCCTCTCGGGATTCCTCTCCCGTCGATGCCGGGGCCTAAGACCTTGTGTGGAGTCGGGGCCGGAACCTGAGGATTCCTCTCCAGTGCTGACATGGATCTTGGGGTACTTCTGGAGTCTCCCCAGGGGAGTCAGTCCTCGTCTCGAATGCGGGCATGCACTTGCGCTTTCCTCCAGAGCGGTAGCAGCAGTGTCACGCAGTCAGCCGCGTGGATCAAAGGATCTATGGTTTTCCCTCGAGTATTTCCCATGAGGCTTTCCCACGAGGCTTTCCCACAGGGCTGTCCCACGTGCACACGTGGTGGGAGTCGATCCTCGGCTTGAACGTCAAGGCAGTGCAGGGAAAACAGGTTCCTCTGGAATGGACTGACACATCTGGGGGACTCTTGGAATGGTGGCACGACCCTGGAGTTCCTCTCGCCTTTCCTGTGGAGAGCGCCTCCTCTTGAGATGCGACGGGAACGCCGGGAATTCTTTCCCTACGAAACAGGGAAAGGATCCCTCATCTCGAGCTAGGAGGCGGAAACGGGGCTCCCCTGGATGTGTGCGGGACCGTCGTGCTTCCTCTAGAGTGGACACGGGTATATCGGGGAACTTCTGGACTTGCAGCAAGGGTGTGAAGGACCCTTTGTAAGTTCCAGTGGTTAGATGTGATTAGCCTCGAGAAGTCTCAGCGGAAATGGGCCTCATCTCGCCTGGAGGGCAAAACCTCCTGGATTTTCTCGAGTTGCGGCAGGTGCTCTCGACTTACGACGGGGACCTCAGGGACCCGCTCTGGTGGCCTCAGGAAAGGCCAGTCCCCATGCGAGTTCCTCAGGGGCCTCTCGGGATTCCACTCCCGTCGATGCCGGGGCCTAAGACCTTGTGTGGAGTCGGGGCCGGAACCTGAGGATTCCTCTCCAGTGCTGACATGGATCTTGGGGTACTTCTGGAGTCTCCCCAGGGGAGTCAGTCCTCGTCTCGAATGCGGGCATGCACTTGCGCTTTCCTCCAGAGCGGTAGCAGCAGTGTCACGCAGTCCGCCGCGTGGATCAAAGGATCTATGGTTTTCCCTCGAGTCTTTCCCACGAGGCGTTCCCACGAGGCTTTCCAACAGGGCTGTCTCACGTGCACACGTGGTGGGAGTCGATCCTCGGCTTGAACGTCAAGGCAGTGCAGGGAAAACAGGGTCCTCTGGAATGGAATGACACATCTGGGGGTCTCTTGGAATGCTGGCACGACCCTGGAGTTCCTCTCGCCTTTCCTGTGGAGAGCGCCTCCTCTTGAGATGCGACGGGAATGCCGGGAATTCTTTCCCTACGAAACAGGGAAAGGATCCCTCATCTCGAGCAAGGAGGTGGAAACGGGGCTCCCCTGGATGTGTGCGGGACACTCGTGCTACCTCTCGAGTGGACACGGGTATGTCGGGGAACTTCTGGACTTTCAGCAAGGGTGTGAAGGACCCTTTGTAAGTTCCAGTGGTTAGATATGATTAGCCTCGAGAAGCCTCAGCGGAAATGGGCCTCATCTCGCCTGGAGGGCAAAACCTCCTGGATTTTCTCGAGTTGCGGCAGCTGCTCTCGACTTACGACGGGGACCTCAGGGACCCGCTCTGGTGGCCTCAGGAAAGGCCAGTCCCCATGCGAGTTCCTCGGGGGCCTCTCGGGATTCCTCTCCCGCCGATGTCGGGGCCTAAGACCTTGTGTGGAGTCGGGGCCGGAACCTGAGGATTCCTCTCCGTTGCTGACATGGACCTTAGGGTACTTCTGGAGTCTCCCCAGGGGAGTCAGTCCTCGTCTCGAATGCGGGCATGCACTTGCGCTTTCCTACAGAGCGGTAGCAGCAGTGTCACGCAGTCAGCCGCGTGGATCAAAGGATCTATGGTTTTCCCTCGAGTATTTCCCATGAGGCTTTCCCACGAGGCTTTCCCACAGGGCTGTCCCACGTGCACACGTGGTGGGAGTCGATCCTCGACTTGAACGTCAAGGCAGTGCAGGGAAAACAGGTTCCTCTGGAATGGACTGACACATCTGGGGGTCTCTTGGAATGCTGGCACGACCCTGGAGTTCCTCTCGCCTTTCCTGTGGAGAGCGCCTCCTCTTGAGATGCGACGGGAACGCCGGGAATTCTTTCCCTACGAAACAGGGAAAGGATCCCTCATCTCGAGCTAGGAGGTGGAAACGGGGCTCCCCTGGATGTGTGCGGGACACTCGTGCTACCTCTGGAGTGGACACGGGTATGTCGGGGAACTTCTGGACTTGCAGCAAGGGTGTGAAGGACCCTTTGTAAGTTCCAGTGGTTAGATGTGATTAGCCTCGAGAAGCCTCATCGGAAATGGGCCTCATCTCGCCTGGAGGGCAAAACCTCCTGGATTTTCTCGAGTTGCGGCAGGTGCTCTCGACTTACGACGGGGACTTCAGGGACCCGCTCTGGTGGCCTCAGGAAAGGCCAGTCCCCATGCGAGTTCCTCGGGGGCCTCTCGGGATTCCTCTCCCGTCGATGTCGGGGCCTAAGACCTTGTGTGGAGTCGGGGCCGGAACCTGAGGATTCCTCTCCAGTGCTGACATGGATCTTAGGGTACTTCTGGAGTCTCCCCAGGGGAGTCAGTCCTCGTCTCGAATGCGGGCATGCACTTGCGCTTTCCTCCAGAGCTCTAGCAGCAGTGTCACGCAGTCCGCCGCGTGGATCAAAGGATATATGGTTTTCCCTCGAGTCTTTCCCATGAGGCTTTCCCACGAGGCTTTCCCACAGGGCTGTCCCTCGTGCACACGTGGTGGGAGTCGATCCTCGGCTTGAACGTCAAGGCAGTGCAGGGAAAACAGGTTCCTCTGGAATGGACTGACACATCTGGGGGACTCTTGGAATGGTGGCACGACCCTGGAGTTCCTCTCGCCTTTCCTGTGGAGAGCGCCTCCTCTTGAGATGCGACGGGAACGCCGGGAATTCTTTCCCTACGAAACAGGGAAAGGATCCCTCATCTCGAACTAGGAGGCGGAAACGGGTCTCCCCTGGATGTGTGCGGGACCCTCGTGCTTCCTCTCGAGTGGAGACGGGTATGTCGGGGAACTTCTGGACTTGCAGCAAGGGTGTGAAGGACCCTTTGGAAGTTCCAGTGGTTAGATGTGATTAACCTCGAGAAGCCTCAGCGGAAATGGGCCTCATATGGCCTGGAGGGCAAAACCTCCTGGATTTTCTCGAGTTGCGGCAGGTGCTCTCGACTTACGACGGGGACCTCGGGGACCCGCTCTGGTGGCCTCAGGAAAGGTCAGTCCCCATGCGAGTTCCTCGGGGGCCTCTCGGGATTCCTCTCCCGTCGATGCCGGGGCCTAAGACCTTGTGTGGAGTCGAGGCCGGAAACTGAGGATTCCTCTCCAGTGCTCACATGGATCTTGGGGTACTTCTGGAGTCTCCCCAGGGGAGTCAGTCCTCGTCTCGAATGCGGGCATGCACTTGCGCTTTCCTCCAGAGCGGTAGCAGCAGTATCACGCAGTCCGCCGCGTGGATCAAAGGATCTATGGTTTTCCCTCGAGTCTTTCCCACGAGGCTTTCCCACGAGGCTTTCCCACAGGGCTGTCCCTCGTGCACACTTGGTGGGAGTCGATCCTCGGCATGAACGTCGAGGCAGTACAGGGAAAATACGTTCCTCTGGAATGGACTGACACATCTAGGGGACTCTTGGAAAGGTGGCACGACCCTGGAGTTCCTCTGGCCTTTCCTGTGGAGAGCGCCTCCTCTTGAGATGCGACGTGAACGCCGGGAATCATTTCCCTACGAAACAGGGAAAGGATCCCTCATTTCGAGCTAGGAGGCGGAAACGGGGCACACCTGGATGTGTGCGGTACCCTCGTGCTTCCTCTCGAGTGGAGACGTGTATGTCGGGAAACTTCTTGAGTTGCAGCAAGGGTGTGAAGGACCCTTTGGAATTTCCAGTGGTTAGATGTGATTAGCCTCCAGAAGCCTCAGCGGAAATGGGCCTCATCTCGCCTGGAGGGCAAAACCTCCTGGATTTTCTCGAGTTGCGGCAGGTGCTGTCTACGTACGACGGGGACCTCAGGGACCCGCTTTTGTGGCCTCAGGAAAGGCCAGTCCCCATGCGAGTTCCTCGGGGGCCTCTCGGGATTCCTCTCCCGTCGATGCCGGGGCCTAAGACCGTGTGTGGAGTCGGGCCCGGAACCTAAGGATTCCTCTCCAGTGCTGACATGGATCTTGGGGTACTTCTGGAGTCTCCCCAGGGGAGTCAGTCCTCCTTTCGAATGCGGGCATGCACTTGCGCTTTCCTCCAGAGCGGTAGCAGCAGTGTCACACATTGTGCCGCGTGGATCAAAGGATCTATGATTTTCTCTCGAGTCTTTCCCATGAGGCTTTCCCACGAGGCTTTCCCACAGGGCTGTCCCACGTGCACACGTGGTGGAAGTCGATCCTCGGCTTGAACGTCGAGGCAGTGCAGGGAAAACAGGTTTCTCTGGAATGGACTGACACATCTGGGGGACTCTTGGAATGGTGGCACGACCCTGGAGTTCCTCTCGCCTTTCCTGTGGAGAGCGCCTCCTCTTGAGATGCGACGGGAACGCCGGGAATTCTTTCCCTACGAAACAGGGAAAGGATCCCTCATCTCGAGCTAGGAGGCGGAAACGGGGCTCCCCTGGATGTGTGCGGGACCCTCGTGCTTCCTCTCGAGTGGAGACGGGTATGTCGGGGAACTTCTGGACTTGCAGCAAGGGTGTGAAGGACCCTTTGGAAGTTCCAGTGGTTAGATGTGATTAGCCTCGAGAAGCCTCAGCGGAAATGGGCCTCATCTCGCCTGGAGGGCAAAACCTCCTGGATTTTCTCGAGTTGCGGCAGGTGCTCTCGACTTAGGACGGGGACCTCAGGGACCCGCTCTGATGGCCTCAGGAAAGGCCAGTCCCCATGCGAGATCCTAGGGGGCCTCACAGGATTCCTCTCCCGTCGATGCCGGGGCCTAAGACCTTGTGTGGAGTCGGGGCCGGAACCTTAGGATTCCTCTCCAGTGCTGACATGGATCTTGGGGTACTTCTGGAGTCTCCCCAGGGGAGTCAGTCCTCGTTTCGAGCGGGCATGCACTTGCGCTTTCCTCCAGAGCGGTAGCAGCACTGTCACGCAGTCCGCCGCGTGGATCAAAGGATCTATGGTTTTCCCTCGAGTCTTTCCCACGAGGCTTTCCCACGAGGCTTTCCCACAGGGCTGTCCCACGTGCACACGTGGTGGGAGTCGATCCTCGGCTTGAACGTCAAGGCAGTGCAGGGAAAAAAGTTTCCTCTGGAATGGACTGACACATCTGGGGGACTCTTGGAATGGTGGCACGACCCTGGAGTTCCTCTCGCCTTTCCTGTGGAGAGCGCCTCCTCTTGAGATGCGACGGGAACGCCGGGAATTCTTTCCCTACGAAACAGGGAAAGGATCCCTCATCACGAGCTAGGAGGCGGAAACGGGGCTCCCCTGGATGTGTGCGGGAACCTCGTGCTTCCTCTCGAGTCGAGACGGGTATGTCGGGGAACTTCTTGAGTAGCAGCAAGGGTGTGAAAGACCCTTTGGAAGTTCCAGTGGTTAGAGGTGATTAGCCTCAAGAAGCCTCAGCGGAAATGGGCCTCATATGGCCTGGAGGGCAAAACCTCCTGGATTTTCTCGAGTTGCTGTAGGTACTCTCGACTTACTACGAGGACCTCAGGGACCCGCTCTGGTGGCCTCAGGAAAGGCCAGTCCCCATGTGAGTTCCTCGGGGGCCTCTCGGGATTCCTCTCCCGTCGATGCCGGGGCCTAAGACCTTGTGTGGAGTCGGGGCCGGAACCTGAGGATTCCTCTCCAGTGCTGACATGGATCTTGGGTTATTCTGGAGTCTCCCCAGGGGAGTCAGTCCTCGTCTCGAAAGCGGGCATGCACTTGAGCTTTCCTCCAGAGCGGTAGCAGCAGTGTCACGCAGTCCGCCGCGTGGATCAAAGGATCTATGGTTTTCCCTCGAGTCTTTCCCACGAGGCTTTCCCACAGGGCTGTCCCACGTGCACACGTGGTGGGAGTCGATCCTCGGCTTGAACGTCAAGGCAGTGCAGGGAAAACAGGTTCCTCTGGAATGGACTGACACATCTGGGGGACTCTTGGAATGGTGGCACGACCCTGGAGTTCCTCTCGCCTTTCCTGTGGAGAGCGCCTCCTCTTGAGATGCGACGGGAACGCCGGGAATTCTTTCCCTACGAAACAGGGAAAGGATCCCTCATCTCGAACTAGGAGGCGGAAACGGGTCTCCCCTGGATGTGTGCGGGACCCTCGTGCTTCCTCTCGAGTGGAGACGGGTATGTCGGGGAACTTCTGGACTTGCAGCAAGGGTGTGAAGGACCCTTTGGAAGTTCCAGTGGTTAGATGTGATTAACCTCGAGAAGCCTCAGCGGAAATGGGCCTCATATGGCCTGGAGGGCAAAACCTCCTGGATTTTCTCGAGTTGCGGCAGGTGCTCTCGACTTACGACGGGGACCTCAGGGACCCGCTCTGATGGCCTCAGGAAAGGCCAGTCCCCATGCGAGTTCCTTGGGGCCTCTCGGGATTCCTCTCCCGTCGATGCCGGGGCCTAAAACCTTGTGTGGAGTCGGGGCCGGAACCTGAGGATTCCTCTCCAGTGCTGACATGGTTCTTGAGGTACTTCTGGAGTCTCCCCAGGGGAGTCAGTCCTCGTCTCGAATGCGGGCATGCACTTGCGCTTTCCTACAGAGCGTTAGCAGCAGTGTCACGCATTCCGCCGCGTGGATCAAGGGATCTATGGCTTTCCCTCGAGGCTTTCCCACGAGGCTTTCCCACAGGGCTGTCCCACGTGCCACCGTGGTGGGAGTCGATACTCGGCATGAACGTCGAGGCAGTGCAGGGAAAATACGTTCCTCTGGAATGGACTGACACATCTGGGGGACTCTTGGAATGGTGGCACGACCCTGGAGTTCCTCTCGCCTTTCCTGTGGAGAGCGCCTCCTCTTGAGATGCGACGGGAACACCGTGAATTCTTTCCCTACGAAACAGGGAAAGGATCCCTCATCTCGAGCTAGGAGGCGGAAACGGGGCTCTGCTGGATGTGTGCGAGACCCTCGTGCTTCCTCTCGAGTGGAGACGGGTATGTCGGGGAACTTCTTGAGCTGCAGCAAGGGTGTGAAGGACCCTTTGGAAGTTCCAGTGGTTAGATGTGCTTAACCTCGAGAAGCCTCAGCGGAAATGGGCCTCATCTCGCCTGGAGGGCAAAACCTCCTGGATTTTCTCGAGTTGCGGCAGGTGCTCTCGACTTACGACGGGGACCTCATGGACCCGCTCTGGTGGCCTCAGGAAAGGCCAGTCCCCATGCGAGTTCCTCGGGGGCCTCTCGGGATTCATCTCCCATCGATGCCGGGGCCTAATACCTTGTGTGGAGTCGGGGCCGGAACCTGAGGATTCCTCTCCAGTGCTGACATGGATCTTGGGGTACTTCTGGAGTCTCCCCAGGGGAGTCAGTCCTCGTCTCGAATGCGGGCATGCACTTGCGCTTTCCTCCAGAGCGGTAGCAGCAGTGTCACGCAGTCTGCCGCATGGACCAAAGGATCTATGGTTTTCCCTCGAGTCTTTCCCACGAGGCTTTCCCACGAGGCTTTCCCACAGGGCTGTCCCACGTGCACACGTGGTGGGAGTCGATCCTCGGCTTGATCGTCAAGGCAGTGCAGGGAAAACAGGTTCCTCTGGAATGGACTGACACATCTGGGGGACTCTTGGAATGGTGGCACGACCCTGGAGTTCCTCTCGCCTTTCCTGTGGAGAGCGCCTCCTCTTGAGATGCGACGGGAACGCCGGGGATTCTTTCCCTACGAAACAGGGAAAGGATCCCTCATCTCGAGCTAGGAGGCGGAAACGGGGCTCCCCTGGATGTGTGCGGGACCATCGTGCTTCCTCTCGAGTGAAGACGGGTATGTCGGGGAACTTATTGAGTTGCAGCAAGGGTGTGAAGGACGCTTTGGAAGTTCCAGTGGTTAGATGTGATTAGCCTCAAGAAGCCTCAGCGGAAATGGGCCTCATCTCGCCTGGAGGGCAAAACCTCCTGGATTTTCTCGAGTTGCGGCAGGTGCTCTCGACTTACGACGGGGACCTCGGTAACCCGCTCTGGTGGCCTCAGGAAAGGCCAGTCCCCATGCGAGTTCCTCCGGGGCCCCTCGGGATTCCTCTCCCGTCGATGCCGGGCCTAAGCCCTTGTGTGGAGTCGGGGCCGGAACCTGAGGATTCCTCTCCAGTGCTCACATGGATTTTGGGGTACTTCTGGAGTCTCCCCAGGGGAGTCAGTCCTCGTCTCGAATGCGGTCATGCACTTGCGCTTTCCTACAGAGCGGTAGCAGCAGTATCACCCAGTCCGCCGCGTGGATCAAAGGATCTATGGTTTTCCCTCGAGTCTTTCCCACGAGGCTTTCCCACGAGGCTTTCCCACAGGGCTGTCCCACGTGCACACGTGGTGGGAGTCGATCCTCGGCTTGAACGTCAAGGCAGTGCAGGGAAAACAGTTTCCTCTGGAATGGACTGACACATCTGGGGGACACTTGGAATGGTGGCACGACCCTGGAGTTCCTCTCGCCTTTCCTGTGGAGAGCGCCTCCTCTTGTGATGCGACGGGAACGCCGGGAATTCTTTCCCTACGAAACAGGGAAAGGATCCCTCATCTCGAGCTAGGAGGCGGAAACGGGGCTTCCCTGGATGTGTGCGGGACCCTCGTGCTTCCTCTCGAGTGGAGACCTGTATGTCGGGGAAGTTCTGGACTTGCAGCAAGGGTGTGAAGGACCCTTTGGAAGTTCCGGTGTTTAGATGTGATTAGCCTCGCGAAGCCTCAGCGGAAATGGGCCTCATCTCGCCTGGAGGGCAAAACATCCTGGATTTTCTCGAGTTGTGGCAGGTGCTCTCGACTTACCACGGGGACCTCAGGGACCCGCTCTGGTGGCCTCAGGAAAGGCCAGTCCCCATGCGAGTTCCTCGGGGGCCTCTCGGGGTTCCTCTCCCGTCGATGCCGGGGCCTAAGACCTTGTGTGGAGTCGTGGCGGGAACCTGAGGATTCCTCTCCAGTGCTGACATGGATCTTGGGGTACTTCTGGAGTGTCCCCAGGGGAGTCAGTCCTCGTCTCGAATGCGGGCATGCACTTGCGCTTTCCTCCAGAGCGGTAGCAGCAGTGTCACGCAGTCCGCCGCGGGGATCAAAGGATCTATGGTTTTCCCTCGAGTCTTTCCCTCGAGTCTTTCCCACGAGCCTTTCCCACGAGGCTTTCCCACGAGGCTATCCCACAGGGCTGTCCCTCGTGCACACGTGGTGGGAGTCGATCCTCGGCTTGAACGTCAAGGCAGTGCAGGGAAAACAGGTTCCTCTGGAATGGACTGACACATCTCGGGGACTCTTGGAATGGTGGCACGACCCTGGAGTTCCTCTCGCCTTTCCTGTGGAGAGCGCCTCCTCTTGAGATGCGACGGGAACGCCGGGAATTCTTTCCCTACGAAACAGGGAAAGGATCCCTCATCTCGAGCTAGGAGGCGGAAACGGGGCTCCCCTGGAGGTGTGCGGGACCCTCGAGCTTCGTCTCTAGTGGACACGGGTATGTCGGGGAACTTCTGGACGTGCAGCAAGGGTGTGAAGGACCCTTTGGAAGTTCCAGTGGTTAGATGTGATTAGCCTCGAGAAGCCTCAGTGGAAATGGGCCTCATCTCGCCTGGAGGGCTAAACCTCCTGGATTTTTCGAGATGCGGCAGGTGCTCTCCACTTACGACGGGGACCTCAGGGACCCGCTCTGGTGGCCTCAGGAAAGGCCAGTCCCCATGCGAGTTCATGGGGGGCCTCTCGGGATTCCTCTCCCGTCGATGCCGGGGCCTAAGACCTTGTGTGGAGTCGGGGCCGGAACCTGAGGATTCCTCTCCAGTGCTGACATGGATCTTGGGGTACTTCTGGAGTCTCCCCAGGGGAGTCAGTCCTCGTCTCGAATGCGGGCATGCACTTGCGCTTTCCTCCAGAGCGGTAGCAGCAGTGTCACGCAGTCAGCCGCGTGGATCAAAGGATCTATGGTTTTCCCTCGAGTATTTCCCATGAGGCTTTCCCACGAGGCTTTCCCACAGGGCTGTCCCACGTGCACACGTGGTGGGAGTCGATCCTCGGCTTGAACGTCAAGGCAGTGCAGGGAAAACAGGTTCCTCTGGAATGGACTGACACATCTGGGGGACTCTTGGAATGGTGGCACGACCCTGGAGTTCCTCTCGCCTTTCCTGTGGAGAGCGCCTCCTCTTGAGATGCGACGGGAACGCCGGGAATTCTTTCCCTACGAAACAGGGAAAGGATCCCTCATCTCGAGCTAGGAGGCGGAAACGGGGCTCCCCTGGATGTGTGCGGGACCGTCGTGCTTCCTCTAGAGTGGACACGGGTATATCGGGGAACTTCTGGACTTGCAGCAAGGGTGTGAAGGACCCTTTGTAAGTTCCAGTGGTTAGATGTGATTAGCCTCGAGAAGTCTCAGCGGAAATGGGCCTCATCTCGCCTGGAGGGCAAAACCTCCTGGATTTTCTCGAGTTGCGGCAGGTGCTCTCGACTTACGACGGGGACCTCAGGGACCCGCTCTGGTGGCCTCAGGAAAGGCCAGTCCCCATGCGAGTTCCTCAGGGGCCTCTCGGGATTCCACTCCCGTCGATGCCGGGGCCTAAGACCTTGTGTGGAGTCGGGGCCGGAACCTGAGGATTCCTCTCCAGTGCTGACATGGATCTTGGGGTACTTCTGGAGTCTCCCCAGGGGAGTCAGTCCTCGTCTCGAATGCGGGCATGCACTTGCGCTTTCCTCCAGAGCGGTAGCAGCAGTGTCACGCAGTCCGCCGCGTGGATCAAAGGATCTATGGTTTTCCCTCGAGTCTTTCCCACGAGGCTTTCCCACGAGGCTTTCCAACAGGGCTGTCTCACGTGCACACGTGGTGGGAGTCGATCCTCGGCTTGAACGTCAAGGCAGTGCAGGGAAAACAGGTTCCTCTGGAATGGAATGACACATCTGGGGGTCTCTTGGAATGCTGGCACGACCCTGGAGTTCCTCTCGCCTTTCCTGTGGAGAGCGCCTCCTCTTGAGATGCGACGGGAATGCCGGGAATTCTTTCCCTACGAAACAGGGAAAGGATCCCTCATCTCGAGCAAGGAGGTGGAAACGGGGCTCCCCTGGATGTGTGCGGGACACTCGTGCTACCTCTCGAGTGGACACGGGTATGTCGGGGAACTTCTGGACTTTCAGCAAGGGTGTGAAGGACCCTTTGTAAGTTCCAGTGGTTAGATATGATTAGCCTCGAGAAGCCTCAGCGGAAATGGGCCTCATCTCGCCTGGAGGGCAAAACCTCCTGGATTTTCTCGAGTTGCGGCAGCTGCTCTCGACTTACGACGGGGACCTCAGGGACCCGCTCTGGTGGCCTCAGGAAAGGCCAGTCCCCATGCGAGTTCCTCGGGGGCCTCTCGGGATTCCTCTCCCGCCGATGTCGGGGCCTAAGACCTTGTGTGGAGTCGGGGCCGGAACCTGAGGATTCCTCTCCGTTGCTGACATGGACCTTAGGGTACTTCTGGAGTCTCCCCAGGGGAGTCAGTCCTCGTCTCGAATGCGGGCATGCACTTGCGCTTTCCTACAGAGCGGTAGCAGCAGTGTCACGCAGTCAGCCGCGTGGATCAAAGGATCTATGGTTTTCCCTCGAGTATTTCCCATGAGGCTTTCCCACGAGGCTTTCCCACAGGGCTGTCCCACGTGCACACGTGGTGGGAGTCGATCCTCGACTTGAACGTCAAGGCAGTGCAGGGAAAACAGGTTCCTCTGGAATGGACTGACACATCTGGGGGTCTCTTGGAATGCTGGCACGACCCTGGAGTTCCTCTCGCCTTTCCTGTGGAGAGCGCCTCCTCTTGAGATGCGACGGGAACGCCGGGAATTCTTTCCCTACGAAACAGGGAAAGGATCCCTCATCTCGAGCTAGGAGGTGGAAACGGGGCTCCCCTGGATGTGTGCGGGACACTCGTGCTACCTCTGGAGTGGACACGGGTATGTCGGGGAACTTCTGGACTTGCAGCAAGGGTGTGAAGGACCCTTTGTAAGTTCCAGTGGTTAGATGTGATTAGCCTCGAGAAGCCTCATCGGAAATGGGCCTCATCTCGCCTGGAGGGCAAAACCTCCTGGATTTTCTCGAGTTGCGGCAGGTGCTCTCGACTTACGACGGGGACTTCAGGGACCCGCTCTGGTGGCCTCAGGAAAGGCCAGTCCCCATGCGAGTTCCTCGGGGGCCTCTCGGGATTCCTCTCCCGTCGATGTCGGGGCCTAAGACCTTGTGTGGAGTCGGGGCCGGAACCTGAGGATTCCTCTCCAGTGCTGACATGGATCTTAGGGTACTTCTGGAGTCTCCCCAGGGGAGTCAGTCCTCGTCTCGAATGCGGGCATGCACTTGCGCTTTCCTCCAGAGCTCTAGCAGCAGTGTCACGCAGTCCGCCGCGTGGATCAAAGGATATATGGTTTTCCCTCGAGTCTTTCCCATGAGGCTTTCCCACGAGGCTTTCCCACAGGGCTGTCCCTCGTGCACACGTGGTGGGAGTCGATCCTCGGCTTGAACGTCAAGGCAGTGCAGGGAAAACAGGTTCCTCTGGAATGGACTGACACATCTGGGGGACTCTTGGAATGGTGGCACGACCCTGGAGTTCCTCTCGCCTTTCCTGTGGAGAGCGCCTCCTCTTGAGATGCGACGGGAACGCCAGGAATTCTTTCCCTACGAAACAGGGAAAGGATCCATCATCTCGAGTTAGGAGGCGGAAACGGGGCTCCCCTGGATGTGTGCGGGACCCTCGTGCTACCTCTCGAGTGGACACGGGTATGTCGGGGAACTTCTGGACTTGCAGCAAGGGTGTGAAGGACCCTTTGGAAGTTCCAGTGGTTAGATGTCATTAGCCTCGAGAAGCCTCAGCGGAAATGGGCTTCATCTCGCCTGGAGGGCAAAACCTCCTGGATTTTCTCGAGTTGCGGCAGGTGCTCTCGACTTACGACGGGGACCTCAGGGCCCCGCTCTGCTGGCCTCAGGAAAGGCCAGTCCCCATACGAGTTCCTCGGGGGCCTCTCGGGATTCCTCTCCCGTCGATGCCGGGGCCTAAGACCTTGTGTGGAGTGGGGGCCGGAACCTGAGGATTCCTTTCCAGTGCTGACATGGATCTTGGGGTACTTCTGGAGTCTCCCCAGGGGAGTCAGTCCTCGTTTCGAATGCGGGCATGCACTTGCGCTTTCCTCCAGAGCGGTAGCAGCAGTGTCACGCAGTCCGCCGCGTGGATCAAAGGATCTATGGTTTTCCCTCGAGTCTTTCCCACGAGGCTTTCCCACGAGGCTTTCCAACAGGGCTGTCCCACGTGCACACGTGGTGGGAGTCGATCCTCGGCTTGAACGTCAAGGCAGTGCAGGGAAAACAGGTTCCTCTGGAATGGACTGACACATCTGGGGGACTCTTGGAATGGTGGCACGACCCTGGAGTTCCTCTCGCCTTTCCTGTGGAGAGCGCCTCCTCTTGAGATGCGACGGGAACGCCAGGAATTCTTTCCCTACGAAACAGGGAAAGGATCCCTCATCTCGAGCTAGGAGGCGGAAACGGGGCTCCCCTGGATGTGTGCGGGACCCTCGTGCTTCCTCTCGAGTGGACACGGGTATGTCGGGGAACTTCTGGACTTGCAGCAAGGGTGTGAAGGACCCTTTGGAAGTTCCAGTGGTTAGATGTCATTAGCCTCGAGAAGCCTCAGCGGAAATGAGCTTCATCTCGCCGGGAGGGCAAAACCTCCTGGATTTTCTCGAGTTGCGGCAGGTGCTCTCGACTTACGACGGGTACCTCAGGGCCCCGCTCTGCTGGCCTCAGGAAAGGCCAGTCCCCATACGAGTTCCTCGGGGGCCTCTCGGGATTCCTCTCCCGTCGATGCCGGGGCCTAAGACCTTGTGTGGAGTGGGGGCCGGAACCTGAGGATTCCTTTCCAGTGCTGACATGGATCTTGGGGTACTTCTGGAGTCTCCCCAGGGGAGTCAGTCCTCGTTTCGAATGCGGGCATGCACTTGCGCTTTCCTCCAGAGCGGTAGCAGCAGTGTCACGCAGTCCGCCGCGTGGATCAAAGGATCTATGGTTTTCCCTCGAGTCTTTCCCACGAGGCTTTCCCACGAGGCTTTCCAACAGGGCTGTCCCACGTGCACACGTGGTGGGAGTCGATCCTCGGCTTGAACGTCAAGGCAGTGCAGGGAAAACAGGTTCCTCTGGAATGGACTGACACATCTCGGGGACTCTTGGAATGGTGGCACGACCCTGGAGTTCCTCTCGCCTTTCCTGTGGAGAGCGCCTCCTCTTGAGATGCGACGGGCACGCCGGGAATTCTTTCCCTACGAAACAGGGAAAGGATCCCTCATCTCGAGCTAGGAGGCGGGAACGGGGCTCCCCTGGATGTGTGCGGGACCCTCGAGCTTCGTCTCGAGTGGACACGGGTATGTCGGGGAACTTCTGGACTTGCAGCAAGGGTGTGAAGGACCCTTTGGAAGTTCCAGTGGTTAGATGTGATTAGCCTCGAGAAGCCTCAGTGGAAATGGGCCTCATCTCGCTTGGAGGGCAAAACCTCCTGGATTTTCTCGAGTTGCGGCAGGTGCTCTCCACTTACGACGGGGACCTCAGGGACCCGCTCTGGTGGCCTCAGGAAAGGCCAGTCCCCATGCGAGTTCATCGGGGGCCCCTCGGGATTCCTCTCCCGTCGATGCCGGGGCCTAAGACCTTGTGTGGAGTCGGGGCCGGAACCTGAGGATTCCTCTCCAGTGCTGACATGGATCTTGGGGTACTTCTGGAGTGTCCCCAGGGGAGTCTGTCCTCGTCTCGAATGCGGGCATGCACTTGCACTTTCCTCCAGAGCTCTAGCAGCAGTGTCACGCAGTCCGCCGCGTGGATCAAAGGATCTATGGTTTTCCCTCGAGTCTTTCCCACGAGGCTTTCCCACAGGGCTGTCCCACGTGAACACGTGGTGGGAGTCGATCCTCGGCTTGAACGTCAAGGCAGTGCAGGGAAAACAGGTTCCTCTGGAATGGAATGACACATCTGGGGGTCTCTTGGAATGCTGGCACGACCCTGGAGTTCCTCTCGCCTTTCCTGTGGAGAGCGCCTCCTCTTGAGATGCGACGGGAACGCCGGGAATTCTTTCCCTACGAAACAGGGAAAGGATCCCTCATCTCGAGCAAGGAGGTGGAAACGGGGCTCCCCTGGATGTGTGCGGGACACTCGTGCTACCTCTCGAGTGGACACGGGTATGTCGGGGAACTTCTGGACTTGCAGCAAGGGTGTGAAGGACCCTTTGTAAGTTCCAGTGGTTAGATGTGATTAGCCTCGAGAAGCCTCAGCGGAAATGGGCCTCATCTCGCCTGGAGGGCAAAACCTCCTGGATTTTCTCGAGTTGCGGCAGCTGCTCTCGACTTACGACGGGGACCTCAGGGACCCGCTCTGGTGGCCTCAGGAAAGGCCAGTCCCCATGCGAGTTCCTCGGGGGCCTCTCGGGATTCCACTCCCGTCGATGTCGGGGCCTAAGACCTTGTGTGGAGTCGGGGCCGGAACCTGAGGATTCGTCTCCGTTGCTGACATGGACCTTAGGGTACTTCTGGAGTCTCCCCAGGGGAGTCAGTCCTCGTTTCGAATGCGGGCATGCACTTGCGCTTTCCTCCAGAGCTCTAGCAGCAGTGTCACGCAGTCCGCCGCGTGGATCAAAGGATCTATGGTTTTCCCTCGAGTCTTTCCCATGAGGCTCTCCCACGAGGCTTTCCCACAGGGCTGTCCCACGTGCACACGTGGTGGGAGTCGATCCTCGGCTTGAACGTCAAGGCAGTGCAGGGAAAACAGGTTCCTCTGGAATGGACTGACACATCTCGGGGACTCTTGGAATGGTGGCACGACCCTGGAGTTCCTCTCGCCTTTCCTGTGGAGAGCGCCTCCTCTTGAGATGCGACGGGCACGCCGGGAATTCTTTCCCTACGAAACAGGGAAAGGATCCCTCATCTCGAGCTAGGAGGTGGAAACGGGGCTCCCCTGGATGTGTGCGGGACATTCGTGCTACCTCTGGAGTGGACACGGGTATGTCGGGGAACTTCTGGACTTGCAGCAAGGGTGTGAAGGACCCTTTGTAAGTTCCAGTGGTTAGATGTGATTAGCCTCGAGAAGCCTCAGCGGAAATGGGCCTCATCTCGCCTGGAGGGCAAAACCTCCTGGATTTTCTCGAGTTGCGGCAGGTGCTCTCGACTTACGACGGGGACTTCAGGGAACCGCTCTGGTGGCCTCAGGAAAGGCCAGTCCCCATGCGAATTCCTCGGGGGCCTCTCGGGATTCCTCTCCCGTCGATGTCGGGGCCTAAGACCTTGTGTGGAGTCGGGGCCGGAACCTGAGGATTCCTCTCCAGTGCTGACATGGATCTTAGGGTACTTCTGGAGTGTCCCCAGGGGAGTCAGTCCTCGTCTCGAATGCGGGCATGCACTTGCGCTTTCCTCCAGAGCTCTAGCAGCAGTGTCACGCAGTCCGCCGCGTGGATCAAAGGATCTATGGTTTTCCCTCGAGTCTTTCCCATGAGGCTTTCCCACGAGGCTTTCCCACAGGGCTGTCCCACGTGCACACGTGGTGGGAGTCGATCCTCGGCTTGAACGTCAAGGCAGTGCAGGGAAAACAGGTTCCTCTGGAATGGACTGACACATCTGGGGGACTCTTGGAAAGGTGGCACGACCCTGGAGTTCCTCTCGCCTTTCCTGTGGAGAGCGCCTCCTCTTGAGATGCGACGGGAACGCCGGGAATTCTTTCCCTACGAAACAGGGAAAGGATCCCTCATCTCGAGCTAGGAGGCGGAAACGGGGCTCCCCTGGATGTGTGCGGGACACTCGTGCTTCATCTCGAGTGGACACGGGTATGTCGGGGAACTTCTGGACTTGCAGCAAGGTTGTGAAGGACCCTTTGTAAGTTCCAGTGGTTAGATGTGATTAGCCTCGAGAAGCCTCAGCGGAAATGGGCCTCATCTCGCCTGGAGGGCAAAACCTCCTGGATTTTCTCTAGTTGCGGCAGGTGCTCTCGACTTACGACGGGGACCTCAGGGACCCGCTCTGGTGGCCCCAGGAAAGGCCATTCCCCTTGCGAGTTCCTCAGGGGCCTCTCGGGTTTCCACTCCCGTCGATGCCGGGGCCTAAGACCTTGTGTGGAGTCGGGGCCGGAACCTGAGGATTCCTCTCCAGTGCTGACATGGATCTTGGGGTACTTCTGGAGTCTCCCCAGGGGAGTCAGAACTCGTCTCGAATGCGGGCATGCACTTGCGCTTTCCTCCAGAGCTCTAGCAGCATGTCACGCAGTCCGCCGCGTGGATCAAAGGATCTATGGTTTTCCCTCGAGTCTTTCCCACGAGGCTTTCCCACGAGGCTTTCCAACAGGGCTGTCCCACGTGCACACGTGGTGGGAGTCGATCCTCGGCTTGAACGTCAAGGCAGTGCAGGGAAAACAGGTTCCTCTGGAATGGACTGACACATCTCGGGGACTCTTGGACTGGTGGCACGACCCTGGAGTTCCTCTCGCCTTTCCTGTGGAGAGCGCCTCCTCTTGAGATGCGACGGGCACGCCGGGAATTCTTTCCCTACGAAACAGGGAAAGGATCCCTCAACTCGAGCTAGGAGGCGGAAACGGGGCTCCCCTGGATGTGTGCGGAACCCTCGAGCTTCGTCTCGAGTGGACACGGGTATGTCGGGGAACTTCTGGACTTGCAGCAAGGGTGTGAAGGACCCTTTGGAAGTTCCAGTGGTTAGATGTGATTAGCCTCGAGAAGCCTCAGCGGAAATGGGCCTCATCTCGCCTGGAGGGCAAAACCTCCTGGATTTTCTCGAGTTGCGGCAGGTGCTCTCCACTTACGACGGGGACCTCAGGGACCCGCTCTGGTGGCCTCAGGAAAGGCCAGTCCCCATGCGAGTTCATCGGGGGCCTCTCGGGATTCCTCTCCCGTCGATGCCGGGGCCTAAGACCTTGTGTGGAGTCGGGGCCGGAACCTGAGGATTCCTCTCCAGTGCAGACATGGTTCTTGGGGTACTTCTGGAGTCTCCCCAGGGGAGTCAGTCCTCGTCTCGAATGCGGGCATGCACTTGCGCTTTCCTCCAGAGCGGTAGCAGCAGTGTCACTCAGTCCGCCGCTTGGATCAAAGGATCTATGGTTTTCCCTCGAGTCTTTCCCACGAGGCTTTCCCACAGGGCTGTCCCACGTGCACACGTGGTGGGAGTCGATCCTCGGCTTGAACGTCAAGGCAGTGCAGGGAAAACAGGTTCCTCTGGAATGGACTGACACATCTGGGGGACTCTTGGAATGGTGGCACGACCCTGGAGTTCCTCTCGCCTTTCCTGTGGAAAGGGCCTCCTCTTGAGATGCGACGGGAACGCCGGAATTCTTTCCCTACGAAACAGGGAAAGGATCCCTCATCTCGAGCTAGGAGGTGGAAACGGGGCTCCACTGGGTGTGTGCGGGACACTCGTGCTACCTCTCGAGTGGACACGGGTATGTCGGGGAACTTCTGGACTTGCAGCAAGGGCGTGAAGGACCCTTTGTAAGTTCCAGTGGTTAGATGTGATTAGCCTCGAGAAGTCTCAGCGGAAATGGGCCTCATCTCGCCTGGAGGGCAAAACCTCCTGGATTTTCTCGAGTTGCGGCAGGTGCTCTCGACTTACGACGGGGACTTCAGGGACCCGCTCTGGTGGCCTCAGGAAAGGCCAGTCCCCATGCGAGTTCCTCGGGGGCCTCTCGGGATTCCTCTCCCGTCGATGTCGGGGCCTAAGACCTTGTGTGGAGTCGGGGCCGGAACCTGTGGATTCCTCTCCAGTGCTGACATGGATCTTAGGGTACTTCTGGAGTCTCCCCAGGGGAGTCAGTCCTCGTTTCGAATGCGGGCATGCACTTGCGCTTTCCTCCAGAGCGGTAGCAGTAGTGTCACGCAGTCCGCCGCGTGGATCAAAGGATCTATGGTTTTCCCTCGAGTCTTTCCCACGAGGCTTTCCCACGAGGATTTCCCACAGGGCTGTCCCACGTGCACACGTGGTGGGAGTCGATCCTCGGCTTGAACGTCAAGGCAGTGCAGGGAAAACAGGTTCCTCTGGAATGGACTGACACATCTGGGGACTCTTGGAATGGTGGCACGACCCTGGATTTCCTCTCGCCTTTCCTGTGGAGAGCGCCTCCTCTTTAGATGCGACGGGAACGCCGGGAATTCTTTCCCTACGAAACAGGGAAAGGATCCCTCATCTCCAGCTAGGAGGCGGAAACGGGGCTCCCCTGGATGTGTGCGGGACCCTCGTGCTTCGTCTCGAGTGGACACGGGTATGTCGGGGAACTTCTGGACTTGCAGCAAGGGTGTGAAGGACCCTTTGTAAGTTCCAGTGGTTAGATGTGATTAGCCTCAAGAAGCCTCAGCGGAAATGGGCCTCATCTCGCCTGGAGGTCAAAACCTCCTGGATTTTCTCGAGTTGCGGCAGGTGCTCTCGACTTACGACGGGGACCTCAGGGACCCGCTCTGGTGGCCTCAGGAAAGGCCAGTCCCCATGCGAGTTCCTCGGGGGCCTCTCGGGATTCCTCTCCCGTCGATGCCGGGGCCTATGACCTTGTGTGGAGTCGGGGCCGCAACCTGAGGATTCCTCTCCAGTGCTGACATGGATCTTGGGGTACTTCTGGAGTCTCCCCAGGGGAGTCAGTCCTCGTCTCGAATGCGGGCATGCACTTGCGCTTTCCTCCAGAGAGGTAGCAGCAGTGTCACGCAGTCCGCCGCGTGGATCAAAGGATCTATGGTTTTCCCTCGAGTCTTTCCCACGAGGCTTTCCCACAGGGCTGTCCCAAGTGCACACGTGGTGGGAGTCGATCCTCGGCTTGAACGTCAAGGCAGTGCAGGGAAAACAGTTTCCTCTGGAATGGACTGACACATCTGGGGGACTCTTGGAATGCTGGCACGACGCTGGAGTTCCTCTCGCCTTTCCTGTGGAGAGCGCCTCCTCTTCAGATGCGACGGGCACGCCGGGAATTCTTTCCCTATGAAACAGGGAAAGGATCCCTCATCTCGAGCTAGGAGGCGGAAACGGGGCTCCCCTGGATGTGTGCGGGACCCTCGTGCTTCGTCTCGAGTGGACACGGGTATGTCTGGGAACTTCTGGACTTGCAGCAAGGGTGTGAAGGACCCTTTGTAAGTTCCAGTGGTTAGATGTGATTAGCCTCAAGAAGCCTCAGCGGAAATGGGCCTCATCTCGCCTGGAGGGCAAAACCTCCTGGATTTTCTCGAGTTGCGGCAGGTGCTCTCGACTTACGACGGGGACCTCAGGGACCCGCTCTGGTGGCCTCAGGAAAGGCCAGTCCCCATGCGAGTTCCTCGGGGGCTCTCGGGATTCCTCTCCCGTCGATGCCGGGGCCTATGACCTTGTGTGGAGTCGGGGCCGCAACCTGAGGATTCGTCTCCAGTGCTGACATGGATCTTGGGGTACTTCTGGAGTCTCCCCAGGGGAGTCAGTCCTCGTCTCGAATGCGGGCATGCACTTGCGCTTTCCTCCAGAGAGGTAGCAGCAGTGTCACGCAGTCCGCCGCGTGGATCAAAGGATCTATGGTTTTCCCTCGAGTCTTTCCCACGAGGCTTTCCCACGAGGCTTTCCCACAGGGCTGTCCCACGTGCACACGTGGTGGGAGTCGATCCTCGGCTTGAACGTCAAGGCAGTGCAGGGAAAACAGGTTCCTCTGGAATGGACTGACACATCTGGGGGACTCTTGGAATGGTGGTACGAGCCTGGAGTTCCTCTCGCCTTTCCTGTGGAGAGCGCCTCCTCTTGAGATGCGACGGGAACGCCGGGAATTCTTTCCCTACGAAACAGGGAAAGGATCCCTCATCTCGAGCTAGGAGGCGGAAACGGGGCTCCCCTGGATGTGTGCGGGACCCTCGAGCTTCGTCTCGAGTGGACACGGGTATGTCGGGGAACTTCTGGACTTGCAGCAAGGGTGTGAAGGACCCTTTTGAAGTTCCAGTCGTTAGATGTGATTAGCCTCGAGAAGCCTCAGTGGAAATGGGCCTCATCTCGCCTGGAGGGCAAAACCTCCTGGATTTTCTCGAGTTGCGGCAGGTGCTCTCCACTTACGACGGGGACCTCAGGGACCCGCTCGGGTGGCCTCAGGAAAGGCCAGTCCCCATGCGCGTTCATCGGGGGCTTCTCGGGATACCTCTCCCGTCGATGCCGGGGCCTAAGACCTTGTGTGGAGTCGGGGCCGGAACCTGAGGATTCCTCTCCAGTGCTGACATGGATCTTGGGGTACTTCTGGAGTGTCCCCAGGGGAGTCAGTCCTCGTCTCGAATGCGGGCATACACTTGCGCTTTCCTCAAGAGCGGTAGCAGCAGTGTCAACGCAGTCCGCCCCGTGGATCAAAGGATCTATGGTTTTCCCTCGAGGCTTTCCCACGAGGCTTTCCCACAGGGCTGTCCCACGTGCACACGTGGTGGGAGTCGATCCTCGGCTTGAACGTCAAGGCAGTGTAGGGAAAACAGGTTCCTCTGGAATGGACTGACACATCTGGGGGACTCTTGGAATGCTGGCACGACCCTGGAGTTCCTCTCGCCTTTCCTGTGGAGAGCGCCTCCTCTTGAGATGCGACGGGAACGCCGGGAATTCTTTCCCTACGAAACAGGGAAAGGATCCCTCATCTCGAGCTAGGAGGCGGAAACGGGGCTCCCCTGGATGTGTGCGGGATCCTCGTGCTTCGTCTCGAGTGGACTCGGGTATGTCGGGGAACTTCTGGACTTGCAGCAAGGGTGTGAAGGACCCTTTGTAAGTTCCAGTGGTTAGATGTGATTAGCCTCAAGAAGCCTCAGCGGAAATGGGCCTCATCTCGCCTGGAGGGCAAAACCTCCTGGATTTTCTCGAGTTGCGGCAGGTGCTCTCCACTTACGACGGGGACCTCAGGGACCCGCTCTGGTGGCCTCAGGAAAGGCCAGTCCCCATGCGAGTTCCTCGGGGGCCTCTCGGGATTCCTCTCCCGTCGATGCTGGGGCCTCAGACCTTGTGTGGAGTCGGGGCCGGAACCTGAGGATTCCTCTCCAGTGCTGACATGGATCTTGGGGTACTTCTGGAGTCTCCCCAGGGGAGTCAGTCCTCGTCTCGAATGCGGGCATGCACTTGCGCTTTCCTCCAGAGCGGTAGCAGCAGTGTCACGCAGTCCGCCGCGTGGATCAAAGGATCTATGGTTTTCCCTCGAGTCTTTCCACGAGGCTTTCCCACGAGGCTTTCCCACAGGGCTGTCCCACGTGCACACGTGGTGGGAGTCGATCCTCGGCTTGAACGTCAAGGCAGTGCAGGGAAAACAGGTTCCTCTGGAATGGACTGACACATCTGGGGGACTCTTGGAATGTTGGCACGACCCTGGAGTTCCTCTCGCCTTTCCTGTGGAGAGCGCCACCTCTTGAGATGCGACGGGAACGCCGGAATTCTTTCCGTACGAAACAGGGAAAGGATCCCTCATCTCGAGCTAGGAGGCGGAAACGGGGCTCCCCTGGATGTGTGCGGGACCCTCGTGCTTCCTCTCGAGTGGACACGGGTATGTCGGGGAACTTCTGGACTTGCAGCAAGGGTGTGAAGGACCCTTTGGAAGTTCCAGTGGTTAGATGTGATTAGCCTCGAGAAGCCTCAGCGGAAATGGGCCTCATCTCGCCTGGAGGGCAAAACCTCCTGGATTTTCTCGAATTGCGGCAGGTGCTCTCGACTTACGACGGGGACCTCAGGGCCCCGCTCTGGTGGCCTCAGGAAAGGCCAGTCCCCATGCGAGTTCCTCGGGGGCCTCTCGGGATTCCTCTCCCGTCGATGCCGGGGCCTAAGACCTTGTGTGGAGTCGGGGCTGGAACCTGAGGATTCCTCTCCAGTGCTGACATGGGTCTTGGGCTACTTCTGGAGTCTCCCCAGGGCAGTCAGTCCTCGTCTCGAATGCCGGCATGCACTTGCGCTTTCCTCCAGAGCGGTAGCAGCAGTGTCACGCAGTCCGCCGCGTGGATCAAAGGATCTATGGTTTTCCCTCGAGTCTTTCCCACGAGGCTTTCCCACGAGGCTTTCCCACAAGGCTGTCCCACGTGCACACGTGGTGGGAGTCGATCCTCGGCTTGAAGGTCAAGGCATTGCAGGGAAAACAGGTTCCTCTGGAATGGACTGACACATCTGGGGGTCTCTTGGAATGGTGGCACGACCCCGGAGTTCCTCTCGCCTTTCCTGTGGAGAGCGCCTCCTCTTGAGATGCGACGGGAACGCCGGGAATTCTTTCCCTACGAAACAGGGAAAGGATCCCTCATCTCGAGCTAGGAGGCGGAAACGGGGCTCCCCTGGATGTGTGCGGGACCCTCGTGCTACGTCTCGAGTGGACACGGGTATGTCGGGGAACTTCTGGACTTGCAGCAAGGGTGTGAAGGACCCTTTGGAAGTTCCAGTGGTTAGATGTGATTAGCCTCGAGAAGCCTCAGCGGAAATGGGCCTCATCTCGCCTGGAGGGCAAAACCTCCTGGATTTTCTCGAGTTGCGGCAGGTGCTCTCCACTTACGACGGGGACCTCAGGGACCCGCTCTGGTGGCCTCAGGAAAGGCCAGTCCCCATGCGAGTTCCTCGGGGGCCTCTCGGGATTCCTCTCCCGTCGATGCCGGGGCCTATGACCTTGTGTGGAGTCGGGGCCGGAACCTGAGGATTCCTCTCCAGTGCTGACATGGATCATGGGGTACTTCTGGAGTCTCCCCAGGGGAGTCAGTCCTCGTCTCGAATGCGTGCATGCACTTGCGCTTTCCTCCAGAGCGGTAGCAGCAGTGTCACGCAGTCCGCCGCTTGAATCAAAGGATCTATGTTTTTCCCTCGAGTCTTTCCCACGAGTCTTTCCCACGAGGCTTTCCCACAGGGCTGTCCCACGTGCACACGTGGTGGGAGTCGATCCTCGGCTTGAACGTCAAGGCAGTGCAGGGAAAACAGGTTCCTCTGGAATGGACTGACACATCTCGGGGACTCTTGGAATGGTGGCACGACCCTGGAGTTCCTCTCGCCTTTCCTGTGGAGAGCGCCTCCTCTTGATATGCGACGGGAACGCCGGGAATTCTTTCCCTACGAAACAGGGAAAGGATCCCTCATCTCGAGCTAGGAGGCGGAAACGGGGCTCCCCTGGATGTGTGCGGGACCCTCGGGCTTCGTCTCGAGTGGACTCGGGTATGTCAGGGAACTTCTGGACTTGCAGCAAGGGTGTGAAGGACCCTTTGTAAGTTCCAGTGGTTAGATGTCATTAGCCTCGAGAAGCCTCAGCGGAAATGGGCCTCATCTCGCCTGGAGCGCAAAACCTCCTGGATTTTGTCGAGTTGCGGCAGGTGCTCTCCACTTACGACGGGGACCTCAGGGAACCGCTCTGGTGGCCTCAGGAAAGGCCAGTCCCCATGCGAGTTCCTCGGGGGCCTCTCGGGATTCCTCTCCCGTCGATGCCGGGGCCTAAGACCTTGTGTGGAGTCGGGGCCGGAACCTGAGGATTCCTCTCCAGTGCTGACATGGATCTTGGGCTACTTCTGGAGTCTCCCCAGGAGAGTCAGTCCTCGTCTCGAATGCGGGCATGCACTTGCGCTTTCCTCCAGAGCGGTAGCAGCAGTGTCACGCAGTCCGCCGCGTGGATCAAAGGATCTATGGTTTTCCCTCGAGTCTTTCCCACGAGGCTTTCCCACGAGGCTTTCCCACAGGGCTGTCCCACGTGCACACGTGGTGGGAGTCGATCCTCGGCTTGAACGTCAAGGCAGTGCAGGGAAAACAGGTTCCTCTGGAATGGACTGACACATCTGGGGGACTCTTGGAATGGTGGCACGACCCTGGGGTTCCTCTCGCCTTTCCTGTGGAGAGCGCCTCCTCTTGAGATGCGACGGGAACGCCGGGAATTCTTTCCGTACGAAACAGGGAAAGGATCCCTCATCTCGAGCTAGGAGGCGGAAACGGGGCTCCCCTGGATGTGTGCGGGACCCTCGTGCTTCCTCTCGAGTGGAGACGGGTATGTCGGGGAACTTCTTGAGTTGCAGCAAGGGTGTGAAGGACCCTTTGGAAGTTCCAGTGGTTAGATGTGATTAGCCTCGAGACACCTCAGCGGAAATGGGCCTCATCTCGCCTGGAGGGCAAAACCTCCTGGATTTTCTCGAGTTGCGGCAGGTGCTCTCCACTTACGACGGGGACCTCAGGGACCCGCTCTGGTGGCCTCAGGAAAGGCCAGTCCCCATGCGAGTTCCTCGGGGGCCTCTCGGGATTCCTCTCCCGTCGATGCCGGGGCCTAAGGCCTTGTGTGGAGTCGGGGCCGGAACCTGAGGATTCCTCTCCAGTGCTGACATGGATCTTGGGCTATTTCTGGAGTCTCCCCAGGGGAGTCAGTCCTCGTCTCGAATGCAGGCATGCACTTGCGCTTTCCTCCAGAGCGGTAGCAGCAGTGTCACGCAGTCCGCCGCGTGTATCAAAGGATCTATGGTTTTCCCTCGAGTCTTTCCCACGAGGCTTTCCCACAGGGCTGTCCCACGTGCACACGTGGTGGGAGTCGATCCTCGGCTTGAACGTCAAGGCAGTGCAGGGAAAACAGGTTCCTCTGGAATGGACTGACACATCTCGGGGACTCTTGGAATGGTGGCACGACCCTGGAGTTCCTCTCGCCTTTCCTGTGGAGAGCGCCTCCTCTTGAGATGCGACGGGCACGCCGGGAATTCTTTCCCTACGAAACAGGGAAAGGATCCCCATCTCGAGCTAGGAGGCAGAAACGGGGCTCCCCTGGATGTGTGCGGGACCCTCGAGCTTCGTCTCTAGTGGACACGGGTATGTCGGGGAACTTCTGGACATGCAGCAAGGGTGTGAAGGACCCTTTGGAAGTTCCAGTGGTTAGATGTGATTAGCCTCGAGAAGCCTCAGTGGAAATGGGCCTCATCTCGCCTGGAGGGCTAAACCTCCTGGATTTTCTCGAGTTGCGGCAGGTGCTCTCCACTTACGACGGGGACCTCAGGGACCCGCTCTGGTGGCCTCAGGAAAGGCCAGTCCCCATGCGAGTTCATCGGGGGCCTCTCGGGATTCCTCTCCCGTCGATGCCGGGGCCTAAGACCTTGTGTGGAGTCGGGGCCGGAACCTGAGGATTCCTCTCCAGTGCTGACATGGATCTTGGGGTACTTCTGGAGTGTCCCCAGGGGAGTCAGTCCTCGTCTCGAATGCGGGCATGCACTTGCGCTTTCCTCCAGAGCGGTAGCAGCAGTGTCACGCAGTCCGCCGCGTGGATCAAAGGATCTATGGTTTTCCCTCGAGTCTTTCCCACGAGGCTTTCCCACAGGGCTGTCCCAAGTGCACACGTGGTGGGAGTCGATCCTCGGCTTGAACGTCAAGGCAGTGCAGGGAAAACAGGTTCCTCTGGAATGGACTGACACATCTGGGGGACTCTTGGAATGCTGGCACGACCCTGGAGTTCCTCTCGCCTTTCCTGTGGAGAGCGCCTCCTCTTGAGATGCGACGGGCACGCCGGGAATTCTTTCCCTATGAAACAGGGAAAGGATCCCTCATCTCGAGCTAGGAGGCGGAAACGGGGCTCCCCTGGATGTGTGCGGGACCCTCGTGCTTCCTCTCGAGTGGACACGGGTATGTCGGGGAACTTCTGAACTTGCAGCAAGGGTGTGAAGGACCCTTTGGAAGTTCCAGTGGTTAGATGTCATTAGCCTCGAGAAGCCTCAGCGGAAATGGGCCTCATCTCGCCTGGAGGGCAAAACCTCCTGGATTTTCTCGTGTTGCGGCAGGTGCTCTCAACTTACGACGGGGACCTCAGGGCCCCGCTCTGGTGGCCTCCGGAAAGGCCAGCCCCATGCGAGTTCCACGGGGGCCTCTCGGGATTCCTCTCCCGTCGATGCCGGGGCCTAAGACCTTGTGTGGAGTCGGGGCCGGAACCTGAGGATTCCTCTCCAGTGCTGACATCGATCTTGGGGTACTTCTGGAGTCTCCCCAGGGGAGTCAGTCCTCGTCTCGAATGCGGGCAAGCACTTGCGCTTTCCTCCAGAGCAGTAGCAGCAGTGTCACGCAGTCCGCCGCGTGGATCAAAGGATCTATGGTTTTCCCTCGAGTCTTTCCCACGAGGCTTTCCCACGAGGCTTTCCCACAGGGCTGTCCCACGTGCACACGTGGTGGGAGTCGATCCTCGGCTTGAACGTCAAGGCAGTGCAGGGAAAACAGGTTCCTCTGGAATGGACTGACACATCTGGGGGACTCTTGGAATGGTGGTACGAGCCTGGAGGTCCTCTCGCCTTTCCTGTGGAGAGCGCCTCCTCTTGAGATGCGACGGGAACTCCGGGAATTCTTTCCCTACGAAACAGGGAAAGGATCCCTCATCTCGAGCTAGGAGGCGGAAACGGGGCTCCCCTGGATGTGTGCGGGACCCTCGAGCTTCGTCTCGAGTGGACACGGGTATGTCGGGGAACTTCTGGACTTGCAGCAAGGGTGTGAAGGACCCTTTTGAAGTTCCAGTCGTTAGATGTGATTAGCCTCGAGAAGCCTCAGCGGAAATGGGCCTCATCTCGCCTGGAGGGCAAAACCTCCTGGATTTTCTCGAGTTGCGGCAGGTGCTCTCCACTTACGACGGGGACCTCAGGGACCCGCTCTGGTGGCCTCAGGAAAGGCCAGTCCCCATGCGAGTTCCTCGGGGGCCTCTCGGGATTCCTCTCCCGTCGATGCCGGGGCCTATGACCTTGTGTGGAGTCGGGGCCGGAACCTGAGGATTCCTCTCCAGTGCTGACATGGATCATGGGGTACTTCTGGAGTCTCCCCAGGGGAGTCAGTCCTCGTCTCGAATGCGTGCATGCACTTGCGCTTTCCTCCAGAGCGGTAGCAGCAGTGTCACGCAGTCCGCCGCTTGAATCAAAGGATCTATGGTTTTCCCTCGAGTCTTTCCCACGAGGCTTTCCCACGAGGCTTTCCCACAGGGCTGTCCCACGTGCACACGTGGTGGGAGTCGATCCTCGGCTTGAACGTCAAGGCAGTGCAGGGAAAACAGGTTCCTCTGGAATGGACTGACACATCTCGGGGACTCTTGGAATGGTGGCACGACCCTGGAGTTCCTCTCGCCTTTCCTGTGGAGAGCGCCTCCTCTTGAGATGCGACGGGAACGCCGGGAATTCTTTCCCTACGAAACAGGGAAAGGATCCCTCATCTCGAGCTAGGAGGCGGAAACGGGGCTCCCCTGGATGTGTGCGGGACCCTCGGGCTTCGTCTCGAGTGGACTCGGGTATGTCAGGGAACTTCTGGACTTGCAGCAAGGGTGTGAAGGACCCTTTGTAAGTTCCAGTGGTTAGATGTCATTAGCCTCGAGAAGCCTCAGCGGAAATGGGCCTCATCTCGCCTGGAGCGCAAAACCTCCTGGATTTTCTCGAGTTGCGGCAGGTGCTCTCCACTTACGACGGGGACCTCAGGGAACCGCTCTGGTGGCCTCAGGAAAGGCCAGTCCCCATGCGAGTTCCTCGGGGGCCTCTCGGGATTCCTCTCCCGTCGATGCCGGGGCCTAAGACCTTGTGTGGAGTCGGGGCCGGAACCTGAGGATTCCTCTCCAGTGCTGACATGGATCTTGGGCTACTTCTGGAGTCTCCCCAGGAGAGTCAGTCCTCGTCTCGAATGCGGGCATGCACTTGCGCTTTCCTCCAGAGCGGTAGCAGCAGTGTCACGCAGTCCGCCGCGTGGATCAAAGGATCTATGGTTTTCCCTCGAGTCTTTCCCACGAGGCTTTCCCACGAGGCTTTCCCACAGGGCTGTCCCACGTGCACACGTGGTGGGAGTCGATCCTCGGCTTGAACGTCAAGGCAGTGCAGGGAAAACAGGTTCCTCTGGAATGGACTGACACATCTGGGGGACTCTTGGAATGGTGGCACGACCCTGGGGTTCCTCTCGCCTTTCCTGTGGAGAGCGCCTCCTCTTGAGATGCGACGGGCACGCCGGGAATTCTTTCCGTACGAAACAGGGAAAGGATCCCCATCTCGAGCTAGGAGGCAGAAACGGGGCTCCCCTGGATGTGTGCGGGACCCTCGAGCTTCGTCTCTAGTGGACACGGGTATGTCGGGGAACTTCTGGACATGCAGCAAGGGTGTGAAGGACCCTTTGGAAGTTCCAGTGGTTAGATGTGATTAGCCTCGAGAAGCCTCAGTGGAAATGGGCCTCATCTCGCCTGGAGGGCTAAACCTCCTGGATTTTCTCGAGTTGCGGCAGGTGCTCTCCACTTACGACGGGGACCTCAGGGACCCGCTCTGGTGGCCTCAGGAAAGGCCAGTCCCCATGCGAGTTCATCGGGGGCCTCTCGGGATTCCTCTCCCGTCGATGCCGGGGCCTAAGACCTTGTGTGGAGTCGGGGCCGGAACCTGAGGATTCCTCTCCAGTGCTGACATGGATCTTGGGGTACTTCTGGAGTGTCCCCAGGGGAGTCAGTCCTCGTCTCGAATGCGGGCATGCACTTGCGCTTTCCTCCAGAGCGGTAGCAGCAGTGTCACGCAGTCCGCCGCGTGGATCAAAGGATCTATGGTTTTCCCTCGAGTCTTTCCCACGAGGCTTTCCCACAGGGCTGTCCCAAGTGCACACGTGGTGGGAGTCGATCCTCGGCTTGAACGTCAAGGCAGTGCAGGGAAAACAGGTTCCTCTGGAATGGACTGACACATCTGGGGGACTCTTGGAATGCTGGCACGACCCTGGAGTTCCTCTCGCCTTTCCTGTGGAGAGCGCCTCCTCTTGAGATGCGACGGGCACGCCGGGAATTCTTTCCCTATGAAACAGGGAAAGGATCCCTCATCTCGAGCTAGGAGGCGGAAACGGGGCTCCCCTGGATGTGTGCGGGACCCTCGTGCTTCCTCTCGAGTGGACACGGGTATGTCGGGGAACTTCTGAACTTGCAGCAAGGGTGTGAAGGACCCTTTGGAAGTTCCAGTGGTTAGATGTCATTAGCCTCGAGAAGCCTCAGCGGAAATGGGCCTCATCTCGCCTGGAGGGCAAAACCTCCTGGATTTTCTCGTGTTGCGGCAGGTGCTCTCAACTTACGACGGGGACCTCAGGGCCCCGCTCTGGTGGCCTCAGGAAAGGCCAGCCCCATGCGAGTTCCTCGGGGGCCTCTCGGGATTCCTCTCCCGTCGATGCCGGGGCCTAAGACCTTGTGTGGAGTCGGTGCCGGAACCTGAGGATTCCTCTCCAGTGCTGACATGGATCTTGGGGTACTTCTGGAGTCTCCCCAGGGGAGTCAGTCCTCGTCTCGAATGCGGGCAAGCACTTGCGCTTTCCTCCAGAGCAGTAGCAGCAGTGTCACGCAGTCCGCCGCGTGGATCAAAGGATCTATGGTTTTCCCTCGAGTCTTTCCCACGAGGCTTTCCCACGAGGCTTTCCCACAGGGCTGTCCCACGTGCACACGTGGTGGGAGTCGATCCTCGGCTTGAACGTCAAGGCAGTGCAGGGAAAACAGGTTCCTCTGGAATGGACTGACACATCTGGGGGACTCTTGGAATGGTGGTACGAGCCTGGAGGTCCTCTCGCCTTTCCTGTGGAGAGCGCCTCCTCTTGAGATGCGACGGGAACTCCGGGAATTCTTTCCCTACGAAACAGGGAAAGGATCCCTCATCTCGAGCTAGGAGGCGGAAACGGGGCTCCCCTGGATGTGTGCGGGACCCTCGAGCTTCGTCTCGAGTGGACACGGGTATGTCGGGGAACTTCTGGACTTGCAGCAAGGGTGTGAAGGACCCTTTTGAAGTTCCAGTCGTTAGATGTGATTAGCCTCGAGAAGCCTCAGCGGAAATGGGCCTCATCTCGCCTGGAGGGCAAAACCTCCTGGATTTTCTCGAGTTGCGGCAGGTGCTCTCCACTTACGACGGGGACCTCAGGGACCCGCTCTGGTGGCCTCAGGAAAGGCCAGTCCCCATGCGAGTTCCTCGGGGGCCTCTCGGGATTCCTCTCCCGTCGATGCCGGGGCCTATGACCTTGTGTGGAGTCGGGGCCGGAACCTGAGGATTCCTCTCCAGTGCTGACATGGATCATGGGGTACTTCTGGAGTCTCCCCAGGGGAGTCAGTCCTCGTCTCGAATGCGTGCATGCACTTGCGCTTTCCTCCAGAGCGGTAGCAGCAGTGTCACGCAGTCCGCCGCTTGAATCAAAGGATCTATGGTTTTCCCTCGAGTCTTTCCCACGAGGCTTTCCCACGAGGCTTTCCCACAGGGCTGTCCCACGTGCACACGTGGTGGGAGTCGATCCTCGGCTTGAACGTCAAGGCAGTGCAGGGAAAACAGGTTCCTCTGGAATGGACTGACACATCTCGGGGACTCTTGGAATGGTGGCACGACCCTGGAGTTCCTCTCGCCTTTCCTGTGGAGAGCGCCTCCTCTTGAGATGCGACGGGAACGCCGGGAATTCTTTCCCTACGAAACAGGGAAAGGATCCCTCATCTCGAGCTAGGAGGCGGAAACGGGGCTCCCCTGGATGTGTGCGGGACCCTCGGGCTTCGTCTCGAGTGGACTCGGGTATGTCAGGGAACTTCTGGACTTGCAGCAAGGGTGTGAAGGACCCTTTGTAAGTTCCAGTGGTTAGATGTCATTAGCCTCGAGAAGCCTCAGCGGAAATGGGCCTCATCTCGCCTGGAGCGCAAAACCTCCTGGATTTTCTCGAGTTGCGGCAGGTGCTCTCCACTTACGACGGGGACCTCAGGGAACCGCTCTGGTGGCCTCAGGAAAGGCCAGTCCCCATGCGAGTTCCTCGGGGGCCTCTCGGGATTCCTCTCCCGTCGATGCCGGGGCCTAAGACCTTGTGTGGAGTCGGGGCCGGAACCTGAGGATTCCTCTCCAGTGCTGACATGGATCTTGGGCTACTTCTGGAGTCTCCCCAGGAGAGTCAGTCCTCGTCTCGAATGCGGGCATGCACTTGCGCTTTCCTCCAGAGCGGTAGCAGCAGTGTCACGCAGTCCGCCGCGTGGATCAAAGGATCTATGGTTTTCCCTCGAGTCTTTCCCACGAGGCTTTCCCACGAGGCTTTCCCACAGGGCTGTCCCACGTGCACACGTGGTGGGAGTCGATCCTCGGCTTGAACGTCAAGGCAGTGCAGGGAAAACAGGTTCCTCTGGAATGGACTGACACATCTGGGGGACTCTTGGAATGGTGGCACGACCCTGGGGTTCCTCTCGCCTTTCCTGTGGAGAGCGCCTCCTCTTGAGATGCGACGGGCACGCCGGGAATTCTTTCCGTACGAAACAGGGAAAGGATCCCCATCTCGAGCTAGGAGGCAGAAACGGGGCTCCCCTGGATGTGTGCGGGACCCTCGAGCTTCGTCTCTAGTGGACACGGGTATGTCGGGGAACTTCTGGACATGCAGCAAGGGTGTGAAGGACCCTTTGGAAGTTCCAGTGGTTAGATGTGATTAGCCTCGAGAAGCCTCAGTGGAAATGGGCCTCATCTCGCCTGGAGGGCTAAACCTCCTGGATTTTCTCGAGTTGCGGCAGGTGCTCTCCACTTACGACGGGGACCTCAGGGACCCGCTCTGGTGGCCTCAGGAAAGGCCAGTCCCCATGCGAGTTCATCGGGGGCCTCTCGGGATTCCTCTCCCGTCGATGCCGGGGCCTAAGACCTTGTGTGGAGTCGGGGCCGGAACCTGAGGATTCCTCTCCAGTGCTGACATGGATCTTGGGGTACTTCTGGAGTGTCCCCAGGGGAGTCAGTCCTCGTCTCGAATGCGGGCATGCACTTGCGCTTTCCTCCAGAGCGGTAGCAGCAGTGTCACGCAGTCCGCCGCGTGGATCAAAGGATCTATGGTTTTCCCTCGAGTCTTTCCCACGAGGCTTTCCCACAGGGCTGTCCCAAGTGCACACGTGGTGGGAGTCGATCCTCGGCTTGAACGTCAAGGCAGTGCAGGGAAAACAGGTTCCTCTGGAATGGACTGACACATCTGGGGGACTCTTGGAATGCTGGCACGACCCTGGAGTTCCTCTCGCCTTTCCTGTGGAGAGCGCCTCCTCTTGAGATGCGACGGGCACGCCGGGAATTCTTTCCCTATGAAACAGGGAAAGGATCCCTCATCTCGAGCTAGGAGGCGGAAACGGGGCTCCCCTGGATGTGTGCGGGACCCTCGTGCTTCCTCTCGAGTGGACACGGGTATGTCGGGGAACTTCTGAACTTGCAGCAAGGGTGTGAAGGACCCTTTGGAAGTTCCAGTGGTTAGATGTCATTAGCCTCGAGAAGCCTCAGCGGAAATGGGCCTCATCTCGCCTGGAGGGCAAAACCTCCTGGATTTTCTCGTGTTGCGGCAGGTGCTCTCAACTTACGACGGGGACCTCAGGGCCCCGCTCTGGTGGCCTCAGGAAAGGCCAGCCCCATGCGAGTTCCTCGGGGGCCTCTCGGGATTCCTCTCCCGTCGATGCCGGGGCCTAAGACCTTGTGTGGAGTCGGTGCCGGAACCTGAGGATTCCTCTCCAGTGCTGACATGGATCTTGGGGTACTTCTGGAGTCTCCCCAGGGGAGTCAGTCCTCGTCTCGAATGCGGGCAAGCACTTGCGCTTTCCTCCAGAGCAGTAGCAGCAGTGTCACGCAGTCCGCCGCGTGGATCAAAGGATCTATGGTTTTCCCTCGAGTCTTTCCCACGAGGCTTTCCCACGAGGCTTTCCCACAGGGCTGTCCCACGTGCACACGTGGTGGGAGTCGATCCTCGGCTTGAACGTCAAGGCAGTGCAGGGAAAACAGGTTCCTCTGGAATGGACTGACACATCTGGGGGACTCTTGGAATGGTGGCACGACCCTGGAGTTCCTCTCGCCTTTCCTGTGGAGAGCGCCTCCTCTTGAGATGCGACGGGAACGCCGGGAATTCTTTCCCTACGAAACAGGGAAAGGATCCCTCATCTCGAGCTAGGAGGCGGAAACGGGGCTCCCCTGGATGTGTGCGGGATCCTCGTGCTTCGTCTCGAGTGGACTCGGGTATGTCGGGGAACTTCTGGACTTGCAGCAAGGGTGTGAAGGACCCTTTGTAAGTTCCAGTGGTTAGATGTGATTAGCCTCCAGAAGCCTCAGCGGAAATGGGCCTCATCTCGCCTGGAGGGCAAAACCTCCTGGATTTTCTCGAGTTGCGGCAGGTGCTCTCGACTTACGACGGGGACCTCAGGGACCAGCTCTGGTGGCCTCAGGAAAGGCCAGTCCCCATGCGAGTTCCTCGGGGGCCTCTCGGGATTCCTCTCCCGTCGATGCCGGGGCCTCAGACCTTGTGTGGAGTCGGGGCCGGAACCTGAGGATTCCTCTCCAGTGCTGACATGGATCTTGGGGTACATCTGGAGTCTCCCCAGGGGAGTCAGTCCTCGTCTCGAATGCGGGCATGCACTTGCGCTTTCCTCCAGAGCTGTAGCAGCAGTGTCACGCAGTCCGCCGCGTGGATCAAAGGATCTATTGTTTTCCCTCTAGTCTTTCCCACGAGGCTTTCCCACGAGGCTTTCCCACAGGGCTGTCCCACGTGCACACGTGGTGGGAGTCGATCCTCGGCTTGAACGTCAAGGCAGTGCAGGGAAAACAGGTTCCTCTGGAATGGACTGACACATCTGGGGGACTCTTGGAATGGTGGCACGACCCTGGAGTTCCTCTCGCCTTTCCTGTAGAGAGCGCCCCCTCTTGAGATGCGACTGGAACGCCGGGAATTCTTTCCCTACGAAACAGGGAAAGGATCCCTCATCTCGAGCTAGGAGGCGAAAACGGGGCTCCCCTGGATGTGTGCGGGACCCTCGTGCTACCTCTCGAGTGGACACGGGTATGTCGGGGAACTTCTGGACTTGCAGCAAGGGTGTGAAGGACCCTTTGGAAGTTCCAGTAGTTAGATGTGATTAGCCTCGAGAAGTCTCAGCGGAAATGGGCCTCATCTCGCCTGGAGGGCAAAACCTCCTGGATTTTCTCGAGTTGCGGCAGGTGCTCTCGACTTACGACGGGGACCTCAGGGCCCCGCTCTGGTGGCCTCAGGAAAGGCCAGTCCCCATGCGAGTTCCTCGGGGGCCTCTCGGGATTCCTCTCCCGTCGATGCCGGGGCCTAAGACCTTGTGTGGAGTCGGGGCCGGAACCTGAGGATTCCTCTCCAGTGCTGACATGGATCTTGGGCTACTTCTGGAGTCTCCCCAGGGGAGTCAGTCCTCGTCTTGAATGCGGGCATGCACTTGCGCTTTCCTCCAGAGAGGTAGCAGCAGTGTTTCGCAGTCCGCCGCGTGGATCAAAGGATCTATGGTTTTCCCTCGAGTCTTTCCCACGAGGCTTTCCCACAGGGCTTTCCCACGTGCACACGTGGTGGGAGTCGATCCTCGGCTTGAACGTCAAGGCAGTGCAAGGAAAACAGGTTCCTCTGGAATGGACTGACACATCTGGGGGACTCTTGGAATGGTGGCACGACCCTGGAGTTCCTCTCGCCTTTCCTGTTGAGAGCGCCTCCTCTTGAGATGCGACGGGAACGCCGGGAATTCTTTCCGTACGAAACAGGGAAAGGATCCCTCATCTCGAGCTAGGAGGCGGAAACGAGGCTCCCCTGGATGTGTGCGGGACCCTCGTGGTACCTCTCGAGTGGACACGGGTATGTCGGGGAACTTCTGGACTTGCAGCAAGGGTGTGAAGGACCCTTTGCAAGTTCCAGTGGTTAGATGTGATTAGCCTCGAGAAGCCTCAGCGGAAATGGGCCTCATCTCGCCTGGAGGGCAAAACCTCCTGGATTTTCTCGAGTTGCGGCAGGTGCTCTCGACTTACGACGGGGACCTCAGGGACCCGCTCTGGTGGCCTCAGGAAAGGCCAGTCCCCATGCGAGTTCCTCGGGGGCCTCTCGGGATTCCTCTCCCGTCGATGCCGGGGCCTAAGACCTTGTGTGGAGTCGGGGCCGGAACCTGAGGATTCCTCTCCAGTGCTGACATGGATCTTGGGCTACTTCTGGAGTCTCCCCAGGGGAGTCAGTCCTCGTCTCGAATGCGGGCATTCACTTGCTCTTTCCTCCAGAGCGGTAGCAGCAGTGTCACGCAGTTCGCCGCGTGGATCAAAGGATCTATGGTTTTCCCTCGAGTCTTTCCCACGAAGCTTTCCCACAGGGCTGTCCCACGTGCACACGTGGTGGGAGTCGATCCTCGGCTTGAACGTCAAGGCAGTGCAGGGAAAACAGGTTCATCTGGAATGGACTGACACATCTGGGGGACTCTTGGAATGGTGACACGACCCTGGAGTTCCTCTCGCCTTTCCTGTTGAGAGCGCCTCCTCTTGAGATGCGACGGCAACGCCGGGAATTCTTTCCGTACGAAACAGGGAAAGGATCCCTCATCTCGAGCTAGGAGGCGGAAACGGGGCTCCCCTGGATGTGTGCGGGACCCTCGTGCTACGTCTCGAGTGGACACGGGTATGTCGGGGAACTTCTGGACTTGCAGCAAGGGTGTGAAGGACCCTTTGGAAGTTCCAGTGGTTAGATGTGATTAGCCTCGAGAAGCCTCAGCGGAAATGGGCCTCATCTCTCCTGGAGGGCAAAACCTCCTGGATTTTCTCGAGTTGCGGCAGGTGCTCTCGACTTACGACGGGGACCTCAGGGACCCGCTCTGGTGGCCTCAGGAAAGGCCAGTCCCCATGGGAGTTCCTCGGGGGCCTCTCGGGATTCCTCTCCCGTCGATGCCGTGGCCTAAGACCTTGTGTGGAGTCGGGGCCGGAACCTGAGGATTCCTCTACAGTGCTGACATGGATCTTGGGCTACTTCTGGAGTCTCCCCACGGGAGTCAGTCCTCGTCTCGAATGCGGGCATGCACTTGTGCTTTCCTCCGGAGCGGTAGCAGCAGTGTCACGCAGTCCGCCCCGTGGATCAAAGGATCTATGGTTTTCCCTCGAGTCTTTCCCACGATGCTTTCCCACGAGGCTTTCCCACAGGGCTGTCCCACGTGCACACGTGGTGGGAGTCTATCCTCGGCTTGAACATCAAGGCAGTGCAGGGAAAACAGGTTCCTCTGGAATGGACTGACACATCTGGGGGACTCTTGGAATGGTGGCACGACCCTGGGGTTCCTCTCGTCTTTCCTGTGGAGAGCGCCTCCTCTTGAGATGCGACGGAATCGCCGGGAATTCTTTCCCTAAGAAACAGGGAAAGGATCCCTCATCTTGAGCTAGGAGGCGGAAACGGGGCTCCCCTGGATGTGTGCGGGACCCTAGTGCTTCCTCTCGAGTGGAGACGGGTATGTCGGGGAACTTCTTGAGTTGCAGCAAGGGTGTGAAGGACCCTTTGGAAGTTCCAGTGGTTAGATGTGATTCGCCTCGAGAAGACTCAGCGGAAATTGGCCTCATCTCACCTGGAGGGCAAAACCTCCTGGATTTTCTCGAGTTGCGGCAGGTGCTCTCGACTTACGACGGGGACCTCAGGGACCCGCTCTGGTGGCCTCAGGAAAGGCCAGTCCCCATGCGAGTTCCTCGTTGGCCTCTCGGGATTCCTCTCCCGTCGATGCCGGGGCCTAAGACCTTGTGTGGAGTCGGGGCCGGAACCTGAGGATTCCTCTCCAGTGGTGACATGGATCTTGGGGTACTTCTGGAGTCTCCGCAGGGGAGTCAGTCCTCGTCTCCAATGGCGGCATGCACGTGCGCTTTCCTCGAGAGTGGTAGCAGCAGTGTCACGCTTTCCATTGCGTGACAGGGAAAGGATCCCTCATCCTGAGCTAGGAGTCGGAAACTGGGCTCCCCTGGATGTGTGCGGGACCCTCGTGCTTCCTCTCGAGTGGAGACGGGTATGTCGGCGAACTTCTTGAGTTGGAGCAAGGTTGTGAAGGACCCTTTGGAGGTTCCAGTGGTTAGATGTGATTAGCCTCGAGAACCTCATCGGAAATGGGCCTCATCTCGCCTGGAGGGCAAAACTTCCTGGATTTTCTCGAGTTGCGCAGGTGCTCTCGACTGACGACAGGGACCTCAGGGACCCGCTCTTGTGGCCTCAGGAAAGGCCCGTCCCCATGCGAGTTCCTCGGGGGCCTCTCGGGATTCCTCTCCCATCGATGCCGGTGTCTAAGACCTTGTGTGGAGTCGGGACCGGAACCCGAGGATTCCTCTCCAGGGATGACATGGTTCTTGGGGTACTTCTGGAGTCTCCCGAGGGGAGTCAGTCCTCGTCTCGAGTGGGGTCATGCACGTGCGCTTTCCTCCCGAGTGGTAGCAGCAGTGTCCCGCTTTCTGTGGTGTCGATCAAGGGATCTGTGGCTTTCCCTCGAGGCTTTCCCACGAGGCTTTCCCACGAGGCTTTCCCACAGGGCTGTCCCACGTGCCACCGTCGTGTGAGTCGATCCTCGACCTGAAAGTCGAGGCAATGCAAGGAAAACAGGTTCCTCTGGATTGGACTGACACATCTGGTGGACTCTTGGAATGGTGGCACGACCCTGGAGTTCCTCTCGCCTTTCCTGTGGAGAGCGCCTCCTCTTGAGATGCGACGGAACGCCGGAAATTCTTTCCCGACCAAGAAGGGAAAGGATCCCTCATCTCGATCTACCAGGCAGAAACGGGGCTCCTCTGGATGTGGACGTGACCCTCTTACTTCCTCTCGATTGGAGACGGGTATGTCGGGGAACTTCTTGAGTTGCATCAAGGGTGTTAAGGACCCTTTCGAAGTTCCAGAGGTTAGATGTGATTAACCTAGAGACGCCTCAGAGGAAATGGGCCTCATCTCGCCTGGACGGGAGAACCTCCTGGATTTTCTCAAGTTGCAGCAGGTGCTCTCGACTTAGGATGGGGTCATAAGGGACCCGCTCTGGTGGCCTCATGAAAGACCAGTCCCCATGAGAGATCCTTGGGGGCCTCTCGGGATTCCTCTCCCGTCGATGCCGGGGCCTAACCCCTTGTGCGGAGTCAGGGCTGGAATGTGAGGTTTCCACTCCCTGGCTGACATGGATCATGGCTTACTTCTGTAGAATCCACAGGGGAGTCAGTCCTCGTCTCGAGTGGGGCATGCACCTGCTCCTTCCTCCGAGCTGTAGCAGCAGTGTCACGCTTCCCGTCGCATGGATCAGGGGATCTGTTGCTTTCCCGCGAGGCTTTCCCACAGGGCTGTTCCACGTGACACCGTGGTGTGAGTCAATCCTTGGCGTGAAAGTCGAGGCCGTTCAGAGAAAACACGTTCCTCTGGAATGGACTGAGACATCTGGGGGCCTCTTGGAATTGCGGCACGACCCTGGAGTTCCTCTCGCCTTTCCTGTGGAGAGCACCTCCTCTTGAGATGCGACGGGAACGCTGGGAATTCATTCCCGACCCAGCAGGGAAAGGATCCCTCATCTCGAGCTACAAGGCAGAAACGGGACCTCTCTCGATGTGGGCGGGACCATCGTGTTTCCTCTTGAGTGGAGACGGGTATGTCGGGGAACTTCTTGAGTTGCAGCAAGGGTGTACAGGCCCCTTTGCAATTCCCAGAGGGTAGGTGTGATTAGCCTCGATACGCCTCAGCGGAAATGGGTTTCATCTCGCCTTTAGGGGAGAACCTCCTGGATTTTCTCGAGTTGCAACAGGTGCTCTCCACTTAAGACAGGGACTTCAGGGACCCGCTCTGGTGGCCTCAGGAAAGGCCAGTCCCCATGCGAGTTCCTAGGGGACCTCTCGGGATTCCTCTCCCGTCGATGCCGGGGCCTAAGACCTTGTGTGGAGTCGGTTCCGGAACCTGAAGATTCCTCTCCAGTGCTGACATGGATCTTGGGGTACTTCTGGAGTCTCCCCAGTTGAGTCAGTCCTCGTCTCGAGTGGGGGCATGCACGTTAGCTTTCCTCCCGAGCTGTAGTAGCAGTGTCACGCTTCCCATCACGTGGATCAAGGGATCTATGGCTTTCCCTAGAGGCTTTCCCACGAGTCTTTCCCACAGGGCTCACCCACGTGCCACCATGGTGTTAGTCGATCCTCGGCGTGAAAGTCGAGGCAGTGCAGGGAAAACAGGTTCCTCTGGTGCCGGGAGCCAGTGTGAGGAATCCTGCCCGTGACAAGTTTATGAGGAAGGACGCTCACATACGCAAGGCGTGCTCAGACTTCAGGGACCCCTCTGGAAATTCCTATGCATGTACCCCAACAAAAATCTGCCGGTTTTTGTGCTCTGCATTTCTACTCTTCTGACATTTTCTGGAAAAAGTCAAGGCTTTAGTCTTCTGCATTTGAAAGAGTGTTTCAATCCAAAAGACCCTCTGATGGCTTTCTAGCCTGCCTGCAGGACTCATACAGCTGCGTGTGTAATTGTTTGAGGCCTCCTGACTGCAGGAGGCACAGGAAGCTTAAAACATCCAAGGAATGTAGGGGCTTCCGAGGAGTCAAAATCTTTAGAATAGGACTGATTAAAGGTTTCATTTGTTGAGTCAATGCTTGCTGCCAAATTTTCATATCCTATATTTTTAGATATAGTTGGTATATAGAAAAACAAGTAGTAGACCTTGTATTAGCAACATTAGCTCTTTGAGTTAAGTACCTTCTTTGTTATAACCCACTGCACCTTTGTTCTAGAAATGTACCTTTAACGCTTTAAGAAGATGTAGATTAAAGAAAACCACTTCAGGGGAAACAAAATTAACATTCATTAAGGAAGAGAGCCAAAAAGTGTTAACAAGCCTCTTGGCCAGAAGATAATGTAAATCACCTGACCTTTGTATGCAAAATGATGTATAGAAAGAGTCTGAGCTGCGAACGCTACATAATTTTGGGTTACCCATTGATCTTCGTGTTTTATCAAAAGTATAAAAGGCCTTCTGAACAATAAAGGAGGGGGCCAGCTTCTCGGACCAGTTTCTTGAACTAGTCTCTCGGCCTGGTTTATTGGGACTCTGGCTCCCCCCGTGTCTCTCTCTCTCTTCTTCTCTCCCTTTCCCTATCTCTGCTCTTTACTTTAACTTCAGGCTGAATCTCCACCTGGGGCGCGGAGGCTCGCCAGGTCTACTTACTTGCCCTGGCTGTTAAGACCCACACGAAAGGGAACTTAAGGCGAGGCACCCTGAGATTTCAAGGGGGCGCCGGTGGCCCAACGTAGATGGTGCAAATTCCTTGTCTGGAAATTTATTGGCCTTCTGTGTAAACCAAGCTATTCAGCCCTCTTCCTCCAATTAATCTTCTTACTACACTATAGTTTCTTAATCAAATCTTATATTAATAAATAAACAACTCTTTCCATGCCAACGCCGTCCACCCTTCGAATTCCCTGGATCCACCAGGGCTCGACCCCGGCACTCTGGAATGGACTGAGACATCTGGGGGACACTTGGAATGGTGGCACGACCCTAGAGATCCTCTCGCCTTTCCTGTGGAGAGCACCTCCTCTTGAGATGCGATGGGAACACCGGGAATTCTTTCCCGAACAGGCAGGGAGAGGATCCCTCCGCTCGAGCTACGAGGTGGAAACGGGGCTCCTCTGGATGTGGGCGGGACACGTGCTTCCTCTGGAGTGGAGACGGGAATGTCGGGGAACTTCTTGAGTTGCAGCAAGGGTGTGAAGGACCCTTTGGAAGTTCCAGAGGTTAGGTGTGCTTAGCCTTGAGACGCCTCAGCAGAAATGGGCCTCATCTCGCTTGGAGGGGAGAACCTCCTGGATTTTCTCAAGCTGCGGCAGGTGCTCTCGACTTACGATGGGGACCTCGGGGACTCGCTCTGGTGGTCTCAGGAAAGGCCAGTCCCCATGCGCGTTGCTAGGGGGCCTCTCGGGATTCCTCTCCCGTCGATGCCGGGGCCTAAGACGTTGTGTGGAGTCAGTGCCGGACCCTGAGGATTCCTCTCCAGGGCTGACATGGATCTTGGGGTTCTTTTGGAATCTACCCAGGGGAGACAGTCCTCGTCTCGAGTGGGGGCATGCACGTGCGCTTTCCTCCTGAGCTGTAGCAGCAGAGTCACGCTTCCCGTCGCATGGATCAAGGGATCTGTGGCTTTCCCTCGAGGCTTTCACACGAGGATTTCACACAGGACTGTCCCAAGTGCCACGATGGTGTGAGTAGATCCTCGGCGTGAAAGTCGAGGCAGTGCAGGGAAAACAGGCTCCTCTGGAATCGACTGAGACATCTGGGGGACTCTTGGAATGGAGGCACGACCCTGGGCTTCCTCTCGCCTTTTTTTGGAGAGAGCCTCCTCTTGAGATGCCAGGAATGCCGGGAATTCTTTCCCAACCAAGCAGGGAAAGGTTCCCTCCTTTCGAGCTATGAGGTGGAAACGGGGCTCCTCTGGATGGGGGCGGGACCCACGTGCTTACTCTCGAGTGGAGACGTGTATGTCGGGAAACTTCTTGAGTTGCAGCAAGGGTGTGAAGGACTGTTTGGAAGTTCCAGAGGTTAGGTGTGCTTAGCCTCGAGACGCCTCAGCGGAAATGGGCCTCATCTCGCCGGGAGGGGAGAACCTCCTGGCGTTTCTCGAGTGTGGCAGGTGCTCTCGACTTACGACGGGGACCTCAGGAACCCGCTCTGGTGGCCTCAGGAAAGGCCAGTCCCCATGCGAGTTGCTAGGGGGCCTCTCGGGATTCCTCTCCCGTCGATGCCGGGGCCTAAGACCTTGTGTGGAGTCGGGGCCGGAAGCTGAGGATTCCTCTCCAGCGCTGACATGGATCTTGGGGTACTTCTAGAGAATCGAAAGGGGAGTCAGTCCTCGGCTCGACTGGGGTAATGCACGAGCGCTTTCCTCCCGAGCTGTAGCATCAGTGTCAGCCTTCCCGTCAAGTGGATTAAGGGATCGGTGGCTTTCACTGGAGGCTTTCCGACCAGGCTTTCACACAGGGCTGTCCCATGTGCCACCATGGTGTGAGTCAATCCTCGGCGTGAAATTCGAGGCAGTGCAGGGAAAACAGGTTCCTCTGGAATGGACTGAGACATCTGGGGACTCTTGGAATGGTGGCACCACCCTGGAGTTCCTCTCACCTTTTCTGTGGAGAGCGCCTCCTCTTGAGATGTGACCGGAACTCCGGGAATTCTTTTCCGAAGAAGCAGGGAAAGGATACCTCCTCTCGAGCTACGAGGCGGAAACGGGGCTCCTCTGGATGTGGGTGGGACCCTCGTGCTTCCTCTCGAGTGGAGACATGAATGTCCGGGAACTTCTTGATTTGCAGCAAGGGTGTGAAGGACTGTTTGGAAGTTCCAGAGGTTAGGTGTGCTTAGCCTTGAGACGCTTCAGTGGAAATGGGCCTAATCTCGCCTGGAGGGGAGAACTTCCTGGATTTTCTCGAGTTGTGGCAGGTGCTCTCGGCTTACGACGGGGACGTCAGGGACCCTCTCTGGTGGCCTCAGGAAAGGCCAGTCCCCATGCGAGTTGCTAGGGGGAATATCGGGATTCCTCTCCCATCGATGCCGGGGCGTAAGTCCTTGTGTGGAGTTGGGGCCGGAACCTGAGGATTCCTCTCCAGGGCTGACATGGATCTTGGGGTACTTCTGGAGTCTCCCCAGGGAAGTCAGTCCTCGTCTATAGTGGGGGCATACATGTGAGCTTTTCTCCCTAGCTGTAGCAGCAGTGTCACGCTTCCCTTCTCGTGGATCAAGGGATCTGCGGCTTTGAATCGAGGGTTTCCCACTAGGCTTTCCCACGAGGGTTTCCCACAGGGCTGTCCCACGTGCCACCGTGGTGAGTCAATCCTCGTCGTGAAAGTTGAGTCAGTGCAGGGAAAACAGGTTCGTCTGGAATGGACTGAGACATCTCGGGGACTCTTGGAGTGGTGGCAAGACGATGGGGTTCCTCTCACCTTTCCTGTGGACAGTGCCCAAGGGGGCCCAGGTGATTGCTCCATGGGGCCCACGAGATTAGCAACAAGGGGCCCATATGATTGCCCCATGGGGACCAAGTGATTGCCCCTCGGGGCCCACGAGATTGCACCAGGGGGCCAAGTGATTGCACCAAGGAGAACACGTGATTGCCCCAGGTAACCCAAGTGACTGCCACAGGGGACTCCGTGATTGCAACATGGGGAAGTTGCCACAGGGTGCCCACGTGATTGCCCCTGGGGGAATAGCCAAAGGGTGACCACATGATTGTCCCGGGAGGCCCACGTGATTTCCCGTGGGGGCCCACGGGATTTCCCCTGGGGGCCCACGGGATTTCCCCTGGGGGCCCACGGGATTTCCCCGTGGGGCCCACGTGATTTCCCCTGGTGGACCACGTGATTTCCCCGTGGGGCCCACGTGATTTCCCCGTGGGGCCCACGTGATTTCCCCTGGGGGCGCACGTGATTTCCCCTGGGGGCCCACGTGATCCCCGTGGGGCCCACGTGATTTCACCGTGGGGCCCACGTGATTTCCCCGTGGGGCCCATGTGATTTCCCCGTGGGGCCCACGTGATTTCCCCTGGGGGCCCTCGTGATTACCCCGTGGGGCCCTCGTGATTTCCCCTGGGGGCCCACGTGATTTCGCCGTGGGGCCCACGTGATTTCCCCGTGGGGCCCACGTGATTTCTACTGGGGGCCCACGTGATTTCCCCTGGGGGCCCACGTGATTTCCCCATGGGGCCCACGTGATTTCCCCTCGGGTCCCACGTGATTTCCCCTGGGGGCCCACGTGCTTACCCCGTGGGGCCCACGTGTTTTCCCCTGGGGGCCCACGTGATTTCCCCGTGGGGCCCACGTGATTTCCCCGTGGGGCCCTCATGATTTCCACTGGGGGCCCACGTGATTTCCCCTGGGGGCCCACCTGATTTCCCCGTGGGGCCCACCTGATTTCCCCGTGGGGCCCAGGTGATTTCACCGTGGGGCCCACGTGATTTCCCCTGGGGGCCCACGTGACTTCCCCGTGGGGCCCACGTGATTTCCCCGTGGGGCCCACGTGATTTCCCCATGGGGCCCACGTGATTTCCCCGTGGGGCAAACGTGATTTCCCCTGGGGGCCCACGTGATTTCCCCGTGGCGCCCACGTGATTTCCACTGGGGGCCCACGTGATTGCCCCTGGGGGCCCACGTGATTTCCCCGTGGCGCCCACGTGATTTCCCCTGGGGGCGGACGTGATTTCCCCGTGGGGCCCACGTGATTTCCTTCGGGGGCCCACGTGATTTCCCCGTGGGGCCCACGTGATTTCCCCGTGGGGCCCACGTGATTTCCTTCGGGGGCCCACGTGATTTCCCCGTGGGGCCCACGTGATTTCCCCGTGGGGCCCACGTGATTTCCCCTGGGGGCGGACGTGATTTCCCCGTGGGGCCCACGTGATTTCCCCGTGGGGCCCACGTGATTTCCCCGTGGGGCCCACGTGATTTCCCCTGGGGGCCCACGTGATTTCACCGGGGGGCCCACGTGATTTCCCCTGGAGGCCCACGTGATTTCCCCTGGGGGCCCACGTGATTTCCCCGTGGGGCCCACGTGATTTCCCCGTGGGGCCCTCGTGATTCCCCTGGGGGCCCTCGTGATTTCCCCTGGGGGCCCACGTGATTTCCTCGTGGGGCCCAAGTGATTTCCCCGTCGGGCCCACGTGATTTCCCCGGCGGGCCCACGTGATTTCCCCTGGGGGCCCACGTGATTTCCCCTGGGGGCCCACGTGATTTGCCCGTGGGGCCCACGTGATTTCCCCCGGGGGCCCAGGTGATTTCCCCCGGGGGCCGACGTGATTTCCACGTGGGGCCCACATGATTTCCCCGTGGGGCCCCCGTGATTACCCCGTGGGGCCCACGTGATTTCCCCTGGGGGCCCACGTGATTTTCCCGGGGGGCCCACGTGATTTCCCCAGGGGGCCCACGTGATTTCCCCGTGGGGCCCACGTGATTTCCCCTGGGGGCCCACGTGATTTCCCCGTGGGGCCCACGTGATTTCCCCGTAGGGCCCACGTGATTTCCCCGTGGGGCCCATGTCATTTCCCCGTGGGGCCCACGTGATTTCTCCTGGGGGCCCACGTGATTTCCCCTGGGGGCCCACGTTATTTCCCCTGGGGGCCCACGTGATTCCCTCGTGGAGCCCGAGTTATTTCCCCTTCGGGCCCGCGTGATTTCCCCGTGGAGCCCACGTGATTTCCCGTGGGGACCCGGGTGATTTCCCCGGGGGCCCGCGTGATTTCCCAGTGGGGCCCGCGTGATTTCCCGGGGGCCCACGTGATTTCCCCTGGGGGCCCGCGTGATTTTCACGGGGGGCCCACCTGATTTCCCCTGGGGGCCCATGTGATTTCCCCGTGGGGCACTCATGATTTCCCCTGATGGACCACGTGTTTTACCCGTGGGGCCCACGTGAATTCCCCGTAGGGCCCAGGTGATTTGCACTGGGGGCCCTCGTGATTTCCCCTGGGGGCTCACGTGATTTCCCCGTGGGGCCCACGTGAATCCCCGTCGGGCCCACGTGATTTCCCATGGGGGCCCACGTGATTTCCCCCTGGGGCCCACGTGATTTCCCCCGGGGGGCCCCGTGATTTCCCCCGGGGGCCGACGTGATTTCCCCGTGGGGCCCACGTGATTTCCCCGTGGGGCCCACGTGATTTCCCGTGGGGGCCCGGGTGATTTCCACTTGGGCCCCGCGTGATTTCACCGTGGGGCCCGCGTGATTTCCCATGGGGCCCACGTGATTTCCCCTGGGGGCCCACGTGATTTCCCTGGGGGCCGAGGTGATTTCCCTGTGGGGCCCATGTGATTACCCCGTGGGGCCCACGTGATTTCCCCTGGGGGCCCACGAGATTTCCCGTGGGGGCCCGCGTAATTTCACCTGGGGGCCCTCGTGATTTCCCCTGGGGGCCCCCGTGATTTCCCCAGGGGGCCCACGTGATTTCCCATGGGGGCCCGGGTGATTTCCCCGTGGGGCCCGCGTGATTTCCCATGGGGCCCACGGGATTTCCCCTGGGGGCCCACGTGATTTCCCCTGGGGGCCCACGTGATTTCCCCGTGGGGCCCAAGTGATTACCCCGTGGGGCCCACGTGATTTCCCCTGAGGGCCCACGTGATTTCCCCTGGTGGCCCACGTTATTTTCCCGTGGGGCCCACGTGATTTACCCTGGGGGCCCACGTGAAATACCCGTGGGGCCCACGTGATGTCCCCTGGGGGCCCACGAGATTTCCCCGTGGGGCCGACGTGATTTCCCCATGGGGCCCACGTGATTTCCCCTAGGGGCCCACGTGATTTCCCCTAGGGGCCCACGTGATTTCCCCGTGGGGCCCACGTGTTTTCCCCTGGGGGCCGACGTGATTTCCCCGTGGGGCCGACGTGATTTCCCCGTGGGGCCCACGTGATTCCCCTGGGGGCCCCCGTGATTTCCAATGGGGGCCCACGTGATTTCCCCGTGGGGCCCACGTGAATCCCCATCGGGCCCACGTGATTTCCCATGGGGGCCCACGTGATTTCCCCCTGGGACCCACGTGATTTCCCCCGGGGGGCCCCGTGATTTCCCCCGGGGGCCGACGTGATTTCCCCGTGGGGCCCACGTGATTTCCCCGTGGGGCCCACGTGATTTCCCCGTAGGGCACACGTGATTTCCCCGTGGGGCACACGTGATTTCCCCAGGGGGCCCACGTGATTTCCCCTGGGGGCCCACGTGATTTCCCCGTAGGGCCCACGTGATTTCCCCTGGGGGCCCAAGTGATTTCCCCTGGGGGCCCACGTGATTTCCCCGTGGGGCCCAAGTGATTACCCCGTGGGGCCCACGTGATTTCCCCTGAGGGCCCACGAGATTTCCCCGTGGGGCCGACGTGATTTCCCCATGGGGCCCACGTGATTTCCCCTGGGGGCCCACGTGATTTCCCCTGGGGGCCCACGTGATTTCCCCGTGGGGCCCAAGTGATTACCCCGTGGGGCCACGTGATTACCCCTGAGGGCCCACGTGATTTCCTCTGGGGGCCCACGTGATTTTCCCGTGGGGCCCACGTGATTTACCCTGGGGGCCCACGTGAAATACCCGTGGGGCCCACGTGATTTCCCCGTGGGGCCCACGTGATTTCCCCGTGGGGCCCACGTGATTTCCCCTGGAGGCCCACGTGATTTCCCCTGGGGGCCCAAGTGATTGCCCCGTGGGGCCCACGTGATTTCCCCGTGGGGCCCACGTGATTCCCCTGGGGGCCCTCGTGATTTCCCCTGGGGGCCCACGTGATTTCCCCGTGGGGCCCACGTGAATCCCCGTCGGGCCCACGTGATTTCCCATGGGGGCCCACGTGATTTCCCCCTGGGGCCCACGTGATTTCCCCCGGGGGGCCCCGTGATTTCCCCCGGGGGCCGACGTGATTTCCCCGTGGGGCCCACGTGATTTCCCCGTGGGGCCCACGTGATTTCCCTTGGGGGCCCGGGTGATTTCCACTTGGGCCCCGCGTGATTTCACCGTGGGGCCCGCGTGATTTCCCATGGGGCCCACGTGATTTCCGGGTGGGGCCCACGTGATTTCCGGGTGGGGCCCACGTGATTTCCGGGTGGGGCCCACGTGATTTCAGGGTGGGGCGCACGTGATTTCCGGGTGGGGCCCACGTGATTTCCGGGTGGGGCCCACGTGATTTCCGGGTGGGGCCCACGTGATTTCCGGGTGGGGCCCACGTGATTTCCCCGTGGGGCCCACGTGATTTCCGGGTGGGCCCCACGTGATTTCCGGGTGGGGCCCACGTGATTTCCCCGTGGGGCCAACGTGATTTCCGGGTGGGCCCCACGTGATTTCTGGGTGGGGCCCACGTGATTTCCGGGTGGGGCCCACGTGATTTCCGGGTGGGGCCCACGTGATTTCCAGGTGGGGCCCACGTGATTTCCCCGTGGGGCCCACGTGATTTCCGGGTGGGGCCCACGTGATTTCCGGGTGGGGCCCACGTGATTTCCGGGTGGGGCCCACGTGATTTCCGGGTGGGGCCCACGTGATTTCCGGGTGGGGCCCACGTGATTTCCGGGTGGGGCCCACGTGATTTCCCCGTGGGGCCCACGTGATTTCCCCGTGGGGCCCACGTGATTTCCGGGTGGGGCCCACGTGATTTCCGGGTGGGGCCCACGTGATTTCCCCTGGGGGCCCACGTGATTTCCGGGTGGGGCCCACGTGATTTCCCCTGGGGGCCCACGTGATTTCCCCTGGGGGCCCACGTGATTTCCCCGTGGGGCCCAAGTGATTACCCCGTGGGGCCCACGTGATTTCCCCTGAGGGCCCACGTGATTTCCCCGTGGGGTCCACGTGATTTCCGGGTGGGGCCCACGTGATTTCCGGGTGGGGCCCACGTGATTTCCCCTGGGGGCCCACGTGATTTCCGGGTGGGGCCCACGTGATTTCCCCTGGGGGCCCACGTGATTTCCCCTGGGGGCCCACGTGATTTCCCCGTGGGGCCCAAGTGATTACCCCGTGGGGCCCACGTGATTTCCCCTGAGGGCCCACGAGATTTCCCCGTGGGGCCGACGTGATTTCCCCATGGGGCCCACGTGATTTCCCCTGGGGGCCCACGTGATTTCCCCTGGGGGCCCACGTGATTTCCCCGTGGGGCCCAAGTGATTACCCCGTGGGGCCCACGTGATTTCCCCTGAGGGCCCACGTGATTTCCTCTGGGGGTCCACGTGATTTTCCCGTGGGGCCCACGTGATTTACCCTGGGGGCCCACGTGAAATACCCGTGGGGCCCACGTGATTTCCCCGTGGGGCCCACGTGATTTCCCCTAGGGGCCCACGTGATTTCCCCTGGAGGCCCACGTGATTTCCCCTGGGGGCCCAAGTGATTTCCCCGTGGGGCCCACGTGATTTCCCCGTGGGGCCCACGTGATTCCCCTGGGGGCCCTCGTGATTTCCCCTGGGGGCCCACGTGATTTCCCCGTGGGGCCCACGTGAATCCCCGTCGGGCCCACGTGATTTCCCATGGGGGCCCACGTGATTTCCCCCTGGGGCCCACGTGATTTCCCCCGGGGGGCCCCGTGATTTCCCCCGGGGGCCGACGTGATTTCCCCGTGGGGCCCACGTGATTTCCCCGTGGGGCCCACGTGATTTCCCGTGGGGGCCCGGGTGATTTCCACTTGGGCCCCGCGTGATTTCACCGTGGGGCCCGCGTGATTTCCCATGGGGCCCACGTGATTTCCCCTGGGGGCCCACGTGATTTCCCTGGGGGCCGAGGTGATTTCCCTGTGGGGCCCATGTGATTACCCCGTGGGGCCCACGTGATTTCCCCTGGGGGCCCACGAGATTTCCCGTGGGGGCCCGCGTAATTTCACCTGGGGGCCCTCGTGATTTCCCCTGGGGGCCCCCGTGATTTCCCCAGGGGGCCCACGTGATTTCCCATGGGGGCCCGGGTGATTTCCCCGTGGGGCCCGCGTGATTTCCCATGGGGCCCACGTGATTTCCCCTGGGGGCCCACGTGATTTCCCCTGGGGGCCCACGTGATTTCCCCGTGGGGCCCAAGTGATTACCCCGTGGGGCCCACGTGATTTCCCCTGAGGGCCCACGTGATTTCCCCTGGTGGCCCACGTGATTTTCCCGTGGGGCCCACGTGATTTACCCTGGGGGCCCACGTGAAATACCCGTGGGGCCCACGTGATGTCCCCTGGGGGCCCACGAGATTTCCCCGTGGGGCCGACGTGATTTCCCCATGGGGCCCACGTGATTTCCCCTAGGGGCCCACGTGATTTCCCCTAGGGGCCCACGTGATTTCCCCGTGGGGCCCACGTGATTTCCCCGTAGGGCACACGTGATTTCCCCGTGGGGCACACGTGATTTCCCCAGGGGGCCCACGTGATTTCCCCTGGGGGCCCACGTGATTTCCCCGTAGGGCCCACGTGATTTCCCCTGGGGGCCCAAGTGATTTCCCCTGGGGGCCCACGTGATTTCCCCGTGGGGCCCAAGTGATTACCCCGTGGGGCCCACGTGATTTCCCCTGAGGGCCCACGAGATTTCCCCGTGGGGCCGACGTGATTTCCCCATGGGGCCCACGTGATTTCCCCTGGGGGCCCACGTGATTTCCCCTGGGGGCCCACGTGATTTCCCCGTGGGGCCCAAGTGATTACCCCGTGGGGCCCACGTGATTTCCCCTGAGGGCCCACGTGATTTCCTCTGGGGGTCCACGTGATTTTCCCGTGGGGCCCACGTGATTTACCCTGGGGGCCCACGTGAAATACCCGTGGGGCCCACGTGATTTCCCCGTGGGGCCCACGTGATTTCCCCGTGGGGCCCACGTGATTTCCCCTGGAGGCCCACGTGATTTCCCCTGGGGGCCCAAGTGATTTCCCCGTGGGGCCCACGTGATTTCCCCGTGGGGCCCACGTGATTCCCCTGGGGGCCCTCGTGATTTCCCCTGGGGGCCCACGTGATTTCCCCGTGGGGCCCACGTGAATCCCCGTCGGGCCCACGTGATTTCCCATGGGGGCCCACGTGATTTCCCCCTGGGGCCCACGTGATTTCCCCCGGGGGGCCCCGTGATTTCCCCCGGGGGCCGACGTGATTTCCCCGTGGGGCCCACGTGATTTCCCCGTGGGGCCCACGTGATTTCCCGTGGGGGCCCGGGTGATTTCCACTTGGGCCCCGCGTGATTTCACCGTGGGGCCCGCGTGATTTCCCATGGGGCCCACGTGATTTCCCCTGGGGGCCCACGTGATTTCCCTGGGGGCCGAGGTGATTTCCCCGTGGGGCCCACGTGATTTCCCCGTGGGGCCCACGTGATTCCCCTGGGGGCCCCCGTGATTTCCAATGGGGGCCCACGTGATTTCCCCGTGGGGCCCACGTGAATCCCCGTCGGGCCCACGTGATTTCCCATGGGGGCCCACGTGATTTCCCCCTGGGGCCCACGTGATTTCCCCCGGGGGGCCCCGTGATTTCCCCCGGGGGCCGACGTGATTTCCCCGTGGGGCCCACGTGATTTCCCCGTGGGGCCCACGTGATTTCCCCGTAGGGCACACGTGATTTCCCCGTGGGGCACACGTGATTTCCCCAGGGGGCCCACGTGATTTCCCCTGGGGGCCCACGTGATTTCCCCGTAGGGCCCACGTGATTTCCCCTGGGGGACCACGTGATTTCCCCTGGGGGCCCACGTGATTTCCCCGTGGGGCCCAAGTGATTACCCCGTGGGGCCCACGTGATTTCCCCTGAGGGCCCACCAGATTTCCAATGGGGCCGACGTGATTTCCCCATGGGGCCCACGTGATTTCCCCTGGGGGCCCACGTGATTTCCCCTGGGGGCCCACGTGATTTCCCCGTGGGGCCCAAGTGATTACCCCTTGGGGCCCACGTGATTTCCCCTGAGGGCCCACGTGATTTCCTCTGGGGGCCCACGTGATTTTCCCGTGGGGCCCACGTGATTTACCCTGGGGGCCCACGTGAAATACCCGTGGGGCCCACGTGATTTCCCCTGGGGGCCCACGAGATTTCCCCGTGGGGCCGACGTGATTTCCCCGTGGGGCCCACGTGATTTCCCCGTGGGGTCCACGTGATTCCAATGGGGGCCCTCGTGATTTCCTCTGGGGGCCCACGTGATTTCCCCGTGGGGCCCACGTGATTTCCCCTGGAGGCCCACGTGATTTCCTCTGGGGGCCCACGTGATTTCCCCGTGGGGCCCACGTGATTTCCCCGTGTGGCCCACGTGATTTCCCCGTGGGGCCCACGTGATTTCCTTCGGGGGCCCACGTGATTTCCTTCGGTGGCCCACGTGATTTCTGGGTGGGGCCCACGTGATTTCCCCGTGTGGCCCACGTGATTTCCCCGTGTGGCCCACGTGATTTCCCCGTGTGGGCCACGTGATTTCCCCGTGGGGCCCACGTGATTTCCTTCGGGGGCCCACGTGATTTCCCCGTGGGGCCCACGTGATTTCCCCGTGGGGCCCACGTGATTCCCCTGGGGGCCCTCGTGATTTCCCCTGGGGGCCCACGTGATTTCCCCGTGGGGCCCACGTGAATCCCCGTCGGGCCCACGTGATTTCCCATGGGGGCCCACGTGATTTCCCCCTGGGGCCCACGTGATTTCCCCCGGGGGGCCCCGTGATTTCCCCCGGGGGCCGACGTGATTTCCCCGTGGGGCCCACGTGATTTCCCCGTGGGGCCCACGTGATTTCCCGTGGGGGCCCGGGTGATTTCCACTTGGGCCCTGCGTGATTTCACCGTGGGGCCCGCGTGATTTCCCATGGGGCCCACGTGATTTCCCCTGGGGGCCCACGTGATTTCCCTGGGGGCCGAGGTGATTTCCCTGTGGGGTCCATGTGATTACCCCGTGGGGCCCACGTGATTTCCCCTGGGCGCCCACGAGATTTCCCGTGGGGGCCCGCGTAATTTCACCTGGGGGCCCTCGTGATTTCCCCTGGGGGCCCCCGTGATTTCCCCAGGGGGCCCACGTGATTTCCCATGGGGGCCCGGGTGATTTCCCCGTGGGGCCCGCGTGATTTCCCATGGGGCCCACGTGATTTCCCCTGGGGGCCCACGTGATTTCCCCTGGAGGCCCACGTGATTTCCCCGTGGGGCCCAAGTGATTACCCCGTGGGGCCCACGTGATTTCCCCTGAGGGCCCACGTGATTTCCCCTGGTGGCCCACGTGATTTTCCCGTGGGGCCCACGTGATTTACCCTGGGGGCCCACGTGAAATACCCGTGGGGCCCACGTGATGTCCGCTGGGGGCCCACGAGATTTCCCCGTGGGGCCGACGTGATTTCCCCATGGGGCCCACGTGATTTCCCCTAGGGGCCCACGTGATTTCCCCTAGGGGCCCACGTGATTTCCCCGTGGGGCCCACGTGTTTTCCCCTGGGGGCCGACGTGATTTCCCCGTGGGGCCCACGTGATTTCCCCGTGGGGCCCACGTGATTCCCCTGGGGGCCGCCGTGATTTCCAATGGGGGCCCACGTGATTTCCCCGTGGGGCCCACGTGAATCCCCGTCGGGCCCACGTGATTTCCCATGGGGGCCCACGTGATTTCCCCCTGGGGCCCACGTGATTTCCCCCGGGGGGCCCCGTGATTTCCCCCGGGGGCCGACGTGATTTCCCCGTGGGGCCCACGTGATTTCCCCGTGGGGCCCACGTGATTTCCCCGTAGGGCACACGTGATTTCCCCGTGGGGCACACGTGATTTCCCCAGGGGGCCCACGTGATTTCCCCTGGGGGCCCACGTGATTTCCCCGTAGGGCCCACGTGATTTCCCCTGGGGGCCCAAGTGATTTCCCCTGGGGGCCCACGTGATTTCCCCGTGGGGCCCAAGTGATTACCCCGTGGGGCCCACGTGATTTCCCCTGAGGGCCCACCAGATTTCCCCGTGGGGCCGACGTGATTTCCCCATGGGGCCCACGTGATTTCCCCGGGGGGCCCACGTGATTTCCCCTGGGGGCCCACGTGATTTCCCCGTGGGGCCCAAGTGATTACCCCTTGGGGCCCACGTGATTTCCCCTGAGGGCCCACGTGATTTCCTCTGGGGGCCCACGTGATTTTCCCGTGGGGCCCACGTGATTTACCCTGGGGGCCCACGTGAAATACCCGTGGGGCCCACGTGATTTCCCCTGGGGGCCCACGAGATTTCCCCGTGGGGCCGACGTGATTTCCCCGTGGGGCCCACGTGATTTCCCCGTGGGGTCCACGTGATTCCAATGGGGGCCCTCGTGATTTCCTCTGGGGGCCCACGTGATTTCCCCGTGGGGCCCACGTGATTTCCCCTGGAGGCCCACGTGATTTCCTCTGGGGGCCCACGTGATTTCCCCGTGGGGCCCACGTGATTTCCCCGTGTGGCCCACTAGATTTCCCCGTGGAGCCCACGTGATTTCCTTCGGGGGCCCACGTGATTTCCTTCGGGGGCCCACGTGATTTCCCATGGGGGCCCGGGTGATTTCCCCGTGGGGCCCGCGTGATTTCCCATGGGGCCCACGTGATTTCCCCTGGGGGCCCACGTGATTTCCCCTGGGGGCCCACGTGATTTCCCCGTGGGGCCCAAGTGATTACCCCGTGGGGCCCACGTGATTTCCCCTGAGGGCCCACGTGATTTCCCCTGGTGGCCCACGTGATTTTCCCGTGGGGCCCACGTGATTTACCCTGGGGGCCCACGTGAAATACCCGTGGGGCCCACGTGATGTCCGCTGGGGGCCCACGAGATTTCCCCGTGGGGCCGACGTGATTTCCCCATGGGGCCCACGTGATTTCCCCTAGGGGCCCACGTGATTTCCCCTAGGGGCCCACGTGATTTCCCCGTGGGGCCCACGTGTTTTCCCCTGGGGGCCGACGTGATTTCCCCGTGGGGCCCACGTGATTTCCCCGTGGGGCCCACGTGATTCCCCTGGGGGCCGCCGTGATTTCCAATGGGGGCCCACGTGATTTCCCCGTGGGGCCCACGTGAATCCCCGTCGGGCCCACGTGATTTCCCATGGGGGCCCACGTGATTTCCCCCTGGGGCCCACGTGATTTCCCCCGGGGGGCCCCGTGATTTCCCCCGGGGGCCGACGTGATTTCCCCGTGGGGCCCACGTGATTTCCCCGTGGGGCCCACGTGATTTCCCCGTAGGGCACACGTGATTTCCCCGTGGGGCACACGTGATTTCCCCAGGGGGCCCACGTGATTTCCCCTGGGGGCCCACGTGATTTCCCCGTAGGGCCCACGTGATTTCCCCTGGGGGCCCAAGTGATTTCCCCTGGGGGCCCACGTGATTTCCCCGTGGGGCCCAAGTGATTACCCCGTGGGGCCCACGTGATTTCCCCTGAGGGCCCACCAGATTTCCCCGTGGGGCCGACGTGATTTCCCCATGGGGCCCACGTGATTTCCCCTGGGGGCCCACGTGATTTCCCCTGGGGGCCCACGTGATTTCCCCGTGGGGCCCAAGTGATTACCCCTTGGGGCCCACGTGATTTCCCCTGAGGGCCCACGTGATTTCCTCTGGGGGCCCACGTGATTTTCCCGTGGGGCCCACGTGATTTACCCTTGGGGGCCCACGTGAAATACCCGTGGGGCCCACGTGATTTCCCCTGGGGGCCCACGAGATTTCCCCGTGGGGCCGACGTGATTTCCCCGTGGGGCCCACGTGATTTCCCCGTGGGGTCCACGTGATTCCAATGGGGGCCCTCGTGATTTCCTCTGGGGGCCCACGTGATTTCCCCGTGGGGCCCACGTGATTTCCCCTGGAGGCCCACGTGATTTCCTCTGGGGGCCCACGTGATTTCCCCGTGGGGCCCACGTGATTTCCCCGTGTGGCCCACGAGATTTCCCCGTGGAGCCCACGTGATTTCCTTCGGGGGCCCACGTGATTTCCTTCGGGGGCCCACGTGATTTCCGGGTGGGGCCCACGTGATTTCCCCGTGTGGCCCACGTGATTTCCCCGTGTGGCCCACGTGATTTCCCCGTGTGGGCCACGTGATTTCCCCGTGGGGCCCACGTGATTTCCTTCGGGGGCCCACGTGATTTCCCCGTGGGGCCCACGTGATTTCCCCGTGTGGCCCACGTGATTTCCCCGTGTGGCCCACGTGATTTCCCCGTGGGGCCCACGTGATTTCCTTCGGGGGCCCACGTGATTTCCCCGTGGGGCCCACGTGATTTCCGGGTGGGGCCCACGTGATTTCCGGGTGGGGCCCACGTGATTTCCGGGTGGGGCCCACGTGATTTCCGGGTGGGGCCCACGTGATTTCCGGGTGGGGCCCACGTGATTTCCGGGTGGGGCCCACGTGATTTCCGGGTGGGGCCCACGTGATTTCCGGGTGGGGCCCACGTGATTTCCGGGTGGGGCCCACGTGATTTCCGGGTGGGGCCCACGTGATTTCCGGGTGGGGCCCACGTGATTTCCGGGTGAGGCCCACGTGATTTCCGGGTGGGGCCCACGTGATTTCCGGGTGGGGCCCACGTGATTTCCGGGTGGGGCCCACGTGATTTCCGGGTGGGGCCCACGTGATTTCCGGGTGGGGCCCACGTAATTTCCGGGTGGGGCCCACGTGATTTCCGGGTGGGGCCCACGTGATTTCCCCTGGGGGCCCACGTGATTTCCCCTGGGGGCCCACGTGATTTCCGGGTGGGGCCCACGTGATTTCCGGGTGGGGCCCACGTGATTTCCGGGTGGGGCCCACGTGATTTCCGGGTGGGGCCCACGTGATTTCCCCTGGGGTCCCACGTGATTTCCGGGTGGGGCCCACGTGATTTCCGGGTGGGGCCCACGTGATTTCCGGGTGGGGCCCACGTGATTTCCCCGTGGGGCCCACGTGATTTCCGGGTGGGGCCCACGTGATTTCCGGGTGGGGCCCACGTGATTTCCGGGTGGGGCCCACGTGATTTCCGGGTGGGGCCCACGTTATTTCCGTGTGGGGCCCACGTGATTTCCGGGTGGGGCCCACGTGATTTCCGGGTGGGGCCCACGTGATTTCCGGGTGGGGCCCACGTGATTTCCGGGTGGGGCCCACGTGATTTCCGGGTGGGGCCCACGTGATTTCCGGGTGGGGCCCATGTGATTTCCCCGTGGGGCCCACGTGATTTCCCCGTGGGGCCCACGTGATTTCCGGGTGGGGCCCACGTGATTTCCGGGTGGGGCCCACGTGATTTCCGGGTGGGGCCCACGTGATTTCCTTGTGGGGCCCACGTGATTTCCCCTGGGGGCCCACGTGATTTCCGGGTGGGCCCCACGTGATTTCCGTGTGGGGCCCACGTGATTTCCGGGTGGAGCCCACGTGATTTCCGGGTGGGGCCCACGTGATTTCCGGGTGGGGCCCACGTGATTTCCGGGTGGGGCCCACGTGATTTCCGGGTGGGGCCCACGTGATTTCCGGGTGTGGCCCACGTGATTTCCGGGTGGGGCCCACGTGATTTCCCCGTGGGGCCCACGTGATTTCCGGGTGGGGCCCACGTGATTTCCGGGTGGGGCCCACGTGATTTCCGGGTGGGGCCCACGTGATTTCCGGGTGGGGCCCACGTGATTTCCGGGTGGGGCCCACGTGATTTCCGGGTGGGGCCCACGTGATTTCCGGGTGGGGCCCACGTGATTTCCGGGTGGGGCCCACGTGATTTCCGGGTGGGGCCCACGTGATTTCCGGGTGGGGCCCACGTGATTTCCCCTGGGGTCCCACGTGATTTCCGGGTGGGGCCCACGTGATTTCCGGGTGGGGCCCACGTGATTTCCGGGTGGGGCCCACGTGATTTCCCCGTGGGGCCCACGTGATTTCCGGGTGGGGCCCACGTGATTTCCGGGTGGGTCCCACGTGATTTCCGGGTGGGGCCCACGTGATTTCCGGGTGGGGCCCACGTGATTTCCGTGTGGGGCCTACGTGATTTCCGGGTGGGGCCCACGTGATTTCCGGGTGGGGCCCACGTGATTTCCGGGTGGGGCCCACGTGATTTCCGGGTGGGGCCCACGTGATTTCCGGGTGGGGCCCACGTGATTTCCGGGTGGGGCCCACGTGATTTCCGGGTGGGGCCCACGTGATTTCCGGGTGGGGCCCACGTGATTTCCGGGAGGGGCCCACGTGATTTCCGGGTGGGGCCCACGTGATTTCCGGGTGGGGCCCACGTGATTTCCGGGTGGGGCCCACGTGATTTCCGGGTGGGGCCCACGTGATTTCCGGGTGGGGCCCACGTGATATCCGGGTGGGGCCCACGTGATATCCGGGTGGGGCCCACGTGATTTCCGGGTGGGGCCCACGTGATTTCCGGGTGGGGCCCACGTGATTTCCCCTGGGGGCCCACGTGATTTCCGGGTGGGGCCCACGTGATTTCCGGGTGGGGCCCACGTGATTTCCCCGTGGGGCCCACGTGATTTCCGGGTGGGGCCCACGTGATTTCCGGGTGGGGCCCACGTGATTTCCGGGTGGGGCCCACGTGATTTCCGGGTGGGGCCCACGTGATTTCCGGGTGGGGCCCACGTGATTTCCGGGTGGGGCCCACGTGATTTCCGGGTGGGGCCCACGTGATTTCCGGGTGGGGCCCACGTGATTTCCGGGTGGGGCCCACGTGATTTCCGGGTGGGGCCCACGTGATTTCCCCTGGGGTCGCACGTGATTTCCGGGTGGGGCCCACGTGATTTCCGGGTGGGGCCCACGTGATTTCAGGGTGGGGCCCACGTGATTTCCTTGTGGGGCCCACGTGATTTCCCCTGGGGGCCCACGTGATTTCCGGGTGGGGCCCACGTGATTTCCGGGTGGGGCCCACGTGATTTCCGGGTGGGGCCCACGTGATTTCCGGGTGGGGCCCACGTGATTTCCGGGTGGGACCCACGTGATTTCCGGGTGGGGCCCACGTGATTTCCGGTGGGGCCCACGTGATTTCCGGGTGGGGCCCACGTGATTTCCGGGTGGGGCCCACGTGATTTCCGGGTGGGGCCCACGTGATTTCCCCGTGGGGCCCACGTGATTTCCCCGTGGGGCCCACGTGATTTCCGGGTGGGCCCCACGTGATTTCCGGGTGGGGCCCACGTGATTTCCGGGTGGGGCCCACGTGATTTCCGGGTGGGGCCCACGTGATTTCCGGGTGGGGCCCACGTGATTTCCGGGTGGGGCCCACGTGATTTCCGGGTGGGGCCCACGTGATTTCCGGGTGGGGCCCACGTGATTTCCGGGTGGGGCCCACGTGATTTCCGGGTGGGGCCCACGTGATATCCGGGTGGGGCCCACGTGATTTCCGGGTGGGGCCCACGTGATTTCCGGGTGGGGCCCACGTGATTTCCCCTGGGGGCCCACGTGATTTCCGGGTGGGGCCCACGTGATTTCCGGGTGGGGCCCACGTGATTTCCGGGTGGGGCCCACGTGATTTCCGGGTGGGGCCCACGTGATTTCCGGGTGGGGCCCACGTGATTTCCCCGTGGGGCCCACGTGATTTCCCCGTGGGGCCCACGTGATTTCCCCGTGGGGCCCACGTGATTTCCGGGTGGGCCCCACGTGATTTCCGGGTGGGGCCCACGTGATTTCCGGGTGGGGCCCACGTGATTTCCGGGTGGGGCCCACGTGATTTCCGGGTGGGGCCCACGTGATTTCCGGGTGGGGCCCACGTGATTTCCGGGTGGGGCCCACGTGATTTCCGGGTGGGGCCCACGTGATTTCCGGGTGGGGCCCACGTGATTTCCGGGTGGGGCCCACGTGATTTCCCCGTGGGGCCCACGTGATTTCCGGGTGGGGCCCACGTGATTTCCGGGTGGGCCCCACGTGATTTCCGGGTGGGGCCCACGTGATTTCCGGGTGGGGCCCACGTGATTTCCGGGTGGGGCCCACGTGATTTCCGGGTGGGGCCCACGTGATTTCCGGGTGGGGCCCACGTGATTTCCGGGTGGGGCCCACGTGATTTCCGGGTGGGGCCCACGTGATTTCCGGGTGGGGCCCACGTGATTTCCGGGTGGGGCCCACGTGATTTCCGGGTGGGGCCCACGTGATATCCGGGTGGGGCCCACGTGATTTCCGGGTGGGGCCCACGTGATTTCCGGGTGGGGCCCACGTGATTTCCCCTGGGGGCCCACGTGATTTCCGGGTGGGGCCCACGTGATTTCCGGGTGGGGCCCACGTGATTTCCGGGTGGGGCCCACGTGATTTCCGGGTGGGCCCACGTGATTTCCGGGTGGGGCCCACGTGATTTCCCCGTGGGGCCCACGTGATTTCCCCGTGGGGCCCACGTGATTTCCCCGTGGGGCCCACGTGATCTCCGGGTGGGGCCCACGTGATTTCCGGGTGGGGCCCACGTGATTTCCGGGTGGGCCCCACGTGATTTCCGGGTGGGGCCCACGTGATTTCCGGGTGGGGCCCACGTGATTTCCGGGTGGGGCCCACGTGATTTCCGGGTGGGGCCCACGTGATTTCCGGGTGGGGCCCACGTGATTTCCGGTTGGGGCCCACGTGATTTCCGGGTGGGGCCCACGTGATTTCCGGGTGGGGCCCACGTGATTTCCGGGTGGGGCCCACGTGATTTCCGGGTGGGGCCCACGTGATTTCCGGGTGGGGCCCACGTGATTTCCGGGTGGGGCCCACGTGATTTCCGGGTGGGGCCCACGTGATTTCCGGTTGGGGCCCACGTGATTTCCGGTTGGGGCCCACGTGATTTCCGGGTGGGGCCCACTTGATTTCCGGGTGGGGCCCACGTGATTTCCGGGTGGGGCCCACGTGATTTCCGGGTGGGGCCCACGTGATATCCGGGTGGGGCCCACGTGATTTCTGGGTGGGGCCCACGTGATTTCCGGGTGGGGCCCACGTGATTTCCCCTGGGGGCCCACGTGATTTCCGGGTGGGGCCCACGTGATTTCCGGGTGGGGCCCACGTGATTTCCGGGTGGGGCCCACGTGATTTCCGGGTGGGGCCCACGTGATTTCCGGGTGGGGCCCACGTGATTTCCCCGTGGGGCCCACGTGATTTCCCCGTGGGGCCCACGTGATTTCCGGGTGGGCCCCACGTGATTTCCGGGTGGGGCCCACGTGATTTCCGGGTGGGGCCCACGTGATTTCCGGGTGGGGCCCACGTGATTTCCGGGTGGGGCCCACGTGATTTCCGGGTGGGGCCCACGTGATTTCAGGGTGGGGCCCACGTGATTTCCGGGTGGGGCCCACGTGATTTCCGGGTGGGGCCCACGTGATTTCCGGGTGGGGCCCACGTGATTTCCGGGTGGGGCCCACGTGATTTCCGGGTGGGCCCCACGTGATTTCCCCGTGGGGCCCACGTGATTTCCGGGTGGGGCCCACGTGATTTCCCCGTGGGGCCCACGTGATTTCCGGGTGGGGCCCACGTGATTTCCGGGTGGGGCCCACGTGATTTCCGGGTGGGGCCCACGTGATTTCCGGGTGGGGCCCACGTGATTTCCGGGTGGGGCCCACGTGATTTCCGGGTGGGGCCCACGTGATTTCCGGGTGGGGCCCACGTGATTTCCCCGTGGGGCCCACGTGATTTCCGGGTGGGGCCCACGTGATTTCCGGGTGGGGCCCACGTGATTTCCGGGTGGGGCCCACGTGATTTCCCCTGGGGGCCCACGTGATTTCCGGGTGGGGCCCACGTGATTTCCGGGTGGGGCCCACGTGATTTCCGGGTGGGGCCCACGTGATTTCCGGGTGGGGCCCACGTGATTTCCCCGTGGGGCCCACGTGATTTCCGGGTGGGGCCCACGTGATTTCCGGGTGGGGCCCACGTGATTTCCGGGTGGGGCCCACGTGATTTCCCCTGGGGGCCCACGTGATTTCCGGGTGGGGCCCTCGTGATTTCCGGGTGGGGCCCACGTGATTTCCGGGTGGGGCCCACGTGATTTCCGGGTGGGGCCCACGTGATTTCCGGGTGGGGCCCACGTGATTTCCGGGTGGGGCCCACGTGATTTCCGGGTGGGGCCCACGTGATTTCCGGGTGGGGCCCACGTGATTTCCGGGTGGGGCCCACGTGATTTCCAGGTGGGGCCCACGTGATTTCCCCGTGGGGCCCACGTGATTTCCGGGTGGGGCCCACGTGATTTCCGGGTGGGGCCCACGTGATTTCCGGGTGGGGCCCACGTGATTTCCGGGTGGGGCCCACGTGATTTCCGGGTGGGACCCACGTGATTTCCCCGTGGGGCCCACGTGATTTCCGGGTGAGGCCCACGTGTTTTCCGGGTGGGGCCCACGTGATATCCGGGTGGGGCCCACGTGATTTCCCCTGGGGGCCCACGTGATTTCCGGGTGGGGCCCACGTGATTTCCCCTGGGGGCCCACGTGATTTCCGGGTAGGGCCCACGTGATTTCCGGGTGGGGCCCACGTGATTTCCGGGTGGGGCCCACGTGATTTCCGGGTGGGACCCACGTGATTTCCCCGTGGGGCCCACGTGATTTCCGGGTGGGGCCCACGTGATTTCCCCGTGGGGCCCACGTGATTTCCCCGTGGGGCCCACGTGATTTCCGGGTGGGCCCCACGTGATTTCCGGGTGGGGCCCACGTGATTTCCGGGTGGGGCCCACGTGATTTCCGGGTGGGGCCCACGTGATTTCCGGGTGGGGCCCACGTGATTTCCGGGTGGGGCCCACGTGATATCCGGGTGGGGCCCACGTGATTTCCGGGTGGGGCCCACGTGATTTCCGGGTGGGGCCCACGTGATTTCCGGGTGGGGCCCACGTGATTTCCGGGTGGGGCCCACGTGATTTCCGGGTGGGGCCCACGTGATTTCCGGGTGGGGCCCACGTGATTTCCGGGTGGGGCCCACGTGATTTCCGGGTGGGGCCCACGTGATTTCCCCGTGGGGCCCACGTGATTTCCGGGTGGGCCCCACGTGATTTCCGGGTGGGGCCCACGTGATTTCCGGGTGGGGCCCACGTTTTTTCCGGGTGGGGCCCACGTGATTTCCCCTGGGGGCCCACGTGATTTCCGGGTGGGGCCCACGTGATTTCCGGGTGGGGCCCACGTGATTTCCGGGTGGGGCCCACGTGATATCCGGGTGGGGCCCACGTGATTTCCGGGTGGGGCCCACGTGATTTCCGGGTGGGGCCCACGTGATTTCCCCGTGGGGCCCACGTGATTTCCGGGTGGGGCCCACGTGATTTCCTTGTGGGGCCCACGTGATTTCCCCTGGGGGCCCACGTGATTTCCGGGTGGGGCCCACGTGATTTCCGGGTGGGGCCCACGTGATTTCCGGGTGGGGCCCACGTGATTTCCGGGTGGGGCCCACGTGATTTCCGGGTGGGGCCCACGTGATTTCAGGGTGGGGCCCACGTGATTTCCGGGTGGGGCCCACGTGATTTCCGGGTGGGGCCCACGTGATTTCCGGGTGGGGCCCACGTGATTTCCGGGTGGGGCCCACGTGATTTCCGGGTGGGGCCCACGTGATTTCCGGGTGGGGCCCACGTGATTTCCCCGTGGGGCCCACGTGATTTCCGGGTGGGGCCCACGTGATTTCCCAGTGGGGCCCACGTGATTTCCGGGTGGGGCCCACGTGATTTCCGGGTGGGGCCCACGTGATTTCCGGGTGGGGCCCACGTGATTTCCGGGTGGGGCCCACGTGATTTCCGGGTGGGGCCCACGTGATTTCCGGGTGGGGCCCACGTGATTTCCCCGTGGGGCCCACGTGATTTCCGGGTGGGGCCCACGTGATTTCCGGGTGGGGCCCACGTGATTTCCCCTGGGGGCCCACGTGATTTCCGGGTGGGGCCCACGTGATTTCCGGGTGGGGCCCACGTGATTTCCGGGTGGGGCCCACGTGATTTCCGGGTGGGGCCCACGTGATTTCCGGGTAGGGCCCACGTGATTTCCGGGTGGGGCCCACGTGATTTCCGGGTGGGGCCCACGTGATTTCCGGGTGGGGCCCACGTGATTTCCGGGTGGGGCCCACGTGATTTCCGGGTGGGGCCCACGTGATTTCCGGGTGGGGCCCACGTGATTTCTGGGTGGTGCCCACGTGATTTCCCCGTCGGGCCCACGTGATTTCCGGGTGGGGCCCACGTGATTTCCGGGTGGGGCCCACGTGATTTCCGGGTGGGGCCCACGTGATTTCCGGGTGGGGCCCACGTGATTTCCGGGTGGGGCCCACGTGATTTCCGGGTGGGGCCCATGTGATTTCCCCGTGGGGCCCACGTGATTTCCCCGTGGGGCCCACGTGATTTCCGGGTGGGGCCCACGTGATTTCCGGGTGGGGCCCACGTGATTTCCGGGTGGGGCCCACGTGATTTCCTTGTGGGGCCCACGTGATTTCCCCTGGGGGCCCACGTGATTTCCGGGTGGGCCCCACGTGATTTCCGTGTGGGGACCACGTGATTTCCGGGTGGAGCCCACGTGATTTCCGGGTGGGGCCCACGTGATTTCCGGGTGGGGCCCACGTGATTTCCGGGTGGGGCCCACGTGATTTCCGGGTGGGGCCCACGTGATTTCCGGGTGTGGCCCACGTGATTTCCGGGTGGGGCCCACGTGATTTCCCCGTGGGGCCCACGTGATTTCCGGGTGGGGCCCACGTGATTTCCGGGTGGGGCCCACGTGATTTCCGGGTGGGGCCCACGTGATTTCCGGGTGGGGCCCACGTGATTTCCGGGTGGGGCCCACGTGATTTCCGGGTGGGGCCCACGTGATTTCCGGGTGGGGCCCACGTGATTTCCGGGTGGGGCCCACGTGATTTCCGGGTGGGGCCCACGTGATTTCCGGGTGGGGCCCACGTGATTTCCGGGTGGGGCCCACGTGATTTCCCCTGGGGTCCCACGTGATTTCCGGGTGGGGCCCACGTGATTTCCGGGTGGGGCCCACGTGATTTCCGGGTGGGGCCCACGTGATTTCCCCGTGGGGCCCACGTGATTTCCGGGTGGGGCCCACGTGTTTTCCGGGTGGGTCCCACGTGATTTCCGGGTGGGGCCCACGTGATTTCCTGGTGGGGCCCACGTGATTTCCGTGTGGGGCCTACGTGATTTCCGGGTGGGGCCCACGTGATTTCCGGGTGGGGCCCACGTGATTTCCGGGTGGGGCCCACGTGATTTCCCCGTGGGGCCCACGTGATTTCCGGGTGGGGCCCACGTGATTTCCGGGTGGGGCCCACGTGATTTCCGGGTGGGGCCCACGTGATTTCCGGGTGGGGCCCACGTGATTTCCGGGTGGGGCCCACGTGATTTCCGGGAGGGGCCCACGTGATTTCCGGGTGGGGCCCACGTGATTTCCGGGTGGGGCCCACGTGATTTCCGGGTGGGGCCCACGTGATTTCCGGGTGGGGCCCACGTGATTTCCGGGTGGGGCCCACGTGATTTCCCCGTGGGGCCCACGTGATTTCCCCGTGGGGCCCACGTGATTTCCCCGTGGGGCCCACGTGATTTCCGGGTGGGGCCCACGTGATTTCCGTGTGGGGCCCACGTGATTTCCGGGTGGGGCCCACGTGATTTCCGGGTGGGGCCCACGTGATTTCCCCGTGGGGCCCACGTGATTTCCCCGTGGGGCCCACGTGATTTCCGGGTGGGGCCCACGTGATTTCCGGGTGGGGCCCACGTGATTTCCGGGTGGGGCCCACGTGATTTCCGGGTGGGGCCCACGTGATTTCCGGGAGGGGCCCACGTGATTTCCGGGTGGGGCCCACGTGATTTCCGGGTGGGGCCCACGTGATTTCCGGGTGGGGCCCACGTGATTTCCGGGTGGGGCCCACGTGATTTCCGGGTGGGGCCCACGTGATATCCGGGTGGGGCCCACGTGATATCCGGGTGGGGCCCACGTGATTTCCGGGTGGGGCCCACGTGATTTCCGGGTGGGGCCCACGTGATTTCCCCTGGGGGCCCACGTGATTTCCGGGTGGGGCCCACGTGATTTCCGGGTGGGGCCCACGTGATTTCCGGGTGGGGCCCACGTGATTTCCGGGTGGGGCCCACGTGATTTCCGGGTGGGGCCCACGTGATTTCCCCGTGGGGCCCACGTGATTTCCCCGTGGGGCCCACGTGATTTCCCCGTGGGGCCCACGTGATTTCCGGGTGGGGCCCACGTGATTTCCGTGTGGGGCCCACGTGATTTCCGGGTGGGGCCCACGTGATTTCCGGGTGGGGCCCACGTGATTTCCCCGTGGGGCCCACGTGATTTCCCCGTGGGGCCCACGTGATTTCCGGGTGGGGCCCACGTGATTTCCGGGTGGGGCCCACGTGATTTCAGGGTGGGGCCCACGTGATTTCCTTGTGGGGCCCACGTGATTTCCCCTGGGGGCCCACGTGATTTCCGGGTGGGGCCCACGTGATTTCCGGGTGGGGCCCACGTGATTTCCGGGTGGGGCCCACGTGATTTCCGGGTGGGGCCCACGTGATTTCCGGGTGGGACCCACGTGATTTCCGGGTGGGGCCCACGTGATTTCCGGTGGGGCCCACGTGATTTCCGGGTGGGGCCCACGTGATTTCCGGGTGGGGCCCACGTGATTTCCGGGTGGGGCCCACGTGATTTCCCCGTGGGGCCCACGTGATTTCCCCGTGGGGCCCACGTGATTTCCGGGTGGGCCCCACGTGATTTCCGGGTGGGGCCCACGTGATTTCCCCGTGGGGCCCACGTGATTTCCCCGTGGGGCCCACGTGATTTCCGGGTGGGGCCCACGTGATTTCCGGGTGGGGCCCACGTGATTTCCGGGTGGGGCCCACGTGATTTCCGGGTGGGGCCCACGTGATTTCCGGGTGGGGCCCACGTGATATCCGGGTGGGGCCCACGTGATTTCCGGGTGGGGCCCACGTGATTTCCGGGTGGGGCCCACGTGATTTCCCCTGGGGGCCCACGTGATTTCCGGGTGGGGCCCACGTGATTTCCGGGTGGGGCCCACGTGATTTCCGGGTGGGGCCCACGTGATTTCCGGGTGGGGCCCACGTGATTTCCGGGTGGGGCCCACGTGATTTCCCCGTGGGGCCCACGTGATTTCCCCGTGGGGCCCACGTGATTTCCCCGTGGGGCCCACGTGATTTCCGGGTGGGCCCCACGTGATTTCTGGGTGGGGCCCACGTGATTTCCGGGTGGGGCCCACGTGATTTCCGGGTGGGGCCCACGTGATTTCCGGGTGGGGCCCACGTGATTTCCGGGTGGGGCCCACGTGATTTCCGGGTGGGGCCCACGTGATTTCCGGGTGGGGCCCACGTGATTTCCGGGTGGGGCCCACGTGATATCCGGGTGGGGCCCACGTGATTTCCGGGTGGGGCCCACGTGATTTCCGGGTGGGGCCCACGTGATTTCCCCTGGGGGCCCACGTGATTTCCGGGTAGGGCCCACGTGATTTCCGGGTGGGGCCCACGTGATTTCCGGGTGGGGCCCACGTGATTTCCGGGTGGGGCCCACGTGATTTCCGGGTGGGGCCCACGTGATTTCCGGGTGGGGCCCACGTGATTTCCGGGTGGGGCCCACGTGATTTCCGGGTGGGGCCCACGTGATTTCCGGGTGGGGCCCACGTGATTTCCGGGTGGGGCCCACGTGATTTCCGGGTGGGGCCCACGTGATTTCCGGGTGGGGCCCACGTGATTTCCGGGTGGGGCCCACGTGATTTCCGGGTGGGGCCCACGTGATTTCCGCGTGGGGCCCACGTGATTACCCCTTGGGGCCCACGTGATTTCCCCTGAGGGCCCACGTGATTTCCTCTGGGGGCCCACGTGATTTTCCCGTGGGGCCCACGTGATTTACCCTGGGGGCCCACGTGAAATACCCGTGGGGCCCACGTGATTTCCCCTGGGGGCCCACGAGATTTCCCCGTGGGGCCGACGTGATTTCCCCGTGGGGCCCACGTGATTTCCCCGTGGGGTCCACGTGATTCCAATGGGGGCCCTCGTGATTTCCTCTGGGGGCCCACGTGATTTCCCCGTGGGGCCCACGTGATTTCCCCTGGAGGCCCACGTGATTTCCTCTGGGGGCCCACGTGATTTCCCCGTGGGGCCCACGTGATTTCCCCGTGTGGCCCACTAGATTTCCCCGTGGAGCCCACGTGATTTCCTTCGGGGGCCCACGTGATTTCCTTCGGGGGCCCACGTGATTTCCCATGGGGGCCCGGGTGATTTCCCCGTGGGGCCCGCGTGATTTCCCATGGGGCCCACGTGATTTCCCCTGGGGGCCCACGTGATTTCCCCTGGGGGCCCACGTTATTTCCCCGTGGGGCCCAAGTGATTACCCCGTGGGGCCCACGTGATTTCCCCTGAGGGCCCACGTGATTTCCCCTGGTGGCCCACGTGATTTTCCCGTGGGGCCCACGTGATTTACCCTGGGGGCCCACGTGAAATACCCGTGGGGCCCACGTGATGTCCGCTGGGGGCCCACGAGATTTCCCCGTGGGGCCGACGTGATTTCCCCATGGGGCCCACGTGATTTCCCCTAGGGGCCCACGTGATTTCCCCTAGGGGCCCACGTGATTTCCCCGTGGGGCCCACGTGTTTTCCCCTGGGGGCCGACGTGATTTCCCCGTGGGGCCCACGTGATTTCCCCGTGGGGCCCACGTGATTCCCCTGGGGGCCGCCGTGATTTCCAATGGGGGCCCACGTGATTTCCCCGTGGGGCCCACGTGAATCCCCGTCGGGCCCACGTGATTTCCCATGGGGGCCCACGTGATTTCCCCCTGGGGCCCACGTGATTTCCCCCGGGGGGCCCCGTGATTTCCCCCGGGGGCCGACGTGATTTCCCCGTGGGGCCCACGTGATTTCCCCGTGGGGCCCACGTGATTTCCCCGTAGGGCACACGTGATTTCCCCGTGGGGCACACGTGATTTCCCCAGGGGGCCCACGTGATTTCCCCTGGGGGCCCACGTGATTTCCCCGTAGGGCCCACGTGATTTCCCCTGGGGGCCCAAGTGATTTCCCCTGGGGGCCCACGTGATTTCCCCGTGGGGCCCAAGTGATTACCCCGTGGGGCCCACGTGATTTCCCCTGAGGGCCCACCAGATTTCCCCGTGGGGCCGACGTGATTTCCCCATGGGGCCCACGTGATTTCCCCTGGGGGCCCACGTGATTTCCCCTGGGGGCCCACGTGATTTCCCCGTGGGGCCCAAGTGATTACCCCTTGGGGCCCACGTGATTTCCCCTGAGGGCCCACGTGATTTCCTCTGGGGGCCCACGTGATTTTCCCGTGGGGCCCACGTGATTTACCCTTGGGGGCCCACGTGAAATACCCGTGGGGCCCACGTGATTTCCCCTGGGGGCCCACGAGATTTCCCCGTGGGGCCGACGTGATTTCCCCGTGGGGCCCACGTGATTTCCCCGTGGGGTCCACGTGATTCCAATGGGGGCCCTCGTGATTTCCTCTGGGGGCCCACGTGATTTCCCCGTGGGGCCCACGTGATTTCCCCTGGAGGCCCACGTGATTTCCTCTGGGGGCCCACGTGATTTCCCCGTGGGGCCCACGTGATTTCCCCGTGTGGCCCACGAGATTTCCCCGTGGAGCCCACGTGATTTCCTTCGGGGGCCCACGTGATTTCCTTCGGGGGCCCACGTGATTTCCGGGTGGGGCCCACGTGATTTCCCCGTGTGGCCCACGTGATTTCCCCGTGTGGCCCACGTGATTTCCCCGTGTGGGCCACGTGATTTCCCCGTGGGGCCCACGTGATTTCCTTCGGGGGCCCACGTGATTTCCCCGTGGGGCCCACGTGATTTCCCCGTGTGGCCCACGTGATTTCCCCGTGTGGCCCACGTGATTTCCCCGTGGGGCCCACGTGATTTCCTTCGGGGGCCCACGTGATTTCCCCGTGGGGCCCACGTGATTTCCGGGTGGGGCCCACGTGATTTCCGGGTGGGGCCCACGTGATTTCCGGGTGGGGCCCACGTGATTTCCGGGTGGGGCCCACGTGATTTCCGGGTGGGGCCCACGTGATTTCCGGGTGGGGCCCACGTGATTTCCGGGTGGGGCCCACGTGATTTCCGGGTGGGGCCCACGTGATTTCCGGGTGGGGCCCACGTGATTTCCGGGTGGGGCCCACGTGATTTCCGGGTGGGGCCCACGTGATTTCCGGGTGAGGCCCACGTGATTTCCGGGTGGGGCCCACGTGATTTCCGGGTGGGGCCCACGTGATTTCCGGGTGGGGCCCACGTGATTTCCGGGTGGGGCCCACGTGATTTCCGGGTGGGGCCCACGTAATTTCCGGGTGGGGCCCACGTGATTTCCGGGTGGGGCCCACGTGATTTCCCCTGGGGGCCCACGTGATTTCCCCTGGGGGCCCACGTGATTTCCGGGTGGGGCCCACGTGATTTCCGGGTGGGGCCCACGTGATTTCCGGGTGGGGCCCACGTGATTTCCGGGTGGGGCCCACGTGATTTCCCCTGGGGTCCCACGTGATTTCCGGGTGGGGCCCACGTGATTTCCGGGTGGGGCCCACGTGATTTCCGGGTGGGGCCCACGTGATTTCCCCGTGGGGCCCACGTGATTTCCGGGTGGGGCCCACGTGATTTCCGGGTGGGGCCCACGTGATTTCCGGGTGGGGCCCACGTGATTTCCGGGTGGGGCCCACGTTATTTCCGTGTGGGGCCCACGTGATTTCCGGGTGGGGCCCACGTGATTTCCGGGTGGGGCCCACGTGATTTCCGGGTGGGGCCCACGTGATTTCCGGGTGGGGCCCACGTGATTTCCGGGTGGGGCCCACGTGATTTCCGGGTGGGGCCCATGTGATTTCCCCGTGGGGCCCACGTGATTTCCCCGTGGGGCCCACGTGATTTCCGGGTGGGGCCCACGTGATTTCCGGGTGGGGCCCACGTGATTTCCGGGTGGGGCCCACGTGATTTCCTTGTGGGGCCCACGTGATTTCCCCTGGGGGCCCACGTGATTTCCGGGTGGGCCCCACGTGATTTCCGTGTGGGGCCCACGTGATTTCCGGGTGGAGCCCACGTGATTTCCGGGTGGGGCCCACGTGATTTCCGGGTGGGGCCCACGTGATTTCCGGGTGGGGCCCACGTGATTTCCGGGTGGGGCCCACGTGATTTCCGGGTGTGGCCCACGTGATTTCCGGGTGGGGCCCACGTGATTTCCCCGTGGGGCCCACGTGATTTCCGGGTGGGGCCCACGTGATTTCCGGGTGGGGCCCACGTGATTTCCGGGTGGGGCCCACGTGATTTCCGGGTGGGGCCCACGTGATTTCCGGGTGGGGCCCACGTGATTTCCGGGTGGGGCCCACGTGATTTCCGGGTGGGGCCCACGTGATTTCCGGGTGGGGCCCACGTGATTTCCGGGTGGGGCCCACGTGATTTCCGGGTGGGGCCCACGTGATTTCCCCTGGGGTCCCACGTGATTTCCGGGTGGGGCCCACGTGATTTCCGGGTGGGGCCCACGTGATTTCCGGGTGGGGCCCACGTGATTTCCCCGTGGGGCCCACGTGATTTCCGGGTGGGGCCCACGTGATTTCCGGGTGGGTCCCACGTGATTTCCGGGTGGGGCCCACGTGATTTCCGGGTGGGGCCCACGTGATTTCCGTGTGGGGCCTACGTGATTTCCGGGTGGGGCCCACGTGATTTCCGGGTGGGGCCCACGTGATTTCCGGGTGGGGCCCACGTGATTTCCGGGTGGGGCCCACGTGATTTCCGGGTGGGGCCCACGTGATTTCCGGGTGGGGCCCACGTGATTTCCGGGTGGGGCCCACGTGATTTCCGGGTGGGGCCCACGTGATTTCCGGGAGGGGCCCACGTGATTTCCGGGTGGGGCCCACGTGATTTCCGGGTGGGGCCCACGTGATTTCCGGGTGGGGCCCACGTGATTTCCGGGTGGGGCCCACGTGATTTCCGGGTGGGGCCCACGTGATATCCGGGTGGGGCCCACGTGATATCCGGGTGGGGCCCACGTGATTTCCGGGTGGGGCCCACGTGATTTCCGGGTGGGGCCCACGTGATTTCCCCTGGGGGCCCACGTGATTTCCGGGTGGGGCCCACGTGATTTCCGGGTGGGGCCCACGTGATTTCCGGGTGGGGCCCACGTGATTTCCGGGTGGGGCCCACGTGATTTCCGGGTGGGGCCCACGTGATTTCCGGGTGGGGCCCACGTGATTTCCGGGTGGGGCCCACGTGATTTCCGGGTGGGGCCCACGTGATTTCCGGGTGGGGCCCACGTGATTTCCGGGTGGGGCCCACGTGATTTCCGGGTGGGGCCCACGTGATTTCCGGGTGGGGCCCACGTGATTTCCGGGTGGGGCCCACGTGATTTCCCCTGGGGTCGCACGTGATTTCCGGGTGGGGCCCACGTGATTTCCGGGTGGGGCCCACGTGATTTCAGGGTGGGGCCCACGTGATTTCCTTGTGGGGCCCACGTGATTTCCCCTGGGGGCCCACGTGATTTCCGGGTGGGGCCCACGTGATTTCCGGGTGGGGCCCACGTGATTTCCGGGTGGGGCCCACGTGATTTCCGGGTGGGGCCCACGTGATTTCCGGGTGGGACCCACGTGATTTCCGGGTGGGGCCCACGTGATTTCCGGTGGGGCCCACGTGATTTCCGGGTGGGGCCCACGTGATTTCCGGGTGGGGCCCACGTGATTTCCGGGTGGGGCCCACGTGATTTCCCCGTGGGGCCCACGTGATTTCCCCGTGGGGCCCACGTGATTTCCGGGTGGGCCCCACGTGATTTCCGGGTGGGGCCCACGTGATTTCCGGGTGGGGCCCACGTGATTTCCGGGTGGGGCCCACGTGATTTCCGGGTGGGGCCCACGTGATTTCCGGGTGGGGCCCACGTGATTTCCGGGTGGGGCCCACGTGATTTCCGGGTGGGGCCCACGTGATTTCCGGGTGGGGCCCACGTGATTTCCGGGTGGGGCCCACGTGATATCCGGGTGGGGCCCACGTGATTTCCGGGTGGGGCCCACGTGATTTCCGGGTGGGGCCCACGTGATTTCCCCTGGGGGCCCACGTGATTTCCGGGTGGGGCCCACGTGATTTCCGGGTGGGGCCCACGTGATTTCCGGGTGGGGCCCACGTGATTTCCGGGTGGGGCCCACGTGATTTCCGGGTGGGGCCCACGTGATTTCCCCGTGGGGCCCACGTGATTTCCCCGTGGGGCCCACGTGATTTCCCCGTGGGGCCCACGTGATTTCCGGGTGGGCCCCACGTGATTTCCGGGTGGGGCCCACGTGATTTCCGGGTGGGGCCCACGTGATTTCCGGGTGGGGCCCACGTGATTTCCGGGTGGGGCCCACGTGATTTCCGGGTGGGGCCCACGTGATTTCCGGGTGGGGCCCACGTGATTTCCGGGTGGGGCCCACGTGATTTCCGGGTGGGGCCCACGTGATTTCCCCGTGGGGCCCACGTGATTTCCGGGTGGGGCCCACGTGATTTCCGGGTGGGCCCCACGTGATTTCCGGGTGGGGCCCACGTGATTTCCGGGTGGGGCCCACGTGATTTCCGGGTGGGGCCCACGTGATTTCCGGGTGGGGCCCACGTGATTTCCGGGTGGGGCCCACGTGATTTCCGGGTGGGGCCCACGTGATTTCCGGGTGGGGCCCACGTGATTTCCGGGTGGGGCCCACGTGATTTCCGGGTGGGGCCCACGTGATTTCCGGGTGGGGCCCACGTGATATCCGGGTGGGGCCCACGTGATTTCCGGGTGGGGCCCACGTGATTTCCGGGTGGGGCCCACGTGATTTCCCCTGGGGGCCCACGTGATTTCCGGTTGGGGCCCACGTGATTTCCGGTTGGGGCCCACGTGATTTCCGGTTGGGGCCCACGTGATTTCCGGGTGGGGCCCACTTGATTTCCGGGTGGGGCCCACGTGATTTCCGGGTGGGGCCCACGTGATTTCCGGGTGGGGCCCACGTGATATCCGGGTGGGGCCCACGTGATTTCTGGGTGGGGCCCACGTGATTTCCGGGTGGGGCCCACGTGATTTCCCCTGGGGGCCCACGTGATTTCCGGGTGGGGCCCACGTGATTTCCGGGTGGGGCCCACGTGATTTCCGGGTGGGGCCCACGTGATTTCCGGGTGGGGCCCACGTGATTTCCGGGTGGGGCCCACGTGATTTCCCCGTGGGGCCCACGTGATTTCCCCGTGGGGCCCACGTGATTTCCGGGTGGGCCCCACGTGATTTCCGGGTGGGGCCCACGTGATTTCCGGGTGGGGCCCACGTGATTTCCGGGTGGGGCCCACGTGATTTCCGGGTGGGGCCCACGTGATTTCCGGGTGGGGCCCACGTGATTTCAGGGTGGGGCCCACGTGATTTCCGGGTGGGGCCCACGTGATTTCCGGGTGGGGCCCACGTGATTTCCGGGTGGGGCCCACGTGATTTCCGGGTGGGGCCCACGTGATTTCCGGGTGGGCCCCACGTGATTTCCCCGTGGGGCCCACGTGATTTCCGGGTGGGGCCCACGTGATTTCCCCGTGGGGCCCACGTGATTTCCGGGTGGGGCCCACGTGATTTCCGGGTGGGGCCCACGTGATTTCCGGGTGGGGCCCACGTGATTTCCGGGTGGGGCCCACGTGATTTCCGGGTGGGGCCCACGTGATTTCCGGGTGGGGCCCACGTGATTTCCGGGTGGGGCCCACGTGATTTCCCCGTGGGGCCCACGTGATTTCCGGGTGGGGCCCACGTGATTTCCGGGTGGGGCCCACGTGATTTCCGGGTGGGGCCCACGTGATTTCCCCTGGGGGCCCACGTGATTTCCGGGTGGGGCCCACGTGATTTCCGGGTGGGGCCCACGTGATTTCCGGGTGGGGCCCACGTGATTTCCGGGTGGGGCCCACGTGATTTCCCCGTGGGGCCCACGTGATTTCCGGGTGGGGCCCACGTGATTTCCGGGTGGGGCCCACGTGATTTCCGGGTGGGGCCCACGTGATTTCCCCTGGGGGCCCACGTGATTTCCGGGTGGGGCCCTCGTGATTTCCGGGTGGGGCCCACGTGATTTCCGGGTGGGGCCCACGTGATTTCCGGGTGGGGCCCACGTGATTTCCGGGTGGGGCCCACGTGATTTCCGGGTGGGGCCCACGTGATTTCCGGGTGGGGCCCACGTGATTTCCGGGTGGGGCCCACGTGATTTCCGGGTGGGGCCCACGTGATTTCCAGGTGGGGCCCACGTGATTTCCCCGTGGGGCCCACGTGATTTCCGGGTGGGGCCCACGTGATTTCCGGGTGGGGCCCACGTGATTTCCGGGTGGGGCCCACGTGATTTCCGGGTGGGGCCCACGTGATTTCCGGGTGGGACCCACGTGATTTCCCCGTGGGGCCCACGTGATTTCCGGGTGAGGCCCACGTGTTTTCCGGGTGGGGCCCACGTGATATCCGGGTGGGGCCCACGTGATTTCCCCTGGGGGCCCACGTGATTTCCGGGTGGGGCCCACGTGATTTCCCCTGGGGGCCCACGTGATTTCCGGGTAGGGCCCACGTGATTTCCGGGTGGGGCCCACGTGATTTCCGGGTGGGGCCCACGTGATTTCCGGGTGGGACCCACGTGATTTCCCCGTGGGGCCCACGTGATTTCCGGGTGGGGCCCACGTGATTTCCCCGTGGGGCCCACGTGATTTCCCCGTGGGGCCCACGTGATTTCCGGGTGGGCCCCACGTGATTTCCGGGTGGGGCCCACGTGATTTCCGGGTGGGGCCCACGTGATTTCCGGGTGGGGCCCACGTGATTTCCGGGTGGGGCCCACGTGATTTCCGGGTGGGGCCCACGTGATATCCGGGTGGGGCCCACGTGATTTCCGGGTGGGGCCCACGTGATTTCCGGGTGGGGCCCACGTGATTTCCGGGTGGGGCCCACGTGATTTCCGGGTGGGGCCCACGTGATTTCCGGGTGGGGCCCACGTGATTTCCGGGTGGGGCCCACGTGATTTCCGGGTGGGGCCCACGTGATTTCCGGGTGGGGCCCACGTGATTTCCCCGTGGGGCCCACGTGATTTCCGGGTGGGCCCCACGTGATTTCCGGGTGGGGCCCACGTGATTTCCGGGTGGGGCCCACGTTTTTTCCGGGTGGGGCCCACGTGATTTCCCCTGGGGGCCCACGTGATTTCCGGGTGGGGCCCACGTGATTTCCGGGTGGGGCCCACGTGATTTCCGGGTGGGGCCCACGTGATATCCGGGTGGGGCCCACGTGATTTCCGGGTGGGGCCCACGTGATTTCCGGGTGGGGCCCACGTGATTTCCCCGTGGGGCCCACGTGATTTCCGGGTGGGGCCCACGTGATTTCCTTGTGGGGCCCACGTGATTTCCCCTGGGGGCCCACGTGATTTCCGGGTGGGGCCCACGTGATTTCCGGGTGGGGCCCACGTGATTTCCGGGTGGGGCCCACGTGATTTCCGGGTGGGGCCCACGTGATTTCCGGGTGGGGCCCACGTGATTTCAGGGTGGGGCCCACGTGATTTCCGGGTGGGGCCCACGTGATTTCCGGGTGGGGCCCACGTGATTTCCGGGTGGGGCCCACGTGATTTCCGGGTGGGGCCCACGTGATTTCCGGGTGGGGCCCACGTGATTTCCGGGTGGGGCCCACGTGATTTCCCCGTGGGGCCCACGTGATTTCCGGGTGGGGCCCACGTGATTTCCCAGTGGGGCCCACGTGATTTCCGGGTGGGGCCCACGTGATTTCCGGGTGGGGCCCACGTGATTTCCGGGTGGGGCCCACGTGATTTCCGGGTGGGGCCCACGTGATTTCCGGGTGGGGCCCACGTGATTTCCGGGTGGGGCCCACGTGATTTCCCCGTGGGGCCCACGTGATTTCCGGGTGGGGCCCACGTGATTTCCGGGTGGGGCCCACGTGATTTCCCCTGGGGGCCCACGTGATTTCCGGGTGGGGCCCACGTGATTTCCGGGTGGGGCCCACGTGATTTCCGGGTGGGGCCCACGTGATTTCCGGGTGGGGCCCACGTGATTTCCGGGTGGGGCCCACGTGATTTCCGGGTGGGGCCCACGTGATTTCCGGGTGGGGCCCACGTGATTTCCGGGTGGGGCCCACGTGATTTCCGGGTGGGGCCCACGTGATTTCCGGGTGGGGCCCACGTGATTTCCGGGTGGGGCCCACGTGATTTCTGGGTGGTGCCCACGTGATTTCCCCGTCGGGCCCACGTGATTTCCGGGTGGGGCCCACGTGATTTCCGGGTGGGGCCCACGTGATTTCCGGGTGGGGCCCACGTGATTTCCGGGTGGGGCCCACGTGATTTCCGGGTGGGGCCCACGTGATTTCCGGGTGGGGCCCATGTGATTTCCCCGTGGGGCCCACGTGATTTCCCCGTGGGGCCCACGTGATTTCCGGGTGGGGCCCACGTGATTTCCGGGTGGGGCCCACGTGATTTCCGGGTGGGGCCCACGTGATTTCCTTGTGGGGCCCACGTGATTTCCCCTGGGGGCCCACGTGATTTCCGGGTGGGCCCCACGTGATTTCCGTGTGGGGACCACGTGATTTCCGGGTGGAGCCCACGTGATTTCCGGGTGGGGCCCACGTGATTTCCGGGTGGGGCCCACGTGATTTCCGGGTGGGGCCCACGTGATTTCCGGGTGGGGCCCACGTGATTTCCGGGTGTGGCCCACGTGATTTCCGGGTGGGGCCCACGTGATTTCCCCGTGGGGCCCACGTGATTTCCGGGTGGGGCCCACGTGATTTCCGGGTGGGGCCCACGTGATTTCCGGGTGGGGCCCACGTGATTTCCGGGTGGGGCCCACGTGATTTCCGGGTGGGGCCCACGTGATTTCCGGGTGGGGCCCACGTGATTTCCGGGTGGGGCCCACGTGATTTCCGGGTGGGGCCCACGTGATTTCCGGGTGGGGCCCACGTGATTTCCGGGTGGGGCCCACGTGATTTCCGGGTGGGGCCCACGTGATTTCCCCTGGGGTCCCACGTGATTTCCGGGTGGGGCCCACGTGATTTCCGGGTGGGGCCCACGTGATTTCCGGGTGGGGCCCACGTGATTTCCCCGTGGGGCCCACGTGATTTCCGGGTGGGGCCCACGTGTTTTCCGGGTGGGTCCCACGTGATTTCCGGGTGGGGACCACGTGATTTCCGGGTGGGGCCCACGTGATTTCCGTGTGGGGCCTACGTGATTTCCGGGTGGGGCCCACGTGATTTCCGGGTGGGGCCCACGTGATTTCGGGTGGGGCCCACGTGATTTCCCCGTGGGGCCCACGTGATTTCCGGGTGGGGCCCACGTGATTTCCGGGTGGGGCCCACGTGATTTCCGGGTGGGGCCCACGTGATTTCCGGGTGGGGCCCACGTGATTTCCGGGTGGGGCCCACGTGATTTCCGGGAGGGGCCCACGTGATTTCCGGGTGGGGCCCACGTGATTTCCGGGTGGGGCCCACGTGATTTCCGGGTGGGGCCCACGTGATTTCCGGGTGGGGCCCACGTGATTTCCGGGTGGGGCCCACGTGATTTCCCCGTGGGGCCCACGTGATTTCCCCGTGGGGCCCACGTGATTTCCCCGTGGGGCCCACGTGATTTCCGGGTGGGGCCCACGTGATTTCCGTGTGGGGCCCACGTGATTTCCGGGTGGGGCCCACGTGATTTCCGGGTGGGGCCCACGTGATTTCCCCGTGGGGCCCACGTGATTTCCCCGTGGGGCCCACGTGATTTCCGGGTGGGGCCCACGTGATTTCCGGGTGGGGCCCACGTGATTTCCGGGTGGGGCCCACGTGATTTCCGGGTGGGGCCCACGTGATTTCCGGGAGGGGCCCACGTGATTTCCGGGTGGGGCCCACGTGATTTCCGGGTGGGGCCCACGTGATTTCCGGGTGGGGCCCACGTGATTTCCGGGTGGGGCCCACGTGATTTCCGGGTGGGGCCCACGTGATATCCGGGTGGGGCCCACGTGATATCCGGGTGGGGCCCACGTGATTTCCGGGTGGGGCCCACGTGATTTCCGGGTGGGGCCCACGTGATTTCCCCTGGGGGCCCACGTGATTTCCGGGTGGGGCCCACGTGATTTCCGGGTGGGGCCCACGTGATTTCCGGGTGGGGCCCACGTGATTTCCGGGTGGGGCCCACGTGATTTCCGGGTGGGGCCCACGTGATTTCCCCGTGGGGCCCACGTGATTTCCCCGTGGGGCCCACGTGATTTCCCCGTGGGGCCCACGTGATTTCCGGGTGGGGCCCACGTGATTTCCGTGTGGGGCCCACGTGATTTCCGGGTGGGGCCCACGTGATTTCCGGGTGGGGCCCACGTGATTTCCCCGTGGGGCCCACGTGATTTCCCCGTGGGGCCCACGTGATTTCCGGGTGGGGCCCACGTGATTTCCGGGTGGGGCCCACGTGATTTCAGGGTGGGGCCCACGTGATTTCCTTGTGGGGCCCACGTGATTTCCCCTGGGGGCCCACGTGATTTCCGGGTGGGGCCCACGTGATTTCCGGGTGGGGCCCACGTGATTTCCGGGTGGGGCCCACGTGATTTCCGGGTGGGGCCCACGTGATTTCCGGGTGGGACCCACGTGATTTCCGGGTGGGGCCCACGTGATTTCCGGTGGGGCCCACGTGATTTCCGGGTGGGGCCCACGTGATTTCCGGGTGGGGCCCACGTGATTTCCGGGTGGGGCCCACGTGATTTCCCCGTGGGGCCCACGTGATTTCCCCGTGGGGCCCACGTGATTTCCGGGTGGGCCCCACGTGATTTCCGGGTGGGGCCCACGTGATTTCCCCGTGGGGCCCACGTGATTTCCCCGTGGGGCCCACGTGATTTCCGGGTGGGGCCCACGTGATTTCCGGGTGGGGCCCACGTGATTTCCGGGTGGGGCCCACGTGATTTCCGGGTGGGGCCCACGTGATTTCCGGGTGGGGCCCACGTGATATCCGGGTGGGGCCCACGTGATTTCCGGGTGGGGCCCACGTGATTTCCGGGTGGGGCCCACGTGATTTCCCCTGGGGGCCCACGTGATTTCCGGGTGGGGCCCACGTGATTTCCGGGTGGGGCCCACGTGATTTCCGGGTGGGGCCCACGTGATTTCCGGGTGGGGCCCACGTGATTTCCGGGTGGGGCCCACGTGATTTCCCCGTGGGGCCCACGTGATTTCCCCGTGGGGCCCACGTGATTTCCCCGTGGGGCCCACGTGATTTCCGGGTGGGCCCCACGTGATTTCTGGGTGGGGCCCACGTGATTTCCGGGTGGGGCCCACGTGATTTCCGGGTGGGGCCCACGTGATTTCCGGGTGGGGCCCACGTGATTTCCGGGTGGGGCCCACGTGATTTCCGGGTGGGGCCCACGTGATTTCCGGGTGGGGCCCACGTGATTTCCGGGTGGGGCCCACGTGATATCCGGGTGGGGCCCACGTGATTTCCGGGTGGGGCCCACGTGATTTCCGGGTGGGGCCCACGTGATTTCCCCTGGGGGCCCACGTGATTTCCGGGTAGGGCCCACGTGATTTCCGGGTGGGGCCCACGTGATTTCCGGGTGGGGCCCACGTGATTTCCGGGTGGGGCCCACGTGATTTCCGGGTGGGGCCCACGTGATTTCCGGGTGGGGCCCACGTGATTTCCGGGTGGGGCCCACGTGATTTCCGGGTGGGGCCCACGTGATTTCCGGGTGGGGCCCACGTGATTTCCGGGTGGGGCCCACGTGATTTCCGGGTGGGGCCCACGTGATTTCCGGGTGGGGCCCACGTGATTTCCGGGTGGGGCCCACGTGATTTCCGGGTGGGGCCCACGTGATATCCGGGTGGGGCCCACGTGATTTCCGGGTGGGGCCCACGTGATTTCCGGGTGGGGCCCACGTGATTTCCCCTGGGGGCCCACGTGATTTCCGGGTGGGGCCCACGTGATTTCCGGGTGGGGCCCACGTGATTTCCGGGTGGGGCCCACGTGATTTCCGGGTGGGCCCACGTGATTTCCGGGTGGGGCCCACGTGATTTCCCCGTGGGGCCCACGTGATTTCCCCATGGGGCCCACGTGATTTCCCCGTGGGGCCCACGTGATCTCCGGGTGGGGCCCACGTGATCTCCGGGTGGGGCCCACGTGATTTCCGGGTGGGGCCCACGTGATTTCCGGGTGGGGCCCACGTGATTTCCGGGTGGGGCCCACGTGATTTCCGGTGGGGCCCACGTGATTTCCGGTGGGGCCCACGTGATTTCCGGGTGGGGCCCACGTGATTTCCGGGTGGGGCCCACGTGATTTCCGGGTGGGGCCCACGTGATTTCCGGGTGGGCCCCACGTGATTTCCGGGTGGGGCCCACGTGATTTCCGGGTGGGGCCCACGTGATTTCCGGGTGGGGCCCACGTGATTTCCGGGTGGGGCCCACGTGATTTCCGGGTGGGGCCCACGTGATTTCCGGGTGGGGCCCACGTGATTTCCGGTTGGGGCCCACGTGATTTCCGGGTGGGGCCCACGTGATTTCCGGGTGGGGCCCACTTGATTTCCGGGTGGGGCCCACGTGATTTCCGGGTGGGGCCCACGTGATTTCCGGGTGGGGCCCACGTGATATCCGGGTGGGGCCCACGTGATTTCTGGGTGGGGCCCACGTGATTTCCGGGTGGGGCCCACGTGATTTCCCCTGAGGGCCCACGTGATTTCCGGGTGGGGCCCACGTGATTTCCGGGTGGGGCCCACGTGATTTCCGGGTGGGGCCCACGTGATTTCCGGGTGGGGCCCACGTGATTTCCGGGTGGGGCCCACGTGATTTCCCCGTGGGGCCCACGTGATTTCCCCGTGGGGCCCACGTGATTTCCGGGTGGGCCCCACGTGATTTCCGGGTGGGGCCCACGTGATTTCCGGGTGGGGCCCACGTGATTTCCGGGTGGGGCCCACGTGATTTCCGGGTGGGGCCCACGTGATTTCCGGGTGGGGCCCACGTGATTTCAGGGTGGGGCCCACGTGATTTCCGGGTGGGGCCCACGTGATTTCCGGGTGGGGCCCACGTGATTTCCGGGTGGGGCCCACGTGATTTCCGGGTGGGCCCCACGTGATTTCCGGGTGGGGCCCACGTGATTTCCCCGTGGGGCCCACGTGATTTCCGGGTGGGGCCCACGTGATTTCCGGGTGGGGCCCACGTGATTTCCGGGTGGGGCCCACGTGATTTCCGGGTGGGGCCCACGTGATTTCCGGGTGGGGCCCACGTGATTTCCGGGTGGGGCCCACGTGATTTCCGGGTGGGGCCCACGTGATTTCCGGGTGGGGCCCACGTGATTTCCCCGTGGGGCCCACGTGATTTCCGGGTGGGGCCCACGTGATTTCCGGGTGGGGCCCACGTGATTTCCGGGTGGGGCCCACGTGATTTCCCCTGGGGGCCCACGTGATTTCCGGGTGGGGCCCACGTGATTTCCGGGTGGGGCCCACGTGATTTCCGGGTGGGGCCCACGTGATTTCCGGGTGGGGCCCACGTGATTTCCGGGTGGGGCCCACGTGATTTCCGGGTGGGGCCCACGTGATTTCCGGGTGGGGCCCACGTGATTTCCGGGTGGGGCCCACGTGATTTCCCCTGGGGGCCCACGTGATTTCCGGGTGGGGCCCTCGTGATTTCCGGGTGGGGCCCACGTGATTTCCGGGTGGGGCCCACGTGATTTCCGGGTGGGGCCCACGTGATTTCCGGGTGGGGCCCACGTGATTTCCGGGTGGGGCCCACGTGATTTCCGGGTGGGCCCACGTGATTTCCGGGTGGGGCCCACGTGATTTCCCCGTGGGGCCCACGTGATTTCCCCGTGGGGCCCACGTGATTTCCCCGTGGGGCCCACGTGATCTCCGGGTGGGGCCCACGTGATTTCCGGGTGGGGCCCACGTGATTTCCGGGTGGGGCCCACGTGATTTCCGGGTGGGGCCCACGTGATTTCCGGGTGGGGCCCACGTGATTTCCGGGTGGGGCCCACGTGATTTCCGGGTGGGCCCACGTGATTTCCGGGTGGGGCCCACGTGATTTCCCCGTGGGGCCCACGTGATTTCCCCGTGGGGCCCACGTGATTTCCCCGTGGGGCCCACGTGATCTCCGGGTGGGGCCCACGTGATTTCCGGGTGGGGCCCACGTGATTTCCGGGTGGGCCCCACGTGATTTCCGGGTGGGGCCCACGTGATTTCCGGGTGGGGCCCACGTGATTTCCGGGTGGGGCCCACGTGATTTCCGGGTGGGGCCCACGTGATTTCCGGGTGGGGCCCACGTGATTTCCGGGTGGGGCCCACGTGATATCCGGTTGGGGCCCACGTGATTTCCGGGTGGGGCCCACGTGATTTCCGGGTGGGGCCCACGTGATTTCCGGGTGGGGCCCACGTGATTTCCGGGTGGGGCCCACGTGATTTCCGGGTGGGGCCCACGTGATTTCCGGTTGGGGCCCACGTGATTTCCGGTTGGGGCCCACGTGATTTCCGGGTGGGGCCCACTTGATTTCCGGGTGGGGCCCACGTGATTTCCGGGTGGGGCCCACGTGATTTCCGGGTGGGGCCCACGTGATATCCGGGTGGGGCCCACGTGATTTCTGGGTGGGGCCCACGTGATTTCCGGGTGGGGCCCACGTGATTTCCCCTGGGGGCCCACGTGATTTCCGGGTGGGGCCCACGTGATTTCCGGGTGGGGCCCACGTGATTTCCGGGTGGGGCCCACGTGATTTCCGGGTGGGGCCCACGTGATTTCCGGGTGGGGCCCACGTGATTTCCCCGTGGGGCCCACGTGATTTCCCCGTGGGGCCCACGTGATTTCCGGGTGGGCCCCACGTGATTTCCGGGTGGGGCCCACGTGATTTCCGGGTGGGGCCCACGTGATTTCCGGGTGGGGCCCACGTGATTTCCGGGTGGGGCCCACGTGATTTCCGGGTGGGGCCCACGTGATTTCAGGGTGGGGCCCACGTGATTTCCGGGTGGGGCCCACGTGATTTCCGGGTGGGGCCCACGTGATTTCCGGGTGGGGCCCACGTGATTTCCGGGTGGGCCCCACGTGATTTCCCCGTGGGGCCCACGTGATTTCCGGGTGGGGCCCACGTGATTTCCCCGTGTGGCCCACGTGATTTCCGGGTGGGGCCCACGTGATTTCCGGGTGGGGCCCACGTGATTTCCGGGTGGGGCCCACGTGATTTCCGGGTGGGGCCCACGTGATTTCCGGGTGGGGCCCACGTGATTTCCGGGTGGGGCCCACGTGATTTCCGGGTGGGGCCCACGTGATTTCCCCGTGGGGCCCACGTGATTTCCGGGTGGGGCCCACGTGATTTCCGGGTGGGGCCCACGTGATTTCCGGGTGGGGCCCACGTGATTTCCCCTGGGGGCCCACGTGATTTCCGGGTGGGGCCCACGTGATTTCCGGGTGGGGCCCACGTGATTTCCGGGTGGGGACCACGTGATTTCCGGGTGGGGCCCACGTGATTTCCCCGTGGGGCCCACGTGATTTCCGGGTGGGGCCCACGTGATTTCCGGGTGGGGCCCACGTGATTTCCGGGTGGGGCCCACGTGATTTCCC